>NW_025765259.1:0-1350000 GCF_003918875.1 Haliotis rubra
AATGTAGCAGCCAGCAGTATAACTGGGTAACAAGTCATGACCATGATTGGTATGGGAATAGCAACGTCATTACCTGGAGTCGGACAGTACCACATGACTGGCAAACTAATTTTGGTTATTGTGAACAGACATGTGACTGGACAGTGATATGGTGACTTAAATTTGCATCCTGTCATTAGGGGTGAAACGGTACGCTCTTACCACGGCACAGTACGTATTGCGGTACAAGGCTTTCGGTTCGGTCCGTTTCGGTTCAGTATACGAGAACTTACTTCTGTGAAAATACCGGCCGTCTAGCAAAGAAATGCATATTTGCCAAAAAGATTTGATTTCTAGACATTTTAGAAAAGGCTTTAAAAGGTTAATGTGCAGAAACCGAAAATACCGATTTTTTTTATTGCATTACGGTATACCGAACCGAAGGCAAAATACAGCGGTTCTACTAATACCACTGTATACTGTTTCACCCCTACCTGTCATTGTTCCAGTCAGTAGAATTATGGGAAGAAATTGTGAAATGCAAGATAACAATGTCAGGACCACACTGCAATCAAGTCACAAACCTTGCACTGTCATAACTTGTATGTATGTCATTGTATGCATGACCATGTTGTAAACTGGCTGATTCAAAATAAGCTGAGAGAATATGGAACTTTAAAAAATCAACAGCTAAACTAACTGGCAAAAGAAACGATACCAAGTCGAAATCACTGATACTACAAAATGACAAACCACCATTGTGAAAAAGGAAAATGAAGTTTAGTTACAGGTGTATGGGCAATATGCTCATACACATTGCCCATACAACTGTTATTAAAATTCACTTTCCCTTTTCACAATGTTGGTTTGTCATTTTGTAATATCAGTGATTTCGACTTGGTATCGTTTCTTTTGCCCGTTAGTTTATTATTGAGTGAGTCACTGAACTGAAAATGATATTTCACTTCGACTACAACATGTAGGCTTAATGTGGAAGGAAAGCCCAAAGTGATGTAGATCTTAAACCTTTATCACTCTGGCAAAACCCACAAGCGAAATTTACAATCACAGGGTAAATTAGTGAGTACCATAAATGGATTCTGGTACAAATGTAATATAACATTCTGTAAATTGCAGTGCATCTGTGCCCCCTGGTGAAATAGAAATTTGTCATTATTGCTTAATACTAAAGTCATCATACCATTTTTTTCTGTGGCAGAAGCCAGACAGAACAGAGCAGCTATCTTGATGTTTGGGAAGTCAGTTCTCTGTAGGAGGCTGTATAGATAGAGCAGACCTCCACTTTCTCGAACATAGTCCCTAGCTTCATCTGAAAAATAGATAAGTTTGATGAAATGAGTCATCGGTACCAAGTACCATAGCATTTTCAGATCACAAAATATATGAATCTGAAAATGCATTTCATTACATAATGTAACAAGAGGCACTAAAAATATACTGGTTCCAACAAGATGAATCTCAAGCCTGCTGAAATTCGCATTACTATAGGTTTTATATTTTCTTTTTATTTACATAACATATCACTACTCTCACACAAAGTAGAGGGTAAACTTGATTTGCAACATGAAATCATGGTTGTTATGGACAGAATCCACAGCATGTTTTCAATGTCTTGTCTAGAGTGTTCAGCAACAGATGATTTGTTCGTATGTTAATGTCAATATTCAGGTAACATTAATTCCATGAAAAACATAATGTTCAACATAAAATGAAATCGGACTGTTATTCAGTTTATCTACCTGATGAAAAGAGACTTGACAAGGTCATAAGTGACTGATGAAGAGCGGTTGGGCTTTTTAGCTGACATTTCACACACTCCAGAACCACATCAATGTCGGATCTTATTTCTGAAATTTAGAAGACATGAGGTTAGAGAAGTCAGGTTTTTAACATCTATTAAAATCGGAAGATGTCCATGTATGGGATTATACAGGTGTTTGATAGCTTGTTTCAATACTTGTACTTGATAGTGGCATGGATTGAAATTAAGCAAGAAAAGATCAAAATTCTTCCAGTCCTCAGGATACCTTCAATTAGGGAAACAGTGTCATACTAGAGGACATGTGCTAATTGCTAAGCCCATGTGGTCCAGCATTGTCAAGTGATCAGTACATTTATTACAAATAACTGAGAGGAAAGCATTCCTTCTGTGGTGCAGTATTTCTGTCAACACTGAAACCTAACTTAAATGAGGCTTCAGTGTGTGACCTTACCTGCCATGTCTGTACAATTACGTCAAAAAGTCCATCTGTTTGCTGTGGAATTTATCCCTGTGAACATAAAACAGGTGTAAACTATTACCTGCCTCAAAGTGGTTGGTTCTCAGTCAACATGACAGCATGGATATTAATAGTGTGAGAATACATTTATGCATTTTCACATATGAACAACAATTTTCCTAAAGCTGTACTGACCAAAATATTGCATTTACACAAACTTACAGGGATGAATTTGTAAGATGTCTATAGTCAATCAACAAGCAAAATATACAACATGGTTTTAGATGGTTTCATTTTCTAATCATCATCAAAATTGTACAGTGTTTTTTTCATTAGGTCTTGATAAACAAAAATGTCTTTACCAAATGCACATTCAATGTTCTGTTACTTTTGAGGAAAGATATATATCTCATGCACTGTTTCATTGCACAAATGTGCCATGTGTTGGGGCATAGGTCTGAGATGTTGACAAGAAGGTGGCTCCACATACCAGTAAACATTAATCATGGCCAGAAGTTACAAGATTTTCCAACTGGAAAGTGGCAAAGATTAAAAGTCCCCATACATTGAAAGCCCCTCCACTGACAAGTATTGGCATTGGCAGAATGATTGCAGTGTGTGTCAAAATTTGCTCTGATGTTTTGAAGTGACCAAGTAAATTTTCTGAGGGAGAAGTGATATTCTGTAGCACAGGTCATGTAGGCACTGTTACATATGACTTAAAATTTCAAGAAAGATAATCATTGGGATTCATCCCTTCTTTGATTGGTCTTCCTGGACAAGAGTAGTATCATCTTGCTTCAGAAATGAACATATTTAACAAGAAAATGGTTCCTAAATTAACTCATCAAATATAACCAGAGACTCTTTTCATTTTCAGAAGAATTTGTGGCAATCTAGACTTGCCACATATTAAAAACTTGCTGGTATTGGGTATATTTGTTTTTTTAGGATCTGCATGACGGATTGCATCTTGCACTCAAGTTGACGTCACAAATTATTTGTTTTGCTAGCAATTAAAAGATCATAACTGTAAACACAATACTACTTGAATACCTGTCTTGTAATTAAAATTGAAGATTCAGATTCCAGTGTTCCGAAGCATTATATGCAACCAAAAGCAGTAGATTACATCCAAACTATCTTTGCTCTGCTCACCTAAAGTCATTAGCAATAAAACCATGGCCAAAACCAGTATATTCAGAAAGGAAAGTTATTTATCTACTTTGCTGTGCTGAGCACTATTGTTTTACTGTAATGTCATGACTGGAAAATAATTCACACAAAATTAAAAACACACAGCACCATCAAAATCCTAGCCTATTAAATACCATGGAAGAAGCCCCCTAAAAGTTACATTCTGTGCCCAAAATATTTGCATCTACTCGTAATAATGTTTCCCTTGAAATCATTTCTGGAAGATTTTAATGTTAAGTTAAAAAAATAAAGCTTACTAGACCAATCCAAACGTCACAAAACTCTTGCGCTTCCGACTTGTACATGGCTCAAAAGGGATAATCTCAAGCCTCCGTGATCTCTTCACTACCATAGCACTTTCAAAATCCTTTTTCATTATGTTGATACTGACTGAAAAAAGAAAAGAAAAGAAGCTGCATACAAACAATAACTGTTTTGCATTGCAATAGTCCCTGTTCTGAGTGGCTTGCCAGGGGGTGGGGAAATACACGGGGTGCTGTCCATTTTGTCATTGTAAAAGCAAACTTAAAAGGATAATGTCTGTTGACAATATACTGACGCCTACTAATAGTACTATACACAATGCCATTGTTTTTCCATTAGACGTTTGTTGAAAACCAAACGTTGAATACATTTTTAAAACCGGGAAGGGCCGGTCCAAATGAAGGATATTTTTCAGAATCATAATGTTGTAATACTTTTCGCAAAACTTAAGAACTTATTCTCTTGTGCTATCTCATACAAATCAATAAATCAAACATATTCATCAAATGGTTGCAGACCAAAACGCTTCTTGCAACAATAATAACACTACTGTTAAGTTCACTTGAAATTAAAGCATACTTGTAGATCTGAAAAGCCGTCTCCTGTCTTTTTCCTTACTTGTTTGTCCTTGAAGGTAATTACACTATAGGAAAAACCTGGGCAGCATAAGCCGGTTAACAATGTAGTTAATGTTCATTAGTCGGTTTGTCATCTGGCATCGTGTGAACAAAATTGGCACCACTTGAACTTTACCCTCAGTGCTCGTCAGACGACTTCCGGTTTCACAGTTCGGCAAATAGGCAAAACAATCGGAACATCCAAACATGTGTCTGTATATCCCTGAACGTCGAAGTTGAAAAGGCGTGTAATATTAATATACATGTATGTTGAATTGTATTACAAAATGAACCACGAACAAGCATTGTTATTTTTATAAAAGCTGTATCCACCCGTGTTGTATCTTTGCAGTGTATCAAAGAGTCTGTCATCCAGTCGGAACTCAATTTTCACTACTCGTTATAAAACGTATCTTTCTCTCAAATGGCGTGAAGCCCATTTCCGGTGTTCCTTGCCGTGATGTTGCTGGAATATTGCTAAAAGCGACGTAAAACCATATTCACTCACTCAAGTGGGCTCTCTGTAATATATCCTTGCCAAGAGACAAAACATAAAATTAATGTTTCTGATGCTGCGACAACAGAATGGAAACAGATGCTGCAAAACTAGGACATACCTTTTAGCGAATGAAATATTTACTGCAGAGTATATATCTCCTGGTCGGTTTTGTGTAGTTGGTCCATAAAGTGACTAAAATATACTTGTATTATTCACTACCGGTGCCATCAAGGCTGCACACAGTAAAGGCATAGACAAGTGCACCTACTGTGGCAGACTCAGAACTATTTATTTTCTTTTTAATTGGAGTATATCCACGATCATAGGCTAGTAGTTCACAATTAAGATCAATCACTATAGACTGTCAGAGCCTCCGACAACTGGTTCGTCAATCAAGTATATCAGTTTGTTCTTCCACTGATGATATTTCCCGGTAATTCGTGGAATGAATCTTGGGTTGTATGTCGGGTTGTATTAGGAAACGTTTCTGTTGATAGCAATTAACATGTTTTTGTCTGAAATGATTATGTTATGCATGTGTATTGTGTATGTATGCATGTATATGCCCTTGTATTATTGAAATTATGATCTACCCTTTAAGACAGGAGAGGTAAGGTGAAACGGGATTAATCAACTTCTATAACCAACATGTGTATACGTTTGCTTGAAGCCTGAGTCCACAGTTTAACCATGCCGCAATGACTTTACCGTGAATACCCGACTGAGACACACAGGCCCACAGGCCCTCGTGTCTTTGCGAGGATTAAAGATTTAAAAATATATTTTTTAAAAACTGAGATGACCCCCGACTCGAAATGCTTCACAGTACAATAAATCATGATCATGTCATGATGCATTGTACTGCGAAATTAGTGTGAAGTATTTTTAGGCGGGGGTCATCTAAAAAAATATTCTTTAATATAAAATATTCTTTCTTTATTCGCAAAGACACGAGGGCCTGTGCTGAGACACACTAAATTAAACTGACTTCGACTCTTTGTTTCATGCCCTAATGTCGAGAGTTGAGCAGAGTAACAAGTGTCATCTTTTGGGGTTATATTGTATGACACGGACGGGTTCGAACCACTTATTTTCCGTATGCAGACAGACGTGTCATCCAATAGACCAAAGAGGCGGTCCTTCCTCAACCGTTATACGGTCGTGGTACAGATGTTTATGTAAGGCTAATGTAGTCAGATCTCCACCAAGCATGAACGCAGAGTTCAGGGCGAATAAAGTATAATATTTTTTTTGCAAGGGAAATGTTAAGTCATTTACATTTATTGTAACTCTCTTTCCTCATATAGATAAAATTATGATTATCAAAGAAAAGAAAAACTACCAAGGAGAAGGTAGTAATTTGAGAAATAGTGACAATCGTTACTGAGATCAACGCGAGAAGCATTACAATGTGTGCGTGCCTGAAACAGACTGACTTATAGTGGAGATTTTATTAGCGCTTCATGTGAAACCAACATACGCACTCAGACAATTCTTGAATATTTCTTTTATAATTCTACATTGTAGCTTCAAAAAGATCTTTAGAATTGGTCACCAGCCACCAATGATTGTCGTAAGTGGCAACTAACGAGGTCGGGAAGTCGAGATCGCTGACTTGGTCGTGATGTCGTCGTATCCAGATGTCGAAGACCAATGCCCATTATGCTGATCACTGGGTTATTCATAGGCGTTTATTAAATGACCACTGAAACTCTCGTGAAATCGGGTGAAAATTAACTGTACACCCCACTTTCTCAAAAAGCTGTATCCGCTCCTGTTATTTACAGACCGCCGCCATAGCCGGTATAGTGCTGAGTGCGGCGTTTGACAACAAACAAGGTAATTATTTTAAAAAAATACCACTCGACTGTGGACAATTCTCGTGTAACAGAAAATAATAACTCATACAGCTAAATATTGTTCTGTGGATGCTCTTAAACATGTCATGTATGTAAATTAGAACCTGTTGGGTATCGCCTTTCAGATGAAAACATTGATTGAAACTTGTTTTGTCTCCCACAAAAATCGCAGAATAAAAGACAAAATGTTTGAGAATAAAGCACTAACGCCCTGTCGAAAGGTAATCTTTCTACTTAGTTAATCTTTAAATATGCCAGGTTAAAATCTTGTATAACTGACACGTTTCGTTGACTGTGTGCAACTCCAGTTTAAATTGGTAGCCGTGTGTTCATTACAATAAGTGGTAGGATGATACTACTGACGTCATTGGCCTTGTTCGGCTGCTCATGCATGTGCAGTACGTGCTATACTGATCCGACATTGTCGGCGTGTTGTGTCATCGCAGTTGACATTCCACCAACAGGTGGACTGAGGTAGGAAATCGTTGATCAAACGTAACAAGAATGCCAATCAAACATTTAAGACTGCAATGGTTTGGATTGTTTTATTACATGACAGAAACACATGAAAATAATTTACAATAACACCCACAATATACAGACAAGAAACACCCAGAGATCTGTTTCTTCATACAAGGACAATGGATTTCCGATCAAAATATAATTCGCGCACCTGTTTTACTTATTTGCGGAAATGTCTTATGCCAACAGCGTTGGTAATCGAAATAAAGTAAATGATTGTATTTTCATAATTTGAGGGGAAAAAAATGTGAAAGAAACATATCTCTTGAAGTAACATTTAATTTCTAGAAAAATACTTCTTGTTTGAAGGTGCTGATGAAAATTAAGTAAGTGAATTATCTTGGAAAACTCGGAGGGTCAGTAGAGATTTCATATAATCATAATTCTGTTCACCAATTAAGATTTGGCAGCAGGAGGTGAAACAGGTAAAACCCATCTTATTAGATTCACATGAGTTCAGCAGTGACATGTTTCATCACACACAGCTAACTCCCTTCTCCAATTGAATCATGGCTCCATCTTGAACCCTGTCTGAAGCAATGATCAGACAAATCAGCCCACATTCGCTAAGGATGATATCAAACAAAATAAATTATGTCTTTGGGAATGTCAGTTCCATGTTTCTGGTGTCATTCAGACCAAGGTCAGCAGTACATTTCATTCAAGTTCATAGGTGGATTGAGGATCAGACACATGAGGAGTGCTGGTTACACTCAAGTGATGAAGTCTGAGAAAACATGGCACACACACTATCCCCTCTTGATGTGTCAGTGAGGTTGCAGCGACACCAAGACTCCTGGTTGTCATGGTTATACAAAATGATCATTTTCTTTTGAAAATAGATGTTGAAACAAGGGGCTTCTGATGGCGCTTCCAACATTCCTATTTCAGCCAATCAGTAACATTAGGTTGATCAAGTT
Source organism: Haliotis rubra (assembly GCF_003918875.1). Lineage (NCBI taxonomy): Eukaryota > Metazoa > Mollusca > Gastropoda > Lepetellida > Haliotidae > Haliotis > Haliotis rubra. The sequence goes on from NW_025765259.1 coordinate 8,098, forward strand.
GTCTTCTATCTTTTACATGTATTTTTTTTTCAAATGATAATTTGTAAAGGTGCTTTCAAATGGCACTTACGTTGCCACATAATCGTTGAATGCTCAGATTCTGTTCAGAGAATACAACAAATCTAAACTGATGGCACAAGACGTTTACAGGGATGAGGGTTAAAACTAAGGTGTATTTCGAGATTAAAATGTTCAGATTCATGGGCACCAGTTGAGCCAAGAAACTGAATACCAAGTTTTTTAAGGGGAGACCTTGAGGAGACTTTGAAGGTGACTGTCACTGAATCCATTGTCAACATGGAATCCAATTAAAAAACTTCACTGACTCATTTTCTAGTCTGTAGATTCGGTGAATTCTCATATTCTGGTCTTTTGATGCAAGGAAGCACATCCAAGTCACTGTATGAACTTAATTACATTTAAGTTTCTGGTTGAACTTAATCACGTTTAGGTCAGTGAATCACACACAAGACACTGAACCACGCCCGTATCTTCAAAGCAGCACAATCATAATGTGGGACTTTTTACGTTAAAAGAAACAAAATATACATCAGGAACAGTCAGAAAGATCTGTGTTTGTCACCTTCGGTGAGAATCCTTACAGAACTTGATCCACTGAATAACTTCACTTAATCGTTTTGAAAACATTGTCTTAAATAAGTTATAGGTAGCGTCTTTCTGCACAGCATCAATGAGAGGTTCGTATGTCCTGGCATAGTGCTCGAGCACCTCATGGGGGCTGATGCTGCCATGGAGCTTGTACAGAGCATCCACCAGTGACTTCTGGAAGATACACATTGTCTGTAGCATTTCTTTGTGGAAGTGAAGGAAGTGTTCGCCGTTACTGCCGCTGTGGTACAGGAGGTCGTACGCATCAAGGAGCCCACTCTCATTATCTATCAACCAGAGTTTTCCTGTTGTTGTGGATTTACGAAGGTTACGAATGTTGTCTTGAATTATCTTTGGTGATTTCTCCTTCTCTGCTGCATCTTGCATACTGGCCACTCTGAAACACAGAAGGAGACAATTATATGACATGCACTTGTGAGGAGAGGTGCACGTATCATCTGTTTTTCAGAATCAAGTATTGTGTTTTTCTGTTATAATTTCTTTCAGAGTGAAATAGAAAAAATTAAGTTTGCCTCAGGTTTTACCCCCACAGAAATAAGAAATGCCAGAATCATATTGTTCAGTTCCTCCTGTCACAGAAATATTTACGTCTTAATGCATGGACTGAAACAATATTCCTTCAGTTTAATACTGAAGCCTCAAACCACTCCTCTCTCTGAATATTAAATGGTTGATCCTAGACTTGTATCATTTAACAATATGTAGCGGCAAAAATAATGCTGGGTCCTGTTTGAGGGTTTGAACCACAGACCTGAGGTTAAATGCCTTGACCACTTGACCAATGAGGTTTAACCCTTCAGCTACCAAAGTTAGGAAATTATTTGTGGGATGCTTCACATAGGTACATGGTGACATAGTTCAACACTGAAGACTGAGAGACTCAAGACCATGGCAGGGGTGGAAATAACTTTAAAATTGCTAGTGTACTCCGGTACAGTGGCACATGTAAAATCACTTGCCCTGATAATTTTCCACTATACCGGCTGTTTTCTTGTTGATTTTTTAGATAAACAACATAATTAATATTGGAAAGTCAACTGGACACCGGTACAGTGTGATATCCAAATTTGCTTGCCCGACAGATAAAAACACTGGACTCGGGCGTGGGGCAATGGGTTATTTCCACCCTTGCTTGGATGATCAACAAACACTAAACACGGCCCTCCTAATAAAGGTCGACCTAACATGTTCCTTCCAGTTGTCGGTATAAAATAGGACCTGTCATGTGCTCCTATTGTTCAGTTTATCACTAGGAAGACCATATAGGTGAATCAGCGTGTAGACCGTGTCATTATCTGCAAAATGACACATATTACTGGCCCTCCAAAGTAGCCATTCCTACAGATGATAATACCGTAATGGATGTTATTAGCGCCACAGGCGTTAAACCCAGTCAGCAGCAAATTGGATGCAGTCTGAGATGGGAGACTACAGCAGTAGCTGCACCTGTTGTAACACCTTTCAAGACATCATATATTGTCCAGACTTATGGGGGCGGTGGGGTAATCTAATGGTTAAAGCATCCACTCGTCACGATGAAGACACGGGTTCAATTCCCAACATGGGTACATTGTGTGAAGCCCTGCCGTGATATTACTGGAATATTGGTAAAAGCAGCGTTAAACCAAACTCACTCACTCACTCCAGACTGTTATAACTCTCTAACACTCTATACAGTAAAACAAACTGTTAGTTCATACTCTCTATATATTTCTTTTCTCACTTGAAATTAACACAACTAAATGCAGAGATAAACCCAAACTCACTCACTCACCCAAAGTGTCATCAATACAATGGGGTTTAACCCCAAACACCACAGACTAAATTCCTTTTTTCATCTTCACCAGGGGCAGTGGGTTAGCCTAGTGGTCAAAGCATTCGCTCGTCACGCCAAAGACCCGGGTTTGATTCCCCACATGAGTACAATTTGTGAAGCCCATTTCTGGTGTCCCTGCCGTGATATTGCTGGATTATTGCTAAATGTGACATAAAACTAAACTCACTCATCTTCACCAATATATATTAAGCAAACATGTTGCTACTCAGGCAACTGGAGTGAGATAACCCATGTATTTTTACCAACCAAACTAAGAAGATAATGAATCTTTTGACATTGGGCCAAAGTGCAAGTTTCACGTAAGACATCATTAATTTTCGTGCTTGACCCTTCTCCCACTGAGGAGCTTTAGACCCTCCAAGCACCTTATACATGGCGATAATACATAACTCTTTTCTTCTATTTCAGGCGTGCAAGTTGTACATACATCAACTTGTGGTTGTGGACAACTCCTGTCACATGAATGTATTGACATTCTAGATCTATACAGCCAAGGTGGAGGAACAACGTTATTGGCAGATGTACGCTGCTTGCTCGCAGGTTGCTAATTGTAAGATGATGAAGGAGCCGGACGTCCCTGAGGAGGTAGATGGAGCTCGCTAAATGCAGACACTTTGGAAGCGGGTTTGCAGTACCGATATTAGACTCATGGAGGAAACGTCTGACTGCAGGTAGGCGATAATACTTGTCATTCTGCTGCATGCTCATTTTACTTGTGGTATTGAATGGAGTTTGGTCTTTTCAGAAAAGTATCGTCTGATGGCGTGACGGTTTTAACTTTCAAATTTCACTGCATTGATAAGTTTCATTGATGTTTGATATTCACATACATTGGTTGATGTTATCACATTTCATACTGACACAGAAAGCCCTGTGATTATTTTTCATTTGATATTCACGTAATTAAGCTTGTGATTACTTCTCATTTGATATTCACGTAATGAAGCTTGTGATTATTTCTCATTTGATATTCACGTAATGAAGCTTGTGATTATTTCTCATTTGATATTCATGTAATGAAGCTTGTGATTACTTCACATTCGATATTCACATATACAGAAGCCTGTGATTACTTCACATTTGATATTCAAATAGAGACCCCTGTGATTACTTCACATTTGATATTCACATACAGTAGCCTGTGATTACTTTACATTTGATCCTCGCATAGAGAAGCCTGTGATTACTTTACAAATGATATTCATGTACAGCTGATCATGTATAGCACCTCTTTGGATGCTGTTGTTTCCCAATTACTTGGGGGCGGTGGGGTATCCAAGTGGTTAAAGCGGTCGCTCATCATGCCGAAGACCCGGGTTCAATTCCCCACATGGGTACAATGTGTGAAGCCCATTTCTGGTGTTCCCTGCTGTGATATTGCTGGAATATTGCAAGAAGCGGCGTAAAACTGAAATCACTCACTCACTCCCAATTACTTGACAGAAAGCTTGATGCGAAGCTGTGCAAAAGAGAAATACTTTGACACATGACCCAAAGGGTCATCATTATCCTGTAACTGAAGTGATATTTTAAACCGAAACACCTCAAACCAACTCAGTTGTACAATATTCAGGTAGACATCATTTATAGCCAATAGGATGTTAAACTGGGACATTATAATTATTCGGGGAACCGTGTCGCCTTGGGCTTGGGACATACCTATCATAGTTGCCTGTGAGGTAGTCGAAGATGACCATGGCGCCCCACTGGACAATGTCCGACAGTGCTACAGCGCTCAGCTTCTTCTCTGCAATGATGTCTGAGTTGACGATGCCCCCAGTGCGATACGCTTCCAGGATTGTTGGCGGCATCTGCACATGAGCTCTGCCAGACACAGGAGGAGGACATATTGCAGTATGTGCGACAACACTTATTAATGGTTCATTATTTAGTCAGAAAGGTGTTTCTTATCATAACAAATGGAAACATTCTAAGGATGGGAGGTTATTTGACCATATGTTAATGTTTTGAAAAGGTTGAGCTTTTGCTTACTTCATTATGATAGGAAATAATACAAGAAAAGAAAGCAGGTTATTTGACGGTGAATAATACGTTTAAAATGTTAGTCCAATATATTATTATTAAGGTTCTGAGGTTTTCTTCACTGAACTTAGGTGCTGACCTGTGTTTCCACTGGGTGTTTGTTTACAATTTTGTAAACGTGCACTCTTTGTTACATGAATCTGTTTCAAGTTTCACCCGCAGATAAATGTCTTGTGATTAATATGAGCTGTAAAACCTTTAACAGTCATACAATACATTCCATTACTGAGAAAATACATGAAATAAGAGTAAGGTTGAAGCCTCCAGGGCAGTGGGCTCACCTGCGTGAGTTCATGTTGTCTATCCACTGAATGAGGGCCACATACTGGTTGTTGCCCCACCCTAGAACTGCTGTGTCCTGACCCCGCCAGTGGATTGATGAAGCATTGATCTGGGACAGTAACACTGCTGGAACGTTGTCCATGCCCAGCAACATCGACAGGTAAAAGGACAGGACCTCACCTGCAGAAGGGAAGCAGGTTCGTTAATATGTAAGGTGTAATGAACTTGATTTGTACATAATGTACAATTTCTCATGGTTTCCCAGAGGAAATATTTACCGTTTGATGCGATTTATGATAAGCAAGTCCTACACGGTTTGACATGAAAAATGGTGACTCACAGTAAATGTTTTTGGGAGTCATTTTCTAAATTTGTGAGCCATGAAAATTTGTTGTCAATGGAATAATTTCATTATTATGAAAGTTTAAAATGCTTATTATATTCAGTGGAGTTATTTGAATTCAAGGTACAATTATTTGAAGAAATATTGCACCAACCATAACTTGTATGAAAATATATTTGAAGTATTTTATGAAATTGTTGACTCAATGTGCAGGAATTGCATGTCATGTAAAACCATGTGATATTACACACAGGGGCATAGGTATGAACTTGTTTTCAGTAATTTTCACGGAGTGTAATAATAATGTAATTGAGGGTTATTTATTCATCTAGCACATCTTCCGCAAACACAACTGCCATGCATTACGAAGTGTTAGTATTAACTTAACACAACTGCCATGTGTTATGAAGTAACAGTACTCACCTAACACAACTGCCATGTGTTATGAAGTAGCAGTATTAGCACTCACCTGACACAACTGCCATGTGTTATGAAGTAGCAGTATTAGCACTCACCTGACACAACTGCCATGTGTTATGAAGTTACGACGTGTCAGTACTCACCTGACACAACTGCCATGTGTTATGAAGTTACGATGTGTCAGTACTCACCTAACACAACTGCCATGTGTTATGAAGTAGCATTATTAGCACTCACCTGACACAACTGCCATGTGTTATGAAGTTACGATGTGTCAGCACTCACCTAACACAAGTGCCATGTTACGATGTGTCAGTACTCACCTAACACAAGTGTGTCGTGGGGGTGTCGGTATCGGGCACACATGGCTGTCCCGTCCTCCATGACAACATATCCATTCTTGGGACGTCCACAGCGATCCCAGGACGGTTGCTGGAGGCTCTTGATGTGCGTGACTCGCATCCTCCTTACCCAGCCAATCCGGCTGTAGTTGGACATACCTGGAACATAGATGTCACATGACACAACATGGTATAAAAACATATAGTTTCGGCTGAAGGGGCAGTGGGGTAGTGTGTCTGTGATGGAGAAATGCAGTACAATAGTCCAGTGTAACATAGATATCCCACTCACTCACGGTATACTGGCTGTGAGCCGACCATTCCTTGTTTTATCCCCTTAATACCAAGCACAGGGAAACAAGTACAGTAAATGTCTTAGTACAAAAAGGCAGAGGTTCAAACCACAGACCTTTCATTGAATCACTGGGCAGATGCTTTATCCGCTGGGCCACTCAGGCAGTCAGTTTAGTGCTTTCAGTGGATGGAACGTACAGTTTACTTTTCAGATTAACATGGATATTTTCATTTAACCTGTGCACCCAATTAAAAAATCATGTCTTTAGAAATATGAAAAAATGCTTGCTGACTAAGTCCCCCAAAAATATGTAATTATCATTAATGATTACAATGTGTTTTATTATTGTTTTATAGTTAATTATAATAAAAATGAGGTTATATGTATTGGATTATCAGAAGGACAAGTCTTTGTGTACTGTATTCTGAAATTCAGATGACCATGTTAAGGATCAAGGGAGACCACTCTTCCAGGACTAGCGGCATGTAAAATGTCTTGTCTGTTCTCTGACAGAGTGTCTTTACAATTTGTTTATTGATTTGAACATAACTATACAGTTAGTGATTTGTAATATATACAATAGATGAGCATCATATATGTCTCTGACATCATGCTTCTGGTGTATTTTAAACATAATATTTAATATTTCTGAGCTCAAACCTTGAGTCAATATACCATGAGAATGTCAGAATTGTTACGTCAACTAAGTCATCAATTTTCTATCATTTCCTAATTGATAAAGGTTTGCTATTTAAGATATATTGAAGTCTTTGGTTCTCGTTATATTTAATTTAGAATATTGGCATTCAAACATGAAATGATACTCATTTTCCATCTTGCTCATCGAGCATAATTTACATATTTCATCGTCTATCTATGAGCACTCAAACATAATGAAGATAGTGATTCTAGTTTTAACCTTTTTGATTAAAAGTGACAGTTTGCTGTGTATCTAGGAGGAAACATTTTCCCCCCTCTTTTTAAATAATTACTTCCTACACAATAACCAGCTGCTTCCTGATTTGTCCTTGTCAGGTGCAGTCTTACCAGCTTCCACCCACCATGGTAATCATTTGATATCAATTTGTACTCAAAGGACACACAGCTGCCTGATTTGACCCTACATTATATATAATCTGTTGTCCACCGCTAGCATCACAGCCCTGCCAACCCCGGCCCTGTATTGGGAGCAGGTGCCCCCTGACTTGTCCTCTACTCAGTGTGTGTATGTAATGGTATCTGATGGCTCAGCTCGGTAATGAAGACAAATGGGAAGTGATCATAGCCTTAGATAGGAGGACACTTCTCATCCTGTGAAGGGCTATGGAGGTGCTGAGTGTTTGTCATTTACTCCTGCGTAACCAAATGGGGATGTATTGAAACACTGATCCGTGTTGTCACATACAGATGGCGGCATGAGGACTATGTTTAAACAGATAAGAAGATTGTAGTTCCTTATGATTATGTCTGTGTACCAACATACACCTGGGGTTAACGTTGTTGTAATGGCTAAAATTCAAATACTGCCAAAGTAGTTTAATTTTTTTTTAAATTTTCTTTATTTTATTGTTTGTTTTAAGAAGTACCTGTTTCATAAAACAAGCTTCTGGTCAGGTAGTAGAAGGCCCATTACTACACCTGCACAAGTCTCTAATGTAAAAAATAATAGTTTAAATAATAATTTCTAATAAATAATAAATAGCAGACTGGACTGCTTATCTAGACCTGCCTCTTCGAAGGATAGAATTACTATACATCCATGGGCTCAGCATTCCCTACAGCCTTGGAGAAAGGCTAACCCATGACATGAAAGGAAATTTTCAACTTATCAGTACATCTCAGATGTTTTAAAGAAAATACCTTCCTTACTACTCACTCATCTAATGTAGGAATAAATAGCATGAATCAGTGCAGGAAAGTACATAGTTTCAAAGCCGTGATATTTCTGGAATATTGCTAAAAGCGGCGTAAAACTCGCTCACTCACTCAAGAACTTTATGATACTACATTCTGATTACCTGTCATGAAAGTGGTATCTTTTTCACTCTATCGTGAAAAAAACCTTAAAAACTTTTTTTTTTGTAACAGTGAAATTAGAGTTTGATATTTTGAAATATGCATGTATAAATATAAAATTTTATGATAAGTACAAGTAAACTGAATACTTAATCTGTTTTTGTTCTCTTTTATTTAGACAAGTACTGCACAGAATGTCATTTAATCTTGTGAGTGAGTGAACTTAGTTTTATGTTGATTTTAGCAATATTCCAGCAATATCACGGCAGGGACACCAGAAATGGGCTTCACATATTGTACCCATGTGGGGACTCGAACTCGGGTCTTCGGTGTGACGAGCGAACGCTTTAACCACTGGGTTACCCTACCATCTCATATAAACATGTACAGACATTCCCTACAGCCTTGGATCAAGGCTAACCCATGACATGAAAGGAATTTTTCAACTTATCAGTACATCTCAGATGCTTTGCTTTGTTACATCAGCTCCAGTTAAATGACTAACGGTTTCGTTTTGACTGTTATAGGAGTACAGATCATTTTGGACAAAATAAACGATGTACAGAAAAGACTGTAATGAGAATTCTGTGGGGATTTTATTATATAAACCAGCAGAGTCTTATTCCGTACATTGAAGCACTGTTGTGTCAGAGTTGACGGGACAGACATCAATACTTTGAGTTGTCAGACACAACTGTAAAATAATTACTTAATGAGGAAGCAAGTTCAACACAGGTTTTGTTCCAAGTTTTTTACTTTTAGGGTGGCAATCATTAAATCCTCGTGAAATTTCGAGCATTTGTCTGATCCCCACAAATGATTTTTATGTTACCTAAAATGAAGTTCTTAGAGAAGATAAACGAGACAGAATAAAGGGATAAAGTTTGTCGGCCTGTCCTTCGAAACAAGGAGGCTTAAAGTGTGGTGCATACTTTTTCATAGGAAATATCTCCGAAAGCCACAATAGCTACGGAAACATCTGTCTTCAGGTGATCAAAACTGGAAGCACCTATAATGTACACTTTGTTACTTGTGTTATCTAGGTGAATATGGTGTAGCATTGTCTCAGAGAAAATTGTCTTTGAAAAGTAATGAGTTTTAGTCATTCATAGTGCCTAACAACAAAATCAAGCATCAATTATCTAGTTGGTTGGGTTGTTGTTTAACGCTGCACTCAGCAATATTCCAGATATATGAGGACAGTCTATAAATAATCAAATCTAGGCCATACAATCCTGTGATCAACAGCATGAGCATCGATACGATGGGATACAATTGGGATACGATGACCAAGTCAGCGAGCCTGACCACCCGATCCCGTTAGTTACGCCTCGTATGACAAGCATGGGTTACTGAAGACCAATTCTAACCCGGATCTTTATGGGCTCAGTCATTTAGTATTTAATCTGAACCGTTTTTTTCATTACCCTCAATTTAAAAGTTACTTTTCTTGAAATCCTGGTTTGATAAGGGTATCCCTGAATGTACAGTAAAGGCAGATCAGTGTTTGTCACATGAGGAATGTAATGAAATGCATATCTGTTCATCAGTTTAGAATTCTACAGTGTTAGTAAAACAGTTCTCTGAAAATGTCTCTGAAATTTTCTAATGATTCCGTGGACGACTAGTGCTGTGTGGTTGAAACTATTTGTAGTACATTTGTTTTACTGAAGTTAATACTACTCAACTTTGTAAGGGATATTTTATCTTATGTATTGATTCCCTCCCCTGATTATGTCACTAATGACAGCATGCACATGTGTGATGGCAAGTATTTCAACATCCTCATAAAAAGTTGAGTAGTACATGTATATTGGAAAGGTGCAATAAATACTTTCATAGAACAGGGACCATGATGAAGGAGGGATGCAAGGTTACAGGCCAAGCAAACATATTTTGAACAATTAAAATTGAAAATTTTAAATGAAACTATACCATTCAACTTTTGATAAGGATCATTAAGTTTCTTATCTATTTCAGAATACTCTTGCCATATAATAAGAGTTTTGAGTATCATGGAAAGATAAGTATCTCTATCAAATGAGGCATAGTATATCATAAGATATATCTTATTACATTGCCTTTTAGATACAGAAACACTCAACAGAGAATCTCTTCATTTTCAGGGCCTAGATTTTCGGGAGCATTTTACACTTTGGTGTTTTCAAATATTTTGGTTTTGGACTTTAAGGGTCTGTATGGCAGCACATTCGATGAAAAAACATTGAAATTGTATAAGTGAAGGTTTTAAAATTGTTTAACTGAAACTATTTCTTTTCAAACACTTTACGGCAGAAAAATCTTTTATCTATCATCTTTGATGTTTTTTTAAGATAGTTTCAAAGACTTAAGTGCTAATGTTCTCTTGCAGACACATGTTCACTTAATCTCTTTCAACCCTTCAAACTCTCGTCAGATGGTTTCAAAAGGTTGTAATCACCATTATTCAACATATTAAAAAAGTTAATTGAAAAAGTATTCCTGGTATTCACTCATTCTGTCATTAAAAATTCTAGTTACGACTTGCACGTGGGTAAAACATGTAGGCACATTATGATTTACTGCATCAAGAGATGTTTGCGATGGGAGTAACTTAAAGTTCTGTATCAATCCAAAACAAAAATATGTAAGGAAAATATTGTATGTGCTTTGAAAATAGATTAAAATACCGTAAATTACAGTGAAAGGGACAACAAGTGAACGGGCCTGAATACAGGGACCTGAATAGTGAGTTTAGATCCATCAGTCGTGGATTTTATAAGTGAGTTTATATACATTGTTTACTGTACTACGTTTATGATGTTCTCCTCTATTAACCATCAAAAAACATGTCTGAGAAATTGTGTCCCTTTCCTTAGGGACTCAGGTTAAAATATGTCTAACCCCATGATAATAGGATCAGGAAGTCATGCCATCTCAGTGAATTGCTTGAGTGGGTGTCATCCCTGACTGAATGTTAAGATGCTCATGATATTGACCTCTGGTTTGTCTGGGCTGTTAATTCGAGGTCACAGTGACATAGGCTAGATATTGCTGATGCAGCATAAAAGGAAACCCAACATTACAACCCTAATGGCAAGGCTTCCAGTTCGCTGAAGGGGTTTTGATGTTGATAGTTTTTTGTCTGCACATTATGCACAAAATATATTTTTTTCTCCAAAATACTGAATCCCTGAGAGGAGATTGCTCATTATACCTGGGTGCACATTAGATTCGGATGCGCACTAGACTAAAAAGTAATGCTATCTTCCTGCCAAGCTGCTCACTTGTCATCCCTGCTAAGGAGAAGCACCTTCTCAACATCGCGATTTATGTCGTATTATTTATGACAGTGGAGTGTTAAGATGTCTGTGTGAGATGGGTCCAGTCTTGTGAAGCACGGTCTTATTCACAGGTCGAGGTGTTGAGTCCCGGCAGTCAAGGAATTTGTCACTATCAGGCTGTCATATATTGTGTTGTCACACACAGTCATGTCAAGAGGGGAGCATTTTGATAAGAGATTCTCGGTCTGAGCACCTACAGGACGTTTAATCTTGTGAGGCTGCAGACATGGTGGACGACGGAGGCATGATGGAGCATACGTTGTCACAGATTGCAGGTTCACATTGACAAAGTTGTGTTATAACTCATTTAATAACACACACAGGTGATAAGATTGTTCATAGAATACCTTATAATTCAGTGGTATTCGGTCAGATCTGATTTAACAGGAGTGTTTACGGGTCTGTATTGCTCTTCTGTAGCTCAACACCAAACAGGAGTGATGTACAAAGAGAAAGGTTGTAGAACTGCTACACTGTTGGGTTGTAATTGTTATGAAGGGATCTCATAGTGAAGCATTGATTTAATACCGCTTTGAAAAATATTTCAGTTACATATCATCTTGTTTGTCTGACTGTTTATGATGCATGGATCCCACGGCAGTGAAGAGTTTGGTTTAAAGACGCTGTGAGGAGCATTTCAGTTATATTGCAGCACTGTCGTCTCACATTAGGTGAAAGCTGATATGGATGGAAGATGTTCAGCATCCTTGAAAACTTGAGATTTATATAGGGGGGCACTAACACTTATATCAGGAAAGCCTGACATATCAGAAGTGTTGCGATACATAAAACACCTACTTGAAGAATAAGAAATTGCATGTGCACCTATTAATCATTTCACCGCCTCCGTGGTGTAGTGGTTAGAGCGTTCACCTCGAGAGAGGAAGGTCGCAGGTTTGATCCTTGACCGCATCATACCAAAAGATGTTTAAATATGGTACTTGTTGCTCCCTGGCAGGAGCTCAGCATTAATGGGTAAAACAAAGCTTTTTGTCGGCTCGGAGTCAGTATCATGTGTCTGAGTGGGGTATTCATGCTTAACTGCTTAACTGCTTAAGTCTGGGCTAGTACAAGCAGCCGCACATACGCATGTATGCACATCGTCATATGAGCGAAATATTCTCAAGCACGACGTTAAACCCAATTTCACCTCACCTCACCTCACTATTAATGATTTCACTAGTAGTAAATGCATTATTTTTTCACAAAATATTTATTTAAAGTTAAAACATTTACTCAAGTTGTATATGGTATGTTTACTCAAAGATCTTGAATGTTTTGAAAAAAGATTAAAATTCAGGTGGTGCCTGTATGTTCTTCAGGTGGATGAAGTCAACCAGTTCTTGGTTGATTATGTTTCAACCATTCCTCGAAGGTGGTTAACACTTTGGGTCAAGCTAAAGGTCTGGGTGGTGGCTGGGCAGGAGGGAGGAGTCGTTCTGTCATGTCCAGATCCCCCTACCCCTCTAACTGTTTTGCCTTTTCATGAGGAACATACACAGGCACACGCACGCACACACAAATCACCCCCTACCTCCAATCACCCTACTTTGAAAAAACACCATGGACCGACATTAAGACACCCATTATCACTTCAACAAGAGGGGTGGTTGGGTAGCTTAGTGGTTAAAGTGTTCGCTCGTCATGCTGAAGACCGGGTTCAATTCCCCACGTGGGTACAGTATGTGAAGCACATTTCTGGTGTTCCCCGGCATGATGTTGCTGGAATATTGCTAAAAGCCTCGTAAAATTAAACTCACTGATTTCAGCAAGTGGTTCACATGACTGTATCATGATGTATACACAAGTAATAGAGTGGCCAAGTCACTTGATACTGTGAGAATATACCATGGAATATCAAGGCAGAAGTTTTCACAATGCCCTGATTCAGCAGTTCATAATGAAAGCTGTTGATGCGCATGTTGTCTGGGTTTCCAGTAACATTTGGTGCCTCTCATAGCTGTATAAATTGTACACTTCATAAAGCTTTGTAATGCTCCATGCTTCCTCTGCATGACGATTCTGGTATGATAAAGCAATCAATATCGATAACACGCAGGCATGTTACTCAAACACTGACATGAAAAGACGTCCATTTATCTCCCAGATGTGGCTCACAAGCGTAGTGTCGAGCCTGCACTTGGTCGTCTCCATTGTTCCTGGTTGTCTGTACAATTACTTCGAATTTAAGTGCAGCATTAAAAACCTGTAGTAGATGAGACATTGATAGTGAAAGACCAACTGTTGTGCCAAGTACAGATCATGTTGATAAATCAGACCAATTGCCCAGGCTCCATCCAGACATTAGCTATGATAGCCCGATAAATCCAAACATTTTTGGTGACAACCAGATGGATCCACTCATTAGTGGTGACAACCATGTGGATCCAGACATTTGTGGTGACGAGATGGATCCAGTTATTGGTGGTTACAACCATATGTTTATCCAGACATTGGTGGTTACAACCAGATGGATCCAGTCATTGGTGGTTACAACCATGTTTATCCAGACATTGGTGGTTATTACAACCAGATGGATCCAGTCATTGGTGGTGACGACCAGATGAATCCAGTCGTTGGTGGTGACAACCATGTGGATCCAGTCATTGGTGGTGACAACCATGTGGATCCAGACATTGGTAGTTACAACCATGTTTATCCAGACATTGGTCGTTACAACCTGATGGATCCAGTCATTGGTGGTGATGACCAGATGGTTCCAGTCATTGATGGTTACAATCAGATGGATCCTTTCATTGATGGTTACAATCAGATTGATCTAGTCATTGGTGGTTACAACCATGTTTATCCAGACATTGGTGGTTATTACAACCAGATGGATACAGTCATTGGTGGTGACGACCAGATGAATCCAGTCGTTGGTGGTGACAACCATGTGGATCAAGTCATTGTTGGTGACAACCATGTTTATCCAGACATTGGTAGTTACAACCATGTTCATCAGACATCGGTGGTTGCAACCTGATGGATCCGGTCATTGGTGGTGATGACCAGATGGATCCAGTCATTGATGGTTACAATCAGATGGATCCAGTCATTGATGGTTACAATCAGATGGATCCAGTCATTGGTGGTTACAACCAGATGGATCCAGTCATTGTTGGTGACAACCAGATGGATCCAGTCATTGTTGGTGACAACCGGATGGATCCAGACATATGTGGTGACAACCAGATGGACCCAGATAATGGTGGTGACATCCAGATGGATCCAATCATTTGTGGTTACAACTAGATGGCTCCCGTCATTGGTGATGACAACCAGATGGAATTAGACATAAGCGCTCCAAAAGGTCTCTCTGCTACATCAACAGCAAACAGTGGATCACACATTTTATGCCCTTGAGATGTATATACTACCCAGAACACTGCCGAAATATTTGTGGAAATTGTTCAGGAACTTGAAGCTGTTCAATTACCTGTGTTGACAATCAACACGGCAGCCCTTTGTACAGATGGGTGCACACTTTGTTCAGTAGTGGAGAGGCAGGAATTAACCTGACTTTAGTTGTACATTGATGCGTCTTTGACAAGGTGGCTGGTGCCATTCTGACGCTCACACCACACACTTGAGAAACAAGTGTTCATGGTTGTTGCTCCACAAACACATCAGCTAGAGTAGGTTGAAATCAAATAAGGAATAATTAGTATCTGAACCTATGTTAGCTTTTGCTTAATGTTTTTCAGTTTTGTTTGAAAAATCTTTCTTAATCTGTCATGAGGGATTCTCTGTGTGCAGCAGCAAGACTCCACTTAAGTCAATGAAGCGTTTCTTGTCTTTTTGATATGTTTGTACTGGTCAAAGGCTTTTAGTGTATTTTATTCAATTAGTACTCTATATTTCACAATTCCATTTGGTATCTGTGTCCCCCCTTGTTTAATCCATTCAAAACAACAGGCAGACAAATATGTTATCATCCATTGATAGTTTAGTGGGTAACATAGGCTCCAGTTGGATGAGACCAAGTCAGAATGTGTCACCTTACCAGATTTATGGCAGTTTTAGCTGATATGTAAACTTGGGAGACATGGCAACACTTTTATGAGGATTTAACATATTGGTACAGTTGACCAGCAAGCACCTGCCATGAGACTGCCTCACTGTAGAGTAAGATTAGGCCAACATAATTCAATCATTATTCATCCAAATGTCATCCAACTTTGTCTGAATTTTTATCAAGGTATTGTTCAGGCATTTGTATACAATAACTTCATTGGATGTGTTTCACTCAAAGCACACGCATGCATGCATGCATGCATAGGCCCAAAAAGAAGAAAAAAACAGTGATTTTCTTCATCAATAAAGGAACATAGGGACCACAAGGGATGTAGGCAGGGAGTTTCGTGGTCAGGTGGGCTGGGGTTTGAAAATCTTATAATTGATTCATTACAGTCGAAGACGAAGGCTGTGGCATAACAAGGCATAATGGAGGATGGTGTGAAACCCTCGACTAGAATAGACAGCCAATTAAACATAGATACACAATTAGACACATTGGACCATTGGGAGATGGTGATATCTGTATCTGATGCAAGGGCATTAATAATTGATGCTAGTGTTTCACCTGTTGATGTGGCAGGAAGAGAAGCTGTTACAGTGTTGTAATCGTTAATTGAGTGGTTGCAGACAACACTGCGGTCAGTCCCAGCAGGCAATTTGAGGGTTTTGCAGCTTCCAGACTATTCCAAACGGTATCACTTCATTTCTGATAGGATTGTCATTTTCTGTTAATGTTGGCTATGAAGGCGAAATTAAATACTGAACATGTTTCAAGGAATACTTTAAATCATTAGTTTATCAATATGGATATGTTTATCAATATGTATGAAATATGTTTATCAATATGTAAATATGTTTAAATATGTTAATTAATATGTATGAAATATGTTTATCAATATGTATGAAATATGTTTATCAATATGTATGAAATATGTTAATTAATATGTATGAAATATGTTAATTAATATGTATGAAATATATTAATTAATATGTATGAAATATTTTTATCAAAACAACTGACAAAGCAGAGAATGATTTTCCAGGTGTCGATTGAAAGGCAGAAAAATTGTTGTTTTTTATCTATTTCACAGTGATTGTCTAGTATTTACCTGGTATAGTTGAATTAGAAATGACCAAACCATTTGACTGTGAATGTATATTTGTGAAATGTTTATAGTAATTAAAATAAAAAACATGACTCTTTAATTAAGATTGAGAGTGGGCTTCAGCTCATACCTTACTCTGGATGAGTTGGTGCCTTGGGTAACGTGTTGACTGATGTCTTTCTGTGAGATGTAAGGTTTAGATTAGACTAAGGCTTAGTCTCTGAATATATATAATTTTGATAGTAACAAACAAGCCCATTTATATTGAAAAGGAGCCCTAGGGAGACCAGAGATTCAGAGACTAAGAACATCTGCATTGGGGCTACACGTGCTGGGGTCATTACCAATTAGAAGTCACATCATACAACCATCAGATAGACTAGGTTTAGATGTGAGGCATGTGATCCTCTGCTTCACACTGTTACAGTGTGTAATGCCATTGAAGCATATGTGAAATGCATACAAAATATTTTCAGTTAAATTAAATAGATAAATTTGAACAGTCTTTAGGGAATGGTAATTTATTGTTGGTGCAGACGGTCATGAAAAAGTGTTACTTGCATTTGTTGGATCAAGAAGCAAATAATAGATTTCATGTCCTTAGAATATGAGAACATGATACTGTTGCTGATAAAATCTCGCTTCCTCCTCTACATCTGTGGAGATTATGGGTGATAATTGTCCTTTCCCCAGTTGGGAGTCTAGTTGCCCAAGGAATTAGACCAATTGGTTTGAGTCGATGATGACTGATTACTAGTCACCAACCCGACCATCAGATCCTTTTATCACCTCTTGTGCATGCATAGTTTTCTGGGGACCTATTAAGTGTATTTTTCTGTTAGTTACTTAAAACAAATCAGTCTGATAATGACCGATCAGCTAATTAGTCAGCTCATATTCAGTGCTTGATGTAACCTATCATGCCTTTACAGGTCGATAAGTCTGATTCTTTATTTTGCCTGCAGTTATGATCAAATTACCTGCTGAAGTTTTGCTCCATTGTCATGTTACCATGGCAACAAGTCAGGTTGTACTATCTGGAATGTAGTGTTTAGAATGAGATGCCAATAGTCAGTACTGCCTTGTCAGCTAATGATATCATGGTCTTCAGGGAGCAGTCATTGAAACATTTCCATGGAACCTGTTAATCAGGGCTTTCACCACGTAAAGTTGATTCTTCTTGCAAGGCACAAATGTGATGACTACTTGTTAGGATAAGCTAGAACATTTAACTAAGCATTACATTACACAGAAGTATGACTTCTGAAGGGCCAAATCTGGTGAATTCAAGGGCTGGCTGTCCCTGTGGTAGTTTTAAGTACTGTTTACCTAATGACTTGAAACCATTATTTGACCCCAACTGTCAATCTCTCTGTTGGACAGAGTTGTAAATGGATCATTGAATCTAAGCACAGATGTGTGGTGAAAAAGACTTTCAGGGTATTTAGTATTGTCACCTGTACATTTCCTTTAACTAGTGCTTTTTTTACCCAATGTTTCCTTCCTCGTCACGCTTATCTGGGAAAATGTTATCGTAATGTGCCAAAATCATAAATACTTGGCCACATATTTCAGGAGCATATGCCACTTGGTCCTCTGTCAGGTCACACACCAGGTAAAGTTCAGCAAAAGTACTACCAACTAGTAACTAGTTACCTGGGTTACCATAGTCGAGAGTTTGGGGGCATTATTTAAATGTAAAAGATCTAATTTATATGAAACTAAGTTGGGAACCTTCGAGTATCCATTATGCTATGAGTCAGCCTGGCTGTCACAAAAATGATAACGATACAAAATGTTTTATTACTGATTGGTTAAACAAATATAAGTGCAGTATATGTTATTTTGAATTTTATGGGAAAATAACTGAGTAGTAATATTTGGTTGCGTCTCATATTTTCCGTCAGAAACACTTATAAGTATTATGGTACCTAATTGGCTGGCATGATCTTGAAAAAATGGAACATATCCCACCTGGGCGGTCAATAAATTTCTGAGGTGGAAAATAAATACATTATACACTGTCATGAAGAAAACAATTTTCACTTTGATACTGTGAATGTTGGAGAGACATTTAACGTCCATTCCTTCACTAATTAGCCCAGCAGAAATGAGGATGTAAGTGCTTGCAATGTATTCTTAATTGAGGATGATCGGAATTCCTGATAATTAGATTTTAAGCTTGATAAGTTGTCTTTGAATGTCAAAGAGGAAATATTTGTTGCCACATATAGCCATCTATAATTGTCCCTTAACTTGCGCAAGTCTCTTAGAAAAGATTATTTGTTTAAATCATAATTCTGAGATTATATGAACCATCAGAACAAGTATTTTGCATAAAAAACTGGCGTCTTATACTGTCTGCTTATGTAGACTTGCCCATTATCAGGGTAGAAATACTAGACATCCATAGATGTAATTCAGTATCATTTGGTTCAGCCTTGTGACTCATCATTCAGTACAGACTGAGCAAGACTAGATTGTCCTTTCAATCTGTCATTTACATATTTGATTGAAAGGAATGTGGTGTCCTAACACAAGCATGGTGAGAAATGGATACTTTCACTTTTACCAAACCATTGGTCTTGCAGGCCAAAGCATAAAGATCACAGAACCTCTGGAGGTCAATGACAGTGAAAGAGTCACATTCCCTTTGCTGCTACTAATTACTCTTGACAACAAATTATGAGGTCTTATTTCCATAACCACCAAGTTACTGTGTAGAAGGCCAGGGGGATCCTTGCAATGGCCCACAAGTTGTATGTTTGAGATTGACAGGGTTTTCAGATTCAAATACAAGACCAACCCCCAACAAAACCCAGAATTTCAACGCTGATTGGTATTGCCGGCCCAAATGGAAAACGTAAAAGAAATGGAGGAAATTTGAGAATCTGGAACCAAACTTTTTACTTTGTCCTTCTAATTACTGAAATTTGTGACCAGAATATAGTGGTACTTTCAAATTTAAACTTCATGCCCCATTTTGTAAATATTCATGTTTTTATCTTTAAATGAAAGAAAAATAATAAATACTGCTGAAACAAAGTTGATGATATTCAAATGTGCTCACCTTTTGGAATGAGTTGCTCGACCTGAGGTGACCAGTATATTGCGTCCACTACCACTTGATGTGGGAACACCACCTTCTCCGGAGTCACAGGAGGCACACCAACCTCCTGGAAGTGTAATGGCGGTTTTGTGAACACCTCTTTCGAAGAGTTTTTCAGATTATCAAACACATTTGTGGGGTTTCTATCTGCAGCATCCTCGTCGTAGTCTTCATCGGGGTCGATGTCGTCATCCTCGTACTCATCCTTGTCATCTTCCTCATCCTCATCCTGTATCACCACCTTCTCGATGTCTTCCTCGTAGGAGTATTCATCGTCAATGTCTTTTCTTCGATTTGGGAACAAAAAATTTATCAACCTTCCTAAACAAAATAGGTTTCTTATCCTTAGCTGCTTTGACGTTCTCTAGAACAATGTCAGGCTGAATTGTCTCCCCTTTCCGCATCAGGACAACTCCCTTGCGTTGACCGTATTCTGAGTCGCGGGCGGCTTGGGGTTTCCTGTCCACCAATGGTAAACCTGCAGCATGGATGTAGTTGTTGTCGTGCTGCTGCGACAGTTGACGCAGCTTCATCCTGTACGCCGAAGGGTTTGCTGCGCTGACATGCATGTCGATGTCTCCATCGGAGGAGTTGAGCTGATGTATCATCACATTGAGCAGTAACACAAAACAGAAACCGAAGGAGAAAATTGTAAGAAAGAGGGTCTTCACCCTCCTCACACTGAAGCTCCTCATGGTGGATGTGCTGGATCTAGATTACGCTCGTGGATTGTGTGGATTTCTTGGGATCTGTAATACTGATCATTTTGACTGATTTACACACAGAGAATGATGACCATTTAAAGCTTTGTGTCTTGAATATGTAGAAGACATCCATAGAGCATCCAAGTAACCACATAAACAATGAAACTGTGCACACTTATAACCTGTGATTGCAACGTGCAGTCTTCAACACTATATGATCCTGCCGGTATATAACCCAGTGTATTCCCTTCTTGGCAGGGCCATTACACACAATATCAACCAGGGAGCTCACAGGACCGACTGACTGCCAACACCAGACTGTCCACTTTATTGTCCACTTGGATGGTAATAGGGTGTGTTATACAGATTATTTCCCACAATTGCCCATGTCATTGTATGGTATGTCCAGCTTCTGTTGACTTCCAGCACACCTGCAGGAGACAAGCTTGCATTAGAAACCACTGACCCCTGGTAATGCCACCTATTGTGATCTGCTCGCTGCAGCAGATACATGCCACACAGCACCTCGTTCAGTGTGTCCACTCAAAGGGGCAGTTGACCAGAACCTGTAATTGGGCCTGTCAGACAACAATAGGTAGTTGATGTATTTCCATTCATACCTCTAGCTGGATGGTTCTGTATTCATCACAGTTAAATCAACATTGGTTAGTGGCATGTACACATCCTGCTGGTGGAACATACCCCTGTAATTATTGTTCCAGGTGAAACACACACCTGTAATTAAGAATGTGTGCCTTCTCCACTGGACTGGATTGTTTTATTACCATATACCTTTATCCATGTCCACACTCCATTAAGTCCAGGTGGGGCAGGCCATTTAATCAGAGCAACAAATTGGATCTTTTATTAATGTGATCAGTGTCACTTGTTGATCACTTTTAACTAATTCTTGGATAACTGTATATGCATTTTGCCCGTTTATCCACAAATCTGATAATTCCTTTGAACATTAGTGTCAGATCACACTGAATAATCTGTCTCTGGCTCCGTCCCAAAAGCTAGAATCAGAATTGTTTTTTCGCGTAGTATCTGTGAGTCCAACACCTGAGAAGCTTACATCAATATGTGCACAGGTGTCCCGGCAATAGAGGATCATTGCGGATTAACAGCACTAATTTGCAGAATGTCTGAAATTTAAAACAAAAAAGTTGTGACAAAATGATATTAAATGGGATTAAATATGTAAGTTATGTGGATAGTATTAAGATTAAGTATATCATCTTACAGGTTGTTTAATTCTTAATACAGGATAAGGTAGGATGACGTGCGTGACTCACTCAGTGTTTGTTGGTTTATGTAATTAAGCAATTAAGCAATCAAGCAAGCAAGCATGCACTCTCTCAATCTTGCTCTCTCACAAGAAAACTAACTTAATGTTTGAAAGATGTTAAAACAAAAGGAGGTACACTGCTGGTTCCTGAAATCAGAGACTAGCTCAATCGTATATGAGCTGAAAAAAATGTAGTTCTTGGGATATAAGCTTCAATTAATATTTCTGATATAATATTCAATATATCCCTAATAAAAATATCAAGGATTGCCTTCCTGTTATATATACTACACACACCCTATTACAATAATTACCATCTGTATGTATAAGGAAGTCCGATATATACTACACACACACCATATTACAATAATTACTGTCTAATAGTGGTGTGAAGAGCTTCAGGACAAGGGGAGGTTTGAGAAAGGGCCTGTTTCCTCACTTGCATTACACTTTATGTTTACAAGGGGCCGCCTTGAAGGAGCGACCGGCCACTACACTCAAGTCAATTGCCTTTGTGCATGCAGGGAGTTGACGAGCCACCCTTTTCAAATTCTGTGTACCTTTCTGTGCTTGTGTTGTGGACGATCGCACTTTCAGCAGGCGAGACTTGGCTCCTCTGCACACAAACCCATCATTGCAAACATTTCATCTTACGCCTGGGAGTCAGAAAAACATGTCACCCAGTGCCTGCAAACACGTTCTTCGTTGGGGACAGCAACATCTGCGACAGTGGTGATGGTGCGTAGTGGAGGCATGGCTGTTACTGATGGTGCAGCATGGAAGCTTGGGTGTTTCCCAGGTTTGTCTGGCGGCACTCTTCTTGCAGGATTGAGTATGGTTTGGGGTTGATCTGAGTCTTTAGATGCTGCTGATGAACCTGGTGGAGGATAGTTGCCTCAGTAACTGTACCAACGAGACCTGGAAATATAAATGATTCTGATTTTCAAAGATTGATAACAATTTTGAATCTGTTAATGTTTCTACCTTTTGCATATGTCCAAAGCTTTATTTAAGCTTAAGTCAAGGAAATCTCCCAGATTTTTATCAAAGGGGTTTGATGGGTTAGGGTCAATGTTTTGGAATATACTGGTTTAGTTGGGCTTGGGTATTAAACTCAAAGCAAGTTCAGAAATATGGGATTCTTTCTAATTATGGTAATTTATTTGCCATGGCATGGTGAGATATTATCATTGCTAAACTGTCATGCTGTAACAGATTAACTGCTGTAAATTGAAAGGATCAGGTGTTCTTTAAGGGCGGTGGGGACGCCTAGTGGTTAAAGCGTTCGCTCGTCACGCCGAAGACCCGGGTTCAATTCCCCACATGGGTACAATGTGTGAAGCCCATTTCTGGCGTCCCCTGCCATGATATTGCTGGAATATTGCTAAAAGCGGTGTAAAACTAAAATTTCTTCAGCTTCTGCTTCTGTCATTTGCCTGCCCTAAACATGGGCATTTCTCTTTTGTAGATCACAAAATGCTTTATATAGTCTGAGCTCAGTAGTTTTGTGGAGATAGCCAGTTACATCAGCTCAGACAAGACGCTTCGATTATAAGATAATTCTTGGCTCTAGGGCTGTCGGCTAGTTATCTAGCACTCAATGAGAATAACTTCAGTAAGAATAGAAGATCTTGATCAACTAGAACCTGAGACTTACATTAAGTCTCTGAAATAAAAACAAATCTTTTTTAGTTTGTATGGGTTAAATTGTATTTTTAGATAAAATTCCATGAGACCAAGATGATATCTTCATGACATCTTCATGATATTTACACTTGGCAAAGTATTGTACACTTGCTTGGTCATATTCAGATATGTTTGTTTCTGCTGCTTTCAGGAAAACAGACCGCCTCTGTGGTGTAGTGGTTAGAGCGTCCGCCCGGAGAGCGGAAGGTTGCGGGTTCAATCCCCGACCGCGTCATACCAAAAGACGTTAAAATATGGTACTTCGTGGTCCCTGCCTGGCGCTCGGCATTAATGGGTACAACAAGGACTGGTCGGCTCGGAGTCAGTATAATGTGTCTGAGTGGGGTATTCATGCTTCACTGCGGCATGGTATCTCAGTGGGCTAGCACTATAAAACCAGCTGCAGTCTGGGCTAGTACAAGCAGCCACACATACACATACACACGCATGCACATCGTCATATGAGCGAAATATTCTCAAGCACGACGTAAAACCCAATTTCACCTCGCCTCACCTCACCTCACCTCACCTCACCTCACCTCACCTCAGGAAAACATAGTCTACCTTCAAGATCCAAGGGAATTAATGTTAAAGGGAGCCCAACTCAAGATAGAGCAAGTCTAGATTGCCTCATCCTTTTGGATATTATTATATTCATTTGTTTTGTAGAAATACATTTTTAAATGATACCATTTTATTTCTGGGACCAAATATCAGTCAAAGGAAAACATGATCTGTTTGATTGGCATTTTAGAAGTGGTCAGTAGTAAGAAAGTAAGATACATTATGGATAACACTTTCTTTATTATATACGATGCAATGTTTTAGTATAGATTCTTATACCGTTGTGAAGCAGGATCTATACCGAAACGTCCATCATATATCCTAATGAACTTGTTATTCATAAAGTATCTTACTCCTTTCTTTTCAAAGGAAAACATGAAATCAGAGTATAGATATCTGCCATTCCTGTGAGTCTGAATTCTAGCAACAAGATCTGTCACTACAGAGCCAGGTTTGCAAAGGACAGATCACATGAAACCATGCTCCACCTAATCCGTGCGTGGTGTCAAAAGCTGGAGAGAAAACAAAGAAAGGAATCCCCAGATTTCAGGAGCACAGCATCTCTGTTCTGATGAATATTCTATATTAGTTTCTCGAACACGGTGCTTAACAGCCCCTTTTGTGTTTGGTGACAGGCCCTCACAGGGGGCTGGTGAGGAAACTCCGGCAACAGATCCTGGTGTCAGACCTTGGGTTCCAGCATCAAGCGGAGGTGATCGCAGGCCAGACTTACAATAAATCAATACTGATTTCTTCTACTCTCCCCCCACCCCCACCCCCCTAATACTGATAGTTCCCGTTTGATCGGGGATGACCAGTAGACAATGGTGGAAGGTGAGTCACATTGTCGAGGTCTAGTGGGTATATTCACCGATCTCTGACTCACAGTGAGGACAATGAAGACACACAGAGCTTCTTACAGAATCAGTCTGCAGAACGTTGAGCCGACTCGTTGGTCGCACCCTTCTCATGCTTCCCAATTTGTGACTAATATGCATTTTGTCAATACCGTTTCGGGGAGCTGGGAAATTCATCATGCTGGTTTTAAAGCCTCTTGTCTCATAATGTTGAGTAGCTCTTTGAAGACTGCCAGATTCTTTCAGAAAACACATTTCTTTTCTCATCGAGGGACTGGAGAGACATGAAATTGCCTCTCGGAAATTTAAGAAATTTCAGCTAATGATAGGGTTCATCTACACATGGAGACTCACATGTAACCGCTTCATGGTTTTTGTCAATTGGCGTCCAAAGAAATTTAATATTTTGCTGAAAATTAGCATGGTGTTTTATTGCAGGCATTTCAGATGTAAATTTGCAGATATTTTTCTTTACTTAACACATGCAGTGCAGCACATAAAGGACAGGCATCTGTACTCTCTTGTTTTATAAGGCGGCTTTAATGGCTGGCGTCGAGATCTGATTACTGCTGCACCATGCACACAGGACGTTAATGTGGGTACTGAAGTGGACTTAATCCACGAGCTTGGGGGTCACACCAGGGAGAAGTGCTGCAGATTACCAGACCCCCTGACCTCTGGGGCTTACTCTTGTTGAGCAAACCACCAACAAAGACAATCTTATGCACGGGTTTGACATGGAGATAGGTGTGTTGAACATAGAGAGGTATTTACCTACTGGTTTATCAAAATGAGCTAGAGTATCAGCCTTCTATCATGTTCAGTATCTTATATGTAGCATGGCAGTCAGCCAATTATGATAAGCAAGGAGCAGGCAATGCTGAAGATGGTTGTGGCTGATCAGGTCATACATCGGGTAAAATGATACACCAAGTCAGCCAGGCCTGTTTAGAGCAGGGATAGTTGCAGTTACTTTCTGCAGTTTGTCCATTCTCACTTTAAGATGTATGTTGGGTGATGGATGATGGCAATCAGGGGGGTGTTTAGTTGTTGTTTTTTTTGTTTATTAAACACCAAACTCAGCCATATTCCATATATATGGCAGTGGTCTGTAAATAATTCAGTCTGGAGCAGACAATCCAGTGATCAACACCATAAGCATCGATCTGCGCATCTGGGATACAATCAGATGTGTCAACCAGGGTGGTGTTTAGGATGTATATTTGTGGTGATTTGGGTGGTAAAGTCTGGAGGTAAGCAGGGTCTTCATGATGGGGGTGAGGGTGATGGCATCCATTCCACTTCACGATTCATGTAACTTTGAGGGAATTAAAGACTCTTATACCATATCTTTATAAGAATAATAACCCTAGAATGTGTTCCAAATACATGTTTCAAATATAGATGAGTAACCCGGAATCCCAGATTCAAATATAAACATGCCCACCAGGCAGTATTGCACCGTATATTGTGACTTTTACCCCACCCTCACCTTCGCAATGGAGGTAAGCTGTAGTGCTATTTCATTGCATGAGTTTCATCTTGTGTTGGGCATCAAATTCGTTTCTTATTGTTTGAACACTTTCCAGATGAAAATTTCTAAATCCTCAAATGAACACAAAATTATGTTTTCCCAATTTCATTGCATTTTGTTGATATTCTGGTAACCGAATCGACTTGAACCTCCCATAGTGCATAAACCGCATGACTCCTTGCATCCAAGTGACTTTTCTCATCAAAGATTTGGAATCTCAGAAATGTAGAGTAAACAAGATAAAATAAGTGATAATTGTGATAGCACATGAGAGGTGCAGAAATATATGGAAACATTATCCGGACATGGCTGTATGAAGTCATCAATGTGTTGCGTACAAGCCAACGGCATTTCCCAAATATTATTGTTCCTGTGTATAACTATCCAAGGGTTTATCAGGGTTTGTCTGAGTGCCCCTGGTTGACTAACTGGGTGGAAAATCATCATTTTTTAAACATTTTTTAAAAGTCCCTGTTTCCCATGTTTGACTTTACAGTAATTTAGAAATAGGCATTAAGGACTCAAAATTGTGATTTGTCTAAAGTTCTCATTTTCTGAAATTCTGATATTTTGTCATTGCTGTATGTAGAAATAGGCATTAAGGCCTCTGAGGATTTACTGGTGCTCCTATCAGTAATATACAATTACTTCCACAAAGCCGACCAGTGAAGACCGGGTTAGAATTGGTCTTCAGCAACCCATGCTTGTCATAAGGGGAAAATAATGGGATCGGGTGGTCAGGCTCGCTGACTTGGTTGACACTACGTCATCGTATATCCCATTTCTGTAGATCGATGCTCATGCTGATATCACTGGATTGTCTGATCCAGAATCGATTATTTATAGACCACCGCCATACAGCTGGAATATTGCTGAGTGTGGCGTTAAACAACTAACCAATCTACAGAGCCAACGACATGATAGTGATGATAGTGATAGCTTGTGATCAAACAAGCAATTTCTTATGATTATGGAAAGGTTATAATCACTTCTATTACAGTTGATTAACATAAATAGGAGAAATTCATTTTTGAAAGTTTAAGTGATATTTACTCAACGCTTGGGGCTAAATAATCACCTCGGAGCAGATCTGGATGAAGCCATGATAAGGAGAATGTTGAAGACAGATTGATGAAACAGCGAGGAATTATATGACAGCAGTGTTGTCAGAATAATCCCCGGGGAATTCTGCTGGATTCTGATGAAGGGTTCCAATGATCAGTATGTATGAGACATCCAGAATGATGTTGATAACACTACAGTAGGTTTTAAAAAGCTCGCTGCTCCCCAGATAGCGATAAGCCTACTGTAATTTGTATACATCAGAATATCAGACATTAGCAGCATGAGATCTGACAGGTCTATCGAAATGCTCGACAGTCAGGAAAACAATTACCAGGAATATCTCACCGAGAAGCATCTGACTTTCAAATGTATTGATATTACATTATACAGCTTGTGGTGGCCACTACAGTGCAGGCTTGGAGGGAGCAGTGGATTGTTCCACAGCGATACTGAATACTCTTGTAAACTGAGGGAAGGCTGCTTCTGAGGACCACGCTGATGGGAGACTTACCACTGATGGGAGACTTACCTCGCACATGTAGAACTATACTGCTGATGATGTATTTGTCATCATGAAGCATGAGACGACACCGTGCCCCTCGTCCTACCGATTCGATGTGGTCATTGTACTGACATATCACTCAGCCACATGGGAACACACAAAGCCAGCAATTCAGTGGTGACAAAATCATTCTCCGGTGTTAAAAAATGTCCTACAGAAGTGGTTGACTGAATGAAGTTGAAAGGCTGTACTTTGTTGACACTGGCCCAGTCATGAATATAGACTGCTTGTCACAGAGTTCTCATGCCAGCTTACAGAGAATTTGTAGTCCGTCGTCACGTTGTCTTGCCGAGACTACCACACTGTTGTGACGAGCACTGCTTCAATCTCCGCTCTCTCCTTCGATCTCCTGGCTAAGCCCTGTCTGTCCCTTCTGAAGGCTTAGTCTGCCACTGTGAGGTGTAAACTGACGAGGGATTTACCCTCAACAGATAAACCCTCTTCAATCTTATTGGCTCGTAGCTGTGACATGAATACCCAACACAACTGCTGTTTGAGGCTCACCGGTGTTTCCTCCATTCATGATTCGCACGTTCTGTTGTATTCAGATATTACATAATTTGTAGAGAGAGAGCAGTCATTTCCACAGGGTCCTGTCGATGTTGTTGTCGCTCTGTCCCAGACAGGCCTTTGTCCCAGGGTCCTTCCCCTGCCTTGGAGCACCTGTCAGTAGACTGTGTCCTCTCATCTACAGATGAATGACCAGGCACAGGTCACACTAGGCAGTCACAATAAAGACACAAACTGCTGACAGAACACAGCTTTACACAGCTGCAGGACACTTTTCTTTATTTCCTCTTTCTTCAATTTTTAAGATTTTTATTCAGCTAACAAGACAATGTTAGTTTCTACTGTGGAAAACAATATTCCAGCTGTAATATTGTAGCTTGTTAATTGCAACTGCACTGTGAAACTTGTAAGTGTCATGAGCAATGACATATTTCTTTGTTGATACAGTGACTTCAAACTTCCCAAGTCTCAGAGACTGACCACCCAAATTAGTTTCGGTGACACTGAAGACAATCAGTAGTTCTAAGTTTCTAGTCTGGATCCAATCAGGACACAGGGTAGACAGTATGTACTAGCCAGTATGGACATCTGGGTCCCTCTCTAAGGACACAGGATCACTTCACCTTATAGATATAATACTCAATGTAAGGAGGCGTGGCCACCTCACTTCTGAGGGTTTAACAGGAAAAATTTTCCATGTAAGGACACCTGACCACCTCACTTTGCTATTGATAAAGTACTCAATGTAATAAGACCTGACAAGTTCAGTTCTGAGGGTTAACTGCAGATGGAATACCCCATAGCACATGACCACCACCTCAGTTCTGAGGGTTTACTGCAGATGGAGTACCCCATGTAGCACATGACCACCTACCTCAGTTCTGAGGGTTTACTGCAGATGGAGTACCCCCATAGCACATGACCACCTCAGTTCTGAGGGTTTACTGCAGATGGAGTACCCCCATGTAGCACATGACCACCTCAGTTCTGAGGGTTTACTGCAGATGGAGTACCCCATGTAGCACATGACCACCTCAGTTCTGAGGGTTTACTGCAGATGGAGTACCCCCATAGCACATGACCACCTCAGTTCTGAGGGTTTACTGCAGATGGAGTACCCCATGTAGCACATGACCACCTCAGTTCTGAGGGTTTACTACAGATGCAGTTACCTATGTAGATACCTCTCTTTGGAGGGTTTGCAAATGAAGTATCCCCTGTACTGAACATCATTTCAAAGGTTATACTACAGACTTCAAAACACCTGCCTGACTGGAGGCTGATTTCACATATTGTAGAAAACTTAGTAAGCCACAGTTTTTATATCCCATAAAGGTAATGTTCACAGTTTATGGCCTCAATGAATAGCTCAGGGCCTGCGGTGCATAAAGACGGTCATTGTGGTTGTAGTGATTTCACTTCCTATTGTTTGTTCAGTATTAAATATCCAATTACATGTACCAAGCCTCAAGAAAGGTATTATATTGGCTGCAGAGCTGCTCAGACGAATGCTCCTAGGTTCCTTGGCACAGATACAGTTTATAAAAGAAACTAAACACCCTTTCAAGCATGCATGGTTGTGAGTGTTTAGAAGTTTCAAACTGGTTTCCGTTGATGTTAAATTTCACGTGGCCAAGAAAAGGTTTTAAGTTTTGTTATTGAGTGCACTGGTTGATTACGCTGAAGGTACACCCATACCCACACCAGACCAGACCCCTCTACAGCTGACCCAGCATGGAGTGATGGTTGAAACATCACCCCTCGACACACCCCTCTACAGCTGACCTGGCATGGAGTAATGGATGAAACATCACCCCCCGACACGTCCCTCTACAGCTGACCTGGCATGGTGTAATAGTTGAAACATCACCCCCCGACACGCCCCTCTACAGCTGACCTGGCATGGTGTAATAGTTGAAACATCACCCCCCGACACGCCCCTCTACAGCTGACCTGGCATGGTGTAATAGTTGAAACATCACCCCCCGACACGCCCCTCTACAGCTGACCTGGCATGGTGTAATAGTTGAAACATCACCCCCCGACACGCCCCTCTACAGCTGACCTGGCATGGAGTGATGGTTGAAACATCACCCACCCCGACACGCCCCTCTACAGCTGACCTGGCATGGAGTGATGGATGAAACATCACCCCCCGACACGCCCCTCTACAGCTGACCTGGCATGGAGTGATGGATGAAACATCACACCCCGACACGCCCCTCTACAGCTGACCTGGCATGGAGTGATGGTTGAAACATCACCCCCCGACACGCCCCTCTACAGCTGACCTGGCATGGAGTAATGGATGAAACATCACCCCCCGACACGCCCCTCTACAGCTGACCTGGCATGGTGTAATGGTTGAAACATCACCCCCCGACCACGCCCCTCTACAGCTGACCTGGCATGGAGTGATGGTTGAAACATCACGCCATGACACATCCCTCTACAGCTGACACAGCATGGAGTGATGGTTGAAATATCAACCCCCCGACACGCCCCTCTACAGCTGACCTGGCATGGAGTGATGGTTGAAACATCACGCCATGACACATCCCTCTACAGCTGACACAGCATGGAGTAATGGTTGAAATATCAACCCCCCGACACGCCCCTCTACAGCTGACCCGGCATGGAGTGATGGTTGAAACATCACCCCTACAGCTGACCTGGCATGGAGTGATGGTTGACATCACCCACCCCCTCTACAGCTGACCTGGCATGGAGTGATGGTTGAAACATCACACCCGACACGCCCTCTACAGCTGACCTGGCATGGAGTGATGGATGAAACATCACCCCGACCGCCCCTCTACAGCTGACCTGGCATGGTGTAATGGTTGAAACATCACCCCACCCGACACGCCCCTCTACAGCTGACCTGGCATGGAGTGATGGTTGAAACATCATCACGCCATGACACATCCTCTACAGCTGACACAGCATGGAGTGATGGTTGAAACATCATCACACCCCCAACACGCCTCTACAGCCCCTCTACAGCTGACCTGGCATGGAGTGATGGTTGAAACAACATCACCCCCACCCACACACCCCTCTACAGCTGACACAGCATGGAGTAATGGTTGAAATATCAACCCCCCGACACGCCCCTCTACAGCTGACCCGGCATGGAGTGATGGTTGAAATATCACGCCATGACACACCCCTCTACAGCTGACACAGCATGGAGTAATGGTTGAAATATCAACCCCCCGACACGCCCCTCTACAGCTGACCCGGCATGGAGTGATGGTTGAAATATCACGCCATGACACACCCCTCTACAGCTGACACAGCATGGAGTGGTGGTTGAAACATCACACACACCCCAACACACCCCTCTACAGCTGACCTGGCATGGAATGACGGTTGAAACAGTACTCCTCCACACGACCCTCTACAGCTGACACAGCATGGAGTGATGGTTGAAATATCAACCCCGACACGCCCTCTACAGCTGACCTGGCACCTCTACAGCTGACCTGGCATGGAGTGATGGTTGAAATATCATACAGCGCCATGACACACCCCTCTACAGCTGACACAGCATGGAATGACGGTTGAAACAGTACTCCTCCACACGCCCCTCTACAGCTGACCCGGCATGGAGTGACGGTTGAAACATCACCCTTTGATACCCCCCTCTACAGCTGACGCAGCATGGAGTGATGGTTTACAGTCTGTGTGTACACTGTCGCCTTTCCTTTGTGCATTACCAGCATTTTCACTGGTGAAGATAAAAACGTGCCAAATTTGCCAGCTTTGTGTGAGCACATTGTTTGGTATTCTCAGGTAGTGTGTATGTCCATGTTTAGCGGAGACGCTAGCTGTACCCATTGCACCGACCACTCCAATAAATCTCGCATTCCCGTGGCTCGTGTAAATATTGAACTCCGAGATGTGTGCAGATGCGACTTTGTCACTGCTTTTTGTTGCGAAAAAGTAATTGTTCCCATTTGGATGGCTTGAGATCCTGTTGTGATTATTTACTGAACATAATTTAATTTTATTTTTTTAATGCTAATTTATGCTATGAATTCAAATGTTCAATATTTCTCAGTGGTAGATGCAGTCTTGTTATGAGATTCCATTTTGAAAAATATCTGGGGATACTGTAATTGTATTAGTAATTAGTTTAGATGGATTTGTAATATACATTTCAACTTTTGATAAGGATATTGTGACTATCCACTGTTTGGAAGTATTGTCATGAAAGTAGTATCTGATATTCCAGTAGAAGTGAATCATGCTCAGAATGGTTAAAACATTATGATTCAATGATACATTGTTCACCATTTTGCGACAGTAGGAACAGTTCTGGTAACCATGTCAAGTGATTACTGGTACAGAACTATTGGCTTCCTTTAATTAACATTGTCCAGGTACTAATGAGCTGGTGAATGGTGACCATTGCTATGAATCTGTATGCATGTGTTCCGAAAGCCCTGGAGATACTCTGTCACTCAGCACACATACTGTTGGTCAGAGTTTGTTGTGCTGAGAGTTAAGTCTGGAGATGTCTAACTGTGTCAATACTGTGATGAACTGTGCCTGTTCCTCCGTGTCATTGTGGTCCTGTGAAGGTCTGAGGTCACTAGTACCCTGTGTTATTGTGAGAATGTACGGACATTGGAAGGAGTTCAGTACAAAATAGGTCCCAGTACCCAGATTGTGTCATTGTAAGGATTTCAGGAAAAAATACGTCCCCAGTACCCAGATTGTGTCATTGTAAGGATTTCTGGGCAAAATCGTTCCCAAGTATCCAGATTGTGTCATTGTAAGGATTTCAGAACAAAATAGGTCCCCAGTACCCAGATTGTGTCATTGTAAGGATTTCTGGGCAAATTCGTTCCCAAGCATCCAGATTGTGTCACTGTAAAGATTTCAGGACAAAATAGGTCACCAGTACCCAGGTTATGTCATTGTAAGGATTTCTGGGCAAAATCGTTCCCAAGTATCCAGATAATGTCATTATGAAGCCAAGTCCACAATATTCTCAATGAGTCCCCATTTCTCCATTACATTTTAGGAAAGACAAGGTCATGGGGGTAGCACATCTTGCAGCTGCCCTGATCCACGTGTGTATGTCATCTAAGAGTGGTTTAATGTGCAGCGTCAATGTATGCATGCTGCACCTTCAGGGAAAAAACCCATATTTGTTGATTTCTGACGGTATCTTGAAAACATTTGATAATGCAACAAAACATGGCCCAACAATGGCGGTTTGTGTAAACCTGACCTGCTGCTTTCTGCCACCTCTCCCACACTTCACCAATTATACATGTGTGAAGTTGTGAGAAAAGGTGGCACCTCTCACAGTATGTGACGTGGTTGTGTGGCAGCCATGTTGTTGTAGAGAACCTATCACTCTTCAAGGGACAAGCTCGAAACATGAGCATAAGATCACCCAGTTATGCCTGTGTTAAAATCCTCTAATTCCATTTCACATATCTTTGGGTTAGATAACAGGGTGTCATACAAAGCAATCTTTGCACCAAGGTGACTATAACTCCCATACCTAGACTTACACAGATGTAGCATTAGGGGTGCTTTGTACAATGGCACCCTGGTAATTTCTTTCATCATTTGTGAAATAAACATCATTAAAAGAGTATTTACAAACAACATACAAGCTCCTGATCTTGTTACAGGATAAGCGCAGATGTGTCCATCTAAGAAAGAAGGTATTACTATGTTGTGTGGAGATTTGTCCGTCCCATGTTTTGAGATTTGTCTGTGTTGTCACGACGACATGGCCATGTTGTATTGGGATCTGAGAGATTACTTCACAAGGTCGGGATGATATTCACAATTAAAAAAACTGCCATCCTGGGAAATGTGTGAATAACATTATGCACATTAAGCACATTTTGTATTGTCTGTTCTTGTATCGTTGAAATGCAGGAATGGATTGGTTTTGAAATGGATGTTTATTGTAAATGAGAGTAAAGACTGTGTCCCGTGTTGATGTTCTACTTGGTGCGTATAAGTGTAGTCTGGGAGGTGACCTGGGAACTTGTCAACATTTCACCCCTTGGTGTTTGAACAGCACACCACTGGCGCTGTAATGCCACCTTCTGTAGGGCCTGTAATCTCTGAGTAAATAGCCACACGTAATTGGAATACACAGATAACACATTGTGCCCCATTGTGGACACCTTAGCATGTACAAAACCTGGAAAGTAGACACTCCAGTATGCAGCACCTCTGGCTTGTGGACAGCTCAACATGTGGAACCTTCCCATGTGGACATTCAAGTATGTGATACCTCCAGTACATGGTCCATTTATTCAGTGGAAGCTCAATATTTAGAAGACAACTGATATGTGGACATTCCAACACGAACATGGGCCTTCCACTATAGAGAACCTCTGTATAATGCTTCTGTACCAATGTTGTTTATTAAATACCTTCTATGATACAATGTCTATGTACAAAATGGAATATGCAAAATAACCACAATACCAGAGGACGTGTGTACAGTACTCTCTATACCACATGTCTGCTACTACTATGAACTATACTCTCTATACAGCATGTTCTATGAACAATACTATCTCTGTACCACATGTCTGCTACTACTATGAACTATACTCTCTATACAGCATGTTCTATGAACTATACTTGTCTGCTACCACTATGAGACTATACTCTCTATACCACATGTTCTATGAACAATACTATTATACTCTGTACCACATGTTGCTACTACTATGAACTATACTCTCTATACAGCATGTTCTATGAACAATACTATCTCTGTACCACATCTGCTACCACTATGAACTATACTCTCTATACAGCATGTTCTATGAACAATACTATCTCTGTACCACATGTCTGCTACTACTATGAACTATACTCTCTATACAGCATGTTCTGAACAAATACTATCTCTGTACCACATGTCTGCTACTACTATGAACTATACTCTATACAGCATGTTCTATGAACAATACTATCTCTGTACCACATGTCTGCTACTACTATGAACTATACTCTCTATACAGCATGTTCTATGAACAATACTATCTCTGTACCACATGTCTGCTACTACTATGAACTATACTCTCTATACAGCATGTTCTATGAACAATACTATCTCTGTACCACATGTCTGCTACTACTATGAACTATACTCTCTATACAGCATGTTCTATGAACAATACTATCTCTGTACCACATGTCTGCTACTACTATGAACTATACTCTCTATACAGCATGTTCTATGAACAATACTATCTCTGTACCACATGTCTGCTACTACTATGAACTATACTCTCTATACAGCATGTTCTATGAACAATACTATCTCTGTACCACATGTCTGCTACTACTATGAACTATACTACAGCATGTTCTATACTACATGTTCTATGAACAATACTATCTCTGTACCACATGTCTGCTACTACTATGAACTATACTCTCTATACCACATGTTCTATGAACAATACCATCTCTGTACCACATGTCTGCTACTACTATGAACTATACTCTCTATACCACATGTTCTATGAACAATACTATCTCTGTACCACATGTCTGCTACTACTATGAACTATACTCTCTATACCACATGTTCTATGAACAATACTCCCTATACCACATGTTCTATGAACTATGAACAATGTTCTCTCTCTATACCACATGTTCTATGAACAATACTAGTATACTATCTCTGTACCACATGTCAGCTACTACTATGAACTATAATGTTCTATACTCTCTATGAACTATGCTCTCTATACAGCATGTTCTATGAACAATACCATCTCTGTACCACATGTTCTACTACTATGAACTATACTCTCTATACCACATGACAATGTTCTATGAACAATATGTTCCACTATCTCTGTACCACATGTATGCTACTACTATGAACTATACTCCCTATACCACATGTTCTATGAACAATACCATCTCTGTACCACATGTCTGCTACTACTATGAACTATACTCTCTATACCACATGTTCTATGAACAATACCATCTCTGTACCACATGTCAGCTACTACTATGAACTATACTCTCTATACCACATGTTCTATGAACAATACTCCCTATACCACATGTTCTATGAACAATACTCTCTATGCCACAAGTTCTATGAACAATACTCCCTATACCACATGTTCTATGAACAATACTCTCTATACCACATGTTCTATGAACAATACTCTCTATACCACATGTTCTATGAACAATACTCTCTATACCACATGTTCTATGAACAATACTCTCTATACCACAAGTTCTATGAACAATACTCCCTATACCACATGTTCTATGAACAATACTCTCTATACCACATGTTCTATGAACAATACTCTCTATACCACATGTTCTATGAACAATACTCTCTATACCACATGTCCTATGAACAATACTCTCTATACAGCAGGTTCTATGAACAATACTCCCTATACCACAAGTTCTATGAACAATACTCTCTATACAGCATGTTCTATGAACAATACTCTCTGTACCACATGTTCTATGAACAATGCTCTCTGTACCACATGTTCTATGAACAATATTCTCTATACAGCATGTTCAGTGAACAATACTCTCTATACCACATGTTCTATGAACAATACTCCCTATACCACATGTTCTATTAACAATACTCTCTATACAGCATGTTCTATGAACTATACTCTCTATACAGCATGTTCTATGAACAATACTATCTCTGTACCACATGTCTGCTACTACTATGAACTATACTCCCTATACCACATGTTCTATGAACAATTCACTTTATACCACATTGTACTATGAACAATACTCCCTATACCACAAGTTCTATTAACAATACTCTCTGTACCACAAGTTCTATGAACAATACTCTCTCTACAGCATGTTCTATGAACAATACTCTCCATACCACATGTTCTGTGAACAATGCTCCCTATACCAGATGCTCTGTGAACAATACTCCCTATACCACATGTTCTGTGAACAATACTCTCTATACATGCTCTCTTGCATGAAGGGGGCGGTGGGGTAGCCTAGTGGTTAAAAGCTGGCTGGTGTCCCCATGGGTACAATGTTGAAGCCCATTTCTGGTGTCCACTGCCGAGATGTTGCTGGAATATTGCTAAAAGCGGCGTAAAACTAAACTCAGTCAGTGAGTCAGTCAATCAGTCAGTCTTGCATGAAGACCCGTGAAGGTCCGGGTTAGAATGAGCCTTCAGTAACCCATGCTTGTCGTAAGAGGCTACCAACGGGATTGGGTGCTCAGGCTCGTTGACATATGTCATCTGTTCCCAACTGTGCATATTGATGCTCATGCTGTTGAACACTGGATTGTCTTGTCCGGACTCAATTATTTACAGACCGCCTCCATATAGCTGGAATATTGCTGAGTGCGGCGTAAACTAAACTCACTCACTCACTCTCTTGCATGAATCAACAGTTACTTTAAGAACCAGTTCATGTGTACAACACTCTCTGTACCCCTCCACATTGTCAGCACATGCAGCTTTGTCATCTCACTTATACCTTTGAACTAGTGACAGGAATGATCATATATGTCATTCCATATTAAATACACACTTTAAATATTATTAAAATAATTTCTGTGTATTATGGAAGAAAGATATTTTCCATGTCATAAATGGAGAAATATATTTGCCAGATATATGCTGATTCAGCAGACTTCATCAGAGCCAGTTACCTTGACACAAATATTCAACCATTAGCCAAGATATGGTAATGTGGTGTTGTGTTGTAAAGCATAGTGTTCATACCGTAGCATGATAATAACCACCTATCACAAGGAAGTTTTACATTCAGGCATTTTTATGTAGAAATTATGCAGCATTAAATCACATGGTGGTACAGCCACTTGAGATATTGCCGTGGTTACAATGTACCCTTGTCAACAGGCCAGACCTAATGTTCCGGGAGTCTCAGTCCATTATGGCACAGCAAGCAGCAACAATGCTGCCTTCAGCCACTTCATCATCACATCAGGGGGGTGGTGGGGTAGCCTAATGGTTAAAGCGTTGGCTCGTCACGCCAAACACCCGGATTTGATTCCCTACATGGGTACAATGTGTGAAGCCCATTTCTGTTGTCATCCGCCGTGATATTGCTGGAATATTGCTTAAAGCGGCGTAAAACTAAACTCACTCGCTCTTTCACATCAGGAGTCTTTTAACCTTACAAGTGCTTGCCTTTCATGTGTGAAGTATAGTTATTAGACAGATTGGCTTTGTGTATGATGTCTCCTATCTGGACGTGGGGTATAACCTTGACAAAATGACCAAATAAGGCTGTTACGATTCACTTACATATATTAGGTAGATCAAAGTGTATTCCTTCATGGATTCAATTTGTTATTCATGGTTACTAGAATCAAATTTTCAGGATTTTTTTTTTTAAGGAGCATTTTTACTTCAATTTGGGTATTTATTGAAATGGGATATGCAAAATGAAATATGTCCATGCTAGGTAGGAACATAGCTATCACTCTTGTATGTTTAACTTGATGTGGCCACTAGTGATTGTCATAATGAATTAACTGTCAACATGATCAAAACATGTCAAATACATATTTTGTCATTGTTCCACTAAATATATTGAATAAAATGTTAACTGCTGACTTTTATTGTATTTATTATCCAATTTTCGTATGTGTTACCCAGTGTGATATGTGTCGTATTCACCTCATAGTGGATTCACTGCAGCCCTACTTCTGGACATACCTGGTTAGAAGCAAGGACCATCGCTCATTACTTCTGGAATATTGGCATGTTAAAGTTTTTTCTTTGAAAGTATGTAGAAATCCAGTTTTTTCTTGATAAAATCAGTATATAATTTAAGAATAATATGGCTGTTCTAGAAATGGAAGTATTTTTATTGTTAGCACTTCTGTCGTAATAACTAGCAAATATCTAGCCATTCATCATTTGTACAACATGACTCTGTGGCATCACACATGTATGTGAGAAACTTTTAATTCTGTTGACAAAACAAAATGATACTTAGACTCCTGTGGCTCTGGTTCTTTGCTGACTAATTTTCCCAACAACCAGCACACCATTGGGAAGGTTTTACTCTTCAGAACCACAAGAATATGGTAAAATCAAACACATGAGTTAATGAGATGCTGAGAGCAGGGGTGGTCTAGTGTTGGTTGCAGCGAAGACCATAGGCCTTGGTGGGGCTGGCAACTGTGTTTGTTGGGAATGGAAAGGGTTTTGAGTGTGAGTTGTTGGTAGTGGTATGTGGTGGGTAATTGACTGTATGTGGTAGTACCTTGGAGTTTAATGACTGTGTCAGACACTGTTATGTTGCAGTTGGCATGCTGTAGGTAGTGTGGATGATTGGGTGATTGTATGAAGTGGATGGTGCAGCTGTTGGGTGGTGGATGGTGCAGCTGTTGGGTGGTGGATGGTGCAGCTGTTGGGTGGTGGATGGTGCAGCTGTTGGGTGGTGGATGGTGCAGCTGTTGATTGGTGGATGGTGCAGCTGTTGGGTGGTGGATGGTGCAGCTGTTGGGTGGTGGATGGTGCAGCTGTTGGGTGGTGGATGGTGCAGCTGTTGGGTGGTGGATGGTGCAGCTGTTGGGTGGTGCAGCTGTTGGGTGGTGGATGGTGCAGCTGTTGGGTGGTGGATGGTGCAGCTGTTGATTGGTGGATGGTGCAGCTGTTGGGTGGTGGATGGTGCAGCTGTTGGGTGGTGGATGGTGCAGCTGTTGGGTGGTGGATGGTGCAGCTGTTGGGTGGTGGATGGTGCAGCTGTTGGGTGGTGGATGGTGCAGCTGTTGGGTGGTGGATGGTGCAGCTGTTGGGTGTTGGGTGGTGGATGGTATCGAGTGAGTGAGTTTAGTTTTACGCCACACTCAGCAATATTCCAGCTATATGGCAACGGTCTGTAAATAATCAAGTCTGGACCAGGCAATCCAGTGATCAACAGCATGAGCATCAATCTGCGCAAGTGGGAACCGATGACATGTGTCAACCCAGTCACCGAGCATGACCACCCGATCCCGTTAGTTGCCTCTTACGACAAGCATGGGTTACTGAAGATCAATTCTAGCTCGGACCTTCACGGGTCGTGATGGTATCGGGGATGAAAGGTGGTATGGTGCTGAGTTAGGGCAGTGAGGCAAGGTGGGCTGGAAGGAAGTGTTGCCGTAATGAAACTGTTAGAGGCTAGGGTTATGAATAATTACTGAGAGTGAGTCAGACTCTGAACATCATTGACAAAACTGTCCTGCTGACAATAAACATTTGTCTTCCAATCCAAACTAATTAGCTCCTTGTTAAGGATCCGAGGAGTGATTCAGCCAGATGCTGGGGAGGGAGGGAGGGCTGCGCGCAGTGAGTCAGTGATGTAAGACAATTAGAGCTGGCCACCTGGCAGCTGGCTGGGACATGGTGGACGGCAGTAACACTGCACCCAGGTACAACTATTTGCAACTTTGCAGTAATTAGCCAAACATCTGTGCAGTATGCCAATAATTTTATGATGAACATAATTGGTAAATAACAGAATATTACTGCATATTTACATGTGTTGATGACATAAACTATAACTAAAGTTTTGATTGACTGATATTACTCGCACGCAACAACTAGGAAGTGCACTTTCAGAAAGACAAGTATATGCTCTTCAGGAGAAATTAACCTCATAATGCATGAGGATGAAATATAATATTTCCTGTCACAGAATCAGGGCACATTTGCGTAAATATGACAAATTCTGATCTCAGATGAGTGATTCATTGAATAATAGATCACATAATTCTGAAGATCGTTCATCTTGATCTTCGACATAGGTATCATTTTATGTGTGCATCAGCCAGGCTTGTTGTCACTAAGTATGCGTGTCATATGGCAGGATCTTCTCCAAGGTACACTTGTGTGTCACTGTCTAGCTGTGGTAGTATAACTATTTATCCCACATCCAGTTGTATTACTATAACAATGTATCACACACTTTTCAGATCTGGCATTATGACCATATATGACCCATACACAATCCTGTTGTGGAAGTATCAATGTATAACTGTAGGTAGGTAGGTTTCTTGATGAAGACATACCAATGTATTGCAGTATATAACAGCACTAAAACGATTACAATCCATACATTCCTCTTCTGGAGCTCCCTTCAGCAGGTTGTATCTGCTCTGGTCTCCTGCCTGGCCTGTCATCATACAGCAATCTGCCTTGTGAGGGGTGATGTGTGGGCGGGAGGAGTATAAGGAGGGGTGGTAGGGCGGCGGCAGCAGCGGCTTCAGAGCTGTTGACAGCTATGTCTAATGTACCAACTCCTGTGTATGTCGACACCTACACTGGTGCTTCACTTATGGTAGATATGTTTATATACAGTTACATCTGATCTGCACAACAGTGAAGGGTCTGGGGGTCATGTTTCACAACAGCGATCCATCTGGACAGGGTGATCCACAGCCCTAACCCTCACTGAATGACCTCAGTTGTCCATTGTTCTGGGACCAGTGAGAACAACTGGGGTTTACATTCTTAAAAGGTTTCCTTGACCAACGGCAAAGTCAAATTAACTTTTCAGCTGCCGGTGATAAACATTTGCAGGTTTCTAATTCGAGAAGTTAAAATCTCTTTGATACCAAACCAAATATGAAGTGGTTTAATTGCCAGCACTAATTGAATGACTCCATGGGATCTGCGCAACTTTACTGCTGCTTGAGTAAATGTGTTGTCTGATATCAAGAAAAGTCATTAACATTTACTGAAGGGAGTTGCCCAAGCATTTATTTTATACTGATATAAACATATTAAATGGAGCTTTAATTTTGCTTAATTTACATGAAATGAACAGATTTCTGGGTCTTTGTACATCATAAGCGGATCCAAGGGGTGGGTGGGTGTACAGTGGTGTGCACCCCCCTTTTTGTCCTGAAAGTTTATTAAATGACTGTTGAAACTCGTGAAAGAGGGTGAAAATTAACTGTGCTACCCCTTTTCAAAACATTGTATCTGCCCCTGTACACTTGATTTTTTAATGATAGATGATTGGAGTTAGTTTCCATGATAATAGTAACTGCAATTCCTTCCCTCCAGTGAGGTATGGGAGCATCTGCTGAGAGCCTTCAGTCCATCTGTCTGCCCTTGTCAGGGTCTGCAAGGAAACCATGTTGAGATGCTGTAGTACAGTGGCATGTTTTGTGGTGTAGAAACACTAGTCCATTGTCATGGGAGAGGGATTTTACGAGGTGTGTAAAGAAGAACATCTGAAGGTCAGCTTGCAGGAAATGAAGAACTTGTCAGTGATTGATGAACCAATGGCTGGACAAAGCACAACACCCTCTTCAGAGACTGACAGATGCAACAGCAGCAGCTTCATGGGAAAGGCACAGTGTCCAGAAACCTGGAGTGTTGTGATGTCCACAGGGTCCCAGGTGGCCTTGTTTACCAAGGCAACACAATTCTCTGTACAGGCATGCTGGAATCTAGCTGTTGTGAGGTTCAATCTCAGAGCCTACCTGACTATGAATCTTGGTTAATCAGCATGATGCCAGTGGTTAGAGATTTCATCGAAGTGACGAACATCTGAGATCTGCGTCATTTCTCCATCTTTGACAGCGGTAGCTCAGCAACCCTCCCCCAGCCGATGACATTGGTAGCTCAGCTACTCCCCTTGCCCTCCCCCTCCCCTCCCCAGCTCCTGACAAATGTAGCCAAGCAACCACATCCCCCACCGTCAAGATGGGTTAAAAAAAGCCTCCACCCCAGTCTGGCCTGAGAGACAGCACATTCAAGTAAGAAATAGCAGCCTTTGGAGATAAGGCTGTTGACCTGGCCCCTCACATCGCCCTGGGGGATAAACAAGGCAATTACACTGAGT
The DNA here is from genome assembly GCF_003918875.1 of Haliotis rubra. Classification (NCBI taxonomy): domain Eukaryota; kingdom Metazoa; phylum Mollusca; class Gastropoda; order Lepetellida; family Haliotidae; genus Haliotis; species Haliotis rubra. The sequence goes on from NW_025765259.1 coordinate 51,486, forward strand.
TATTGACTGATATCACCCACATGGGGAAGGGACATAACTCTGGGTGTGATAAGACAACATGGCCTGTAACAGTAGATCACTCAGGATTGAGTTAGTGAGTGATTAGTACTTTGAAGCTGCTTACAATACATGTCAAGTGTTATCACACAATTCATGATGTGTAACCAGTAGAAACAATTGGTACTTCAAGAGTAGTAGAGGCTGAATATGTTCAACCTTTTGGTGATCAAGATGAAGACAACAATTGGTTTGAAAACATTCACCATTGTAAGTTAATAGAATGTAATTATGAAGTCCTAACCTGATCAGAACCTGATTTTATTGAGTTGTATCTGATAAATTCTCTCTGTGATCATGATGTCAACAACATGATAAATTCTGATTTTATTTGAAAACTTCTCGTTTGTTTGTGGTCATGAGACATAAACAACTTTTGATTTTAAGGAGTTCTTATCGACAAGTTGTCACATGTTCAGCAGCACTGATCCATCATGATGGGAATTACGAACTATATTGCACACCTTGATCTGACAAGCACATTAATGTTCCCATGCTTTCAGTTCTGAGAACATGTGAGTAGGAAGATAGTATCAAGGACAGGGTAGCATGGAGGGGACCCAGCAGGATGCTATCTCCCTGCTGTAGTGCTGCACATTATATTGCTCATCAACAACAGTTTGTAATGGTTTCATTGCAGGAAACTGATGAAGTATTAATGCTCCGATAAAACAGCAAAGCAAAGACTTTATCCTCCATGGAGTTTATGGCTCCGCAGGTGCTGCTGTTGCAGTATCTTGCCTGTCAACTGATACGGAGACTTACTTTAAGTTTTGGCCTCCATCTCTCATTGGAGTCTTAACTGTTGTGAATATACTGATGAAAAGAAGTTAAGCAATATTGTTCTAAGTATGTCAGATTTTACGCCCTGTCAGCAATTTTCTAGTAATATCACAGCAGGGGACATCAGAAATGAGCTTCTGTACCTATGTGGAGAATCGGATATGGCCCTTGACGTGACAAGCAAATGCTTTAACCATCCCCGCTATTGTTCTGATGGATGTCAGCAAATGTTTAATGTACTTATGAAAAAATATAGGAGCTAGACACATTTCATCATAACGTCCTAGAGTGTTATATAAGTCTTAACTATGAGTTTAGAATGCTACATTAGTTATACACCAGCTCATTTAGCCAGCCCTGTATCTCTGAGTGCAGTGATATAACCACAGATGATAGACTCTCAAAGAAACTGTATGATATATAGCAAGTTTGATATATACTGAACCCAACCTATTTATGCTAAGACTGGACATACAATTTCATAAGCCCCCCCTCCCTAAATATTCATGAGTACACTGGGACAGTGGGGTAGCCAAGTGGTTAAAGCATTGGCTTACAATGTACAATGTGTGAAGCCCATTTCTGGTGTCTCGCGGCATGGTATTGCTGTATTTTGTAATGCTGCTAAAAGAGGAGTAAAACTAAACTCACTCACTCCACTCACTCACTCACTCACTCACTCCACCCTCCTCCACTCACTCACTCACTCACTCACTCACTCACTCCTGTATGTGTACACAGATCCACCAGGTACTGACATTGATTGTGTCTAGAGATCTGTGTACACTGCTGTCCAAAGGGTACTAACGTCTCTGTGGGCAGACCTCCATGTGCAGATCCTGAGCTACATCTCTTATAATTGTCGATATCATAAGGAGCAGCATACTGGGGTGATTTATCATGGTGATTGAGCATCAGAACCTCGATGATCTGTCTACATGTCTACATCAGGGCCATTTGCTGACACCTGAACACTCTGTGTAATAATATGTGTTGTGATTGATGCTGGTGGGCTGGGGAGATATGGACATATATCCCCCAGTTTGAATGGCTGGTGTCTATTGTATGGGCTTCCATAGTACGTAACCATCCAGGGACATTGGCAGATTACATGCCTGTAATACATGCAGTATTACATGCAGTATTACATGCTGCACACTTGGAAAGTGGTTTTAAGATTTTAAGAATGCCAGTAAGCGGAAACTTAAACTATTGTTTTATAATGAAAATGAAATAGCTGAAAGACGATGTAATATGGTTTTCCCACAAGCCAACATTCTGTCCATCCGTCCATACACGTAGGTCTGTCCGTTTTTCTATCGTGGCAACAGTACAAGTGCACCGGCTGGAATCCATGAGTTGGAGGATGATCTATTGTTGAAACAGGAAGCAGTTCTTTGAGAAAGATGCACCATTAAATGATGTGGTTAATAATAATAAGTGCATGTGCTAAACTCCATTCACTAGGTGAATGATCATAGCACTAACCAACCAGATAACCCAAACTGTGCCTGGGAGGCGCTAGAAGGTTAATAGTCACATGACTTAAACCACTGGGTACCCTTTTTCTGCTGGCTGAACAGAAGCAATTTGAACAAATCACATGTGCTTCGTTATGGGGCAGGACTGAAGTCCTAGAAACTCTCAGGAGTCAAGCTGCCAAACACGGTCACCCATCCAAGGACTCTCCACACCAAACGTTGCATAATTTCACCTGATTCGTGACCTGAGCTCTGTGCACAGGGCCACTACTATTACCACTTCTATTAATAATTACATGTATTCAAACAAATGGGGCGGTAGGGTAGCCTAGTGGTTAAAGCGTTCGCTTGTCACGCTGAAGACCCGGTTTCGATTCTCCACATGGGTACAATGTGTAAAGCCCATTTCTGGTGTCCCCCGCAGTGATGTTGCTGGAATATTGCTAAAAGCGGCGTAAAACTAACATTCATTTATTCACTATTCAAACAAACAAAATTTAAATAAGAATACACATTGTCAAATGAAGAGCTGTTGTATAACTGTGATATCACACTTGTATTATTACAATTGTCAAGTGGTCAGCTTATCTGTGATATTTGGCTATATACACAGGTGATATTCTGTTTTGTCACATTATTGATAGAAAGCCCATGAAAGTACACCAATGGAAATTTATCACTTATGTAGACAAGCATGTTTCTAAACTGACAGATCAGTTTCTAAGGTATTGATCACCTGAATCGGAGAAAACTGGCCTGGCAATATTGATAAAATCTCCATCAACTTGGCCATGGGCCATAAAGAGAATTCAATGGCAGTCAGTCTCATATATGAAGTGGGAATGGTTTTGTGAATCAGAAGGTGATGTATGGTGTAATTAACAGTTGTCCGGTGATGGATGGGGACTGAGGAATGGCGGAGGGAGGATATTGGACTCTGGGATTGAGCTCCTACCTTCAATGTGGAACCAGCATGAATAGGAAGCAATATTGAGAATGCCAGAACACTCTTGTTACTGTTAGCCAATTAGATGGGTTTTAGATGGTTTTGTGCGGCAAACTCCACACAAAATGCTCGTTCTTAAGGTGAGAGTTATTCTCAGCTTTTCCCATGTCTGTCACAAGTTTGAAATAGTGTAATGTATTGCCAGAGGAATGAACTGTTAGCTGTCGGCAGTGATTCCCACAACTATTTCCACATCTTCTTGTGTGGCAAGGTGAACACTCTGCTGTAGGAATACTGAGTAGCTGTTTGGACCAGATTAACAGAAGCTGTAATGTTCCAATAAGTTATATAGAATAATAGACATGTAGGAATGAAATAGTTTGACACTGAACTTAACACCAACGTAGCATAATTATTATGTTGAAATGCTTGAACTTCACTATCGCTGATGCGGTGGGGTAGCCTAGTGGTTAAAGCGTCCACTCATCTCGCCGAAAATCCGGGTTTGATTGCAAACATGGGTACAATGTGTGAAACCCATTTCTTGTGTCCCCCTCCGTAATATTGCTAGAATATTGCTAAAGGCGGCGTAAAACTAAACTCACTTATTGCTGACAGATGTACAAATATGAAGAAAGTTTACTGGAATTAAAACATGGAAATTCTTCAGAGTATTTCATTAAAATCCCAAGGCACAGAAACATTACCCTATTGTTTTAGCTCAACTGGATCAAGACAGGAAGATGATTTGGGATAACCGAGTTGCCATACATTTACCAACCACAGTTCAGTTCCCCACTTGAGTGCAATTTATGAAACCAATATCTGGCATCAGTTGCCATATTGCTGCTGGAATATCGTTAAAACCAGCATAAGATGTTCGCTCGTTCGTAGACAAGAACAAGTTATAACAGCATTGTAGGTGTAAGATCCTTCCTTAACTCTGCTATGATGTAAGATTCCTGACAATCCCGATGATTACTACCTGACATTGATGGCTGGTGACCTCATGGGCTCAGTATGCCCCTAATGAAGGACAGTTTAAGTCTGATTTCCCTGTAATATTGTCAGCGTCAAGTTGGTCAAAGGTCACCGGTTATAACTGGTTTAACAACACAAGTGTAGAAATATTTGGATGAAATTCAATTTAGAGACATGCCAGTTGTCCGCTGGTCAAGATTGACAACCATCTAAATTGGTTCATTTACATCTGGCCAAATGATTGGTTTGTGATTGGTTATTAGATGCAAATAATTAGTAGAGATGTCATGTGTAGAGACAGCTTGGTCATGTTTGGAAACCAATATAATTGATTCGGTTTAATGAGACAAGACTGGATAATGGCTCCCATAAGTGGCAGACTGATTTTTGGCTATAACAAATTCATAGTTGCTGATTTGAGTGAAAATTATTTCTGTTGAAAACAGAGGTCACCTTGACTGGCCTGCTAAATTGGTCAGGGGACGGGTTGATGGTCATTTATCTTGGACATGTTATTGATTCAGTTCTAATAAAAAGTCTACTGAACCAGATAGTAAAGCGCCTGTGAGCAGCCAAGCTGGAACTCGGCACTATGTTAATAGATTATAAATATAATAATAGTATTCAGGTTAGAGGTCAGGAGGTTTCAGTTGGCATACTAATTTGGATAAATGTTTATGAATTAAGACAAACTTGAATTTGTAGTCAGTCATATGTTATGTTAGTTTTTACAGAATAAAATGTCTCTTTCATCCTCTCACTGGTGTCTCCTGCCGTGATATTGCTGGACTATTGCCAAAAGAGGCGTAAAACCAAACTCACTCACTCACTCAGTCACACACTCATATAATTGCTCAGTCTCACTACTACTTGCTCTCTCTCAAATATTCTTGCTCTTTTTCAAACTCATTCACTCACTCACGCTTGCACATTCTCTATCTCACTCACAGATTTATTTGCTCCCTGTGTCTCTGTCACTCATATATTCTGTCGAGTAGAGTATAAATTTTGTGTTTCACCTTCATGGGCACTTGAAGACAGAGCCTCCACAAATGTCCGACAGCACAGTCCCGTGTTGCTGTACGTACAGGTTAACTACAAGTGTTCCACCGACACCTTCCTCGCTGCTGGCAATATAGTAGGTATGTTGCTTGGCTAAACACAACATATTTCTTGGGTGGCTTATGTGTGTTATAAATGACTAGCAGATTTACTTGATAAAGTGCTGTAACAGTCATAAATCATAATAGCATCTATTGTATCGTGGCCCTGATGACTTAGCGTGGTAAATCTGAGCCAGGGAGTACATTGATGGAGTTTATCACACTTTATTGTTGTTGTAAATCATATCTGATGAACGTGTTCAGCTGGTAATGGCCCCAGCTAGCGCAAATGACTTTCTGGCATAACAGTCATGTCTTGCTGCTAGCCCAAGATTGGAGTTGAAGCAGAGTGTACAGTGCGTGACAGAACGTTACTCATAGATTGTAGCGCGCTGACAGGGAGTAAATGAGATACCGAAAAAAATAATTCTCAATGATATTTCATGTCCTGCCTATAATTATTTTCACTCCCTGCTTTATGTTTTCTCTGAAATGTTTATTACAATTGAGAGTAGCATGTCAATATTTGTAATGGTTAATCACATACCACATCACCAGAGAAAATGAGTGCTATATGACAGGGAGTACGGGATGTTATACCCCAGAGAATACAGGGCTTTGTATCAAGAGGGGGGGAATGTGGGATGTTATGGCATTCAGGAACATTTGTCATTCAGAACAGTTTTATTACTGACTAAAGAAACTTTGAAATTACTTGGCAGCTATTTATTAGATAGAAGCTGTCACTGTCAATCAGAGCAACCCAGCTAGGTTGTCATTCTTCCCCATTGCAGATAGCAGGAGGATAAACATCCAGATGATTGAGACAATTACTGAGATGAAACTTCAGACAGCATTATACCAAGTGGAGATAATCTCCGAGATAAAGAGGGGATCAGATAGATGGTTGAGATTGGGGAGCCTGGTGGCAGTCTGGGAGGAATAGTGCAGGTGCAGGCACAGGATACAGGCCGTACTTACACATTCTTGTACTATGTTGGATCGTACTTACACATTCTTGTACTATGTTGGATCGTAAGCCCATGCTTTGTTGTAGAACTTTCTTCCAGATACGATATTTATTGCTTGACCTCTTGAAGATGTCAGTGGATCTTTTAATCATTTTGAAATAAATAAATAATTAAAAAATAAATAAATAAATAAATAGATAGATATATAAATAGATAGATAGATAAATAGATAGATAGATAGATAATAGATAAATAAATAAATAACATGTTATATTTATATGGACATAAGAGAATTGAGCATAATTATAATTTTGTTGAACACTCAAAAATTTTGATTAAAATTCTAGAAATGAGAAGATGTTTATCTCAAACCACTTGATTGTGAGGCAGGTAGGTTATAGTCACAAGTTCTGTTAACTTCTTTGAGTGGCATCATTTGCTTGATAATGGTGTTAGTAGCTACACCGAAATGTCGCTCAATAATAAATTTGTATATCCATAGAACTCTCCTCGTTGTACATGTTCTGTTATGGGTCGGTCCTAGGAAATAGCCCAATCCATGGCTGTAAGTCACCCCAGTTACAAAGGGAAGGTTAGAATCGGTCTCCAGGAACCTTGTTATAAAACTTTATTTGTGACGTATCCAATATCAGCAGTGCACATCATCAAATAAGAGACGATAATGAAGATGACATAACGAAACAATGAGGTGTGTTGGACCAACAGGAATGAAGGGTTGACTGCCTCAGTACATGTCTCCTACAGCTACTCCTACTCTTGAAGTGAAATACCAATATGGAGAAACTTCGTCTGGAATAGACCTTAATTTTGACATTCTACATAACCTAAATACTCTCTCAAAAACAAAAATTCCACATATCATTGGAAGTTTCTGCAAGGGCCAAAAAACATACTTAACTCTTAAATGTCGTCAAAAAAGTTTTACTTTGTCTGTGGTGTTGCACTGACACTGTCACTGTCACAGTGTTATACCATAGTGAGAGTGTTATACAATAGTGAGAGAGTCATACCATAGTGAGAGTGTTATACCATAGTGAGAGAGTCATACCATAGTGAGAGTGTTATACCATAGTGAGATTGTCATACCATAGTGAGAGAGTCATACCATAGTGAGAGTGTTATACCATAGTGAGAGTGTTATACCATAGTGAGAGTGTTATACCATAGTGAGAGAGTCATACCATAGTGAGAGTGTCATACCATAGTGAGATTGTTATACCATAGTGAGAGAGTCATACCATAGTGAGAGTATCATACCATAGTGAGAGAGTCATACCATAGTGAGAGACTCATACCATAGTGAGAGACTCATACCATAGTGAGATTGTGATACCATAGTGAGAGAGTCATACCATAATGAGAGTGTTTTACCATAGTGAGAGAGTCATACCATAGTGAGAGTGTCATACCATAGTGAGAGAGTCATACCATAGTGAGATTGTGATACCATAGAGTGTTATACCATACCATAGAGTGTTATACCATAGAGTGTTATACCATAGTGAGAATATTATACCATAGTGAGAGTGTTATACCATAGTGAGATTGTGATACCATAGAGTGTTATACCATAGTGAGAATATTATACCATAGTGAGAGTATTATGCCAAAGTGAGAGATGTGATTAAGTTTCCAGCCTCATCAAATATACATTATTATTCTGTACATAACTAAGGACTGCAAAAACTCTTCCTTCTGACATTATTGGCTCACTTTAAATAATGGGCATATTTTACATGCAACTTTACATGATAAATGTGGTTTACATGCCTTAGATAAGGTATCAAAATGCCATACAGGAATACGTGGAGATGGATTATTTATCGCCTCATGCTACTGAGGTATCGAGCTGTCATGATAACCATGTTTTACATTTCATCAATTGGACATAAATTGCTGGGTCCAATAGCTGAGCGTGTCAGTTGTTCAACTTGAACCACATTTGAAGCTGAGTGAAACTGACAGTGACGTACTTCACAACTAGTGCCGATTGCACTTGTGGTATACGATCCATATCACTCTATGATGTGTGATCGCACCATCTGGGGGAATACATAGCCATAACTCCTTCCTGTGACCAGTGAAATGAACAGGACAGAATTCTTACAGACCAGCAACAATAAGACAGTTGTACTGCAGGCTCATACCAGACAATTTATAATGCTGTAAATAATGTTGTGTTGGACCTTAAATGGGAATAATCCTATAAAATGTCCCTTGAGGAGCAGGGAACTCTCAAGTCAAGGGGGAGTAATGGCTGCTGGGGCTGAGAAGGGGATTAAATCGGATGGGGTTATTGTTTTTTATTAAATACCTGCTCTTTGGTCTGTAAGTGAGACTATAGCTCTCTGCCGCAGCATCACTAAAGGACATAATGACTGTTACACATGTTTACAGTTGGTAGCAGAGAGCCCTGGAATAACTGTATCCACTGAAGGATAACACTGTTATACCACCTGTGATAGCACATGCAGGGGTGTAAATGTCCATCTGATAGTGGGGCTTGTTGACCAGAACACAGGCATGTATTTACCAAACTATATTATCAACATTTACACACATACATTGACTTCATGGTGGGTTTATTAGAATCCTATAACACAGTTGGGAATTTAGTCAGTCTTACAATCCCTGAACCACATTTTTTGCCCCACTGCCCAGAGCTAAAGTTCTAAATGAAGCAAGTCTAGCTTTCCTCTTGTTCAGGCTAAATTTCTGAATTCTTCAATTCTTCAATCAAAATTATATATATATTCAGAGACTATGCGCTAGTCTTTTGGGAATTCAGAGCTTAGAAGTTCTCATGTACAAATAACAAATATAGATTATTTTTTTTAAATTCAGAATTTCAAAATTGTTCTTTGATTGTATTTCTTTTCAATATTTATTGCAAATTTATTGAAAAATATTTTAATGTACATAACCAGAACAAGTCACTATGTACACAAGCAAAAACCAAGCATTTTACAACACCCCTTCATGTTGTGCAGGTAGCTTGACCTCATGAAATGCATTTGAGGGTTTGCATGTTGATGACAGACCACATGGTGGGGTCCTACACTGCTGGTCGGTGGCCATTGTGTTCATACAAATGCTTACCACATTAACGGCTCTCACCAGGGGCTGTTCCCCTCACACTGACCTGTGGGAAGTATTTAGTGTACACACCTGTGCATTGTCCTTTCATTCATTAAACACTTTGTAATATATGAGTTCATAACCTAAAAAAATTAAATTCTTAAGGTAACCTAATAGTTTTAACACAGGGGCAATAAAATTGTACTTCTTTGTATATTTTCATTATGCAGTAAATCAGCACTCATTATATGTAATATGAAAAAATACTCATGAGACAGATAAGCCTGTATACAGCATCAGTTTATACAATACTGTCCCAAGTAAGATTTTGGGTTACAATAGTTTGAAATGGGAAGGTAACGTCACTTTGGCTATATGAACATGTTCTTCCCAATAAACATCCAGTAAGGGTACTTTCTGGACCAAGAGGGTTGTCTTTTTATCAGTAGATGAAGGTGACTGCTGTCATTTTTAGATGTGACAATGTTGAATAGTTTGACTAGTTTGGAATGTTATTCAATCAGTTGGCTGTCAGTGAGAATGTCACAGCCCATTTAAGTTTCTTATGGCATGAGATGAATGTTATATAATGGTAGAGATAATTAATGTCACATTTCATTTTCATAACATTCTGCAGATGGCAGAAACTGATTGTCTGACCCCCTTAAGTTTTGATATGTGAGGAGTTGCATGTTATGTTATAACAGACTGTAGTTACCATGTGATAACTCACATATCAACCAGCAATAATGTACATATTGTACAGAAACTTATTGGTAGGACCCTTTGTTTGTCATGACAAGAGTAGAATATTATGAGACTACTCACCATGAGATAACTCCTATATCAGCCAACACCGATGTTGTGGCACTGTGGTCCAAACACTGTCCTATAAAGACTGAGCCGGGGTGTCAACAAGGAGAAACTGCTACATCCAAACACACACACACTATCACTGTATAGGAAACATGTCACTTGAAACCACCAGTCAATACCAGAGTGTGGAGAGAGTTTATCCCATATGGAGTCTCTGCTACATGTGACCGACCCAGGTGATGCAGGACTGCATGTATTCTGCAGTGGTATCCCGTGACAGTGGGTAACAAGACTGGTCAGGCCATCATGTTTACATCCACTCCCTCTCTGGTAGGGTGAAACACTGGATACTTGTCTCGGGGCACACATCCACTCACCACTGCTCCTAAGCAGCACCTGAGGGTAGGTAGTCAAGCAGCTGATGAGGAGTTGTGAAGAAAGGTGACGGATAAAAGCAGATGGACCGACTGACTGACTGGTTCAAGAGAAGATGTGATGGTACTGACTGACAGGAAGGCGTGCTAGAGTCGGCCAGACCACGCCAGGCAGACAGGCAGGCAGGCAGTCAGGCTGGGAGATAGAGCTAGCCGGCTGGGGAGAGAGGAGTTGATCAACTTCTTCACACATGCAGTGAATGGGAAACACATTGCAGCAGTAGAAGATCTCGAGCTGCATGACAAAAGGAGGGGTGCCTGGGGGAGAGGGCCTCATGTGGAGGGGTGGGTTGGAAGAGGGGTGAGAGTTTATGTCACAATGGTCATTTAACAGGGGAATGATGGGCAGGGAGTTGGGACCTAATGCTGTACTGAGTGTTTGAAGGTGGTTGGGAGTGAGTGAGTGAAGAAGTTGCATCACACTGGTCATTTAACAGGGAGAGGGGTTGGTAGGGGCCGGTTGGGGCCTGTATGTGCCTATTGTTTTGGGTCATGTCAGCTGGAGGGTACTGTTGTATTAGGTGCATTCTCGGATAGGTGCACTGGATTCAGGCAATGTGGCAAGGTAAAATTGTTAAGACCTCTATGGCAGGTCAACTATCACCAGGCTTCTGCACCAGGTCTGGTTCCTGTTAGTTAAACAAGGAAATTCTCACTCAATTTACTTGCTGACTAACTTTCTCACGCACTTATATCCTTATTTCAGTCATTAAGGGAAGCATATTCTCTCATCTGGAGTTTACTGGTGACTGTAACTAGGCAAACAAACTCGCTCGCTCACTCACTCACTCACTCACTCATAGTTGGCAGTGCACTGTATTGGTTGATTCATTGTTGTTTAACGCTGAACAATATTCCAGCTGTAAGAGTGAGTGAGTGAGTTTAGTTTTACGCCGCTTTTAGCAATATTCCAGCAATATCAAGGGGGGGGCGGGGGACACCAGAAATGGGCTTCACACATTGTACCCATGTGGGGAATCGAACCCGGGTCTTCGGCTTGACGAGCGGACGCTTTAACCATTAGGCTACCCCATCGCCCCTTCAGCTATATGGTGGCAGTCTGTAAATGATCAGACAATCCAGTGGTTGGCATCATAAGTGCCAATCTAAACGATAGGGATACGATGACATCTTCCCACCAAGTCAGGGAGCCTGACCAGTGCATGATCCCGCTAGTTTTCTCTGACGATTAGCATGGGTTGCTGAAGACCAATATCAGGCTAGCAAACTCTCACCCATTCACTCATTCACCCACCCACCTATACACTCACATATTTGGGGCGGTGGGGAAGCCAAGTGGTTAAAGTGTTTGCTCATCACGCAGAAGGTCCGGGTTCAATTCCCCACATGGGTACAATGTGTGCAGCCCATTTCTGGTGTCCCGACCGTGATGTTGCTGGAATATTGCTTAAAGCCATGTAAAACCATACTCATTCACTTACTCAATTATTCACTCAGTGTTCACAGGTTACTGGAATAAAATGAGGTGAACACTCACTCACTCACTCACTCACTCACTTACTGATCACTGGCTCTCTGCTCTCTGACACTACCACATGTAATCAGGGAGAATCTAACCTGCTGCCAATGGCAGTGATGGAGAGGACAAGACTGCTTGCTTCCCTCCTCAAGGAGGTTTGTTCCTTCTGGGATCAGTTCACTGGGACGCTTTATTGATTTCCTTCTTTGTGGGTTTCTCCAGATTAATGCAATTAACTGAAAGAGGCAAATATCTTCCACAGAAACATCAACTGAGACCTACTAAGATGAATGGGAAAATCTTCATAAGCTTCATGTCATCAGAGCGTTTGAAATATTGCACAGTGCATGATTCAAGGATTGTGGACCACTATGCTGAGGTGTATGAATTCTTTAATGAAACCTCACGAGGCTTTAGTGTATTTTCTGGCCTGAATCTTTCTGTCATTGTGTTTTTCATAAATGGAAAACCTAAACCCTTTCTGTTGATCTCCAGAGCTCTACTTAGTGTTCTTAACTGTTCTTTCCCAGCTGCTTAAATCAATAATCAATGTATTTGGTCTCGTCATTTTTAGTCATGTACACACTGCACCAAAAAGATTGGGAATCATGAATGTTCTAGTGGACATTTTTTTTAAATTTGTGTGCTCAGTCTGAAATACAACAATTAGGCCAGACCAAGTTTATTTCTTGTTTTACGGATTCGCTGGTCTTATTTTTTCAAGAATAAGAAAAAAAATAATAATTAATTTTCCCCGCTCAAAAAATAAAATCCAAATGTTAATGTGATATACATGAAATACTCTTGAAATCAGTGTGAAACCAAAACTCAGTGAACTTATTTTTAGTTGACTGGTGATGTTTAAAAAAAAATTTCCCTCCTTAGTCTGGCCTTATCAACAAAATATTTAAGAGCTCCATTTCTATTTTGTTTATTATATGATACAAAAACAATGTAAAGTTAAACACCTTGTTTCTAAATGACTACCTTTCGTGGAAGTTGGGTAATTCAGCACTCAGCCTTTCAGTCATGGGGTTCTTAACTTGGCCCCTCCCTCTTTTAGTGTTATATGAGTTGGTGATGCATACACACCATCAAGCAATGCACATCTTGTCGTCATCAGCAATATCTTAAACATTTTATTGCAAATATGCTGATTTTATGTTTATCATGGTATATTAATATTGTCACATATGTCATGTAATCAACCTTTCCTGACATACCTTTCATCACCCACATGAGCAGTGAATATTTATCAGATAGATAAAGTTTTGTTCAAAGCTGAGACTGAGTGACTTGTTCCCTTGTCTAGCTGATCAACCTGGTTTGCCTCCCTGTAAGAGTTTTGTGTATGGTGTAACACTGTAATATGTGATACCCATTCTTAGAACTCCCGCCCTGGTATTGCCTTAATGTTGACAACAGGATGTAAAACCTCACTCACTCATCACCACCAAAGTTTGGGTCATGTGATTTGCAGTGGGGGCTGTCAAGGTCATGCTGTCACAGATATTGGTTTCAACCTGAAGGTATGGATGCTGCGAGGGGGTCAGTGTCACGGTCTGATGAATGGGTCTGGGTTTGATTCCAGCTGTGCAGCCTTTGACATCCCAGACATGCTGTTGGCTCCCCCTGGTGTCCACATCAAGACCAGACTGACCATCCCCTTCTATTGCCTCTCCTTGATCAGCCTGATAGGCTGTTGTGTCTGATAGTGCACCCCATTACACAGATAATAAACTGATGCATTGACTGGAAGGAGGCGTTTGACCTTAATTAGATTATGGCATGGAAGAGTTATTTCCCTTGATGTAATTCCTACTGTTCTTGTGGGTGATATGAATGTTTATCAACTGGAGATGTGATACGACTACATATTCACTGAAGATAGATGAGGATGTGTCCTCAGATTGGCTGACCACGTATTAGTGTTGTGATAATGGGGAGAAGTGGTCAGGGAAGGGTGCTAATAACATCAATTATGCTATGGTTTATCTGCTAGCTCTACTCAAGTCCAGAGATACTGGTAGTGCAGATATTCAAGTAGGAGATACCAGTAAATCTCTAAAATGAACAGTTACTCTTTGGGATTAACATTGTCTTTTAACAAGAAATAGAGAAGGCCAGAAAATCGACTTATTTCCTGAACTGAGGAAATATAGATTTACCTGAGCCTTGTAGACTTGCTTGAAATTTGTCAGATATTTTTGTTTGGAATTTACCACTGAGTGAGTGAGTTAAAATTTAATGTCACATTGGTATTGCTTCAGCAATAAAGTATTGACAAGTTCCTATCTACGTGTTTGTCATCATTACGTAGTTTGTCAATATAAAGAAATGTTTGTCAAACATACTTACCATAGAGAACTGTAAATTTAGTTGAATTGTATGTAACTAGAGATGTTTTAGAAAACAAAACCTAGTATAGAAGAAATGTGGTCTAAGTAATGGGAAAACAATACTGTTAAATGTATGAGAAGTATTAACAGTGAAACCTACCAGGTGATATAAAAATGATAAGCTATATAAATAGTGAAACCATGTACAGAACTGGCAGGAAATAAGAACAGTGAAGTATATTACCGGTATCTTAATAGAATACACAGGAAACGAAGAATGGCAACATGATTCAGAAATAATGAGGTTTTTGAGCAATGATCTTTTCTATAGTTATTTTTAATTGTTTTTATTGTGAAAGAAAATGACTCCATATATACCATTACATTTGACATGCAATCAAAATAACCAGTTGATGTTTTCAAGACAAGCAGTTACTATTGCTAGAGATATTAATGACTTTGTTGTCATATTCATGATGTGATTCACAACACAGTCAGCAAGGAATATTTCCTTTCTTTGATATTTATAGAGAAGTTAATCAGAGCCAACTCGAGAACATCCAGATTCAGACTGAGATGTACTGTGCATCATCGTTTAGTTTCATTGCATTGGAACAGAAAATTTTATCAGCCCTAAAATGATTGGCCTGAAATTATGATAACTGAAGATATGTTCATATTCTATATACAGGCATTTATGCTCAGCTGTGTTCAAGCAAAGGTATGTTCATGCTCTGCTGTGTTCATGTTCAGGTGTGTTCACTTGTGTAATTCAGGTGTGCTCACATTCAGTTGTGTTCACATTCAGGTATGTTCACATTCAGGTGTGTTCACATTCAGGTATGTTCATATTCAGGTGTGTTCATGTTCAGATGTCTTAAAGCTTATGTGTGTTCATGTTTATATGTGTAAATGTACTGTATATATGTATTTATATGCTCAAGGGGTGTTTATATTTATAATGATGTGTGCATCATGTTTAGATGTGTTCATGTTCTGGTGTGTTCATGTTCAGGTGTGTTCATGTTCTGGTGTGTTCATGTTCTGGTGTGTTCACTTTCAGATGTGTTAATGCTTCTGTGTGTTCATGTTCATATGTGTAAATGTATATATGTATTTATATGCTCAGGGGTGTTTATATTTATAATGATGTGTGCATCATGTTCTGGTGTGTTCATGTTCTGGTATGTTCACGTTCAAGTGTGTTCATGTTCAGGTGTATTCACGTTTAGGTGTGTTCATTTTCAGGTGTGTTCATGTTCTGGTGTGTTCACGATCAGGTGTGTTCATGTTCAGGTGTGTTCATGTTCTGGTGTGTTCACGTTTAGATGTGTTCATGTTCTGGTGTGTTCACTTTCAGGTATGTTCATGTTCAGGTGTGTTCATGTTCTGGTGTGTTCACGTTCTGGTGTGTTCACGTTTAGATGTGTTCATGTTCTGGTGTGTTCACATTCAGGTGTGTTCATGTTCAGATGTGTAAATGTGTAGATTTGTTCATATGCTCAAGGATGTTCATGCTTAGGGGTGTTCATATTTATAATGATGTGTGATCATGTTCAGATGTGTCCCCCCGCCGTGATAGTGCTAGAATATTGCTAAAAGTGGCGTGAAACACAGCCTTCCAGTTGTGGTTGTTCTTAACTTCTTTTGTGTAGTATGTTCACAAGCACAGAGATATTGTGTCTTCTACCTGGGAACATTGATAGGTGACTTGTCCAATACAAGTGCTCTCTGGTATTGAGAAAAGTGGGGTCCCACATTAGACATGCAATTTACTTCAAATAATGACCTAACATTGTGATTTGTCATCGAGAGCAAGCATTGTCTGATACAGAAAATGATAACCAGGTTATATATATCATTATAGAATATCTGCCTGTATCAAGATCAAGCCTCAGACCAGATGGGAGAAATATGGCAAAATGATGCGAGATTAATATCAGACGCTGAGAACATGCACAGCACATCTTCTTATATGACTCAGCTTCCTTCACGCGATGCAGGATCAAATTAGGATGAACTGAATCCTCCACAGGGATATATCACATGTCTTAAGTTTGATACAAGGTTTCAATCATTTGAATCAGTCTGTCATAGAAGAACCCCCTACCCAACTAAATAAAAAATTTTTAAACAGCCGAAGACAGTTTGGCAAGTCTAGAATTTTCAATGTATTAAGTCTGAAGACGCATTTATATTTCTGGAATTGAACAAAATATCATGAGAGTATTTTTATTTCGAAAAATGATGTGAATTTATAGAAACTATTTGCATGTTTGTTCTCAAGTTATTTCACTGAGCCTTGCATTCCTCAACACTTGTGATACTCTTGTTGAGACCTGACATCCAACCTCCTGTATAAACCACAGATGGGAAATACGACAAAATAGTGAGATTGTATCAACTGACACCAAGGATATAAATGATATATACCATGGCCCACAGAAGAACACCTTCCACCCAGAGTAATCCCTGGGGAATTATACCTATAATCGCCAGTAGCCAGACATGTCAGTGATGGTTTTGTCAGCATTAATTTAACTTTAAGTGCAAATGTGCTGTGTTGGTGGGGGTGGCCTAAGTGATTTATCATCTGTCAGGTGAGAGCGAGATAAGTGTGGGGTGGGATATCACCTGCGTATACACCGCTAGTCACAACCACTTCAACACACGTTATGTCACCAACTTTACAGCCTGTCACACACTGTAATAACACATGTATATGCATCAATGTGTCCATTTATTGTATCATATTTTGGCTCCTTGTCATGTGTACTGTGCACAGATCACAAATCAGACCAAGTTATGCAGTTTGGGTCATTGAAAGTAACTGGGAGGGTGTATGTGTTTGGTAGCTTGACATGACTATGGTAGGGGTGATGGGGTAGCCTAGTGGTTAAAGCGTTCGCTCGCCATGCCATAGACCCATTTTCAATTCCCTACATGGGTACAATGTGCGAAGCCCATTTATGGTATCCTTTACTGTGATATTACTAGAATATTGCTAAAAGTGGCGTGAAACACAGCCTTCCAGTTGTGGTTGTTCTTAACTTCTTTTGTGTAGTATGTTCACAAGCACAGAGATATTGTGTCTTCTACCTGGGAACATTGATAGGTGACTTGTCCAATACAAGTGCTCTCTGGTATTGAGAAAAGTGGGGTCCCACATTAGACATGCAATTTACTTCAAATAATGACCTAACATTGTGATTTGTCATCGAGCAAGCATTGTCTGATACAGAAAATGATAACCAGGTTATATATATCATTATAGAATATCTGCCTGTATCAAGATCAAGCCTCAGACCAGATGGGAGAAATATGGCAAAATGATGCGAGATTAATATCAGACGCTGAGAACATGCACAGCACATCTTCTTATATGACTCAGCTTCCTTCACGCGATGCAGGATCAAATTAGGATGAACTGAATCCTCCACAGGGATATATCACATGTCTTAAGTTTGATACAAGGTTTCAATCATTTGAATCAGTCTGTCATAGAAGAACCCCTACCCAACTAAATAAAAAATTTTTAAACAGCCGAAGACAGTTTGGCAAGTCTAGAATTTTCAATGTATTAAGTCTGAAGACGCATTTATATTTCTGGAATTGAACAAAATATCATGAGAGTATTTTTATTTCGAAAAATGATGTGAATTTATAGAAACTATTTGCATGTTTGTTCTCAAGTTATTTCACTGAGCCTTGCATTCCTCAACACTTGTGATACTCTTGTTGAGACCTGACATCCAACCTCCTGTATAAACCACAGATGGGAAATACGACAAAATAGTGAGATTGTATCAACTGACACCAAGGATATAAATGATATATACCATGGCCCACAGAAGAACACCTTCCACCCAGAGTAATCCCTGGGGAATTATACCTATAATCGCCAGTAGCCAGACATGTCAGTGATGGTTTTGTCAGCATTAATTTAACTTTAAGTGCAAATGTGCTGTGTTGGTGGGGTGGCCTAAGTGATTTATCATCTGTCAGGTGAGAGCGAGATAAGTGTGGGGTGGGATATCACCTGCGTATACACCGCTAGTCACAACCACTTCAACACACGTTATGTCACCAACTTTACAGCCTGTCACACACTGTAATAACACATGTATATGCATCAATGTGTCCATTTATTGTATCATATTTTGGCTCCTTGTCATGTGTACTGTGCACAGATCACAAATCAGACCAAGTTATGCAGTTTGGGTCATTGAAAGTAACTGGGAGGGTGTATGTGTTTGGTAGCTTGACATGACTATGGTAGGGGTGATGGGGTAGCCTAGTGGTTAAAGCGTTCGCTCGCCATGCCATAGACCCATTTTCAATTCCCTACATGGGTACAATGTGCGAAGCCCATTTATGGTATCCTTTACTGTGATATTACTAGAATATTGCTAAAAGCAGCTTAAAACCTCACTCACTCACTCACTCACTCACTCTGCCCCCAGTCCCTCCCACCCACCCATCCCCCGCCTCCTGTAGAAGTAAAGAACTCCAGGCCTTCCATCCTCCCCTACAGCAGCTTACATAAACATTCACACCAGGAAAATGCATTTAAAATATTTCCCCAGTTTTTGTCAAACAAAGAAGATTGTTATCATCTGAAGATGAAATTTGTCGACCCAAGTGGGAGGGGAGTGTATCTGTGCATCGTGGCTTGTGGAGAGGGATCAGTTGTGTTCACTTCACCACACAAAGCTGTGTACCATATCATCCCATCTTTGCAATGGGGTCAATGGCTGCTACACACACTCCAGTTGCAGAATGGAAATTTGCACGTTTTTCTTTGAAAGTGAGAAACTCGATTGAAGTTTAGAAAAGAAATTGGAATAAGAGTGTGAGTTGCAAGATAAAGATCAGTTAATGTAAAGTGTGGAAACTCCCAGCAGAAGAAACATTCCATGATGGAAGCAGTCTAGCACCTACGTGTCAGCTGTTGGAAGTTACTCACTCTGTTTTTGTTCATTTAGTCATCAATGTGAATAAACTGCTCAGATGTGTTACTTAGCTGGATGAAAGAATGTCTAAACATGATACATATATCATCACAAGGTATATTAAATGCTTTCAAAACTCAGAGGATAAGGTTCCTGGTGGTGAAATCCCAGCTCACAGTAGACTATAACCAGTCTCAAGAACATACAGATTGGTCATCTATAAAACTTGAGAATTATCTATTTCATTGTAAAAACAAAGCTCATAGATCACATTTCTCAAAACAAAGGTTTAGTAATCATAAACTCAAAATTGAAACCGGTAGATATACAAAACCTGCAACCCCCTAGAACAACATCTCTGTGAAACATGTACTAGTAATGTGTTGGAAGATGAGCAACACCATGTAATATAATGTATAAAGTATTGCACAGAAAGAGAATCACGTCTACAAACAATCATTAATCATGATGAAAAATTTGATACATTCTGTAAACAGACAAAATTCTTATCACTATTTACAAACAGATCTAGAAACGTCTCCATGATATGTCATCGTATTTACCATTTTAAATAAATTCTATGTATTACCATAGTCTCATCACTCTTGATATTGTTTCCATGTCATTCAATATGTTTTTCCAAGTGGAATTGTTACAATGTACATCAATTGCATGTATCCATGTATTTCTATATCTTTGTACCTATTGTGTTTATATTTGTAGTTTATAGAATATTACCACTGTTCCTTCATGGAATGCTGTGCAATATATATCTAATCTTATAACACTAAAAAATGCATTTCGTGAAAGTAAAGCAATGGTGAGAAATGTGATGTTGAATGTTTTAACTCCAAGTCTTTGGATAACACTATTGATGTCAGAATCAATACAATTCAGTCTAAATTGACAGGATTTTGTTTGTTTAACACCAGTACTCAGCAGTATTCTAGCTTTATGGCGGCGGTCTGTAAATAATCGAGTCTGGACCAGACAATCCAGTGA
This sequence comes from Haliotis rubra, assembly GCF_003918875.1. Taxonomy (NCBI): domain Eukaryota; kingdom Metazoa; phylum Mollusca; class Gastropoda; order Lepetellida; family Haliotidae; genus Haliotis; species Haliotis rubra. Next base: position 71,930 of record NW_025765259.1, read on the forward strand.
TCCATATCAGGAACATTTTTCTACTCGACGGTAATATGATGACTAATGTCAACTAAGTCAGCGAACCTGACCACCCAATCCCATGTTAGTCGCCTGTTAAGACTAGCTTTGGTTGCTGAAGACCAATTCTAACCCAGATCCTCATGGGTAGGTATGTTCATACATTTGTACATGTTTACTTAAAACAAATACGTGAGAAGTGATACAAAATTATAATCAGTATGCTGAGTATATTCTGTGAATTTTGCTAAACCGTGTCAACGTGACCACAAACTAAACAGAATGAGGAAGCCCATCCAGGTTGTTTAGGTCTCTTCTTCCAACATTCTGTAAATACTTCCACACCCATATTTTGAAAACGTTGCCATCCATGCCTGAAGTGTCCTGGTATGTGTTTCTTACTGAATCCTTGCTCCCAACCCATACCAGATGTGAACATAGACTTTTGTCTCCTCTACCCTGCAAATGTGACCTACCCTTGCCATGTAGTGGAGACAGTTGTACAAGACCCAAATGTGGCACCCCATCCAAGATGAGAACATAGCCTTTCGGAACATGCTGGCACCCTTAACCTGGCAGACCCTGTCTTCCCCACCCTGTAAATGTGACCTACTCACACCCTTCAAATGTGAAATACCCACACCCTGTGGCTAGAGGTAGAGAGACAAGTCTTTTGACACAATTTCTACAAGACCCAATATGACACCCATCTCCAGGCTGGAGATCAAAGATCCTGTATTTTCTTCCGTGCATGACGGGGAGATGGGGTTGAATCAGCTTTCGGTGGACCATGACCGGACTAATCAGACCACCTATGCTTCATTAATTCTTAATTGTCTGAGGTGTGCTGGGGCTTCTCACTCTTAGATGAGCAGATAAGGCCATTAACACAGCCTTCCATAACAAGATAGCCTGACAAAATGGCACTGATATAATTGGGCATGCATGTGGGCACTGCCTCAGCCTTTATGACCATAAGATAGGATACTGCAGCTGTTTGTGCTCGATTACTGACATACTTGACATGCTGCAGTAATAAAGATTATTCCTGAAACATGTTGCCTCATCTACACCAGTTCCGCTTCATAGTAAGCTTGTAGTGTTGCCAGGATTGTCCTGTGGTCTAACACTGTTCCATTCCACAGTGAGCAAACAGAAACACTAGAGCTGTCCTGTAACACATTTCTACTGTGGACTAACTCTCAGTTTCTGAATATACAGCTTTTTGACAACAATAGAGAACTCCATTTAAAGAACCACTAAACTTTGTTTTGTTACTCTTTTAACCATTACATATGAAGATTTGTGGTTAGTCTTATGCGGAACACCAAATTTATTCTTTAAAACTTGTGGTTAATTAATACCGGCGATTAAAAGTGGCCAAAAATTAAGCCTGTCTCCCTCTAAGCCCGCCAGCGAAACCACAGACGGGTTACGTAACTCTGTCGCCAGAGCACTGCAGTGGCGTCATATGAGGAGCGATTTTCAGTTAGTTGTATAGAAAATGTGTATGCGCTCATCATTTTGATGATTTCTCGACATCAACGGCGACATGCCGAATCGTTGCTTTCGTGAATTGCTCCTAGGGGTCGAGGCGATGGTGTCCCCATGCACAGATTTCCACAGGACCCGCAGTTAGGTGCTAAATGGGTTATGTTTGTGAGTCTTGAAGCGGCGTTGTGGAAGCCTGAAGCGATATCTTACTTGTGTTCAGATCGCTTCCACGGAAGTTAAAGAATCAAAACTACTTACTAATTCTAGTAAAATATGCATATGATTGATGACCATAAAGATTTTCTATGACACAACTTGTAACATAGCGATTTCTTCCTGGGAAGTGAGTTTGTGGTCGAAGTAACAATAATATTGTAAGTAGTATTATATTCACACCCACCTCGCTGCCACGAGAGAAATTGTTATGTTATCGCTATGTCATGCAAAATCCTATTGGCCATCAATAAAATACATATTTTACTACCAGTAGAAAGTAGTTTTGATTTTGTAACTTCGGTGAAAACAAACCTAAATACCATTTATCCTCAGACTGGCGGATGTTCCCGACAGAGCGCCATCATTTTAAAAATAAAAAAAATCTGTTAGAATTAATGAGATTATAGTTTGTTTTCATCAAGTTAGAAAATCAAAACTACTTTCTACTAAATAGTTAAATATGTATTGGAATCATAACCAAAGCGGTTTTGCATGACACAACTTATAACATAGCGATTTCTTCCACTGAGGAAGCGAGGTGGGGTCGAAGTCACAATACTAGCGACAAATTCCTTCTACATTCCCATGGTTAATGTCCATCACCAGTATGTAGATACTAGTTAATGTGCGTCTGTATATTTGGTCTTATAATCCTAATTAGTTTATTATCATACTTGTATGCATTTTGAAACTAAATAAAAGCAGGCGATCTGCTGATACTTATAGTGAATTTATAACAGAACTGTAATATCTAGACATTTGATAGTTTGCCAATGTGAATCATAATTAGCACACACACCCTAGTGCATGTTATCTGTCTCATTACACTTCCGGCGAAAACAATGATTCTGTTGAATGCTACGACAAATGAATAAAACAAAATGCAAATATTAAAATTAAAACAGATTAAAGTTATAGGAACAATATCAGGCCATTACCTTGTTAGAGGAATGTATCCATCAATATCCACAAAACTGTTCCAAATGATGTGTCTTTTAACAGTTTAATATCTGAAAAAGTGATAAATCTTTTCAGGTATTGGTGTATAGTCTCATTGGTCACCCAAGATAGCACACCTGGCAACTAATTGCATAATGTCCGCCTTTCTTTAAAAACAGTAATTTAGTTAGCCAATAATTGGCAATCAATCAATGTATTGCGGTTAATCCTTTGAAAGAAGGGCGTTGTTTTCACATGAACACCGATACGACAGAGTGTATTCAGTATAGATTAGTAAATCTACATACATAAACACTACCTTTTGACAATTCGCTGTGTAAGATAAAAGTAATTAATCAATCAGCATGTTATCGGTTAATCCTTTGATCGATGTTTATAATGTTGAATATTTACTCAGACACAAGAAATGCCAAATGGGAACCTTTGTCGGGTAATCTAAGTGTGTTACCAATAATTATACCTGTTATAAATTCATTAACTGACCATCAAGTGAATGATGACAAATAACATGTGTAGGTTTATACCACCTAACACAGGTAACAACAAGGGAGTATTAATTGCTGTATTGCATGTGAAAACTTATGGGCCGACACTGTTTTGAGAATACAAACAGATTTTTACATGACATGATTAATTATCGAGGTAAAATGGGATCAATTTGGATCAGTCATTATACAAATAGGGCCCTAACGACACCAATCGATTTTGACAGAATCGTCTATGAAAACAAGTTGTAACTTCGGAAACTAGGCAAAGCAGGAGACAAAATTAAATGACAGTAGATTGTGAGAACATATAGCTTTAATTTTCCACAACAATTGTCACGATTTCAGGTTTATACAAGCCTGTAAACAAGATAATTTAACCCCTAAAATGTAGATGAATTCTGCATCGGCCCCAAAGCTATTCCTCATATGGCGTCACAGATCTTGGCGCCGCTCTGATTGGTTGAAATTTGGATTCGCGGGTTAGAATTGTGCACTGTTGTCAAAAGGTCGATTTAAGTCAATTAAAGGTCGAAATGAGTAGTTTTAATGGCGGGGTTTCATTTATAACGATGCCAGTTAGTGATTTATGTATTTGTACCCCTAGGGTTTATGTGACCTTTAAAGGCTGAATGTCAGAAACAGTTATCCATGGTGTGGGGGTGCATCCTCTTTTTACCCTATCTATACCTGAGTCATGGTCACCTTTGAATGAACATACCAGGTATATGACAAAATCAAGTGGAACGATACATTGAGATGGTTTGGGCGCACATTGTTACTCCAAAGATTGAAGTTTGACCAGGTGGAAAAGGTGGGGATAATCTTGGGATCTGGACACAGTAGTTTGGCCAAATGTGATGTCAGAATCAAGCCGCATCATTTTCCGTAAGTGACTGAAGTGACAATGGCAGTGACCCAGAAGACCTGTAGCTGTCATCACAAAGTGGAAGTGATGACCGAAAACTGAAACCACACTAATAAGCAGAGATGACATTACAACTGGAAGAAAAGATGAAATAGAATTGACATCAATAATAATGTCATTCAGAAATTGGAAGTCATGTCAAAACCAAAAGTATGATCGAAAGGAAAGAGATGTCACAATAACCATAACTAGAAAGGTGATTGTATTTTTAGTGAAGTTTTTTCTGGTGAAGCAGCTACATATGTGGGGGCCGGGGGGATCTGTCATCTTCTGATGACTGTTGTTCTAGTGAAGCAGCTACATATGTGGGGGCGGGGATCTGTCATGTTCTGGTGACTCTTGTTCTAGTGAAGCAGCTACATATGTGGGGGCCAGGGGATCTGTCATCTTCTGATGACTCTTGTTCTAGTGAAGCAGCTACATATGTGGGGGCCAGGGGGATATGTCATCTTCTGATGACTCTTGTTCTAGTGAAGCAGCTACATATGTGGGGCCAGGGGATCTGTCATCTTCTGATGACTGTTCTAGTGAAGCAGCAACATATGTGGGGGCCGGGGGGATATGTCATCTTCTGATGACTCTTGTTCCAGTGAAGCAGCTACATATGTTGGGGCCGGGGGGATCTGTCATCTTCTGATGACTGTTCTAGTGAAGCAGCTACATATGTGGGGGCCAGGGGGATCTGTCATCTTCTGATGACTGTTCTAGTGAAGCAGCTACATATGTGGGGGCCAGGGGGATCTGTCATCTTCTGATGACTGTTCTAGTGAAGCAGCAACATATGTGGGGGCCGGGGATCTGTCATCTTCTGATGACTGTTCTAGTGAAGCAGCTACATATGTGGGGCCAGGGGATCTGTCATCTTCTGATGACTGTTCTAGTGAAGCAGCAACATATGTGGGGGCCAGGGGATCTGTCATCTTCTGATGACTGTTCTAGTGAAGCAGCTACATATGTGGGGGCCAGGGGGATCTGTCATCTTCTGATGACTGTTCTAGTGAAGCAGCTACATATGTGGGGGCCAGGGGGATCTGTCATCTTCTGATGACTGTTCTAGTGAAGCAGCAACATATGTGGGGGCCGGGGGGATCTGTCATCTTCTGATGACTGTTCTAGTGAAGCAGCAACATATGTGGGGGCCGGGGGGATCTGTCATCTTCTGGTGACTCTTGTTCTAGTGAAGCAGCAACATATGTGGGGGCCGGGGGGATATGTCATCTTCTGATGACTCTTGTTCTAGTGAAGCAGCAACATATACTATCGACAAAAAATAAGGGAACTAAGAAATTGAATGCTGCAAACGTAGAGGTGAAAGGGTGCGTTACCGTAGCGTTGCACCCGAACGCAACATCCAATGGCAATGAAATTCCACATGATGCATTACCAACACGTGATGCACGTGCACACAGAAGTCAACCTCTGTCAACGTATTGGAGAACTCACAATCACTAATGCAAGAGAGTTCAACACATGCTGAAAAATGCCTCCGAGGCAGTATCTCAATGAACAAACAAAATGGAGAATTGTGGGGATGATAGAGGGGGGGACATCATTGTGTCAAGTTGCCTGAATGTTGAGTAAATCAAAAAGTGTAATTGCACGCCTGTGGGACAAGTACAGTCAAACAGGTGGGGCTGCAATGAGACCTGGGGGTGGTAGACAAAAATCAACGACACCACGACAGGATCGTCTCATTACATTAATGGCCCTACGCAATAGGTTCAAATCAGCACCTGCCATCAATAGGAATTCGTTACACTCACTGGGCAACGAATTTCACACTCAACCGTTAAAAACCGGCTCTATCAAGCACATCTGAAAGCAAGGCGGACTTTCAAGGGTGTTACCCTTCCAGCTCACCATAGCAAGCCAAAGATTGGCATGGGCTAGGCAGCATCAGGGACCGGGCTTTGCGCCATTGGCGTTACACCATGTTCTCAGATGAGTCAAGGTTTTGCCTCAGATTCACAGATGGCAGAAAACGTTGTTGGGCCGTGAAGGTGAGCGGTATGCCAGAGCGGCAATTATTGACCATGATCGATATGGGGGTGGTAGTGTCATGGTGTGGGGTGGGGTTACACATGACAGGCGCATCAGATCTGGTCATCGTTAATGGATCTTTGACTGGTCAGCGATACGTTGACGAAATTTTGCGTACTGTCGTGGCTCCACTGGCTAGAATCATCGGCAGGAATTTTGAATTCCAAGATGATAATGCCAGACCACATCGGGCCCAAATTGTCACAGCTTATCTCCGACGAGAGGGCATGCAGACATTGGACTGGCCTTCTAAGTCCCCAGACCTGTCCCCAATTGAACATCTATGGGACATTCTCGGTCGAAGGGTGTACGCCAGGGACCCCTCACCCGTCAACCTGGCCCAGCTTGGTGCAGCTCTTCAGGAGGAATGGCAGGCAATACCACGGGCAACCATCCGGAAATTAATCAACAGTATGCCATCAAGGTGTCGTGAATGTGTTGCCCAACATGGCGGACACACCAGATATTGAACTTTACGCCCACATTTGATTTAGTGGACATTCAGAGCAATTTCACATTCACTGTCATTTCATCAGTTCCCTTATTTGTTGTCGGTAGTATATGTGGGGGCCGCGGGGATCTGTCATCTTCTGATGACTCTTGTTCTAGTGAAGCAGCAACATATGTGGCTTTGGGATTCAGATACTGAATCCACAAGAATTGTCACATGCATCTGGAGTACCAGGAGCCAGTACCTGCTTGTCCCTCGCATATACTTTCAGTGATGTAATATTAGGGGCCGTGGGGTAGTCTAGTGGTTAAAGCGTTGGCTCGTCTCGCCGAAGACCCGGGTTCGAATCCCCACATGGGTACAATGAGTGAAGCCCATTTCTGGTGTCCCCTGCCGTGATATTGCTAGAATATTGCTAAAAGCGGCGTAAAACCAAACTCAGTCAATCAGTCAGTCAGTGATGTAATAGAAGTAGACGATTCATAAGAATTACAGGAATAATAGTAACCTTTGAATCCTACTCAAATCCTGCTTCCCATTCTCTTGGATGATGGACATCTGACAAAAGTAACATTAGGCTAGATGCTGGCTGGTGGTGCTATTATACTGGCAACTAGTGCGTAAGTGACTTCTTTGACAAATTCTGAAGATTTCTTTTGTCTGATTGCAGCATAAATATAAGATTTATTGTAGTGATGTAATAGTTGGCTGAGAAGGATTAACAATGATAGTGTTCCAATGACGTATATTTTTGAATCCCAGTTTTGAGGTTTGTCAGCTCCACAGCTGTACCTGTGGGTTCCACCAAAGTGTTAATCAGTTGAGACCTGCATCACTTTCAACTTTTCTGTCAGTTGAAGCAGGGGTGGTGGGGTAGCCTAATGGTTGAAGCAGATGACCCGGGTTCGAATCCCCACATGGGTACAATATGTGAAGCCCATTTCTGGAGTTTCCTGCCGTGATGTTGCTGGAATATTGCTAAAAAAAGTGGCATAAAACTAAACTCACTCACTCACAGTTAAAGCTCGCACATGGTGATATAACTGAGATACTAGTCAAAGACGAGTAAAACAAATGATTAAATCAAAACACAAATGTCGCCTTATGTTAAATCCCCATGTTTCAGTGAGAAGCTGGGTCATTAATGAGTGTGCCGTTTTGGGTGTATCATATTAACGTGGCTTGCTGCTTGTTGTGACTGAACATTCCAAGGTGTCCGCAGATTGTTTTACTGCAGGTGACAGGTGACACACACTGCTTCATGGTTGAACAAAGCAGTCAAACAGCCACGATAATACTAGGGATGGGACAATTCACCAATGCATCGATACATCGCGATACAGCTATCGTATCATCAGCTGGTGTATCGATACAAAACAATACACAACCTTTTTTCAAAACAGTTTTATCTTAAACATGTTAAAGTACTTATTTAGAGAAAATATGCAAGTATGATAGAGTTACTTGCTTGTTTATTACAACATTGTTATATTGTTATACACAATTACTTTGAAATAAACCATTTTAAATCTTAATACTGTGTCATTCTTTCAAGATGTATGTATCGTGATACGTATCACATTGCAGGTAAAATATCGTGATACGTATCGTATCGTGACAGTGTATCATTCCAGCCCTAGACAATTCGAGGCTTTGGTATTTGCTGTATATCAAAGTCCGTAACACTATACAACCGTCACAGATGCAGTGGCTTGTGGTGTATCGAACTGCATATGTCAGTACATTCAAGAATACAGACTACCAATCTCAAACAGTCAGGCATATCAACACACACATATTTAGATAGGCGTGTCCGTGTCATGCACACTTTTTATGCTGAGCAAAAGAACATTGGGAACATGAATATTTGTTTATATTTTTATGAAATATTCTGCTCAGTTTTGGCTCAAAGATAAACGTTCACACATTATTCATGATTGCTAACCTTTTAGTAACAGCAACAATTGCCCCAACCTGTGAATATTATTAATGTAGTGGTCTTCAGCAACCCATGCTTGTCATAGACCGCCTCCATGGTGCAGTGGTTAGAGCAGTGACAAGAGTAAAATGTTCGTAGTTTGAAAGTCGAGATCAACAGATCTGGACTCCTGAAGCATTATTTAATTTTAGGCGTCTTTTTCTAAAACAATGTCTTTCCATCTTTTGTGTATTTAACATTCAAGCACAGAATGTTTGTCATCTTGTTCTGACATTTAGGACAGAACAGTTGTTTCAGAGTGGTAGCTGTTTTGTCTGGAGGGAGCTGAGGGATTGGATGACAGTCAGTATCAACAGTTTTCTCCCTTTGATGTTCCAGAATCTTATGATAACAGGTTTGAATCTGAGGCTTGCCCTGAATGTGATCTTGTTTTGTGTTTCACCCACAATGTAGTCATCGGAAACCTGCGTCAATCCTTCCCCAGCATCAAGCTGTCCCAAGGTGATATCGCAGAAATACTGTTTAAAGCAGCATCAACGCCAACTCATTCACTCTAAAACAATAAAGAACAGAATGTTCTTCTCTCTTTTAGACATTTGGGACATAACAGTTGTTGCAGTTGGTTATTGGTTTGGTGTCTAGAGACCTTGATGTTTGTTCACTGTAGAGACAGACCGCATAATGGTATTTCCTTTCAAACACCATAGCTTACGCATTTCTCACACTTTAAACTTCACACTTATTTATTTGTCAAACTCTTATCTAATTCCATGTCACAAACACCTCCATCCAGCATATATTTGTGCAACCCTGTCTAAATAATCTCCTATCTGACATATGCACTGCTTCCCTGTTGGCTGGTGCTGACTAGCTGGCGGCGGGAGAGAGCTTGGATGTTGGCGAGCCTCGATGGAGGAAGAGATTCCAGCCAGGAAATATCTCAGTAGATTAATCCCTTCTTTCATTACTCTCTTCAGGGGACACACAGTTGTTTGGAGTTTAATCAATGCAATTAAGTCCAGATTGTCTGTACTCTCCCTGATAAATCTCGAGAGCTTTCCAGATATCAGAGTGTGGAATTTCAACAATTAAATGTGTTGGGTTCAGTATGGCAATGTTCTTGTGTTCAAAGTGTACAGTACCCTGGCATAGCCTCTGCATGTTTTGGGGGTTAGTTCTCTTATAGAATTTAAACAAAAGCTTGTTGGTGTGATGGGGAGCTTTGTGCATACAATATATCATCTGATCATTGCACATATAGTGTATGCCCTAGTCATTCTGTATACAGTGTGTTATCAAGTCACTGTTTACAATGTATCTCTTCATAATGTATACAATGTATGATCTAGGCAGTGTGTTTACGATGTATGATGTTGTTATTGTGTATCTGGTGTATAATGTTGTTATTGTGTATATGGTGTATAATGTTGTTATTGTGTATATGGTGTATAATGTTGTTATTGAACTACAGTATCTCATCTGATGATTATCAACTTGATACAACCTGCAACATTGTGTAAACATTACGTTACCCAATCACTCTGTATGAATCATATTATCTGACAGAGTAAATATTATGTTGTATACACAATATTTCACAAAAGAATATAGCCATGCTCGAAGGGAACCACATAATTCATACCAACAATGAGCTCCCCAAACCCATAGAAATGATAAATCTTGTGTGCAGGTAGCAGTAGAAATACATCAATCAAAGCAAATACTGAATTAAATCCTATTACTGCCTTCTTTCTGCTTATCAAAAATATTGTAAATGTTATCTTATTTTTATTAATTTTATCCAATATTTCATTCCCGATTTCATACCACCAACTAGCTATTAATGCCTTGATGTGAATGTTAGGTGGCACAGAATAGATATGTATATCATAACTGCCACACTTTGACTTTTTGTCACATTTGTTGTTGTTGGAATATTTTGTGTCGACATTTTTCCACGATTGAAATGGCAAGCTTACACAGAAGCCTCCACTGCAATCAGCTGGTTATTAGTATTTTGTAAGTTTTGTAAAACTGAAAACATAATAACATGATATTGGAATATACTATTCCTGGTAAACTATATGTTTTGGATGCCATACCTCCAGATCATTGTATCTACAGTTGCATTACTGTCTGTTGTTTAACTGAACCATCAGTAGATCTGGGAGAAAATATATGTGCAACATATTGCTATTTTCTGCTTAGTTCCCTAATACACACGGTAGTATGAATGACTGTATGTGAACCATTACAATGCCTGGCAGAACAAGAAATACAATGGAAATGATAAAACATCCTGTCTAAAGATGTTAAAATTTCACATTTTCATTATCTCCTGTTTATTCACCTGAGGTGGCATAATGAAATTTTTGACTGCACATCTAAGTGCTCTAGAAATTCTGTTTATAAGTTCTGCAACCCTTAAAGGGGTGTGCACATTATGCCTTGTGCTTTATAGGGAAGAGTAAAACTATGGTAATCAATGTATCAACAATTATATGGTTTAATGTCAATATGTGTGTGATGACTCCATGGCCTGATACACTGACAAGGTAAGGATGTCATCTGTGGGATGACTCCGAGCCCTGCTACACTGACAAGGTAAGGATGTCATCTGTGGGATGACTCCATGGCCTGCTACACTGACAAGGTAAGGATGTCATCTGTGGGATGACTCCATGGCCTGATACACTGACTAGGTAAGGATGTCATCTGTGGGATGACTCCATGGCCTGATACACTGACAAGGTAAGGATGTCATCTGTGGGATGACTCCATGGCCTGATACACTGACAAGGTAAGGATGTCATCTGTGGGATGACTCCATGGCCTGCTACACTGACAAGGTAAGGATGTCATCTGTGTGATGACTCCATGGCCTGCTACACTGACAAGGTAAGGATGTCATCTGTGGGATGACTCCATGGCCTGATACACTGACAAGGTAAGGATGTCATCTGTGGGATGACTCCACACCCTGCTACACTGACAAGGTAAGGATGTCATCTGTGGGATGACTCCACACCCTGCTACACTGACAAGGTAAGGATGTCATCTGTGGGATGACTCTGTCAACGCGTGGTTTATGCGTCGACTGGGGAATTAGCTCATATTTTAAGATGAAGTGTGCGTTGATGAAGACGAAGGCATAGTTGAGTTCAAACTTCTTTAGTTACATGACAAACACATAAACAAGATATACATAAACAGCGGAGTACCTGCTCAACCCAAGGGCGTTTCCAACGAGCGGCATTATCCTGCTCGTGGTCGTCCGAACGGACAGTCCAACTACCCAACTCGTACTCCTTCACTCTCCTCATTCACTGTCTACATGTGAGCATACCTAGTATATATATATACAGTTTTTGACAACAATGGTCAGGCGACGACTCATCAATGGACAAACAGAAAAACAATAGTACTTCCTTGACCAGTTGATGTGATGGCAGACACGGCCAAGGGGGATTACCAATGGAGGTTATAAATGTCAGACTCTTATACAATAATTAATGGGCTGACAAGTCAATTTACAATGCGGTAGTGATAAGGATGTACAGTAGTGATTAAAAATACAGCTTAGCGTCATTTATATATTACAATAAAGTCTCACATGTCTTGAGTACATAGGTTTGGACTTTTTAAATATTTGGACGATGGCTGTCCTGAATTAGTCACTATAACAACTCCATGGCCTGCTACACTGACACGGTAAGGATGTCATCTGTGGGATGACTCCATGGCCTGCTACACTGACAAGGTAAGGATGTCATCTATGGGATGACTCCATGTCCTGCTACACTGACTAGGTAAGGATGTCATCTGTGGGATGACTCCATGCCCTGTTACACTGACAAGGTAAGGATACCATCTGTGTGATGACTCCATGGCCTGCTACACTGCCTAGGTAAGGATGTCATCTGTGGGATGACTCCATGGCCTGCTACACTGACAAGGTAAGGATGTCATCTGTGGGATGACTCCATGGCCTGCTACACTGACAAGGTAAGGATACCATCTGTGTGATGACTCCATGGCCTGCTACACTGACAAAGTAAGGCCATGTCCTGCTACACTGACAAGGTAAGGATGTCATCTGTGGGATGACTCCGCACCCTGCTACACTGACAAGGTAAGGATACCATCTGTGTGATGACTCCATGGCCTGCTACACTGACAAAGTAAGGCCATGGCCTGCTTCACTGACAAGGTAAGGATGTCATCTATGGGATGACTCCATGCCCTGCTACACTGACTAGGTAAGGATATCATCTGTGGGATGACTCCGCGCCCTGCTACACTGACAAGGTAAGGATACCATCTGTGTGATGACTCCACACCCTGCTACACTGACTAGGTAAGGATGTCATCTGTGGGATGACTCCACACCCTGCTACACTGACAAGGTAAGGATATCATCTGTGGGATGACTCCGAGCCCTGCTACACTGACAAGGTAAGGATGTCATCTGTGTGATGACTCCATGGCCTGCTACACTGACTAGGTAAGGATGTCATCTGTGGGATGACTCCGAGCCCTGCTACACTGACAAGGTAAGGATACCATCTGTGTGATGACTCCATGGCCTGATACACTGACTAGGTAAGGATGTCATCTGTGGGATGACTCCGCGCCCTGCTACACTGACAAGGTAAGGATACCATCTGTGTGGATGACTCCATTGCTGCTACACTGACAAGGTAAGGATACCATCTGTGTGATGACTCCATGGCCTGCTACGCACTGACAAAGTAAGGCCATGGCCTGCTACACTGACAAGGTAAGGATGTCATCTATGGATGACTCCATGCCCTGCTACACTGACTAGGTAAGGATATCATCTGTGGGATGACTCCAGCCCTGCTACACTGACAAGGTAAGGATACTGTCATCTGTGTGATGACTCCACACCCTGCTACACTGACTAGGTAAGGATGTCATCTGTGGGATGACTCCACACCCTGCTACACTGACAAGGTAAGGATATCATCTGTGGGATGACTCCAGCCCTGCTACACTGACAAGGTAAGGATGTCATCTGTGTGATGACTCCATGGCCTGCTACACTGACTAGGTAAGGATGTCATCTGTGGGATGACTCCGCGCCCTACTACACTGACAAGGTAAGGATACCATCTGTGTGATGACTCCATGGCCTGATACACTGACTAGGTAAGGATGTCATCTGTGGGATGACTCCGAGCCCTGCTACACTGACAAGGTAAGGATACCATCTGTGTGATGACTCCATGGCCTGCTACACTGACAAGGTAAGGCCATGGCCTGCTACACTGACAAGGTAAGGATGTCATCTGTGGGATGATTCCATGTCCTGCTACACTGACAAGGTAAGGATGTCATCTGTGGGATGACTCCGAGCCCTGCTACACTGACAAGGTAAGGATACCATCTGTGTGATGACTCCGAGCCCTGCTACACTGACAAGGTAAGGCCATGGCCTGCTACACTGACAAGGTAAGGCCATGGCCTGCTACACTGACAAGGTAAGGATGTCATCTATGGGATGACTCCATGGCCTGCTACACTGACAAGGTAAGGATGTCATCTGTGGGATGACTCCACGCCGTGTCATGTATAGTTTGATTAACATTATTCTTTTCCAGCGATTGTTAAACCAAAATGATACAATTTGATGGAATGGTCCTGGATTAGAGGGTTCACTGTGAACAGTCACTGTCTTCAGTGTAGGTCCTGGAGAAAATCTGGAAATGTTTTGCCTTCCTTCTCTCAGAGGGGTTCTGGCTCCGATTTGGTAATAAAACTTCAGCAGGTTTTTTTTCACTATGGAGAGTCTTGATAATTTCTGCCTAATGCGTGATCTTGTGATCGCTAAGTGCTTCCCCAGCAGCGTTGATGGGAGGGAGAGGCTTTGTCCTGGAGTGCTTCACTCAGTGCTGGGTGCAAGGCATCTTGGCTTACAGGGGTACTTCAGAGGAGGAGAACAGTAGATAATTGTTCATATATCACAGATGTTGTTCAGCATAGTTTCCCCACTCATAGAGAACAACAGTGGAATAATGGTCATATATCACAGATGTTGTTCAGCATAGTTTCCCCACTCATAGAGAACAACAGTGGAATAATGGTCATATATCACAGATGTTGTTCAGCATAGTTTGATTGCCCCCACTCATAGAGAACAACAGTGGAATAATGGTCATATATCACAGATATTGTTCAGCATAGTTTCCCTACTCATAGAGAACAACAGTGGAATAATGGTCATATATCACAGATGTTGTTCAGCATAGTTTCCCCACTCATAGAGAACAACAGTGGAATAATGGTCATATATCACAGATGTTGTTCAGCATAGTTTCCCCACTCATAGAGAACAACAGTGGAATAATGGTCATATATCACAGATGTTGTTCAGCATAGTTTCCCCACTCATAGAGAACAACAGTGGAATAATGGTCATATATCACAGATGTTGTTCAGCATAGTTTCCCCACTCATAGAGAACAACAGTGGAATAATGGTCATATATCACAGATGTTGTTCAGAGGTGTTTGATTGTCCCCATTCATACAGAACAACAGTGAATATTGTTTATGTTTCAAAGGATGTTACTTGAGACTTTCAGTTCTATAAATGCATATCAGAATTTTATATTCTATTGGA
Source organism: Haliotis rubra (assembly GCF_003918875.1). NCBI lineage: Eukaryota > Metazoa > Mollusca > Gastropoda > Lepetellida > Haliotidae > Haliotis > Haliotis rubra. The sequence continues at coordinate 87,088 of NW_025765259.1, forward strand.
GTTATTACTCATTAGTACAACCATAGTAGTTAAATGTCATCACAGGTTCTATTATAAATAGCTTCATTTCTATCCAGCAATCTCAAACAAAATGCCTTCGTCTTTATTGGTAAATGATGCCTTGTGTAAATGGACATATCTGACATGTTTGTTTGTTGTTTAATGCCACAGTCAATATTCCAGCTATATGGAGACGGTCTGTAACTGATCGAGCCTTGACCAGACAATCCAGTGATTGATCAACATCATTAGTATCAATCTGCACAATTGGAATATGATGACGTCAGCAAGCCTGACCACCCGATCCTGTTCAATTAGTCTCTTATAATCATGTGTTACTGAAGATCAATTCTAACCAAGGTCTTCACGGGTTTAACACAGGTGGAATATACACTGATCGTCCAGTCATGTTTTTAAGAATTTAGGTCAGTGAACTTAAATCATCCCGAACCTTCACCAATAATAAATAGACTTATTGTCTTGAACATCACATCATAAGTTTTTGTGAGGATGTGACACAAAATGTTGCTTGCCCCTGCTTGTACAGAGCCACAGAGGAATACGGTTCCTGTATCACACAGATTAATTTATGTCATTCTAGTAATTCATCCTGCAGGCAGGATAACCTGTGTGGAGCTACATGAATGTGTCATTCAGATCTGCAGGGAAGCTGGCTGGGGAAAGTTTATGGGATGTACACCATAAGTGTGATAATTCACATCTGTTTGATGTGTTTTAAGATAGAGAATTTCTGCTCATTGAGCTGGAATTAGAGTCCTACTTAAACTCTCAAAGTGAAGAACACAGAGTTTCAAACATGCGTGACAATTGATGTATATATCAAATGACAGACTATCAACTGTATATTACACTACTTAGTTTCAGCTCACATTAAAAACAGTTGTAAGAGGCTATTATTTAGTTTGGGGGTTGGATATGTCTGTAAACACCTAAATGGAAGCAGTGCAGTACAGTTTATACAAAATGTGATCTGCCAATTGAATGTTTCAATGTGTCAAAGTTCCACTAACAGCCTTTATAATAGATACCTTGACTCAAGTATGCTGAGGAACAAGCTGAGTGGAACAAGGAGCTGTGGTAGGATGATGGGAAGGTTTACAAACATTAGATCCCTGCCAGAGCTTCCTACTAGATCCGTGTCAGAGCCTTCTACCAGATCACTGCCAGAGCTTTCTACTACATCGATGCCAGAGCTTCCACCTTGATCCCTGCCAGAGCTTTCTACTAGATCCCTCCCAGAGCCTTGTACTAGATCCCTTCCAGAGCCTTCTACTAGATCCCTGCCAGAGTTTTCTACTAGATCACTGCCAGAGCCTTCTATCAGATCACTGCCAGAGCTTTCTACTAGATCCCTGCCAGAGCTTTCTACCAGATCCCTGCCAGAGCATTCTACTGGATCCCTGTCAGAGCCTTCTACTAGGTCCCTGCCAGAGCTTCCAACTAGATCCCTGCCAGAGCTTTCTACTAGATCCCTGCCAGAGCTTTCTAGTAGATCCCTGCAAAAGCCTTATACTAGATCTCTGCCAGAGCTTACTACCAGATCCCTGCCAGAGCTTTCTACTAGATCCCTGCCAGAGCCTTCTATCAGATCACTGCCAGAGCTTTCTACTAGATCCCTGCCAGAGCTTTCTACCAGATCCCTGCCAGAGCATTCTACTTGATCCCTGTCAGAGCCTTCTATCAGATCACTGCCAGAGCTTTCTACTAGATCCTGCCAGAGCTTTCTACTAGATCCCTGCCAGAGCTTTCTACTAGATCCCTGCCAGAGCTTTCTACTAGATCCCTGGCAGAGCCTTCTACTAGATCCCTGCCAGAGCCTTCTATCAGATCCCTGCCAGAGCTTTCTACTAGATCCCCCCCCACCCAGAGCCTTCTACTAGATCCCTGCCAGAGCTTCTTCTATCAGATCACTGCCAGAGCTTCCTACTAGATCACTGCCAGAGCCTTTAACTAGATCCCTGCCAGAGCTTTCTACCAGATCCCTGCCAGAGCCTTCTACCAGATCCCTGCCAAAGCCTTCTACTAGATCACTGTCAGACCCTTCTACCAGATTACTGCCAGAGCTTTCTACCAGATCCCTGCCAGAACCTTTTACTAGATCACTGTCAGACCCTTCTACTAGATCCCTGCCAGAGCTTTGTACCAGATCCCTGCCAGAGCCTTCTACCAGATCCCTGCCAGAGCCTTCTACTAGATCACTGTCAGACCCTTCTTCCAGATTACTGCCAGAGCTTTCTACCAGATCCCTGCCAGAACCTTTTACTAGATCCCTGCCAGAGCTTTCTACCAGATCCCTGCCAGAACCTTTTACTAGATCACTGTCAGACCCTTCTACTAGATCCATGCCAGAGCCTTCTACCAGATCCCTGCCAGAGCCTTCTACCAGATCCCTGCCAGAGCCTTCTACCAGATCCCTACCAGAGCCTTCTACTAGATCACTGTCAGACCCTTCTACCAGATTACTGCCAGAGCTTTCTACCAGATCCCTGCCAGAGCCTTCTACCAGATTACTGCCAGAGCCATCAACTAGATCAATGCCAGAGCCTTCATTGCTAGAGTTGTCTGCTAGATCACTGCACAGGGAATGAGATCCTACTATTAGATCCCTGATACAAAAAAATAAGAGCTTTCTCTATAGTTCTGCTATAGTAGATGAGAGCCTTCTCCAAGTCCCTGCTACAGGAGATGAGAGCCTTCTCCCAGATACCTGCTACAGGAGATGAGAGCCTTCTCCTAGGTCCCTTCTACAGGAGATGAGAGCCTTCTCCTACATCCCTGCTACAGTAGATGAGAGCCTTCTCCCAGATCCCTGCTACAGGAGATGAGAGCCTTCTCCCAGATACCTGCTAAAGGAAATGAGGGCCTAATCTTCTTGGTCCTCATGCTCCAGAAGTTGAGAGCCTTCTCTGTTGCAGGGGATTAGAGCCCTCTTCCAAATCCCTGCTGCAGAGTGAGACCCTTTGTACAAGAAGGCTTGCTACAGTGTAGCAGCTTATACACTGCTGCTATCATTTCCATCTACCTCTCCTTCAGACGTTTTCTTTTTGTTCTGTGATTGCATCAGTAGAAGTAAATCAACGTCTAGGACAGGTTGTATATACTACAGCGATACCGCTAGATTATATTTCAAGTTATTCACACACACACAAGTAGGCAGGAAAAGAAACCTCGCATAAATGACATGTTTTTCTAAAGATTTATTTGGAGTATGTTTTCTTTCCTGTTATCTATATATATACGAGATGATGGTTTTCATTTGTCACAGGAGATGGGCATGCATGCCTTCTGAGCCGTCATTTTAATACACTTTGGATGATGCAGTTCCACAGCATAATGTGGAACATCTGCATTTTGTGGAATCAAAGCCAACCCAGATCATCAAAATTGGCAAAATAGCTTTCTGTATAGAGAGTATTTGGTATCATACATATATGTACAGTAGAGGTGTGACAATACAGAAATTTCACGATCACGATATCGATATCGCAGATATTTCTGATTGATTCAATTCAATGCATATTCAAGATTGGTTTCTTTAGTTATTTTCTTTAAAAAATCATATTTTAATGTCAAGAAATTTTGACATAACCATCAATATCTAATGAAAATTAACAATTTTAAGGTCAACGATACATATCACGATACGAAAAAAGGTATCGATATATTTATCATCAGATAAAGTATCATGATAATAAATACTACTATATATTGTCCAGCTCTAATGTACAGTTATCATTAATTAGATATTCAAGTGTTATAAAGATTTCATAAACTTCATGTGAATTGTTAACTTTTTTCAAAATTTTCAAGAAATTTCAGGCCACTGCCACTTCAGCTTTGTCTGACTGGTCCCAGCATTCATGTCTTTTGTTATGTTATGTCATCTACATCCGCACATATGAGCGCGTGAGCACGTGATATAATTACGTCACGTCAAAGTGTTGATAGTGTACAATAGTTCCACCCTGATCAGTACCCACGCTCCATCCTGTTCAGAACCCAAGGTCCACCCTGTTCAGTACCCTAACTCCACCCTGTTCAGTACCCTAGCTCGACCCTGTTCAGTACCCTAGTTCCACCCTGTTCAGTACCATTGCTCCACCCTGTACAGTACCAGCCTGCTCCACCCTGTTCAGTACAGTCACCCGACCGTGTTCAGTACAGTTACCCAACCCTGTTCAGTACAGTCACCCCACCCTGTTCAGTACAGTTACCCCACCTGTTCAGTACAGTCACCCCACCCTGTACAGTACAGTTGTTCACCCTGTACAGTTATCCCACCCTGTTCAGTCCACCCCTGTAGTTATTGCTCCACCCTGTTCAGTACAGTCCCACCCCACAAGTTGTTCACCCTGTAGTTACCACCCCACCCTGTTCAGTACTATTGCCCACCCTGTTCAGTAAAGTTACCCCACCCTGTTCAGTACAGTTACCCCACCCTGTACAATACACCATTACCCCACCCTGTTCGGTACTATTTCCACCCTGTACAGTAACCCCACCTTGTTTAGTACAGTTACCCCACCCTGTTCAGTACAGTTACCCCACCCTGTTCAGTACAGTTACCCAACCCTGTTCAGTACAGTTGCCCACCCGTTCAGTAGTTAACCCACCCTGTTCAGTGTTGCTTACTCCCACCCTGTGTCATTACCATTACTTCCACCATGTTTAGTACCATACCCCACCCTGTTCAGCAGTGACCCCATTGTTTAGTAGTTACCCCACCCTGTTCCTCAGTACAGTTACCCAACCCTGTTCAGTACAGTACCACCCCACCCGTTCAGTAGTTACCCCACCCTGTTCAGTAGTTACCCCACCCTGTTCATTACAGTTACCCCACCCTGTTCAGTACAGACTACCCCCACCCTGTTCAGTACAGTAATTGCCCCACCTTGTACAGTAGTTACCCCACCCTGTTCAGTACAGTTGCCCCACCCTGTTCAGTACAGTTACTCCCACCCTGTTCAGTAGTTACACCCTGTGTACAGTTACCCCCACCTTGTGTTAGTCCAATTACCCCCACCCTGTTCAGTACCAGTTACCCCACCCTGTTCAGTACAGTTACCCCACCATCTTTAGTACAATTACCCCCGCCCTGTTCAGTACAGTTACCCCACCATGTTCAGTACAGTTACCCCACCCTGCTAAGTGAATCCTGTCAACACTGATCCTACACCACAGCACCACAGTAATGGGTTTGGCTCCCTAATGTAAAGGAAAGAACTGATAAGAAACACTTCTGTTATGTCTTGTGATGTAATCGTAATTGAAACGTTATCTCGACAAGTGACAGATTCCTTCCGTAGGTGATCTCCGAGATCTGCACTGCAGTGCCATGTTGCCTGGTGCTTTAACTCCACTGTTTACCTTGGCAGGATCTTCCAGACTGCAGTGTTCACACCTACTGATCCCAAGCAACGTTTGTGCAGCTCACCTGACTAATGAGATGTGTCAAACATTGCTGTATCTGCTGCTCTTCAGTATACATCTGGACAGAGTAGTTTGTCATCGGTGTAGTTCTGATGTGGTTAGAGGTGCACCAGTGCAAGTCGAGGTTTCATTTTCTACACAAAATAATATATAACAGGAACTAGTTGTCCATGTGATTCACTGCATCAGTTAGGGGGCAGTTGGGTAGCCTAGTGGTTAAAGCATTTGCTTGTCACGCCACAGACCCGGAAGACATTTCTTTCCCCCACCATGACATTGCTGGAATATTGCTAAAAGCGGCATTAAACCATACTCAATCACTCACGCAACAGCTCAGTGACATTCAAGTTTTATTCAGGTTTTATACGGTTTTTGCTCATTTTGTCGCTTTTGTTGAACAGTGTTCTGATTGTTGGGGCTGTTTTCCTCTTGTTGCTGCAGGCTGATCTGTTGCGGTCTTCTGACGAACATCAGGTTTCTGAGCATTGTCACCGGGATCCAGTCATTTTGAAATCCATTGGTTTGTTTTTCATTTCTGTTCTCAGCAATATTACAACGTTATTAGTCCAGTCTGGCCTGACAAGCTGGTGGTTTACTTGATGAGCATCAATCTACATATAAAGCACATTGTGACAAACATGGGGTGCTGAAGGTCAAGTCGAGCACCAATCTTCACTGGAATCAAAATCGTTGAATATTGTCCAGGATTGCCAGGAGGTAGCCGCATCTTAAGTGGCACATTGTCACTGTGCACAGTCAATCCCTAAAGCCTGTAAAAAAACCTGATATGGGCTCAATTCCCATTTCTGGCTTGAGGTGGTGGATTATTAGCCAAGAGGTTAAAGCGTCTACTCGTCACGCTGAAGGCCCGGGTTCAATTCCCCACATGGCTACAATGTTTGAAGCCCATTTCTGGTGTACACGCCATGATATTGCTTGAATATTGCTAAAAGCGGCATAAAACCCAATTCACTCACTCACTCAGTACTGTCTGAGCATGTATGAAGGCTTTCTGCACCATACCTGTGACGTTGGGTTTCACTAGAGTGGTAAACGACTTGTCCTGCATCATCTCAGTTATTCCGCCCAAAAGGAGGTGACACAAGGATGTACCTGAAATACTGTTCAAAGAGGCATTAAACCAAACTCATTCACTCACTCACTCTCTCACTCTCACAGACTCTGTGATCTGCTGCCGATGTATCTGCACCTTGTGTTCTTGCATCCCGATACTTCTTGCTGCAAGCCCCCTGCTGTGAGACAAAGAGTGTTATCAGTGAAAAACCTATTCTGTGCATGTCATGTTGATGAGAGCTGAAGGAGTCTTGTAGTTTTTGGAATGATATCAATCTCGCCATTTTGAATCAAATGCCAGACCTGACTGGTGGAGTTGCTTTGTGCTCTGTCGGGGGAGGTGAGATCATCATGTCATGGTGTTTACAGTGAGCTGATTTATGGGTACAATTACTTCAACAATAAGAAGACTTGCATTATGGTAACTCAGGGCTGGGTGGGGGAGACACATGTGGCCGAGTCATCTGACTCACCAGTCTGCTGTGAAGGGCTTTGCCTGTTGGTATACCAGAACCCAGTCATCGCTGGTTCAAATCCTAGTTCACCCTGATCATGTTCTTGCCAGGTACCCAAAATAGTAACTTTACATCATTTCAGACTTTTCCTCACCTGAATGCCATGTCCTTGCTGGTTCAGCTGTATTGAACCATACCTTGTAAGGTAAATACAATGAAAAACTGATTTCAGCTACACATACAGTTAACTAATAATGGCTGACATGACGTAGGACATACACATGGAGAAGGTGTGGTATGTATTGCTTGTCTCAGTTGTCAATCACTGCAGCTGCCTTAACACTACAAAAGTTTCACCAGTGAGTTTCCATTTTAATATTTCTTCAAGTAACATCCTTAATTCTCCTTTATTTCTTGGCCCCATCTAAAACTGGCCACTGATTATGTTCCTCAATAGTTAAGCAGGCCCCCATATGAGACAGGGTCCCGATCCACGAAGGGTTTGTAACATTACGACCTGTCATGACTCTGTACTTTATCATAGGCTTACAAATGGCAGAGTGCTATGAATGTTTTGAGGATAAGGTCCCAGAACACTAAACACTACTCTGCATAGTTGGTCTCTAGGGTTAAAGCATTGGCTTGTCACGCCGAAGACCCAGGTTCGAATCCCCACATGGGTACAATGAGTGAAGCCCATTTCTGGTGTCCCCCACCATGATATTGCTGGAATATTGCTAAAAGCGGCGTCAAACCAAAACTCAGTTCTTGGTCTGATCTGAGACAACAAACTACACTCCTTCACAACTGTGTCTTTGTTCTTTAAAGTACAGGTCACCTTCCTCCATTGTTTTCCTGTTCCCATTAACCATCAACTCCTTCCTCCATTGTTTTCTGGACCCATCAACACAGAACCTGGAACAAAGTCGCTTCTTCACACAGAAGACCATCAAAACCAGAAACAGAACACGTTCCTCCATTTCTTCTACACCATCCATCACACATTTGTAGCCATTGTAAACACTCGGTAAACATTTCAGTGCCTCTGTAACAACTAATCCCGCATCATTGACCAAAAGTGCCACAAACTGTCTCGTTGCATCATCGCAAAGTCCTGGTACCATCGTTCTTGTCTATTCAGTTTCAAACTACTCGTTTCATCACTTCCAGTTACTATTTGGTGATGAGTGTTGTAAGTCTGTATTACTGTGTCATAATGTTGTTAGTAGCTTCTAGTGTGAAACATGCATTTCCAGGTCATCAATTTATGTAGTGTGTAAGTGATTTAAGAACACGTTTGTACAGAGCTACAGATAATTTTTTGGGTCATTGAGTTATGTACTTGCTTGTGTTATTCTCATTTGGGTATCCTAATTTTCCTTTGAGTAACGAAATAAATTGTACCCACCTCATTAAAACTCAATTGGGTATTGTGTCATTTTCCACTAATTGTAAAAATATAATCACGTCTAAATGTTATTTATATTGGATCTGTAATATGAGAAAATATAAGAAAGACTGCAAGTTGCCTAGTTCATGTGTTGAAATAGAACCTCTCAATGTACCTCAGCTATTTTATCTATGCACCGGTATGGAGACAAAGATTCAACATTTTTGTATGTACGCATATAAGATCAAATATATTGGGCATTTACAAAAATTCAAGCATACTTGTACGCAACAGACTTGGTAAGAATTGAGTTTTCACATAAATGTTTGCGTAATTTACTCAGATACACAGCTTACCTGTACCTCTTTTTGTAGAAATGTTGTTTCAAGGTAAGGAATAATATACTTCTAAACAGTTAAGAACATCCTGATTCTTTCCTATTACCAAATAGTTAATCTGCCATGACAGATTAACTGCAGTAATATGGCAGAATCTGGAAATCCTAAACTATTCTTTGAGTGGTATATGTGTAACAGAAATTGATGTGATCTTGTTTTTCTCTAAGGACACAAATGTTTCAGTTTGAGGTCCCTCTGGTCATCGGCCTTGCTTTCATTGTTTCCTTGGTGAAATATTGTGAAAACAATCATGGCATGTCGCCCCAGATGGTTCAGCCAGCAAGTCGTTCACAATGGTGCCTGTCATCCAAGGAACACACAAACAAACAAAACATTTTAAAGTAAAATGGGTCGAAAAATGCTGGATATGTATTCTTGCCACTTGTCTAAACTTCCCCAGAACCCTGTGAGTGCCTGGATCTTTCTGATGTCAACTGTCACATGGTAGTGTAATACTTTCCTGATGACAACTCTCAGTTGGGGAGGCCAGATGTAGACATTCTCATGTATGTAGCTGCGTGTTTTGACTGGACGCGTTTCTCAAGGATCACAAGACATAATCTTTACAGTTATGTGTTTAATTCTGCCTCCTGCAATTATATGATTATGTTTTGAGACACCTTTTCACACTGTAACAATTTTGTTTATCAAATAGGTCTTTATGCCATAATGATATTTTGTGACCACAGTGAAGCCATCCAATTTATGCATTGGTCACATGTTTGTGTACTCACCTGAAGAGGTACAGTAGTGACTCGAAACAAATCTCCACGATTCCAGGTTAGAGTAGGTTGTCGGCACAATGTTGCATGTCATAAAAGCAAATCAACATGGTTTAATGCCAGTCAGTTTTAATTTGGACAAAAAGTTATTTGAGGTTCTTGTATGCATTCTGGTATAGAATGGTGCCTTATAAAGAGTACAGACAAAGATGACAGAAATGAGTTCCATGCAGGACAACCGAACTGCTGTGCATCAGTGTTGTGTGCACTGCAGACTACCAGTGAAGTGGTGCCAACATCCTTCCTTAATGCATAGTTTCATACAGGTGTGGCAGCAAGCCCAGCACACTGGGGTCATGTCATGTGTACTACCGATTAACCTATACATTTGGGCTTTCTACCAACATCAGGCTGAGACACTGTAATAGGACAGCAATACTTTTCAAAGTGGCGTTTAACCCAACTCACCCATCAAGCATGTCAGTGAGGTGTACGTCACCTTCTTTTATACAGTGGGGTGGTGGGGTAGCCTAGTGGTTAAAGCGTTGGCTCGACACGCCGAAGACCCGGGTTCGAATCCCCACATGGGTACAATGTGTGAAGCCCATTTCTGGTGTCCCCCGCCGTGATGTTGCTGGAATATTGGTAAAAGCGGCGTAAAACCAAACTCAGTCAGTCTTTTATACAGTATACACTTTGTGCCTGTGTATGTGCATGCATGTAAGAGCAAAGAAATTATATTGCAATATACTGTAATAAATGCGTCCATATTGTGATGCATTTTGTGATAGATATATTGGGAGCTATTTTTTTTTGAGTAAATACACTGAATGTACATACAAGTCCTATCCTCTGAAATCTGAAGTCCCCAAATCCTTGCTGTGGTTCCAATAACAGCAATCTCAAAATTGATTTTCAATTCTTTTGTGTCTTTAGGCTTGACATGAATACAACAGAGTTGTATATATATTTTTATATTTTGTTAGCAACTCCTTTTTAATGACATTTTCGCTAGAACAGTATGCTGATTTTGACTTTGACTGTTGCTGACTTAAATAGAGAACAACAAAGGGTTGTTTGAAATTTTGTTTATTTGGCATGTCCTTAAAGGGTTGTTTGAATATAATAATTTTGATTGTTTATTTGGCATGTCCTTACTTTTTTGTTTAATTTTCATGTGCTTGTGAAGATTACAGTTGAAACTTTCATCATGAATTAAATATCAAAGCAAAGTATTTTTATTTACAAATGTGATTGAAAGTGTACCCTGAAAAATAAAATCAAGGTTGCAGTCATTTTACCTGTGCCATTGGTACTCTGATTTAAGGTCTTTTAGACACTGCTATAAATCCATGGAATTTGGACTTGTATAATATAGTACTCATTGTTATTGACTGTGTCTGTAGCTCAAAGCTTAAAAAACTCAGTGAATCACAGTTTAGTAATAAGCTCAGGTGAGCTCATCACATCTGTTGACATAAAACAAGAACTCCCTCAAGCTGCCAGAGAAGGGTGCAGCCACTCTCTGGAACCATGCAGATCAAAGGATATTGCCTGTGAATAGGATAGCCTTCAGGCCAAACATTTCTTGTAGACCTTATTCTCCTTCACCGAAACATGTGCCAAGATCACAACTGTGATAATCAGCTGTAGGTGAGATTCTCCTGTGAAGATGATCAGCCTCCAGGCCTGGCACACTCCACTTCAAACTTAGTCTCAATCATATCTCTGTAGTGACCGTCTGCTCTACACACCTGGCGGCCATCTTGAACCTGCAGACCACACTGTGGAAGAAGCGATATGGTCTACCGGTATGAAACAGTGCACTCCTTGAAACCTTGTTCTACCTCCTCGAACTATTCATGGGAGGCCCACAGTATTGTAACTTTATCACAAGGGAAGATTGTATCAGGCAAATAAATATTTGTGAGTTTATTCCAAAGACGTCCAACCAAGTGACTAGCTGTGTGGTCATGTGCCAGAACCTGGGGGCTCATGTTCAAACAAGTGATCTCAGCACTTAGACAACTGTAATTAGGTCCAATATACTGGATGGTTGACACTGTATTTTTCACTTTCAATATTAAGATAACAGTGACAAAACTCTTTGGTCAATTCTTAGTACATCTTAAGAATCTGTTCAGGAATCATCATGCAACAGTGATGATTCCATTGCTGTAACAGTGATGTCACTTTCTGAACATTTTTGCACAAAATTTCATTCTTCATGTTACAAACCATCCAACCTCTATTGCTGACTTCAAGCCACTGATATGGGTTTAGGATTGAAATGTGATGTGATGGCTAATACGGAGGTTTCTTTTAGGTAGCTTAAGTGTAAACGCTCCAGAGAGCTGAGGAGAACTTTCGAGAACACACATACCCTTTGACAGGGGTATTAATGTTGCAGTAATGCAAGTGATGGTTAATATAGTTACTTTCAGTATTGGTCAGTGGTTCAGGTCTTCTCTTCCTACGCCCTCTCCTGTCAGTGCTGTTACTGAAGGCACAATGGTTGACCCTTTTACTGCTTTCTGAATCCTGGCCTCTAGTGGAAGCTGCTTGCTGTGGTGTGACTTGCCGTGGAGTTTAGTCAGATATCTTGGCTGATGTTTTATTTCAAAGCATGTTTTTGTATTTGGTGAGACCAAATGGCGATTTTAGCGCATTTGAAATCAAGTGCTTAGTACTTAGCCATTCGTAACTACTCGTGTCATTCCGGCAAGCCGGATGTCGTCTCGTACCCCTCTCGTGGCCATGTTTACGACTTGGCCCTGTCTAAGCGCAAACGGGCATGGAGATGAAAATAGTTTAGTACTATTACAAAGGAAAGATAACTCTGAATTTCCAAACATGGCTCATAGAATATCCTACATCCCGTGGGCAAAACAGCAATACAGTCATTCCCTTTGTAAATATGTTTCAGTGTTTAAAGTTTCTGATCATTTAGCTCAAAGTTTATGTTTAAATTGTTCTTTGCATAGTTTGGCGAAGTTTCAAAGTTCAACGGTGCTGCCATTTTCATGCTTCAAAATACGTTTTACTACGCGCGATTTGATTGGTTTGCCAGGATTCTTGGCAATAATGGCGTACGATAGGGGTACGAGTCTTCTTGTAGGTCACGGAAAGAGGCGAGTAGTTACGAATGAGTACTTAGCCTGATCGATGCAATATTTAAAGGTCACATGCAACGTAAAACACAACTTGCAGATTCTGATACCTTTCGGTATGGACTTAGCGAAACAAATCATGAAAAATGCAAATTCAACTTATAAAGTTGAAAAATAACGCGATGAAAAAAAACGCGCGAAATCGGAGTTCAAACAATTCACTAACTTTCCCCAGACTTTCTGGGGAAAACAGGTTTCAACAGCTGGGCTGCGCTCATAGCATGTGCGCGCAGTGAAATAGGTTCAGCGCAACTTGGAGGCGGTCTGTCTGGTGAATGCTTCGGTGAAGGCTTTGGTGTGAGCTATTTTCCTAATGTTTTGTTGATATCTCACGAAGCGCGAGCTTTTATATGTTATGACAGTAAATAAACTGTTTATATAATTTCATTTGTCTATTTCACCACCGCGTTCTTCTTACGAGTCACTTTCTCAGTTCGATACTTAAAAGCAATGTCATTATTTAAGCGTTGACACAATTTCTAACTGTGATATAGATATGTCGTTGTCACAGACAAAACTCAATGTCTTGTTTTATTGACACCTGTGTGTCTGCCTGCCTGTCTGCTAATGACAATATTCAATACACAACTGCGATCACTGACCACATGCAATTTGAACTTAACACCAATCAGGCTATACACCATAAACAAAAGCGCATTGATTTATGGCCCGAGTTAGGTCTCTGTCACATTATGTAATTACACAGACAGGCAGGTGTTATACTTGAACACATGACATGTTATGATGTCTGTTGATTGCAAAATGTTATACACAAAAATGAGCATGTATTTACAAAACCCAACATCTCTATATATACACACACAATGAGCGTGAAGGCGGCATCTGCAAATGAACCAGCCGTTACACTTGAGTGCACACCCACCCGCTTCGACTGGGTTCGGTATCCCGGCTGCTTCGTTTCGAGGGAGGTAAACCCAAGTACAAAATATTGCACTTTTGATTTGCGATTATACGCTTATAATTTTGTTTATATGTTTTTTCATAATCAGCAATGCATATTATATGTCATGAAGAAGTGATAATTGTGTTTTAATTATGTTTGATTTTTTGGTTGCATGTGACCTTTAACAAACTTTTTGTATAACAACTTCTTTTAATTCATGACTGTTACATTTCGATATAGATTCTTGTACCATTGTCAAGCAGGAATGTAACGTGAAGAGGAGGGAGATGTATATATACTGAATGCATTCAGTATTTAGGGCTCCAGATAAGGGCGTATATCGGTAATAATGCGGATAAAAAAATATGCGATCACGGTAGGAAATAATTTAGAAAACGTAGCAGATACGCACCACAGCAATGGTGTACGGCCTTAGAAACATTTACCGACTGAATATTTTTTGTTTTATTGTTTTTCCTACCTGTTTACACAGAGTAGCAATGTTGTGGTGCAAAAATGAAATGAATCAGAAGCTTACTGATACTCCATTAAATTCCATTCTGTAATCGAAATGTACTATTTAAGTTTTTCCAGTACTCCTATATTGAAAAAATAAGGAGTATGTACTCCTGATGTTGAAAAATTATCTGGAGCCCTGAGTATTGTATAATTTGATGCATCTCCCTCAACTTCTAAAATGCCACTCAAGGAAACTGATCTATGCAGTCGAACAGTACTAAATGGACAAAAAAGCTGTAGTTCTCTAAGTGCATGCTGTCATTTACTTTGGGTATATCAGCTCACAGAAAATAACTTCATTTGTTTTTATATTAATTGTCTTTTTGAGTCTTGAAAGCTTCTAAAAATATATAAGAAAGACATTATTCATCCAGTGATCATTCTTCATCCTGTGATAAGCTTCTAGTTCTATAAAAGAAAGGAAAATGTTACTGATTCAATGATTATTTTCGTCTCTCTAGTTTGAGCAGAACTCTTTGAATATTTCTTGTTGATTAATTAAGATTACTGTTTTTCAATGTTTTTAGTTTTCATGATGACAGGTTAGACTTAAACAGAAGCATACAGTTTCAAAAGTGTAACTTAAATACACTTGAATATATGCTCGATGAAACTTGATAAATAGATCTGTCTAATGGTGATAGGTAGGGCCTTTAGTTATTTGGTATCATGAAAATTTCAGAACAACATTAATATTTTTCTTCACTTAACTGAAGCTGTTGTATGACATTTGAACCGTACGTAAATAAGTATCCAAAATCCATTTACCAACTGCACCAGACCCAGGGTCTCTTACTGATTTGTTTATCCTGTGATAAGCTTTGTTTAAAAAAATAAACAGAAAAACATTACAGATCCAGGGTTTATTTTTGTGTCTTATCTTGGCAAACAAATACAAAAACTTTTCCCTAAGTGTATTTTTTATTGCCTGTTATTTTAAGCATGGAAATGAAAACTGTTCTGTGTTTGAGCTTGTCTATCATGTAGTTACTACTGAGGACAGTGCATTGTATTGGCCTGGGTGCTGTTGTACAACACAACCTTAGCGCTAAGACTACCTTAAGTCTATGTTAAGGTATGGGAGTTATGGTCATCTTAGTGCTAAGACTACTGTAAGTCTATGTTAAGGTATGGGAGTTACGGTCACCTTAGAGCTAAGACTACCTTAAGTCTATGTTAAGGTATGGGAGTTATGGTCATCTTAGAGCTAAGACTACCGTAAGTCTATGTTAAGGTATGGGAGTTACGATCACCATAGTGCTAAGACTACCGTAAGTCTATGTTAAGGTAGTTGACACATGTCATCGGTTCCCAATTCTTGAATCGATGCTCATGCTGTTGATCACTGGATTGTCTGGTCAGACTCGATTATTTACAGGTATGCCATATAGCTGGAATATTGCTGAGTAAGCGGTAAAACTCAACTCACTCACTCACTCACTATGTTAAGGTATGGGAGTTACGATCACCATAATGCTAAGACTACCGTAAGTCTATGTTAAGGTATGGGAGTTATGGTCATCTTAGTGCTAAGACTACCTTAAGTCTATGTTAAGGTATGGGAGTTATGGTCATCTTAGTGCTAAGACTACCTTAAGTCTATGTTAAGGTATGGGAGTTATGGTCATCTTAGTGCTAAGACTACCTTAAGTCTATGTTAAGGTATGGGAGTTACGGTCATCTTAGCGCTAAGACTACTGTAAGTCTATGTTAAGGTATGGGAGTTACGGTCACCTTAGAGCTAAGATGGCATTGTACATCGGCACCCTGGTGTTTGTATTGCATCTTATTGCTGTGATTCTAGTACCGATAAACATACCACAATATATTGCATGCTTTCTTTCATCTGTACTTTGTATGATCCTGAACAAAAATTCCCCACATATTTTCAACTTCATATATTCACCACCTGTGAATATCAGGTTTAGAATTAGTTTTAGCAACCCATGCTTGTTGTAACAGGTGACTACCGGGACAGGGTGGTCAGGCTCGCTGACTTGGTTGACACATGTCATCATATCCCAATTGCCTAGATTGATGCTCATGATGTTGATCACTGGATTGTCTGGTCCAAGCTCGATTATTTATAAGCCATTGCTATATAGCTGGAATATTGCTGAGTTAAGCAACAAACAAACTTCATATGTTCACCAAATTGTTGCATGGTCACAATGGGCTACCCCTATAAGAAATGCAGCTCATATCAAATACACTACGTAAAGGGTTAATGCTCACTGTGCTGCAAGTTTAATTTACGTTAATAGTTTATTCATATAATTCTAATTTCTATTTATTCTTTTTTTATATATTTATGTATTTTATCTGTGTTTCACATTTTAACCCCTGTTTTCTGTCAGTCAAGAAGTATCTCTAACCTAAACTGAAAGGTGCACTTAACCTCAACTGTAAGGTGCACTTGTTCTGATTACATTGAATGATGGTTAAGTTAGATCAGAGTTCGAGATGTGTCTGGAATGGAGATTGTTGGTCATGTGACAATAGAGGAAGCCCCTTGTCTGTTGTTTCCTTAAAGGTTTATTGCGATCAGTTAAAGTGTACCATACCAGCCCTGTAGGTCCTGGTGCTGTATCACATGTACGTACATCAAACCGGCCCAGAATTAACATGAAGAAGGTGTTGAGTCCAAACGTCTTCAGGCCAGACCAATTTTATTTCTTGTTTTACAGATTTTTCTTTCTTTCTTTTCCTTTTAAATACTTAAAGTATTTTATTTTTGGCAAGTTATGAACTTTATATGGGGGAAAAAAAACAATAATTTTTTTGGGTAAAATTGTAAGTTTACATTTTTGGCCAATGAAAACATGAGGATTTTATTTTTTGAGTGGAGAAAATCAATTTATATTTTTTTTTCTTATTCTTGAAAAAATACGACCAGCAGATCCATAAAACAAGAAATAAAAAGGGTCTGGCCTTAGGGTTATACAATAAACAAATATACAGGGACAGCAATGAGTGCTGTTTCCGCTTCAGACACAAGGGGTGTATGGAGTTCTTGCTCAATCTCAGGGCATTTCCTTCCCGAGGCATTTCCTACTCACAGTGGTCCTCACAGTCGGAATGCCAGACTGACCAACATATAAATGTACACATATATACAAATGGACAAAACTTTCTGTGGTACAAAAATCTGTATCGAGGTGTCACACTTACATATTATCTTACAACATTGCTGAGAACCCAAGGCTGTAGACCACAACTTTATGCTGAGGCCTGGTTGGAAGACACGTACATCCAGTAGACACGCTGTACACAACAAGCTGGTCTCAACTAGTTCAGCTTTTTCCACCACAGGAATCAGTTACATCTGAATTACATAATTTCATTATGTCACTTGTTTAAATATTTCCCCAAGAATATGGATGGTTCTGAAAAATGCAATATACTGGCCTTTTCCAAAAGTGTTCATAAGTAGATATTCATCAGTATTCCCAAGCATAAGATAAGATCAGATATTTGTTGCATAGCATTCCATGAAGGAACAGGGACAATATTCTATGAACTACGAATGTGAACATAGTAGGGACAAATATATTGAAATACACAGATAACACGTATAGATAATGTACTTTGTAAAAAATTCACTTGCAAAATGTGTAGTATAATGACATGGAAACAATTTTAAGTGTGAGAGGACTATGGTAATGCTCAGAATTTAGTTAAAATTGTAAATATGATGACATATTTTGGAGATTGTTTCTGGACATCTGTTTGTAAAATTGTTAAGAACTGTTCCTTTTTACAGAGTGTAGCAGTTCTTGATCCTGGAGTAAGGATTGTTTGTAGAAGTGATTCTCTTTCTTGACTATACTTTATACCGGATATTACATGGTGTTGCTCATGTTCTAAGAAATGACATGTTTCACAGAGACATTGTGAATATACTGAGCACCACAGACAACTGTTGGAGCGTGTATTGTCGGACATAGTTGAGTAGTATGGAGATGTAGAACACATGTTCTGCTGATGAAGCAGCTGGAGGAGATGGAAGCTGATGGTCACGCCACAGAGCAACAGTCTAGTGATGTATGTGCGCAAGGTACCATAAAAAGTTTCTCCTGAAATTGCTTCAGAATTAGCTTTCTGAAAAACTCTGAGATATTGATGTAGTTTTTAGGAACATATCAGTGCGTGAGTTATGGCTTTGTGAACTCATCGGAAATAGAACATTTTCTCTCTGATGGTTGGTAGTGGAACCTCAGGAAGGGGTATGCATTCATTGTGAGTTGAGGAGAAGAAGGTGCGCTGGCTATTCCTGATGATGTTTTCAGTACCATGCTGCGACACGATAGGGACTGGCAATGCTTTCAGTACTCACTGGATCCCATGGGGGCAATATATCTTTCTGACTTTGATAAGTTGGTTGTGACAGGCAGCAATTTATGGGGAAGATAGCAGAAAGAATTCACTGTTGATAATTACCGGAGGTGCCTTGTTTACCAATGGCTGCTGCGCCTTGACAGATGAGACAGACTTGCTGCCAGTCTCCCGTCCATCTCCAAATATTGAAACTCAAAATATTCAGATGATTGAATTGGGTAAAAGGGTAGTCTGTCTCACAGTCCCGGAACCACATTATTTTGCCAACTGCCCAACCCTTTCTGCACTGCTAAAGCCTTAAAAGAAGCAAGTCTAGATTTTCCCCAAATTCACTGGAGCTCCTTTTCAATCTAAATGGGTTTATCTGTTACTATCAAAAATATATATTCAGGGACTAAGTGTTAGTCTATTAAAAGGATAGAAGTTTAGTTTATATCCACAATGTTTTACATGATTTCCATGGAAACGATTTGGACTAAGTCTAAAAAAATAAAGTTGAACGTTAAGTAACTATCAGATGATTTGTTCTTTCAAATTTGTGGGGGCTGGGGGGATTTGTCATCTTCTGATGACTCGTGTTATCATTCCACACACACATCTGTAGCATATGCCACATTTAAATGAGGAACATTGTAACATTTCATTTTAAAACAAAGGTAATATAATGCCATGGAAACATGAAGAGAAATTAGCAAAACAATTGTAATGTAGTATGTACATGGAAATTATTTTAAATTATACATATGACAGGTCCATACATCTAGGAAGACAACTTCATGAAAATGGAAAGTCCAAAAGATATTTTCAAGCACTCGCTAAAATAGCCACAGTAGACTAATGCTTAGTCTCTGAATATATATAATTTTAATAGTAACAAACAATTTGAAGCCCATTTAAATTGAAAAGGAGCCCTGAGGAGCCGGAGATTCAATCCTGAGGAAATCTAGACTTGCTTTATTTAGGGCTTTAGCACTACAGAGAGGGCTTGGCAGTAGGGAAAATAATGTGGTTCAGGACTGTGCGACAGACTGTAGCCACAGGTGCTTATCATAGATTATAAACATTGGTCTATCATGATGATATTCCAGTAAAATTCATTACAAAACTGTTTAATTCCTTCATAGAGTCAATAATGTTGTGAAGTTTGGGGTGTAGATTTTACAATGTTAAAAAGAACATTGACACACCACTCCCAGAGAACAACTTGAATTTTGTGAATCATTACAAGGAATAGGCAAGAAAACACATAACTGAACCTGTCAGGCAGAACTAGGTATATTCCAATTAGTAGCACCAATAATAAAAAAGTCATTGATTGCAAGTTTGATACAGATAACACAATAAATGTCATCCTCAAAGATGTTTTGGAAGCAAAATATAGGCAGGGTTCATAAATTCGATGAAATAAAGCAAACTTTTGAAATAGTGAATACAAATAAATGTAATTTATCTACCATGGTAAACTCCATTCCAAATGTGAAGACATGTTCTAGCATTCATTAAGTGATTCTCATAGATCAAATAACAACTTAAGAACATACAGATTGGTTTCATCTATGGAACTTGAGAATTATCTTTTTCATTGTAAAAGCAAAACTCATAGATCACATTTATCAAAACTACAGTTAAGTAATCATAAACTCAATAAACTAGTAGAAATGCAAAACCTGCAACCTTCTGGAACAACATTTCATTGAAACATGTAATGTCTTAAAAGATGAGCAACACTATGTAATATCATGTATAAAGTATAGCAAAGAAAGAGAATCACTTCCACAAATAATCCTTAATCATGTTCAAGAACTGATACACTTAAAAAATGATAAACTTTTAACAATTTTTACATATGTCCAGAAACAATCTCCAAGATATGTCACCACATCTACAATTATAAATTCATTTCTTACATCACCATCATTTCCTCATATTGTTTCCAGGGTCGGTGGGGTAGCCTAATGGTTAAAGCGTCGGCTCATCACGCCGAAGACCCGGGTTCGAATCCCCACATGAGTACAATGTGTGAAGCTCATTTCTGGTGTCCCCCGCCGTGATGTTGCTGGGATATTGCTAAAAGCGGCGTAAAACCAAACTCAGTCAGTCAGTCATATTGTTTCCAGTCATTATACTGCATATGTCCTAAGTGAAATTGTTATAATGTCCCTCATTAACATGTGGAATGTATAGAGAATCTCACCCAAGTGTCTACTGATATCAATTATATCAACACGGTTTATAAAGTTACAAATATCCGAGGCT
This sequence comes from Haliotis rubra, assembly GCF_003918875.1. NCBI lineage: Eukaryota > Metazoa > Mollusca > Gastropoda > Lepetellida > Haliotidae > Haliotis > Haliotis rubra. The sequence continues at coordinate 107,765 of NW_025765259.1, forward strand.
TGCTGAGGATATTTTTACCTTTATCCACTTACTTTCTCACATCCACCCGATCGTTGGGTAGTCTAGTGGTTCAGACGTTCGCTCGTCATGCCAAAGACCAAGGTTTGATTCCCCACATGGGTACAGTGTATGAAGCCCATTTCTGGTGTCCCCCGCCGTGATATTGCTAAAAGCAACGTCAAACCACACTCACTCACTCACTCACTCACTCACTCACTCACTCACTCACTCACTCACTCACTCACTCACTCACTCACTCACTCACTCAAGACCCCACCCACTCACTCACCCACTCACCCTGTAGTCCAGAATGGAGGTTTACATTGTTACACCTGTAGTCCAGAATGGAGGTTTACATTGTTACACCTGTAGTCCAGAATGGAGGTTGACATTGTTACACCTGTAGTCCAGAATGGAGGTTGACATTGTTACACCTGTAGTCCAGAATGGAGGTTGACATTGTTACACCTGTAGTCCAGAATGGAGGTTGACATTGTTACACCTGTAGTCCAGAATGGAGGTTGACATTGTTGCACCTGTAGTCCAGAATGGAGGTTGACATTGTTGCACCTGTAGTCCAGAATGGAGGTTGACATTGTTACACCTGTAGTCCAGAATGGAGGTTGACATTGTTACACCTGTAGTCCAGAATGGAGGTTGACATTGTTGCACCTGTAGTCCAGAATGGAGGTTGACATTGTTACACCTGTAGTCCAGAATGGAGGTTGACATTGTTACACCTGTAGTCCAGAATGGAGGTTGACATTGTTACACCTGTAGTCCAGAATGGAGGTTGACATTGTTACACCTGTAGTCCAGAATGGAGGTTGACATTGTTACACCTGTAGTCCAGAATGGAGGTTGACATTGTTACACCTGTAGTCCAGAATGGAGGTTGACATTGTTACACCTGTAGTCCAGAATGGAGGTTGACATTGTTACACAGTCCAGAATGGAGGTTGACATTGTCACACCTGTAGTCCAGAATGGAGGTTGACATTGTTACACCTGTAGTCCAGAATGGAGGTTGACATTGTTAAACCTGTAGTCCAGAATGGAGGTTTACATTGTTACACCTGTAGTCCAGAATGGGCAATGTCCATTACACACAAGAACACATAGGTGAGGTGATGGGAAATTGGGTTTCGCTCATGTCATGGCATGTATGTGTGACTGCTTGTACTAGCCCAGACTTAAGCTGGTTTTATAGTGCTAGCTCATTGAGATACCATGCCGCAGTTAAGCATGAATATCCTGCTCAGACACATCATACTGACTCCGAGCCGACCAGTTCTTGTTGTACCCATAAATGCCGTGCCAGACATGGACCAACAAGTACCATATTTTAACATGTTTTGGAATGACACGACCGGGGATCAAACCCACGACCTTCCGTTGTCCCGGCGCTACAGCTCGGAGGCAGCAAGAAGAGTGGACAAGTGTGAAATCAGACATCAAGTCAAGACAGACTGGGTTTGTACTCTACTCAAGGGAAGTTCAAGAACTATATCACCATGACAATTAACCTCCACTTTGTATCCATGGTTACAGCATCACCCAAAGAATTAATGGAGGCTTTTAATCATCTGACAGTGACCAAGTAAGATACAGAAGAATCTGGAGACGATAAGAGGGGGATCTTTAACCCCAATTATCAGCTTGGTAATGAATGGAATAAACAGTAAACAGTTTTATGTGGTTGTTCTTGGGAGGTCTGCGGAAACCAGGTAGAAGTGCAGAACAGTTGAGATGTAAGACTCTGAGATGGTTGAAGCAATTATCTTTCATCTGGACCAGTCTCAGAATGTGACTGCTGCAGCTATTGTCACAGGTTCCAAGCTTTTGCTGTATGTATTTACACCTGTTGTAAATCACCTGACATAACTTGGGGCTAATTAAGAGGTAGTGTGAGGAATCGGTTCACACAAGCATGTATTCACTGGCACAACATGTTTCATATCATCAATCATGTAGTGATTATTCACACGTTTCAAGTGTTCACTTAGCGCAAGAAGGCAGCACTGAAAATGTTTTCACAATTCTGGTTTGTGTATGGTGTGCTTTGGTGCTGAATAATTTGTGGTTTTCTGTCTCTGGTAATGAGATTGCTGTGAACTACGTTTTAATGGCCGATCTGACAGTGCATCAGTGCAATGACAATCTGGATGTTTTTCTCTATTCATTACCTTGGTAATTGCCAAATTCCAATAAGTAGCCGAGAGATTCAGAAAGTTTATTTCGTGTGTTGGTTGTCAAGTGTGATATATCAAACCTGACAATCGGGTACAATGTGTGTGTCTGGAATATTGCTTATAGCATTGTAAAAGAGTTTTCACTCACTCAAGTCTCACAGGTACTTATCTGTCCTGTTTCCTGTCATAATATCAAAATGGGTACCCGGTTGGATGAGATTGTTATGTGTCTGTTAACCCTATAGGTTATATCTTCCCCAGGAAACTGAAGTATAATCCACTGGTGGTGCACTGATGGGGCACTTAGACAATTGATACTGTATGGAGACAAACGTGAAATATTGACAGAAGCGAATGAACTCATCTGGGTGAAAACTACCAATCCAGGTGTTGTTTATTTCCCAGTAACATCAGTATATCACTAGGTTAAATATGTCAGTCAAGTGGAGAGTTACAGAACTGTCAGTATTTTACACATCATGGAATTGGCTCCAGTGTGGCACTGCCTTCACCAGCTGATAGTCAACAAATACAAATTTATGTATGGTCTTTGAGTTGATTGCTTTTATTGAGTTAGTTGCTAATTTATGCAACAGTCCATATAAGGATTAAAATTGCATTTGTTGATGAAGAAAACTTGTAAATTTGATGAATAAATTTTCCAGTGTCTTCATCAGCTGATGAATGTCAGCAAACACAGCTTCAATCCTAAAATGCAGCAAATATCTGGTGTTGTCTTCCAGACCTTAGAGAAAAACTTCAATTCCAACCAAGTCAAGTCTCGAATAATTGGCAATTAAGTCTAGATTGCCTCATCTCAAGGCTAAAATCATGGATGGTGATTGGCTCCCACTATTTGGATATGTATGTTTTGAAAATATATTTTTTTTTAATAAGATATCTTTATTTCTTGAACTAATTGTCAGTCTAGAGGAGATCTTAAGGTCCAATTCTTGCAGCTACAGAAGTAATGTTGAATGTTAAGTTTTGCTCCATCTGCTTTTGAGCTAAGATCACTTTGTGAAACAAAGCTTGGTGGCTGAAGCCTTCAACCACCTGTCTGTATAAAACAGATCTTTTTGTAGGGAGTGGGTTGGGTAAAAGCTGCTCTGTTATTGGTTGGTTGGTGCAGCATTAAACAGCTAACCAACAAATGGTCTAGAAGCCAGACCCCTAAAATGGTGAAAATGTAGTGCAGTTCTGGCGACCAAACGGGATGTGATTTTTCACAATGATTTAGCTTTGATTTGAAGCCCGGTTGTCATCAGCTACCGTGTGTGACTACCGTGCAGGGGCCCTTTTAAGGTGCAACATGTCATGTCAGTTATTGCAATATTTTAACCGATAACTGGATGGTTTAATTTAATAACTCTGGTTTGGTTTGACCGATTTTAATAAAAAACATATTTTGGGAATGCTCAGACGATGATTTACATTTGTGGACAATAATATTACATATATGCTCATCGCAAAAAGTATTTTGGTAAGGTTAAAGGTCAATTTTAATAGAAAGGGCATTTGATGACAAAATATGAGTTGAACTTTACAAATTAAAGATAATTTTTCCAAAATTATGTTTTTCTGATTCAGCTATATCACTTGAAGATCATATATACCGTTGGTTGGCATTGTATTCATGAAAAACCATTACAAGGAAACAAAGGCTGGTACTTTGTATTTAGATCAGCAAAATATAAGATAATTTAAGCTCCATGCTTTACAAAGTATCGACAATACTATATATATCAAAGATACTGTTGAACTGTCATACATATTTGTGTTTATTGACCTTCTGGCAGAAACAACAATTCAGCTGATGTCAGAAGGAGATATATTTTGATAAGTGTCAGTATTGCACTGACATGCCGTGAAACCCTTAAAACTGATGGATAATAATATGACATCCTAATGAAACATTGCCTTCATATCAATTCGTATTTATTGTTCTTAATAGTCATAGTGTATTCCCAGTTGACATGTTAGCTAATGTCAACATTGTCAAGATCACGGGAACATGTTTCAAGTCTACATCCACATGCCGAAATACACAACAGGTTGCACTGACATGCCGTGGAACCCTTAAAACTGATGGATAATAATATAACATTCTAATGAAACATTGCCTTCATATCAATTCAGTTGACATGTATTTATTGTTCTTAATAGTCATAGTGTATTCCCAGTTGACATGTTAGCTAATGTCAACATTGTCAAGATCACGGGAACATGTTTCAAGTCTACATCCACATGCCGAAATACACAACAGGTTCAACCTCTTGCAGCTACAGCTTCCTGTACATTGACGTTTACATGCACAGATATGTTGAAGAAGGTCCACGGAAACAATTTAATTTGCAACTTTATCACAGAGGAACAGAGGAATATTTGATGAAGATCTTTTACGACAGAAACGCACTGCTTTAAATACAAAACATTAAGTGCCTGCTTTTATGGACAACGTAAAGGAATTCCTAGACAATATTCGTGTCTATTGTTCCTAATAGTCATAGTGTATTCCCAGTTGACATGTTAGTCAATGTTAGTCAATGTTGACATGTTTGTTTCAAGTCCACATCCACATGCTCATGTACACAACAGGTTCAACCTCTTGGAGCAACACCTTACTGTACATTGATTTTACATACACAGATATGAAGTTTAAGAAGGTCCATGGAAACGATTTAGCCTTAACTTATTTGCAACTTTATCAATTTTACAAATTTCTGAAAATAGGAAATTTGGATAGCAGTATATAACTCCCTTTATGGTTAATTAGCCCCAGTGGTGAGCTCGGAGATTCAGAACCAGTGGGGGTCTAGACAGGCTTCACTTTGGACTATTGCATTACAGAAGGGGTTGGGCGAAAGTTTGGAGTATGAGACTACTGGCATGTGTAAGGTCCCAGCGACCGGTGTCAGGCCGGAAAGCTACATTTCAATTACATGGCTGTAGCGGTAAAGCCACATTTCTAATAGATTAAATAATTAATGGATTACCGTAACCGGTAAAGAGTTCCTACCCTAAGCGCCAAAGAAGCGTTACCCTCCTACCATCTATGAATTACGTTAATAAAAATATATGTTAGAGGGTATTAGCTGTAAAAAATCCCAACTTAACAACCCAGCTTTATGCAAATCACGAATCAAATTCTCAAACGCATTCATATTTAGGGTGAACTGCATCTTTTTTCAGAAGATTAAATTGTCCTATTTTCGACCATGCGAAATAAACCAATAACAGTAATTTAAAATAGACGTCCAAAAGAAAGGTTGAAATAAAATTCTGCTTAAGACAGAAATAAACCAATTTAAGTCACCACTTTTCAATTTTTAAAACAAGTAACACCTGTTGTAGAGTGTGTAAAAATTGTAAAAGGATCATTCCTATGAATTCAGTCTTTTAAAACATTTTCTGCTTATATGCAATAGTGAAAACAAAAAAAACGTGTCTTTTATATTGTGCAAAAGTGTTTAGGAACACTGAAAATGATCTTTGTTAACAGTTTTGCTTGCAAAGTAACATTTACACACACAGCAATATCAATCGCCAAAAGCGTAGCAATATTCAAGCAGTATTTGCATCAATTTCACGTGTAGAATGATTCTATAGGGTATAAAGAGAGCCAAGAATGCATGATATGATACACAAGCACGAGAAATGTGCCACGAGTAACAGCGGAAGAGAGGAAAGAGCCATTGGGATGTTGCAGATGGGGTCGACATACAATGCTGTTGCAAACGCCCTCGGATGCCACCATATCACGCGGTTAAAAGACTTATTCAGCTACAGACAGACTGGGGTCACCGTAGATTGACCAAGAAGTGGACTTCCACGCATCACAATGCAGCAGAAAGTTTTCATGAGAAATGTACACATGGCAACAAACTAAACCATTATCATTATTATTATGTTTTTACAGATTAAGATTTTTTATTAATATGTGATAATATTATATGTAATGTTAGTATATTATATTGTGCTAATTATAGACATAAAATCTGTTGTGATCTGAATAAAATTATGAGGAAACATGTCTTGTTTTGTTAAATACGGTAACCTGTTTGAATCACTAAGCATGTTTTGACAGCATAGCCTGGAGAGCCACATTCCATGTTCACGCAACCATAACTATTGCCGGGAGAGCCACATCAATTTTCGGAAGATAAATATATAGATCTGGGCAAGCAGAAGATGTCCTTCATTTGAAACACGCGCTGCTGATCACAGCTGGTGGTTTCATAATATCTGTTGGCACAATGCAGTTGACTACAGCCGACTTCGTAATGGCCATCTGGGTGAAGTCTGTCAATATTTTAGAGCTGATGTTGTACTGTCGACCTTAATCAGCTGATGAAAATAGTGATTCACGTGAGCCAATTCCATGAAGCGATAACTATTGTCAATTCACTAACTCTGCTTGAAGGACAACGTAGTCATGCGACATACTGAAATCGGGAAATGAACGACAGCTGGTGTTTTAGTATCCATCTAGACGAGGTCACTCAATACTTTCAATATGTATAGACGATTCAAGGTTTTATGCGCAAAATATAATTCTAAAGCGTCTGTCAACTTAAATACCAACTTCTGTGCGTGTATTGAATCGCTGTAAAAAAATAAGGCAACTTGACAATTGGCTCTCTGAGGTACGACTTTTGCAGAGACCAGAAAAGATATTGGCGACATACATTCAATAATAGCATTTGGAATGATCTACAACATATATCATGAGACTGACTATGCATTTATTCATTAACCATTCTCACAGGTTTACAAATTTGTTGGGCCAAAATTAATGTTCTGCAACCCGTGTTGTAAGAGCGAACTAATATGACTTGGTGGTCGTTCTCACTTACTTGTTTGATGCACGCCATCGTATCCCACTTGTGAAGATCGATGCTCATAGTGTCATGACCATGCTATGTGTAACTCCTTTGTGCATATCATTATATATTACTAAATCCGAGGTATGCATATTTTTATGAAAGTTACAGTAGAAGCAAGATGTTTAAATGAATATTGTCTAGGAATTCCTTTGAGTTGTCCATAAAAGCAGGCACTTAATGTTTTGTATTTAAAGCAGTGCGTTTCTGTCGTAAAAGATCTTCATCAAATATTCCTCTGTTCCTCTGTGATAAAGTTGCAAATTAAATTGTTTCCGTGGACCTTCTTCAACATATCTGTGCATGTAAACGTCAATGTACAGGAAGCTGTAGCTACAAGAGGTTGAACCTGTTGTGTATTTCGGCATGTGGATGTAGACTTGAAACATGTTCCCGTGATCTTGACAATGTTGACATTAGCTAACATGTCAACTGGGAATACACTATGACTATTAAGAACAATAAATACGAACTGATATAAAGGCAATGTTGCTTGTGCTATGATGACATGACAGACTCATCATTCTTTGATGAATAAAGAAAGACATCTTGAATAATTGAATTGTACATTTGAGAGCTTTCTGTTATGTTGTGTGATTTTAATGATAGTCCAACAGTATCTTTGACATATTTAGTATCGTTGACTATGTAAAGCATGGAGCTGTTACTGTTGAACAGACATTGTGTAATATTTTGCTGATCTAAATACAAAGTACCAACCTTTGTTTCCTTGTAATGGTTTTTCATGAATACAATGCCAACCAACGGTATATATGATCTTCAAGTGATATAGCTGAATCAGAATAACATAATTTTGGAAAATTTACCTTTAATTTGTAAAGTTCAACTCATATTTTGTCATCAAATGCCCTTTCTATAAACATTTTACCTTTAACCTTACCAAAATACTTTTTGCGATGAGCATATATGTAATATTATTGTCCACAAATGTAAATCATCGTCTGAGCATTCTAAAACTACTATTTTTATTAAAATCGGTCAAACCAAACCAGAGTTATTAAATTAAACCATCCAGTTATCGGTTAAAATATTGCAATAACTGACATGACATGTTGCACCTTAAAAGGGCCCCTGCACGGTAGTCACGCGTGGGAGCTGATGACAACCGGCTTTAGATCAAAGCTAAATCATTCCTGATTGTGAAAAATCACATCCCGTTTGGTCGCCAGAACTGCACCACATTTTCACCATTTTGGGGGTCTGGCTTCTAGACCAAAACCAACAATCAGCAAACCAACCAACAACAAAGCAGCTTTAACCCAACTCCCTCCCTACAAGATATAACAACACACACTCACTCACTCACTCACTCACTCACTCACTCACTCACTCACTCCTCACTCACTCACTCACTCACTCACTCACTCACTCACTACTCACTCACTCACTCACTCACTCACTCACTCACTCGCTTGACTTCTCCTTATCAATCAAATCAATCAAATATATTTATTGTGCAAACGTTCCATACAGAAACAGTGACAATATTCTATAAACTACATAAACAAGATATATAATGAATCACATATATATGATGAACAACAAAACATATAATAATACAAATGAGTATAATAATAATAATGGCCTAGCACAATCAGATCTTCTATATTTGTTTAAAGTTGTACATGTGGTAGCAAATAATTTCTATAGTATTTGGATCATTATTTCTAAAAAGAAGGTTAAATTTTTCAGTGGTAGTAAGTCTCAGAAGGTTATTAATTTTAGAGGAAAGGGAGTTAAATAAGGACTTGTACCGAGAGTGTGCAATCCAAAGTGTGTCTGAGACTGCTGCGTGACTGATGTCATGGGGGCTGCATCTCATCACCCAGCATGTCTGTATCTACAGATAGTTAATGGCCTCCTAATTGTCAGACAGATGGATACATGTTCATGAGTGTGTCCAGCCTGACAGTTTGACCACTAGAAGGTACTAAAGCAGATGATCTATGGCCCAGCCTTGATGCTTCATTTACCCTGGACAAGCAGGAACAAGTGGTGGGATCTATCCAGCTTTTGAAAATAACTGACCCAACTAATGAGAAAAAGAAATTGTACTCATAAAAAGGGAGTGTATAAGGTCAAACAAAAAGTTAAAAGTGGATGAGCATGGAATGGATTTGCTGTATGAGATACATGCTCTGATACCATGGGAAAATTAGTAAGTTGTTTCCTGTAAAGATTGGTTGGTTGGTTTGTAGTGTAACCCCACACATTTCCAGCAATATGTCGTCAATCCAGTGATCAACAGCATGAGCATTGATCTATGCAATTGCTTCCTGTAAAGGAAATAACTTAATAATGTAATACAAAATATTACCTTTAATTGTCCTGCACAGGAATTTTTTATCTTTTACAAAAATGATGCAACCCTGTTTATATCATCCTGAAACTGCCTTTGAAGATATATTTTAACCTTATCTGGCTGGTGACAGAATCTTGGGATACCATATGTCCTGTATATCAGTGCCCTCCCTCTGAAGGTCCTATCTGAAGTAGGTGTGTCCAGTCAGGATGGAGAGGAAGAATGGACAGTGGTGAGGCTTGTAAGTGAGTAACTGTTGTTTCAGAACTCAACAGACAGGGACCAGACGGGGGCTGGGTGTCACAGGGCTTCATGTAGATACTGGGCTAGGTGTTACAGGGCTTCATGTAGATACTGGGGCTGGGTGTCACAGGGCTTCATGTAGATACTGGGCTAGGTGTTACAGGGCTTCATGTAGATACTGGGGCTGGGTGTCACAGGGCTTCATGTAGATACTGGGGCTGGGTGTTACAGGGCTTCATGTAGATACTGGGCTGGGTGTTACAGGGCTTCATGTAGATACTGGGGCTGGGTGTCACAGGGCTTCATGTAGATACTGGGCTGGGTGTCACAGGGCTTCATGTAGATACTGGGGCTGGGTGTCACAGGGCTTCATGTAGATACTGGGCTGGGTGTCACAGGGCTTCATGTAGATACTGGGGCTGGGTGTCACAGGGCTTCATGTAGATACTGGGTGTTACAGGGTTTCATGAAGATACTGGGCTGGGTGTCACAGGGCTTCATGTAGATACTGGGGCTGGGTGTCACAGGGCTTCATGTAGATACTGGGCTGGGTGTCACAGGGCTTCATGTAGATACTGGGGCTGGGTGTCACTGGGTGTCACAGGGCTTCATGTAGATACTCACAGGGGGCTGGGGTGTCACTGGGGCTTCATGTAGATACTGGGCTGGGTGTCTGGGTGTCACAGGGCTTCATGTAGATACTGGGGCTGGGTGTCACAGGGCTTCATGTAGATACTGGGGCTGGGTGTCACAGGGCTTCATGTAGATACTGGGGCTGGGTGTCACAGGGCTTCATGTAGATACTGGGGCTGGGTGTCACAGGGCTTCATGTAGATACTGGGCTGGGTGTCACAGGGCTTCATGTAGATACTGGGGCTGGGTGTTACAGGGCTTCATGTAGATACTGGGTGTTACAGGGCTTCATGTAGATACTGGGTGGGTGTTACAGGGCTTCATGTAGATACTGGGTGTTACAGGGCTTCATGTAGATACTGGGGCTGGGTGTTACAGGGCTTCATGTAGATACTGGGGCTGGGTGTCACAGGGCTTCATGTAGATACTGGGGCTGGGTGTTACAGGGCTTCATGTAGATACTGGGGCTGGGTGTCACAGGGCTTCATGTAGATACTGGGGCTGGGTGTCACAGGGCTTCATGTAGATACTGGGGCTGGGTGTCACAGGGCTTCATGTAGATACTGGGTGCTGGGTGTCACAGGGCTTCATGTAGATACTGGGGCTGGGTGTCACAGGGCTTCATGTGTAGATACTGGGCTAGGTGTTACAGGGCTTCATGTAGATACTGGGCTGGGTGTCACAGGGCTTCATGTAGTAGAGGGCTTCATGTACTGGGCTGGGTGTTACAGGGCTTCATGTAGATACTGGGCTGGGTGTTACAGGGCTTCATGTAGATACTGGGCTGGGTGTCTACAGGGCTTCATGTAGATACTGGGCTGGGTGGGGCTTCATGTAGATACTGGGCTGGGTGTCACAGGGCTTCATGTAGATACTGGGACTACTGGGCTGTTACAGGGCTTCATGTAGATACTGGGGCTACAGGTGTCACAGGGCTTCATGTAGATACTGGGGCTGGGTGTCACAGGGCTTCATGTAGATACTGGGGCTGGGTGCTACAGTGCTTCATGTAGATACTGGGGCTGGGTGTCACAGGGCTTCATGTAGATACTGGGGCTGGGTGTTACAGGGCTTCATGTAGATACTGGGGCTGGGTGTTACAGGGCTTCATGTAGATACTGGGGCTGGGTGTTACAGGGCTTCATGTAGATACTGGGGCTGGGTGTCACAGGGCTTCATGTAGATACATTTCATGTCCAGAACCCAGATACTTCCTCTGCCAGGATAACACATTGCTTTAATTTCCTGAACAAAGCACATGATTGTGTGATGTAAACACACACCAAGTATCTGATAGCGGTGCTGGTTCGTTACCCTGTCAGAATTGTTGGCATGCTGCTCAGGGCCTATCACCAGCATCAAAAACAGGTCTGGGCGGAAAGAATCTTGGCGAAATGGAAATGAAATATGCTGCTTCTGTAAGACATCGGCCTTTCTCTGCCATGACAGGAGATGCCTGATGGAGTGTGCTGATCACCAGTATTTGTGCAGGTGTCGACATCCAGGGCTTTGGCAAGAAACTGATCTTGAAGGACCCCTGGGTTGTTTCATGTCTGGGAATAGATGGGGTACTGTGTCATGTACAGTAGGGTCAGGTGTCAGGTGCTTGTGGGTGTGGGGTACTGCGTCATGTTCAGAAGGGTGGGGTATCTGGTGTTAGATGCCAGTGGGTGTGGGGTACTGCGTCATGTTCAGAAGGGTGGGGTATCTGGTGTTAGATGCCAGTGGGTGTGGGGTACTGCGTCATGTTCAGAAGGGTGGGGTATCTGGTGTTAGATGCCAGTGGGTGTGGGTACTCGTCATGTTCAGAAGGGTGGGGTATCTGGTGTTAGATGCCAGTGGGTGTGGGGTACTGCGTCATGTTCAGAAGGGTGGGGTGTCTGGTGTTAGATGCCGGTGGGTGTGGGGTACTGCATCATGTTCAGAAGGGTGGGGTGTCTGGTGTTAGATGCCGGTGGGTGTGGGGTACTGCGTCATGTTCAGAAGGGTGGGGTGTCTGGTGTTAGATGCGGTGGGTGTGGGGTACTGCGTCATGTTCAGAAGGGTGGGGTGTCTGGTGTTAGATGCCGGTGGGTGTGGGGGCATCATGTTCAGAAGGGTGGGGTGTCTGGTGTTAGATGCCGGTGGGTGTGGGTACCGCGTCATGTTCAGAAGGGTGGGGTGTCTGGTGTTAGATGCCGGTGGGTGTGGGGTACTGCATGATGTTCAGAAGGGTGGGGTATCTGGTGTTAGATGCCAGTGGGTGTTGGGTACTGCATGATGTTCAGAAGGGTGGGGTGTCTGGTGTTAGATGCCGGTGGGTGTGGGGTACTGCATGATGTTCAGAAGGGGTGGGGTGTCTGGTGTTAGATGCCAGTGGGTGTTGGGTACTGCATGATGTTCAGAAGGGTGGGGTGTCTGGTGTTAGATGCCGGTGGGTGTGGGGTACTGCGTGATGTTCAGAAGGGTGGGGTGTCTGGTGTTAGATGCCAGTGGGTGTTGGGTACTGCATGATGTTCAGAAGGGTGGGGTGTCTGGTGTTAGATGCCAGTGGGTGTTGGGTACTGCATGATGTTCAGAAAGGGTGGGGTGTCTGGTGTTAGATGCCAGTGGGTGTGGGGTACCTGCGTGATGTTCAGAAGGGTGGGGTGTCTGGTGTTAGATGCCAGTGGGTGTTGGGTACTGCATGATGTTCAGAAGGGTGGGGTGTCTGGTGTTAGATGCCAGTGGGTGTGGGGTACTGCGTCATGTTCAGAAGGGTGGGTTGTCTGGTGTTAGATGCTAGTGGATGTTGGGTACTGCGTCATGTTCAGAAGGGTGGGTTGTCTGGTGTTAGATGCTAGTGGATGTTGGGTACTGCGTCATGTTCAGAAGGGTGGGGTGTCTGGTGTTAGATGCCAGTGGATGTTGGGCACTGCATGATGTTCAGAAGGGTTGGGTGTCTGGTGTTAGATGCCAGTGGGTGTGGGGTACTGCATGATGTTCAGAAGGGTGGGGTGTCTGGTGTTAGATGCCAGTGGATGTTGGGTACTGCGTGATGTTCAGAAGGGTCGGGTGTCTGGTGTTAGATGCCGGTGGGTGTGGGGTACTGCGTCATGTTCAGAAGGGTGGGTTGTCTGGTGTTAGATGCCGGTGGGTGTGGGGTACTGTGTGATGTTCAGAAGGGTGGGGTGTCTGGTGTTAGATGCCGGTGGGTGTGGGGTACTGCATGATGTTCAGAAGGGTGGGGTGTCTGGTGTTAGATGCCGGTGGGTGTGGGGTACTGCGTGATGTTCAGAAGGGTGGGGTATCTGGTGTCGGTTTGGGTGGGGTGTCAGGTGCCTGTTTTGTAGGGTGTCGGATGCCTGTGGGTGTGGGGTACTGTGTCATGTGCAGTAGTGGAGGGGTGTTGGGTCACTGATGAGGGTGGGGTATCAGGCGTATTTAGGGTGGGGATGTCAGGTGTATTTAGGGTGGGAGTCAGGCGTATTTAGGGTGGGGAGTCAAAGTATTTAGGGTAGGGATGTCAGGCATTTTTAGGGTGGGGATGTCAGGTGTATTTAGGGTGGGGTGTCAGGTGTATTTAGGGTGGGGTGTCAGGTGTATTTAGGGTGGGGTGTCAGGCGTATTTAGGGTGGGGTCTCAGGTGTATTAGGGTCAGGTGTACAGTTACAGCTTTGTCAGGTCAGGTGAACATGAAAATACCATGCTTATGCGTTTCTGACTACAAGAAAGGTTTTTCTGATGTCTGTCAAGAAAATCCAAAACACAGCAACAGAATGGTGACCGGAACATCGATGTGGTCACTCACAACACCTATGGTTGTCCACAGACATGGTCAGTGATCAGATAGTGTTGGAACAAACGACCAACTCTCTAATTAAGTTACTGTTCCATCCAAATCATTTGTATCAGTGCTCAAAAATCATCTGTTCCGGTTTTTTCTTTCATCAACGACAGTCAACATCTTTCCTGTCATTCTTTGTATATTTTTCATACATTGGTACATTGTAGTTATTTTAGAATCATTTAATGAGTAATTATAGCATGTTATAAATACTATCACTTTTAGGATGGGGTGCTCCGTGCTGTGTACATAGTGTGAAGGTCATATGTTATTCCACATCCTTGAAGTGGCAGTATAGTACTCACAAAGTCACTCACTCACTCCAGGGGCAGTGGGGTAGTCTTGTGGTTAAAGTGTTCGAAGACACGGGTTCGATTCCCCACATGGGTATAATGTGTGAAGCCCATTTCTGGTGTTCCATGTTGTAATATTGCTGATATACTGATAAAATCGGTGTAAAACTAAACTCACTCACCCGAAGCTAGGTTATTATGAGTTGTAACATTCAAGGTTTATTGTAGAATGAAATGTTATGCTGAATAAGGGCTGCTGTCCTTGACCTCCAGGCCATCGGCTCCCCTCCACTTCATCTCTCCCTTCCCCTTCATGTAATAAGCCTTGTTATCACAGTGAGGGAAAGCATGCATCTCCGAACATGTTTACACTTGACAGCTGTCTACTCTCCGCCAGATGAAGAACAAACCCATTTAATTGCATCACCAAGTCACACTCCAAACACACTCTAATCACTGAAGACTGTAACTGTCTTCTGTCAAACGGTTCTCCAATGCACTGGCAAGAAGTAGAATTTTGATCAGACAAGGAGTTCAGTTAGGAGAACATTTCTCCTGGGTTGCTGAATATCATACGACTTTTTCACTTAAAATGTTTGAAAGATTCTCTAAAGAAAATAGGTTTGTAATACAATATTTACTCCATGTGTTGTGTAGAATTTAGTGATACATCATATCAGTTGTTGATGTGGAGCAGAGGGATAGCCTTGTGGTGGAAGCATTCACTCGTCACGATGAAGAGCCATTTTCGAATCTTCACATGGGTACAGTTAGTCTGTCTAACAGTCCATGAACCACATTAATTTCCCTACTGCCAAGTCCTCTCTGCAGTGCTAAAGCCCTAAATAAAGCAAGTCTAGATTTCCTCAGGTTCTGAATCTCCGGTCTCCCTGGGGCTCCTTTTCAATTTAATTGGGCTTCAAATTGTTTGTTACTATCAAAATTATATATATTCAGAGACTAAGCATTAGTCTACTGTGGCTATTCTAGTGAGTGCTTGAAAATAACTTTGGTAATTTTTGGAATTTCCATTTTCATGAAGTTGTCTTCCTAGGTGTATGGACCTGTCATATGTATACCGGTAATTTAAAATATGTGTAGCCCCAATGCAGATGTTCTTAGTCTCTGAATCTCTGGTCTCCCTAGGGCTCCTTTTCAATATAAATGGGCTTGTTTGTTACTATCAAAATTATATATATTCAGAGACTAAGCCTTAGTCTAGGGTACACTGTGAGAAGCATTTTTCTGGTGTCCCCTACCATGATATTGCTAAAATATTGGTAAAAACGGTGGTAAAACCCATCTCACTAACTCCAGTGGTTGATGATTTAATATTTTCTGTATCTTCTGTATATGATGCTGGTCCTGGGTGTAGGTTGTTGGACAACTTCACATGGATCTGCACCACAGAAGCATATCTAGTGACTCATGTGTTCAAAATATGCCCTTGTTAACCCAGCAGTGAAAGGGTACCAGGTAAGATACTTCCCAGGGAGCTGAGAATACAGATTGAGTACAACCACTGTCTGTGGTGTAGTGCTTTAAGTATGCTTTAGGACTGTTGAATTATAAACATACACATTCTTATTTTTATTATTGTAGAAGACCTGTTATCTATTGGTACAATCCTTGGATTCATTCAGTGTACATGCAGACTGCCTGGCTTCGAATCCCCACATGGGTACAAAGTGTGAAAACCATTTTTGGTGTCCTCGCCCTGATATTGCTGGAACATTGCTTTTTAAAAGCGGTGTAAAACCACTCAACCACTGACCCACTCAGCCAAGTACAATCTTTGGATTCATTTAGTATACACACGTTTCCCGGCAATCAAGTTCAAACATGCACAATAATATAACGGGATGAATTCTGATGCAGTCATCAGTAAAATATTATACAGAATACTATTATTTAACCCAAAGAAATATAACCTAGCATTGTGTAAGTTTAATTACAGATTTTATGTAAAATATATATAATCAACACTAAGGTTATACGGACCCTCATGAACGTGGTAAGCTGAAGTTGTACGCACATGGAATGGGGTAAAATACGGAAGCCATTTAAATTCACACATTTTTACCGATGTTACTGTAAACTAGCAGTCAATGGAAAACAAGGCGGTAATCAGTTTGTGATTGTTGAATGGGGTAAAATAAGCAAGCCAGTTTGTTGACATGTGATCGTCCAACTACAGTAAGTATGATATTTATCAAAACAAAATCTATTATCCATTTTCTGTCAACTACACTTCATTTCGATGCGTGAGTAGATGCAATATGATTGTGAATTCTTTGAATAATGTGGACCAAGGTTATAATTATTGGTAACTGCCAGTTGTCTGTGGTCTGTGTTTGCCAGGATTAGGACCCCATCGAGGGGGATCGGCTTATGTACGAAACATACCATTTTAACACTGATTTTAAGGGTCAAGTTTGGGTGTCGGCTTATCTATGGGGTCGGCTTATAGACGGTAATATACGGTACATGCAGACTTGCTTGATAACAGGTGTTAGAATCTACACTGAAACGTCGCTCTCACTGCAATAAAGAAGTTGTTCATCAATATTGTGATCCTTCTTTAAGCAGACTGTAGATGAATCCTGGAGTTCCTGGTGAAGTTCTCCTGTGTATATTGTGTATGACACTGATGGAAGCAGATGAATGTGGACCAGGAACATACACCAATGTACAACAGACACCAAGTGCTGGGATTGGTCTGTACAAGAACCATCACAAGTCTCCTTTAACAATGTTGGGAATCAATTTTTAATCTAGGAAATATTCCCATATTTTGATATTTGAGGTTGTCTGGATTTGGATTTGGCACTTTGTTGTGAAGCCGAGAACTGGACTTAAATACCTGATTTTTATCAAATTTTGACCAATCAGAATAAATCTTAATCTGGGGTCATGGGAGAACTAAATACAGAAGTAGCGGCATCCAGATTTAAAGTAAGGTTTGTCTTAATATATTTTGATTTGTATGTCTATACGTTTTGATTGTCACTGTGAAACCTTCATAGAGGGTGTTTTGTGGCATATCAAGTTTCATTCCATTCATAAAATTCAGTGCATTTCTCTTATCCAAAATGTAGATGTTTCAGATTATTTACAGTAAAACTGATATGTCTATTTTATGTTTCACCATTAACATATAACAGAAATAACACTGTAATGTTACTGTGTAGTAATGTCACAGAAGAGATTTTTATGATAGGCAGTTAGGTAACAAATGAGGACATTATTTTGAACCTTTTACAGTCAAAGAAAATGAGTTTTTAGAAAGAAAATTAAGCTGAAAATAGATACACAATGCTGAGAATATCAGAGCATTGAGACTCTTTGGTAACCATTGGTGTTAAGGGAAGTGGTATCTCCAGTGTGGTATAATTATCGTATCACTAGTAGTGATTGTGTTAACAGTTTCCTGATGGCAATCAGATCACCAACTTCAAATAGACCATCTTCCCCATTGGGAGCTGTGTGTTATTTTTACTCTCATTGCAGTGAAATAAATGTCAGATTGTTGAACAATGACTATTCCCAGTTGTCATTGTGATGCATGAAAGGTCAACTGTGGTTCCGACTCAAGGATATATATGTAAATATGTCCTTCGTCAGTTTGTGTTGCAGACACAGAGAGTCAGGCATCAATATTTGTAGTGCAATGTTTCCATTAGGTGAGAATCTCTTTTGTAAAATTGGTTCACCAAAAAAGGAAATATGTAATAGAATGTTTCCTGAGATGCACTCTTTCTATATGCTGAAAGCAGACCCTTGAAATAATGAAAAACAAAACAAATATATCTGAACGGAACTGTAATTTTCTACACAATGTTCTACTTATATTTTGAACTGCTTGAGGCTAGCTGACAGCAAGATAAGTTATGAGACAATCCAAACACAAACACATACTCTATGCAACGCAATATATCTAGATAAATTCTTGAAAAAATGTAACCTGTTGATCTTTATTATTAAATTCTATTTTCAAAGCTACCAACCAGGTTCCTCTACAGTAATAATGTTTAGCAAGAAATACAAGATGTCAATGAAGATATTCCTATGGATTGCTGTCAGTGTCTGCTGGGTGGCACAGTGGTGGGTGTGTTTGATCATTACGCTTAAGTCATGTTCAAGTCTTCACAGTAAGAAGTTCATACAACCAATTAAGAGAGTGGTTTTCCCAAACCTGAATGAAATTTGTGCTTGACTTTAACAAACATCTGACTGGCTAATACCACTGATACAGATTTCTGTTGGGAAAATAATAACACACACCAGTGTTTTCAAGCATCAAGATAAAACAAAGTGCTTTACTGAAGAAAGAATAATGGAAAAAGATGGCATATCTTGATACAGAAAAGTTGAAGGCAAATCCTTCCATACTTGAAGGTCAAGTGTTGTTTGGTTAGTAAAAATATAGTGTGTGACGTCTTCAACATTCTTCAATCACCACATCCACGGTGGTCTACATTTTCTAAGATTGCTTAGTTCAAAATTTTTGTGCAGCATTTGGTAAGTTCATCCCAACATTTTAGGTCCGCCTTTTATCCCCAAATGAGAAAACAATCTGCAGTCTCAGATTGACACAAAGATTTAGAACTTGATCTGTCATCATATTGTCTTCAGCACAACTCAGTTTTGACTCCTCAGCTCTGAAGTGACATACCACCACTTGCATGTGGGGAAACACTTGCCTTGTGTGTTGGCTGGTGTCAGTAACATGTTGTAATATCAGTGCATGCTCCATGTAATGTACTGGTTATACATCTCTGCTTGTACCATGTAATATACTGGTTATACATCACTCCTTGTACCATGTAATATACTGGTTATACATCACTACTTGTACCATGTAATATACTGGTTATACATCACTGCTTGTACCATGCAATATACTGGTTATATATCACTACTTGTACCATGTAATATACTGGTTATACATCACTGCTTGTACCATGCAATATACTGGTTATATATCACTACTTGTACCATGTAATATACTGGTTATACATCACTACTTGTACCATGTAATATACTGGTTATACATCTCTTCTTGTACCATGTAATATACTGGTTATACATCACTCCTTGTACCATGTAATATACTGGTTATACATCACTACTTGTACCATGTAATATACTGGTTATATATCACTACTTGTACCATGCAATATACTGGTTATACATCACTGCTTGTACCATGCAATATACTGGTTATACATCTCTACTTGTACCATGTAATATACTGGTTATACATCACTCCTTGTACCATGTAATATACTGGTTATACATCACTACTTGTACCATGCAATATACTGGTTATATATCACTACTTGTACCATGTAATATACTGGTTATACATCACTGCTTACATCACTACTTATACCATGCAATATACTGGTTATATATCATCTCTGCTTGTACCATGTAATATACTGGTTATACATCACTACTTGTACCATGTAATATACTGGTTATACATCACTACTTGTACCATGCAATATACTGGTTATATATCACTACTTGTACCATGTAATATACTGGTTATACATCACTACTTGTACCATGTAATATACTGGTTATATATCACTACTTGTAACATGTAATATACTGGTT
Organism: Haliotis rubra; assembly: GCF_003918875.1. Lineage (NCBI taxonomy): Eukaryota > Metazoa > Mollusca > Gastropoda > Lepetellida > Haliotidae > Haliotis > Haliotis rubra. The sequence goes on from NW_025765259.1 coordinate 127,762, forward strand.
ATGTATCACTGTTTGTACCATGTAATATACTGGTTATATACATCACATACTTGTACCATGCAATATACTGTTATACATCATCACTACTTGTACCATGCAATATACTGGTTATATATCACTACTTGTACCATGTAATATACTGGTTATACATCACTGCTTGTACCATGGAATATACTGGTTATACATCACTACTTGTACCATGTAATATACTGGTTATACATCACTACTTGTACCATGTAATATACTGGTTATACATCACTACTTGTACCATGTAATATACTGGTTATACATCACTACTTGTACCATGTAATATACTGGTTATACATCACTACTTGTACCATGTAATATACTGGTTATACATCACTACTTGTACCATGTAATATACTGGTTATACATCACTACTTGTACCATGTAATATACTGGTTATACATCACTACTTGTACCATGTAATATACTGGTTATACATCACTACTAGTACAATGTAATATACTGGTTATACATCACTACTTGTACCATGTAATATACTGGTTATACATCACTACTTGTACCATGTAATATACTGGTTATACATCACTACTTGTACCATGTAGGGGCGGTGGGGTAGCCTAGTGGTTAAAGCGTTGGCTCGTCACGGCGAAGACCCGGGTTCGATTGCCCACATGGGCACACTGTGTTAAGCCCATTTCTGGTGTCCCCCGCTGTGATATTGCTGGAATATTGCTAAAAGCGGCGTAAAACTAAACTCAGTCAGTCAGTTGTACCGTTTAATATATTGGTTATACTTCACTACTTATACCATGTAATATACTAGTTGTTTGAACATCAGTGATCCTGCTAGTCGCCTCTTATCAACATATGTAGTAAGCTAGGTTTCCCCGAGGGGCATCCAGACCATCCAGTGCTGTGATGGTGGTGATATTTCAAAGAAGCTACAGACCAGAAATACACCAGACCAAATAAAAACAAATCAGCCTCCACATTCTTCTGTAGATGGTTGTTGCATGTGGCAGGAACCTCTAGGTGTGTGGCTCTGTAACTGACAGAAGGCAGGTAGAAATGTAACACACTGTGTTCATTTAGTCTTCTGGAAGACCTGTTTGTGACTGACATGAAAATGTTTTGGAGGTTATGATTATATCAAGGTTGATAAAGGTTGAAAATTCAAGATATTTGAGTTTTTTTCTACAAACACCTGTCCCTGGCAATGTACAAATCTAATATACTACAAATGTGATACAAAATACATAATATTTTATTGTGCAAACGTTACATGTAGAAAGTGACAATATTCTAAAAACTAAAATGTGGTAAACATTGTACCAGTCAAAATGGGACGACTAAGGTAAATACATTCTGGCTGACCATTGAGCTTTAATGCAACGGACACTTGTGTGTGTCTTGCCTTTGGAGTAGCCTGCTTCTTGAAAACAAGGGAGGCTCATAATCTTTAGATCTCCCACAATTCTTTCTGCATCCTCTGCTGGTGTCTCCTCCTATTGTGTTACACACAATTAATGAGTCAGGCTCAAATTTGACCCTTTGGCCCTAATTTAATTTCTTTGTAAATTAAGTGATTAGCTGAGCAGGAAGATGAGAAGCTATGGAACAAAGCGTGAAACCTCATCCCCCAGAATCATCAAGAGAGGAAGGGCAGTTGGAAACTGATGAAAAATGTGTCAGTGATTCTGAAAAGATACAAGTTCAGAGCCCACTTGCACAATGAAGATGTAGCCCTGCACTTCCACAACTGCTGTTTAAATCAACATAGAATGAAATAATATTAATTTTGTCACTCCTGTACCTGTATTGCTGCAGTGTGTATGTTAAAGAAGGACCATATCTTGTATTGGATTTTTTTATGAATTTATTTTGACGAAGGTTAGACTTGTGGTTAAAGTGTTTGCTCATCACATGACAGTCAAGGTTTTCAATTCTCCACTTGGGTACAATTTCTCATTTCTGGTGTCCCCTGCCATGATATTGCTGGAATATTGCTTAAAAGCGATGCAAAACTAAACTCACTATTTCCATGAATGATAAAAGTTCATATTACAGATCATATTGTTTCTTGCAAAGGTTTACTTTGTATCAAGAGTTTTGTTGAAGGAAAACCAAGTTCTATGGATAGTCAACTTCTTTATTGCAATGAGTGTGACATTTTGGTGTAGGTACTAACACTGGTATGATTTGTTAGTACCAACACCGAAATGTTGCACTCCTTGCAATAAAGAAGTTGACTATCCATAGAACTTGGTTTTCCTTCATCTATACAACTGCTAAAGTGCCTCTCAAAGAAGAGTTCTGTTGTGAAGAATAACCAGTACACAACAAGGCATGTCCTGAACCTTGGTGAAAAATGATCTCAACTGGAGACATCTGCTCCGTCTATTGTTGAAAGGACAGAATCTACAATGTCAACAATGGATGATCTCATCTTCTGGTATTTTCAACAGTATGCTGATATGAAGCATTTTAACAATGGAATAACTGGCAAAAACTACCCAGTTCAAAAGAAGCAAACATTATTAAGCTCAATGAGATATATTGATAAAAATTTCATTATTGCATGTTTTAACGGATAATTTGCTGTTAATTCCCATGATGATGTTTCACATATATATAAAGTATGTTTTTATAATAATTGTAAACGTAAAGACTAACTTACAAAATGTAAGGTGAATCTTTAAAGATATTGGTCCAACTGCAATGTACTCCCAGCAAGTTGGAGTGAATCTGTCCAATCATGATTGTCTTTCAAGTCCTTTGTGGGCTAACACAGAGATATTAAAATACAGTTTACACAGCAACGCTATCTCCGTTTCGCACATGGAGACTAATTACGTTTTCAGGAAGGTCATGAAAAATAGACCTTATTGCAGCAGTGAAAGTGTTTGTTGAGTTGGTCATGCTTGCCTTACATAAACATTTGGTGTCGTTAACTTATTGTCAGCGATCCATTCATATGATCTTCACCTCTATGGTGTGGTTGGGGCATTATGATCTGCTGTAGGATAAGAGCTGCAGCATGGCCGCCAGTGATCATGACTGAGAGGGACTTAAATTCTGTGAGGTATCGAAACAAGATGTTGCAAATGGTCTCTTTGTGGAGCCCATTTCTGGTGTCCCCTGCCGTGAAGGACCCGTGAAGATACGGGGTAGAATTCATCTTCAGCAACCCAAGAGGATCGGGTAGTGAGGCTCACTGACTTGGTTGATACACGTCATCATATCCCAATTCCATAGATCGATGCTCATGCTGTTGATCACAGGATTGTCTGATCCAGACTCAAATATTCACAGACCACCACCATAATATATATTATTATAGCTTGAATATTGCTGAGTGTGGCGTTAAACAGCAACCAACCTGCCTTGAAATTGCTGGAATATTGCTGAAAGTGATGTAAAACCATGTACTCACGAACGAATGAATGAACGAACAAACAAACGATACCATTAGTGTTAGGCCCAGATTTGGTCATTGACAGGATGCCATGATATACCTGAAGTAATGTTGACAGGTGTAAAACAACCACCAGACATGGCCAGCAGGTCTACATTGTGACGAGCTGGCTGTTCACACACATGTCAACATACCATTCTACACTCATGTACAAGTATGTTGGAAGAAGGAAATGTCTTCTTACATTCAGTTCTCTTTTGTTCCCATTCACTTGATCTCAGCTACACTCTCGGGGCACTCACCCTCAGAGTATAAGAGTTTCACGATGTGAAAATGTCTCCCTGTTTCCACCTTCCACCACCAGGCCTGGCTGGTGTCTTGTGGGGCTATCTATGTAGACAATCAGCTGTACAAGTAGGCGCTATAATGTCAGATATTGATAGATACAGCTAGAATTTCAGCAACTCCCAAATGTCAGCCTGTGACTGCCCCCTCAGCAGGAAGTGATTGTGTTTTATGGTTTGATTAGATGCAGGGGAACATGACTTCCATATGCCAGCACAATAATATTTGTCTGGAGGGGGTTCACAGTGAGTATGTCAGTTATGACATATTGATTGTCTTGAGATAATCAGGCATGACTTCCAGATGTTCTCCTGCTTGTGTTGGCACTGTTGGTCCTACTGGCAACCTGGAACAGATAAAGCTGTTTATCCCTATTGTGTTGGCACCATCGGCCTCCCTAGGAACCTGGAACAGATAATACCAGGTGCCCTTACCATCGTCAGTCCATTTCTTTACCTGGGAACAAGGGAAAAACAAAACTGGTTATCATGTCATTTTGATACTGTTGTCCTCCCTGGCAACCAGAAACAAACCAGACTGGGTATCCTGATATGTTGGCATTGTTGTCCTCCCTGGCAACCAGAAATAAACCAGACTGGGTATCCTGTAATTTTGGTACTGTTGTCCTCCCCGGCAACCAGAAATGAATCAGACTGGTTATCCTGTCGTTATGGTACTGTTGTCCTCCCTGGCAACCAGAAACAAACCAGACTGGGTATCCTGATATGTTGGCACTGTTGTCCTCCCTGGCAACCAGAAACAAACCAGACTGGGCATCCTGATATGTTGGCACTGTTGTCCTCCCTGGCAACCAGAAACAAACCAGACTGGGCATCCTGATATGTTGGTACTGTTGTCCTCCCTGGCAACCAGAAACAAACCAGACTGGGTATCCTGATATGTTGGTACCAAACCAGACTGGGTATCCTGTCATTTTGGTACTGTTGTCCTCCCTGGCAACCAGAAACAAACCAGACTAGGTATCCAGTACTGTTGTCCTCCCTGGCATCTAGAATAAACCCTGCATCACTGTTGTCCTTGGTGGGCACTGATATGTTGGCTCCACCCTGGCAACCAGAAACAAACCAGACTGGGTATCCTGATCATTTTGGCACTGTTGTCCTCCCTGGCAACCAGAAATAAACCAGACTGGTTATCCTGTCATTTTGGTACTGTTGTCCTCCCTGGCAACCAGAAATAAACCAGACTGGGTATCCTGTCATGTTGGCATTGTTGTCCTCCCTGGCAACCAGAAACAAACCAGACTGGGTATCCTGTCATGATCTGACCAGATCAGGTGCTCTAGCCTAGGTTATGTTTTGTCCATCCAGCAACCAAAATAGGTGACTTGGGCCCTAGACATGTTTTTGTTGTATCCTCCTGGGCAAACAGGAACAAGAACTAGAATTGTTAAAAAATTGATCATCAATCCTAGTAAGTCTCTTGTTACGTAACCAGTTTCTAACTGCCATTCAATATCTGGCTGCATGTATTAGCAACAAAAACATACAGAACAGTTTATTGTACAATAAAAGTTTTGACATTATGCTTCTTTACTGCCTTCAGTTGCCCCTGGCACTCTGAACATATAGTCTATGAAATATTTTATTGCTCAATAAATTTCTCTTAATCTTTCAAGAAGCTGACTTTATTGCTGGACTTGACAATTTTATCATCTGGACTGTTTTTGGCTCACATGGTTGAAAGTCAAATGTGCTAATGTGGTGAAACATTGTCTATCGCCTCTCCAGTTTTAAACTGTTTACATCCAATTTGAAATACAAGCCCATGGAGCTGAAACAGGAATGATTCAGGCTATGGTGTCACTTTGGAATTCTGATTTGATTTTTAAACATGGATGCGCCATTCATTGTTGTGGTGAATGTACATATATTCCTTAGTCCAGGAATATTCCTCCTGGATGAGTCTATCACAGGTGCGGCGTACCCTCCCTCCCCCCTCCTGCTGGACCAAGGAATGTTGATGTGTTTGCCAGCTGGCCCCCACCAATACTCCCTGCTGGACCAAGGAATGTTGATGTGTTTGCTCAGCTGGCGGTGTTCACACTGATTGGGTAACAGCAGTTAGGGACTTTTTGTCCTCCAGCCTAGAGAATACAGTCAGCTATGGTTTAACAGCAGAAATAATTACAACAGTGAACATGAGATATTTGATGGTTGCACATGAGCCACGTCAGCAAGTATTTGTGTTGTTTCAGGCCTGCCTTGTCGATCTCGGCCAGGTTGGTGTTCTGATGCATCAGTAAGAAGTGTGGCCAGGTTTGAGGGTGTTGTAAAGCAATGTGATCTATCTGGTAGTATATGTCATGAAGAAGTTATAATTGTGTTTTAATTATGTTTGATTTTTTGGTTGCATGTGACCTTTAATAGCCGTGTAACACCAAACTCACTCACTCACTTTCTCTTAAAACAGAGAGTGTTTCAGCAGTGTAGTTTACTGGTTCATGTGTCATGGCCTCTCATTGTGAAGTCTCGAGTTCGACTCCCAACATGGCAAGCCTATTAATCACACATTTGCATGATACTTTAGGGGAATGCTTTTTAAGAAGTTTTTTGGGTGAATGTTCAGGGACAATAAATGATAACAGGCTGAACTGAAAAATATATAATTTTCTGTAGACTTCAATCTGCTTCATGAGCCTTTTGGTTTGAGGAGGCTTCTGCGTGTGGTAGGTGGATGGTTAACGTGCTGGCCCATTATGCAGAAACAGCCTTTGAATTCAACATGGGTAGGTATGAGAAATGTTCAGGAATGCGTAACAGTGAAGCAGCAACAATTTTTGCCCAAATTAGTCTTTTGTCTTTGTTTTCTAGTTCAATGATCAAATCTGGAAAGGAGTGTACTACATTATCTTTTCAACTACTTATTTCAATCAACAGTATCACGGCAGTAGCAGTTGTTTCCTTAGCAACAGTTATCTAGAACTGTAGTTTACTGTGCACCCACCTTCCATTCTTCCCACCTTTCCCCCACCTTCCTTTATATCCCACCATTTCATCTCTGATCCTCACTCTCTCCCTATCACGTTCTCACATAGTTTCTCTCTTTGCTCACTCCTTCTCATCCACCTTCCTCTCTCACCTTCCTCTCTCACCTTCCTCTCTCTCTTGCTTCCATGCTCCCCCCTTCTTCCTTCCTCAGTGGGGCAGCTTAGGGGTTAAATCTTTGGAGTCCTTGAAGGGCATTTAGAAGTGATACACACAAAGACAAGAGTTTGTTTATGGATGACAACTTGTTTATTGTGAAGGGTCACGACGTTTTGAAGTATGTTCTGTTATGAGAATGTCTTATATATCTATACATAATTCTGTATATACATTTATAAATCTGAAGTCATTCTAAAATATATTTACATTCCCTAAAATATCTGTTCACCTTAACTGAGAAGCTATGCTTACCAGTGACCACTCTCCATTGTCTATAAGTAAGCTGGGGTAATGAAACAACGATGTAATATAATTGTAGCTTGGGTTTTTGACTTGTTCAAGCCAGGTAACAGTGCCCAGGTCGGGAGTGAACTGAACGGATTGGCCATGTCGGCAAGTTTAAACTGTCTACTTGAATATGCCATGTCGGCATAAAGTGAATTTCATGTGAAGGATTCTATGTGTTATTATTCTTGGAATGTGATGGAGCAGGAACAATTGTATATCCATGTGATAACCAAAGTAAGACTTTTAACATATAACAAGATACTTCTTTGCACATTTGTATATATGTATAGACTGCCAGTATTAAAACTATTTTAAATTGTTGTGTGATCTCTCCACTCGTAACAGTTCTTACTCCTTCATCAGGTAAATGAAACAATTAGGAACAAACAGCTATATATGTACATGGTAAACAACAACAGTATAACAAAGGAAACCAGCTGTTCATTGGTGGATGGACAAGTGGTAGCCAGGGATTGTTAATCCAGGCATGATTGATAAGAAAGACAAATAGAAGCCAGGTGGGTAATAATTAGCACTAACTGGGTGGATGGACAAATAGAAGCCAGGTGGGTAATAATTAGCACTAACTGGGTGGATGGACAAAAGGAAGCCAGGGATTGTTAATCCAGGCTTAGTTGATGAGGTAACAATAGTGGCATATAACAGGGTGGTGTTAACTAACTGGGTGGATGGACACAAATGGAAGCCAGGCCTAATAGTAATAAATACTAAAGGACAAAGAGACCAGCAGTGATGGTAAATTAAATTAATAAGTCCCAAGCGCTAGGCAGATATGTTCCCTGGTCACGATTGATAGCTGGTTGGCTTCTTCTGATGTCTATGGCCTCTTTCAATTTTCTTTGCCGCCAGTTGTTGTTGTTGACAGATAGGGCTTTGGTGGCTTCACATACAATGGCATGGTCCTGGTTCATTAAATCTTTGGCATAGTTTGATTCCCCTCAGAGCATCACTGACTCAAGCATAACACCCCACTCAATCAACTGGCTTAACCAAAACCCTTAGTGCATTTGACAGTACAGGATACTTGACTGTTACCAATATAGCATGGCCTGTTGTCAAAGTTTTTGTGTTTTTGATAATTATGATAATGAATTGCCTTATTCTAATCCTGTTCAGCAAGATTATATATTTTAAGTAAAAAGGGAAACTGTCAGAAAAAGTCAACATTTTTTTATCAGTTAAAATAAACATGGTCAGTAAAAATGCTGCAAACTAGAATGAATGATGTCTTGTAAGTAAAAGCTGATCCTATAAGATACTGTTTTACAGTAAGACAAAATAGTTTGTCAGTAAACATAAACCAAGTATAATTGAACACTGGGAGGTAAATTAACCACTATCCTCTAAACTAAATGGTTCGTCAATAAAAGTGAGTGTAAGTATAAGTAAACATTTTATCTGGCAAGTAAACACTGTCAGCATATATTATCACACATTGTTCATCGCTCAGACAGGGACCAGAGGCCCATGAACATCGTTTTCCTTTATACTCATGTGATTTAATTGCTGTGTTTTTGTCAGTCCTCGGTGTTGGTGTTGGTTTGCCAGCCTTTAACACACACACACGCTTCACAAACAGATTTGTCTCCATGAGACAGCAAACATTAGAGCTAGTCAGCTAGAGCCAGTCTGTAGAGCTTGTATGTTAGTTTTCTCTTGTTAATTAATTGACAAGTACAATGAGACTTTACAGATGGTACTTGTTGGGAACCAACATGGTCCTCGTCGTTAGGGTGATTTATAAAACTACAACTCGTTGGCAGTGATTTGAGTGGAGCATGCATGTTGGCTCAGTGGTAGTCTATCGTACAGACCCTGAAGCAAATATATCCAAGAAAGGCCACGCAAGTCTAGAAAATGTGGCAAGTCTAGATTTCCTCAGCTTCTGAAAATGAAGAAAGTCTCAGGGCTCCTTTTCATTATATATATATATTTTTTTACTATGAACTTTTTTCAGTAAAATATGTTCATTTCAGAGACAAGTTGTTAGTCTAGCCCAGTGGCTGCTATACAGAACCAGTCTGAAGTAGCAGACAGCACATGCATGTGGGAGGGCACATACGTCACAATACTTTCAATTTGTAATCATAGAATATTTGTTTTTTTAGATAATGGCTAAATCATAGTACAATCCTTAATAGCTGCAAGGGATGGTGTAAATCCAGCTAGGGTCCATGCAGGTAGCAAAGGCACTGTAAGTTTCAATTTTTAATCGTAGAGTATTTGTTGTTTTAGATAATGGCTACATCTCAGTACAGTTGCTAATGATGGTCATACGCGTTACTGAACACTGCTTCACTGTCCAAAACTGACTTGAACTTTAATGTTAACATTTTGCTCCATCAATGCAGCAACTGTTTCATGGTACATGCTTTTGATGATTTGTAAGTCTATTATTGCTCAATACCATTTCATTTCATTTTGTTAATCGTGTGTACATATGTTTCACCTTTCTATTGCATCATTCCATGATTTGCAATTTCAATAAATGAAAATGTAATGAGACTAAAAATTTGTGTTGCTTAACTTTTTGTGAGGAGTATATATGTCAAAGTTTTTGCAGCTGAATTTATTTCTAAAACTCTATTAGAAATGAATGTCAGAGTATTGAGTTATACAAGCTTTATGATAGATTACTTCATGATCTATGAGGATGAATCTATATTTCATGATAACAATGCAGCGATATCCCCTTAGTCCTTTGCAAGATATTATCAGACAGTGCCAATAGAATGTCATGGTTTTAAAATTGTTTCCCCAGTATTAACTTAAAGTCAAACTCTTATTGTCCCCATGCAGCATAATATTTGTTGATGACCAAACTTCCTGTTCAAATTTCCATTAGCGTTTTTATAAATTCCCCAGTGTTGACACCTGCTTATCTTTGTACAGGGAATCTGTCTGGATTGAGTGGCAGTGTGTAGATATTTAGGGATTGTATCACGTCTCACCTGTGGAATATCCAGGTATTATGGACTGGTATGGGGAGTATTGATGCCGCTACTGCTGGAGAAGACAAATATCGCGGGAGAGCTTCTTGTCGACTGTACCTCTGACATTTTGCATACGATGCCCACTGGCTGTTTACACTGATCAAATTAAAGTAGCAGGATCAGATTTTATCATGCTTTGGGGTTCATATGAGCTGAACAGCATCATATATAGGAAATTGAAGGTTTGACACCGAAGAATGACATTCTTACAGACCGCAAGACTTTGGGAATAGGATCTCATGAGAATATATCATTGACTGATTTCTTCAAGGGGCAGACATCCTTTTTGATTGGCGAAGATCTGCTGCTATGGGTGACTGCTAAATTCTGATTGGTCTGCTTACCCAAGATGGCTTAATTGTCTGAGGACAAGTGAGCATCAAATGATGGCAGTCCTTGGTGTCTGATAGCAGTTGGTGTCTTTGGTGCTGTAGCAGCTCTGGATGCTTTAATTTTGTTTGAACTTGAATATGAGAAGAGACCCCTATATACAAAGATGGTGTGGGCCCCAGTCAGCCTTTTACCAGCAATAAATAGTGGAACCATAATTAATCTGTGCCTGCTGGACAGTGATTCAGTGCTGGCCTGTTCAGTGCTTGTCGACTCAAAATTATCACTGCCACTCTGCTCGAAAAAGGTATATTCATATCTATGATAGTCTAGAATTTTTACTGTCGATCATCAACAGGTTTTACTTTTCAGAATATTTTCATCTTCAGAATGTTTTCATTGTTATTGTATGAATTGTTTTCCTCATATAGCTGAGATATTGCTGATGTGACGTTAAATATTAACTCATTCACTCACTCGAAAATATCCTGAACTTTTATCCAATGGTTGCCTCCCTTTGTTTCTGTTTACTTCCTGGTCATGATGTCTTTATGGAGGTGGGGTAACCCAGTAGTTAAAGTGTTCGCTCATCAAGACTCGTGTTCAATGACATGGGAGCAATGTGTGAATTCAAGCTTAAGCTGTGACATTGCTGGAAAAGTGCTAAAAGCAGTGCAAAACTAAACTCACTCACTCACTCTATGGATTCTCTCAACACCATCCTTAAGAGACAATATTTCAAGACTGATATCAATATTTACAATGAGAATTACCAGAACATGTAATATATTTCTGTTTATGAGGCCACAGTTGGAAATACTGTGTATTGCATCTTTTTCATTCTCCAAGAGCTTTTCATGCATTACACTGGCAGAAATGTCCAGGAGAAAAGAGCAGATAGAGAAAGCCTATATCATGGAAGATCTGTAACTGATTCAAGTAGATGACATTTTAGTGAACTTGACAAGTGTTGAATTTGATAAATAATATTGTTTGTCAATTTGTATATCAATACATGGGCTTCAAATATGTATATCAATACGTTTGATGGATAACAACTTCTTATTTATTCTTAAATAGTATATCATTTCTATATTCGGTGTAGGATAAGTCTATGAAAAGCAATGTGCTACACTCATACAAAAACTATGCAAGGAGCAAGAAATAATATATTAGATAACAAAATAAACTCTAAACAACCATAATCTGTGTAAACTACAGAAATATTGGAATTCCAACAAGTGTGCCAAATTTGTACATACAGCATTTTGTTAATGCAAAAACAATCATAGCTGATAGTCAAAGCACTATGTACAAGATGAACACATCTTTAGTAAACCGAGGGAACAGCAAATAACTTTTTAAAAAGAAAACAAACTTTGAACAACCATTGTCTGAGTTTGAATTTTAGAAATATTCTAAATCTGGAATTTGGGGAAGTGTGACAATGTTGTTTTTACACAAACAAAATGCTTTTACCATGAATAATCACCTTGAAGTACGACTCCGTGAGATGGCAGAAGTTGATGATAAATATACAGCAAGCAGGTTGTCACCACACTCAAGATGGTATAACTCACCCTTTCTGTGGCATAATGGACTCTTTGTATCTTCTGTCTTGAGTTCGCATTAACAACCTGGTGAGTGTAAATTTGTCAGCACAGGTGGACGGCGTATGATGCTTCAGGTCATGCACAGGAATTCTCCACAAGATCCAGGAAAATTTCTCACTGCCAACACACTCTTATACAGACTCTGACAAAACATGATAGAATATAAACATTGTTAGCATTGTCTCTTTCAGCAGAACCTGGGTGCAAATCTGTTGTTTTATGTTATCATAATCCTAAGTTCATCTATGGGACTCATCAGTTAGTCTTGTACTGATATCCAAATCACTCCATTAAATTGACATGCTTGCACTGAAGCAGCATTCAAGTCGGTTTTCAACCTCCCTCCCTCCCTTCCTCCTTCCCTCGAGCTTCCTCACTCATTCACTCACTCACACTCCCACCCTCACTCACTGACTCACTCATTCACACCCTCCCTCACTCTCATTCACACCCTCACTCACTCACTCATTCACACCCTCACTCACTCACTCACTCATTCCACACCCCTCACTCACTCTCACTCCACACTCCTCACTCACTCACACTCACTCATTCTCACTCTCACTCTCACTCATTCACACCCTCACCACTCCTCACTCACTCCTTCACTACCCTCCCTCACTCTCATTCACACCCTCACACACTCACTCACTCACTCACTCCCACCCTCACTCACTCCTACCCTCACTTGTTCACTCACTCATTCACACCCTCACTCGCCCACTGACTCACTCCCTCACTCACTCACTGTTATGACATTTACTGTCTTCCCTTGCTTACATTGATTTACTGGTTTAAGGCAGTGTACACGAAGTTTACAAGTTGTACAAGAACCAACCATTATTGTATGACAGGAACTATTGATAGTCAGCTTGACATCCATTGGAAAATGTTTCCATGTTTGCTTGTCTTTCTCATCCCTTTTGGCAACACAAGGAAATGAATACTGCTCATACTTTATATGGATGACAACATCTTGTTTACATGATAGAGTGATGTTTTCATGTAGATTCTTACACCATTATCACTGTTGTATGCTTCATGTTTGATTCTACATTTCTGGTGTCCCCCGCCATTATATTGCTTGAATATTGCTAAAAGCGACAAAAAAAACCTATACTCAGTAACTCACTTACTCATGTTTAACTCCCCAACTTCTAGAATGCCATCAAACAGTTACTAATAGGTCCACTTGCAGTATGATTTGGATGCTTTACATGTTGTTGAAACCAATGGGTATTTAGCTGACAAGCCAGGAAACATAACATGTAATCTTTGATCCAAACACATGATCACAGGCGCACTGTTGAGGTGCAACATAGTGTGTCTTTCAGTCCCTGAACCACATTCTTGTTCCTAATGCCTTGCCTTCCCTGCAATGCTTAAACTATAAATGAAGCAAGTCTAGATTTCCCCAGGTTCTGAATCTCTGGTCTCCCTGGGGCTCCTTTTCAATTTAAATGGGTTTATTTGTTACAATCAAATTTATATATATTCAGAGACTAAGCTTCATTCAAAGGTGCAACACTTCATCAGGGTATGGTGACAACTGAATCATCCTTATCTGCCCTGAGAAGAAACTTGAAGTATTATATACCATCTAAGTACACGTCTTGTCCCACATTTTACAAATTTAGCATACTAATGTCAACAGAAAATACTTCAGAATATTGCTACGTTTATACACCATGCACTGTTAAAACGCAAACGCGCTTGTACCACACACCCATTGTAACTGTTTTTACCTGTACTACGGGCCTCTGGCCTACAGTTCAGAAATAAAGAACTTTCTCACTCAAGAGAAGAAACTTGATTCTAAAGACTAACTAAGCAGAATTACAGATGATAACATAAACTACCAGCACTCAATGGTGACATAGTGTTCTATGATCACTCCGACCTGTGAAGATTCGGGTTAAAATTAGTCTTCAGCAGCCCATACTTATCGTCAGAGGTGACTAACAGGATCAAGTAGTCAGCGAGCCTGACCACTTGATCCTGTTAGTCACCTCTGACGTCAGGCTCGCTGACTTGGTTGACACATGTCAATTACGTAGATCAATGCTCATGCTTTTGATCACTGGATTGTCTAGTCTAGACTCGATTAGGGCAGTGGGGAATCCTAGTGGTTAAAGCGTTCACTCGTCATGCCGAAGACCTGGGTTCGAGTCCCCACATTGGTACAATGCGTGAAGCCCATTTCTGGTGTCTCCAGCCGTGATATTGCTGGAATATTGTTAAAACGTCATGAAACTAAACTCACTCGCTCACCCAGACTCGATTATGTACAGACCGCCATCATATAGCTGGAATATTGCTGAGTTCAACGTTAAATAACCGAACCAAACCTGTGATATATCACTCTGACTGACTGAGTTTGGATTTACGCCGCTTTTCGCAATATTCCAGCAACATCACGGCAGGGGACACCAGAAATGGGCTTCACACATTGTACCCATGTGTGGATTCGAACCTCGGTCTTCGGCGTGACGAGCCAACGCTTTAACCGCTAGGATACCCCACCACCCCATGATCACTCTGAGGGCCAAAGTTTATTTTATACTACCCATCAAAAGTTTAGACTCACTAGTGTAAATGTAGCCACTTACTTGTCCACTGTTCTAAACTAGCTTTTGCAAAATATTCCATACTGTTTAAAGGTACTGTTTAGTTATGAACTGGTGTATTGTAAAACATATTCGTAACATTGAAAAGATTATTGTCATGAGTTCAGTAAATGATTAAAATCTGTGAAAATTGGCGAATTCTTAACAAAACTTTACACCAAAACGCATCTGTTCACATGCACGACATTTGCTCATGCCTTTCGCAATTTGAAGCATCATCCTTGTGCAATTCATCTGCATAAGGTTTTCAGTTGGTTCCCCAAGTTGGTGGAGAAATTCATCTTCGATGTAACCACATACATATACATAACATATAGTGAGTGCTTTAAGTGAGTCTAAACTTTGATGGGTAGTTTATATTGCTAAAAGCAGCCTGTAATATAAATCAGTCATTAAGCTGTTAAAAGGGCAAAAGTACCTCATGCTTATATCATAACTCAACCATCAGTTCACGATACCTTATCAAATAGCACAGGAAATAATCTGTTACAGAAAATTCATGTAAAAAATGCTGTCGTTTGTGTAATTTGAGCTTACAAATAGATTTATCTAGTTGTTTGGGAAAATCTGGCTTGAAATCTGTAACTTGAATCTCGTCACCTGAGTCATGATCGGAAACATCAACCTGGAAGTCAGCCACAACTTATGCCACAAGAATCACAGTGTACGCCATCACCTTCAACATTTACCAATTCAATTCATCAAGATATATTTGCATTTTCTATTTTTGCGGTGGGATAATTTATGTTTACAACTGACAAAATGCTGAGATATCAATTCAGCTGACGTCTCAGCCGTGGTACGGAGGCTGCGGCACTGATACCCAGCACGTATGTCTTCTGTCATGGTGGCGTCACAGGTTTGACATACAATTCCCACCTGTAGAAGTCGCTGCGAACGTGCTGGATTCTGCTGGAAGCTGGACACAGGTTAACGGTCTGGGCGTTGACAGTACCATACAGGTCGACCTGAACATCGTCTACTCCATACAGGTAGTAAAGCAATGTATGTGTTCGTGACGTTTATAAATATATTGATTCTTGATCTGTTTGGCTGTAGTTTTAGTATGGAATCTATTTTCAATGACTGCTCACGTTTCATGGCAGGAGCTTCTATGACATACTTGTGATAATTTTCACTATTTGGGTATACAAGTTCTTCGTTATCAATAACCTAGGTATCATGTGATCATTGGTTTACTCTTTTAGCCCTTCTGCTGTATCCATGGCAATTTGGAATCGGTCAGATGTATATACTGATAAGTCTTGGTGTGGCAGCTTCAGTAGTTTATCACAGATCTCGACAGTTAAGAAGCGATAATCTTTAGTAACAAAGTAAAAACTTGGTCTTGCTTTAACACTGTAACTGCCCTCCGCTACATCACACCATCTCCCCCAGCTGGTAGACGGAGCAGAGGGACTGATCTCTGTCATGATGTACATAACCCAACATTTTATGGCAAGCCTTGGCTGTGAAGTTTGCCTCATAAAGAACTGAAATGCTGTAAATTGTGAAAGGACTTCAGAGATTGTATCTCCCCTGCCATATTCCTGTCTGGCCCCATGGGGAGAACAGCCAGGAACATTAGGTTATTTCTCCAACTTTAATGTGTGTGATAAGATTTGCAGCCTTGTTGCATATTAACCCTATCTGTTATCACTGAAACACCGGGTGTCAAGTAAAACAGGACCAATGTGAGCTGTCCAATCTCTAACAAACAAGACACCAGGTGTTGAGTAGGCTGTGAGGGGCCTCTACCCAATGTGAGTTGTCCAGTCTCTAACAAACAACACACCAGGTGTTGAGTAGGCTGTGAGGGGCCTCTACCCAATGTGAGTTGTCCAGTCTCTAACAAACAAGACACCAGGTGTTGAGTTCACTATTGTGAAAGGCATCTATATGTGAAGGTTATAAGAGGTGCGGTTTTGTAGCCTAGTGGTTAAAGCGTTCGCTTGTCACACCAAAGACCCCGGTTTGATTCCCCATTAAGCCCATTTCTGGTGTTACCTTCTGTTATTTTGCTGGAATATTGCTAAAAGCAGCATAAAACCACTCTAATGTGAAGGGTTTGTTCATGTGAAGGTGCTAGTCTCTCATATATAAGACACCAGGTGTTGAGTACACCAGTGTGAAAGGCATGTAAATGTGAAGGTTCCAGTCTTTCATATGTAAGACCCCAGGTGCAACACAATCAAGGGGTATCTACTGTTATGGTTAGGCCATTCTCCTTTCTCCAACATGTGTGTCTTTACTCTCTGTGTGTGTAGGGAGAAATATCAATGTCATTGTACCTGCTCAAGTCCAGCATGAGACAAGCCTGACTTTTCCTGATATAGGTAGGAGACAAGTCAGCATATGAAGTATGAAATCTGTATCCTGTGTAACTGTAGAAATGCCAATGTGGAAGGTCTGATGAACTTCTGGTTGGCGTTCCAACTGAATCCTGCAGCAATATTTGTGGTACGTCAGTCTTTGTCAGTAGCTAGGTCACAGTCTCACTGGAACATCACAGGGAATAACTAACCCACTACTATGTGGTGTGATGGTACCTGGATGAGGTACACATCTATGTTTGAGTGTCTTTGTCATATATCTCATTAACCCTCATGGGGCTACGGCTGAATCAGGCTGTCTCTAAATGCAGTGTTTGAGGTATGAACATGGTGGGCATAGCGCATCATCAGCTAGTAGTTGCTTACAATCATGCAGAAATATTTGGTTTCACTTTAGTCTGTATCAAGTGATATATATTGCAGTTATTTCCAAATATATTAATCAGAATGACAAGTTATACTTACACTCTGTACATCAGTGACACTAGGGGTTTCAAGGGGCGATGGGGTAATAATAATAATAATAATAATGCAACTTGTATGGTTGAAGCATCAGGCTAAATTCCAGGGTTCAACTGCCCACATTGTCCAATGTTTGAAGGCAATTTCTGATGTGATCTTGCTGTATATTGCTTCAGCTGTGTAAATCATACTCAATCATATGGTTCTCAGAGAATTATCATGTAAATCATGAAAAAAATAGAATGAATGAATTCTTGTTAAATGATGCCTCATGATCTGGAAAGATGACTTTTTAACTGGTAGCTGCATCACTCATGACAATTTTGACAGGTCACTTGTTGAGACAAGTTGTTTTACATGAATATAATGGTGGAGAAAAGCACATATAGATAATGAATAATATGTATGGTGGATGGAAGTGTTCACAGCTGGGTTCAATCCCCACATGGGTTTGTCTCTGAAAATAGATAATAAGAAAAGACTAACTCCATTGAGTTCTAGCCCCTGAACCTGAGGAAAATCTGGACTTGCTTCATCCAGAGCTTTTGCTTTTCATGAAAGGCTAGATAGGAGGGAAAGTAATGTTGGTCAGGGACTGTGAAACAGACTATCATTGACCCAGGGGTGTAGAGGACACAGATGACAGAGTCAAACTGACTTGTGATGACACAGCTATCAGTATGACCCAGGATGAATGGTTCTGACCTGGCAACCCAGGGACTGAAACAGGAGTTAACATTGAATAGGTTGTTGTTTAACGCAGCTCTCAGCAACATTCTAGCTATATGGCGGTGGTCTATAAATAATTGACTCTGACTGAACCAGACAATCCAGTCATCAGCAGCATGAACATTGATCTTTGCAATTAGGATATGATGACCACCGGAATCTTACGACAAGCATGGGTTGTTGAAGACCAACTCTAACCTGGATCTTCACGGGTCAAGACAAGCATGGGCTGCTGAAGACCAACTCGACCTTCACAGGTGAAGGACCAACTCTAACCCGACCTTCACAAGCATGGGTTGCTGAAGACCAACTCTAACCTGGACCTTCACGGGTCAAGACAAGCATGGGTTGCTGAAGACCAACTCTACCCTGGACCTTCACGGGTCAAGACAAGCATGGGTTGCTGAAGACCAACTCTACCCCGGACCTTCACGGGTCAAGACAAGCATGGGTTGCTGAAGACCAACTCTACCCCGGACCTTCACGGGTCAAGACAAGCATGGGTTGCTGAAGACCAACTCTACCCCAGACCTTCACGGGTCAAGACAAGCATGGGTTGCTGAAGACCAACTCTACCCCGGACCTTCACTGAGGGGTCAAGACAAGCATGGGTTGTTGAAGACCAACTCTAACCCGGACCTTCACGGTCTTCACAGGTCAAGACAAGCATGGGTTGCTGAAGACCAACTCTACCCCGTACCTTCACGGGTCAAGACAAGCATGGGTTGCTGAAGACCAACTCTACCCCAGATCTTCACGGGTCAAGACAAGCATGGGTTGCTGAAAACCAACTCTAACCTGGATCTTCACGGGTCCATGAGCTAAGAAAGCATGCATTTTTCGTGACAGATATGTTGAGGCTGTGTCAGCTTATTGTGAGTAAATTGTTCCATAATGTCACTTCCATTACACTTTTGCTAATTCCCATCAGTATTTAGACACAGACTAAAAATCTTTTGACTGTTTCAGCTATGATGCTATTATCTGTTCTGGGTAATAATCACTTTAGGAGTAACTAAAATGAATAAATTATTGGATGTTCAATGACAGGTAATAATATTAGCACTTTGAGTATGTACTGAGTGTATTGAGACTAACACAGTTGACATACCCTGCATTGTTATCAATATGAATCATTTGAAGCTCCCAAAAATATGTTTGGCCTTCTTCCCACACAGACTTGAAAACATTGTTTTAAACATATTGTATTCACAGAGAAAAGGATTAAGAACAGGTTCTCCAACTTAGAATACCCTCTCCTTGGTATGTACTTAGGTAATTTAGATTCCCACAACTAAAGATGACAGAATGTGGACAAGAAAGTAGTGTAAGGTATATAAAGATAGAGCTTAAACAGAACAATATCAATATTCTATACAAATCGCTTTGTCTTACTAATGAACGATTGCACTAACTTGAATACATTTGTATTTTCACATGATGATAGGTCTGCACTTCCTTCTAACAAAAGTTTAAGGTCGACTGAAATACCTGCTGATGAACAAATGCGCTTAACAGATAACATGAAGTTAACTCTCTGTTGTTTGTACAATGGACATTCAAACAGATAATGATATGAGTCCTCAAAAAATCACCACATATACAAATGGGATCAGTTTTCAATCCGACTCTGTACAAATCAAAGTTCAAACAACTAACGGAATAACTTGGTATGAATAATATTTAATTTTCTTTTACCACACAAATAATACTGAGGTGCATATGCATGGTTATCAGTTATACATGATTTAAAAGTTCAAACACTTTTGAATTACAAACGGTGGTTGGTAAATTGTTTCAAGAGCATATTGTAGATGGAAAGAAGGATTCTTTTGAATGTTTAAGTCTTGCAATAGGAATCGATATATTTAGAGAACTGCGTAGATTATACTTTGATTTAGAACCAACATTCAAGGGAAGCAGTTCTTTTAGGTATGGAGGAGCAATTTCAATTTGAATTTTATACATCAAACATTGTTTTCGTTTTCTACGATGATCTTGTAATGTTTCCCATCCAGTTTCAAAACAAAGAAATTCACAGGATGTATGTTTTGGTAAACCAGTAAATATTCTCGCTGCTTGTAATAGAATCTGTTCTAAGGGACCGTTCATAATTTAATGCTAGGGGGTGATGATGATTTTTGTGGAGAAGCATGTACAATGTGAATGACCCCCCTAAAATTTATGTACAAAATAAGTGTCCCCCCATTTCCTTCCCATAGTTTCTAAGCATTAAACATATTTTTATGTACAAAATTGCTTACCCCCCTTGCTCACCAGAACAAAATGGGTGAACCCCCCTTACAATCATCATTCCTCTTCTTTCTTCTGGCAATTTGAGAGATTTGAACCTGGAACTTTTAGCATTGCTTTTAGCAATATTCCATCAGATGGTAGGGGACACCAGAAATGGCAATTTGAGGAATTGAACCTGGAACTTTGGCATGATAAGTACAATGCTTTCCACACAAGGCCACCCCACCTCTACCCCACCTCTACCCTGGAACAGGAAGTTGAGACAGGTGTCATATACTGGCCATATTGACTGGCCCTTCCTGCATGTGATGGGTCTTGTTGTCTTGCAGCCATTGCTTTGTTTATCTA
The DNA here is from genome assembly GCF_003918875.1 of Haliotis rubra. Taxonomy (NCBI): domain Eukaryota; kingdom Metazoa; phylum Mollusca; class Gastropoda; order Lepetellida; family Haliotidae; genus Haliotis; species Haliotis rubra. The sequence goes on from NW_025765259.1 coordinate 148,677, forward strand.
TTGAGCCTGATTGTTTCATATGAAAACAGCTATATAGTTGATTGTTTGTGTTTTCTCTGGTAAGCCACACATCTGACTAGAAGGTGTCTACATGGTTTACAATCTGACTAGAAGGTGTCTACATGGTTTACAATCTGACTAGAAGGTGTCTACATGGTTTACAATCTGACCAGAAGGTGTCTAGAAGGTGTCTGTCTACATGGTTTACAATCTGACTAGAAGGTGTCTACATGGTTTACAATCTGACCAGAAGGTGTCTACATGGTTTACAATCTGACTAGAAGGTGTCTACATGGTTTACAATCTGACTAGAAGGTGTCTACATGGTTTACAATCTGACTAGAAGGTGTCTACATGGTTTACAATCTGACTAGAAGGTGTCTACATGGTTTACAATCTGACTAGAAGGTGTCTACATGGTTTACAATCTGACCAGAAGGTGTCTACATGGTTTACAATCTGACTAGAAGGTGTCTACATGGTTTACAATCTGACTAGAAGGTGTCTACATGGTTTACAATCTGACTAGAAGGTGTCTACATGGTTTACAATCTGACTAGGTGTCTACATGGTTTACAATCTGATTAGAAGGTGTCCACATGGTTTACAATCTGACTAGAAGGTGTCTACATGGTTTACAATCTGACTAGGTGTCTACATGGTTTACAATCTGACTAGAAGGTGTCTACATGGTTTACAATCTGACTAGAAGGTGTCTACATGGTTTACAATCTGACTAGAAGGTGTCTACATGGTTTACAATCTGACTAGAAGGTGTCTACATGGTTTACAATCTGACTAGAAGGTGTCTACATGGTTTACAATCTGACTAGAAGGTGTCTACATGGTTTTACAATCTGACTAGAAGGTGTCCACATGGTTTACAATCTGACTAGAAGGTGTCCACATGGTTTACAATCTGACCAGATGGTGTCCACATGGTTTACAATCTGACTAGAAGGTGTCCACATGGTTTACAATCTGACCAGAAGGTGTCTACATGGTTTACAATCTGACTAGAAGGTGTCTACATGGTTTACAATCTGACTAGAAGGTGTCTACATGGTTTACAATCTGACTAGAAGGTGTCTACATGGTTTACAATCTGACTAGGTGTCTACATGGTTTACAATCTGATAAACAGGTGTCTACATGGTCTGCAATCTGACTAGAAGGTGTCTACATGGTTTACAATCTGACTAGAAGGTGTCTACATGGTTTACAATCTGATCAGAAGGTGTCTACATGGTTTACAATCTGACTAGAAGGTGTCTACATGGTTTACAATCTGACTAGAAGGTGTCTACATGGTTTACAATCTGACTAGAAGGTGTCTACATGGTTTACAATCTGACAGAAGGTGTCTACATGGTTTACAATCTGACTAGAAGGTGTCTACATGGTTTACAATCTGACTAGAAGGTGTCTACATGGTTTACAATCTGACTAGTAGGTGTCATCATGGTTTGCAATCTGATCAGAAGGTGTCAGTATAGTTCACCATTTGACCAATCTGGTAATGATGCAATTATGGGATATCAAAGATTATGAAAACACAGAAAAGTTCGAGGGTTAGTTCTTGGGAAGTTTGAAGGTTGACCTCAGTGGCATTTTGATGGTGCAACAGCCTTAAGGGTCAAGTGTCGTCAGTTATTGGGCAGAAGACCCTGATTTAATTCCCCACGTGTGTAAAATTGTGAAGAGACATACTGGACTAAGTGCACCCTCTGTCTGTGTGTAGGTTGGCCTAAAAAAGACAAGTTGGTTAAAGATGGGGAAGTTCTACAGGAAGGTTATAGTGCAGCCTGCCTGTGAGTTGACTAAAGGACATACAAGAAGGTTATAAGAGAGTAAGTGAAAACAAAGTATACTGCTTCAGGAAGAGTGAGGATTGACTGTTGTCTTTATGTTTGAGACAGGTCAGGGACCAGTGAAGAAAGGATAGATGTTAAACATTTTGGGAATACATACTATGTATTCCTTACTCTGATCAGTGCAAGTACTATTTCTACAGGTAGATATTATAAAACTAAGTACTATTTCTACAGGTAGATATTAACAATTTGACAAACCAATCTCCTTCAGTCAGTTTCTACCTGGTTGACAGTTTGTGTGTTGGTCGAGATGATGAAAGGGGGACTAATTCCTCTAACCTTAAGTTTGAAGCATGTATAAAATCTTAGGTAGGTCTTGAATGTGCTGTGTATTCCTCTCGAGGGCAAGGATGTCTTGTACTAACTCCCCAAGAGAGCAAGTATGTGTGTTTACTCCATTGTACCCAGTAAAGGGCAAGTGTGTGTGGTGTACTCAGAGATGAAAAGTGTACAAGCACTATCAAAGTGTGTTTGTGTGTGTCTGTCTCGTCCTTGTAGGCTTAAGTTAGTCTGTCATACAGACCCTGAAGCAAATATGTCCAAGAAAGCCGACGCAAGTTTAGAAGATGTGGCAAGTCTAGATTTCCTCATCTGGAAGAAAGTCTCAGGGCTCCTTTTCATTATATTTCATTGTTTTACTTTGAGCTTTTTTCTGTAAAAATGTTCATTTCAGAGATTAGTTGTTAGTCTGGGCTTAAGTTTGTCCATGAAGTCAGGTGCTCTTCCATTCACCACACAGCCATGTGGATCCAGGAGTATTTTATGTCTGCTTCATTACAGCCAGTGGATACCACACCTGTTATGATCCACCCAGTAGTGCTACATTATCAGACCCCAAAACACTTGCTCAGTGATAGGGCTCTAAGTATAGGATATAACATGACGGGCATTATTGAAAAGTTAGCCCGCTTCCCGCAGGAAATGCCCAAGGGCCAGAGGCAATATTGAAGTAATATCCCGGGGCAGAGGGACAATATTTAAGTAATGCCCTTTAATCGATGGGCCATCGGGATATGACTAGAAATACTGCCTTGCAAGAACAATAGAGTGACGTCACTGTCGGTTTATAAAGTGATGACACAACTGATGACACTGACAATCAAAGTTGAGATCTCAACAGGTGAGGTGTTCAGGAGTGTGGCATTAGCAAATTAACCTTCAACAACTACAAAGTCTGCAACTTGTGTTGTGGACAACTGCATGTGTATGATGCCTGATGAATGACTTTGGCTGTCAGTATTACAGCCACTATGTGCTGCATTTAGGGGCAGTGGGTTGCCTAGTGGTCAGAGCCATATGAAGACCTAGGTTCGATTCCCGACATGGGTACAATGTGTGAAGCCCATTTCTGGTGTCCCCCCACCGCCATATTGCTGGAATATTGCTGAAAGCAGCATAAAACCATACTCACTCACTCACACATGCTGCATTTACACATGTGATGTGTGAAATTAACAGGAATGTTTTCTTACAGATAAAAGTGTGCATGTTTAGAACTTGTCCAGATTGCCACCATTCTTGCAAGATATGATGTAAACATTGAACATGCATGCATCTGAGGTTGCTCTTTTCACACAAGTTCTGTTGTGCATTCAGCTCTCAGAGTTCCTTCATCAGTACTAGGAGTGCCTCCATCATGGCTGACAAACTGGAACTCAGCTCTTGAGGACTACTTTAATGAGGATGTCGACTACCTAGATTGTGGGGATCAAGGGCATTAGTCTGACAGTTCGGAAAATTATTGGGATACAGATGATAATGTTGTCTTTTTGTGAATAAAAATCATAATCTGTCCTCATGTCTCTCACTTACAGAGATCGCCTCCGTGGTCTAGTGGTTAGAGCGTCAGCCCGGAGAGCGGAAGGTCGCGGGTTCGACCCCCGACCGTGTCATACCAAAAGGCGTTAAGATATGGTACTTGTTGGTCCCTGCCTGGCGTTCGGTATTAATGTGTACAACAAGGACTGGTCGGCTCAGAGTCAGTATAATGTGTCTGAGTGGGGTATTCATGCTTCACTGCGGCATGGTATCTCAGTGGGCTAGCACTATAAAACCAGCTTAAGTCTGGGCTAGTACAATCAGTCGCACATACACATACACACGCATGCACGTCGCCATATGAGCGAAATATTCTCAAGCACGATGTTAAACCCAATTTCCCACCTCACCTCACTTACAGAGGAAAAGGGGTCACATGTCTACAGCAGAAAAACATACCTTTAATAATTGTCAGCATGTAAATTGAAATACATGATAGTAAACCTCAAGCTATGATAGAAATGTGTATAAACACAAAGATTCATAACCATATAATGCAGGAGAACTCTTTCTTGAGTCAAAGGCCAGAACAAAAACTGAAAATTCTAAAAAATTACAGTGATAACGTTAAATGTTGATGTAATGTCTTTTTGAAGTCGACAGTTGACAACATTTGCTCCCTTTGAATAGAACAGGTTACACCACCACTTACACAAGATGGTAATGCATTCTGATTCCTGAAAGTTATTTTTGTAAACCACTTCAACAGAAACAATGTAATACAGAGTCTTGGAATGGCATTTAGAAGTGATACACTTGAAGGTGAACATTTATTGATGTCAACTTCTGTAATGTGAAGACACAATGTTTCAGAGGATATTCTTATTCCTTCATCAGGCAAATGCATATTCTTACTTATATATGAGGACCGCCTCCGTGGTGTAGTGGTTAGAGCGTCCGCCCGGAGTGCGGAAGGTCGCGGGTTCGATCCCCGACCGCGTCATACCAAAAGACGTTAAAAAATGGTACTTGTTGGCCCCTGCCTGGCGCTCGGCATTAATGGGTACAACAAGGACTGGTCGGCTCGGAGTCAGTTTAATGTGTCTGAGTGGGGTATTCATGCTTCACTGCGGCATGGTATCTCAGTGGGCTAGCACTATAAAACCAGCTTAAGTCTGGGCTAGTACAAGCAGCCGCACATACACATACACACGCATGCACGTCGTCATATGAGCGAAATATTCTCAAGCACGACGTTAAACCCAATTCCACCACCACCACTTATATATGAACTGATGAAATAGTAAGAATATACTTCAAAACATTGTGTCCCTATTAAAGAAGTTGACATAGGTAAAGTTTCACCTTTATTAAGATACAGAGTTTAATGACAGTCTGCACATCTTAAGTTAAGGCTGTCAGTGTATTCCCTGAATATCCTGAGCATTCTAGTTACAATTTGGTGTAAGTAACTGTAAGTAACATTCAACAAACTATTTCTGTCATTTCTGTGAGTGTTGATATTTAGTTTATGCCCCAGTTATCTTTTGGTCTGAGGTGAGGTGCATCAGAAAGAGGCAGAATTGCCAACACCAGGGAAAAGATGAAATCTGCACTTGCTCCAGACACTGGATATTCTCAGATATGGTTAGATTTCGACTTTCATGCCCTCACCTCTTCCTTGCCCTCTAATGGAGTACACACCATCCTTGCCCTCTAATGGAGTACACCACATCCTTGCCCTCTACTGGAGTACACCCCATCCTTGCCCTCTAATGGAGTACACCCCATCCTTGCCCTCTAATGGAGTACACCACATCCTTGCCCTTTACTGGAGTACACCCCATCCTTGCCCTTTAATGGAGTACACCACATACTTGCGCTTTAATGGAGTACACCCCATCCTTGAGTAGATTGCACCCCTTTAATGGACACCACACCCCATCCTTGCCCTCCTTGCCCTCTAATGGAGTACACCACATCCTTGCCCTCTAATGGAGTACACCATCCATCCTACCCTCAAGTACACCACATCCTTGCCCTCTAATGGAGTACACCACATCCTTGCCCTCTACTGGAGTACACCACATCCTTGCCCTCTAATGGAGTACACCACATCCTTGCCCTCTAATGGAGTACACCACATCCTTGCCCTCTACAGGAGTACACCACACCCTTGCCCTCTAATGGAGTACATCCATGGTCCTTGCCCTCTAATTGAGTACACCCATGGTCCTTGCCCTCTAATGGAGTACACCCCATCCTTGCCCTCTAATTGAGTACACCCATGGTCCTTGCCCTCTAATGGAGTACACCACACCCTTGCCCTGAAACGAAGGTTTCTGTTTTCACTTGATTTGTTGTTGACCAGAGAGCCACAGCTGCTGTTTATGTAGTCATTATCCAGTCTAATGCTTCTCTGCCTGTAATGTGCTAGTTTGGTGCCAGAAATAGAAGGGAATAAATACTGTTGAGGAATCAACCCAGACCATGATCAGAACTTAACTTTCTTGATGCTGGTTTTCTTGGCACAAATTGTCTGAATTTATCTGAATTTACACCCACAATAAGACATAAGAACTGTCTCATGAACCATGGCATGGACACTACAAGGCTGGGCCAGTATGCAGTTGTAAGAATTCTAAACACACCTGTTTGATTCTAAACACACCTGTTTGATTCTATCTACTTTTTTGTGACTAACTGCACTAACTGCAACATCTGATCTGGAACAGGTACCTGGCATCAAAGCCCCTATCTTTAACTTTTGCTTGATGTCACTTAAATTAGACATGTTGCTTGAATGTAGACTCTTTACTTCAATATTCAAAGTAGCTCAGAATTAGAAAATGTGTGGTAAGGGTAATTTGGAATGGACAAAGGACTTTCGTTTCAAGGACAAACAACTTCACCATCATTGGCAAAGGGCTTCACATTCATGGACAGAATATTTCTGTGTGGAAATAAGACTTGGTCATTATGGACAAAGGACTTCACCATCATGGACAAACAAATTCATCATCATGGACAAAGGACTTCACCGTCATGGTCAAAGGACTTCACCATCATGGACAAACCATTTCATCATCATGGACAAAGGACTTCACCATCATGGACAAACAACTTCACCTTTATGGACTCAGGGCTTCAACTTCATTGACAAAGAGCTTCAACTTCATGGACAAAGAGCTTCAACTTCATGGACTCAGGATGTATCTGTTTCAGGTTGAGGCCTTTTCCATGTATTGAACAAACGACTTCACCATTATGGACAGAATATGGACTGTACCCTCATGGACAAAGGACTTTTAGCCAATTTACTACACTGGAATGGACATAGGACTTGATGTGCCGCTGTATAGGGTGTATCGAGCACCGGTCACTATTGACTACATGTAACTCCTGTGTTTGTGTGTGTGCAGCACTGCATCTACCTGTGTCCACAACAACAGGATGGAGCCACAAACGTGTGATGCTGCTTCAGATAGATCTGCATTCAACTTCACAAAAATATAATCACGTGTCAAGTCTAAGCTGATAAACTTTATCAACACCAAAAGTCATGCTGACTTGAGCTTGTGAAGTGTGCTGACGTAGATAAACTTTGGAGGACTGAGACCAGTTTGAGGTGTGGTGCCTCATATCACAGAACTGTTTCAGTCTGACACATCAGCAATCCTGCTTACATGTCGAGTCATGGGATAAAAACACTCTCCTTGGAGAGGGATAAAAGGAAAAACATACATTTCTTCAAACTTTTAATCAGCAAGTAACTTCAGCTCAAGACATAGATATCAGATTGATTTTTCATGAAGGACGCCAGGTTTCAAACTTTCTGTTTGTAGATTGAATTTGCCTCATAGAGATGTAGGGCTTTTTTTCAAAGTGTCTAACATTTTTTATAATGAAAGATAGATAAGATAATTGAATAATCTTAATTTTTCTGGCTAAATATGTGAGACATTTCTAAGCCGCAGTATAGTGACTTACCAAACACTATACAGTGTATGAGCATCCAGTACACTATGGCTGATCATACAAGTATAAGATACCCTGTTTGAAAGTTCACATCACAGTACCCAATCCTTTAATGTCTGACCCTGTCAAACATAGAGTAGGATACCCAATATCTGACCATGCCATACATGGTGTATCACCACCCAATGTCTGACCATGCCATACATGGTGTATCACCACCCAATACCCAATGTCTGACCATGCCATACATGGTGTATCACCACCCAATGTCTGACCATGCCATACATGGTGTATCACCACCCAATGTCTGACCATGCCATACATGGTGTATCACCACCCAATACCCAATGTCTGACCATGCCATACATGGTGTAACACCACCCAATGACTGACCATGCCATACATGGTGTATCACCTCCCAATACCCAATGTCTGACCATGCCATATATGGTGTATCACCACCCAATGACTGACCATGCCATACATGGTGTATCACCACCCAATACCCAATGTCTGACCATGCTATACATGGTGTATCACCACCCAATACCCAATGTCTGACAATGCCCTACATGGTGTATCACCACCCAATACCCAATGTCTGACCATGCCATACATGGTATATCACCACCCAATGTCTGACCATGCTATACATGGTGTATCACCACTCAATATCCAATGTCTGACTATGCCATACATGGTGTATCACCACCCAATACCCAATGTCTGACCATGCCATACATGGTGTATCACCACCCAATGTCTGACCATGCCATACATGGTGTATCACCACCCAATACCCAATGTCTGACCATGCCATACATGGTGTATCACCACTCAATATCCAATGTCTGACTATGCCATACATGGTGTATCACCACCAATACCCAATGTCTGACCATGCCATACATGGTGTATCACCACCCAATACCCAATGTCTGACCATGCCATATGTGGTGTATCACCACCCAATACCCAATGTCTGACCATGCCATATATGGTGTATCACCATCCAATGTCTGACCATGCCATATATGGTGTATCACCACCCAATGTCTGACTATGCCATATATGGCATATCACCACCCAATGTCTGACCATGCCATACATGGTGTATCACCACCCAATATGCAATGTCTTAACAATGCCTGCCTCATAGTCACTGAACTGAATATTTTGACTTTTCCATGCCCTTTCTGCACCTGTGAAGAAACCAACCAACCAACATTTCTGCAATGCTAAAGCCCTAAATGAAGCAAGTCTATATATGATATATATATATATATATATATATATATATATATTCAGAGACTTAGCCTCAGTCCATCATATCTGTGTAGGACCACCCAATACCCAGTGTCTGATGGTGTAGGTTGGACCAAGTATGCTTTGTGGCCATACAATTCACAATCTTAGGAAAACAGTTCCATTTGCAGACTTGTTTGAACCGCAGATTGTTGAAACTACAGACATAGAAGTTCTCACAGTACAGATATATATGTACACGTTTATTAGGCCCCATTACAAAAACTTGACTCACATTCTCCCATCACTAAAACCTTCTGTCTTGAACTCTCCCACCTAATCTGTCTGCTGCACCAGGGCTGGAAGAAGCCCCCTCCACCCACTTTTATTGAAGTATATCTGAGTGTTAATTAATGCCAACACTCAGTGGATGTTTGAAGCCCAGCTCTCTCTCTCCTCACTTGTAGTGTATCATCTCTGTGGTGTGAAGCACTGAGTGTGGCCTGTCTCTGGAGTGGGCTGTGTCAGGAAGGAGGTGATAGCGTGCTTGTGGGGGTTAATTGGAATACATCAACTAACACCACTGAGGAAGGGAGTAAGGTGAATTGTTGTGGAGTGACTTGGGGATATCAGACATCACAGAGGTGAGTGTAAACTATGTGTGTATGATGGGAGGTCAGTTGTTAGTCTAGCTGTGATCTGTTCTTGTATTGTAAGTGTGGGTCTACCTGTTTAAACGCCAAAGTGTGGATCTACCTGTATTGTCCGAATACTGATGTGTGGATCTACCTGCATTGTCCGAATACTGATGTGTGGATCTACTTGTATTGTCTGAATACTGATGTGTGGATCTACCTGTATTGTCCGAATACTGATGTGTGGATCTACCTGTATTGTCCAGACATTGAGGTGTGTGTCCAGCTGTGATCTACTTGCATTGTCCAGCTGTGATCTACCTGTATTGTCCGAATACTGATGTGTGGATCTACCTATATTGTCCAGACATTGAGGTGTGTGTCCAGCTGTGATCTACCTGCATTGTCCAGCTGTGATCTACCTGTATTGTCCGAATACTGATGTGTGGATCTACCTATATTGTCCAGACATTGAGGTGTGTGTCCAGCTGTGATCTACCTGTATTGTCCAGCTGTGATCTACCTGTATTGTCCGAATTCTGATGTGTGGATCTACCTGTATTGTCCAGACATTGAGGTGTGTGTCCAGCTGTGATCTACCTGCATTGTCCAGCTGTAATCTACCTGTATTGTCCGAATACTGATGTGTGGATCTACCTATATTGTCCAGACATTGAGGATTGTGTCCAGCTGTGATCTACCTGTATTGTCCAGCTGTGATCTACCTGTATTGTCCGAATTCTGATGTGTGGATCTACCTGTATTGTCCAAATACTGATGTGTGGATCTACCTGTATTGTCCAAATACTGATGTGTGGATCTACCTGTATTGTCCAGACATTGAGGTGTGTATCCAGCTGTGATCTACCTGTATTGTCCAGCTGTGATCTACCTGTATTGTCCGAATACTGATGTGTGGATCTACCTATATTGTCCAGACATTGAGGTGTGTGTCCAGCTGTGATCTACCTGTATTGTCCAGCTGTGATCTACCTGTATTGTCCAGCTGTGATCTACCTGTATTGTCCAGCTGTGATCTACCTGCATTGTCCAGCTGTGATCTGCCTGTATTGTCCAGCTGTGATCTACCTGTATTGTCCAGACATTGAGGTGTGTATCCAGCTGTGATCTACCTGTATTGTCCAGCTGTGATCTACCTGTATTGTCCAGCTGTGATCTACCTGTATTGTCCAGCTGTGATCTACCTGCATTGTCCAGCTGTGATCTACCTGTATTGTCCAGACATTGAGGTGTGTATCCAGCTGTGATCTACCTGTATTGTCCAGCTGTGATCTACCTGTATTGTCCAGCTGTGATCTACCTGCATTGTCCAGCTGTGATCTACCTGTATTGTCCAGACATTGAGGTGTGTATCCAGCTGTGATCTACCTGTATTGTCCAGCTGTGATCTACCTGTATTGTCCAGCTGTGATCTACCTGTATTGTCCAGCTGTGATCTACCTGTATTGTCCAGCTGTGATCTACGTGCATTGTCCAGCTGTGATCTACCTGTATTGTCCAGACATTGAGGTGTGTATCCAGCTGTGAGCTACCTGTATTGTCCAGCTGTGAGCTACCTGTATTGTCCAGACATTGAGGTGTGTATCCAGCTGTGATCTACCTGTATTGTCCAGCTGTGATCTTCCTGTATTGTCCAGACATTGAGGTGTGTATCCAGCTGTGATCTACCTGTATTGTCCAGCTGTGAGCTACCTGTATTGTCCAGACATTGAGGTGTGTATCCAGCTGTGATCTACCTGTATTGTCCAGCTGTGAGCTACCTGTATTGTCCAGACATTGAGGTGTGTATCCAGCTGTGATCTACCTGTATAGTCCAGCTGTGATCTACCTGTATTGTCCAGACATTGAGGTGTGTATCCAGCTGTGATCTACCTGTATTGTCCAGCTGTGATCTACCAAAGTCCGAACTCTAAAGTGAGACACCGTTGTGGTAGTGGTGTAGTCTTGTGGATCAAGTGTTCAATGCCAAAGATCTGGGTTTTATTCCAATTATGGTCAAAGTGTTTCCTGAAGTTATTGCTTGAAAGTTGTGAGTGCAACTGCACTACCTCATATAAACCTAATTCAGTCAGTTGCCTCTCGTGTGAGAGAACCTTAAATAATTTTTTTAAGCCACTTATGATCCTAGTAGTTATCTGTGTTGGTTGTTGTAGATATGAAGCTGCATGTTATACACCCATGTTATACACCCATGTTATACACCCATGTTGTACCGACTGTTGTACATTCCAGTGTCAGGTGTCCAGGTTTCTAAACCAGGCTTCATGTTTAACCCTTTGTGTTTCTCTTAACCCTATTGGAACTGGCCATATTATATTCTAGAGAGTTCTCTGAATTGTTTTGAAAAAAAGCATTTGTTTCAGAAATAAATGGTTAAAAAATAACTTGAAAAAGAACTGGAGTGAAATCATAAATTTTGGCAGATTAAGCCATGCAGTTCCAGTCCCAAGTTCAGAAGCAAACACTACAACCCCAGTCCTGCACCAAATGAGATAACTTGATGATATCTGTGGACACATACAGCTGAAAGAGTGTTTATAGCCAGATTTATGAAGAGTCAAAAACTTTAACTTAGATATTATCAACCATTGTTACAACTTTTTCACAGTCCATCTTGTCTATTCTTGCTGCACAACTGATTCCAATTTGGTTTAATTGGAGAAACAAGTAATATATGTCCTCAATCAGGACACCTGTGATACATTATTATTCCCCCTGCCGGTATGTAATACGGAGAGATATCCTGGTAGTAATCAGCTTGTATGGCCATTTGTCCATCTGTTCATACTCATTTTCTGTCTTGATCATATTGCTAAAAGTGATTGGTATTTTTTCATGATTTATTGCACACACAAAGACAAGCTAATCAACTCATGCCTCTTTCAGAGGGTGAGAAAAATATTTCAGTTTCCATGGCATCACGTTTAATATTGACTTTGTGTGTTTGTCCGAACCATATCTCTGAAACTGTCTGGAAATGATGTACAAATACGAGTTTTGAATCCTAACTCACTGTCTTGTTTTGACTCCTCAGTGATTACTCTGTTTTGGGGCTGACAACTCAGATCAGAATATTATTAAGTTGGAGAGATCATCCTTGTTGGACTCTTGTAACAATCAGATGATTTGTTCTTTCATAATTGGGGGCAGTAGGGTAGCCTGTTGGTTAAAGTGTTCTCGCATCATGCTGTGTTCGATTCCCCATATGGGTACAATGTGAAGCCCATTTCTGGTGTGGGGCGGTGGGGTAGTCTAGTGGTTAAAGCATTGGCTCGTCACGCCAAAGACCCGGGTTTGAATCTCCACATGGGTACAACGTGTGAAGCCCATTTCTGGTGTCCCCCACCGTGATGTTGATGGAATATTGCTAAAAGCGGCGTAAAGCCAAACTCAGTCAGTCAGTCAGTCAGTCAGTCATTTCTGGTGTCTCCTGCAGTGGTGTTGCTGGAATGTTGTAAAATTGGCATAAAACTAAACTCACTCTCCCACATACTCTTTCAAAACTGTAGAGGCTGATCGGATTGTCATCTTCTGATGACTGTTGTTATGTTTATATGCAGCTTCTCAGAAACAAATGAAATTTTTTTGAGGGCAAATCTGTTTGCATACCAGCTGTCTACAGAACACCATTGTACTGATTGATGCACTAAAAGAGCTTTGACATTTACATAACTCATTCTTTATGCATGTTTAAACAACAGGTATATCAGTCATAATAAAGAAGCTTCCATGATCCAACATGGGCCATTGGAGTTATTAAATATTTCACGAAAGGATGTTTTTTTTGTAAGTTCCCATGCGTCATTGATGCTGCTCACATATCACCTGGAATTTATTTTAGAATTTAAAAAATAAAATGAACAAATCATTAGTGAACCTTACAGATTGTTAGGACATGACCCATAAAAGAGCAACAAACTCAACATAGTTGCTTTGCAGATTTAATACTTGAGGGCATTGCTTAATCACATTTGCTTGACCCAAATCAAATATGAAAAATGAAAATAGTGTAAAAGTGACAAATACAATGATAGTCTGTAAGGTCACCGAATAAAAAATTCCCCATACTTGGGTTAAAATAGGTTGCCAGTGTTTGTCTGCAGGGCTTGTCTGTCTGTTCATCTGTCTGTCTGTTCATCTGTCTGATTGTTCATCTGTTTGTCTGTTCATCTGTCTGTCTGTTCATCTGTCTGATTGTTCATCTGTCTGTTCATCTGTCTGTCTGATTGTTCATCTGTCTGTCTGTTCATCTGTCTGATTGTTCATCTGTCTGATTGTTCATCTCTCTGATTGCCATGTTCACAAGCTACGCCTGGAACCAGCACCAACATAATAGATGCTTTCCCTTGTCCACTCCAGAGATTATTCCCTGACAGGCATTCATTGTGTACAAATAGGACCGAGGGCAGCAGGTGCTTTCAGACACCAAAACAGATCATATTTATAAAAAGCAAGCCACAGAAATTGTCATTTTAATTATTCACAATGTCGAGATCAAAGGTCATTTCATACTCTGATCAATGTATACATTGTTGATATTTTCGTTGGATAAACAAGAACTGCCATACCTATACATTTGCTTTTGTTTGAGTTAGCGCTTAACCGTTTTCTGACACAACGTATCAGTGCCAAGCATTACAAGACAAGTTATTCACCAGGGCCCGGTTGTTCAAAACTCGGTTATCTTTTAACCAGCCGTTAAGTACATTTAACCGACTGTTACCTTATAACAGAGGGTTATCTTGTTGTTCAAAACTCTGTTAACTTTTAACAGGCTGTTAACGTGACGTTAAGTTAATACACCTAAGGACCGCCGCTAACTTTATAACAGTGTGGTTAACTCGCAAATGGCGTTCATGGCTGACACTGCTTTCATGATGCCAGTTCAGCAAAGAAAGGATAGGGGGTATCGTGGACTGGACTTCGATATTGGAAATTATTCTGACGAAGAGTTACATACGAAACTGTAACTATGCACATCATAGGAACTAAAATACATGTTGTACAAGTACATGATGCCTACGTTTCATCTTTTAACACTTGTGGAAAGGTTTATATATGCTTTACTACACTAAATATGTGAATTTCTTCTGTAAATATTATTCAAACAAACACTTTCAAAGAATATAACACGTAGCCTACACCCTATACCCACGTATTATATGATATTGAACAAGGCTAAATGTAGATAATTAAATTAGTTTCATGAAAAAAATATCCGAACGATTACATTATGATACTGAAAGTGTAATCGGCGGGATATGGTGATTGTGTATACTCTTATTCTACCGACCTTCACCTCAGAGACATTGCCAAATACACTCCCATTCCTAGAAATAGGTCTCGATTCCAGCTGTACCCGACCCGGATTCGAGTACCTGAGTACGTGTCCCAGCCTTAGAATTCAGTGATTCATTTGTCGCCGCTGAATATGAAATATAAGTGATGTAATTGGCGTTTCAATACCGGCCTTCGCGAAACGTGATTTTGTAAACACTATCCAATAGGGGGCGCAAAGTGCACTTGGGTGTTCCAGGTTTATCGGAATTATTAGTGATTTTATGAAAAACTGATATCATTGTTAATTAATATGCTATTTTTGAAAGTCTATACTCCAAGTAATTATCCGATTTTGTTTTGATATGTCCGTCTGGCATCCCTTCCCATAGATGGATTTTAATTATATTTTTACTAATCATTTCAGCAATAGGCCTAATTTCCTTTTCATTCTTCGAATGTTTTAATTGAAGCAAATCATCTTTTAAAAATGCTATATATAAATTGACGAAAACTTAGTTAGCATAAACATTGCTCTCGCAACTGATGTGTAGGAAAAGAAACAAAACATTATTATGTATCTATTTCTGTTGTGAGTGATATGCAGGCCTACTTCGTAGTCACTTTGATTAAATGTTATATTTGAATATCGAAACCTTTTTGTCACAGCGAACACAACACTATCTCTTGTCATATTACACGATAATATTTGGAATTTTGTAACTTATTTTATAACAATATCTGAATGCTAATGTTATACACTGAAAGGTTCATATAAGGAATACACTGGCACAATAGTATTTCTCTGCCGAATCGTTGCAGCTTTCTATAATACACTTATGAAATATAATACATGTTTTCCGTCCTTGAAGACATTGAAAAGAACTATCTATGCATTAAATGGAGGTTCACCTGATTAATGAGTATCGAGGAAATTATGTTCATCTACTACAGCGTTCTATAATACACTTATGAAATATACTCTCCCAAAAAGAGAAACGCATCATGAAAATAGCAATTTCATGTAGCAATGAATTAAAACGTGATTCATTTTACAAAAGGTTTTGCTCTGTTTATGAGTCCTATGGTGTTTATGTTTTGAAACATTACAACAAAACGCACCATCCGTAAAATACCCATATTTAACAGCATGATTTTCAATTTCGGAGTGTAGTGTCACAGAATACACAATTCACATGCAATGCACGTGAAAGTTGGGGATCAGATAGTCTCAATGATGGGTATAAAAGGTTGATCGCTGTCTGTCGATTATTCACTGTATTTGGAATATTGTTGATGAACGCAAAATGCCACGTCTAAGTGAAGCCAACCGTCATATCGCCATTGGTTTGCTTGAAGCTGGCCAGTCTCAACGTGCAGTTGCCCGACACAGGAATGTTCACCAAATCACCATTTCACGGCTCTGGGAGAGATATTGCCAGCAGAATTCAGTAGCAGATGCCCCTCGTAGTGGGCGACCTCGAGCGACCACTGCGACGCAGGATCGCTACATCCGGGTACATCACCTGCGTCATCGAACAGCTACGGCGACCAGTAACGCTCGACAAATAGCGGGATTGAGGAGGCTTTCTGCACAGACCGTCAAGAACAGGTTCAGAGAGGCTGGTTTACGTGCCAGAAGACCTTATTTTGGCCCTGTGCTTCGACAACAACATCGTCGACATCGTGTTCAATGATGCACCAACGTTCAGGCCTGGATTTCTATTGGAACGACGCGATGGAAGAATGCGGGTGTACAGACGTCGACGTGAACGTTTCGCCGACGCTTGCATTCCCCAGGTGGACAGATTCGGCCGGGGGCAGTGTTATGATGTGGGGAGCGTTCACCTGCCGTAGGAGAAGTGATCTGGTGATGATCCAGGGCAACCTGACAGCTCAACGGTACTGTGACGAAATCCTACGCCCACATCTCCTTCCAATCATTGATTGTTTCAACAGGACAATGCCAGGCCCCACACAGCACGTCACACTAGAGACTTCCTCCAGAACCACAACATCAATGTGCTCCCCTGGCCCTCAAGATCACCGGACTTAAACCCGATCGAACATCTGTGGGATGCCCCTGGACAGACAGGTGCGACGCCGTAACCCTCAGCCTCAGATACTTCAGCAACTCGCACAGGCACTACAGGCAGAGTGGGCTGCGATCGGGCAACACGAGATTCTGAGACTTATTCGTTCGATGCCAAGGCGATGCCGTGCAGTTCTGGATGCCCACGGTGGTCACACGAGGTATTGACTTCAGCGCCACCACACGTCTCCATGTGACACTCAAACTGACTTTCCTTGAGTTGGTGCCAAAGGCGGATAAGTCTGCATTCCCAGTGTGCAATTTCGCTATATTTCATTGACTCATAAAGCCTACAAGATGTTTCAAAATAAACATAAAAATACAGTTGAAATTCCTATATGCGTTTCTTTTTTGGGAGAGTATATAATGCATGTTTTCCGACCGTGACATCAGTAAAAAGAATAATGCATTTTCTGCAGTCACTTATGAATTGAACTAAATTAAGGTCCATCTGATTAATGAGTATCGAGGAAATTATGTTCATCTATAAATTAGACGCAGCTTCATGTTTTTCAAGACATCTTTCCGGAATATGCGTCTGTGAAGGCGTTCAGATAATGTCGATATTGCACAGTATTATTCATGAGATTCCTGTCAACAGTAAGGTCGGATAATAGATCGATTTTATTCAGCAGTGTTGGCCCTGAGGCCTATAGTACAATTACAGTTTGATCTGCTTGCACGTGGTGCTAGTAACATATTAAGTTTCTATTGGCATTGAATGCATATTTCAGATAAAAGCTAATGGTATTATTGTCACAACATCTTTATTGTTTGATGTTAAAAGATTTGGCAATGTGTGTTCATACATTACAATTTTTTACAGACTTGGCAAATAATTAATAAATGATATTGATAGCATCTTCACGACTTGGCCATACAGTCATGACAATTTAAGGAGTGAAAAGTGAGCGATAGGTCTTGTGGGAATTCAAAGATTCATTAAGACTGTAGCCGTCTAAGTGTAACTCTGTGTGTAATATTTATACATTTTCTATCCACGGACAACATGCTGCTAATATTAATATTATTTTCATGGATTCATCATATGTTATCTATAGCTGTGCTATAGTTTTTCATTAAAATGTCTTTTCTGTTGTTGGAATTGAAGTAAGACCAACACACAGAGCTGGGATCATTTGTCTTTGAAATATAAATTATGCAAACGGCTGGAAACTTGTGTTCCAATACAAAATGTTCGTAGCGCTACGACATTCGCATGCCTATGATAAACTATAGAGTTGTCCTCAACCATTGACTGGATTACATTCTCTTCGTCAGCAGAGAAATTTCGACTTCTCTTTTTTCTTGGGGTGCAGGCGACATTTTGTGTTTTCATTTTTGGTAAACCGGAAGTAAACCAAAAACGGAACTATGGGATATATGGAGCTAACCAGTGACGTTAACCACACTGTTAAACTTTGACGGCGACGTTAGCTAACGTCATGACTAACCATGTTTTGAACAAGGTATGTTTAACGTTCGGTTACCTAACGGCCGGTTAAGGATTTAACCGGCCGTTAGGAGTTAACCGGCGGTTAAGATAACCGAGTATTGAACAACGG
Organism: Haliotis rubra; assembly: GCF_003918875.1. Lineage (NCBI taxonomy): Eukaryota > Metazoa > Mollusca > Gastropoda > Lepetellida > Haliotidae > Haliotis > Haliotis rubra. Next base: position 167,122 of record NW_025765259.1, read on the forward strand.
GGCCCAGATAGATGCTTCAACCAAATATATATCCACCCATGAAAACATTGTCCCACGTTGCGGCACGTCTCGGGGGGAGGGGGTAGCCTAATGGTTAAAGCCTCCGCTTGTCGCGCTGAAGAGCCTAGTTCGATTCCCCACATGGGTACAGTGTGTGAAGCCCATTTCTGGTGTCTCCCGCTGTGATATTGCTGGAATATTGCTAAAAGCTGCGTAAAACCAAACTCACTCACTCATTCACACACTGCTGCACATCTGAGCCAGTAGCATCAGGCAGGTACGACATGTTTTATTTTGAAATGGTGGAAAGTGGGATGTCACTACTTTCACTTGGATATTTAAATACTTTGAGCAAATGTTTTAATATGTTCTCGGAAATTGACTTAATGTATCTTGGAAAATTGATATTTGCAGTAAGATTGTAATCAATTTGTCCACTTTACTTGCCCTTTAAGTGGAGGAAAGCTCTTTGAAACTTAAAACATGACAGGAAATTGCACTTCTGTCTATTGATTTATTTAGTTACAATTTTGAAATCCTCTTAGGGACGCAAAAATACTTACTGCTTAAGTTTATTAGGTTGTTATTCATTTAATATTTTTGCTAGTTTGAAGAAACAAAGTAAAACTGCTAGGGCTGGGATGGGTAACCCCGGATACCCGGGACGGGTGGGTAATATGTTGGACCCGGGTACCCATCTCAATACCCGGTCCTGTTATCATCATGTGACTAATAGATTAAACAATGTAATATGTTATTCTTTCATGATTAAAGGGTTGTATTGTCTTTGAAGATTTAGGCATAATGACAGTCACTTCTTTTGAATGTAATGCATGGTTAAGATATTGAAAAGCATGATATTTTAGCATCCGAGCTGAAGAATATACAAATGTATTGCCATTTCTTACAAATTTCTTACAAATTAACGTGACAGGTATCCGGGTAGGTTAGGGTAATAGTGGGTGGGGTACCCGGGTAGAAAATTTGGACCCGTCTCAGCCCTAAAAACTGCCATATTTCTGTTGCATTTTCAGTGAAGCTGGTAAAGTGTTGTGGTCCATTGTATGCACAGTTTACCTTTAGCCTGCTGATTTTGTTTGTCTACTGGAAAATGTTAGCAGAAGGTGGAAAGGAAAAATGAAAATAGAAGATGTGTCATGTGTCTATTTCACAAATTTAGTTTCCTGATCAAATGACAAAAATGTTTGTATTTTTTTTATGAATTTGTAATGAAGTCAGGAGGCTACTCTGAAGCATGGTCCATGGCACTGTTGATGTAGAAATATCAAGTGGCAGGAACACATATGACAAGATTCTAAATAACAGACTAGACTGAAACCCTACACCTGTAGGAGTTATGACCGACATTGTGGGGGTTCCAGGTCTGAACAGGTACCCAGCCAGGGGCGAAGCTACCATTATGAAAAAAAGGCCGGGCTTACACATGATTCTTGCTAAGAAGGTTGGGCAAGCCCTCAATACTATCTAAATATAAAGCTTTGCAACCTATCGGGCTTACACGGAAAAAATGGGTTGCTACGCGCCTGCTAGCTACCTGGTGACGAGGCGACCATACAGGTGGAATGTGTGTCCGGTGACTGTTGATGGCCTGACACCATCCCCTACGTGTATCACTGCCCACAACATCAGTCACAGACTCCATGTATTGATCACTGGATTGTCTGGTCCAGACTCCATTTATTTACAGACCACCATCATATAGCTGGAATATTGTTGAGTGTGGCATTAAACAACAAACCAACCAACAGCCAGGTAGAAGCATTGCTGACCGCAGCATTAAACAACAAACCAACCAACAGCCAGGTAGAAGCATTGCTGACCGCAGCATTAAACAACAAACCAACCAACAGCCAGGTAGAAGCATTGCTGATTGCAGCATTAAACAACAAACCAACCAACAGCCAGGTAGAAGCATTGCTGATCGCAGCATTAAACAACAAACCAACCAACAGCCATGTAGAAGCATTGCTGATCGCAGAATTAAACAACAAACCAACCAACAGCCATGTAGAAGCATTGCTGATCGCAGCATTAAACAACAAACCAACCAACAGCCAGGTAGAAGCATTGCTGATCGCAGCATTAAACAACAAACCAACCAACAGCCAGGTAGAAGCATTGCTGATTGCAGCATTAAACAACAAACCAACCAACAGCCATGTAGAAGCATTGCTCATTGCAGCATTAAACAACAAACCAACCAACAGCCATGTAGAAGCATTGCTGATCGCAGCATTAAACAACAAACCAACCAACAGCCATGTAGAAGCATTGCTCATCGCAGCATTAAACAACAAACCAACCAACAGCCATGTAGAAGCATTGCTGATCGCAGCATTAAACAATGAAGAAACTAACCACTAAACGCTATGTCAGGTTGGGCCTCTGCTGGCAGCTGCCAAATTCTTAACTGTTGCCACTAATGAAGAGCTGCTCAAGGTGTCTAGGAAATAAGATTCTCAAAAAGATTGTGATTTATCAGCACTTCTGAAGCCTCTTGGCACACTCATTCTCTTACAAGTTTGATCCACTAAAATACATATACAACTAGCCTTGCTGGTCCAAGGCTGTACGGAATGCTGAGCCCATGGATGAATAGTAATTTTATCCTTCGAAGAGGCAAGTCTAGATAAGTGGACAGTACCTCAGTCTTTTATTTATTAATTTTTTTTAGAAATTATCATTTTAACTATTAATGTTTGCCTTAGGGACTTGTGCAAGTGTAACATACCTAAACCTATGTTGCTTGAATTTACATCGTTCTGCACAGTGCCTTATGTTTGTATTTAAATCAATCAAATCAAATCAAATATTTATTGTGCAAACGTTCCATACAGAAACAGTGACAATATTCTATAAACTACATAAACAAGATATGTAATGAATCACATATATATGTTGAGCAACAAAACATATAATAATACAAATGTGTATAATAAAAATAATAATGGCCTAGCACAATCAGATCTTCTATATTTGTTTAAAGTTGTACATGTGGTAGCAAATAATTTCTATACTATTTGGATAATTATTTCTAAAAAGGAGGTTAAATTTTTCATTGGTAGTAAGTCTGAGAAAGTTATATATTTTAGAGGAAAGGGAGTTAAATAAGGACTTTCTTGCATCTGAATATTTAGTGCAACACATGAAATGGTGTGCTTTATCCCCAAGGACAGAGCATTGATCACACAGACAGTCCTCCAAAGGTGTAATGGGGCTTGTTCTCCTACCCAGTTCAATTTTTAGTCTGTGATCACTCAGTCTTAGTTCTGTGAAGTGGATACGGTGTTTTATTATCTTGCAGTGTTGCAGGTATGGTTCAAAGTTGATTTCAGATTTAAATTTTCTATATTTTCTAAGTTTGTTCCTTGAAATTAATGTGTTTGGATTATCTTGAACAGATGAGTGGAACATGTCTGTAAATTTCAGTTGGAGGTCCTTCAGTACAGAGGAGGAAGTAAGATTACTTTCCTTGATGTTAAACTTATCTAAGAGGCAACTGAGTTTATAGTACCATCCAATTTTGTGTTTGGCAATCTTTATTGATTTATTAAAGGCATGTTTTAAAATGGTATTTGGAGATTGTAAAATATGAGTGTTTATAAAAGCAAAATCTTTAAGAAGGGATATTGTGTACACAGCGACTAAGTCAAAGTAATATTCTGGAGCTGAGAGATTTTTCTATGAAATATGAAGCAATTGTGATGTCATCCTGTTGTTCTCAAATTTGTCGTCTCTTCTATATGGCAGCCAACTCATTTGTTAATTCACATGTCCAAGGCTCAAAGAACTTCTAAACTGACAAGTGTGACATAATCAAAGATTTGTGAGCTTCTGTAAATATGTTGATTTTGAACACTGATTGCAAGTCACAATGTTTGACAGTCAAGCCTGCAACTTCAGTGACATGTTTTGTATGGTAAACTTGTTTCCCACTGAGCCACCCAGGTAGGGGATAAAGAGTCTTCAATCTGACATGTCATGACGTCAGTTGTCTTCATGCTGCAAATGGTCTTCCTCTTGCCCTGTCATCGATTCATTCCACAGCGAAGTAAAGCTATAACAGACTCAAGGAACCACTTGATATAGTTCATTATCACTGTAGTTCTTTGGACACATTTTTATTAAAACAACAGGAAATGTACATTACAGACAGTTTACCTTAAACCTACTGTAATGTCTCACAGTGTCCAAATATTTTCTTCTTTCAGATATTTCTTGTATTTGAAAGGTTCCTCAATTACCAGTAGTTAACACATTCTTCTAGTTAAAATATTTAAAGTGAACCTTTCCCTTTTCTTGTGGTTATAACATGTTCAACCCAAACCTCAGAGTCTTGTTGTTAACTGAATTAACGTCTATTCAGTCAGCTGTTTCTACTGTATGTCAAATACCATTAACCTTCACTCTTTTAGAAAGAAATTACAGGAATTGGAAATTTTAATTCTGATTTGTGTGATATGTGTTTTTGAAGTGCCTGGTACATCTGTCAGACTGAGGTGTTCACTGACTCGGTCTTGTGTTTCAGTAGACCAGAAGAGAGGATGGAGGGACGACGAGAGAGCAAGGGGGACGTGGATTACCTGGACCCCAGCGCTGTTGGGACATACAGGTAGGTGTGACAGATTACCTGGACCCCATCGCTGTTGGGACATACAGGTAGGTGTGACAGATTACCTGGACCCCATCGCTGTTGGGACATACAGGTAGGTGTGACAGATTACCTGCACCCCAGGACTGTTGGGACATACAGGTAGGTGTGACAGATTACCTGCACCCCAGCACTGCTGGGACATACAGGTAGGTGTGACAGATTACCTAGACCCCAGCACTGTTGGGACATACAGATAGGTGTGACAGATTACCTGGACCCCAGTGCTGTTGGGACACACAGGTAGGTAGATTACCTGGACCCCACAGCTGTTGGGACATACAGATAGACAGATTACCCCAGTGCTGTTGGGACATACAGGTAGGTGTGACAGATTACCTGGACCCCAGTGCTGTTGGGACATACAGGTAGGTGTGACAGATTACCTAGACCCCAGCACTGTTGGGACATACAGGTAGGCGTGACAGATTACCTGGACCCCAGCACTGTTGGGGTATGAGGGTTGGTGTGCCAAGTGGGGTGGGTACACAGTGAGATGGACAGTGTACTGAGGAGAACACAGTGTTTGGTAGGGTAGAAGTATACTGGGTTCAACTGTTCATGTTTAGTCCTACTTACATCAGCAAGAACAGCTACATGTCACTACTGTGGATGGTCATCAGCTGTATGTTGTCAAACTCAGGTTTAGATTGTTGTCCCCTCCAATCTAGCTCTTCCATCCTAATAAAACTACTCGCCAGATGTTGTTCAATCTGCATGGTAAACACCTAGTTTACCAGTTTGTATGCAAGATGTGTTCAGTGAGAGTCTAGGTGAATGTGAATTAGGCAGCAACAAGTATAGGAAGTATTGGTGCCACAGAAGGGACTGAGATGGGGAATGTCTTAGACCTGCATTGGGCTCACTCACTCACTCACTCACTCACTCACTCACTCACTCACTCACTCACTCACTCACTCACTCACTACTCACTCACTCACTCACTCACTCACTCACTCACTCACTCACTCACTCACTCACTCACTCACTCACTTCCACCCATTCAAGCCTTCTTGTGAAAAACTAGTTTTGCACACAGGAACTTGTGTGGACTATTTGAGCCCCAGTCAGTGCCAGTGTCTCTGTGTTGCCTGGAAGAGAGGAAGTCTGGCCAAGTCTTATCACACTGAAACAGTATATCTGCTGTCAGAAGATGATAAGATTAAAAATCCAAATCTGAAAGCCCCTGCGATGTCTGGGAATGTATCATGTGGATATGACATACTCTACTTTGTCTTAGTTAAGTAATAGATTGATACCGACATAGAGGCAACTTGGAACATGATTTATTCCTGGGCCACAGCGACATACTTGATGGATCTTCACCCGAATCTATAGAAAATATAGGCATGGAAGGAGTAAACTTAGAAAAAAAATAGAAGAAAAATGTTCAAAGCATCTGTGTGTTTTAAATGTTGATTTATTTGATCATGAAATGGACAAGTCTATTCTCAGATGTGTTCTTGGAATGTCAACTGTTGATAAACAGCTGGTGCATTTGGTCCGTTTTACCATTCCTGAATTTGTTTTGATGTCTGACTAATCCGTGACTGTTGTTTATACTGTTATCCTGTCAGGGGTAGTGATAAACTGTGTATCACCATCCGATAAATATGTAAATGGCCATTCAGGAACTACTTTCATTTGGCACTGTACACTATTCTGGTGTTCCTCAAAACATGTTCGGTTATTCTTCCCTCTGTAAATTGGTCTCCCAATGTGTGAGTGCTTATGTAATGAAACTATCTATGTTTAAATACTCCATTCCATAGTTTATGGGATGCATGAATATTATCGTTTAATAAGATGATGTTTGTTGAATGAGATACAATCGACTAAGATGTTTTGATCCAGGCTTTATTGAATAAAACATGCTTATGCTTTCTGTTCCATGTAGATGGCACACAACCAAACATTTGTCTAATATTAGCTGTTTGAAGCCTGATATCCCACACAGAGAGTTTTATTGACAGATATGGAATGTGAGATTTTTTGTCATAAAAACTAATTAGTGATATTTTGAGAGTATTATGCAGGTAAATTCTAGATGTGAAATGATGTCAATAGTTGAGGCTTACGTTGTGTGGGTGTCAGATAAGATAACATATTTATTACATGGCATTCCATGAAGGAACAGTGGCAATATTCTATAAACTACAAATATAAACACAATAGGTACAAAGATATAGAAATACACAGATACATTCCACATATATATGAGGGACATAATGACAATTCCATTTTGAAAACATGTAGTGTGATGATATGGGAACAATATTAGCAGTGAGGAGACTGTCGTAATACAAGGAATCGACCGGTATTATAAATTGTAGATGTAATGAGCTCGTCATGCCGAGACCCGGGTTCGAATCTCCACATGGGTACAATTTGTGAAGCCCATTTCTGGTGTCCCCCGCTGTGATGTTGCTGGAATATTGCTTAAAGCGGCGTAAAACCAAATTCAGTCAGTCTGTCAGATGTGATGATGTATAATGGAAATTGTTCCTGGACATCTGTAACAATTGTTAAGAATTGTTACTTTCTGCAGTGTAGCAGTTCTTGATGATGATTAACATTGTTTCTTTGTTTGCTGTACTATATACAGGATATTACATGGTGTTGCTCATATTCTAAGATATTACATGGTGTTGCTAATATTCTAAGATATTACATGGTGTTGCTAATATTCTAAGATATTACATGGTGTTGCTAATATTCTAAGATATTACATGGTGTTGCTAATATTCTAAGATATTACATGGTGTTGCTAATATTCTAAGATATTACATGGTGTTGCTAATATTCTAAGATATTACATGGTGTTGCTAATATTCTAAGATATTACATGGTGTTGCTCATATTCTAAGATATTACATGGTGTTGCTCATATTCTAAGATATCACATGGTGTTGCTCATATTCTAAGATATTACATGGTGTTGCTCATATTCTAAGATATTACATGGTGTTGCTCATATTCTAAGATAGTCCATGGTCTTGCTCATATTCTAAGATATTACATGGTCTTGCTCATATTCTAAGATATTCCATGGTGTTGCTCATATTCTAAGATATTCCATGGTGTTGCTCATATTCTAAGATATTACATGGTGTTGCTCATATTCTAAGATATTACATGGTGTTACAAGCATATTCTAAGATATTACCTGAAAGTGGCTCATATTCTAAGATATTCCATGGTGTTGCTCATATTCTAAGATATTACATGGTGTTGCTCATATTCTAAGATATTACATGGTGTTGCTCATATTCTAAGATATTACATGGTGTTGCTCATATTCTAAGATATTACATGGTGTTGCTAATATTCTAAGATATCACATGGTGTTGCTCATATTCTAAGATATTACATGGTGTTGCTCATATTCTAAGATATTCCATGGTGTTGCTCATATTCTAAGATAGTCCATGGTGTTGCTCATATTCTAAGATATTACATGGTGTTGCTCATATTCTAAGATATTCCATGGTGTTGCTCATATTCTAAGATATTCCATGGTGTTGCTCATATTCTAAGATATTACATGGTGTTGCTCATATTCTAAGATATTACATGGTGTTGCGCATATTCTAAGATATTACCTGGTGCGGCTCATATTCTAAGATATTACATGGTGTTGCTCATATTCTAAGATATTACATATTCTAAGATATTACCTGGTGCGGCTCATATTCTAAGATATTACATGGTGTTGCTCATATTCTAAGATATTCCATGGTGTTGCTCATATTCTAAGATATTACATGGTGTTGCTCATATTCTAAGATATTCCATGCTGTTTCTCATATTCTAAGATATTACATGGTGTTGCTCATATTCTAAGATATTCCATGCTGTTTCTCATATTCTAAGATATTACATGGTGTTGCTCATATTCTAAGATATTACATGGTGTTTAAAAGTATATTCTAAGATATTCCATGGTGTTGCTCATATTCTAAGATATTACATGGTGTTGCTCATATTCTAAGATATTACATGCTGTTTCTCATATTCTAAGATATTCCATGGTGTTGCTCATATTCTAAGATATTCCATGCTGTTCTCATATTCTAAGATATGGTGTTGCTATTCTAAGATATTACATGGTGTTGCTCATATTCTAAGATATTACATGGTGTTGTCATATTCTAAGATATTCATGTTGTTGCTCATATTCTAAGATATTACATGGTGTTGCTCATATTCCATGGTGTTGCTCATATTCTAAGATATTACATGGTGCTGTTGCTCATATTCTAAGATATTACATGGTGTTGCTCATATTCTAAGATATTCCATGGTGTCTGCTCATATTCTCAAGATAGCTCTAAGATATTCTCTAAGATATTCCATGGTGTTGCTCATATTCTAAGATATTACATGGTGTTGCTCATATTCTAAGATATTACATGGTGTTGCTCATATTCTAAGATATTACATGGTGTTGCTCATATTCTAAGATATTACCTGGTGCGGCTCATATTCTAAGATATTACATGGTGTTGCTCATAGTCTAAGATATTCCATGGTGTTGCTCATATTCTAAGATATTACATGGTGTTGCTCATATTCTAAGATATTCCATGCTGTTTGTCATATTCTAAGATATTACATGGTGTTGCTCATATTCTAAGATATTCCATGCTGTTTCTCATATTCTAAGATATTACATGGTGTTGCTCATATTCTAAGATATTACATGGTGTTGAGCATATTCTAAGATATTACCTGGTGTTGCTCATATTCTAAGATATTACATGGTGTTGCTCATATTCTAAGATATTCCATGCTGTTTCTCATATTCTAAGATATTCCATGCTGTTTCTCATATTCTAAGATATTACATGGTGTTGCTCATATTCTAAGATATTACATGGTGTTGCTCATATTCTAAGATATTACATGGTGTTGCTCATATTCTAAGATATTACATGGTGTTGCTCATATTCTAAGATATTACATGGTGTTGCTCATATTCTAAGATATTCCATGGTGTTGCTCATATTCTAAGATATTCCATGGTGTTGCTCATATTCTAAGATATTACATGGTGTTGCTCATATTCTAAGATATTACATGGTGTTGCTCATATTCTAAGATATTCCATGGTGTTGCTCATATTCTAAGATATTACATGGTGTTGCTCATATTCTATTCTAAGATATTACATGGTGTTGCTCATATTCTAAAAGATATTACATGGTGTTGCTCATATTCTAAGATATTACATGGTGTTGCTCATATTCTAAGATATTCCATGGTGTTGCTCATATTCTAAGATATTCCATGGTGTTGCTCATATTCTAAGATATTCCATGCTGTTTCTCATATTCTAAGATATTACATGGTGTTGCTCATATTCTAAGATATTCCATGGTGTTGCTCATATTCTAAGATATTACATGGTGTTGCTCATATTCTAAGATAGTCCATGGTGTTTCATTTGCTATATTCTAAGATAGTCCATGGTGTTGCTCATATTCTAAGATAGTCCATGGTGTTGCTCATATTCTAAGATATTACATGGTGTTGCTCATATTCTAAGATATTACATGGTGTTGCTCATATTCTAAGATATTACATGGTGTTGCTCATATTCTAAGATATTACATGGTGTTGCTCATATTCTAAGATATTACATGGTGTTGCTCATATTCTAAGATATTACATGGTGTTGCTCATATTCTAAGATATTCCATGCTGTTTCTCATATTCTAAGATATTCCATGCTGTTTCTCATATTCTAAGATATTACATGGTGTTGCTCATATTCTAAGATATTACATGGTGTTGCTCATATTCTAAGATATTACATGGTGTTGCTCATATTCTAAGATATTACATGGTGTTGCTCATATTCTAAGATATTACATGTTTCGCAGAGATACAACTTGTTCAAGTGGAGTTGCATGTTTTGTACTTGTTTCATTTTTTAGTTGATTGCTTAATCGTAGTTTTGAGAAATGGGATCTATGAGCTTTGTTTTTACAATGAAATAGATAATTCTCAAGTTTTATAGATGACTTGATCAATCTGTATGTTCTTTACTTGTTTGTTGAAAGAGAGTCACAAAATGGATGCTTGAACAAAGCTTTACAAAGGGAAATAACTCTTTACAAGCTGAAAGGACAAGGACCCACTGCTGCCATGGCAGTTCAGTGAGGACACTGAATAAAGATGAATAAAATCACTGGCCATGAGCTGTCTTAGGAGGTGAGGTGAAATTGGGTTTAACGTCGTGCTGGAGAATATTTCGCTCATATGACAACGTGCATGCGTATATATGTGTATGTGCGGCTGCTTGTACTAGCCCAGACTTAAGCTGGTTTTATAGTGCTAGCCCACTGAGATACCATGCCGCAGTGAAGCATGAATACCCCACTCAGACACATTATACTGACTCCGAGCCAACCAGTCCTTGTACCCATTAATGCCGAGGACCAGGCAGGGACCAACAAGTACCATATTTTAACGTCTTTTGGTATGACGCTGTCGGGGATCGAACCCACGACCTTCTGCTAACCGCGTGGACGCTCTAACCACTACACCACAGAGAGCTGTCTTAGGAAGTGGTTGTACCTTGACTTACATAGTCCAGGGCCTCTGAATAATTATAGTTTAATGGTGCTTTCTGGAAATATGGGAATCATCTGAAGTAATAAATGTTTTCATATACAGAAATGAAAAAAAACCCCAAGAATTGGCTTATCTTTGTTCACCAGTAGTTTTGAAGATGGCAATTTAAAAACAATGTAAAGAAAACTTGGCCCTTATGTTTGTCTGAGAATAAATTATCATTTAAATAAATGTTTTAAAAATTATCCCAAATTCACTTCTTGTTTGAAATTCCACTTGTTTTGAGTAAACATAAATTAAAAATTACTGATCAATGAAATAGTATATTTTAGAATTGATGATTTTTCAAAGTTTTAGAATCCTTTCTTGTATACATATATTAAACGTATGAAATGATAAATCCTAAATTTGTGTTGCACAAGATGTAGAAGCTGAAGACCATGAAACTGTTGTGAGGTGGAGAGGTCACCAGTCAAACAATATACACTTTCAAGCCATTGATGAAGGGACAAGAAATAGCTCTGAAACATTTTAAAAGAAATAAATGTAGTTGTTATCTCCTAAATGTAATGTATCCTTCATCCCTCAGTTTTTAACTTACTATAAAAGACGTAAATAATAAGTAAATATGTTTGCTTCTAATTTCTGAATGCTGTTGCGTGGTAATTGTGCACTATGTTCTCCTTAAACACCTGTGAGAGGGAAAACTGATGCAAAACATGTGTGAGATCGCATTCCAACTTCGTGATTGGCTACTCCAGAGGTCAGATTATACAGGCTACTCCAGAGGTCAGATTATACAGGCTACTCCAGAGGTCAGATTATACAGGCTACTCTTAATGTATTGATAAGGTAGTCATGCGTTGGTCGAACTCATGTCTGTGTCAAAAGGTTAGGTATTTAGAGTTTTAATAGAAGTTCTCAGGCCTTATATAGTTTTCTTCATCATCTTTGCCTTGTTAATCTGCAGGTATGATGAAAACGTTCATGTGGAGGGACACACCAGGTAGGATTAGTAAGTGGTAGGCTGGATGACGTCACAGGTGAGGTGAGGTGAGGTGAAATTGGGTTTAACGTCGTACTTGAGAATATTTCGCTCGTGCGGCGTGCATGCGTGTATATGTGTGTGTGTGGCTGCTTGTGCTAGCCCAGACTGACGCTGGTTTTATAGTGCTAGCCCACTGAGATACCATGCCTCAGTGAAGCATGAATACCCCACTCAGACACATTATACTGACTCTGAGCCGACCAGTCCTTGTTGGACCCATGAATGCCGAGCACCAGGCAGGGACCAACAAGTACCATAATTTAACGGTTTTGGTATGGCGCTAGTGTCGGGACGAACTCTTGACCTTCCGCTCTCCGGGCGGACGCTTTAACCACTACACCACGGAGGCGGTCGGATGACGTCACAAATGTACATTGTGTTATATTATGTTTTACCATAATCATGAGATAGACAAGATATATCTATATTCCATTGAAACAACACCCCTCCTCTTTTATGATTGTAGCAAGGTTACCCATATATGGCAGAAACTCCAAGATTGGCTAAATGATAAACTGGTTTTAAATTTGAATTTCACAAGACAACAAATTCTTCTTGGATTCCGTCGTAAACATAACGACCCAATTATGTGATCCTCATCATTTTCAAAAGTAATATTTTAATCATAAAACATCTGGAAATATGCCAACATTTCAGTTCATGTTGAAAAGGCTTACTCAACATTACAATTTAACCAAATATGCAGCTATGTTATGCTCCAGAATCGACACTTTTTACAAATTCTGGTCGGCATGTCACAACCTGTTCAACGACTGATTTATTTTGTATTGTCATTGCTACATGCTCTGTATAACCTCTATACAGAGGTAGCCCTCTACCCTGCATGCTGGAGCCCATTGCTACATGCTCTGTATAACCTCTATACAGGGGTAGCCTTGCATGCTGGAGCCCATTGCTACATGCTCTGTATAACCTCTATACAGAGGTAGCCCTCTACCCTGCATGCTGGAGCCCATTGCTACATGTTCTGTATAACCTCTATACAGGGGTAGCCCTGCATGCTGGAGCCCATTGCTACATGCTCTGTATAACCTCTATACAGAGGTAGCCCTCTAGCCTGCATGCTGGAGCCCATTGCTACATGCTCTGTATAACCTCTATACAGAGGTAGCCCTCTACCCAGCATGCTGGAGGCCATTGCTACATGCCCTGTATAACCTCTATACAGAGGTAGCCCTCTACCCTGCATGCTGGAGGCCATTTCTACATGCCCTGTATAACCTCTATACAGAGGTAGCCCTCTACCCTGCATGCTGGAGCCCATTGCTACATGCTCTGTATAACCTCTATACAGAGGTAGCCCTCTACCCTGCATGCTGGAGCCCATTGCTACATGCCCTGTATAACCTCTATACAGAGGTAGCCATCTACCCTGCATGCTGGAGCCCATTGCTACATGCTCTGTATAACCTCTATACAGAGGTAGCCCTCTACCCTGCATGCTGGAGCCCATTGCTACATGCCCTGTATAACCTCTATACAGAGGTAGCCCCTCTACCCCTGCATGCTGGAGCCCATTGCTACATGCTCTGTATAACCTCTATACAGAGGTAGCCCTCTACCCTGCATGCTGGAGCCCATTGCTACATGCTCTGTATAACCTCTATACAGAGGTAGCCCTCTACCCTGCATGCTGGAGCCCATTGCTACATGCCCTGTATAACCTCTATACAGAGGTAGCCCTCACCCTGCATGCTGGAGCCCATTGCTACATGCTCTGTATAACCTCTATACAGAGGTAGCCCTCTACCCTGCATGCTGGAGCCCATTGCTACATGCCCTGTATAACCTCTATACAGAGGTAGGCCCTCTACCCTGCATGCTGGAGCCCATTGCTACATGCTCTGTATAACCTCTATACAGAGGTAGCCCTCTACCCTGCATGCTGGAGCCCATTGCTACATGCCTGTGTAATAGACCTCTATACAGAGGTAGCCCTCTACCCAGCATGCTGGCATGCTGGCCCATTGCTACATGCCCTGTATAACCTCTATACAGAGGTAGCCCTCTACCCTGCATGCTGGAGCCCATTGCTACATGCTCTGTATAACCTCTATACAGAGGTAGCCCTCTACCCTGCATGCTGGAGCCCATTGCTACATGCTCTGTATAACCTCTATACAGAGGTAGCCCTCTACCCTGCATGCTGGAGCCCATTGCTACATGCTCTGTATAACCTCTATACAGAGGTAGCCCTCTACCCTGCATGCTGGAGCCCATTGCTACATGCTCTGTATAACCTCTATACAGAGGTAGCCCTCTACCCTGCATGTTGGAGCCCATGTGCAACTGTAAACATGGTATGAAAAATAAAAATTGTAAAAAAGAAAAAGAAAATAGATATACTCCAGCTCAATGCTAAAATGGTGCAATTATAAGGTGTAAGAAATAGATTACTGCATTCGTGTCTGTCAGATACCATTTATCTTACAATTCCCATTGAAATGTATCCAACTTGCTTTCACTTGTAAGATACGTTTGAAACAATTCGTTGTAAGATAAATGGTATATGACAGACACTCAGGTAGTAATCACTGTTTATCATGTCCTGGGTTTAAATGATGGAGTTACATGGCATCTTTACAAAGAAAAATACCTGTCACAAGAATCTGGGTCAACTGAAAACGTGTTGCAAAGACGTAAAAATGATGTAATTATTGTCCCTACAGCAGATAAGCCTTTTGAAGCTGCATCAGAGGGGGTGGTGTGTTACAGTGGTACTAAATATATAATGATGTATGCTTACATTGTGCTAACCATCGTACACTCAGTGCATGCTTTAAGCGTTAACATTATTACGCCAGTCACGGATCAGAGTGCTCTTGAAATTTCATTCTGAACTCCCTGGGGAGTTTCCATAAATGTGTTTCTCATTCTTGATGAGGATTCATCTAACACATTATATTCTGTGCTGATCGATTTTAAAGCCCTGTCTTCTCCAAAGCTGAAGCCAGCTGATGGCTGTTTGCAAAGTTTACAAAGCATAACTCTGTGTCATGAAGCAAAGCACGGAATATATGGTAACAGGGAATATATTTGTGGTGTGAGTGTGAAATTATCTTCCTTATGTTTGATATACTGCACCAAAACACCACAGTTTAGATGTCCATAATTTTGTGTGAAATCAAATTACCAAAGGTTGTACAGTTGGATTGGTCATTAGCTAAGAAGATAATCCAGTACACCATTTTGTGATCTGCTTCATCGTGTTATCATCTGATCGCGACTCATCATGCAGCACTTGTCTGATGTACATCTCTCACACATTCTGTGCATAACTCAGTCATTTTACACTTCACCCAGTAATCCTTAAGTGATTTTCTTGCTTTAGAACTTATGAAGTCCAGAGAGTAACAGATCAGCTGTTCATTATATTGGGAGATTCAGATGCTTCAGGGCAGATTATTATGAGTTATAATCAGAAGTTATTTTAAGCAGGAAATGGAACATTGACAAGTCTTTACTGGGCCTCCTCAGTCATATTACCTGAGCTGAATATTACTTTGATAACCTGAGTTGTGTTATGCTGGCAGCTCTCAGATCTTGTGTTAGAGCATCATGGCATTCTGTGTGATGTCATGTTGCTAAGGGCATCATAATGGCTGTGTGATGTCATGTTGCTAAGGGCATCATAATGACTGTGATGTCATGTTGCTAAGGGCATCATAATGACTGTGATGTCATGTTGCTATGGGTATCATAATGTCTGTGTGATGTCATGTTGCTAAGAGCATCATAATGACTGTGATGTCATGTTGCTAAGGGCATCATAATAGCATTTTGATGTCATGTTGCCAGGGGTATCATAATGGCTGTGTGATGTCATGTTGCTATGGGCATCAAAAAAGCTGTGTGATGTATGGTAAATGACACAATGCAAGTGTCATGATGGTAGGGAGACAATGCAGGTGTCATGGTGGTAGGGACACAATGCAGCAGTCATGAGGGAAGGGACACAATGCAGGTGTCATGATATTAGAGACACAATGCAGGTGTCATGATGGTAGGGACACAATGCCGGTGTCATGATGGTAGTGACACAATGCAGGTGTCATGATATTACAGACACAATGCAGGTGTCACGATGGTAGGGACACAATGCCGGTGTCATGATGGTAGCGACACAATGCCGGTGTCATGATGGTAGCGACACAATTTAGGTGTCATGATATTAGAGACACAATGCAGCTGTCACGATGGTAGGGACACAATGCAGGTGTCATGATATTAGAGACACAATGCATGTGTCATGATGGTAGGGACACAATGCAGGTGTCATGATGGTAGGGACACAATGCAGGTGTCATGATGGTAGGGACAGAATGCAGGTGTCATGATGGAGGGACATAATGCAGGTGTCATGATATTAGGGACAGAATGCAGGTGTCATGATGGTAGGGACACAATGCAGGTGTCATGAAGGTAGGGACACAATGCAGGTGTCATGAACACAATGCAGGTGTCATGATGGTAGGGACACAATGCAGGTGTCATGATGGTAGGGACACAATGCAGGTGTCATGATGGTAGGGACACAATGCAGGTGTCATGATGGTAGGGACACAATGCAGGTGTAATGATGGTAGGGACACAATGCAGGTGTCATGATGGTGGGAACACAATGTAGGTGTCATGATGGTGGGAACACAATGTAGGTGTCATGATGGTGGGAACACAATGCAGGTGTCATGATGGTAGGGACACAATGCAGGTGTAATGATGGTAGGGACACAATGTAGGTGTCATGATGGTGGGAACACAATGCAGGTGTCATGATAGTAAGAACACAATGTAGGTGTCATGATGGTAGGGACACAATGTAGGTGTCATGATGGTGGGAACACAATGTAGGTGTCATGATGGTGGGAACACAATGCAGGTGTCATGATGGTGGGAACACAATGTAGGTGTCATGATGGTGGGAACACAATGTAGGTGTCATGATGGTGGGAACACAATGTAGGTGTCATGATGGTAGGGACACAATGTAGGTGTCATGATGGTGGGAACACAATGCAGGTGTAATGATGGTAGGGACACCATGCAGGTGTAATGATGGTAGGGACACAATGTAGGTGTCATGATGGTGGGAACACAATGTAGGTGTCATGATGGTGGGAACACAATGTAGGTGTCATGATGGTGGGAACACAATGTAGGTGTCATGATGGTGGGAACACAATGTCAGTGTGATGATGGTAGGGACACAATGCAGGTGTAATGATGGTAGGGACACAATGTAGGTGTCATGATGGTGGGAACACAATGCAGGTGTCATGATGGTAGGAACACAATGTAGGTGTCATGATGGTAGGGACACAATGTAGGTGTCATGATGGTGGGAACACAATGTAGGTGTCATGATGGTGGGAACACAATGTAGGTGTAATGATGGTGGGAACACAATGTCGGTGTCATGATGGTAGGGACACAATGTAGGTGTCATGATGGTAGGGACACAATGTAGGTGTCATGATGGTGGGAACACAATGTAGGTGTCATGATGGTGGGAACACAATGTAGGTGTCATGATGGTGGGAACACAATGTAGGTGTAATGTAGGTGTCATGATGGTGGGAACACAATGTAGGTGTCATGATGGTGGGAACACAATGTAGGTGTCATGATGGTGGGAACACAATGTAGGTGTCATGATGGTGGGAACACAATGTAGGTGTCATGATGGTGGGAACACAATGTAGGTGTCATGATGGTGGGAACACAATGTAGGTGTGTGACGTTATGTTGGAAAGAGTATAATTCATCTCCTGGATTATTGTGGATACATGAGTTTAACAGATGAGTTAAAGTTTTACATCTCATTGGCATAGAGTTTAACATGGAATGTATTAGCAATCAACTTTTACATTTAAACGATTTTTATCGAGATACTCACTTTAAATCACACTTTGTCTCTATCTGAGTTTAAGGGGGGTAACAGGAAATCTTTAAGGAAAGTCGTCCTGACTTTCAGTGTGTAGAGAAGGTGTCAGTCATCAAGCTGCCCCTGAGTGGAGCAACTCAGGAACAGTGTCAGGGTGGCAACTGATTCATTAACCCTGTACAATAATCTGTCAGGGGATGATGTTGGTCAGCTGCTGTATTACCCTCGCCCATGGAGGCTGCCAGCACGCTGTTACATGTGTATATATACACTGATGGCTACAGATTCAGCAGGTGGAAACACCCCATATGTTGTCTGGTTTAGAACTGGTTGCAGGTAATGTGGCATCATGCAATGTATCCAAAGAAAAATGGAGGGAGGTAGGACTTTCTTTGGTTCTTATTTCATTGACCTTTCCAAATATACTGAAACAATAAGTTTACCATGCAATCTCTATGTAAAATGAAACTTTTGTACAATTATACAACTGTATTATAAACAAGTGTCTTATAGTGAGTGAGTTGAGTTTTATGCCGCTTTAAGCAATATTCCAGCAATATCACGGCGGGGGACACCAGAAAAGGGCTTCACACACTGTACCCATGTGGGGAATCAAATTCGGGCCTTCGACGTGACCAGCG
Source organism: Haliotis rubra (assembly GCF_003918875.1). Classification (NCBI taxonomy): domain Eukaryota; kingdom Metazoa; phylum Mollusca; class Gastropoda; order Lepetellida; family Haliotidae; genus Haliotis; species Haliotis rubra. The sequence continues at coordinate 185,967 of NW_025765259.1, forward strand.
AACACTTTAACCACTGGGCTCTCCCACTACCCCCTAATTGTATTATACTATCAGCTACAAATCAATACAAATTAATGAAAAGTGTGAGTGGAAATGATAAAGTGATCATACTGTTTTAAATGATACAACAGTATTATGTTATATAACCTTCAGATACTGCTAAAATTAGTGTTATGTAGCCATGTACAAAAAAATATCTAAATATAGTAACCTTCATACCACTGATACCTTCTTGACAACTAATGATTGTTAAATCACAAACAAACAATTAAGCCTTGTTTAACTGAGCATATAAAAGTTTACGGTGGAAGACAAATCTGACAATTAAGGGCTAAATAATTCCCAGATCTTGGTGGCTACTGTCACAGAGAGTATTAAGAGACTTTTTACTCAAATTTGAAATAATGCATTTGGCCCATAATGAACTAGGAAATCGATATTAAACTCAAACATAGTAGACAATTTGAGTTTGGTGGATAGATTACTTAAGTTGTTTGGGCAGTATTTTTATATTAAAAATGCAGTTGAGTCTGAAACAAACTTAAGTCTGAAAATTCAGCTGTTTCAAATTGTCCAACTCAGTTTAAAATTTGAGTTAAAACTTAAGTTTGTTTCGAGAAATCAGGGCCAGATAGTTTATTGTCAGTTATTATTGAGTGTGTTACTTGTCTGGTCAGACACAAATATAGTGTTTAATCCAGTGTTCTGTCATATATGATATTAATGTTATGCCATATGGAATATCGCTGTCTGTTATGTTCCCGTATCATGCTTGTCCTGTTTGCCATTGTACAATTTATCGGACAGTGCCATGTTGTATGAATGAATGTTCGAGTGAGTGAGTGAGTTTAGTTTTACGCCCCTTTTAGCAATATTCCAGCGTTATCTCAGTGGGACACCAGTTGGGAATCTAACCCGGGTATTTGGCGTAGCGAGCGAATGCTTTAACCACTAGGCTACCCCACAGCCCTGAATGTTAGACCAATCGTCTAACCCACAAATTCTGGGGTCATCTCAAACATGCTTTTCTGACTACACTTCCCTGTTGCCTTTCTTGGTTGTTTGCTTCCTGACAGTACCACCAGCATGTTCTGTTGATTGTCACACCTGGGCTGTCCTTACCCAACTATCACCTGACACCTCTATGTGTAGTCACCTGGTATATATGAATGTGTTTATTTGGAGAGTATGTATGTGACAATTCTTGGTTGTTTGCTTCCTGACAGTACCACCAGCATGTTCTGTTGATTGTCACACCTGGGCTGTCCTTACCCAACTATCACCTGACACCTCTATGTGTAGTCACCGGTATATAAGAATGTGTTTATTTGGAGAGTATTGACAATGCTGAAGCATACAACATTATGGAGGACAACTTCTTGTTACTTGCATAGAGAGATTCATTCTGTAGTTTGTGTCTATTCTATATCCTTTGTCAATACATAATTTCCTTTCTACTGATTCAGTCAGTGTTACGTGTCATATTGATCTACTAACATGAAGAAACTTTACAATGTATACATACATCACATGTTAAAGACCCGTGAAGATCTGGGTTAGAATATTGATCTTCAGTAACCCATGCTTGTCGTGAGAGGCGACTAGCGGGATCGTGTGGTCAGGCTTGCAGACTTGGTTTACACATATCATCGGTTCCCAATTGCCTTGATCGATGCTCATGCTGTTTATCACTGGATTGTCTGGTCCAGATGCGATTATTTACAGACTGCAGCCATATAACTGGAATATTCCTGAGTTGGCGTAAAACTAAACTCACTCACTCACTCACATGTTAAATATCATGTGTATTGAAAGAGGATTGGTCTGTCTTTGGTTTTCATTGAAACCAGAAGTGATGTGAGAGATTTGCACACCACCATCAATACCAACTAACACAACTCAGGGATGGATCCATGATTTTGGAGAAGGGGGTGCACATAAATCATGAAATCCAAAGGTTAGGGGGAAATGCTCAACAGGGAAAGTTTTTCGGGGGAGAAGGGGAGTGCACTACCCCACACCCCCACCCTCCTGCATCCTCCCTCTGGATCACACCTTGTCATTTGTCAAACACATGGGTACAATGTGTGAAGCCCATTTCTGATGTCCCCCGCCGTGATGTTGCTGGAATATTGCTAAAAGCGGCGTAAAACCAAACTCACTCAGTCAGTCATTTGTAAAACGTGTGATTTTACTGATGACAGAGAATGCTTCATAAGATGAAAGAAAAAGTGAAATCTGTTTTAATGGCTATTTAGACATGACATGGAGGGCTTATTGTAACAAGTTCTTGCTGATGTTTTTATTCAGAGAATGTGTTGCTGTCACACTTCGAGTGCTTCATGTTCCAGTATTGATTGAGAAAATGAATTGCCTTGTAAATCATGTGATCATGTTGCTTAAACTGTCCTTGTCGCTACCTGACAATGAGAAAGTGTGTTTAGTGAAGGTGAGAGACATGTGAACAATGATGTGAGAAAGGAATGCATTGTCCTGGTGACGTCAGAACCTCAGTGTGGAGAAGGTTTAAAGTTGCTTGGCGACACAAGTCTTATGGAAGACTTGACATGATATTCTCTCTGGGTTCATACAATTACATGCCTGGCTTCATGGGAAACAAAATGTCTGACATGATCCCAGACAGATTCCTGGCTTCCAGGCATTGTTGTAGCCTATGTACATTGTGAGTGAATGGCTATTGATGTACAATGTATGTTGTCAGTAGACACAGTTGTGTGGGAAATAGCAGTCTGACCTTTAGACTGATGCACGCTGTCTCTGGGTGGCTCAGACATCTTAGGTACCACTGTTCGCTGTGCAGAGTTGTCTCCCTTGGGCACACTAGAAATCTGTTAAAGTGGATTTGAACTCCATTTCAGCCTGCTTATGTTTCTGAATTTGTAAAAACCATACCTCTCATGGGTCTCACCATACCTCTCATGGGTCTCACCATACCTCTCATGGGTCTCACCAAACTGGTCAGTGTAAGAACTAGGATGATGTTTGAACCCAACTCACTCTGTAACTGTGCTCAACATGTCAACTCCGTCTATTTTGTACGTTTGTGCATTTCATGACCCAGTTAATGCATCCCTTTTTAAAAAAATATATCTTGATCTGCCTGTGGAATTCACTCTGGAATGATCACATAAGTCGATTGGATTTATTCTCAAATGTCTTTTTAAAACATTTGTGGGTATATGAGAGGCGTAGTTGGCTGAATGCTATGCTTCATTTTGAAGAGTGATTATGTCCCTTATTCATGACAGGATCTGCTGACTCAGGGTGGCATACCAAGGGACTGTTCCAAGTAGTAGTGACCCAACCAATTCTGTCTGCTGTATGTATATGTTTCTGTTTGTTGGGGGTTGGGGACAGTTGTGAAAAATTCATAACAAACATGGAATGTGATACATGGTGTCTGGTCAATATACATATGTATGTTTTTTAAATTGTTTTGGGAATTTGACATGTCCCTGTAGGCATAAACATAGATATACAGCTGATTTCAATGCATGTACCTGTATGCTTTTTCTGAAAAAAACCAAAACCCAATTACACTCAGATCAAATCAAGTGGGGCCAGAGGGAGGTCAAGACGGACAGTCTGGGCCAGCTGGTTGGCAGATGAGCCAGTAACAAGTTATTGCTGCATGATTGCTTTCGAGGGTACAGCTGAAACACTGTCACAGACAAAGAACTGATTGTGATACATTGTGTCGGCTCACGTTCAATTGGATTAGAACACATTATTTTTGGGATTACACTTTTTCAGTATAGTACAGATTCTAGTACTTTTGTTGGGATGAGTCCCATCCGGGATTTGAAACCACGCCCTTAGAGTTAGGCCCCTAATCACTAGCTCAACCCAGCAAAAGTACTACAATCTGTATTTGCTGAGAAGTGTAATTCCAAATACAACATGCGTTACATTTGACCACTTCCTAAATGTCGTCGTGAATTCACAGCCTGATTATGACACTGTTTGTCTCAGTTTAACTGTGACAGTCTGCCAGGTAATGTAGCCACTGTCACTGGACTATTATAATCAGGTTACTCCATGATTGATTGTGATCTGATTCTCCTGCTCAATTCACGCCTAACTCTCTTCACTAACTTACGATATCTCATGGCTACCATATGTTGGTAGGCCTAATTTGGTTAATCCTGGATTTAACACGAAGCAGAGATGGGAAATTTAATAAAGGCTGTCAGATATCAAGTAGTGTAGTGGATTTGCCTGCATCAGGAGATTAAGTTGCTGCTAGATTAGTCTCACCTCCTTAGCCCTGCTTTACCGGACCTCCATACTTCAAGGTCATTCTTCAGAGACGTCTCACTGGTGCCAGAGAAGACGTCACATGAATGGGTTTAGTTCTTGGGTAGAGGGCTATCCTAGTGCTTTAACCAATCACTTATCACTTTGAGGATCCAGGTTCGATTCCCTGTTTGGGTATGATGTGTTCAGCTCATTTTGTGATGAAATGGTGATAAAAACTCATTACCTTCTAAATGAACGTGATAGATAAATGTTAGGTACTTCATTCAAGTTAGGGGGCGGTGGGGTAGCCTAGTGGTTAAAGCGTTGGCTCGTCACGCTGAAGATCCGGGTTCGAATCCCCACATGGGCACAATGTGTGAAGCCCATTTCTTGTGTCCCCCGCCATGATGTTGCTGGAATATTGCTATTGCGTAAAACCAAACTCAGTCAGTCAGTCATTCAAGTTATGGCCAGACAATCAGTTCTTTCTAAACATCGTCATAAGTTACAATCAATAGCTGGGGTAACAAGTATTGTCTTTCTTAATCTTACACTTCATGCTTTCCCAGTTAAACGTAACAATCAGTCAGTTCCACCATCTTCGTCGCTGCGTTGCTTTAACTATTGATTTTGTTGTCTAATTGTCCTTCTGTGACTTTTCTGTATATTTTGTAAATAAACATCTACTAGTGGTATTCACAGCACATTCAATAATTCATCCAGAAAGTCTGAAAATAGAAATAATAATTATGGCTGAACAGAGGACAACTGGTCGTGCGACAATGAACTGGGAGAACTACTAATTGCCGCTCAGTGTGGTCCTGCGTGTTGGTGTAAATGTTAAGATGGAGGGCCATGTCAGCACTTTGTGCAATTAGCTTAGTTGCGTGTTCTTCAGTGGTATCCAGTATGGTAGTTTGTAAATGTTCGTCTGTATGTTATCCCATGGGATAGTCATATTGGATACTGGCTGGCTGCAGGAACTAGGTCATCAGTAACTTACTGTCAGTCAGTAAGAGTTTTGATGAAAATTATTCGTGATTAAACTGTGTGTTTTTTTGCAGTATGTCTCACAATCTGTTAATCCATTAATAACCCTGTTTGAAACTGAATATCTCAAAATTTCTTTCAAGTCCAATTTTGTACTCAGCAATCGTATTCTCTTTAACATTTCTGAAGAGATTCACAAAATTAGAACATATGGCATCCACATAGTTTAGCGGGACGGTGGGGTAGCCTAATGGTTAAAGTGTTCACACGTCACACCGAAGGCCCGGGTTCGATTCCCCATTTGGGTACAATGTGTGAAGCCCATTTCTGGTGTTCCTCGCTGTGATATTACTTGAATATTGCTAAAAAGCAGCGTAAAGCTAAACTAACTCAATCACTCACTCACAGAGTTTAGCAGGAATATCTTGTGAATGGAAAAGGTTTTGTCCTTTCTGTTTAGGAAATCTTATTTCAACTGAATGGTTTCATCCAGAGTGTGCAGGTTAGACATCACATTAATAATGATTTACCATGGTAACATGATATTTACTTGTGAAGATTCCAGAGAGAAGATAACCAACACTGAAAAGAAACAGACCTATGGTCACATGGACATATTGGTATCAACTTAATCATTGTCAATATAACACCTGCTCGATGAAATCTTTTTTTAAAATTCTTGCAAGTTTTGTTTTGTATAGCTGATAGATTTCAATTACATTTTGGGTAATACTTGAATGTGATTGGTTTGTTGACAAAAAAACAGACCCTTGTGTTTCATGTCACGTGTTTGAAAGAAATATTTGCTGATGTGATAAATGTTGTTTGGATTCTAAACTTTGGGACTATGATTTCATTGTCAGTATAAATGTGTAGTTATTATTAATCTCGGACCATTTGAGCCACAGGTGATTTCAATACTAAGAGGCTACAACTAGAAATCTCATTATTTGCGGAAATTAAAAACCATTAATAGGTTTGAGAATCTGCTGATACAGTATAGTTTATTGGTATACAAGCAGACTCACTGGGAAATCAATTCACTTTTCAGCTGTGTTGCTTGAGAGAGCAAGAATGGTTTGACGTCAGGTCTTGTGGGAAAGTACATTAATTGCCGGGTGTTTCTGAAATTGAATGAAATGCAAGTCAGATTTTTATCTTTGTTTCTTTCAAAACATAACTTTTGAATAATATTTTTGCTTTAAATATGATGAATGATTCTTGACAAGGACATTTTGTGGTACTGTTCTGCTGTGCAAATCTTCTGATGGAGCAATTGAAAGTCAGACGATTTTGAAGGACCATAAAATGATAGATTGTTTCTTGGAGTGGACATGAACAAGATACTGTTATATTAACGAAGAAACTGAGAGGCTCTGAAGATGAGGGAAATGCTGCACTAAGATGGAGGTCAAGATGACGCTTAGATTAAAAAGGATCTTTTGTCTTAAAGTTGAAAGAAAATATCTCAGATATATTGAGCTGAAACTTTATGAAGATGGCAATGGTTCAGTGTAGTGACCATTGTCTGTATTCTGTTTTGATGTTGCGGCATGAAATACATCACAGATACTGTTTTACTTTCAGACATAATGGTTGGCATTGAAACAATATTGTTTTTTCTGCTATGCTTTGTCTCCTGAATGTTGGCACGGTACAACAGTAGACAACTGCCTGTCTCATTAAGTGTAAAGACACAATGGATTTGATCTTTCATTGAAGAGTACTCGCATATTTCCTCTAATTAAATCACAAATCTGTTGTTAAGCTTTGTTTTGTTTATTCACAATGTACAATGTACAAATTCTTTAACTCTCACTAATGGTGATCTGAATTGATCTGCTCTACACTGGTTAGGTACCACGTGTTACGATTTACACTGGTTAGGTACCACGTGTTATGATTTACACTGGTTAGGTATCACGTGTTACGCTTTACACTGGTTAGGTATCACGTGTTACGCTTTACACTGGTTAGGTATCACGTGTTACGATTTACACTGGTTAGGTACCACGTGTTACGATTTACGCTGGTTAGGTATCACTTGTTACGATTTACACTGGTTAGGTACCACGTGTTACGATTTACGCTGGTTAGGTACCACGTGTTACGATTTACACGATGTTACGATTTACGCTGGTTAGGTATCATGTTCACGCTTTACACTGGTTAGGTACCGATTTACACTGGTTAGGTACCACGTGTTACGATTTACGCTGGTTAGGTATCACTTGTTACGATTTACACTGGTTACCACGTTACGATTTCACGCTGGTTAGGTATCACGATGTTACGATTTACGCTGGTTACGCGATTTGGTTTAGGTATCATGTGTTACGATTTACGCTGGTTAGGTATCATGTGTTACATCAGACGTGCAGCAGATGGGGGAAATTTCATTTTATGCGAATAAACTTTGTTAGTGTTATATTTGTGTCTACTCAGCATTAGATTGATTTAAATACAGTGATAATTCACATATTTGCTTAAAATATTTGTTATGCTGAAAGGGCCAAGCTTTCAGTCATATACAGTAATGGCTTCCAAGTGCTGCTGTACATCATTTGCCTTTTTCAAAATGTCTGCTGATTCTTGCACCATGCAGACATTCAGTGGACTTATCTTGACCTGTCCATCAGGCTGACCAATACAGAGCTTAGGTTGCTTAGATGCTCCCTGGATGACGGTCAGATCTTCCCAGATTACTGTCAGAGGCAATTGATGAGGCGCAGCACTGACCCAAGATGGGGATGAGGTTACAGCTACACTGACTGTCCCTCTCCAGGGAGGTTTGGTAGATACACACCTGAACAACGATAAAAACATTCCCATAATGCACCAGGGAAAGATGGTAGATACAGATTGTATAAGGAGAAAAAGACATTCTCACTGGAGGTTGGTAGATATGTATCAAATTAGAAATATATACAGTACTATTGTACACCAAAGGAAGTTTGGTAGATGTGGACCAGAACAGAGATATGTGCAGGACTATAAACCAAGGGAAGTTTGGTAGTTATGGACCTGAATAGAGATGAATACACAATCCCATTTAGAGAGGGGTCAAATGGGATTACACATTGTCAGTAAAGTACAGATTCTGGTAGGTTTAGGGGTTAAGTTCCAACTGGGATTCGAACCCACACTCTTAGTTACAGGCACATAATCCCCAGCACACAAAGTCAGTGGGTTTAGAATCAGTCTTGAGCTGCTGGTGATAACTGGTGACCTGGATGGGATGTCCAAGCTTAGTGACATGGTTGATTGCATGTCTCCCTTCCCTGATAGCGGGGATCATTGCTCACAATGTTGATCACTGGATTATCTGGTCCTGACTCGATTATTTACAGATCAACATAATTCAGATGGACTATTACTGAGCTTCGTGTTAAACAAACACACTCACCCATGTATCCTGTTCAAACATCAACAGATGATGTTGCTCTCATTATACCACATCTATGATGTCTTCCGTTACCTGTTTTGTGCAGGACTCATGTCGCTTCCCTCTTGATACCGCCTCCGTGGTGTAGTGGTTAGAGCGTCTGCCCGAAGAGTGGAAGGTCGCGGGTTCGATCCCCGACCGCGTCATACCAAAAGACGTTAAAATGTGGTACTTGTTGGTCCCTGCCTGGCGCTCGGCATTAATGGGTACAACAAGGACTGGTCGGCTCGGAGTCAGTATTATGTGTCTTGAGTGGGGTATTCATGCTTCACTGCGGCATGGTATCTCAGTGGGCTAGCACTATAAAACTAGCTTAAGTCTGGGCTGGTACAAGCAGCCGCACATACACATACACACGCATGCACGTCGTCATATGAGCGAAATATTCTCAAGCACGACGTTAAACCCAATTTCACCTCACCTCACCTCACCTCACCCTTCCATAGTGAGGAAGTAATTGAAGGGGAAGGGGAAGTCAAATGAGTGTTGCAATTGGAACAGCTACAAAACATGTCCTTGGATAGTCAGCTTGGTTTCTGTATTTCAGGGTATACATTTGTCACTTTGTTCAAGAAAATCATTTTCATCCAGAAAAATAGGAACTTCACAATCCTGTATCTATGTCAGATGGAAATATATTGTAAGTGATGCTTAGTGGCTTTACAGGTGTATGTACACTTCTCATTGAATCTGTAATGGGAAGCGACAATGTGTTGGGAATGAATAATCAGCAGGGCCCTCCATGATCTCAGATATTGTTCTTTTGTGATACTCTACAATGAGTGACCCATCAAACTTCTCTCTTGTACTTCATGTAAGTCCATAGAACAGAAACCTTTGGATACGTTTGTCATACAGGAGGTCCTTTATGTCAGTATTATGTATCAGTGAAGAGAATGACCTGAATAGAGATGTATACTTTCTCCTTGTACATCAGACAGTGTTGGTAGATACAGACCTGAATAGAGATGTATACTTTCTCCTTGTACATCAGACAGTGTTGGTAGATACAGACCTGAATAGAGATGTATACTTTCTCCTTGTACATCAGACAGTGTTGGTAGATACAGACCTGAATAGAGATGTATACTTTCTCCTTGTACATCAGACAGTGTTGGTAGATACAGACCTGAATAGAGATGTATACTTTCTCCTTGTACATCAGACAGTGTTGGTAGATACAGACCTGAATAGAGATGTATACTTTCTCCTTGTACATCAGACAGTGTTGGTAGATACAGACCTGAATAGAGATGTATACTTTCTCCTTGTACATCAGACAGTGTTGGTAGATACAGACCTGAATAGAGATGTATACTTTCTCCTTGTACATCAGACAGTGTTGGTAGATACAGACCTGAATAGAGATGTATACTTTCTCCTTGTACATCAGACAGTGTTGTTAGATACAGACCTGAATAGAGATGTATACTTTCTCCTTGTACATCAGACAGTGTTGGTAGATACAGACCTGAATAGAGATGTATACTTTCTCCAAACATGGAGATACAGACCTGAATAGAGATGTATACTTTCTCCTTGTACATCAGAGACTTGATAAGAGATATATTCTGCCCAAAATATAAAAAAGAAATATCTGACAGAGTTTTGCTGATATTCATACTGAAAGAACACCAAAAATGAATTTTCATGTCTGCATGTCTGCATTAGGAATGATTTGTGTGTGTAGAATAATGTATGGCTAAAAATTGCCGAAAAAGGGGAAATGAAAACACACAACCATTGAAACTGCATACATGAAATGGACAGGTTTGGTGGTGGAAGTGTAATGTTTCCCTCCATCTCCCATACTGGTAGAACAGACTATGAAGCCAAGTTGACAGCAAAACCTTTCACAGATAAGACTCTTCAGCCACACACCCTTCTCATTATGCAACAAGCAATCGTCATTTTTCAAAACAACACCCTACAACACACGGCAAGACTGACAACAGCCTTTTTAAGGAACCACAACATCCAAGTACTGCCATGGCCCTCAAGGCCTCCAGATCTAAACTCCTTCGAACATTTATGTAATGCACTTGGTCAACAGTTGGAACAAGCACACAAGAGTGGGTGAACATTCCCCAGGCACAATTTGTAATCTGGTTCTGTGGGAAGACAATGCCAGGCAGTTCTGGACTCTCGTGGGGACCATGCAAGATATTAAGACCTTCACCTTGACAATCAATTAATGATGGATCTCAGTCCATTACAATGACATGTGCCAAATTTGAACAATATATTAATAATCTGTTGATTATTTATATACCGAGGGAAACAAATAAGGGAACACCACTTCATGGCAGTGTCCCTTTATCTCTTCTCAGATTTCCTCCCACAGCGCTATTCAAAGCTGGTTATGAAAACTGGAAAATATGAAAGGAACACTTGAAGTTTCCTGGGACCCTTTATATGTCTCCCTCAGTATATAGTCCATAACCACTTGTTTGTTTCTGGTTTCAGAGTATATATGCATTACTCTGGTACACTAGGGATGTGAGCCTCAACAGAGATGTATATTCAGTTATTCATGTCCACCGATGTGGGAGAGACCCTTTGGATGCCTTTGTCATTCCTGAGAACCTTCTGTGCACTGTTTGATATACTCTTCCAAATGAACATTGTTCTCACTGAGTTTGTGGTCTGTGAGCTTGTCGTACCCAAGAGGACACTGCTCCTACATCTGGTAATCCTCAAATTAAAGCCACAGATTTAGTGTCAGAGTTGGCCTGAAGGTGGCCGGGCGGGAGTACGTTTCTGATCTGGCCAGCGTTGGCCACACAGACAATTAACCTAGGGGGATCCTTGTTATAAGGCCGATCAGACACACCAGAGGAGATGTTAGAAATGATGAGGCTATACAGAGGGAGTGGTTTGCATTACCATTGATGCAAGACTGTCATCACCGTTCTGATGTTAGCAGAAGCTGTATGGTGTTCGTGAGCCATGTTTCTAGGACTTGTCTCTCATGGATACAGTGAATGCTATTGATGTGTTCAATTATACATGTTAGATTAGACTTTCTGGAGTTACGGTTCTGCTGAAACAAGACATTAGAAGTGTAAATAAATACAATCTGACAGCATTATTTTACTTGAAATGCCCACTTTGGTTCATTACAACACAGTTGGAAATTCTTTTTGAAGAACATTTGAAAAATACTTTTGTGTTTATTCTCATGTGATGAGGATTTTCGAAAAGTCTGTGCTGAAGTTCTGTGATGACCAAGCCAGTATCAGTCAACAGACCTGTCCTGAGAACACTTTGTTGCTTCTCTATGGGGTGACCATGAATAATGTCTCACCAATCACACGCTGTTTATCCTCTTGAGATGTTGCAGTTTGGGAATTTCATTGTCTTCTTTTGTAGCTTGTCATTCTTCTGTTTCTTCTGTCTACCCGTGAAGGTCTGGGTTAGAATTGATCTTCAGTAACCCATCCTTGTCGGGACTAATGGGATCGGGAGGTCAGGCTCGCTGACTTGGTTGACACATGTCATCATATCCCAATTGTGTAGATCGATGCTCATGCTGTTGATGAGCCATCCAACGTAATCTCATAGTTTCTTGTTATTTGAGATAAACATTGTTTTCGCCTTATTTCTTTCCTTTTAGATGCCATGTTATTTTCCTAAAGCACAATTTTGTAAGATCTAAAGAGGGTATGTCGTGGGATAATTGAAGTACCATGCTATCTTGGAATCTGTTTGTGTGAAATTAACTGCCAATATCAAACTAGTTTAAAAGAAAAACAAACTTTGCCAAGTGTTGCCCAAGATTTTATGTGTCAAAACAAGAAACCTGGTAAATGTCACCATTTTTAATTGTACACTGATAAATGTATCGGAAACAACTGTAATCTCAATTATAACTCAGCTCAATGAAGAATATATAATTTTGTGTGTACTGTAAATGGTTTGGCATTATCATTAATTTAAAGAAATGGAAAGGTTGTTCTACATAAAGAAAATACTAATGAACCAGATTTGCTTATCTTAAGTGTAAATTAGGCCTTTGCTACCAACGTCACCCTGATTGTGTGGGTGTAGTCTTGCTAATGTTGCACCATTATCAATGTGTCAGTAGTTTCGTTATTTAGAAAATTAGACCATTGACACATTTTCTATGGGCGACCTTGGATAAAGACGACACTGGCATATTGGAAAATAGATATCTTACCTCATTTTTTTCATTATATGAAAAATCATGGTTTTGATGCTTTTTCACTTAACATAAAGGACTGTTTTTATCATGTCAATAATGTTTTCAGTAGTAAAACAAAAGGTTTGACTGTGTATTGTAATTGGACAAAACTGAACAGATTATTTGAAAACAAATATTTGTTCTTATTATGTTGTTATTTTCTCAGGAGGAATCAGACAATCAGCATATTGGTATAACTATGTGTAATCATAGCATATTGGTATATTTCATGTCTTCTGAAATGCAGATAAATGGCATGTGTGCTTTTGCATCAGTCATGGCGCCATGCAGGACAGATGCTCTACCATTGTTATGTATTGACTTTTAATTCCCTTATTCTTGTAACATTAGCCTCTATGCATATTCTCAGACACATGAGCCAATGTATGCAACCAATACACAAACAAATCTCTCACAATAGAAGAAAATACAAGATACAATAAATTCTAGCATTGCTTTATATTTGTTATGAGCACACTTTTCCAATTTTTCAAATCACAGCGTCCATTTTCCTATTGTTCCTTGATGTTAATTTGACTGATTTCATAGTGGTGACCATTTGTTGATTGAGTTTAAAATGTATGAGGAATTCAGGGAGGCATGTATTGCAGCCCAGTTTGAGTGAGAGAGTGTTTATAAGTTTTACGCCGCTTTTAGCAATATTGCAGCAATATCATGGCAGGGGACACCAGAAATGGGCTTCAGACATTGTACCCATGTGGGGAATCAAACCCAGGTTTTCGGCATGATGAGTGTGAATGATTTACCCACTAGGCTACCCCACCACCCCACCACTATATATGATGTCTCATAGCCAGTTTATATGGAACATGATTTTATAAACAGCATCAGATCAAGTTCACTTTGGTGTAAAGAATACTAGGCGACATTACACGATGATGAACACAGACAGTGAGGATCACTTATATCCTATTTTTTTAATTACTGTCTCTGAATCAACATCTTATATTTAAGGATCACTTATGTCCTATTTATTTTATTACTGTCTCTGAATCAACATCTTATATTTAAGGATCACTTATGTCCTATTTATTTTATTACTGTCTCTGAATCAACATCTTATATTTAAGGATCACTTATATCCTATTTATTTTATTACTGTCTCTGAATCAACATCTTATATTTAAGGATCACTTATATCCTATTTATTTTATTACTGTCTCTGAATCAACATCTTATATTTAAGGATCACTTATATCCTATTTATTTTATTACTGTCTCTGAATCAACATCTTATATTTAAGGATCACTTATATCCTATTTTTTTTATTACTGTCTCTGAATCAACATCTATATATTTAAGGATCACTTATGTCCTATTTATTTTATTACTGTCTCTGAATCAACATCATCTATTTAAGGATCACTTATATCCTATTTATTTTATTACTGTCTCTGAATCAACATCTTATATTTAAGGATCACTTATATCCTATTTATTTTATTACTGTCTCTGAATCAACATCTTATATTTAAGGATCACTTATATCCTATTTATTTTATTACTGTCTCTGAATCAACATCATCTATTTAAGGATCACTTATTTAAGGATCCTATTTATTTAATTACTGTCTCTGAATCAACATCTTATATTTAAGTTTTAAAACAGACATTACAAAAAGGCTGTGAATGATGATTTAGTAATATTTCCTAAATGGCTGGATTTACATTGTACCTAATTTTCCAAGGTCTTTTCAGTAATTTTACTTTATTCAAAATGACATCTCAGAACAGAATACATGATATAACTTGACAGAATTCCCTCAGAATTTCGTTCTGTGAAGTGTATTTGTGTGTATGATGTATTTTTAATTATGTTGGACTTCGACTTCAAAGTGTGGGTTAATGGGGAATGACCTGTATATCCCATGACATCCTGTGGGTTAAATCCCCAGCTCACACACCAAATATCACTGATTGGTTGCTATAAGACACATCTAGGTTTGTGATTGGCAGCCATGCTTCTGTCCTCTGCTATGGACACTGCCTCAGCTCACTGGGCAAGATACTAACAAAGCAGATATGAGGAATCCTGGTTAATCTGTCCTGGGCAATTAATATCACCAGCGAATGCCAGGAGGGCGGATTTGATGCTGCTGTTGTATCTAGAACCTGGGGTCATGTTTGTGAGAATTGTTGAGATGTAGGAAATTGTGTCCCTGTGAAGGTACGTCATCCAGTGGACCCTCAAGCCAACTCTGACACTAGTTTGTTCATACACAGGAATAGTAGTCAATATCTGGAAACATGTATGGTATGAATGATGACAGTTAGGGTTAGAATTCAGCAGTTGATGCTTGTTGTTGAGGTGATTAAAGGCATCAGGTGGTTAGAATTCAGCAGTTGATGCTTGTTGTTGAGGTGATTAAAGGCATCAGGTGGTTAGAATTCAGCAGTTGATGCTTGTTGTTGAGGTGATTAAAGGCATCAGGTGGTTAGAATTCAGCAGTTGATGCTTGTTGTTGAGGTGATTAAAGGCATCAGGTGGTTAGAATTCAGCAGTTGATGCTTGTTGTTGAGGTGATTAAAGGCATCAGGTGGTTAGAATTCAGCAGTTGATGCTTGTTGTTGAGGTGATTAAAGGCATCAGGTGGTTAGAATTCAGCAGTTGATGCTTGTTGTTGAGGTGATTAAAGGCATCAGGTGGTTAGAATTCAGCAGTTGATGCTTGTTGTTGAGGTGATTAAAGGCATCAGGTGGTTAGAATTCAGCAGTTGATGCTTGTTGTTGAGGTGATTAAAGGCATCAGGTGGTTAGAATTCAGCAGTTGATGCTTGTTGTTGAGGTGATTAAAGGCATCAGGTGGTTAGAATTCAGCAGTTGATGCTTGTTGTTAAGGTGATTAAAGGCATCAGGTGGTTAGAATTCAGCAGTTGATGCTTGTTGTTGAGGTGATTAAAGGCATCAGGTGGTTAGAATTCAGCAGTTGATGCTTGTTGTTGAGGTGATTAAAGGCATCAGGTGGTTAGAATTCAGCAGTTGATGCTTGTTGTTGAGGTGATTAAAAGGCATCAGGTGGTTAGAATTCAGCAGTTGATGCTTGTTGTTGAGGTGATTAAAGGCATCAGGTGGTTAGAATTCAGCAGTTGATGCTTGTTGTTGAGGTGATTAAAGGCATCAGGTGGTTAGAATTCAGCAGTTGATGCTTGTTGTTGAGGTGATTAAAGGCATCAGGTGGTTAGAATTCAGCAGTTGATGCTTGTTGTTGAGGTGATTAAAGGCATCAGGTGATTAGAATTCAGCAGTTGATGCTTGTTGTTGAGATGATTAAAGGCATCAGGTGGTTAGAATTCAGCAGTTGATGCTTGTTGTTGAGGTGATTAAAGGCATCAGGTGGTTAGAATTCAGCAGTTGATGCTTGTTGTTGAGGTGATTAAAGGCATCAGGTGGTTAGAATTCAGCAGTTGATGCTTGTTGTTGAGGTGATTAAAGGCATCAGGTGGTTAACCTTGGTCAGAAGAATGCTCATGATCTCAGTCACAGGATTGCCTGGTCCAGACTGCTATCATATTTGTGGAATATTGTGTTCAGCAGCAGAGAGTTTCTGAAGCCAGTGTTTTGGGCTGCTTGAAGAAAGACTGCTGGAACCAGAATGGCAGTCCTGTGTGTGTTTGTTTCAGGTCACTGAAAACATACATTGACTTCTAACTAGATTTAACAATATTGATTATTATAATTATACAGGGACAATGGCTCACATATACCTGTGGCACAGCTTAGATTGTCTTTGCGACTTTTGATGAGATCTATGATACGCAGCACAGGCCCCCAGTGGTTCTGCTCTAATTGGATAGTCATGATCATCAAAATGAGTTGTTTTTTCCAACCACATTCTTATAAGTATACATTGGAGTACATGGACATGGTGTCTAATGGCTGAAATGGTCAGTGTCTGATGCATAATGTTATAACGGCTGCAGCTTTCTTTTGATAACGGCGCGGTGGTGCAGCCTAGTGGTTAAAGTGTTTGTTCATCACGCGAAGGCCCAATTCCCCTCATGGGTACAGTGTGTGAAGCCAATTTCTGGTGTCTTTCGCCATGATATTGCTGGAATATTGCTAAAAGCAGCATAAAACCATACTCACTCACTCACTTATTTGATAACCATATTTTGAAAGATATTCAAGGACTCTGGGATAAATATTGCGAAAGCTGTGTGAATTGCGAAAGCTGTGTGAATTGCGAAAGCTGTGTGAATTGCCTATCTGTGACACAACGTGAGAAGTGTTCCCTGTGACTTTGACATATGCATGCATCTCTATTGCAACCTGGGTTAGGGTATGCACATCCAGGGGCATGTACACAGCCCACACTGCACCCCCTCCAGCATATTTAGTAATCACTTAAATATTGTTTGATCAGGTTGATGGGATTGTTATGAATAAACATAGCTCTCAGCAACTCCCAAATATACTCTGTCATTAATGGATTAACAATTGGTCTTGATGTTGGTAAACATGTCAGTGTTAATTCCATGTCACTTCCTCCATGTTGCCATGGCAGAAGACAAACGTTGTAAGCCTGCAATAGGGACTTCATAGGTTCACTTCCTGCTGGCAACATGTTTTCCAGGAAATTTTCCCTGATCAAGTGAAATTGACGAGGAAACACCAAATTCTGTAATTGCCAAGAGGTGTTTGAATGCCGGTTCACTTTGTTTATGCATGGTCAAGGAGACTAGATCCATGTTTTAACATGTGTTAGATTTCATACCTGATAAGTGTCAGATATAATGCAAGAAGAGATTTAATGCTCTATTTGATGGCATTAAATGTCAAGGTTACTCCATGTGAGATGTAATGACAAGTGTATTTAAACTCGTTGTCTTGGTTATTGTGATGGGATCACACTTTTCATTGGTTTTGGTCAGGGTTGTGCACTAAAGGTCTGACAAATCATGGTTCATACCTTTGGAAATGTTAGTAATTATTATGAAATCAAAGTATCTATCAGTGTGACGATAAACCAGAACTAAATGTGAACCTGTAAGTAACAACAGCATGCTTTGAAGTCTTCATATTTTTAACAGGGGCAGTGGGGTAGCCTAATGGTTAAAGCGTTGGCTCGTCATGCCAAAGACCCGGGTTCGAATCCCCACATGGGTACAATGTGTGAAGCCCATTTCTGGTGTCCCCCGCCGTGATATTGCTTGAATATTGCTAAAAGTGACGTAAAACCAAACTCAGTCAGTCAGTCAGTCAGTCATATTTGTAACACCACAAAGGTTTTCAATGAGAAATTTCCACAGTTTGAAGTATCTAAATACATGTTGAGAAAATGTGTAATTAGATTTTAGATGAGCTTTTGTCGAGGGTGAAGGTCAACAGAGGTAGCATCAAATGTTCTTATCTCAGGAATGTTCAATTTAATTCAATGGATTCTACTTCTGCTGAAAATGGAATCAAAGCAAAATATGAGAGATATTATTTCTTGCTTCTCTGCCTGGCATTGATGGCATTGGAGCAGACTTTGGTGTGGAGTTTAGTGCAATATAAGAATCCATATTATAATAATTATTATGGCATCAGGGGATAAAATGACTTTGGACATGGAATCTCAGTTGGCAAGCAAAATAAAGCTGGCATGAATAATTATGGAACAAGTACTAGTGTACGCACACACAAAAGTACCTGCATCATGAACCAATTGGCAGTAGTGACCCAGATGTCAGGTTGTCACATTTATCTCTGTATGAATCCTGTCGAGACAATGTCAGTCCTGGACCTGAGTGGTGGAACACGGACCTAACAAGTGTTCTGATTAAAGAACATGAATAATTTGCCATTATCATGAGGCCTTGACGGTGATCATGAAAATTGAATATGATCTTCAAGAAATATTTCATAATTATATGATGTGTTTTGCATTTCATTGGATAAAGATGCTAATACCGGCACTACAGTAGCAATTTAACATCTAAAAGTTGATTACTGTCAAATCAACATCGTCAGCATAATCCATCAAAATGGTTTGACGAAGTCGAACTGAACAAAGTCAGATTGACCAAACTGAAGACATCCACATTCAAAATTACAGAATTTTCGCATGATCAAAACCTTTCAGGCTGTAAAGCACCGAGGCTTATGAGATGAGTAAACTTTACAGTCTGTACCTCAGCAAGGCTTATGGGATGCGGAAACTTTACAATCTGTACCTCAGCAAGGCTTATGGGATGCGGAAACTTCACAGTCTGTACCACACCGAGGCTTATGGGATCCGGAAATTTCACGGTCTGACCCACACCAAGGCTTATGGGATGCAGAAACTTCACAGTCTGTACCACACCGAGGCTTATGGGATGCGGAAATTTCACAGACTGTACCACACCAAGACTTTTGGGATGCGGAAACTTCACAGTCTGTACCACACTTATGGATGAGGAAATTTCACATGGGATGGGATGCGGAAACGTTACAGTCTGTACCACACCCAGGTTTATGAGATGCGGAAACTTTACAGTCTGTACCTCACCGAGGCTTATGGGATGCAGAAACTTTACAGTCTGTACCACACCGAGGCTTATGGGATGCAGAAACTTTACAGTCTGTACCACACCGAGGCTTATGAAATGCAGAAATTTCACGGTCTGTACCACACCAAGGCTTATGGGATGCGGAAACTTCACAGTCTGTACCACACCGAGGCTTATGGGATGCAGAAACTTTACAGTCTGTACCACACCGAGGCTTATGAGATGCGGAAATTTCACGGTCTGTACCACACCAAGGCTTATGGGATGCAGAAACTTCACAGTCTGTACCACACCAAGGCTTATGGGATGCGGAAACTTTACCGTCTGTACCACACCAAGGCTTATGGGATGCGGAAATTTCACGGTCTGTACCACACCGAGGTTTATGGGATGAGTAAACTTCATGGTCTGTACATCACCAAGGCTTATGGGATCATTGTCTGTACCTCACCAAGGCTTATGGGATGCGGAAATTTCACGGTCTGTACCTCACCAAGGCTTATGGGATGAGTAAACTTCATGGTATGTACCTCACCAAGGCTTATGGGATGAGTAAACTTCACGGTCTGTACCTCACCGAGGCTTATGGGATGAGTAAACTTCATGGTCTGTACCTCACCAAGGCTTATGGGATGCGGTAACTTCATGGTCTGTACCTCACCAAGGTTATGGGATGTGGAAATTTCACGGTCTGTACCACACCAAGGCTTATGGGATGCGGAAACTTCACGGTCTGTACCACACCAAGGCTTATGGGATGCAGAAACTTCACGGTCTGTACCACACCAAGGCTTATGGGATGAGTAAACTTCATGGTCTGTACCTCACCGAGGCTTATGGGATGAGTAAATTTCATGGTCTGTACCTCACCAAGGCTTTTGGGATGCAGAAACAGGCTTATGGGATGTGGAAACTTTACACTCCGTACTACACCAAGGCTTTTGGGATGCGGAAACTTCACGGTCTGTACCTCACCAAGGCTTATGGGATGCGGAAACTTCACGGTCTGTACCTCACCAAGGCTTATGGGATGTTGAAACTTTACACTCCGTACTACACCAAGGCTTTTGGGATGCGGAAACTTCACGGTCTGTACCTCACCAAGGCTTATGGGATGCGGAAACCTTACTATCTGTACCTCACCAAGGCTTATGGGATGCAGAAACTTCACGGTCTGTACCTCACCAAGGCTTATGGGATGCGGAAACTTCACGGTCTGTACCTCACCAAGGCTTATGGGATGCGGAAACTTTATGGTCTGTACTCACCTGGGAGGCTTATGGGATGCGGAAACTTCACAGTCTGTACCACACCAAGGCTTATGGGATCGCGGAAACTTCACAGTCTGTACCACACCAAGGCTTATGGGATGCGGAAACTTTACAGTCTGTACCACACCAAGGCTTATGGGATGCGGAAACTTCACAGTCTGTACCACACCAAGGCTTATGGGATGCGGAAACTTCACGGTCTGTACCACACCAAGGCTTATGGGATGCGGAAACTTCACAGTCTGTACCACACCAAGGCTTATGGGATGCGGAAACTTCACGGTCTGTACCTCACCAAGGCTTATGGGATACGGAAACTTCATGGTCTGTACCACACCAAGGCTTATGGGATGCGGAAACTTCACAGTCTGTACCACACCAAGGCTTATGGGATGTGGAAACTTTACAGTCTATTCCACACCAAGGCTTATGGGATGCGGAAACTTCACGGTCTGTACCACACCAAGGCTTATGGGATGCGGAAACTTCATGGTCTGTACCTCACCAAGGCTTATGGGATGCGGAAACTTTACGGTCTGTACCTCACCAAGGCTTATGGGATGCGGAAACTTCATGGTCTGTACCACACCAAGGCTTATGGGATGCGGAAACTTCATGGTCTGTACCTCACCAAGGCTTATGGGATGCGGAAACTTCACGGTCTGTACCACACCAAGGCTTATGGGATGCTGAAACTTCATGGTCTGTACCTCACCAAGGCTTATGGGATGCGGAAACTTCATGGTCTGTACCTCACCAAGGCTTATGGGATGCGGAAACTTCATGGTCTGTACCACACCAAGGCTTATGGGATGCGGAAACTTCACGGTCTGTACCACACCAAGGCTTATGGGATGCGGAAACTTCATGGTCCTTATGGGATGCGGAAACTTCATGGTCTGTACCTCACCAAGGCTTATGGGATGGAAACTTCACGGGTCTGTACCTCACCAAGGCTTATGGGATGCGGAAACTTCATGGTCTGTACCACACCAAGGCTTATGGGATGTGTAAACTTCATGGTCTGTACCTCACCAAGGCCTATGGGATGCGGAAACTTCACGGTCTGTACCACACAAAGGCTTATGGGATGTGGAAACTTCATGGTCTGTACCTCACCAAGGCTTATGGGATGTGGAAACTTCATGGTCTGTACCTCACCAAGGCTTATGGGATGTGGAAACTTCATGGTCTGTACCTCACCAAGGCTTATGGGATGTGGAAACTTCACGGTCTGTACCTCACCAAGGCTTATGGGATGTGGAAACTTCATGGTCTGTACCTCACCAAGGCTTATGGGATGCGGAAACTTTACGGTCTGTACCACACCAAGGCTTATGGGATGTGGAAACTTCATGGTCTGTACCTCACCAAGGCTTATGGGATGCGGAAACTTCACGGTCTGTACCTCACCAAGGCTTATGGGATGTGGAAACTTTACAGTCTGTACCTCACCAAGGCTTATGGGATGCGGAAACTTCACGGTCTGTACCTCACCAAGGCTTATGGGATGCGGAAACTTCACGGTCTGTACCTCACCAAGGCTTATGGGATGTGGAAAATGGTTGTACCACATGGGCACAAGGCTTATGGGATGCGGAAACTTTACACTCCGTACTACACCAAGGCTTCCACTTACAACACTATCTTAACCACAGCATTAAACCTTTCTCGACTCACCCATCATCCATAACTGCACTGGTTGATTAACATCACATTCATATTTTCATCATTCTGTTACTGGAAGGCATTGTAACCTTCAACTGTAATTAAATTTACACTTTTTACATTTTGCGTAATTGCTGCATTTTGAGTAAAACCACCTGGCACAACCTCAAATTATTTATTCCACAGATTTCAGACATTATTGAACAGTTAGAATGAACAAGAACATCTGAGACCTGACCTAACCAGGAAAAGTAAAAGCAGGACACTGTGGCATGGAAATTGCTAGAAGAAATTACAAACAATAGAGGCTCACTTTCCTAATTCAATTTGTGAGCCTAAACACAGAGATAGGATAATGGATTGAAAGTTACAATTCTGGAAACAGTAATGAGATGGCCCTTTCCTGTCAATCTCCTATTACCTTGTCAGTGGAAATATGGGTTAGCAGTTAGTTCTGCAATTTCACCAGGCTAGACACACGGCTTTCCAAAACACCAAGCACAGCACTAGGCTTAACACACTGCTTAGCTTGACACAACACTGGACACAGCCCAAGTGACAAAAGTGATGTGTAATGCATGTCCAGTTTTGTACTATGTGTGTTTGTAAACAATAGACTTTGCCTGTGTTCTTGATGGATGCCAAGGTGGTGCTGATCTTTTTGAAAACTTGGAATCATCACTGACAGATTAAAATTCATAAACACATACATTTGATAGAGTCAGGATTGTACAATGGACTTGGCTTGTAGAAGACATATCTTGTAACTATGGAAACGATTTTGTTGCTTTTTGTGTATATCGTGCCTGTTAAGTAGGGTTCTAATTTTGACAAAATTCCAACAGGTTGAATTTGCACAGATGTGTTAAAATTTTTAGAGGATGTATATCTTACCTTGTCAACAAGGACGTAAAGTTTTCATTTTCAAGATTTTAAAATAAGACCTGTGTGTGGCTATTATAAACAGTGCATGTGTGGTACATTTGGTCATTATCCAAGGTTGTCTACCCTAAAAAATATTAAATACTCAACAGAACAGCCTGAATTGGTGCAGATAGTACAACACTATCGGCTGACACTGAAGGTCACATATACCCAACAGAACAGCCTGGAGATTGTACACTATTGGTTGACACTGAAGGTCACATATACCCAACAGAACAGCCTAGAGATTGTACACTATTGGTTGACACTGAAGGTCACATATATCCAACAGAACAGCCTGGAGATTGTACACTATTGGTTGACACTGAAGGTCACATATACCCAACAGAACAGCCAAGAGATTGTACACTATTGGTTGACACTGAAGGTCACATATACCCAACAGAACAGCCAAGAGATTGTACACTATTGGTTGACACTGAAGGTCACATATATACCCAACAGAACAGCCAAAGAGATTGTACATTATTGGTTGACACTGAAGGTCACATATACCCAACAGAACAGCCTAGAGATTGTACACTATTGGTTGACACTGAAGGTCACATATACCCAACAGAACAGCCTGGAGATGTACACTATTGGTTGACACTGAAGGTCACATATACCCAACAGAACAGCCTGGAGATGTACACTATTGGTTGACACTGAAGGTCACATATACCCAACAGAACAGCCTAGAGATGTACACTATTGGTTGACACTGAAGGTCACATATACCCAACAGAACAGCCTGGAGATTGTACACTATTGGTTGACACTGAAGGTCACATATACCCAACAGAACAGCCTGGAGATTGTACACTATTGGTTGACACTGAAGGTCACATATACCCAACAGAACAGCCTAGAGATGTACACTATTGGTTGACACTGAAGGTCATTTATACCCAACAGAACAGCCAAGAGATTGTACACTATTGGTTGACACTGAAGGTCACATATACCCAACAGAACAGCCTGGAGATTGTACACTATTGGTTGACACTGAAGGTCACATATACCCAACAGAACAGCCTGGAGATTGTACACTATTGGTTGACACTGAAGGTCACATATACCCAACAGAACAGCCAAGAGATTGTACACTATTGGTTGACACTGAAGGTCACATATACCCAACAGAACAGCCTGGAGATTGTACACTATCGGTTGACACTGAAGGTCACATATACCCAACAGAACAGCCTGGAGATTGTACACTATTGGTTGACACTGAAGGTCACATATACCCAACAGAACAGCCTGGAGATTGTACACTATTGGTTGACACTGAAGGTCACATATACCCAACAGAACAGCCTGGAGATTGTACACTATTGGTTGACAATGAAGGTCACATATACCCAACAGAACAGGCTATAGATGTACACTATCGGTTGACTCTGAAGGTCACATATACCCAACAGAACAGGCTATAGATGTACACTATCGGTTGACACTGAAGGTCACATATACCCAACAGAACAGCCTGGAGATTGTACACTATTGGTTGACACTGAAGGTCACATATACCCAACAGAACAGCCTGGAGATTGTACACTATTGGTTGACACTGAAGGTCACATATACCCAACAGAACAGCCTGGAGATTGTACACTGTTGGTTGACACTGAAGGTCATTTATACCTAACAGAACAGCCTGGAGATTGTACACTGTTGGTTGACACTGAAGGTCATTTATACCTAACAGAACAGCCTAGAGATTGTACACTATTGGTTGACACTGAAGGTCATTTATACCTAACAGAACAGCCTGGAGATTGTACACTGTTGGTTGACACTGAAGGTCATTTATACCCTAACAGAACAGCCTGGAGATTGTACACTATTGGTTGACACTGAAGGTCACATATACCCAACAAAACAGCCTGGAGATTGTACACTGTTGGTTGACACTGAAGGTCATTTATACCCAACAGAACAGCCTAGAGATTGTACACTATTGGTTGACACTGAAGGTCACATATACCCAACAGAACAGCCTGGAGATTGTACACTATTGGTTGACACTGAAGGTCACATATATCCAACAGAACAGCCTGGAGATTGTACACTATTGGTTGACACTGAAGGTCACATATACCCAACAGAACAGCCTGGAGATTGTACACTATTGGTTGACACTGAAGGTCACATATACCCAACAGAACAGCCTAGAGATTGTACACTATTGGTTGACACTGAAGGTCACATATACCCAACAGAACAGCCTGGAGATTGTACACTATTGGTTGACACTGAAGGTCACATATATCCAACGGAACAGCCTAGAGATTGTACACTATCGGTTGACACTGAAGGTCACATATACCCAACAGAACAGCCTAGAGATTGTACACTATCGGTTGACACTGAAGGTCACATATACCCAACAGAACACCTTGGAGATTGTACACTATTGGTTGACACTGAAGGTCACATATACCCAACAGAACAGCCTAGAGATTGTACACTATCGGTTGACACTGAAGGTCACATATACCCAACAGAACAGCCTGGAGATGTACACTATCGGTTGACACTGAAGGTCACATATACCCAACAGAACAGCCTGGAGATTGTACACTATTGGTTGAGATGTCACTTATGTGATATTGCAACTAGATATGCTGAGATTATTCATACGATTAGTGAAACTGAAGTTCACATAATACTGCAAAAAATAATTCTTTGAAACTTATACAACTGGCTGACATTGTAGTAGCCGAACAGCCAAACTATGGAATACTTCCTCTTTACTGGGATATCCCTTACCTCGTTGACATCAATACTGCCATGGGCTTGAATGAATGATTCAAAGTTGGGGCTGTCCATCGAATGGTGATGCGTTTAAATTATTTGAAAGGACAACTTTGAAGTATTTCCTGTTGGAATGAGATGTGCTGTCTGTGAATACTGTCAAGTTCATCTGTTCGATAATATCGTCATGATTTAGTTGAAAGGCATTAGTTCTTTAATAAATAAATGTTTATAGAAGCAATGCTATGAATATTGTGGCGTAAATATGGCAACAAAATATTTTTGAAAACTCTGCTTTAAGAATCACCTCCTTTGAGCAGAAACATCTTCTGGCACACACATTCAAATCTAAGTTTATGCAAGTTATGTGGGCTTTTGATGTATGGCTTGAATCTATAACCAATCCAGTGTTGCATCTCAGCCAGTTTGGGGGCACCACTGAATACCAACACAAATTGTATGCGTTGATTAAAATAATGGATAGGGTTGAACATTTTATCCAAACATTTTCAATTTTGCCTTCCCATTTCTAGTAGAAGTAGTGTATAATGTTTTTATCATCCTTGCTAATCAAATGTTTTTTATGGCTGAATATTAATTAGGGTTACAGTGTGTGACCTGACTGTAATGAGGGTGGTTACAGTGTGTGTGACTGACCTGTTGTGTGACCTGACTGTAATGAGGGTGGTTACAGT
The DNA here is from genome assembly GCF_003918875.1 of Haliotis rubra. Lineage (NCBI taxonomy): Eukaryota > Metazoa > Mollusca > Gastropoda > Lepetellida > Haliotidae > Haliotis > Haliotis rubra. The sequence goes on from NW_025765259.1 coordinate 212,682, forward strand.
GTGTGACCTGTGTGTGACCTGACTGTAATGAGGGTGGCATGGTGACTACAGGGTGGTTGTGACATGGTTACAGTGTGTGACCTGACTGTAATGAGGATGGTTACAGTGTGTGACCTGACTGTAATGAGGATGGTTACAGTGTGTGACCTGACTGTAATGAGGTTGGTTACAGTGTAACCTGTGTGTGACCTGACTGTAATGAGGATGGTTACAGTGTGTGACCTCACTGTAATGAGGATGGTTACAGTGTGTGACCTGACTGTAATGAGGATGGTTACAGTGTGTGACCTGACTGTAATGAGGATCGGTTACAGTGTGTGACCTGACTGTAATGAGGTTGGTTACAGTGTAACCTGTGTGAACTGACTGTAATGAGGATGGTTACAGTGTGTGACCTGACTGTAATGAGGATGGTTACAGTGTGTGACCTGACTGTAATGAGGGTGGTTACAGTGTGTGACCTGACTGTAATGAGAGTGGTTACAGTGTGTGACCTGACTGTAATGAGGGTGGTTACAATGTGTGACCTGACTGTAATGAGGGTGGTTACAGTGTGTGACCTGACTGTAATGAGGGTGGTTACAGTGTGTGACCTGACTGTAATGAGGGTGGTTACAGTGTGACCTGACTGTAATGAGATGGTTACAGTGTGTTACAGTGTGTGACCTGACTGTAATGAGAGTGGTTACAGTGTGACCTGACTGTAATGAGGCTACAGTGTGTGACCTGACTGTAATGAGGGTAGTTACAGTGTGTGACCTGACTGTAATGTGGGTGGTTACAGTGTGTGTGACCTGACTGTAATGAGGCTACAGTGTGTGACCTGACTATAATGAGGGTGGTTACAGTGTGTGACCTGACTGTAATGAGGGTGGTTACAGTGGGTGACCTGACTGTAATGAGAGTGGTTACAATGTGTGACCTGACTGTAATGAGAGTGGTTACAGTGGGTGACCTGACTGTAATGAGAGTGGTTACAGTGTGTGACCTGACTGTAATGAGGGTGGTTACAGTGGGTGACCTGACTGTATTGAGAGTGGTTACAGTGGGTGACCTGACTGTAATGAGGGTGGTTACAGTGTGTGACCTGACTGTAATGTGGGTGGTTACAGTGTGTGACCTGACTGTAATGAGGGTGGCTACAGTGTGTGACCTGACTATAATGAGGGTGGTTACAGTGTGTGACCTGACTGTAATGAGGATGGTTACAGTGTGACCTGACTGTAATGAGGAGTTGTTACAGTGTGTGACCTGACTGTAATGAGTGGTTACAGTGTGACCTGACTGTAATGAGGCTACAGTGTGTGACCTGACTGTAATGAGGGTGGTTACAGTGTGTGACCTGACTGTAATGTGGGTGGTTACAGTGTGTGACCTGACTGTAATGAGAGGCTACAGTGTGTGACCTGACTATAATGAGGGGTGGTTACAGTGTGTGACCTGACTGTAATGAGGGTGGTTACAGTGGGTGACCTGACTGTAATGAGAGTGGTTACAATGTGTGACCTGACTGTAATGAGAGTGGTTACAGTGGGTGACCTGACTGTAATGAGAGTGGTTACAATGTGTGACCTGACTGTAATGAGGGTGGTTACAGTGTGTGACCTGACTGTAATGAGAGTGGTTACAGTGTGTGACCTGACTGTAATGAGGGTGGTTACAGTGTGTGACCTGACTGTAATGAGGGTGGTTACAGTGTGTGACCTGACTGTAATGAGGGTGGTTACAGTGTGACCTGACTGTAATGAGGGTGGTTACAGTGTGTGACCTGACTGTAATGAGGGCTACAGTGTCTGACCTGACTGTAGTGAGGGCTACAGTGTCTGACCTGACTTTAGTGATGGTGGTCACAGTGTTTGTCAGGCATCTGGCTGTAATGAGAGTGTAACATAATGCTGATCGATGTCATCAGCCACTGGTCTCTGTGGCAAGAACACAAACTGTGGAGACACAGGAAATATTACTGACAGCAGTATTCAAACTCACTCGTTCAGAATGTGACAGGTCTGTTTGAGGCAATAAATCTTATTCTGAAATCTTCATGGGGATTCTTTATTTTAAAACCTCTCAGGTAATCTTTTCTGGTTCTGAGATGCAAGTAAGGAATCAGTGGATTGCATGTCACTGTGCCCCAGTGTGGATCATACAGAAATCAATCACTGGCTATTCTGGTCCAGCTGAGTATTTACAGACTGCTTTCAGGTAGCTGGAATATTGATGACTGGAATTAACAACAAACAAGTAATGTGCAAATATGTCATATATCTGCAGTAAGCCCATCAAGGACTGTATCGATTGGATCATAATGTAATTTGCTGGAGCTCACACTTGTTATTATCAGTCTTACCACAGGAGGTCGGCGGTTCCCTGGATATTGTTATTGCCTTGTGATGATTGCCCTGTGTGACCATGCAGTACCAAGCGTTAAATGGACAGGTGTTTGTTGTAGGAGTGTTTCACTAGACAGGTGTTTGTTGTAGGAGTGTTTACTAGACAGATGTTTGTTGTAGGAGTGTTTACTAGACAGGTGTTTGTTGTAGGAGTGTTCACTAGACAGGTGTTTGTTGTAGGAGTGTTCACTAGACAGGTGTTTGTTGTAGGAGTGTTTACTAGACAGGTGTTTGTTTACCTAGGTAGACAGGTGTTTGTTGTAGGAGTGTTTACTAGACAGGTGTTTGTTGTAGGAGTGGAGGTGTTTGTTGTAGGAGATAGGTGTTTGTTGTAGGAGTGTTCACAAGACAGGTGCCTGATGTAGGAGTGTTTGGTAGACAGGTGTTTCTTGTAGGAGTGTTCACTAGACAGGTGTTTGTTGTAGGAGTGTTTACTAGACAGGTGTTTGTTCACTAGACAGGTGTTTGTTGTAGGAGTGTTTACTAGACAGGTGTTTGTTGTAGGAGTGTTTACTAGACAGGTGTTTGTTGTAGGAGTGTTTACTAGACAGGTGTTTGTTGTAGGAGTGTTTACTAGACAGGTGTTTGTTGTAGGAGTGTTTACTAGACAGGTGTTTGTTGTAGGAGTGTTTACTAGACAGGTGTTGTAGGAGTGTTTACTAGACAGGTGTTTGTTGTAGGAGTGTTTACTAGACAGGTGTTTGTTGTAGGAGTGTTTACTAGACAGGTGTTTGTTGTAGGAGTGTTTACTAGACAGGTGTTTGTTGTAGGAGTGTTTACTAGACAGGTGTTTGTTGTAGGAGTGTTTACTAGACAGACAGGTGGCTTGTTGTAGACAGGTGTTTTTGTAGTGACTAAACAGGTGTTTGTTGTAGGAGTGTTTACTAGACAGGTGCTTGATGTAGGAGTGTTTACTAGACAGGTGTTTGTTGTAGGAGTGTTTACTAGACAGGTGCTTGTTGTAGGAGTGTTCAATAGAAAGGTGTTTGTTGTAGGAGTGTTCACAAGACAGGTGTTTGTTGTAGGAGTGTTTATAGACAGGTGCTTGATGTAGGAGTGTTCACTAGACAGGTACTTGGTGTAGCTGTGTTCACTAGGCAGGTGCTTGTTGTATGACTGTTCACTAGACAGGTGCTTGATGTAAGGGTGTTCACTAGACAGGTGCTTGTTGTAAGAGTGTTCACTTCACAGTTGCTTGATGTAGGAGTGTTCACTAGACAGGTGCTTGATGTAAGGGTGTTCACTAGACAAGTGCTTGTTGTAAGAGTGTTCACTTCACAGTTGCTTGATGTAGGAGTGTTCACTAGACAGGCGCTTGATGTAGGAGTGTTTACGGGACACTGGAGCATTCAGTAGATATCATAGGAGTGGGACATGTGATGGGGTATGGGAGAATTGCAACAGGGGTGGTGAGGTGAGGGACAGTCTTCCTGCCCACTAGATGTAAAGATGTTGAACTGTCTGGTTCTTCTAAGCGTAGACACAACTCAATTCACCACTTGGTGCAATGTGTAACCCCTTCTGTTGTGGCCTGCTGTGATATTGCTGGAATGTTACTAGAAAAATGAAAAGCCAAACTCCTTCCTCACTCACTCAGTCTCATGGTGCATCGACCTTGTCACATTTCGATTGTTGCATGATTGGTCCTGGACTCTTGGGAAATGTGTGACAGCTGTGCTGCCATCCCCTGATACTCTAGATTCTCATCCCAGGTCTAGCCAGTGACATTAATCTGTTGGCCTTGTGTATATCTCATCCCAGGTCTAGCCAGTGACATTAGGCTGTTGGTCTTGTGTATATCAGGGACTGGCCATTTGTTGTATGGGATGCGGAGTTTTTGTGTTATATTGGTCCTAGGATTGTACTTCTTGCAGAGCTACACAAATACATGTAATTGCATGCCCTGAAAATAATACACACTACTGAATGCAAGCTTGCACATCATCCAGTCCTTTACATGTAACAGTGAATGACGTACATCACTTTGGACTTCCTTGGCACAAGCAGCCTCATATAACTTATATATTTTGTGTACAAATCTCCCTCTCCTCCCTTTACCTCAACCCCCCTTCTCCCTACCTTTCCTCCTGTCCCTTCCCCCTACGTCCTCTCCTTCCCTCTGCCCCCACCTCCCTCCGCTCCCCTCCCTGTCCTACGTCCTCTCCTTCCCCCTACGTCCTCTCCTTCCCTCTGCCCCAACCTCCCTCCGGCTCCCCTCCCTGTCCTCGTCCTCTCCTTCCCCCTACGTCCTCTCCTTCCCTCTGCCCCCCACCTCCCTCTGCTCCCCTCCCTGTCCTACGTCCTCTCCTTCCCCTACGTCCTCTCCTTCCCTCTGCCCCCACCTCCTTCTGCTCCCCTCCCTGTCCTCGTCCTCTCCTTCCCCCCCTACGTCCTCTCCTTCCCCCTATGTCCTCTCCTTCCCTCTGCCCCCACCTCCCTCCTTACTCCCTCTTTACTCACTCACTCACTCACAGTCACCGTTCATTAATTGTGATGTAGGATTGTAAATGGCAAATATAGTGTAGCCGTTAATGCTCTCTAGCTCTGCACGATGGGATCTTAGTGCTGGGAATAAGAGAGCTCCACTGTTAAACATACACTTACAATACGGCCCATCGATTCATGGTGCAGATACCTGCTTGTAAACAGACATCTCCTTGGAATGACTTCTCTCCAGGAATGTGTTGCTGGAATGTGTTGCTGGAATGTGTCACGTTGGAATGTGTGTTGCAGGAAGGAATGTGTGACTGAATGTGTGTGGAACAACCATGTTGCAGGAATGTGTGACTGGAATGTGTGTGGAACAACCATGTTGCAGGAATGTGTGTGGAACAACCATGTTGCAGGAATGTGTGACTGGAATGTGTGTGGAACAACCACGTTCTGTGTGAAAACATGAAGCACCATCATCAATGATAATGACTAAAGGGAAATATTTAATTCGTTTAGAAATTGATAAATGCCAGATTGATTTTTCAAAGCAGGTTCATGTGAGATCTTTGAAGATTATTCCCGCTAACTCAGCTTGACGACTCAGTCCCACCCCATATGGTGCTTCAAATTAGTCCTTCCAGTTCATATCTTATCCGACTAGAAAACAAGTTGAGGGCATTTCAGCCAGCTAGATGTGGATATAAGTACTATCATTGTCTCCAGCAGTATTGATCTGTGTGATAGATGTGGAGGACCACAGTCTTTACAGGCCCAGCTATCAGAACTCGCTTGATTCTGTTGTCCTGTGAAGAGAGTTGATTTGACATCCTGCACTCTCAGCACTTGGTTTCAATATCAAACAGAGGCTAAGTTTTCACCTGTCTCATCAGGGACATCATTACAGTTCAAAGTATCAGTGTTGATTGATCAATATGGTAGAATATGATCTTATCGTATCATTTACTTTTTCATTTGGTTTCACTGGCATCAGGATATTGGGTTTGTGTTGTGAAGGAGTGAGTGAGGCTGCTTTTTATGTACCTTTAGCAATGCATTGGAGAAATGTATGGTATAGGAAGTAGAGTGTTATGGAGGGAAATGTGACATCCCAGCTGAGATACAAATTGGTGATACCATGGCCTTTTGTCAAGTCCAGCCACAAACAAGCAGGTTGACATTTCTCAAGACATTTAAGAGAATCACACCAGCAAATCAGTGTTTCGTATTGATTCCCTTGAAAATAAGTCCGTAACAACATGGCGTGAAACCAATAAAAAAACTATTCTTGCATTATTAACAATAATTATTGTGTTATATTGAACAATAATTAAATATTCTGGAATTAACCAAGTTATAGAAATCAATACATGTCACTCCAAAGGATGTACAATGGCAGTACAAACTTGAGTGGGAATAATGATGAAGACAGAGACGCTAACATTCACCTCACTGCACAGTAGTCTGTCTTCTCAAAGGGGGTTAAAGTACTCTAAACTTACTGTCCTCTATGTATGTCCCAACACTTTCAAAGTACATTTAAACTTACAAAGATTTTTAAACGTAGCATTTTTGTGATTTTAAATTATGGGTTAACTTTCCTACAATCGCCAGCACGCTGAAGGTATGGTGTAAATCCAACTAGGGTCCATGCAGGTAGCAAAAGTACTGTAAGTCCCCATGGTCCCTGGTATGGTCATCTACCTTCAGTTGCTGGCAACCTACAGCCTGTTTTTATCTTGCATTGTCATTTATAGTTAAAATATTTTAGATTTATTTACTAGTTTTAAATTTTATCTGTAATAATCTAGTTGTTTTACTGTCCTTCGTTGACAGGTTTTTAAATTTACTTTCAATTGGTATATATTTATCATTTGAATTAGTCACGATATGGCTGAAACATTGCCGATGTGACTTAAAATCTTAACTCACCCACTGCTCAATAGTTAGTAGCTTCCAAAACAGATCTGGGCTGAGTATCCAGGGTGAAAAATGATCTCAACACAACTGTTGGTCTTCTTGTAATGTGTGCGAAGCCCATTTCTGGTGTCCCCTGCTGTGAAATTGTTGGAATATTGCTAAAAGCGGCATAAAACCAAACTCACTCACTCACTCACTCTTGTAATGTGAAATGTAGTGTGAGATGACTGGGGCAAAAGCATGACCCTTATGTATTGTGTAACTGTCCTGAAACTTTCCATAATATTCTAGGTTGGACAATGCTGGAAAGGCCAGTGTGGTTGTAGCCTAAACAGCACAAGTCAAAATGGAGCACACCACTCCTCAGCTGAATGTCAACAGAAATAGTGCTATCTACTTTAAACACATTTCCACAAAAAATAACACTGCAACATGACGGCAGCCATAACCTGGACAGGATGTTTGTTGCTTTCTTTTGTGCTTTCTGTGAGAGAGCTGTATGGACACAGTCTTTCATTACCAGAATTGTCATTCAGGTGGTACTGACCAAGTGGTTCCAGGGTCATTGGGTACTCCTTACTGCAAGGGAGACCAAGGTCATTTGGTTCTTATTGTATGGGAGACCAAGCTCATCGGGTACTTACTGTATGGGAGACCAAGGTCATCGGGTATAGTCTGTTTGCAGTGAAAACGTACCAATGAATTTCAATTTAAAAAAAAAGTAAATCAAATAGAGTGAAATTAAGATTGTGAATCCTCATAATTTTACCTTGCCAACTGAACATTTAAATCTCAGGAGTTTACTCATCTTAGGATAAAAGTTGTTTAACATATGATCATACATTCAAATTTAATGTCATCGGGTACTTATGGGTACTTACGGTATGGGAGACCAATGTCATTGGGTACTTACTGCATCGGAGACTGATGTCATCGGGTACCTGCCGATTGGGGGACCAAGGTCATCAGGTACCTACTGTATAGGCGACCAAGGTTATTGGGTACCTACTGAATGGTAGATCAAGGTCAATGCGTAGTCCTTACTGCATGGGAGACTAAGATCATTAGGTACTTACTGAATGCTAGTCCAAGGTCATTGTGTACCTACAAAATTGACCAAGATCAATGGATACTATTTATTCCTTACTAAGGCATTTATATTGTATAAATGTAGGGCGTTGGGATGGCCTAATTGTTAAAGTGTTAACTCATCAAGTGGAATACCCAGGTTTGATTCCCCACATAGGTTCAATGTGTGAAGGGAATTCAATTTCTGATGTAAAATGATGTAAAACCATATTCTCTTACTCTCACTCTCACTCACTCATCAATAGCATTGGTTCTCATCAAACCAGAACAAGTTGATTGGATACTTTTAATACCGGACTAAGATCGTTGAACTTACTGAATCTCACCAAGGGCATCATGTACTTATTGAAATCAATGAAGTTGATTGGTTGACTGTCCTATTGCAGATTTAATTTGTGTGGTACAGTGGAAGCAGGCCCCTCTATCCGTCTGGTCTAGTATGACATCCCATCTGTATATGAATAATCCAAGGCGTCATGACACGGATGTAATTGCACGCTATTCTGTAAGAGTTCAATATTGACTCGAGTTTTTCCACAAAGGTGTTAGCTCTGTCAGATGATTTCTTGTTTGAAGCAGTGCACCATAAACACCAGGACATTACACGCAAATATTTACCTGCATTAACTAAAGCGCCAGTGAACAGGGTAAGGCATGGATTTGTCTACAGCGGCTGGTAGTTGGACAGAGAGTGCAAGCTGTCATGTTTGCCAGAGACTGAGTCAAAGGCATCAATAAACTTGGACACATTTCCTGCTTCTTTAGGAACAGAGGACAACTCATTACTCAGCAGTTGGGGAGCATTTCAAGACTCTTCATTTAGCCGGGGTTGTATGCGTCTAAAACTGTGCACCAGCGCATGTACCATGCAAATAGGCAGTTCTTTATTTGACATACCGACATCCCAATAACATAAGTAGGAACACTGTATTTCATTGTGAGAACAACCCCGGAGTATAATATGGAGTAGATTAAGTAATTGAACATGTCTGAGCTGCATGAATAAAATTTAAGGCTTTCATTTCTTGAATATTCTGGTTTTTATATCTCTGAGCCTTAGTGTTGACATTCACAAATTCAACATTTCAGGGACAGATTGAGCTTGCATTCTTTGTTTCGGGTTTAAAGCAATATTCAAGCAATATCACGCCAGGGGAAATTTGGAGAACCAAAACATGGCTTTTGACATGAAAGGTTGAACAAAGGAGGCTATCCCAATTTCGCTGTTTGCCTGAATGTGTCCAGAAGGAATACCAATAAGCTTATTTGTGATGCTATGGAATGAATGTCTTTGTCCTGGAAGCCTTTGTGGCAACACAACAATGTGTTCCATTTCAATAGATATAGACGATATTAACTTCATTGTGGAAGAAATTACTGGATGAAAAATACAATTATGGGATGAATATAAGATTCAGAAGGTCCTGTCATGCTATGTCTAGTTCGGAAATGGGACACTAATTGTATGTTTAATGATTATGTGTAGATCCATGCTGTATGTTTATTTTCTTTGTCTGACCTCAAGTTTCAACAAATTCAACAGTGGAAGTGTGATTACATGTACGAGAATACTTTCCATTCAGATTGAAGATATCCTGTGAATATTTGTTCTCTCAACTGAGCACAGAGCCTCTCGTCACATTAAATGATATCAGACCAATGTTGGTGATATCCAGGGAAATGCACCCCGGGGATACAACCTTGGTCTAGTAAGCCGTGAGAGCACAAGGACCGCTCTGAAAATCTACTGCTCTGAATATTACATCTTTCAGATTTCCTTCTCCAGCTTGAAGACACTAGAACTCACTGATTCAGAAAATGATCACATGATGTGCGATGTCTATAATGAAACCAAAATGGCACTGAATGCTTGTTGAGGCTGGGAGATGTTCACCACTGCATCATTAAACCATCCTTCGACCACAGGCTTCCTGATCTGAAGATGGCAGTAAAAGATCTTGAAATGATTAGGGATTTCAAAGCCACACAGACATGGGGTTCCTGGAGGACGGATCAGTTTGGTATTTAATGATCAGACAGTTTTTTTCAAGATTTGGTTCATGGCATTGTTTTGTGTAATTACCAAGGAAAATATGTGAACATGCTGTGGCATTCTGACTTGTAGAGGAGCTTGTTCCTGGTTTAGAATTTTAACTATTTATTAAAGGCCTTTTCATGAGAAGCTGGCTAAATGTAACAATGTCTGATCCAGCTAGTATTTTTCGACTCATCATGTTATATAGGTGAGGAGGATAAAACTTGATGAAGAAATGCATCCTAGAACTATCTCTGTACGTTGGGCAGCTTGATATTGCTAATCAATCGGCCACATGATTTCCACATTATGATTGCTACATTGGCCACATATAAGGATCACATTCAGGTAATACACTCCTGATTTACTGGGAATCTGTTGCAAATAATGGTGTGATATCTCAGTTAGAATTGGTCCTCAGTAACCTGAGAAGACACAGTCGATGAGATGGGCTGGTTTGTTGACTTGGTTAGTGGGTGATATCACCAGTCACTGGATTGTCTGACCCACTTTTGATTATTTGCAGGCAGTATTATTCCACAGCTATCCATGTACCACCACAACTACACCAACATACCACCACAACTACATCAACATACCACAGCACAACACCATTACAACAGCATATTACCTCAACACCACGGCAAGCAATTACCTCAACCAAAACAAAAACCATAGCATTACAAAATAATAGGGTAACAATATATGGATGAACAACTTCTTTATTGCAGTCAGAGCGACATTTTGACATTTCGGTGTAGGTTCTAACACTGTTATCAAGCAAGTTGTATCACTTGCTTGATAATGGTGTTAGAACCTACACCAAACGTCAGCTCTCACAGCAATAGAGAAGTTGTTCATCCATATATTGTTATATTGTTATCCTTCCTACTGCTCCAACTTCTAAATGCCTCTCAAAGAAGTTACCAGAATAATACAGCACGACTGCCACAGCACACTACAGCACACTTTAGCACATTACAGCATACCAGCATACCATACCACAGCACACATTACACTACAGCACATACCACATCACACTACAGCACAGCACAGCACATTACAGCATACCACTACAGCACATACAGCATACCACAGCACATTACAGCATACCCACAGCACATTACAGTATACCACAGCACATTACAGCATACCACAGGCATTACAGCATACCACAGCACACATTACAGCATACCACATCATACCACAGCACGGCATACCACAGCACACAGCACATTACAGCATACCACAGCACATTACAGCATACCACATTTACAGCATACCACATCACACTCCACACACAGCATACCACAGCACAGTATACAGCACAGCACATTACAGCAGCATACCACAGCATACAGCACCACAGCACACAGCATACCACATACAGCACATTACAGCATACCACATCACATTACAGCATACAGCATACCATCACATTACAGCATACCACAGCACACCACAGCATACCACCACAGCACATTACATCACATACCCACATACCACAGCACATTACACTACATCACACTACAGCATACCACAGCACACTACAGCATACCACAGCACATTACAGCATACCACAGCACACTACACATACAGCATACCACAGCACATATTACAGCACACCAGCACCACAGCACTACGCATACCACAGCACATTACAGCATACCACAGCACATTACAGTATACCACAGCACATTACAGCATACCACAGCACATTACAGCATACCACAGCACATTACAGCATACCACAGCACATTACAGCATACCACAGCACATTACAGCATGGCTGCCACTACACTAGCGTATTACAGCATCACTGCACATTACAGCATATATACAACTACAGCAATACCACAGCACATTTGACAGCATACCACCATGGCTGCCAAACTAACGTTTAGTCTCTGATATATTATATTGAAAAGCATTCCCCATTGAGAAGCGGCCCAGAGAGATACTGAACCCGAGGAATTATAGACTTGCTTTATTTTGGGCTTTAGCACTGGTCTGGGTGTAAGGGGAAATAATGTTGAGGGTCTGTGACTACCATACCATCGAGCCTACTGGAGCTTGCAGTAGCCCTCTGACTTCCTGGACTGGAATAACTCTGAAGTGTCACCTTCTGGCAAGCTATCACATTTAGCCACTGTCTTTCTGGTGAGTTACCTCTAATTTGCAAATTAACAGAAAAACCTTTCTGGGCTTGCAGCGAAGACCTGCCCATGTGAACATGAGATAGACTGATGTTCTTTGCTTCAACTCATCAGAGAAGATTACATCCATGAACACAATCTTTAACGTTGTGGTGGTTACCATAGTAATGCTCTCAGTGTTAGTATGGGTCACATTCAAACTTACACATCACCTGGTAGGAGCTTGTCCATCCCTGTCCACTCTTATCACACCCTGACTCTGGAATCTGTCCTCCCTTATCACACCCTGACACTGGAATCTGGCCACTCTTATCACACCCTGACTCTGGGATCTGTCCACCCTTATCACACCCTGACTCTGGAATCTGTCCACCCTTATCACACCCTGACTCTGGGATCTGTCCACCCTTATCACACCCTGACTCTGGGATCTGTCCTCCCTTATCACACCCTGACTCTGGAATCTGTCACTCTTATCACACCCTGACTCTGGGATCTGTCCTCCCTTATCACACCCTGACTCTGCGATCTGTCCACCCTTATCACACCCTGACTCTGGGATCTGTCCACCCTTATCACACCCTGACTCTGGGATCTGTCCTCCCTTATCACACCCTGACTCTGGGATCTGTCTACTCTTATCACACCCTGACTCTGGGATCTGTCTACTCTTATCACACCCTGACTCTGGGATCTGTCTACTCTTATCTGTCCTCTACCTTATCACACCCTGACTCTGGAATCTGTCCTCCCTTATCACACCCTGACTCTGGGATCTGTCTACTCTTATCACACCCTGACTCTGGAATCTGTCCTCCCTTATCACACCCTGACTCTGGGATCTGTCCACTCTTATCACACCCTGACTCTGGAATCTGTCCTCCCTTATCACACCCTGACTCTGGAATCTGTCCACGCTTATCACACCCTGCTTCTGGGATCTGTCCACCCTTATCACACCCTGCTTCTGGGATCTGTCCACCCTTATCACAACTTCACTCTTGGGTCTGGCCATCCCTTTCATATCACCTACAGGCAAATATTCTACTCTCTGTGCATGTACTACTTTCATAACTCCTACTCTTATCAAATGGTGAAATAGTGCTCCTCAAGTACTAAGTAGCTAGACAAAATATAGAAACTGAACCAATGCCAACATTATTATTATTATTATAGGATATTTATATAGCGCACATATCCATGCAACTTGTGCATGCTCAAGGCGCTGGTATTTTTTCCCATCGATCATTGGATGTCAGTCTCAACGGCACATATCTTATTATCAAACTCAACTTCCTGGGGAGTATACAACTCTTGCAGCCACGAGGCGAACCAAGGTTTTGTGGCTTTCTCATCCTAGCATTGACCTTTAGTCGCTAGTGATAAATCTTGAAATGAAGTGAGGTGAGGTGAGGTGAAATTGGGTTTAACGTCGTGCTTGAGAATATTTCGCTCATATGACGACGTGCATGCGTGTGTATGTGTATGTGCGGCTGCTTGTACTAGCCCAGACTTAGGCTGGTTTTATAGTGCTAGCCCACTGAGATACCATGCCGCAGTGAAGCATGAATACCCCACTCAGACACATTATACTGACTCCAAGCCGACCAGTCCTTGTTGTACCCGTTAATGCCAAGAGCGGGGCAGGGACCAACAAGTACCATATTTTAATGTCTTTTGGTATGTTGGGCCGGGGAATCGAACCCGCGACCTTCCGCTCTCAAGGCGGATGCTCTAACCACTACACCACGAAGGCGGTTCTTGAAATGAAGTAATAATATGTAAAAACCTATTTGTAGATTTGGTATTAGTTCTATTGGTGAAAGGAGTGTGCAAAAATGACAATCCAAGACAAATTAGAATTGTATGCAATTAAAAGAACTATCATTCTGTGAAATCGATACAAAATAAATATGGATATATATTGTTCTGGGATATTCCAGCCCAAAATACATGACATATGATTATACAATGCCATTTAGAAAGTGGTCAAATGTAACATATGTTATATTTGGGATTACACTTTCATAGTAAAGTACAGATTCTAGTACTTTTGTTGGGTTGAGTCCCATCTGGGATTCGAACCCACATCCTCAGAGTCAGGCACCAAATCATCAGCACACTAAGTCAGCCGCCTAACCCGCTCAGCCACTGCGACTTGACATGTATCACAACTCCTGACTGTCAGCTGGATCTACATTTGTAACGTGCCTGGAGTTACAGCTAAGTTAAATTGTGTTTCAAAATCCTCACCAGATTTATGAATGAATTATTTCCTTCTTCCATAGCAAGGAAACACACAAATATTCATCTTATCATTGGCTGCTTCTAAAGTATGTTCAGAATGCTGCTCTTCTTGTCTTAAATGTACGCAAGGTAATACGTGCAGAAATGTGTCATGACAAAATGAAGAAAAGAAATATGATTTCTTTTGGACCTTGTGTGCATATTTGCTCAAAGTCGTTATGTTAAAGTTATTTCTCCGATGCTTGTCGATCGATGTAAGTGATCGAGTTGTATCGTCGATAATGATCGATAAATGTGTTATTTTCTCGATGCTTGTCGATAAGTGATCGATGTATTGTTAATGTCGATAAGGACCAATATATCTTTAAGTCAAAGTTATTTCTCGATGCTTGTCGATAATTGAGTGATTGATGTATCATTAATATCAAAGTTATTTCTCCGATGCTTGTCAATCAATATATCGTTATCGATGTATTGTTAATGTCAATAAGTGATTATATTCTCAAAGTTGTTTCTCCGATGCTTGTCGATAAGTGAGATATATCGTTATGTCAAAGTTATTTCTCCGATACTTGTTGATAAGTGATCAATATATATCGTCAGTGTTAAGTGATCAAAAGTTATTTTATTTCACCGATGCTTGTCAATAAGTGATCAATATATCGTCAGTGTCAAAGTTATTTCTCCGATGCTTGTTGATAAGTGATCAATATATCGTTATGTCAAAGTTATTTCTCGATACTTGTCGATAAGTGATCAATATATCGATCAATATATCGTTATGATCAATATAGTTAGTTTCCTCAATACTTGTCGATAAGTGATCAATATATCGTTATGTCAAAGTTATTTCTCCGATACTTGTCGATAAGTGATCAATATATCGTTATGTCAAAGTTGTTTCTCCGATACTTGTCGATAAGTGATCATATATATCAAAGTTATGATCTTGTTGAAAGTGATCAATATATTATGTCAAAGATGCTTGTCGATCCGATAAGTGATCAATATATCGTTATGTCAAAGTTATTTCTCCGATACTTGTCGATAAGTGATCAATATATCGTTATGTCAAAGTTATTTCTCCGATACTTGTCAATAAGTGATCAATATATCGTTATGTCAAAGTTGTTTCTCCGATGCTTGTCGATAAGTGATCAATATATCGTTATGTCAAAGTTATTTCTCCAATACTTGTCAATAAGTGATCAATATATCGTTATGTCAAAGTTATTTCTCCAATACTTGTCAATAAGTGATCAATATATGTCGATTATGTCAAAAGTTGTTTCTCCGATGCTTGTCGATAAGTGATCAATATATCGTTATGTCAAAGTTATTTCTCCGATACTTGTCGATAAGTGATCAATATATCGTTATGTCAAAGTTATTTCTCCAATACTTGTCGATAAGTGATCAATATATCGTTATGTCAAAGTTGTTTCTCCGATTCTTGTCGATAAGTGATCAATATATCGTTATGTCAAAGTTATTTCTCAAATACTTGTTGATAAGTGATCAATATATCGTTATGTTAAAGTTATTTCTCCGATGCTTGTCGAAAAGTTATCAATGTATCGTTAATATCAAAGTTATTTCTCCGATGCTTGTCGAAAAGTTGATCAATGTATCGTTAATATCAAAGTTATTTCTTTCGATAAGTGATTGTTCGATGTATCGTTATGTCAAAGTTGCTGATACTTGTCAATAAGTGATCGATATATCGTCAGTGATGCAACAACATTATGTGGTACTAGTATTGACACTTTAACACAAAGATTTATTCAAACTGAAAAACCTACAATGTCTGACTATTGATGCCCTTTCTATCTTGATTATAATACGGAAATGAGTTGCTAGGGTGATGGTAACTGAAGAACTGGTAACATTCTCTAGGTTATTAACAGTTGTGTGGGATACAGTGCTGTAGGCAGTAGATAGTCTCAATGAAACTCTGGATACCGTGACTTATGTTTCTATTGTTGTACTAATGGCTTCCTAATGACACTATTGACCAGAAAATACAGACCTTCAGCAGATCAGTCAATAGTCTCTGAATCTGAGCATATACTACTCAACCTCTCATAGGGATATGAAGGTGTGGTGTGACTACAGTACAGGTGTTGTCCAGCAGAGAGTATTTGATACTTCCTCAGAGCGATAGATAACTTTTTGGTCATTGAGTTACGTGCTCGCTCGTGTTCATCTCAAATAAATTGAGACCAAATAAATTTTACCCACCTCACACAAACTCAATTGGGTATTTTGCCATTTTCCATAATTGTAAAAATATAATAAAGTTTAAACATTGGTTTTTGTGTTTGTTATTTATATTTGATCTGTAGTGTAATATGAGAACGACTGGAAGTTGCCAAGTTCATGTGCTGAAATAGAACCTTTCAATATACCGCTATAGTTATTTTATCTATTTTTTGGTGTATGCATGTAAGATCAAATTTATTGAGTATTTGCAAAAATTCAAGCGTACTTGTACGCAATAGACTTAATAGGAATTGAGTATTCATATGAATATTTGGGTAATTTACACAGATACGCAGCTTATCTGTACCTCCTTGACCACTTGATTATCATTTACATATTGCTATAGGGAAGAAGGTGGTATTGTGTTAGTGGGGGGTTGTATCCATGAATTTAGAGATTATCTTACTTATTCTGAAAATTTGGGTGAAAATAAAATTGATCTTCCAGGTTTTACAAAATTTATATAATAGTTGACTTTGGATTAAGATTTTTAGTGGTCACCTCATTTCAGAACAAAAAAGTGAGTGAGTGAGTGAGTTTTCAGCTGCTTTTAGCAAGATTCCAGCAATATTGGAGCTGGGGCACCAGAAATAGGCTTCACATATTGTACCATGTAGGTAATCAAACCCTGGTCGAGCAAACACTTTAACCACTAGGCTACCCAATCTCCCCTCAGAGAAAGAAACTGTATGTTTTGTTGTTCTTTAGTTTCAGTAGGTTGATGTCAACTGTGTTTATAACAGTTTGAAAGTATTCAGTGTTCCTAGCAAACGTTGAATGGTATATATGTGTTGTGAGCCAGACCAACATCCATACGATGTGTTATTTACTGTATCCTGCAGTTCGCTGGGGAAGCAGCTGACTAATGTCTGTGTACACGGCTGTACATGATACCTCACTGCTCAGATGGAAGTGATACAAGGTTGCTTCATGTCAGTTTCATGTCAGTTTCATGGTGAAGATGACACTGAATGTGATGGTGGATCTCCTGTCTTATTGGTTAGGGCCAGTTTCATTCAAGTTGTCCAGTTTCATGGCAGTTGAAGATTGATCTTCACATATACTGAAGGTGGTGGCATACAGTTTCTCAGTAACATTGTGTTCAGTCATAGTTATTGGTTATTGTGGATTATTATATTGTGTTCGGTTTCACATAGTAAAGTAATGATGTGTTCAGTTGCATAGGAGATTTCTGACATTGTAGTTTCACATGAACAATTCACAATGGATTCAAGTTAACATTGTGTTCAGGCCAGTAACATTGTGTTCAGATTCACATAGTAACAGTAACATTGTGTTTATCTGTACAGTTTGATGAGATTGGTTCATCTTCAGTAATGTTGTGTTATATTGTCTTCATTAGCATAGTAAAGTAACATTGTGCATTCACATAGTTGTGTTCAGTTGCTGTGTTCAGTTTCACATAGTAACAGTAACATTGTGTTCAGTTTCACATAGTAACAGTAATGTTGTGTTCAGATTCACATAGAAACAGTAACATTGTGTTCAGATTCACATAGTAACAGTAACATTGTGTTCAGTTTCACATAGTAACAGTAACATTGTGTTCAGATTCACATAGTAACAGTAACATTGTGTTCAGTTTCACATAGTAATAGTAATGTTGTGTTCAGTTGCATACAGTTTCACATTGTTACACTGACATTGTGTTCAGTTTCACATAGTAACACTAACATTGTGTTCAGATTCACATAGTAACAGTAACATGTGTGTTCAGATTCACATAGTAACAGTAACATTGTGTTCAGATTCACATAGTAACAGTAACATTGTGTTCAGATTCACATAGTAACAGTAACATTGTGTTCAGATTCACATAGAAACAGTAACACTGTGTTCAGATTCACATAGTAACAGTAACATTGTGTTCAGTTTCACATAGTAACAGTAACATTGTGTTCAGATTCACATAGTAACAGTAACATTGTGTTCAGATTCACATAGTAACATCATTGTGCGAGAAGACCACATGAAACCCTAACACTTGTGTTCGAGTAACAGTAACATTGTGTTCACATTGTGTTAAGATTCACATAGTAACCCTAACATTTAGTTGGATTCACGCTGTGATATTGCTGTTAACATAGTAACAGTTCATAGTCAGTTTCACATTGTTACCCAACATTGTGTTCAGTTTCACATAGTAACAGTAACATTGTGTTCAGTTTCACATAGTAATAGTAATGTTGTGTTCAGTTTCACATAGAAACCCTAACACTGTGTTCAGTTTCACATAGTAACACTAACATTGTGTTCAGTTTCACATAGTAACAGTAACATTGTGTTCAGTTTCACATAGTAATAGTAATGTTGTGTTCAGTTTCACATAGAAACCCTAACACTGTGTTCAGTTTCACACTGTTACACTGACATTGTGTTCAGTTTCACATAGTAACACTAACATTGTGTTCAGATTCACATAGTAACAGTAACATTGTGTTCAGTTTCACATAGTAACAGTAACATTGTGTTCAGTTTCACATAGTAATAGTAATGTTGTGTTCAGTTTCACATAGAAACCCTAACACTGTGTTCAGTTTCACATAGTAACACTAACATTGTGTTCAGTTTCACATAGTAACACTAACATTGTGTTCAGTTTCACATAATATGTCTAACATTGTGTTCAGTTTCACAGAGTAATAGTATCATTGTGTTCAGTTCCACATTGTGAAGTGTTCAGTTCAGTGGGGTGGTACAATAGTCTTATGGTTGAAGGGTTCACTCTACACATGCTTCGTCACGCCAAAGACCAGGCCCCGATTTCTTGAAACAAACTTAAGTTTTTACTCAAATTTCAAACTGAGTTTGACTATTTGAAACAGCTGAATTTTAAATCAGCTGCATTTTTAAAATACAAAAAGCCCAAACAACTTCAGTGTTCTATTCACCAAACTTAAATTATCTACTATGTTTGAATTAAATATCGATTTCAGCTCATTCTGGGAAATGCGTTTTCTCAAATTTGAGTAAAAACTCTATTGTTTTGAGAAATCGGGGCCTGGTATCAATCTCCTCACATGGGTATAATGTGTGATACCCAGTCCTGAAGTCCTTCGCCATGATGTTGCTGGAATATTGCTAAAAGCGGTATAAGGCCATACCCACTCACTCACTCAGTTCCACAAAGTAACATTGTGTTCAGTTCCACATAGTCACTTCAAACTTTAAGCTCCCAATGGCTTTCAAGCCCAAATGAGCTTGTGTTCCTGGCCTATCATTAGGAAATGTTATCTTTCATCATCACGACGTAGTGGTGGACACCTTCACATCAGAGACTGTGTGACAAATGGTGATGACCCACACCATGTTCCCACCATAGATGACATCAGTGCAGTTTGTTCCAAGATTGTGATCAATATTGTGCTTTTTCTTTTGAACTGATACTTAGAATGAAGAAAAAGAACTTGGACTAAGTGATCCAGAAAAGTCGAGGAATAACATTAGTATCGATAGACATTTGAAATATTCTTTGAAAAATATGACAGAGTTGATCACTACATTCCTTTTACACCATTGTTTATATTACTTCTGTTTAAGCACAGTATTTATTTATTGTCACATTTGTCACTTTTGCTGCTTAAAGAGTACATTCTTCTGAATGCTTCTTCATGAACCTAATGCCAGATTCACCCTGATAATGAGTCTTTATCAGCACTAAATAATTTTTCTTGTCACCAAGTTTGAAACATGTCAGACCAGCATTACATTTGGTTCTCATCCAACATGAAACTAGCACACATTGTACAGTTGAAATGCTGTTGATATTGGAGTTAAACCAAACTCACTCATGAACCTGTACTTGGAAATACCATCACATGATCTAGCACTGTTATGCAGTGTTATCTTCCCCATTGAGATATTGCTGGCTGGAATATGGATGAATCACAAACCCAACTCACTCACTCACTCACTCACTCACTCACTCACTCACTCACTCACTCACTCACTCACTCACTCACTCACTCACTCACTCACTCACTCACTCACTCACTCACTCACTCACTCATTATTACTCTGCTGTGATCTTTGATGTTCTTGATCAGGGCTAAAGTATGTGATCTGTCCTAATGTTTTGGATAAGCTCTTAAGTTTGTTACCAGTTCTAATGTTTTGGATAAGCTCTTCAGTTTGTGATCATTTCCAAAGTTTCCTCTTAGGATTTTTCTGTAGCTGATGGTTGAAATGTGAGCTTGAAGATGGTTCATATGCTGCTGTGTTAGTGTCATGAAGATCGTGATTTAATTATGTGCAACATGTTTTATAATCAGATCTTTCAAAATTCAGCTTTTCTAAACTTTATTCCACCTAAACCCAAAGGCTGAGCACTGGGAACAGTTATCATCGAGTTGAAAGTGGATATCTTAAAGTTTCTTATGTCCATATTGATTGCATTTCATTGCATTTATAGAAAGCTGGGATAAACGTGAAGGGATTTACTTTAGCATGAGGAGAATGATTGTATGGGCAGTAATTAGCAGTAATTAGAGCCACCATGGGGCGATGTCTGTAGGGAGGAGGGGGACTGGAGCGATGTCTCTCCGGGACCAGGATGAGAGTTGTTGTCTGCCCAGCCAGGCTGTATCTGACGAGGATGAATGTATTGATTAGCAATGGAACAGGTAGTGGGTCTGGTGCCAACAGTGGTGGACGTTACTCGCTCACACGGATAAGCGTAGAAAGCTGGAACTCTGCGACACTGTCATCAACTGCATCTCGGAGCTGCCTGGCGTCTGCTGGCTCGCTTGCTTGCTTGCTCGCCTCTCCAGTAGGTAGTCGGGCGCTTGCCGTACAAAAGGAAGATTTGATTTATCCTTGCAGTGCTGCTGACTTGATTTTATTGCTTTCCCATCTTTGGAGGAGTCATTAACAGAAGGTGGTGGTAATTGTTGCGAGGATATAGTGGTGTTGGCTCTGGAGTGGTAGCATGAGCACACATACCTTGCAGGATAGGAGTTCTCAACCCAGTACCGCCCACACCTCCACCACTAATACCACCACTTCAAAAATGGCACCACCAGCTGGAGTGGATGAGAAGAAAATAACCACCCCCACTGTGGACCACAGCGCTGACATCAGCCCTGCCCCACCAAGGAGGCTGCCCCATCTTCACAAGCTTGAAAAGTAAGTTACAAGTTCTGTTAACATTCCGTGAAGAAACAAACTTAAACAGAAAACAAATTAATTCAATGCAATCCAATGAATTAGAAAGTTGGATTAAAGTTTCCCATGAATATCCGAAGTTGTGTGTTTGTGTGGTGTAATGAACTGTTTTGAAGTCGTCATGTGACAGTTTCTTGTAATACTTGGCTGGGTGTAAATCACCATTTTCGACAGCACTAACTGACAGTGTATGGTATGAGGCAATACTAGACAAACCAATTACAGCTATTTTCATCTCGGTGTTTATCTCATTTGACATTTACATTGTAAACATGAAGAACTCCTGACAGCGTGTGGGCGTTGGCACCCTTTCTTTCATATTGACTGCAGTAGACTATTGTGAAACTTTGGTCACACTACATGCAAGCTTAACTTCATTCACTGTTGTGCAACGTGATACAATGTCTCACTATTTCACAACTCTTTATACAACGTCACATTATTGTATTGTGATACAATGTCTCACTATTTCACAACTCTTTATACAACATCACATTATTGTATTGTGATACAATGTCTCACTATTTCACAACTCTTTATACGACATCACATTATTGTATTGTGATACAATCCGTGGTGGGGTAGCCTAGTGGTTAAAGTGTTCGCTTGTCACGCCAAAGACCTGGGTTCAGTTCCCCACATGGGTACAATGTGTGAAGTCCATTTCTGGTGTACCCTGCCATCATATTGCTGGAACATTGCTAAAATTGGCATAAGAAAAATCATCACTCACTCACTCACTACTGTGCTATATCTTTGTTGAGATACAATCTCACTCACTACTGTGATATAATGTCACACCATTCCACCATGTCATACAATGTCAAGCTACTGTACTATATCATACAATGTCAAGCTACTGTACTATATCATACAATGTCAAGCTACTGTACTATATCATACAATGTCAAGCTACTGTACTATATCATACAATGTCAAGCTACTGTACTATATCATACAATGTCAAGCTACTGTACTGTACTATATCATACAATGTCAAGCTACTGTACTATATCATACAATGTCAAGCTACTGTACTATATCATACAATGTCAGCATACTATATCAATGTGATGTGATAGAGTGTCACATGTCAATACACTATGATGCATATTGTATTACATTATTGTGATACAGCATGATCAATGTTTGTTCATATGTAACAGTGACTGACATAATTGTGTGAGTGATAGTTTATGCTATTTTTACATTATTGTGATACAGCTCTTTTGTTGTATGTTGTAGCAATATTCCAGCATATCCATCATCACAGGGGGACACCAAAAACTGGCTTCACATATTGCACCTGTGTGGAGAATCGAACCCGGGTCTTTGGCATGAAGACTGTACACTTTAACCACTAGCTATGTTACACAGTGTCACTCTATACCTGAGATGATTCACATTTACCTGTAACCTGAGATGATTCACATTTTTGTACTGCCTGCTTTGTTTTGCTTCTTGTCATGTTTTTGCACTAGCACAACTATTCCGCCATTTTTAAAGCAGAAATCCCATTTCAGTGGTAGGGAAATGAAAATATAACTTAACGCTTCATTTACAGTTTTGTTTCATCGCTACTTTAATGCGCTTCCAGGATAATGCCATTATTCCCCTTCAGTAACTCTGTGAGCTTCCCTTTGAAGTAATTGCCAACAAACAAGACAATTGGTCGGTTGTCAATAGAACAAATTATCTATTATATTTTTTAGGCAGCCGAACATGAGAGGTGGCATTTTTTACAACTTGTTTGAATTTATTTTGAGATGTGGTATCATAAACAAGTACACATGCACTCATGTTGTTCGTCCCTGTGAGGGAACAATGACACAGTTGACATTTGTAAGCTCTTTAATCCCTGAAGCTTTTATGTTCATGAATGTTTGTGAGATGTGTTGATTCAATTGATCTGAGAATATTGATTACCCACGACATTTACATTTGTGATTGTAAACCACTCTATGTTGTTTCTAGATCTTGTTTCACCACCGATGATGTTCACAAAGCTTTAGGTTTCATTCACAAGAAACATACCTTCATTTCATGGTTTGGAATTGAGATATGGATTGGAGATGGAGGTTTAGAGATGAGGTTTTGTGATGAGGTTTGGAGATAGAGGCTGGTGATGGGATTTGGAGATGGAGGTTTGGAGATGGGGTGATGGAGATTTGTTTTGGGGTTGCTGTTGAAGTAACAAGATGACTATGAAGAACATGAAATGCAAAGCTGCAGGAAAACAATTTCAGTAACTGGTATTTCTGTTTACAAGATGACATACTGGTGTTGAAATACAGACACTGACAATGATGGTCTGACTGGGTGACATACTGGTGTTGAAATACAGATACTGATAATGATGGTCTGACAGCTTGTTTTGTTACTGTGCTGAGAGTCAGAGTTACCGTGCTGAGAGTCAAAGTCACCATGCTGAGAGTCAAAGTTACCATGCTGGGAGTCAAAGTTACCATGCTGAGAGTCAGAGTTACCATGCTGAGAGTCAAAGTTACCATGCTGAGAGTCAAAGTTACCATGCTGAGAGTCAAAGTTACCATGCTGAGGGTCAGAGTTACCATGCTGAGAGTCAAAGTTACCATGCTGAGAGTCAGAGTTACCATGCTGAGAGTCAAAGTTACCATGCTGAGAGTCAAAGTTACCATGCTGAGAGTCAAAGTTACCATGCTGAGAGTCACAGTTACCATGCTGAGAGTCAAAGTTACCATGCTGAGAGTCAAAGTTACCATGCTGAGAGTCAAAGTTACCATGCTGAGAGTCAAAGTTACCATGCTGAGAGTCAAAGTTACCATGCTGAGAGTTACCATGCTGAGAGTCAGTTACCATGCTGAGGGTCAAAGTTACCATGCTGAGAGTCAAAGTTACCATGCTGAGAGTCAAAGTTACCATGCTGAGAGTCAAAGTTACCATGCTGAGGGTCAAAGTTACCAGAGTTACCATGCTGAGAGTCAAAGTTACCATGCTGAGAGTCAAAGTTACCATGCTGAGGGTCAAAGTTACCATGCTGAGGGTCAAAGTTACCATGCTGAGGGTCAAAGTTACCATGCTGAGGGTCAAAGTTACCATGCTGAGGGTCAAAGTTACCATGCTGAGGAGTCAAAGTTACCATGCTGAGGTCAAAGTCAAAGTACCATGCTGAGAGTCAAAGTTACCATGCTGAGAGTCAAAGTTACCATGCTGAGAGTCAAAGTTACCATGCTGAGAGTCAAAGTTACCATGCTGAGAGTCAAAGTTACCATGCTGAGGGTCAGAGTTACCATGCTGAGGGTCAGAGTTACCATGCTGAGGGTCAAAGTTACCATGCTGAGAGTCAAAGTTACCATGCTGAGAGTCAAAGTTACCATGCTGAGGGTCAGAGTTACCATGCTGAGGGTCAGAGTTACCATGCTGAGAGTCAAAGTTACCATGCTGAGGGTCAGAGTTACCATGCTGAGAGTCAAAGTTACCATGCTGAGAGTCAAAGTTACCATGCTGAGAGTCAGAGTTACCATGCTGAGAGTCAAAGTTACCATGCTGAGAGTCAAAGTTCACCATGCTGAGAGTCAGAGTTACCATGCTGAGAGTCAAAGTTACCATGCTGAGAGTCAGAGTTACCATGCTGAGAGTCAGAGTTACCATGCTGAGAGTCAAAGTTACCATGCTGAGAGTCAGAGTTACCATGCTGAGGGTCAGAGTTACCATGCTGAGAGTCAGAGTTACCATGCTGAGGGTCAGAGTTACCATGCTGAGGGTCAAAGTTACCATGCTGAGAGTCAAAGTTACCATGCTGAGAGTCAAAGTTACCATGCTTAGGGTCAAAGTTACCATGCTGAGAGTCAAAGTTACCATGCTGAGAGTCAGAGTTACCATGCTGAGGGTCAGAGTTACCATGCTGAGGGTCAGAGTTACCATGCTGAGAGTCAAAGTTACCATGCTGAGAGTCAAAGTTACCATGCTGAGAGTCAGAGTTACCATGCTGAGCTGAGAGTCAGAGTTACCATGCTGAGGGTCAAAGTTACCATGCTGAGAGTCAGAGTTTAGTTACCATGCTGAGAGTCAAAGTTACCATGCTGAGAGTCAGAGTTACCATGCTGAGAGTCAAAGTTACCATGCTGAGAGTCAAAGTTACCATGCTCAGAGTTACCATGCTGAGAGTCAGAGTTACCATGCTGAGAGTCAGAGTTACCATGCTGAGAGTCAAAGTTACCATGCTGGGTCAAAGTTACCATGCTGAGAGTCAAGAGTTACCATGCTGAGAGTCAAAGTTACCATGCTGAGAGTCAGAGTTACCATGCTTGAGAGTCAAAGTTACCATGCTGAAAGTCAAAGTTACCATGCTGAGAGTCAAAGTTACCATGCTGAGGGTCAGAGTTACCATGCTGAGGGTCAGAGTTACCATGCTGAGAGTCAAAGTTACCATGCTGAGAGTCAAAGTTACCATGCTGAGGGTGAGAGTTACCATGCTGAGGGTCAGAGTTACCATGCTGAGAGTCAAAGTTACCATGCTGAGAGTCAAAGTTACCATGCTGAGAGTCAGAGTTACCATGCTGAGGGTCAAAGTTACCATGCTGAGGGTCAAAGTTACCATGCTGAGAGTCAAAGTTACCATGCTGAGAGTCAAAGTTACCATGCTGAGGGTCAGAGTTACCATGCTGGGAGTCAAAGTTACCATGCTGAGAGTCAAAGTTACCATGCTGGGAGTCAAAGTTACCATGCTGAGGAGTCAAAGTTACCATGCTGAGAGTCAAAGTTACCATGCTGAGAGTCAGAGTTACCATGCTGAGAGTCAAAGTTACCATGCTGAGAGTCAAAGTTACCATGCTGAGAGTCAAAGTTACCATGCTGAGAGTCAAGAGTTACCATGCTGAGAGTCAAAGTTACCATGCTGAGAGTCAAAGTTACCATGCTGAGAGTCAAAGTTACCATGCTGGGAGTCAAAGTTACCATGCTGAGAGTCAGTTACCAGTTCAAAGTTACCATGCTGAGAGTCAAAGTTACCATGCTGGGAGTCAAAGTTACCATGCTGGAGTCAAAGTTACCATGCTGAGAGTCAAAGTTACCATGCTGAGAGTCAAAGTTACCATGCTGAGAGTCAAAGTTACCATGCTGAGAGTCAAAGTTACCATGCTGAGAGTCAAAGTTACCATGCTGAGAGTCAAAGTTGCTGGCATAAGATGTAATTCTCACATTGGTCACTGCAAATATGTTGGGAATTTGTGAATATGTAGTTGTTACATGAGCCACTAGACTTGCACAGGTCTCTAAGGTAATAATCAATAGTGTAAATTGTCATTTCTAAAAAAAATATGACTAACAGACTGGAGTCCTTATAGACTTGCCCCTTTAAAGGATAAATTACTGTACATGCATGGGCTTAGCACTTGGAGCAAGGCTATTGAGCCACCAGCAGGTGTAGTTGACAAGCTGAATGTTCGTGTACAGGTTCATTGACCTTAAAACATCCAGATGAAATCAGATTGAGTTAAATACAAGTGTAGTTATGTGAGTACCTAGTGTTTTGTACACACAGTTTTGTATGACAATATACATGCATGTTTGAGTGCCCTATCTACTTTTAAGATAAGTAGAAATAGAGATGGTATATCCCAATACCATTTTAAAACATGCTTTTAATGAATCAATTACTATTGCCAACACAAAATTGGATGGTACTATAAACTCAGTTGCCTCTTAGATAAGTTTAACATGAAGGAAAGTGATCTAACTTCCTCCACTCATCTCTTCAAGACAAACCAAATACAATAAATTCAAGGAACAAACTTAGAACATACAGAAAATTTAAATCAGAAATTAAACTTGAACCATACCTAGCAAACTGCAAGATAAAATAACACACCGTATCCCCATCACGAAACTAAGACTGAGTAATCACAGACTAAAAATTGAAGTTGGTAGAAGAACAAGATCACCTACACCTTTGGAGGACCGTCTGGGTGATCAATGCTCAGTCCTTGAGGATGAAGAACACTATTTCATGTCTTGTAGTAAATATTCAGATGTAAGACACTCCTTATTTAACTCCTTCCCTCTCAATTTATTAACTTTCAAAGCCTTACCAACATGGAAAAATTTAACCTCCTGTTTACAAATAATGAACCAAATAGTATAGATATAATCTGCTACAATATGTACGACTTCAAACAAATCTAGAAGATCTCTAGATTGTCAAGGCCATTATATACATCGGTATAAGTATATGTATTGTTACTTTGATTCATTATATATCTTGTTTATGTAGTTTATGGAATATTGTCACTGTTTCTGCATGGAACATTTGCGCAATAAATATCTTGTATCTTGTAACTAGCTTTTAAGAGTATTTAACATTAAGATAATCTGAGATTTAGTTGACTAATGTTGATTCTGTGAGGACCGTAATGGTTACATAGGGTTGCCTTTTCATTTAATCCTATGTTGTGCACATTTTGATTGAAAAATATCCAATCCTGTTGAGAATATCCCCAGTCTTCTCAGTCTCAATGAAATCTGCAAGTTTTTATCAGAGTTCAACACACTGGCCTTTACTCCAGCATGGAACTAATCAGAAACCAGACTCCGCTCTTATTGCATGAAAAGACACACTCTGGATATAACGCAACATATCATACTGGCAGATAGGTAATAAGTCTTGTACGTCAGTAAATGAGGTTTGAATGGGAATCATCTTGCACTGGGTATTGTGCGGCAGCATCTGGTGATCAGTGCTTCTAAAAGAACCGACCACAATTAGGACAGATCATTATTCCAGATCATTTTCGTGTGGCTCTGACTGACTAGTAAACAAGGAGCTGTGATATAGCTGGACAATTAGACAGGGCATAATACAATATTTACTCACTCACTCATCCATATAGATAAGGACTCACACACAAAGTGTGAAGGATCTGGTGCCTTTGATGAATGCCAACTCTCATTGTGGAGATTGTAAACATTTGTATTGTCATTGGGAATGAAGATCAGTGTCAATGGCTTCTCGTGGATATACAG
The DNA here is from genome assembly GCF_003918875.1 of Haliotis rubra. NCBI lineage: Eukaryota > Metazoa > Mollusca > Gastropoda > Lepetellida > Haliotidae > Haliotis > Haliotis rubra. The sequence goes on from NW_025765259.1 coordinate 241,394, forward strand.
TGGAAATACCTGTGATGAGTATTAATTCAGTTTCAAATCAAATTATCAGCATCAGTCCTTTACAACATTCATAAGTCTGAACATACTAGGGGCAGTGGGTTAGCCTAGTGGTTAAAGTGTTTGCTTGTCACGCCGAAGGCCCGGGTTCGATTCTCCACATGAATCAATAATGTGTGAAGCGCATTTCTGGTGTCCCCCCATGATATTGCTGGTATATTGCTATAAGCGGCTTAAAACCATACTCACTCACTCACTACTGTGATACAACATCACACCATTGCACCATGTCATACATTGTCAAGCTACTGTACTATATCATACAGTGTCACACAATCACATGCTATTGTATTACATTATTGTGCCATGTGTGATACAATGTGATCTTTTTGTTGTATGTAATACTAATATTCTTCCTACAGTATAATGTCATTCAAAAGTGTAAACATAAGTTGATGTCAAGAAAGTAAGCATATATTGAGTTGGTTAAATGCATGACGACTGGTTGACTGCCATGAGGACTGGTTGGCTGCCAGGAGGACTGGTTGACTGCCGGGAAGACTAATTGACTGCCATGAGGACTAGTTGATTGCCGGGAGGATTGGTTGACTGCCAGGAGGACTGGTTGACTGTCATGGGGACTGGTTGACTGTCATGGGGACTGGTTGACTGTCATGAGGACTGGTTGACTACCATGAATACTGGTTGACTGCCATCAGAGGACTGGTTGACTGTCATGAGGACTGGTTGTCTGCCATGAGGACTGGTTGACTGTCGTGAGGACTGGTTGACTGTCATGGGGACTGGTTGACTGCCATGAGGACTGGTTGACTGTCATGAGGACTGATTGACTGCCATCAGAGGACTGGTTGACTGCCATCCGAGGACTGGTTGACTGTCCTGAGAGGACTGGTTGACTGTCATGAGGACTGGTTGACTACTATGAGGACTGGTTAACTGTCGTGAGTGCTGGTTGACTGTCATGAGGACTGGTTGACTGCCATGAGGAATGGTTCACTGTCATGAGGACTGATTGACTGCCATCAGAGGACTAGTTGACTGCCATGAGGACTGGTTAACTGTCATGAGGACTGGTTGTCTGTCATGGGGACTGGTTGACTGTCATGAGGACTGGTTGACTGTCATGGGGACTGGTTGACTGTCATGAGGACTGTCATGAGTGCTGGTTGACTGTCATGGGGACTGGTTGACTGTCATGGGGACTGATTGCCATCAGAGGACTGGTTGACTGTCATGAGGACTGGTTGACAGTCATGAGTGCTGGTTGACTGTCATGGGGACTGGTTGACTGCCATGAGGACTGGTTGACTGTCATGAGGACTGATTGACTGTCATGAGGACTGGTTAACTGTCATGAGGACTGGTTGACTGTCATGAGGACTGGTTGACTGTCATGAGAACTGGTTGACTACCATGAGGACTGGTTGACTGCCATCATAGGACTGGTTAACTGCCATGAGTGCTGGTTGACTGCCATGAGTGCTGGTTGACTGCCATGAGGACTGGTTGACTGTCATGAGGACTGGTTGACTGTAGTGGAAGTTGATGGTCCTGTCACCAAAAGTGGTTTTCTTGGCCCAAGATCTGTTCAGGTAGCCATGGTAGAGCTGGAATATTGCTAGCATCGGCATAAAACAGCATTCACTGACTCAAAGATGTTCTACTTTCTTCCACCATTAATTCTATGACAAACATTAGCTCTCATAATCAAGTCTGAGCGTGGATGTTGTTGTTGTGTAATGGAGATTAATGCCCCTGACACCTCAGTAATAGAAGGGGGGATCTACATCAGGGGAAAACTTTCAGTTTCAAATCAATTTATTAGGCATCAATTCTTGATAATACAATTCAAAACTGTCTACACCACCACCACCTCTAATGTTATCAAGACCAGGAAACAACATGATATATCATCTGAAGCAACTGGAAATACACTCGGGACCGGAGTTGAAACTACAGAGTTTCAGGTGTTGAGGCATACATTCTCCGTATTGTGACGTGGTTCTACACGCCACAGATCAGGCAAAGTTCAGTATCTTCACTGTGATGTCTCCATTGACAAGAGACAATGTTTGAATATACCCTAATCAAACAGTTGTGAATGGGTACCCGGTAGGATGAGATGTAATGTGTCTCTTTACCTTATAGTGCTACAAAAGGGCAGCTTTAGGAGGGAGTTGGTACCCAAGAAATTAAGGTCAAAGTAGGTTTGCTTGCACTCTGTTGCATGCCATGAGGATTAAATCGTGTCAGAAAGCATTCTGCTGTTTTCCCCTAAAGGTATAAGGTGTGTCTGTTGGCCACGCTCTGGTTAACTAAGTTCATATCTGTCCACCATGGTAAAGCTGAAATTTTGCTGACTCTGACATTTATATTCAAACATTATTACAAACAGAGACTACTCTGCGGCCATTGCCTTGTGGTGGTGCAATCAAACACACCAAGTCATCTCGCTGTCAGCGTAGTGATGGTGTTACTGATGGAGCACCTAATCTGCATCATTAAGTTGATCCCTAACTAGATAATAAATACTCACATTCACAGGGGTTGAATTATCTTGTCCTTTGGTCCCTGGTACGCAGAGGGTCATCAATAAGTTGATGGACGGTACTGGAACACTCGTGGAGTTGACTGTGACAGTAATCAATCCTCATCCAGCAACAAACATACAGCGCAATAGATTCGTTCATCAGTGGGGCTGTCACTTGTATTTGAGGCTTGGCTTATCGGCTCAACTGATCACTTTGTTCTTTTTGTTTCAAAATCTCCCAATGCCAACCTGCAATTTTGACTTTATTGAGTGTGCTTGTCATGGGCATAGTGCTCCTGAACTACTTGTTTGCTTAGTGTACTGGTGTTCCGTTATCTGACTGACTGACTGACTGAATTTTGGTTTTACGCCGCTTTTAGCAATATTCCAGCAACATCACGGGGGGGACACCAGAAATGGGCTTCACAAATTGTACCCATGTGGGGATTCGAACCCGGGTCTTCGGCATGACGAGACAACGCTTTAACCACTGGGCTACCCCACCGCCCCTGTTCCGTTAACTACTGCCATGATATTGCTAGAATATTGGTAGAATATTGCTTGAAGTAAAGTGAAGTGAAGTAAAACTACACTTACCCCTCTTCAACTATTGGTGCGGTGGGGTATCCTAGTGGTTAAAGCGTCTGCTCGTCACGCCGAAGACCTGGGTTCGAATCCCCACATGGGTACAATGTGTGAAGCCCATTTCTGGTGTTCCCCGCCATGATGTTGCTGGAATATTGCTAAAAGCGACGTAAAACCAAACTCAGTCAGTCATTCTTCAAACTATTAACGTCTGTGAATTTACGTGTTGTTGAATACACTTGTGTCACCATGAGTTTCTTCCATAAACTTCTTTGTGTTGTGTGATCTAATGTGCTAGAATGTTGTGAATTGTCAGCAGAACGCTATGGTTGTGATGTCTTACATACTTTGTGATTCTCTGGTTTCCTTCATAGTAAACATCCTTGTGGGATTCATGAAAAATTATACAACTCACTCACTCACTCACTCATGAAAAATGATAAACCTGGAATACCTGCACCATGTCAGGATTTCATCCAATGTCTCTGACTCACTCACTCACTCACTCACTCACTCACTCACTCACTCACTCACTCACACTCACTCACTCACTCACTCACTCACTCACTCACTCACTCACTCACTCACTCACTCACTCACTCACTCACTCACTCACTCACTCACTCACTCACTCACTCACTCACTCACTCCCTCGCTTGCTCACTCGCTTGCTCACCTCACCTCATTCCTTTGCTCACCCATGACCGGAATATTGCCGGCAATAATCGGGCTGTCTTGCATTGACAAAAGGTAGCTCGTTTACTGAATAATCATGCATTTGCTATCAATATACCGTCAGCATTGAAACCCATCATAGACAGCCAGTCATGTCTACCCCCCACTTTACAGAGCCAGAACAATTAACGTGTCATGCTGTCAGCCAAAACACTTCATACAGACCCACCAACGCGGTACAGACACAGACACAGACAAAGATCTTGTGTAATGGCTAGCATGGCTACTACTGATCTTGTAATAAACACACTGCCATTCTCTGACATGTTAATTGGTGACTACTAATATCTGTCCGAGCTGTCAAGTGACGGCAAATATCAGAGAAGGAATCCATTATCGTGGTACACCTTGTAAATCTAGCAGTGGCATTGCTGACATTCACACAGTCAGTCAGTGAGTGAGTATGGTTTTATGCCGCTTTTAGCCATATTCCAGCAATATCATGGTGGGGGACACCAGAAACGGGCGACACAGTGTTAGAGGAAGAATTCTTACTACTTTATATTGTACATCTAGCTGGGTTTTTAATGATATCCACACAATGTTTTGTGTATAAATATTTCTTGCTGTGCAGTGGAATTTTAAAGACAATTTGCCCTAATTCATGCCCCGATGTATGCCTGTTTGATTCAAAAGAACCAATTGAAGTTTAGTCATTGTCGCATGCACAGGATTTGTACTGTCCTGGAATCAAGGCAAATATCAGGCTTAGTTCTGGCTGGTCTTCTCAAGTATTTTGTTGGTGCTGTGGGTACAGAGGTCATGACCCTAACTGTTATGCTAATGACCCACAAGAATTCTACTGCTACAGAAGGGCATACAATAAATGCTATAGTGTGGAGGCCTACTTAACCGGCCTCTGCCTACCACTGCGATGTCAGATCATGCCATCTCCGTTGCAAGAAATCTTATTCATATCATCATATACAACAGAAGGGCATACAATAATGCTATATACAACAGAAGGGCATACAATGATGTTATATACAGCAGAAGGGCATACAATAATGCTATATACAACAGAAGGGCATACAATAATGCTATATACAACAGAAGGGCATACAATGATGTTAAATACAACAGAAGAGCATACAATAATGTTATATACAACAGAAGGGCATACAATAATGCTATATACAACAGAAGGGCATACAATAATGTTATATACAACAGAAGGGCATGCAATGATGCTATATACAACAGAAGGGCATACAATGAAGCCATATTCAACAGAAGGGCATACAATGATGTTATATACAACAGAAGGGCATACAATGATTCTATATACAACAGAAGGACATACAATGATTCTATATACAACAGAAGGGCATACAATGATGCTATATACAACAGAAGGGCATACAATAATGCTATATACAACAGAAGGGCATACAATGATGTTATATACAACAGAAGGGCATACAATGATGCTATATACAACAGAAGGGCATACAATAATGCTATATTCAACAGAAGGGCATGCTATATACAACAGGACATACAATGATCCTATATACAACAGAAGGGCATACAATGATCCTATATACAACAGAAGGGCATGCAATGATGTTATATACAACAGAAGGGCATACAATGATGCTATATACAACAGAAGAGCATACAATGATGCAGTAAACAACATAATAGCATTCAGAAGGGCATGAAATAATGCTATAAACATGAGAAGGACATTTCCAAGCATTTTGAACATGAGGCATCTACATGTTGTTATTATTGCAGTAGTTTCCTATGGGGACTGGTAAATATTTGATTTTGGCCTGTAGCCCAATGTATTTGATTAGCTTCCCTTGTTCTGCGAGGTGCATTGGTATGAATGGATGGTCTGGTCTGATTTTGATGGCAGCATTAGCACTTTCCTGGCTCTGCTGCGTGTGAATGAAGCTATTAACAGCCCAGCTGCCTCGGAGGCCTCCATTCTAGACTAACATATTCTCAGATAATATGTAATTTTTATGGTAACTAGCAATGACATTTAAATTGAAAAGGAGATGGGAGTTTTAGAATCTCTGGTAATCTAGATTGGTTTTTTCAGCTATAATGTTTCTGTAAGGAAAGGGCAGAATGGTAAATGATAACGTTTAGTCACTGTGAGACAGACAAGCCTTCATCTCTCCTCCTACTTATCCAGTTGTGTGATGGTGTTGAACTGTCTGATCCACTACTTGCGTGACTTCTGGCATTGACTTGACTCAAGCTGTTGCCACAACGATGTTGCTGCTGGTTTCTCTGTTGACATGGTCCATCTTTCAGATCTAACTTTGATGTCAGCCAAGGGACAGCATTCCTTCTCCAGACTGGACATTTATCGATAATGTTCGGTCAAAACACACCTTGAATTCTGTCCTGTCCATACAAATAGTCTCCTATGCTTTCCATTCAGCAGTGTACTCATATCTTGTCCAGTGAAACTGTCGCATGACCTGTCAAGAGCACACTGTACAGGTTCCTGTTCTGTCGCATGTCCTGTCAATAGCACACCGTACAGGTTCCTGTTCCAGAAGGTGTACAATGGCCTGTTTTTACCATCCAGACAGGAAGGTTTATCTTTGTGCTGTATCACATGTATGTAGAGACTCACTGTGATTGCTTTAAACTTGTGCAATGCCAGACATTAGATCCCAGTGTCTTTGTCATGCTTCTGAATTACAAGACTCATACCTTCCCATCCTGTCACACAAGTCAGGTGTCTCCCATGCTGACAAAAACAACTCCCTATTGGTGCCCCATCTGCACTATACCAATCCTTCAGCTCGGTAGTCTGAAGTGGCTGAGCTAAGTCTGTCTTGCTGGAAGCTATGTGGTGTTGCGTGTCATGTGGACATACATGCCGCTAGACAAGTTAATGACAAAAACAGACGACGTCTCAACCTCCGATTGCAGCATCCCAAAGGAGAGAGTTTTATTCAGGGTCATTGTGACTCAGGATCATGCAGGGCTAAAGTTGATCTGCATAGGATCAAGAAGAAGCTGGGCTAGATATTATAATCTCTTTAAGATTTCTTTGCCTGAGACACTTCTCGGTCCCTGGTTGCATTTTAAGATGCATGGGGAACCTGTCATTGGGCACATGTTTGAAAAGGTGTTTTAACATACATAGAGCACTTGTCACTTGTTTCCAGCAATGTTGAGCCTCTGTTTCTGGTGATCTTTAACATGCATGCATGCCTGTCCTGTCATCAGGATATCATTTAGCAGTTGCTGTGGCTGAAGCTGCCTGAGAAATGGAAATAAAGTGATGAAATGATGCAATGAATTATTCCAATCATCCAGTTGACAGCCTTTTCATTAACGGATGACAGTGAGGAGTGATTTGTTGTCAGACTTGACACTAAGATATAATGAATGGGACCAGATTCAACATTGCTCTTATCTGAACAGCAACAAATCTCTGACATCAGATGGTGTGCTGGTGATTTCCTTTCCTTTATCATGGACTGTGCACAGTAACCCCTCATACATCACTTTCCCCCTCTTGTCTATGATTCATCCTGCTTCATCCTGCCCCACCCTGCTTCACCCTGACCCGCCCTGCTTCACCGTGCCCCACCCTGCTTCACCCTGCCCCATCCTGCTTAATCCTGACCCACCCTGCTTCCCCTGACCAACCCTGCTTCCCCTGACCCAACCTGCTTCCCCTGACCCACCCTGCTTCCCCTGACCCACCCTGCTTCCCTTGACCCACCCCCTGCTTCACCCTGACCCACCCTGCTTCACCCTGACCCCACCCTGCTTCACCCCTGACCCACCCCTGCTTCCCCCTGACCCACCCCTGCTTCCCCTGACCCACCCTGCTTCATCCCTGACCCACCCTGCTTCATCCTGACCCACCCTGCTTCACCCTGACCCACTCTGACCCTTCCTGACCCACAATGTTCAACACAGCTCTATTCTGTGCCTTACCCTGCTACAATCCACTTCACCCTTCCCCATCTGACTTCACTTTTTCCACCCCACTTCACCTTTTCCCAACCCATTTCATTCTTTCCCATCTTAATTCACCTCTTCGAATCCCACTTGAGCCTGCCCCATCTCATCCCACTTCAGCCTGCCCCATCTCATCCCACTTAAGCCTGCCCCATCTCATCCCACTTCAGCCTGCCCCATCTCATCCCACTTCAGCCTGCCCCATCTCATCCCACTTCAGCCTGCCCCATCTGACTTCACCTTTTCACATCCCACTTCGCTCTGCCCCATCTGACTTCACCTTTTCTCATCCCATTTCACTTTGACCCATCCGACTTCACCTTTTCGCACCCCACTTCGCTCTACCTCATCTCACTTCACCTTTTCTCATCCCACTTCACTCTGCCCCATCTGACTTCACCTTTTCTTATCCCACTTCACTCTGCCCCATCTCACTTCACCTTTTCCCATCCCACTTCACTCTGCCCCATCCGACTTCACCTTTTCTCATCCCACTTCGCTCTACCCCATCTCACTTCACCTTTTCTCATCCCACTTCACTCTGCTCCATCTCACTTCACCATTTCTCACCCCACTTCACTCTGCCCATCTCACTTCACCTTTTCATCATCCCCATCTCACTCTGCCCCCATCTCATCTCACTTCACCTTTTCTCATCCCACTTCGCTCTGCCCCATCTCACTTCACCTTTTCTCATCCCACTTCACTCTGCCCATCTCACTTCACCTTTTCTCATCCCACTTCACTCTGCCCATCCCACTTCACCTTTTCTCATCCCACTTCACTCTGCTCCATCTCACTTCACCTTTTCTCATCCCACTTCGCTCTGCCCCATCTCACTTCACCTTTTCTCATCCCACTTCGCTCTGCCCATCTCACTTCACCTTGTCTCATCCCACTTCCCTCTGCTCCATCTCACTTCACCTTTTCTCATCCCAGTTCGCTCTGCTCCGTCTCACTTCGCCTTTTCTCATCCCACTTCCCTCTGCCCCATCTCACTTCACCTTTTCTCATCCCACTTCGCTCTGCTCCATCCCACTTCACCTTACTCCGTCTGGCCCATCATCCGTCACACTTCCTCAGTCTTCAAGATATCCCTTGTGGAAGTTGTGTAGTATAGTTACAATCCTGAATGTTTACTGTGCGGGAGTATAGAGCACAGCAAGATGGCCTGGAGAGTTTTCAGTGTAATCAAGGTGTCTTCCTAGCAGTAATTGATGTATGTTTAGGTGTGATGAAAGTTTAATTATGTCCCCGTATACCAGAGTTCTCCTCCAACTACGATTCATCATCCAAGCCCCCAGTGGCATCTAACATGCAGCATGGTTTCGCTTGCAGTGCACCACCATATTTTACCTTCCCTGGTGACCCGTAGGGCAACAGTTGCAATGATAAACATGGGGTGAGGTGCATTAATATCATTGAATTTGTACATAAAACAAATCTTGGCTTGTTGAAAAAGACCGTAAAATTCAGAATAAGATGATTGTTAAAGGATGTGAAAAAATATTTGGTGATTTGACACTAAGTTCTTTAAATGATGATTAAACATCAACAGCAGACAAAGTCTGGGAAGTCCAGGATTTCAGGGATGTTGACTACGTAAGAGGTTTATCGACCCAAAAAAATTGCGAGAAAAATAATAGGATGACGTAACTGGAGGTTAATAAATGCTCAGCAAACATGATAAATATTTTAACACTGAAGAATCATATTTACTGGTGCAATCAGATGCGTTTGCCAGTGATGGATTATCAGTGTTTATTATCGATGGGGATGGAAGTGGATGGGACTATATTAGCTGTATATGCTCCAGTTGCTATAACTGTCCTCTGTTGATTCCGTTTTACTGGCTGTTGTTAAATTTGCATCTTGCTTGGAGCTGATGTGGTAGATAATGGTCATTGTTAAGGAAGAACACTGACTTCTAGGTATCAACTTGGTGAAATATTGGCTTTAATTACACAGTTGATAAAATTACTTCTTGAATAATAAATATTACCTCATTCCCATAAAGATTTATGGATTATATCCCTTGTGAATTGCTGTGGTGATATTTTATGGTGTATTTTGCTCTCGATAAATAATCTCGCTGCAATTTAACTGAGCTGTAATTCAGTTTAGTTGCCCGGAGTAGAAGGAGGTTGCAGAGTTAGTTCAGTTGATTTTCAGTCACACTGAATAACCATTTTGACTTCTGTCTTTGCTGGGGCGGTGGGGTAGCCTAGTGGTTAAAGCGTTGGCTTGTCACGCCAAAGACCCGGGTTCAATTCCCCACATGGGCACAATGTGTGAAGCCCATTTCCGTGATATTGCTGGAATATTGCTAAAAGCAGCGTAAAACTAAACTCACTCAGTCAGTGTTTGCTGGTCCAGTCATATGAGGCATCACAATGCCCTGGATGGATGCAGCATCTTACCATGGATGTGTGACAATGGATTGGAATCCCACTTTGCTGGGATAATCTTCCCTCTTTTGTTGGGAGTAACTAGTGGGTTTCACTAAAATTGATAAACATCGAACACCTGGATCACTTTTCTCTCATCGAGCTTACTAAGTAATAAAACTGAAGTTATTAAAAATGGTTGGAATAGTCTCCTGATAGACACAGATGCTTGAACTGGTTTTCCTATTGTTTACACTCAGCTCCTCAGCCTAGTGTCAGAAGCCTCACCCAGTGCAGGAAACCATCATATCGTTGAATCAATGAGATAGCCAGATTACCACGGGAGCTTTTAATAATAACTCCAGTGACTGGCCATGCATGCCTGATGACGTATTTAATATTTATTTATATAAGTAATTGTATGTATCAAGTTAGTAATTAGTTCACCTTCCCAGAAGGTAATCATGGAGAGCGAGAGATTCAAGTCCTGCTGGGTCTCAGGGGAATTCAGAACAAGAGGCAGCCACCACAGAACCAATGTGTCCGGTCTTTATTGCAAGGCAGACAAAACTTGTCGCCTCTTACTACAAGCATGGGTTACTGAAGGTTCATTCTAACCCGGACCTTAACGGGTGAGCAGAAAAAGCCATAAGCTGAATTGCATAACTGGCAATGTCTGACCATCTGCCTCATTCTACAACTAGGTGCAATGTGTACTGTGAGACCAGAGCGCTGCAAGGGACCACAGTAATCTGGATGGTATCGCTGTCCGTGAATAAAGGCAACAGCTACATTTTGTTATATCAATCACAGCCAATGTACGTGGATTTATCACACAGACATAGCTGTAACATGTTGCTATAGTACACAGTCACAGCCAATATACATGGATTTATCACACAGACATAGCTGTAACATGTTGCTATAGTACACAGTCACAGCCAATATACGTGGATTTATCACACAGACATAGCTGTAACATGTTGGGTTTACATGTTTTATCACACAGTCACATAGTACATGTTGCTATAGTACACAGTCACAGCCAATATACATGGATATATCACACAGACATAGCTGTAACATGTTGCTATAGTACACAGTCACAGCCAATATACATGGATATATCACACAGACATAGCTGTAACATGTTGCTATAGTACACAGTCACAGCCAATTATCACACAGACATAGGATGTTGCTATATTACACATCACACAGACATAGCTGTAACATGTTGCCAATATAGTATCGGACACAGACATGTAGCTGTAACAAGTTGCTATAGTAAACAGTCGCTCTTTCAATATACATGGATTTATCACACAGACTCTTGTATGTTGCTCGGTAGTAACATGTTGCTATAGTACATAGCTGTAACATGTTCTATAGTACAGTCCAATATATACATGGATATATCACACACAGCTTTAACACATAGCTGTAACATGTTGCTATAGTACACAGTCACAGCCAAGATTTACATGGATTTATATGTGGATTTATCACACAGACATAGCTGTAACATGTTGCTATAGTACACAGTCACAGCCAATATATGTGGATTTATCACACAGACATAGCTGTAACATGTTGCTATAGTACACAGTCACAGCCAATATACATGGATTTATCACACAGACATAGCTGTAACATGTTGCTAATAGTACACAGTCACAGCCAGTATACATGGATATATCACACAGCCAAATGCTTGATTCACTTGAAATTGTTTTTTTTCATTATGGTAAATGATCAGAAAACGCGTTATTGTCATTCAATGTATGTCTATCACAGTCACCAGGGTTTACATGTTATATCATACAGTCACCAGGGCTTACATGCTATATCACACAGTCACCAGGGTTTACATGCCATATCATAAAGTCACTAACTAGGGTTTACAATAGGGTTTCTACATGTTGGAATATCTAACACAGTAAAACCACATCAAATCAGTCAGTCAGTTATATATGAGATTTCAGTTAGTGACATATATACATTATTGTCAGGTTATTTCCCACTTGAGTATCTGCCGTACTTGAGGATTTGTTGTTGTGTTGCCTATTTGTATGGATGCCTCCCTCTGTACTTCATCCAGTGATTGTGTTGCTGCTTGGATAATCACCTTCCACAGTGAGGCAGAATCATCTCACATGGACAGTCTCTGAAGTATTCTGCCTCAGTCCTTTTCATTTCCATGCCATGGCAATATCTTATTTTCTCAAAGAGAAAAGTCCAAAAAAATAATGTCTTTGGAAGTGGAAAGTTTCAATCAGTATCTGCAAGCTTGTGTCCAGTGGTGCTGCCTCTGAACTGTGTACATTGATTTTCAGTTTGGTCCCAGTAGGAACAGATGCAGAGGCTTCCTATGCTGCTCCTATGTCTGTGTTTTAATTACATTATTTACCTTCAATTACAAATGTGAATTGCTGGGATAGATTGCATCCCTGATTTGAAAGAATCATGTGATGGTTGGTTTGAATCCAAGATTCGTCCTGATTTTGTTGTGTTGGTTTGGCAGCACCATAGCCCACCTGTAAAGTCATTTATATCACTTCAGTATTTCCTCTCACAATGGGAGTGGTAGGGTAGCCTAGTGGTTATAGCGTTCACTAGTCACGCTGAGTACCCATGTTCGATTCCCCTCATGGGTACAATGTGTGAAGCCCATTTCTAGTGTCCAATACATTTTATTGCTAGAATATTGCTAAAAGCAGTGTAAAACTAAACTCACTCACTCACTCACTCACTCACTCACTTCACATTGTATTTGACACTCCATGGTGTAACTCAAATACTGGAACAGTTAGAAACCTAAACGTCTCACCCACTTGCATTCAAGGCATATCGGAGACAGTCATGTGACGCATGGGTCACCTGATCACCTGATATTTTTACTGTCTGGTTAACCACAACACAATTTGATTACAGAGTGCCATCTAGAAAGTAGTAAAAAATGTGGATCAGGGTGGCTGAGTGGGTTAGGCAACTGACTTTGTGTGCTGGCGATTAGGTGCCTGACACTGAGGGTGCAGGTTTGAATCCCGGATGGACTCAACCCAACAAAAGTACTAGAATCTGTACTTTACTGAGAAAGTGTAATCCCAAATATAACATATGTTACACAACACAATTTGATTGACAAAATTGTGTCCTTTAGTTGTACCAGAACCTATAATTCTGTCAAATCTTCTACTTCTATTCTTACTCTTTGTTCTTGGTCTCTTTGATGTTAATGTCTGAAGAAGCCCAATTTAGATAGAAGAGGATTCCCATTGAGTCGTCATCAAACCAAGGGTCCTCCTTCATCTTGAATTTGCTGAATTTTCAAGCTGCAGTAGAGGTCAGGGACACCATCTTGGAAATCTCACAAACACCACCTACGACAAAACTTACCAAGAACTTCTTAAGTGTTAAGTCAACAAGGAACATCAAGGTAACTGAATCTAAATTGTAGATGTAACTATTTTCACTACATGACTCAGATATGGAACTCAGAAGACAAGCTCAACTACACATGAACGAAGTGAGATGTTTTTGGTCTTGATAAGCTGAAGAGCTAGATGTTGACTGGCAGTACTGTTATCTTGACAACTGGTTGAGTGTAGTTGACAAGACTTCTGTTGAAAATCCTGGCAATTAATTTGGTGAATTGCAGCCAAAATACGGGATTTATTGCACTGATGTAATGGAGGAAGTACACTAAGAATTAGTAACAGTGATGCCTGTTTTTCCTGTAATCATAAGTTCAAATCCTATATTCAACCAAAATATAACTGTCTGCACCAAAATATTTAATGGTATCATGGTAAGAGCTGGATCACTTCATGCTAATGGTATCAGAGCTGGATCACTTCATGCTAATGGTATCATGGTAAGAGCTGGATCACTTTATGCTTATAGTATCATGGTAAGAGCTGGATCACTTCATGCTAATGGTATCATGGTAAGAGCTGGATCACTTCATACTAATGGTATCATGGTAAGAGCTGGATCACTTCATACTAATGGTATCATGGTAAGAGCTGGATCACTTCATGCTAATGGTTGGTGTAACGGATATTGAACTTGGTACTTCTACATGTTTGACATTGGCACAGGTTTGATGTAGTCTGCTTTATAAAAGACGTTTTCCATGAAAAAATTACCCAAAACAGATTAAAGAATAAACAGTGCTGTGTGCATCTATGTTCTGAAATATCAAAACCATTTTGAATGAAGTTTAATAAGCAATATTATGACTGCTTGCTGTGAGGGTCCAACAGAGAGATGACTACCCCATCAGAGCACCCAGATAACTTTGCATGATGCTTTTTATGTGATCTTGTCCACCAGTCCTACGTGTTTCTGTCAGCCTAGTTGAACCATCAACATCCACCCATACACCATTCCATCCCTCACGTCTCCCATCTGAGCAAGAATCTTTTCTTTCAGTTCAGATTATGACGTTCTTGTCCACCGGTAAACCGTACTCTCTCTTGCGTCTGCCAGCTATCACACGTAGAGCCTAGCTGGGTTTTACAGGCAGTAACACCAGTTTTATCTTGTCAATTCACCTTTCAATTTGTCAGTTTGCTCATTTTGGCGTGTACACATCCATTTGTTCACTCTGCATGATTGATCAGTGTATGGGCGGTCATTATGACAGGGTTTTATGTGTTTCTGGCTGTTGCAGATGAATTACTCCATTTAGCTCAGCGCTGTGTGCTGTGTTGGTCGAACCAGCAGTTTTCATCACAGAGTAATATTCTTGTGGGGTTGTCCACCATACACAACAATGTGTCAGTCTCATTCCATGTTCCAAAGAGGGGATGAAACATGTTGCCATGTTTATGGTGCAGAACTAATCCTGTTTGCTTAATTCATTTTCAAAATGTTCAAAAGGTGGAAAGATAATCACATGTTAATTATCACGACTTCATCATTGATAGCTGATCTGTACTGGGACAACATTAGTGTCTTGATCGAAACCATGTTGCTATTGTCATGGTGACATCTGGCCACCTTATTGTCATTGTCACAGTGACATCTGGCCACCTTATTGTCATTGTCATAGTGACATCTGGGCACCTTATTGTCATTGTCACAGTGACATCTGGCCACATTATTGTCATTGTCATAGTGACATCTGGACACCTTATTATCATTGTCATAGTGACATCTGGCCACCTTATTGTCATTGTCGCAGTGACATCTGGACACCTTATTGTCATTGTTACAGTTACACCTGGCCACATTATTGTCATTGTCACAGTGACATCTGGCCACCTGACATTGTCATTGTCATTGTCATAGTGACATCTGGCCACCTTATTGTCATTGTCACAGTGACATCTGGACACCTTATTGTCATAGTGACATCTGGTTATTGTCATAGTGACATCTGGACATTATTGTCATTGTCACAGTGACATCTGGACACCTTATTGTCATTGTCACAGTGACATCTGGACACCTTATTGTCATTGTCACAGTGACATCTGGACACTTATTGTCATTGTCACAGTGACATCTGGACACCTTTTTGTTCAGGTCACTGTCACCATGTAAGCTGTAGGGGCATTGTCTTGCCTCCTTATTGCTGTTGTCATGGTGATCTTCACCATCTTGATCATTGTTAGTAGGTACAGGGGCATTGTCTCAGTACCATATCGCCATTGTCATGGTGATCTGGCAACATCCCCATGAAGTTGTTCCAAAACACTATGAGTCTCAGGGGGAAGTTAAAAGCTGATTAGTTTCTGAGAGTAAAGTTACATTCAAATCTTCAGTCCACAGTAACATGTTTACCAAGTGGCAGGCACGTTGCTAATGGACATTGATCCCGAGGAATTCTCTATAATTACCTGTTTCAAGACAAGGTTGTTTTTACAATGGGAGAATATGAGTAGATAAAAGCTGCCATAAAGATACTGAGAAACTCCAGTGAAGCCCAGTTTTTGTCCCATTCCCATCTCGAGCTGATACAATGCTTATGAGTCAGTCAAAGAAATACTGCGACATCATGATGCATACCCATACTCATCTTGATGTTTTTGTTAAGTGTCAGTAACATGATTGTTTGCTAAGCATCATTTATGAGATCAGGATCAATGCAGTTTGATAGAGGATACAGCATCAAAGTGTCCATGCATCTCTTCAGAACAGGAACGACATGATTGTAATGTTTTAAACTTCACTTTGAAAATATTATGATGACCAGTTTCTTTAGTGCGGCATGAATGGGTTGTTTTTTTCCTGCAGTGAGATATGCACTTAAGATATTAAATTTGTCATGTGGCATATCTGTTGCACTAAACTTAAATTTGTGTTTGGCATATTTTCATAAATATTGCGGAGATTGGCTTGGTATCTGGAACAGGAAGAATCCTTTAAACTGATCAAAGATCCCCTCAACCAATACTTGTCAGAGATACCCCTGCAACATATACTGGTGAGAGGACGTTATCTAATGATTGGGTGGCATCTGGAACAGGAAGAATCCTTTAAACTGATCAAAGATCCCCTCAACCAATACTTGTCAGAGATACCCCTGCAACATATACTGGTGAGAGGACGTTATCTAATGATTGGGTGGTCAGACCAGGTAACTTGTGTGCCATCAACTACTTTGACAGCTGATCAAAGATCCTCTCAACAACTGAATGACAGCTTGTCAGAATACTCCAGCATAGTCAGACTGCCATCAGGGACAGCATTTGTGTGTGAGGTCAGACTCAGGGACTTTTGCCATCAACTACTTTGACTCCAGTATGAATCACTGGATTGTCTGATTAGTCAGACTCAGGATCAACTCAGACTCAGTGACTTGTGTGCCATCAACTACTTTGACAGCATTTATTGTTACTCACAGTATGAATCACTGGATTGTCTGGTCCCGACTCCAGCATAGTCAGTATTAGAAACCATCAACTACTTGTGTGCCATTTATTGTTACTCAGTATGAATCACTGGATTGTTCCCGATTCCCATAGTCAGACTCAGGGATGAATCACTTTGGCATTTATTGTTACCCACAGTATGAATCACTGGATTGTCTGGTCCCGACTCCAGCATAGTCAGACTCAGGGACTTGTGATGCCATGCTGACAGCATTTATTGCAGTATGAATCAAGTCTGGTCCGACTCCAGCATAGTCAGACTATCATTTAAAGGCCACTATCATATTGCTGGGGTGTTGATGATTGAGCATCAGAAAACAAAGTTCAACAGTTGCAGCTTGTACAGATCTCTGCCATTGTACCCTGTCATGGCTACAGTGGTTGGCCGGGGTTAAATCTTGTTAACGTAATCACTCTTGTGGATTCTATTTATCCAACCTTTATGGAACCTGTGTGTTTTCAATCACCTCCTGATCTCAGTCTCTGGTGTTACACAATTACTTCATTCACAGGATCTGTGTCTCCATACTTACAGCCATCCCTTCACCTTGGCTAAATGTCAAGCTTCTAAAGTGTTGGTTTTATTTCCAGATTGTTTGCCAGTGCTGTGTGCACTTTGCCCATGTGACTGTTCTCTGGCAGGGGTCGTCACTGGTGGTCCTTTTCAGAATAGTGACTGTCAACACTGGCTATGTTATCAATAGTGAAAAAATAGTGAACGTCATCAGTTCTCGATCTATAATAGATGGTGATTGTCATCAGTGGCAGTCCCAACCAGAATGGTGAACGTCATCACTTCTCGATCTATAATAGATGGTGATTGTCATCAGTGGCGGTCCCAACCAGAATGGTGAACGTCATCACTTCTCGATCTATAATAGATGGTGATTGTCATCAGTGGCAGTCCCAACCAGAATGGTGAACGTCATCACTTCTCGATCTATAATAGATGGTGATTGTCATCAGTGGCAGTCCCAACCAGAATGGTGAACGTCATCACTTCTCGATCTATAATAGATGGTGATTGTCATCAGTGACAGTCCCAACCAGAATGGTAAACGTCATCACTTCTTGATCTATAATAGATGGTGATTGTCATCAGTGGCGGTACCAACAAGAATGGTGAATGTCATCACTTCTCGATCTATAATAGATGGTGATTGTCATCAGTGGCGGTACCAACAAGAATGGTGAATGTCATCACTGTTGGACATATTCCAGAATGGTGACTGTCATCATTGATGGTCCTATTCCAATGAGTGACTGTTTCATGGTCCAGTTCAAATGAGTGAACAGTTCCAGAAGGTGACTTTCACCAGCAGTCATTGATCTGCAAAGTGGCTAATTGTGCCTTTTTACAAATAAATTGAAATAAAAACACAAAGTTTCAAACAGTATTAAGCTCTCACACCAGTTCAGTAGTGTATGGTTGTTTATGGGTTTCTGGCCTCCTCAAAGGTGATATTGACTTTTAACAAGGGAGTCCATTATGATGGACAAACGAAGGGAGCCCCAGGCAAGTCACCACCTTATACCATGTGGAATACAAGAATCCAACAGCCAAGGTTAGCCAATGGACATAACACACCCCAGTTGTAAAATGATAGTTAATCTTTACTTGCTATCTACGTTCCAGATTGTTTGTACAGGAAGGGGAATTGAGGTTTGTGTCTGTTTATAATCTGGCATGAAAGACTGTGAATGTGAAACTGTAAACGTTTTTATGAAGAAGGCTCCTGTTCTTCTTAATGCTGAGATAGCTATTAATTAAAGCACCCATCACCCCAAAGGCCTAGACTTGGTTTCCACATGAGCCCTTGGTCTTTATTGGTGTCATATAATGACCAGGTCAGACTATATAGAGATGTGTGTAAGGAGGCTGACAGTTCCTGCCTGGGACACTGAGAATGTTGACAATGTGGAGACAGAGAGCAATGTGTCTGTGGTGACTTGTTCCCTGATTATTGCACAAACAGGGAATACCTGGTCTGTGGTGCCAACCATACAGCAATGCACTCAAGTGTATGGGGGAGGAGTGTCCAGGATTAGCTACTGTTGATAATTACCCATGATGTACTGTAGACCAGACTCGGGATGGGTGAGGGTAATGATACACATGGAACACTGTGTAATGATGCTGGTGGAGCACAGCTATACTCACAAAGACGAAGAACAAGATTGAACATTTTCTTACATGATTTCGCTGTAACATCAGTGTCCAAGTCAACTTTGAAGTTTGGAGATGAAATGGTTTAAGTGATTTAGTCATGAGAATGGTGTACATGCTGGGTGAGTGAGTGAATTGTGTTTGATGCTCATTGATAAGTACTTTAGTTCTATCATGACATTAGTTTGAGAAGAGAGCCGTTGTGGGGTGCAGGTAGTACACAGGTATCACCTTATCATCTTTACCCAATCAGTGTTAGATTCACTCTGTGGTCACAGACATCGGTCACCTTGATGATAGCTGCCATCTTGACCCAGTCAGTATTATATTCACTATGTAGTCACAGACATCGGTCACCTTGATGATAGCTGCCATCTTGACCCAATCAGTATTATATTTACTATGTGGCCACAGACTCTGTGGCTTAGTGGATTGTGCATCTTTATATCCTGACAACCCGGGTTAAATCACTGGCTTGTCTGGTCTAGATTCCATTATTTACTGGTCTCCATGAAATAATGCTGACCGTGATAAATGCAACAGACGGTGATTGATCCTGAACTGGCTCAACCTGGAGCCTGTATTCTGGCATCACATTCTGTGTGACCTTTAAAGACTATTGCCTTTAACTTTTTAGATTACAATTTCACCGAAGGAGGTCTCATCCATCTTCAGGAACAATATATTCAGTAAAAGGCTGATAAACCCTGTCTCCCCACTCTTCCTTAGCAACTTCCTGTTGAATTAAATAAACATTTCATGTGTTGAAGTACAGCTCACATTGGTTCTCACAGCTATCCTAGTCCTAGGAGATGACAATAGAAAACTAATTGAAGAAAACAATCTCGTTATGGACAACCATCTAATGATTCTACAATTCCACGGAGCAGTGAAAAATGTTCCCGTGATGGCTGTACAAACAAGTGCTGGAACTAGCCTGGTGGTCATGGGGCTCCTGGTGTGCGAAGCAGAGGGTTTTTGTCGGGATGGTTGAGGAACGCCAGAGAAAGTTAAATTCGTGCCGAGATCAGCTGCAGCTGGTGTTGAATCAATACTAACTCCATTTAAACATGGATGGGTTGAAATTATGCTGAGAGATTTCAAGAAATGTTTTAAGTTGGGTTTAGCAGTGGCAGTAGTGTGGTTGACTGGCAGTTCCTCTCTGTGGTGTGGCATTGCTTTCCTAAAGTGAGTACTGAAGAAATGCTGGGGTCAAATGTATACATACCTCTTGAGTGAGTGAGTAAATATGTTCAGGCTGCATCAACAATATTTCAGTTATATCACTGTTGCATGTGAGATATGGAGTTGTTTTTCCTGGATATTATTCAGGGGTTTTAGGTGCATATTGATTGGTTATGGAAATGTATTCTGGTTGCTGATTGGTCACATCTGACAACTGATCAGAAGGTTATGGTCAGGATTAGCTGCTCACATCATCCCCTTAACGTCCATAACATCATCAAACATATCCACAAATCATCAGATCAATGTGAGTTATCCTTTCATGCTGATCTTGACAACAAGCAGTCCAAGCTGTATTTCTCTGTTCAGCTGCTGATACAGAGATGAAAGATGGTTGCTATTCAGTAGTTCCAGATTAGCCATGCGATGAAGTCTTACTCACAGACTGGAGGGCATCTTCCCTTGTTTGATGGTGTTAGTAGGACCATGTCTGATGTGGCCTTGTGTTCCTGGTCAGGCACAGAGATCACACTGGAGGGAAACTTGTTGAGTTCTCTTTAGCAGCTTGAGGAGGTTTGGGCCACTGGCAACAACATGTTATCAGGAAAGGTTTCCAAGTAAAGAAGCACAAGTCTTGTCAACTGATGACCCGTGGGCATCTTCACAAGCACCATCCACCCATTTCCCTCCATCTACCTATTCCTCTCACCATACACCCATTCCCCTCCATCTACCTATTCCTCTCACCATACACCCATTCCCCTCCATCTACCTATTCCACTCACCATACACCCATTCCTCTATCTATCTTCTATCACCTTCAATCCACCCATTACTCTATCCATGCAATATTACATCCATCCACCCCTGAATCTGAATCCACCTCCTTCACCATCTACCCTTTTTCTCTCATTAACCCAGTCATCCTTCCCATCTCACCCTTCCTTCATACCAATGCACACACAAACACACACTCGACCCCCTCCCATTCCCCTCCACCTGTACTGGGGAGTATCCTCCCATGCCCGTCCACCTGTACTGGAGAGTATCCTCCCATGCCCCTCCACCTGTACTGGGGAGTATCCTCCCATGCCCCTCCACCTGTACTGGGGAGTATCCTCCCATTCCCCTCCACCTGTACTGGGGAGTATCCTCCTATTGCCCTCCACCTGTACTGGAGAGTATCCTCCCATTCCCTCCACCTGTACTGGGGTGTATCCTCCCATTCCCTCCACCTGTACTGGAGAGTATCCTCCCATGCCCCTCCACCTGTACTGGGGAGTATCCTCCCATTCCCCTCCACCTGTACTGGGGAGTATCCTCCCATTGCCCTCCACCTGTACTGGAGAGTATCCTCCCATTCCTCCACCTGTACTGGAGAGTATCCTCCCATTCCCCCTCCACCTGTACTGGGGTGTATCATCCCATTTCCCTCCACCTGTACTGAGAGTATCCTCCCATGCCCCCCTCCACCTGTACTGGGGTGTATCATCCCATTTCCCTACACCTGTACTGGAGTGTATCCTCCCATTCCCCTCCACCTGTACTGGGATGTATCCTCCCATTCCCTCCACCTGTACTGGAGAGTATCCTCCCATGCCCCTCCACCTGTACTGGGGGAGTATCCTCCCATTCCCCTCCACCTGTACTGGGGAGTATCCTCCCATTCCCCTCCACCTGTACTGGAGAGTATCCTCCCATTCCCTCCACCTGTACTGGGGTGTATCATCCCATTTCCCTACACCTGTACTGGAGAGTATCCTCCTATTCCCCTCCACCTGTACTGAGGAGTATCCTCCCATTCTCCTCCACCTGTACTGGGGAGTATCCTCCCATGCCCCTCCACCTGTACTGGGGTGTATCCTCCCATTCCCTCCACCTGTACTGGGAGTATCCTCCCAATTCCCTCCACCTGTACTGGGGAGTATCCCCATTCCCTCCACCTGTACTGAGGAGTATCCTCCCATGCCGGGGCGGTGGGGTAGCCTAGTGGTTAAAGCTGTTGGCTCGTCACGCTGAACCCGGGTTCGATTCCCCCACATGGGCACAATGTGTTAAGTCCATTTCTGGTGTCCCCCTCCGTGATATTGCTGGAATATTGCTAAAAGCGGCGTAAAACTAAACTCAGTCAGTCAGTCAGTCCTCCCATGCCCTCCACCTGTACTGGGGAGTATCCTCCCATGCCCCTCCACCTGTACTGGGGAGTATCCTCCGATTCCCTCCACCTGTACTGGGGAGTATCCTCCCATTCCCTCCACCTGTACTGGGAGTATCCTCCCATTCCCTCCACCTGTACTGGGAGTATCCCCCCATTCCTCCACCTGTACTGGGAGTATCCTCCCATTCCCCTCCACCTGTACTGGGGAGTATCCTCCCATTCCCCTCCACCTGTACTGGGGAGTATCCTCCCATTCCCCTCCACCTGTACTGGGGAGTATCCTCCCATTCCCCTCCACCTGTACTGGGGAGTATCCTCCCATTCCCCTCCACCTGTACTGGGGAGTATCCTCCCATTCCCCTCCACCTGTACTGGGAGTATCCTCCCATTCCCTCCACCTGTACTGGGGAGTATCCTCCCATTCCCTCCACCTGTACTGGGGAGTATCCTCCCATTCCCTCCACCTGTACTGGGGAGTATCCTCCCATGCCCCTCCACCTGTACTGGGAGTATCCTCCGATTCCCTCCACCTGTACTGGGGAGTATCCTCCCATGCCCTCCACTTGTACTGGGGAGTATCTTCCCATGCCCCTCCACCTGTACTGGGAGTATCCTCCCATTCCCGTCCACCTGTACTGGGAGTATCCTCCCATTCTCCTCCACCTGTACTGGGAGTATCCTCCCATGCCCCTCCACCTGTACTGGGGAGTATCCTCCCATCCCCTCCACCTGTACTGGGGAGTATCCTCCCATTCCCCTCCACCTGTACTGGGGAGTATCCTCCCATTCCCCTCCACCTGTACTGGGGAGTATCCTCCCATTCCCCTCCACCTGTACTGGGAGTATCCTCCCATTCCCCTCCACCTGTACTGGGGAGTATCCTCCCATTCCCCTCCACCTGTACTGGGAGTATCCTCCCATTCCCCTCCACCTGTACTGGGGAGTATCCTCCCATTCCCCTCCACCTGTACTGGGGAGTATCCTCCCATTCCCCTCCACCTGTACTGGGGAGTATCCTCCGATTCCCCTCCACCTGTACTGGGGAGTATCCCCTGCGGCTGTCACCATGTTTATACCATCAACCTGACTTTGTTGAGTGGAGGTGGCAGTGATTGTTACACATTGTGTTGCTCTCACCTCTCCGTGGTGCTGTATGGCTGCAGGGGAGACGTTCCACTGAAATTTGCGTGCTGGTAATCAAACAGAAGGTGATTGTTTGATTGGCTACTCCAATAACTCATGAATAATAGAGGCTTGGCTGGCAGCAGCGGTTATTGCATAACACATGCATCACAGAGCAATTACCTGGAGTATTAAGCTCTATCTGAAATCCAAATATACCCTGCCAACAGATCTTGTTACACAAGCTGGTCTAATGAGGCATAGGTATTGGAAACACTGACAGGAAACTAAAACTGTGTCTTTGGAATCAGTTTCTGTTCCATTTGTATGTTCAAGTAATGTCTTGGTTATGTCCAGCAAGTGTGACAGACTGCCATGACATCCCTGATGGGGCTTTTCCAGGGCGAAGAGCACCTGTTCCAGGAACATTATGGCTCTATGCCCCTATTCCCTATAGTACTGTTGGGGCTTGGGACTTTAACCTGTTTTTGCAATCAGCACCTCAAGATGGATATAATTGTTTTCTGAAAGGGGAGACCACTAAACATTTGTCAAAACATCCAGTATGTCCAGTTGAATGGTTTGTTTTGGGGGAGACCTCATAACAATGATTTTTTGTGGTATTTTTAGGAACAGAAATTGCACGGCCCCACCCTCCATCAGAATATGAGCCTCTCATATGGTAGTATCATTGCCCGAGTTGGCACAGCTCTATGCAGAGTTGGCTCCCTTGGGCATTCAAGCAACCTGGGACTGTGGGTTAAACCCTGATAATAGTTCCTGGTGTGTCAGCACCATACCTGTAGCTGTGGGCTTCACCAAAGTGGTAAACATAACAAACCTTTGTGGCTATCGTTCCACATGGAGCTGTGATGGCATGGTATAACTGGACTATTTTACAATGCTGTGTTACCCAACTCATTCATTCCATCATCTTACCAGTGAAGATCCAGGTTAGAAGTGGTCTTCAGCAACACATGCTTGTTGGGATTGGGTGATCAGGCTCTGACATGTCATCGTATCCCAATTGCATAGATTGATGCTCATGATGTTGATCACTGGATTGTCTGATCTCGATTATTTTCAGACAATATATCTGGAATATTGCTAGACCATATATCTGGAATATTGCTAGACCATATATCTGGAATATTGCTAGACCATATATCTGGAATATTGCTAGACTATATATCTGGAATATTGCTAGACCATATATCTGGAATATTGCCAAGTGTGACGTTAAACAACAAACATTCCATGATCAGGACTAATGCTCAGCCTTCATATCGCTGCTTCCACCGTGACTCTAAATACTGGTCAGATTACAGAAAATCAACTGGTCAGTCCCTGTCATTTTTCTCGACTAAAGCTTTGATTGGAAACATCTGGTGAAAGCCTGTTGTTTGTCAATGTATTTAAGTTGTCAGACTGTCGCATCACACAAAATTCATCCCCAAAAGTGTCCATCAGACAAAAAGCTAACATACATCAAAAGAGCTGTACTGCACTCAGGAAGCTAAATCAATTAATGACGAGTTTGTAACGATTGCAGGAATAGCCACTGTACCCAATGGCCAGCATGTGTTCCTGTGTCGTGCTTCCTCTAGTTAACTCCAGCCCAGCCTGTTTCACCAACTTAAATGAACTTTTGCACTGCAAATGGAAATCCATAGAAACAGATATTATGGATGACATACTGTGGGTATTTACATCAATACACTCATTCTACAGGGTCCATCATGTCAGTTAGGTCCCAGGGAATATGTTGTAATATCAACCTACAGCTTGTGTACTCAACTCTTTGTTCACGTGACGTAATGTTAGTATACAATACACTCATTCTACAGGGTCCATCATGTCAGTTAGGTCCCAGGGAATATGTTGTAATATCAACCTACAGCTTGTGTACTCAACTCTTTGTTCACGTGACGTAATGATAGTATACAATACACCTCACTTGTGTACTCAACTCTTTGTTGCCATGGGATACCAGTTAGGTCCCAACTGTAGGTGTATGATATCAACCTACAGCCTACCGTAATGATAGTATTTTACATACACCAACTTGTTTCTTTTGGATACCTTTGTTATACTTATGAGGATAAAATAACAACAAGAACATCATTTTAATCATTTATTCTGGACCTGTTACAAACTGATATTAATGACGTTTCCCTTGAGGAGTTAGTACATGTAATTTTGATTAAGCTGTTCATTAGCTGCATCTTGATTATCTGCTGTCTCAATTGCGATCTTCTTTGATGGTGGGGAAGATGTAACCCGTGTGGCCTTCGTGTCGGTGCTGGTGGTTGCAGCATGTCCGATATCTCCTTCTGAAGACCGTCAGAAGTTCTCTTGTACAGCCGTACTGATGAGCTTCTGTGGCCTGTTCGTTCCATGACCAATTGTTCATCGACCTTATTCCTGAAAAGACGTGTAGCTGTGGTAACCTGAAACCAAGTAAAAAACGATTCCAAGTATGCATATGCAGCTGAACTATTGTAACGATAATTGCAATATTTGCGAGCCATTTTACCAGTATCAAAAACATTTTATATTTAGATGCTATAATGTCGAACGATATGAACAATATTGCAAATTCTTGTTCACGTACCTTTCCTGAATGTCCTGTGAAGTTCTTACAAAATGGCGTCTTCACTGTCGCTCATCTCCATTGTGAAAGCACGCTCATGATCACGTGTTATCAAGTGGCCAAGTCAGGTGCATTGTTGCGTTTGTTTGCACGACTCCACGAGTGTACCCGAAAACACTACCACTAGAACACTGTCAATTAAACTGCAGTTGAAAACTTTTCAAACCTTAATTGTAGCTAGTTAAAGATAAGAATTTTTTATGGAAACGCTCATCTTAAAGTTAAGACTACAAGTTATATTGCAAAGTTTAGATTCCATCCAAAGCACAAAACTAAAAATCATTCTCTGAAATGGTTTACCCAAATACAATGTGTGAAATGCGTGGGACTACTAAGCGAGATTCACGTGCAATGTCATGGCAACGCACAGGCCCACGCTGTTGATATCGACAACAGCCGCATTGTTTAGATAGGGGCTCCAAAAGGAAATGTTTTGTGAAAATATATAATATTGGACATAAATTACACTACTTGTAGTACTCGAGGTGTAAATAGTTTATTTCCATACTTTCCATACCTACAGTTTTGCTCGTGGGGCCTCGAGGAGGGCCTCACGGGCAAAACTGTAGGTGTATGGGCTGATACACCGAGGAAAGTATGGAAATAACAATTACATACACACATGTATATCAACCGACTGATATCTCAAGACAACAACGGTAATATGAACCTACAGCTAATGTGTTTATCCCACACCATGTAAACTGACTGTCTGTGTGGTATCTCTATCCAATACACTGTGATAAGAAGTATTGCAGTATTTTGGGCAGATTGTTTGTTTCATTTTTTTAAATATGATATTCAGAAAGTCCACAGTGTCAGGTGGCATAATGGCATCGATGTATGAAGAGTCAGGTCCTTGATGGCAAGCGGCCACAGGAACTTCACCCTGCCGACCTCAGCTGACCTTCCTCCACCTGACCGAGGACACAGCCTCTCTTTGGTTCCCCACCTTCATTGTCCTCGTAAACGGCCAGTCTCCTCTTCACTGGTGCAGTCAACATGCCCTCAAGAGCCCACAACTATATATGTGAACACCTAATCTTGTTGTCTTTTTTCTTTTAAGTTTGTGACTGTAAGAGCAAAATCCAATTTTCAGCCGCAATTTGATAAGTTGTAACCTGTGTTAGCTGCAGTAGCTCCCAGAGAGAGAGGGCAGTAATTCACCATTGCCCTCCTTATCGTGTTGCGACGTAGCTCCAGGCCACCTACTAACTACCGTTTTTCCCTCCATGATCAAAGTTAAAGATAGCAACTGTTGGCTCTATAGCTATCTTACAAGAAAATACAGAGGTAATGAGGGTCCACATTTCCTACAAAAAATGTTAAAAGTTCTGTTTCCCAACAAAAATACAAGATCTACATTTTTAAATCATACTAATGACTGAACATTGGACTCTTTGAATGAGCAGGTTTGAACAGTTTTATAGAGATGTGACAGCATGAATATGTGCAGCAAACTACAGTCTTGCATTTTCATTGTTTTTGTTGGAGACAGATTGTAGCATCATATTCCACTTTAACCTGTCTGTGAACATTGTTTTATCGGTATTTCTAGAAGTTAGTGAGACAATAATGAAGCATACGTCTTTATGGATAACATCTTAATGTTTATTGCATATAGTGATGGTTCGGTGTAGATTCTTAATGTTTATTGCATATAGTAATGGTTCGGTGTAGATTCTTAATCTTTATTGCATATAGTGATGGTTCGGTGTAGATTCTTAATGTTTATTGCACATAGTGATGGTTCGTGTGTAGATTGCATTGCATAGTGATGGTAATGTTTAATGTTTATTGCATATAGTAATGGTTCGGTGTAGATTCTTAATGTTTATTGCATATAGTGATGGTTCGGTGTAGATTCTTAATGTTTATTGCATATAGTGATGGTTCGGTGTAGATTCTTAATGTTTATTGCACATAGTGATGGTTTGGTGTAGATTCTGCATTGCACATAATAGATTCTTAATGTTTATTATTGCATATAGTGATGGTCGCGTAGATTCTTAATGATTTTATTGCATATAGTGATGGTTAGGTGTAGATTCTTAATGTTTATTGCATATAGTGATGGTTCGGTGTAGATTCTTAATGTTTATTGCACATAGTGATGGTTGGTTCGGTGTAGATTCTTAATGTTTATTGCACATAGTGATGGTTCGGTGTAGATTCTTAATGTTTATTGCACATAGTGATGGTTCGGTGTAGATTCTTAATGTTTATTGCATATAGTGATGGTTCGGTGTAGATTCTTAATGTTTATTGCATATAGTGATGGTTCGGTGTAGATTCTTAATGTTTATTGCATATAGTGATGGTTCGGTGTAGATTCTTAATGTTTATTGCATATAGTGATGGTGATGGTTCGGTGTAGATTCTTAATGTTTATTGCATATAGTGATGGTTCGGTGTAGATTCTTTAATGTTTATTGCATATAGTGATGGTTCGCGTAGAGATTCTTAATGTTTATTGCATATAGTGATGGTTCGTAGATTCTTAATGTTTATTGCACATAGTGATGGTTCGTGTAGATTCTTAATGTTTATTGCATATATAGTGATGGTTCGTAGATTCTTAATGATTCTTAATGTTTATTGCATATAGTAATGGTTCGTGTAGATTCTTAATGTTTATTGCATATAGTGATGGTTCGTAGATTCTTAATGTTTATTGCATATAGTGATGGTTCGGTGTAGATTCTTAATGTTTATTGCATATAGTGATGGTTCGTGTAGATTCTTAATGTTTATTGCATATAGTGATGGTTCGGTGTAGATTCTTAATGTTTATTGCACATAGTGATGGTTCGTGTAGATTCTTAATGTTTATTCACATAGTGATGGTTCGATGTAGGTGTAGATTCTTAATGTTTATTGCACATAGTGATGGTTCGCTGTAGATTCTTAATGTTTATTGCACATAGTGATGGTTCGGTGTAGATTCTTAATGCTTCTATATTCTTAATGTTTATTGTTGATAATGTTTAATTCCAATGTTTATTGCATATAGTGATGGTTCGTGTAGATTTTAATGTTTATTGCACATATAGTATGTTTATTGCAATAATAGATGGTTGGTTCGTAGATTCTTAATGTTTATTGCTAATGTTTATTGCATATAGTGATGGTCTTATTCTTAATGTTTATTGCATATAGGATGGTTCAGTGTAGATTCTTAATGTTTATTGCATATAGTGATGGTTCATATAGTGATGGGTGTAGATTCTTAATGTTTATTGCACATAGATGTAGATTCTTATTCTTTAATGTTTATTGCACATAGTGATGGTTCGATGTAGATTCTTAATGTTTATTGCATATAGTGATGGTTCGGGTGTAGATTCTTAATGTTTATTGCACATAGTGACATTCTTAATGTTTATTGCATAAGTTCGTGTAGTGTAGATTCTTAATGTTTATTCATAGTGATGGTTCGGTGTAGAAAAGTCCAAGCTTGCTTGCAATAAACATGAAGTTGTCATCTGTATAGTCGAAGGCTTCATCATCTGTGAACATGTTAGACAAAGGTCTTCTCTCCTTGGCCAAGTTTGCACCATCTCTAAACCAATGCATGAACCGTTCGCCTCGCTGAACATGATGATGCATAAGTTCTGTTCAGGCATGTTTTCAGAAAGTCCAAGAAATGTTTGATAGGATTATGTGAAAGGTTATTTGTAATAGGAGAGGGAGTTCAGAGAATGGACTCAATGTACAAAGAGTATTGACCCTTCCTCTTTTCCACGGTGCTCTTGTACAAAACTACCTTAGTGCTAAGGCTACCTAAGTCTATGTTAAGGAATTTCTGTCACCTTAGTGCTAAGACTACCTTAAGTCTATGTTAAGGAGTTTCTGTCACCTTAGTGCTAAGACTACCTTAAGTCTATGTTAAGGAGTTTCTGTCACCTTAGCACTAAGACTACCTTAAGTCTATGTTAAGGAGTTTCTGTCACCTTAGTGCTAAGACTACCTTAAGTCTATGTTAAGGAGTTTCTGTCACCTTAGTGCTAAGACTACCTTAAGTCTATGTTAAGGAGTTTCTGTCACCTTAGCACTAAGATCACTTTGTACAACGGCACCCTTGTCAACTTCTCATGACCTCTGAAAACGCAAAATGTGAAAAGATTTTAGATTATAATATCTCCTGAAGAACCATTTTTGTGTGACACCATTTCCTCTGACCCCATCCGCAACCATATAAGGAATGACCAGTATCCATTGGTGGTCAGACTAGATTGTATGTGATCAATCGGTTGTGTCAGTGTTGCTTTTGACTGTTGCTCCTTGAGGACTTGATCTAGATTGATGCTAACAATGCACAGGTTGCTTGTTCTGGACAAACTGTGTTGTGAACAAAATTAAGTTGTTCAGTTCTTGCTCTCAGAGAGAACGTGTGGAAGATTATGACCATAATCCCATCTCACCATTTCCACAAACAAACCACACGAGAAACTGTTCCATCCTGAGCTTGGTGATCCTTTTGGGGACAACTTCCTGATGATAAGCAGATACCATACACCAAGGGTCGATATGTGGTCTCTGTGATAAGTATGTTAGTTTCAATATTTATGTTTGAAGTAATAAATTGTGGCAAACATCTCTTACAGAATAGTGCATGTTTGTTGTTGCTTGGTGTTGGTCCTGACACATCTAAGGGAGGAAACTCTTCACAGCAGGTTCATCACCTTGTCCATCAGGTCACCAGTGAACAGAACACATGCTGTGAGTCAGTTCTAATAAATACCCAAAACTGATGAAATAGCTGCTGTCTGGTGGAGTTTTGCAGTTCAATCCCATGGATGTGTCGTACCCAAGACTGTTAATAGATGGTACTCATTCTTCTCCCTGGTAGCTGGGGCTGTGGGGTAGCCTAATGGTTAAAGCGTTGGCTCGTCACGCCGAAGTCCTGGGTTCGAATCCCCACATGGGTACAATGTGTGAAGCCCATTTCTGGTGTCCCCCGCCGTGATGTTGCTGGAATATTGCTAAGAGCGGCGTAAAACCAAACTCAGTCAGTTGGTCAGTCTCCCTGGTAGCTCAAGATGTTAGCGGATGAAACACCAGTTGGCCATTGGTATCTGTACTGTCCCTGACATGTTAAACAGTGTCGCCATCATGGTACCTCATTGTACGGGAACTGTAACAGTTAGAGCTGGCTATCAACATAGATCATAGAGACTGATAATTGTTAACTGAATATGGATTGATTATAGACAAATATCGGAGACATAACTTTTAGCCAAAATGTCTTAAAGAAATGAACATATTTCACTTCACTAATGAGTGGTGATGTTTTGCATGGACTACTAGCAAAACAGCATCCTGAACATAATTTAGAAGCAGACCATGAATAAAGATCTAAATTTGTATATCATGTGAGAAAATTAACACCTTATTTTATCACAAAATTTGATGTATGATGATATTGATAACACAGTTAACATATTAATAATCATTAATAATGTTTCCTATTGACAATATTTCCGATAATCGATCATTTTAGTCAACCCTAGTAAAAAGTTATTCAAGGACACACAACCCCCAAACTCCCCCCCCCCCCTACCTTACACATCACTACACAAGTACAATAATCATGAAAGCAACGGTAAACAGTATTCCACGACTGACGCTATATCTGTGTCCTGTGGATGGACCATTACTCCTGTGTATGTTGAAAGAAGTATTGACGACATCGCAATTTGATTTTCATCCCCTGAATAGCATTTCTTTACACTGTAGTTCTGCAAAAGAAAATCTTATGGATTTTGTAGGGTTTTTGTTTGAGAAGACATTAACTCCAAGAAGCCATTAACACTGTCGGTGTTTCCACAGATGGGTTGGGCATCCATTTGCTGATCTGCCTGGCTATGAGGATCTGTTTGGGCATGTCCCGAGTCTTTCTGCCTCTTTTTACATGTGCATGACAGTAATATATAAGGCCAAACGGCTTCTTCATGCCAGTGCATGACAGTAGTATAGAAGGCCATACTGCTTCTTCATGCCAGTGCATGACAGTAGTATAAAAGGCCATACTGCTTCTTCATACCAGTGCATGACAGTGGTATAAAAGGCCATACTGCTTCTTCATTCCAGTGCATGACAGTAGTATAAAAGGCCATACTGCTTCTTCATGCCAGTGCATGACAGTAGTATAAAAGGCCATACTGCTTCTTCATGCCAGTGCATGACAGTGGTATAAAAGGCCATACTGCTTCTTCATACCAGTGCATGACAGTGGTATAAAAGGCCATACTGCTTCTTCATGCCAGTGCATGACAGTGGTATAAAAGGCCAAACTGCTTCTTCATACCAGTGCATGACAGTAGTATAAAAGGCCATACTGCTTCTTCATACCAGTGCATGACAGTAGTATAAAAGGCCATACTGCTTCTTCATACCAGTGCATGACAGTGGTATAAAAGGCCACACTGCTTCTTCATGCCAGTGCATGACAGTGGTATAAAAGGCCATACTGTCTTCTTCAGTGCATGAGCAGTAGTATAAAAGGCCAGTGCATGACAGTAGTATAAAAGGCCAAACTGCTTCTTCATGCCTGTGCATGACAGTAGTATAAAAGGCCATACTGCTTCTTCATGCCAGTGCATGACAGTAATATATAAGGCCAAACTGCTTCTTCATAACAGTGCATGACAGTGGTATAAAAGGCCATACTGCTTCTTCATGCCAGTGCATGACAGTGGTATAAAAGGCCATACTGCTTCTTCATGCCAGTGCATGACAGTGGTATAAAAGGCCATACTGCTTCTTCATGCCAGTGCATGACAGTAGTATAAAAGGCCATACTGCTTCTTCATGCCAGTGCATGACAGTGGTATAAAAGGCCATACTGCTTCTTCATGCCAGTGCATGACAGTGGTATAAAAGGCCATACTGCTTCTTCATGCCAGTGCATGACAGTGGTATAAAAGGCCATACTTCTTCTTCATAACAGTGGTATAAAAGGCCATACTGCTTCTTCATGCCAGTGCATGACAGTAGTATAAAAGGCCATACTGCTTCTTCATGCCAGTGCATGACAATAGTATAAAAGGCCATACTGCTTCTTCATGCCAGTGCATGACAATAGTATAAAAGGCCATAGTGCTTCTTCATGCCAGTGCATGACAGTGGTATAAAAGGCCATACTGCTTCTTCATAACAGTGGTATAAAAGGCCATACTGCTTCTTCATACCAGTGCATGACAGTGATATAAAAGGCCATACTGCTTCTTCATGCCAGTGCATGACAGTGATATAAAAGGCCATACTGCTTCTTCATGCCAGTGCATGACAGTGGTATAAAAGGCCATACTGCTTCATCATGCCAGTGCATGACAGTAGTATAAATGGCCATACTGCATTTTCTTGCATGTACATAATAGTGGTATAAAAGACCTCAAATCTGTTATGCATTAATACTCCTCAAAACACACCAGAACATTTACCTTCACCTTTACAATCTACAAGCAACACTGATTCTTTTTTGAACTAACCATTTTCCGAACAAGAAATATCTACAACAATCCTCTCTTTGCCAAACAGTAAAGCCCCTGGTCCAGAAGGAATTGCTAATGAATTTCTAAAGGAGTTGAGAAGTTTCATTGTCCCTACTCTCACTGGCTATTTCCCTCCCAGTTGGGGTAAGAGCATAATTTGCCCTTTGTTAAAATCTGGCGACAAGAACGACCCGGATAATTAGCGTGGTATATCCCTCATTGATTCCCTTTGTAAATTATTTACATCAATTCTTAATAAAAGATTAAAAATCTGGTGTGATTTAAACAATATCATTTGTGAATATCAGGCTGGCTTCAGGGAAAACTGTTCTACAACAGACCACATTTTTACACTTCAGGCTGTCATACAGAAATATTCATGTAAAAAACGGCAGATTTTATTGTCTTTTTATCGATTTTTCAAAAGCTTTCGATACTCTTAAACATGATATACTTATAGATTCTCTTCATAAGGTTGGATTAGATGGGAAGTTCTTAGATATTATCACATGTATGTATAATTCACTTTGTGCCTGTGTTAGAACCCCTGAGGGACTTTCTAAACAATTTTCTTGTAATGTGGGTTCCCGCCAGGGATGCATTTTAAGCCCTCAGATATTTATAATATTTATTAATCATTTATGCACAATTATACAAAGTGAAGGTGGTAAGGGAATATTTATCACTGCTGTTTTCAATAACGTGTATGCCCTTATGTTGGCTGATGATGCATTGATCACACCAATATCATGCTATGGCTCAGAAATATGGGGAACTTCTTATTGTAAAAGTATTGAATCGGTACAGCTTGATGTTTGTAAAAAGTGTCTTAAAATAAATAGGTCAACTTGTAATTCCATGGCCCTGGGTGAATGTGGCAGAATGCCCCTACAGTTTAATTATATGACCCGTGTAATCAAATATTGGTGTAGATTGTTACAACTTCCTCATGACAGATTACCTTTTCAACGTTACCTTATGCTTAAGTCATTAGATGATAGTGGTAGAACAACATGGGCATCAAAAGTTAAAAGTCTTCGTTTTAATTTTGGTTTTGGATATGTATGGTTGAGCCAAGATGTTGGTGATGTAAAGATGTTTATAAGCTTAATTAAACAAAGATTATCAAATAATTTAAAACAGTCCTGGTACTCTTCCCTGAGTAATTCCCCCAAATGCAACTATTACCAGTATTTTAAATCTGCATTAAATGTTGAACGTTATTTATCGTTTAACCTTTCTACACATTTAAGAGCTGTTTTAGCACAATTTAGGTGTAGTAATTTTAAAATAGCTGTAGAAACTGGGCGTTATAACAACACTGATTATAATCAAAGATTTTGTACATCATGTAAATCTAAAGGTCTTACCTATATTGAAGATGAATTTCATGTACTGTTCATTTGTGAATCCTATTCACAACTAAGAGAGAGGTATATTACAAAATGTGAATCCCATTTCTGGTGTCCCCCGCCGTGATGTTGCTGGAATATTGCTAAAAGCGACGTAAAACCAAACTCAGTCAGTCAGTCAGTATATTACAAAATGTGTTAAAAAGCCTTACACTGTATATTCTTTAGCAAATCTTCTCAAAAATACTAATGTAGACACTGTAAAATCTGTTGCCTTGTATCTATTTTATGTTAAAAGGATCATTATAAACACACTTGAATGATCATTGTGCCCCTGACTACACTGGAATTTCCTTTTGAATGTATTTTGGGCCTACGGCCTTTTACTGGAAATAAACTCTGTCTGTCTGTCTGTCTAAAAGACCATATTGCTTCTTCATGCCTCTGTCTAAAAGACCATATTGCTTCTTCATGCCTCTACGTAACAGTGGTATAAAAGGCCATACTACTTCTACATGCCTCTACGTAACAGTGGTATAAAAGGCCATACTACTTCTACATGCCTCTAGGTAACAGTGGTATAAAAGGCCATACTACTTCTACATGCCATACTGCTTCTACATGCTTCTATGCCTCTACGTAACAGTGGTATTAAAGGCATGCCATACTGCTTCTACATGCCTAACAAAAGGCCACTGCTTCTACATGCCTCACGTAACAGTATTATAAAAGGCCATACTACTTCTACATGCCTCTACGTAATTATAAAAGGCCATACTACTTCTACATGCCTCTGTGTAACAGTGGTATAAAAGGCCATACTACTTCTACATGCCTCTACGTAACAGTGGTATAAAAGGCCATACTACTTCTACATGCCTTTAGGTAACATAACAGCATTATAAAGGACATAACAGTGGTATAAAAGGCCATACTACTTCTACATGCCTCTGTGTAACAGTGGTATAAAAGGCCATCCTGTTTCTACATGCCTCTACGTAACAGTGGTATAAAAGGCCATACTACTTCTACATGCCTATGCGTAACAGTGGTATAAAAGGCCATGGAATGATTGCCCTCTTTCAGAGTTATATCCATGTTCTATTTCAAAATCATCTCTTCATTTTGTGTGATGACAACATGCCTCACGGAAATGAAATAGGCTCTGAAAATAGCTCTTTGAAGGTTTGTGCACATTTTCATGTCTTTGTTGGCAAGTCTGAGAAATAAATGTCTTTGTGCCAAGTCTGTTTTGATGACAGTGGTTCAACTGTGTTTGTCCAACCACAGATTTATCTTTTTACTGTGGTTCTGGCCATTTCATCTTCAGGATTTCTTTCCAGAAAATAATCTGAACCAGAAATTCTAGAATTATTTTTCAGCTGAGATTGTTTTGTGGTGTGTATGCTGAAAGGCACATGGTCATGGCAGGTAAATTAAAATGCACGTATTGAAAAATGTACAAACAAAATAATTTGTCCTCAACAATCGTCAATTTGATCAAAACATGATTTAGTCAAAGCCTTAACAACAGTTGTCATGTCCTCATCTGGCATGTTTATTTACTGAATGTTTTTGTCATTTTAGAATCATCACAGTCTCCAGAATTAACTGATGTATTCGCTATGAGATATGTATTGTCTTGATGAACATAAGTTAATGGTATTGCTCCTGGAAGTACATTTTCTTTGACCTTTTGAATCATTCTCAGGATTTTCAAGCTGAAAGGCATTTGTAATTGTTCATTTTCACATTTGTTCTGATTAGTTTCAGAGTTAAGTATCTATATATAATCCAGTGGCGATCTTTCAGGATAGACAAGGCTACTAGCTTGTTCATCACACTCAAGTTCACATCTCGAGAGATGAGTGGATTTCGCATACATCCAGCTGTTTTACATATACCTCTTATCCAAAATGAGCTGTGAACTACTGAGTTTTGGCCAGTGAGGTTTACCCTTGAACATGGGTGCCCTGTTGCCATTCTAAAAATGTGAAATGGCCACAGCAAAAACTAAAGAGTACTGAAGAATCCTGAAATGATTGTTACAGGAGGTGGGGGGTTGGGGTTGTGGATCCTGGTTGGAAGTATCGGACACCTGCATCACCACCATGTTTCTGCCCACATTACATGCTGCGATATGACTGGAATACTATACATCCAACAATGTTCCACTATATCTGGTTGAAACGTTGAATGTGCTGTGTTTCTCTGACATCAGGGTGGTGGGGTAGCCCAATGGTTAAAGTGTTCGTGCGTCACGCTGAAGACACGTGCTCAATTCCCCACTTGGGTACAGTGTGTGAAGGCCATCTCTGGTGTCCCCCGCCGTGATATTGCTGGAATATTGCTAAAAGCAGTGTAAAAACATACTCACTCTGACAACATCTTTCTTTTACCTGGCTTCTCGTATCTCGCATCATCCTTCTTCTGTCTGGCTTATTCAGAATATTGAGGTATGATTTGAAATACCATTTTTCTCAAATTACATTTACAGTTAATGAACAGAATATCTACAAGATCAGTTGTTTCAAATGTAGGTATGACACAACTGTCAACACACAACCAAGATAAGTCGTAAGAATATGGGAGATAAGCTGTTGGAATAAGTGATATTGCTAACCATCTGAAAGGAGATAAGTTGTAGGAATAAGTGATATTGCTAACCATCTGAAAGGAGATAAGTTGTAGGAATATGTGATATTGCTAACCATCTGAAAGGAGATAAGTTGTAGGAATAAGTGATATTGCTAACCATCTGAAAGGAGATAAGTTGTAGGAATATGTGATATTGCTAACCATCTGAAAGGAGATAAGTTGTAGGAATAAGTGATATTGCTAACCATCTGAAAGGAGATAAGTTGTAGGAATATGTGATATTGCTAACCATCTGAAAGGAGATAAGTTGTAGGAATAAGTGATATTGCTAACCATCTAAAAAGGAGATAAGTAGTAGGAAAGTGATATTGCTAACCATCTGAAAGGAGATAAGGAAGTAGGTGATATTACTAACCATCTGAAAGGAGATAAGTTGTAGGAATAAGTGATATTGCTAACCATCTAAAAGGAGATAAGTAGTAGGAATAAGTGATATTGCTAACCATCTGAAAGGAGATAAGTAGTAGGAATAAGTGATATTGCTAACCATCTGAAAGGAGATAAGTAGTAGGAATAAGTGATATTGCTAACCATCTGAAAGGAGATAAGTAGTAGGAATAAGTGATATTGCTAACCATCTGAAAGGAGATAAGTTGTAGGAATGTGTGATATTGCTAACCAACTGAAAGGAGATAAGTTGCAGGAATCAGTGATATTGCTAACCATCTGAAAGAGATAAGTTGTAGGAATGTGTGATATTGCTAACCATCTGAAAGGAGATAAGTTGTAGGAATATGTGATATTGCTTACCATCTGAAAGGAGATAAGCTGTAGGAATGTGTGATATTGCTAACAATCTGAATGGAGATAAGCTGTAGGAATATGTGATATTGCTAACCATCTGAAAGGAGATAAGCTGTAGGAATATGTGATATTGCTAACCATCTGAATGGATGAAATACACAATGTCATTTAGCAAGTGGTCAAATGTAACATATGTTATATAGTATGACCAGAAATTATTGAGAATTTGAGGAATATGTTTAATTGGATTTCTAGTATAAACAACCTTGACCAGCTATCAAGTGCATGGTTTCATTCAAGAGAGGCAACTCTGTTAATCCTTTTTCATTAGTTTGTGAGGAGATATACTGTAGGAATATGTGATATTGCTAACCATCTGAAAGGAGATAAGCTGTAGGAATATGTGATATTGCTAACCATCTGAAGAAGGTAAGTTGTAGGAATATGTGATATTGCTGACCACCTGAAAGGAGATAAGCTGTAGGAATATGTGATATTGCTAACCATCTGAAAGGAGATAAGTTGTAGGAATGTGTGAAATTGCTAACCATCTGAAAGGAGATAAGTTGTAGGAATGTGTGATATTGCTAACCATCTGAAAGGAGATAAGTTGTAGGAATATGTGATATTGCTAACCATCTGAAAGGAGATAAGTTGTAGGAATATGTGATAGTACTACAAGTAAGGTTGTGTGACTACTGTGACTATCCACTCAAGCAACTAAGCCCAGCTTGTAAGATACATGTAGAGACCATCTGCTAATGTCCCTGTGAAGTCGAGTCAGTAGACATCTCAGTGGCAGGTTCATCTTCTGGCGGAGTATTAATGAAATCTGCCTTTGTGATACCTTTGATATGGGTCAAGTATCTTGAAGAAAAGACAGTCCTAAGGTCCTCTGATGTGATTATGTTTTTCTTGACCAGCCAAAGCCAACTGGCGGACAGTCTGGCTTTATAACTCCCGGCTTTTCTGTTTTGTCGCGTTGACATCTAATTAGAGCGGCTGACACCAGGGGGCAGTGTGAGAGTGTCCAGTCCTGATTCGCATCCAGACTGGATGTGACACTTCATAAGCCAGCAGGTTCTTATCTCGCAAAGTTCAGAGGTGTTTGATCGCCTAGGGCTTTGTAATTAGCAGGGGATATTAATGAGCAATATTCTTTATTGCTGTCTTTGAACGTGTATTCTATGAAAGAGGTCTTTAGAAGGGTCATTTATGTCCAGTAAATTCTGTTGCTTAGCAACAAGTGGTCACCACTTCTTGGTGGAGGTCTTGCTTGATTAAAAATACTGGTTGGCCTCACTGATGGTATTTAATCGATTTGAGGATGGAAAAAGAATGTGTTTATCAATGTCATTTTATGTAAAGTGAATAGTGAAGAAAATTGTGAATCAAAAATTGAA
The DNA here is from genome assembly GCF_003918875.1 of Haliotis rubra. NCBI lineage: Eukaryota > Metazoa > Mollusca > Gastropoda > Lepetellida > Haliotidae > Haliotis > Haliotis rubra. Next base: position 281,416 of record NW_025765259.1, read on the forward strand.
TTTGACAATCTTTCACAAAATGCTACTGGGCTGAAAACAGTTACAAACTGTTAACCATTTCAGTCAAAATCATACATGTTTTCTACCCATAACTGCGTGTGTAGTGCTGTTCTAACCAGGGCCGGAGGGGTAGCCTAGTGGTTAAAGCGTTCGCTCGTCATGCCAAAGACCCAGGTTCGATTGCCCTCATTGGTACATTGTGTGAAGCCCATTTCTTGTGTCCCCCACCATGATATTGCTGAAATATTGCTGAAACTCACTCACTCACTCAATCACTCACTGTACCAAACAACTCTTAAACTTTGTTGTATCCACCTGTCTAACTCAAACAATAAGATGCCCACAAACAAATCTATTTTGTTTCTACTCCATTAACCAAAACCAGCAATCTCATCAGACAACTATCCCAGAAAAAAATAGAAAAAATATAATTGGACTCTGGTTACAAGATGTGGGAGTCAGCAATGAAAACAACATGCTGGAAAGGAACACATGGTGCTGGACATGGACAGATCAATGACCATGCTCTTACATCTCAGGCACAGCTGCTGCCAAAGCTATACATGCGAGGACTGTGACTTTGTCACATCTTTCCAGTCACTAAGCTTGCATGGTATGCTTCTGATTGACTGACTACAAAGGAACGAATCCTGCCAGCCACCCACTAATGTGGAGTTGTCTCCAAAGCAGAACATGGACTAAAGCGATGTAAAGAAATAGCAACAACAGCTGTGATATGCTTTCCTGGCCCAGACAATACTATTTAGAGGTTGGTGCGGTACAGCTGTGATGTGCTTTCCTGGCCCAGACAGTACTATTTAGAGGTTGATGTAGTACCGCTGTGATATACTTTCCTGGCCCAGACAGTACTATTTAGAGATTGATGTGGTACAGCTGTGATAAGCCTTCCTGGCCCAGACAGTACTATGTAGAGGTTGATGCGGTACAGCTGTGATATGCTTTCCTGGCCCAGACAGTACTATTTAGAGTTTGATGCGGTACAGCTGTGATAAGCCTTCCTGGCCCAGACAGTACTATTTAGAGTTTGATGTGGTACAGCTGTGATAAGCTTTCCTGGCCCAGACAGTACTATTTAGAGGATGATGTGGTACAGCTGTGATATGCCTTCCTGGCCCAGACAGTACTATTTAGAGTTTGATGTGGTACAGCTGTGATAAGCCTTCCTGGCCCAGACAGTACTATTTAGAGTTTGATGTGGTACAGCTGTGATAAGCCTTCCTGGCCCAGACAGTACTATGTAGAGGAGTACAGCTGTGATATATACTATGTAGAGGATGATGTGGTGTCCTGGCCCAGACAGTACTATTTAGAGGATGATGCGGTACAGCTGTGATATGCCTTCCTGGCCCAGACAGTACTATTTAGAGGATGATGTGGTACAGCTGTGATAAGCCTTCCTGGCCCAGACAGTACTATGTAGAGGATGACGCAGTACAGCTGTGATATGCTTTCCTGGCCCAGATTCATCTGATAGTTTAAAATTGATATTAAACACCCCGTGGGTTAATGTTTGTCCGAGATGACCCCAGACGATCTTCATCCTTTGATCATCGCTGCCATCACCTCACATCACTTCACATCACCTCGCATCACTTCACATATCACCCCAGTTGGCGTCAATTAGCTGATCAGCGCCACCCCATTAACTCCTGTTTTCAGAGGGAAGTAAGGTATTTTTGTTAATGACTGCGTGCAGCATTCTGATGATGTCCAATGAAGAATCAGGAAATCGTGTAGTGAAATGGATATTACATTAGTTATACATATATACCACTGGACTATTGATGGGTATATTCTGTGTGTCAAGGCAGGGCCTAAATGTGGCTGATTGCTCAATAGACAGTATGGCGAGGATAGTGTTCAGTATTGCCTTTGAACAGATTCACATCATCACAAATAAGTAGCTGATATAACGCTTCCTGAAGCTGTTGCTAATAGCTTTGTGTAAAATATCTCAGTATTTCTATCGAAGGGTGATCAGTACATTATGTTTGTATCATGTTGGGGATCATGAAATATAGATGTTGATATGAATATTATGACAAATATATGACAAATATATGACAAATATCCCATGCAAGAATGTTTATAACTGTAAAATTAAACACCAACACACACCCTAGGGTTCGCATGTGCAGCTCTCACTGGTACCACACATGTGTGTTGGGTGTCATTTGTCATGTCAGGCAAGGTCGATTAAGCTCCGTGGACATTATTTCTGTTAATCTTATTGATTCTGATAATGAAACAGTTGTGATTCACTTGATCTCATTGTTTGTGTATGAACTGGTGATGTGGCTTTGGCAACGTGTCAAGCGTCTCCAGGTTGTCGGCATCCAGCAAACTCACAGAAGTCAGACTCAGTGGCCAATACACTGGATGTTTCACAATTCTTGATTAGCGGATTGTGGAACCGGTACCAACAAACTCACAGAAGTCAGCATCAGTGGCCAATACACTGGATGTTTCACAATTCTTGATTAGCGGATTGTGGAACCGGTACCAACAAGCTCACAGTGTTGATGACTGATCCCTCTCAGGTGTACTGATACTAGACTGAAACAATCTGTTTCACTCAGGACAGATCAACCTTGACTGGAATTGTTTTGGTTTTTATTTAATTAATTTCCATGGAAATGGTTAGACAGCAGGTCAGCCTCTGCAGTGATGGATACACACAATCAGTGAAATCTACGCTAGTGATGAATGTCTGTTCAGATTTTTTCTTTCTAATGCTGATTTTTTGTGAGGTTTATTGTGAGTTTAGCCTGATTATTTCTATAATCTCAACTGGTATTAAATTTACTAAAGATATTTGACAGTTAAGGTGTTGTAGAACAGGTAAGGACATTGCCGTTATGACGAATGTAGGTCACCTTGCTCCATTGGCTGCCTCAGTGTGTGTTTAAATGATTAAATATGTTTGTACTTTTATATCACAGAATGACTAGTGTTGTCAATGCCATAAATCAATCCAATAAACATAGGCGGATCCAGTTTAGGGCGCAAGGGTGCACACCCCTCCTTTTGTACTGAAAGTTCATTAAATGACCATTGAAACTCACGTGAAAATGAAGTGTTCATTCTAACCCAGACCTTCACGGGTACAGAGACTGTGAGACAGTCAGCTGATATACAGTTAGTTTAGGTCAGGGTTTTCCAGTGGGTGGGATCCATGAAGATCCAGGTTAGAATTGATCTTCAGTAACCCATGCTTGTCGTAAGAGGCGACTAATTGGATCGGGTGGTCAGGCTCGCTGACTTGGTTGACACATGCCATCATATACCAATTCGTAGATCCATGCTCATGCTGTTGATCACTGGATTGTCTGGTCCAGACTTGATTATTTACAGACCTCCGACATATAGCTGCAATATTGCTGAGTGCGGCATATAACTAAACTCACTCACTCACTCACTCAATGGCTCACTAACTCACTCACTCCAGTGGGTGGGTGATTGTTTAAACAAACATGGCTGCAAGTATTTGGGATTGTATGCTAAGTGGTACAGTTCACTCAAACACAATATGTCTTAAACGTCAACGATGTTAAGTGTGACATTATTCGATATCAGTGCCCTAGTGTGACTTCGGTCTCATAATTATCAAGGATTAGAAATAAACAATGGGAGTTATGTCTGCCAACGGCTTGTGAAAAACAAAAGTTTTCTCTGTGTAACATATTTGTGAAACAGATCTTGATAAACGTGACGATCTAAGAAACTGAATTTGTGAAAGTGTAGGAAGCAGCATGAAGGATGATGCAAAGCCTTGTGTCTGGGTCTGTGTGTGGATGATAAAATAAACCAAACTGACATGATTACAATACACTCATCTTACAAAGAGCCTGGTACAAGTCACATGTGGTGATTCTGTGTACGATTCCTGGAACAGCCTATTTCATAAAGCTGCTATGTGCACAATTCCTGGAACAGCCTGTAGCATGCAGTTAATCTGTGCACAATTCCTAGCATCTCTACAGGAAATACATAAAACATAATCTCAAGTAAACATGTTAAATTGGAAAACTTTAATAGTGTTACGAAAACATTTACTCAAATAATTGGATATTAGTTTGCAGAGCTGAGTGTTCAGCCCAACAGAAATGTACTACAAGGATCTCACTTTGAGGTGTACAACAGCTTGGTCATAGTCTAGTTGGTGACATACCCGTTATCACAGGGGAGGGTGGCACATTACAGGGATCGAGAAATAATGACAAATCAAAAGGGGGTCACTTGAAAAATTGATCTCATCTGTTTGAGTGAGTTTGGTGGAAGGACCGTCGGAGTTGGACATGAAAACATCACCATGTTGCTGCATATAGACAATTAAACATGAAAGGAAAGTATACGTTTTATGGTTTGATGGAGACTTTTTAAAATGTTCTATAAAATCGGGGGATTAAAATACAATACATTCCTGAGATGAATCTCTCAAAGCTCGGCCAATGTCTTGAGGTTTTGTGAAACATCCCCTGAAACAAATATATCCAATATAATCTATAACAGCTATCTAGTTACTTCAGGTTCAAAATGAAAAGATTCTCGTGGTCCTTTTGTGATATTTTATTAACATGGTCTAACAAATGTTTTCTTCTGTGTAATATGTCCATTGTGTTGCCGGACTTGTATAGTGGTGTCCCCTGGAACCCGGCTCACTGACTGAAGACAAGCCACAGTCTAAACAGTAATCCATGAAATTACTTGTATTATGAGCTGAAATTAAATGTTGAGGTGAAAATAGTTTCTGGTGCCTGAAGGGCAAACTTGGAAGGAATCATATCTCAACTCTGTCTCTGCTTCCTTGGAATTAATACCAGGCAGCGCTGTCTAAAGTTGGCTAGCATTAGTGTATGGTATGAAAATATTTAAGCTCTTTTTCATAAAACCATTTCAATGTTAAGTAGGAAGACACATAAAAAAATCTCAGCATTTTCAGAAACTGACTTTGAAAGCATTGTACGATGTGTGGGGGAGGTTTTGGGTAGATTAGCTTTATTATCACTATAGGAGGCTGTTTCTGAAGATGCTCAACAAATAATGGACCAATATCAGATGATGTAGTCCTCATCTGTGAAATTGTAATTAAATTTTAATTATGATTTCATTATGATAATTTCATAAAATGTACTTCAGGGTCTGGTTTAATTTTTGTTAAAAATCTTATGTACAGAAATAGAAAATAATTACTGCCAGTGATTTGTCAGTATTTCACTTTCTAATATTGTTTCAACAGCTGTTGGCGCCAGTAATTGGTCCAAGCATTCAATGCATGTCATAGATACATCTGTATGGATGTTATTAGTTCCGACAGAAACCAAATTTCATTATTTCCACAACCTCCTGATTAACATCATGTCTCCCAGACACATGGTCACATTGTCAAGATGATATGATTGAGTGACAATGATGGAAGATCAAGGTTTATAATCCACCCATTTGTACCACACTTTGATGTGTCGGCCATGATACACATATAAATTGAGTGGCTTCGGTCCTGTTATGTCTTCTGTCCAAGGATCCCAAACTGTTCTCACGGATCAGAAATAAGGAGAGGTACACATTATGCAGACAAAGGATTGATGGGACCAAATTTTTTAAACTGGTACCGTTTTGTGCGTGTAACATTAGTAGACCCTAAAGGTCATTATTTTGATGGAGCTGGATTACAGTGTACAAAGAGTCGGAACCAGGACTCGGTTGTCGGAATGGCTTCATAATGCTGACACCATTAGCTGGGCAGGACAAGGGGAATACGGCAGTGGAGGCTGATGAGGGACGTCCGGGTTAAATCATACTGTATTCATATTTTCCCAATACACATTTCAATCTTTTGGGAGTTTCAACCAATGAGCACAAAGACATTGACTGTCTTCATAGCAGGTGGAAGTACTAATAGAATGTACCGTAAAAGCTAAAAGTTCAGACTGGAAGAAGATATATCTATGAATGAAGGGAATTTAGTCAGTGGTTATTAATAATGTGCCACTCAGCTGCTTTTTTTTATAGTGGAGTTACAGAGAGCTCCATGGCCTGTTGTTTGTCAAGATCTTGGCATACGGTGAAGCTCGAGCCCAGTGTGAGACTTTGACATGATGCACACTACGAAATCAATAAAAGTTAAGAAACATCATCTTTTTCATAGCATGTTTGATTTACTAGAGTTTTGTGAAAAATATCTGCTCTTACCTTCTTTTGAATAGTGTACATATTGAATTTGTGAAAATTTAAAATTGTGAATACCAAGCAGCAGGAAGTCTAAGCTCGGCTTAAGGGATCGTTGTCGGCAAGGGTTCTTCAGATGTGTATCCCCGGTATGTTTCTGTATACAGAGTTCTGCATACAGAAACATGCCCTAGCCAAAATGAGAATACAGAAACATACCCACCCAAAATGAGAATACAGAAACATACCCACCCAATATCAGAATACGGAAACATAACCTTGGATGATTACATTCTGCTTTGTGCTGTTCTCTTGTTCAGAACTGTCAAACTGTTGTATCAGATGTATTTGATTATATAAGAAACAAGCACACACAGTAGCCAATATTTCATGATGCACAATACCGCTGGCAATCAGTTGAACGGGATCAGCTGGTCACTGGCTGTCCATCACAGGTTAGGGATCAGCTGGTCACTGGCTGTCCATCACAGGTTGTTTGTACAAGGTATAATTCCGTGATCAAACTTTAACTCGCTCACGTAAACCAGAGAAATCAATTAACTCAACACATGAGGATCTGGTCCCCCACGACAGTATTGTGATTGGTGTAGCTGTAAGTGTTGGAAGCAGTACACACTCACCTGTTGTGGTCGCTGTTTGACAGTGATTCATGAATGAACACTTATAATATAGTCAGAATCCTGTGATTGAAAGAAGGGTTTTGTTAAAAACCAATTGGTCTTATCAGCTGTTACAGGCACAAAGACAATGCATGGAATCCATTAACATGTATAAGTGTCAAAGTATATGGAGTTGAGATTGTTTACCTGGATAGGATAAGAAGCAATGCATTATCAGGAATACCTGATGATTTTTTTCTGATTGTGGCTTTGATCTGTCAGCACAAACTCGTATTGATGATAAGATTGGTTGTAAACAAATGTTAGGGACCCAGGTGATGGTGGTGATTCCGGTCTCCAATGTTCAATCCACACCTTCTATAAGTCCACAAGCAGTGATTCACCACGCTATCTGACAAGAACAAAGCATCATATGTCATTGCTGATTACTTTAATCAGAATATTATGCTCTCATTATGAAACTGCACACCTTTGATGGTGGCCGTTGAGCTGTTGATTGATAGCAACAGACGTGTTCAGGGAGGGGAATATGAAGAATGGCTGGAGAGACACAGAACACAGGAGGAGGAGATACACATGCTAACATGATAACCTTCACATGATGGAGGGAAAGGCTCAGGTAGGGAGGGAATAAATAGACTGTAATTAGCTCTCTGAGATGATCTTGTCAGTATATAAAGTATAAACAAGTAAAAATATTTGTGTATTCTTGGTTTGCAAGAGGTATTATTGGAGTATCTCCACACCACTTTCCTCTTACAAAAACTCACTTGTGAAGATTGGGTGGTCAAACTTATGTGGGTAACTCATGTGGCTGAGTTTAGTAATTCATGGTGCCAACCACTGGTGTGTCAGTCTGTCAATATTGTATATATACACAAGCTAATGCTATGTGAGAGTGTCAGTGGTGCTTGTTATCAGTCAGTAGTGGTTTGGTCTTTGTGTAAAGATAGAAGTCATGTTACTTTAGAATATTAACACTACTCGGTTTTGAAATCTTATTTATTCAGTCAGTGTACATGGATGCTCATGATGTCAATCACTGGATTGTCTGGTCCAGACTGGATTATTACAGACTATCATATAAGTGGAATCTTGCTAAGTGCAGCATTGAACAACAAAGGGAATTACTGCAAGGATTTTATTTCATTTGTTTCAAGGAAATCATATACTGGACAAAAATAGTTAGGGATATGTGTAAATTTTGAAATTATGAATAATGATCTATGTATTCATTGACACACTGATAAAATATCAATCATAAAAATACAATATCCCTAACTTATTTTGTCCAGTATATTTTAATGACATACTTGGAACAACCACTCATTCAGAATCATGAACATTTGAATGTAAATGAACTGATTCCTCTGTCATATGTGCCTAAACTGGCTATGAAATAAGGCGATCAGGGGATAAGAATTGCCTCACTTCCAGCGTATGCTCACTGATTTGTCGGTGCCACGAGTATGATTAAGTGGACCTGTCTGTGTAGTTCACTCCAGCATTCAGTTGTCATGCCAAAGCCCCGGGTTTGATTCCCCACGTGGATACAATGTGTGAGACCCATTTCTGGTGTCCATCGCCGTGATATTGCTGATATATTGCTAAAAGCGGTGTAAAACCATACTCACTCACTCACTCACTCATGAGCTACCAGCCGACAAGTGTGCCTCATGTTGTACAGGGAGGTGTCATAGCTTCTTCACCTGCATAAGAAACATTGTTTACTGCAGCTCAGGTAACCCCAGGTTCATGTAGACTACAGGTAGATTCCAGGTAGGCTCCAGGTTTATTACGGTAAGGATCCAGGTAGATGTTGTGAGGTAGACTTCAGGAAGTCTCCAGGTTTGCTCCAGGTATTCAGGTAGATGTTTTGAGGTAGACTTCAGGACGGCTCCAGGTTTGCTCCAGGTATTCAGGTAGATGTTTTGAGGCAGACTACAGGAAGGCTCCAGGTATTCAGGTAGATGTTTTGAGGTAGATTTCAGGAAGGCTCCAGGTATTCAGGTAGATGTGTTTTGAGGCAGACTTCAGGAAGGCTCCAGGTTTGCTCCAGGTATTCAGGTAGATGTTTTGAGGTAGACTTCAGGAAGGCTCCAGGTTTGCTCCAGGTATTCAGGTAGATGTTTTGAGGTAGACTTCAGGAAGGCTCCAGGTTTGCTCCAGGTATTCAGGTAGATGTTTTGAGGCAGACTTCAGGAAGGCTCCAGGTAGATCCCAGGTGGTAGATTCGAGGTAGATTCAAGACAGACTCCATGTATAAATGAATAATAATTACATGCATTTTCTTTCTGTTTCAGGTAAGTAGCTGTTTCTGTGTTCCTTGTCAATACGCTGATCTTTACTCAGGTAATGTAACCCTTCAGTAATTGATATTCACACACACTGACAACATTAATGGTTCTGTGACTTGATCTCATCATATGGGACATCATCTTGAGGAATTGTTTCATTAACATGACATTGTCATCATAATGTGTGTTATATAGCACCTATAAATCCTGACTCCACAGGTGTGTTATATCAAGGAGTATCACCTGGCCCCACAAGCAGGTAATATGTCCTGCCTCAAAAAGTCTGTTATACAGCATTTTACTCTGGTAGTGTATAGTCTGTTTGAACATTGTGTCAAACTGGTGGTGTATTTTCATAGGGAACATGACATCAAACTGGTGGTGTATTATCTTTGGGAACATGACATCAAACTGGTGGGAACATGTCCAACTGCAGGTGTAATATTCGCAACTGGTCATGAATTATTTGCAAGAACATCGTGGCAAACTGTAATACCTCCGGGAACACCATGCCAAACCAGTGGTGTATTATCATTTAGAAACAGTAGGTCAAGCTGGTTTTGTATCATCTGAGGGAACATGACATCAAACTGGTGGTGTGTTATCTTTGGAAACGTTGTATCAAACTGGTGGTATAATCTTCAGAAACATTGCATCAAACTGGTGGTGTATTATCTTTGGGAACATTGCATCAAACTGGTGGTGTATTATCTTTGGGAACATGACATCAAACTGGTGGTGTATTATCTTTGGGAACATGCCATCAAACTGGTGGTGTATTATCTTTGGGAACATGCCATCAAACTGGTGGTGTATTATCTTTGGGAACATGCCATCAAACTGGTGGTGTATTATCTTTGGGAACATGCCATCAAACTGGTGGTGTATTATCTTTGCGAACATGTCATCAAACTGGTGGTGTATTAGCTCTGGGAACATCACATCAAACTGGTGGTGTATTATCTTTTGGAACATGCCCTCAAACTGGTGGTGTATTATCTTTGGGAACATCACATCAAACAGGTGCTGTATTATTTTTGGGAACATGCCATCAAACTGGTGCTGTATTATCTTTGGGAACATCACATCAAACTGGTGCTGTATTATCTTTGGGAACATCACATCAAACTGGTCAGTGTTCATGAATGGTGTTTCAAAGTCACAGATTGTACCCATGTGGGACATCAAACCTTGGTGTTCTGTGTGATGAGCAAATGAGCTACCCCTCTGCCCTGGTATACTATCTGAAGGAATTTGGAACACAGTGGGCAGAACATTTTATGTCTAGATTATTATCAGATAATGGTCATAATCAATGTCAGGGCAAACCTGTGTTTGTCAGGCAGCCTGCGATGCAGGTGAGAATGTGAATAAGTTTCAGTGCTTCGAACATCACATCAAACAGGTGCTGTATTATTTTTGGGAACATGCCATCAAACTGGTGCTGTATTATCTTTGGGAACATCACATCAAACTGGTCAGTGTTCACGAATGGTGTTTCAAAGTCACAGGACATTGGGTCCTGTAAATTTCAGATGTCTGTCTGACCCACTGAAAATGCACAGGACCCATGGAATAAAATTAAACACACATTTCAGATTTAATATTTCTTATAATTGACATTGAAATTATTAACTTACATAAGATTTATAAACAGCAAACAAGTGTCACATGTCACATAAAACAACTTCAGGCAAAGTCATTGTGAAATATACAGTCAGACACTGGGGCCGTCGGGGTTGTAGACTTCTGTCTGACCGTTGGCGAATCTGCCGGATTTGTCAGAGGGTAAGACGCTATTCGTGAACACTGACTGGTGCTGTATTATCTTTGGGAACATGACATCAAACTGGTGGTGTATTATCTTTGGGAACATGTCATCAAACTGGTGGTGTATTAGCTCTGGGAACATGCCATCAAACTGGTTCTGTATTATCTTTGGGAACATCACATTAAACTGGTGGTGTATTATCTTTGGGAACATGCCATCAAACTGGTGGTGTATTATCTTTGGGAACATCACATCAAACTGGTGGTGTATTATCTTTGGGAACATGTCATCAAACTGGTGGTGTATTATCTTTGGGAACATGACATCAAACTGGTTCTGTATTATCTTTGGGAACATCACATCAGACTGGTGGTGTATTATCTTTGGGAACATCACATCAGACTGATGGTGTATTATCTTTGGGAACATCACATCAAACTGGTGGTGTATTAGCTCTGGGAACATCACATCAAACTGGTGGTGTATTATCTTTGGGAACATCACATCAAACTGGTGGTGTATTATCTTTGGGAACATGACATCAAACTGGTTCTGTATTATCTTTGGGAACATCACATCAAACTGGTGGTGTATTATCTTTGGGAACATCACATCAAACTCAAACTGGTGTATTATCTTTGGGGACATCACATCAAACTGGTGGTGTATTATCTTTGGGAACATCACATCAAACTGGTGTATTATCTTTGGGAACATGACATCAAACTGGTGGTGTATTATCTTTTGGAACATGTCACATCAAACTGGTTCTGTATTATCTTTGGGACACATCTTTGGGAACATCACATCAAACTGGTGGTGTGTATTATCTTTGGGACTGGTGGTGTATTATCTTTGGGAACATCAAACTGGTGGTGTATTTATCTTTGGGAACATGAACATCACATCAAACTGGTTCTGTATTATCTTTGGGAACATCACATCAAACTGGTGGTGTATTATCTTTGGGAACATCACATCAAACTGGTGGTGTATTATCTTTGGGAACATGCACATCAAACTGGTGGTGTATTATCTTTGGGAACATCACATCAAACTGGTGGTGTATTATCTTTGGGAACATGACATCAAACTGGTGCTGTATTATCTTTGGGAACATCACATCAAACTGGTTCTGTATTATCTTTGGGAACATCACATCAAACTGGTGGTGTATTATCTTTGGGAACATCACATCAAACTGGTGGTGTATTATCTTTGGGAACATCACATCAAACTGGTGGTGTATTATCTTTGGGAACATCACATCAAACTGGTTCTGTATTATCTTTGGGAACATGACATCAAACTGGTGGTGTATTATCTTTGGGAACATGACATCAAACTGGTGGTGTATTATCTTTGGGAACATGACATCAAACTGGTGCTGTATTATCTTTGGGAACATGACATCAAACTGGTGTGTATTGTATTATCTTTGGGAACATGACATCAAACTGGTGGTGTATTATCTTTGGGAACATGACATCAAACTGGTGGTGTATTATCTTTGGAACATGCCATCAAACTGGTGGTGTATTATGGGAACATGACATCAAACTGGTGGTGTATTATCTTTGGGAACATGACATCAAACTGGTGGTGTATTATCTTTGGGAACATGACATCAAACTGGTGCTGTATTATCTTTGGGAACATGACATCAAACATCAAACTGGTTCTGTATTATCTTTGGGAACATGACATCAAACTGGTGGTGTATTATCTTTGGGAACATCTTTGGGAACACATCAAACTGGTGTATTATCTTTGTATTATCTTTGGGAACATGACATCAAACTGGTGGTGTATTATCTTTTCTGGAACATGACATCAAACTGGTGGTGTATTATCTTTGGAACATCACATCAAACTGGTGAACATGTATTATCTTTGGGAACATCACATCAAACTGGTGGTGTATTATCTTTGGGAACATCACATCAAACTGGTGGTGTATTATCTTTGGGAACATCACATCAAACTGGTGGTGTATTATCTTTGGGAACATCACATCAAACTGGTGCTGTATTATCTTTGGGAACATCACATCAAACTGGTGGTGTATTATCTTTGGGAACATCACATCAAACTGGTGGTGTATTATCTTTGGGAACATCACATCAAACTGGTGGTGTATTATCTTTGGGAACATCACATCAAACTGGTGGTGTATTATCTTTGGGAACATCACATCTGTATTAAACTGGTGGTGTATTATCTTTGGGAACATGACATCAAACTGGTGTGTATTATCTTTGGGAACATCAAACATCAAACTGGTGGTGTATTATCTTTGGGAACATGACATCAAACTGGTGGTGTATTATCTTTGGGAACATCACATCAAACTGGTGGTGTATTATCTTTGGGAACTTTAGGAACACATCAAACTGGTGTATTATCTTTGGGAACATGACATCAAACTATGTATTGGGAACATGACATCAAACTGGTGCTGTATTATCTTTGGGAACATGACATCAAACTGGTGGTGTATTATCTTTGGGAACATCACATGGTGTATTATCTTTGGGAACATCACATCAAACTGGTGGTGTATTATCTTTGGGAACATCACATCAAACTGGTGCTGTATTATCTTTGGGAACATCACATCAAACTGGTGGTGTGTATTATCTTTGTGGAACTTTGGGAACACATCAAACTGGTGGTGGTGAACATCACATCAAACTGGTGGTGTATTATCTTTGGGAACATCACATCAAACTGGTGGTGTATTATCTTTGGGAACATCACATCAAACTGGTGGTGTATTATCTTTGGGAACATCACATCAAACTGGTGGTGTATTATCTTTGGGAACATCACATCAAACTGGTGCTGTATTATCTTTGGGAACATCGTGTCAGACTGGTGGTGTATTATCTTTGGGAACATCGTGTCAGACTGGTGGTGTATTATCTTTGGGAACACTGGTGGTGTATTATCTTTGGGAACATCAGACTGGTGGTGTATTATCTTTGGGAACATCGTGTCAGACTGGTGGTGTATTATCTTTTGGAACATCGTCTCAGACTGGTGGTGTATTATCTTTGGGAACATCGTGTCAGACTGGTGGTGTATTATCTTTGGGAACATCGTGTCAGACTGGTGGTGTATTATCTTTTGGAACATCGTGTCAGACTGGTGGTGTATTATCTTTGGGAACATCGTGTCAGACTGGTGGTGTATTATCTTTGGGAACATCGTGTCAGACTGGTGGTGTATTATCTTTGGGAACATCGTGTCAGACTGATGGTGTATTATCTTTGGGAGCATCATGTCAGACTGGTGGTGTATTATCTTTGGGAACATCGTGTCAGACTGGTGGTGTATTATCTTTTGGAACATCGTGTCAGACTGATGGTGTATTATCTTTGGGAGCATCATGTCAGACTGGTAATTTATGCTGAGGTAGCAACAATATTCCATCAATATCATGTCAGGGGACACCAATGTGGTTCACCCATTGTACCCATGTGGGACATCAAACCTTGGTGTTCTGTGTGATGAGCAAATGAGCTACCCCTCTGCCCTGGTATACTATCTGAAGGAATGTGGAACACAGTGGGCAGAACATTTTATGTCTAGATTATTATCAGATAATGGCCATAATCAATGTCAGGGCAAACCTGTGTTTGTAAGGCAACCTGCGATGCAGGTGAGAATGTGAATAAGTTTCAGTGCTTCGATCACCATTCTCACAGCATCTTTAAGTTCTCTCCGTTTGCAGTCTCAGCTTCCTGAATACTTCAATCACAATCATCTCAGAGTCTTCCCTGTTCCATGTCTGGTGAGTCTAACATGGTGGTGAGAGAGCAATCAAGCTAATGTCTCTCAGCAATCACTGTGGTGGTGTATCTGCCAAGTGATGGAAGGCAAGCCAAAGAGAATTGGTTGAGCAGAGTGTAAATGAGAAAAGAGAAACACATTTACAGCAGAGCCGCACAAACACCATTGAGCCCTTGAGACTGATGAATAGCAAGCTTGCCATTGTTGTAATTTACAGCTGATATTCGACCATGCAAAGAAGGAATCTGTCCACACTTTGAGGTTTCTTTGTCTGAAGGGAGACAATAAGTCCGTGGAGTTTTGCTGGGGAAAGGTTTGCTCTGATTGTGTGACTTGTGGTAAATAGCAAGGACTTGAAATTCACCTGACGTGCAGCATTATAACTGTTACCAAACCAGTTATTAATGGATGGAACGTTAATCCAGTGAAAGAAGGACTGCAGTACCTGGCCACATCATACGAGGACATGCCATGAGATGCTCCTTGTTGGCCTGTCTGTCATCTAGGGGATAAAGCAGTATGACGAAAATAATGTATCTGAGACTGATAGTCATGTGGAAAGACTATAGGTCTAGATTACAACTGGCCACGAACACACTTGCCTGTACATTGCTGTGTAAGTGAAGAAATAATGAAATCAGCATTAAAATCCAATGCATTATGTTATATGGTCTCTGATCTCACATACAAGGAAATCTTATACTGTGCCAAGCTGTGTCAAGTCAAGTCCTCACTATAGTAAATGTACTGGCGGTGGGTTAGCTAAGTGGTTAAAGCGTTCGCTTGTCATGCCAAAGCCTCAGGTTCAATTTCCCACATGGGTACAATGTGTGATGCGCTATGATGTTGCTGGAATATTGCTACACTCACTCACTCACTCAATATAGGAATTGTAGCACAGGAGTTTCTACACAGGGAGAAGCATACATTCAGACAAATGATAGCCCACACCAGGGTGATATGCACATGCGATGAGGATATCCCTCTTGTAGGACACCATATAATAAAGATATCACATTGTTTCTGATCTCCTTGAGATGATCATCTTCCAGGAGTATTCACTGGAACTTAAAGACCAAAGGCTTTGTGACAGAGGAACAGTGTAAAACATTTGTGATACATGTGCGCAGAAGATTTGTTTCTTATGCCAGTGTCGGTGTACCTAGCCCTTTTGTGTAAGGGAATGAGCGGGTGCCTTCTGAGGAGGTACCAAGTGCCTTCAGAGGAGGTACCAAGTGCCTTCTGAGGAGGTACCAAGTGCCTTCTGAGGAGGTACCAAGTGCCTTTGAGGAGGTATCAAGTGCCTACTGAGGAGGTACCAAGTGCCTTCTGAGGAGGTACCAAATGCCTTTGAGGAGGTATCAAGTGCCTTCTGAGGAGGTACCAAGTGCCTTCTGAGGAGGTATCAAGTGCCTTCTGAGGAGGTACCAAGTGCCTTCTGAGGAGGTACCAAGTGCCTTTTGAGGAGGTATCAAGTGCCTTCTGAGGAGGTACCAAGTGCCTTCTGAGGAGGTACCAAGTGCCTTTTGAGGAGGTATCAAGCGCCTTCTGAGGAGATACCAAGTGCCTTTTGAGGAGGTACCAAGTGCCTTTTAAGGAGGTATCAAGTGCCTTCTGAGGAGGTACCAAGTTCCTTTTGAGCTGGTACCAAGTGCCTTTTGAGGGGGTATCAAGTGCCTTTTGAGCAGGTACCAAGTGCCATCTGAGGAGGTACAGAGTGCCTTTTGAGGAGGTATAAAGTGCCTTCCGAGGAGGTGCCTTTTGAGCAGGTACCAAATGCCTTTTGAGCTGGTACCAATGCCTTTTGAGGAGGTACCAAGTGCCTTTGATGAGGTACCAAGTGCCTTTTGAGCAGGTACCAAGTGCCTTTTGAGGAGGTACCAAATGCCTTTTGAGCAGGTACCAATTGCCTTTTGAGCTGGTACCAAGTGCCTTTTGATGAGGTACCAAATGCCTTTGATGAGGTACCAAGTGCCTTTTGAGCTGGTACCAAGTGCCTTTTGAGGAGGTACCAAATGCCTTTTGAGGAGGTACCAATTGCCTTTTGAGCTGGTACCAAGTGCCTTTTGATGAGGTACCAAATGCCTTTTGAAGAGGTACCAAGTGCCTTTTGAAGAGGTACCAAGTGCCTTTTGAGGAGGTACCAAGTGCCTTTCCTTTTGAGGAGGTGCCATGTGCCTTTTGAGCAGGTGTCAAGTGCCTTTTGAGCTGGTACCAAGTGCCTTTTGAGCAGGTACCAAGTGCCTTTTGAGGAGGTACCAATTGCCTTTTGAACAGGTACCATGTGCCTTTTGAGGAGGTACCAATTGCCTTTTGAACAGGTGCCAAGTGCCTTTTGAGGAGGTGCCAAGTGCCTTTTGAGGAGGTACCAAGTGTAAATACCTCAGCATGTACTGAATCTCATCCATTGTTACAAAGCTGTTCAACAAAATCGTCTGAGTCAGTTTCTGAACAAGGTAAATTCTCAAAGAAGATGAACGTAGATTGTCTCTGAACTGTTAGGTAATGTGTTGACTGTCTTGCTTAATCATCTCAGATATTTTGTCAACCTTTACTCTTGTGGCACCAATGAAGATCCGGGTTAGAATGTGTCTTCAGCAACCCATGCTTGTTGTAATACATGACTAACGGGACCGGGTGGTCGCTGACTTGGTTGACACATGTCATCGTATCCCAATTGCATAGATTGATGTACACGTTGTTGATCACTGGATTGCCTGGTCCAGACGCGATTATTTACAGACTGCTGTCATCTACCTGGAATATTGTTAAACAACAAACCAAAAACCCTCTTATGGCGACAGTTCGCATGTGCGACTCTCTCTTCTCCTCTTCACTCCTGCTGCCCAACATCTGACAATAGTTAAATATGGATCTGTATCAATCACAGTTCCTACTATGTACTCATGGATGACTGTTCAAGTTTGCCCTTTCAGTTGGAGATTCTTGATGTCAATATGTGCCGCCACTGTTGTCAAGTTGAATCCAAAGATCATGCCACCATGACGCCTGTACAAGTTTGCTGCCAGGTTGTGTAAATGGTTCAACTGCAGCCTGTAAGCGTGGCGGCTTGTGTACGTAATACAAGCAAGTGTCAATGGTGTCCTAGGAATAGACAGGCTCAAAATGTCTTTGAGTTGCATTTTAGAAGTTGGGATGTACAAACAAACTTTCTGGATAACAACTTATATTTCGTGAGTGCGACATTTCGATACAGATTCTTGTACCGTTGTCAAGCAACGTTATCAAAACATCGCACTCACAAATAAGTTGTTATCCAGAATGTTTGTTCTATATGAAAGAAGTTGTTATCCAGAATGTTTGTTCTATATGAAAGAAGTTGTTATCCAGAATGTTTGTTCTATATGAAAGAAGTTGTTATCCAGAATGTTTGTTCAATATAGTCTTCTTGACATATAAAATACTTTTGCTTCTTCACTAAGTTCATGAGTACAGTGTTCACTGTAGGAAAAAAGGTTTGCATTCCTAAAATGCTTAGCCCCTTGAATCTCGTGTGTACACAAAGTGGCGAGGCAACAGCAGTCTACTTCACCATGTCAAAACGGACAATGTTACATTTCAGTATTGTGCGAATTAAGGAAGTAATTTAGAAAGGTAACTACCCAGAACACAAAATACTTTGCGTGCAGAACACGCAGTTAGAAAATATTGTGCGTGAAATGTTGATTTATTTGCGTGAAACACGCAGGTTTATTCATTAACGTGGACACTGGAGTACAAGGATGTGACATCATCACAATGTCATCAGATGTGAATGTAAGCAGCTGTCCTTCCAGACGGCTGACAGTGCAGTGTGAAGCCCGATTGATGTAATTCTGGCCTCTGGAATAGTCAGTGTTAAAAGTTGATGAATGGGACAATTACCAAGATGTGTATCTGAATGTTCATTGAGAGAAGGTCTGCAGTGGATCACATACATAAGATATGGGAATACAGTACTTATCATCTTGAGTCTGTCAGGCAAACCTTTATACATACACTAAACTGGTGGGCTGTTGTCGTGGAAACATGATGCCACACACTATCAAGGATGCTGTCTGATGTACATACAACTCAATGCATCAACAACTCTGTCGTATATAACATTACCAAGCCCTTCCTCATGTCGAGCCCATTACAGGAGGATGCTGAATATATTTACTTCAGGATAAGAGAACTGAGAATATTGATGATCAGTTATATGGGCAATAGTATCCGCCTCTGCTGGTGGGTTCCGTCAACTGATCCTGACATCGTCTCTGCACCAGAGGGTGCCACATGCATTTATTCATAGTGGGCTGCTCAAAACTACATTGCAATGCATACTGTTTCTGTTTTGGGAGCAATATAATTGTGAAGTATTACTTAAGCCCGTGAAACAGGATGCATGGATATGACTCAGACTGAATGGTAAACCACAACTGTAACCTCAGCTTACATTGTTTCATGCTGCACAATGCTTGCACAACTGCAAGCTTGTCACAAAGTCTTTCCTGGTAAAATTCAGGTTAAAATTTGTCTTCACCAACCTTGCTTTTCGTAAGAGGAGACTAATGGGATCGGGTGGTCAGGCTCGCTGACTTTGTTGACACATGTCATAGTATCCCAGTTGCTTAGGTCGATGCTAATGCTGTTGATCACTGGATTGACTGGTCCAGACTCAGATATTTACACACCTCCGCCATATAGCTCGAATATTGCTGAGTGCAGTGTTAAACAACAAACCAACCAACCCACGATAGCCATTACATGACCCAAAACTACAACTAATTAATCTCCAAAGCCTTTAAGAATTTGTTTGCACATTTTCAGCCTTGCCCTTCGCCACATGAATGGCTGTAAATCTTAATGAGCTTTCATAGTATTTGCAAAAATATATTTGGATATGAGAAAAAATACATGTTCTTTGGCAGGTGTAAACTGCAGCCCCCTTTAATCCTGCTAATCATTTAACAGCAATTGCTTGCTGTGTCATAATGCGTTGCTCCATTACACTGCGGCCAGCATCCAGCCCATCAACTACAGCAGCACCTTGTATTGGAACTGGAGTCCCCTGACATCTGGTTGACAGGTTACAGCAGCTTCCTCATAATGCAGTCTGACACACGGAGGATGCAGAGTGCTCAGCTGTCAGCAATTTATTCCCTTCAGATTTCCTGCATGGAGTTGGATCAAATAAAAACAAACTTCCAATTAAACCAGAAAGTTTCAATTTGTTTTTAATGGTTTGTGTTTGTTTCATAGGAGAGTGATTTAAATTCTGCTTGGTTGCAGTATTGAGTGTGACAATCACAGTGATCTGGTATCAGCTGTGCAGTGTCTTTTCTGCTCTACAGTGTCATACACAGGTCTAAGCCAGTTTGCAGTGTCATACACCGGTCTTAGCTGGTTTGCAGTTACATCGGCTTAGTGTGCAGTGTCATACACCAGTCTTAGCTGGTTTGCAGTCATTTCTTAGCTGGTTTGCAGTGTCATCGGTCTTAGCTGGTTTGCAGTGTCATACACCGGTCTTAGCTGGTTTGCAGTGTCATACACCGGTCTTAGCTGGTTTGCAGTGTCATACACCGGTCTTAGCTGGTTTGCAGTGTCATACACCGGTCTTAGCTGGTTTGCAGTGTCATACTTACATCGGTCTTAGCTGGTTTGCAGTGTCATACACCGGTCTTAGCTGGTTTGCAGTGTCATACACCGGTCCTAGCTGGTTTGCAGTGTCATACACCGGTCTTAGCTGGTTTGCAGTGTCATACACCGGTCTTAGCTGGTTTGCAGTGTCATACACCGGTCTTAGCTGGTTTGCAGTGTCATACACCGGTCTTAGCTGGTTTGCAGTGTCATACACCGGTCTTAGCTGGTTTGCAGTGTCATACACCGGTCCTAGCTGGTTTGCAGTGTCATACATCACTCTTTTCTGCTCTGAACTGTCATTTTCTGCTCGGCAGTGTCATACACAAGTCTTTTCTGCTCTTGTGACAGAATTTACCAAAAGCGACTGATATATAGGTTTTCAGACTTGTGTGTTATGGGATGTTTTATAATCAAGCACCAGAAATAAACTATCTGAGTTGAAGTACTCAGGGATTATGTGGTTTTATGTTACATCAGATAATGTGTCCCATTAATGCATCCCTCATTAAGTTTTACTTCACAAGCGGATATGCGTGGTTTAAAACTGAACAAGCATTGCATAAAACCACATATGCTCAGATTAATGTCGGTACTACCAAAAAATCAAATTTGCCAACATAATTCGGTTTACCATTTTAAAAACATTACATCAAGTTGAAAGAAAGCAGCAATTCAATGGATCAAAAATCTCGGGCAGTCAGTTTTCTTAATGGCAAGGTATGAGGGATTATTTCCCCGTCAGAAAATTATTTCTCTCTCATGCCTTGTTTCACATGGAGATATGGAGTACTGGCAACATGTTAATGTTTAACAGTTTGACATGGAGATACAGCGTCATGGCAACTAAAACACACAAGTAGCCTCTTTATCTGTTTTATATTCCTCTGTAGAATGTTCAGTTCTTTTATCTGCCCTGCAAAGTGATATCAGTTCTTTTATCTGCTGACCTGTAATGATCCGGGTTAGAATATTGACCTTCAGTAACCCATGTTTGTTGAAAAAGGTGGGATCGGGTGGTTAGACTCGCTGACTTGATTGACACATGTCATTGGTTCCCAATTGCGCAGATCGATGCTCATGTTGTTGACCACTGGATTGTCTGGTCCAGACTCGATTATTTACAGACCGCTGCCATATAGCTGGAATATTGCTGAGTGCGGCGTAAAACTAAACTCACTCACTCACTTTTATCTGTTCTGCAGAGTGATATCAGTTCTTCTGTCAACTATAGAGTGTCGGATTCAGTTATTGTATCTACTGTGCACTTGGATGTTATTTGTTCTTGTGACCCGTGAAGGTTCGGGTTAGAATGAACCATCAGTAACCCATGCTTGTCGTAAGAGGCGACCAATGGGATTGGGTGGTCTGAGGCCCGCTGGCTTGGCTTGCAGTTCGGATACATGTCATGATAAAGGGGTTCCCAACCATTGAGAATTGATGCACACTTCATTTTGTTCAATGGACCACTGGATTGTCTGGTGATCAGACTCCTCTGATTATTTACAGTTCCCAATTGTGCTGCCATATCATGTTGGAATATTGCTGTGTGCGATTAAAACTAAGCTGGAATACTCGCGTAAAACTCACTCACTATTTGTTCTTATATCTCCTCTGCAAGGTGTTGATATCAGTTTTGTTACCTGCTCATCTGTGCGAGGAGTTCTTCTCTGCTTGACAGAATCAGTTCTCCCATCTGTCCTACAGTGGGATGACATCAGTTCATTTATCTGGTTGCAGAGAAAAAAACCCAGGTCTTATATCTGCTCTGCTGAATCAGTGTATGTTTAAATGTGGTGCAGTGGGACAATATCAGTCCTTTAATATATCTTTCCCTGGAGTGGTGACACCAGTTGTTTCCTCTGCTCCACTGGACGGTCACTATATTTCTCCCGATATCTCTGAGGGAACAGCATGGTGTTTTGTTCAGGCTGGGTTGATTCTGCCGCACATGGCTTACACAGGCTACACAAATGGGATTCCCAGCAGAATGAGGACTCAGGAAAAGTGAATTACGAGAACAAGTGAAAGCATGAATTAGCTTTGCGAGTTGAAGTAGTCACAGGGCCTCAAGTCATTACTAGTCATGTGTGCTGGCTGGAAGAATGTTACATTTTGCCATACAGAACATGTGAAATTACCTTGTCAAATAGGTGACTCTTGAGAAATAGCTCATCACCAAGACTCTAATATAAAGTTTAAACTGTTTTTGATTAAGTGGACGTACTTCCGCTTTTCGTTCTCCTCCTGACAGTGATAGTTGCCTCACTTACAGGCTCAGTATTGGTGAAGGATGGTGCAGGAATTGATTCTTAAGTGATCTCAGGTCAGCACTTTTCAAAGAAAACTGGATCAGTGAAATGGGAGAAGTCATCTGCGTGATCTGAATCCAATGACTTCAAGTTAGCAGGTTTTGGTTGTTGTGTTACTTGCAGAACAAATCTGTGAAGATTGAAGTTAGAATTGGCCTTTGGCAACCCATCCTAGTAAGAGGCCACTAACCAGGGGGAAGAGTTGATGACTTGGTTAATACATGTCATCTTACCCACATTGTACAAACTGATGCTCATGACGTCAATCACTAGATTGTCTGGTCCAGACTGAATTATTTACACACAGCCATCATTGTAAATTGTTACCAATGTAAGTTACATGGACACATGTTATATTGTATATTTTGTTTGACCAGCTGATACTTTTAATCAGGGTTACAAGGCACACAATTTTCTACTCTGCACAGTGGAGCTAACCATATGTGTTTTTCTAACAGCACATTGCATGTATACATTTTACCTTTTAGAAAATGTTGACAGACAGACCGACAGATGGATTGAGACCTACTATACGGTGGCCAGCTGCCCAAATTGTTTAAGACTTTCCTGTTGACCACAATGACTTAAGTCCCTACATGAAGCTAAAGACGTCAAGTCATGATTACCTGGTTACTTTCCATCATTGTCTACAAACCAAAACTGGCAAGAAATTGAATAAAGTTCATTAAGTTGGTCTTGACAACTTGGAAGCTATTTCCCTATAGGAGGAGTGCGGAAGGTGGCAGTGCGTGGCCTGTATGTATGTATCGATCTGTTGGAGACGCCCTGCACAGATGAGCTCCTTATCTAGCTCTAACTTGATCAGGAGAATGCTGTAAAGTGGTGGGTATTGTCTGTGTTGGTATTGGTTTCGGCACTGCTTATAACATCATGGAGGTTAGGCACAGTTTCATGTGTCTAGACCTTCCAGCCATGATGGCTGCCTGTAGTAGTTTCACATGACAGCATTACACTTGTAACATTGTATCTGAGCTCTTGCAACATTGTATTTGAGCTTTTGCAACATTGTATCTTGCTGTACAGGCAACAGTATATCTCAGTATTGGCAACAGTGTGTCTTACTAATGACAACTGTCTATCTCAGTATTGGCAACAGTGTGTCTTACTATTGACAACTGTCTATCTCAGTATTGGCAACAGTGTGTCTTACTAATGACAACTGTCTATCTCAGTATTGGCAACAGTGTGTCTTACTAATGACAACTGTCTATCTCAGTATTGGCAACAGTGTGTCTTACTAATGACAACTGTCTATCTCAGTATTGGCAACAGTGTGTCTTACTAATGACAACTGTCTATCTCAGTATTGGCAACAGTGTGTCTTACTAATGACAACTGTCTATCTCAGTATTGGCAACAGTGTGTCTTACTAATGACAACTGTCTATCTCAGTATTGGCAACAGTGTGTCTTACTAATGACAACTGTCTATCTCAGTATTGGCAACAGTGTGTCTTACTAATGACAACTGTCTATCTCAGTATTGGCAACAGTGTGTCTTACTAATGACAACTGTCTATCTCAGTATTGGCAACAGTGTGTCTTACTAATGACAACTGTCTATCTCAGTATTGGCAACAGTGTGTCTTACTAATGACAACTGTCTATCTCAGTATTGGCAACAGTGTCTTACTAATGACAACTGTCTATCTCAGTATTGGCAACAGTGTGTCTTACTAATGACAACTGTCTATCTCAGTATTGGCAACAGTGTGTCTTACTAATGACAACTGTCTATCTCAGTATTGGCAACAGTGTGTCTTACTAATGACAACTGTCTATCTCAGTATTGGCAACAGTGTGTCTTACTAATGACAACTGTCTATCTCAGTATTGGCAACAGTGTGTCTTACTAATGACAACTGTCTATCTCAGTATTGGCAACAGTGTCTTGTAATGACAACTGTTACTAATGACAACTGTCTATCTCAGTATTGGCAACAGTGTGTCTTACTAATGACAACTGTCTATCAGTATTGGCAACAGTGTGTCTTACTAATGACAACTGTCTATCTCAGTATTGGCAACAGTGTGTCTTACTAATGACAACTGTCTATCTCAGTATTGGCAACAGTGTGTCTTACTAATGACAACTGTCTATCTCAGTATTGGCAACAGTGTGTCTTACATGACAACTGTCTATCTCAGTATTGGCAACAGTGTGTCTTACTGTCTGTCTATCTCAGTATTGGCAACAGTGTGTCTTACTAATGACAACTGTCTATCTCAGTATTGGCAACAGTGTGTCTTACTAATGACAACTGTCTATCTCAGTATTGGCAACAGTGTGTCTTACTAATGACAACTGTCTATCTCAGTATTGGCAACAGTGTGTCTTACTAATGACAACTGTCTATCTCAGTATTGGCAACAGTGTGTCTTACTAATGACAACTGTCTATCTCAGTATTGGCAACAGTGTGTCTTACTAATGACAACTGTCTATCTCAGTATTGGCAACAGTGTGTCTTACTAATGACAACTGTCTATCTCAGTATTGGCAACAGTGTGTCTTTACTAATGACAACTGTCTATCTCAGTATTGGCAACAGTGTGTCTTACTAATGACAGTGTGTCTGTCTATCTCAGTATTGGCAATTCAGTGTGTCTTACTAATGACAACTGTCTATCTCAGTATTGGCAACAGTGTGTCTTACTAATGACAACTGTCTATCTCAGTATTGTGTGTCTTACTATTGACAACTGTCTACAGTATTGTGTCTTACTAATGACAACTGTCTATCTCAGTATTGACAACATTGTGTCTTACTAATGACAACTGTCTATCTCAGTATTGGCAACAGTGTGTCTTACTAATGACAACTGTCTATCTCAGTATTGGCAACAGTGTGTCTTACTAATGACAACTGTCTATCTCAGTATTGGCAACAGTGTGTCTTACTAATGACAACTGTCTATCTCAGTATTGGCAACAGTGTGTCTTACTAATGACAACTGTCTATCTCAGTATTGGCAACAGTGTGTCTTACTAATGACAACTGTCTATCTCAGTATTGGCAACAGTGTGTCTTACTAATGACAACTGTCTATCTCAGTATTGGCAACAGTGTGTCTTACTAATGACAACTGTCTATCTCAGTATTGGCAACAGTGTGTCTTACTAATGACAACTGTCTATCTCAGTATTGGCAACAGTGTGTCTTACTAATGACAACTGTCTATCTGTATTGGCAACAGTGTGTCTTACTAATGACAACTGTCTATCTCAGTATTGGCAACAGTGTGTCTTACTAATGACAACTGTCTGGCAACATCTCAAGTATTGTATTGCAACAGTGTGTCTTACTAATGACAACTGTCTATCTCAGTATTGGCAACAGTGTGTCTTACTAATGACAACTGTCTATCTCAGTATTGGCAACAGTGTGTCTTACTAATGACAACTGTCTATCTCAGTATTGGCAACAGTGTGTCTTACTAATGACAACTGTCTATCTCAGTATTGGCAACAGTGTGTCTTACTAATGACAACTGTCTATCTCAGTATTGGCAACAGTGTGTCTTACTAATGACAACTGTCTATCTCAGTATTGGCAACAGTGTGTGTCTTACTAATGACAACTGTCTATCTCAGTATTGGCAACAGTGTGTCTTACTAATGACAACTGTCTATCTCAGTATTGGCAACAGTGTGTCTTACTAATGACAACTGTCTATCTCAGTATTGGCAACAGTGTGACAACCGTCTATCTACTATTGACAACTGTCTTCTGACAACTGTCTCAGTATTGGCAACAGTGTGTCTTACTAATGACAACTGTCTATCTCAGTATTGGCAACAGTGTGTCTTACTAATGACAACTGTCTATCTCAGTATTGGCAACAGTGTGTCTTACTAATGACAACTGTCTATCTCAGTATTGGCAACAGTGTGTCTTACTAATGACAACTGTCTATCTCAGTATTGGCAACAGTGTGTCTTACTAATACTGTCTAATGACAACTGTCTATCTCTATCTATTGGCAACAGTGTGTCTTACTAATGACAACTGTCTATCTCAGTATTGGCAACAGTGTGTCTTACTAATGACAACTGTCTGTCTCAGTATTGGCAACAGTGTGTCTTACTAATGACAACTGTCTATCTCAGTATTGGCAACAACTGTCTATCTCTGGTATTGGCAACAGCAACAGTGTGTCTTACTAATGACAACTGTCTATCTCAGTATTGGCAACAGTGTGTCTTACTTGACAACTGTCTATCTGATTGGCAACTGTCTACTGTCTATCTCAGTATTGGCAACAGTGTGTCTTACTAATGACAACTGTCTATCTCAGTATTGGCAACAGTGTGTCTTACTAATGACAACTGTCTATCTCAGTATTGGCAACAGTGTGTCTTACTAATGACAACTGTCTATCTCAGTATTGGCAACAGTGTGTCTTACTAATGACAACTGTCTATCTCAGTATTGGCAACAGTGTGTCTTACTAATGACACTGTCTATCTGTCTATCTCAGTATTGGCAACAGTGTGTCTTACTAATGACAACTGTCTATCTCAGTATTGGCAACAGTGTGTCTTACTAATGACAACTGTCTATCTCAGTATTGGCAACAGTGTGTCTTACTAATGACAACTGTCTATCTCAGTATTGGCAACAGTGTGTCTTACTAATGACAACTGTCTATCTCAGTATTGGCAACAGTGTGTCTTACTAATGACAACTGTCTATCTCAGTATTGGCAACAGTGTGTCTTACTAATGACAACTGTCTATCTCAGTATTGGCAACAGTGTGTCTTACTAATGACAACTGTCTATCTCAGTATTGGCAACAGTGTGTCTTACTAATGACAACTGTCTATCTCAGTATTGGCAACAGTGTGTCTTACTAATGACAACTGTCTATCTCAGTATTGGCAACAGTGTGTCTTACTAATGACAACTGTCTATCTCAGTATTATTGGCAACAACTGTCTATCTCAGTATTGGCAACAGTGTGTCTTACTAATGACAACTGTCTATCTCAGTATTGGCAACAGTGTGTTACTAATGACAACTGTCTATCTCAGTATTACTAATGACAACTGTCTATCTCAGTATTGGCAACAGTGTGTCTTACTAATGACAACTGTCTATCTCAGTATTGGCAACAGTGTGTCTTACTAATGACAACTGTCTATCTCAGTATTGGCAACAGTGTGTCTTACTAATGACAACTGTCTATCTCAGTATTGGCAACAGTGTGTCTTACTAATGACAACTGTCTATCTCAGTATTGGCAACAGTGTGTCTTACTAATGACAACTGTCTATCTCAGTATTGGCAACAGTGTGTCTTACTAATGACAACTGTCTATCTCAGTATTGGCAACAGTGTGTCTTACTAATGACAACTGTCTATCTCAGTATTGGCAACAGTGTGTCTTACTAATGACAACTGTCTATCTCAGTATTGGCAACAGTGTGTCTTACTAATGACAACTGTCTATCTCAGTATTGGCAACAGTGTGTCTTACTAATGACAACTGTCTATCTCAGTATTGGCAACAGTGTGTCTTACTAATGACAACTGTCTATCTCAGTATTGGCAACAGTACTTACTAATGACAACTGTCTATCTCAGTATTGGCAACAGTGTGTCTTACTAATGACAACTGTCTATCTCAGTATTGGCAACAGTGTGTCTTACTAATGACAACTGTCTATCTCAGTATTGGCAACAGTGTGTCTTACTAATGACAACTGTCTATCTCAGTATTGGCAACAGTGTGTCTTACTAATGACAACTGTCTATCTCAGTATTGGCAACAGTGTGTCTTACTAATGACAACTGTTACTAATTGACAACTGTCTATCTCTCAGTATTGGCAACAGTGTGTCTTACTAATGACAACTGTCTATCTCAGTATTGGCAACAGTGTGTGTCTTACTAATGACAACTGTCTATCTCAGTATTGGCAACAGTGTGTCTTACTAATGACAACTGTCTATCTCAGTATTGGCAACAGTGTGTCTCTACTATTGACAACTGTCTATCTCAGTATTGGCAACAGTGTGTCTTACTAATGACAACTGTCTATCTCAGTATTGGCAACAGTGTGTCTTACTAATGACAACTGTCTATCTCAGTATTGGCAACAGTGTGTCTTACTAATGACAACTGTCTATCTCAGTATTGGCAACAGTGTGTCTTACTAATGACAACTGTCTATCTCAGTATTGGCAACAGTGTGTCTTACTAATGACAACTGTCTATCTCAGTATTGGCAACAGTGTGTCTTACTAATGACAACTGTCTATCTCAGTATTGGCAACAGTGTGTCTTACTAATGACAACTGTCTATCTCAGTATTGGCAACAGTGTGTCTTACTAATGACAACTGTCTATCTCAGTATTGGCAACAGTGTCTTACTAATGACAACTGTCTATCTCAGTATTGGCACATTGTGTCTACTAATAATAACTGGTCTATCTCAGTATTGGCAACATTTACTAATGACAACTGTCTATCTCAGTATTGGCAACAGTGTGTCTTACTAATGACAACTGTCTATCTCAGTATTGGCAACAGTGTGTCTTACTAATGACAACTGTCTATCTCAGTATTGGCAACAGTGTGTCTTACTTACTAATGACAACTGTCTATCTCAGTATTGGCAACAGTGTGTCTTACTAATGACAACTGTCTATCTCAGTATTGGCAACAGTGTGTCTTACTAATGACAACTGTCTATCTCAGTATTGGCAACAGTGTGTCTTACTAATGACAACTGTCTATCTCAGTATTGGCAACAGTGTGTCTTACTAATGACAACTGTCTATCAGTATTCAGTATTGGTATTGGCAACAGTGTGTCTTACTAATGACAACTGTCTATCTCAGTATTGGCAACAGTGTGTCTTACTACATGACAACTGTGTCTAGTATTGGCAACAGTGTGTATTGGTCTATCTCATTGGCAACAGTGTGTCTTACTAATGACAACTGTCTATCTCAGTA
Source organism: Haliotis rubra (assembly GCF_003918875.1). Taxonomy (NCBI): domain Eukaryota; kingdom Metazoa; phylum Mollusca; class Gastropoda; order Lepetellida; family Haliotidae; genus Haliotis; species Haliotis rubra. The sequence goes on from NW_025765259.1 coordinate 311,028, forward strand.
TTGGCAACAGTGTGTCTTACTAATGACAACTGTCTATCTCAGTATTGGTATTGGCAACAGTGTGTCTTACTAATGACAACTGTCTATCTCAGTATTGGCAACAGTGTGTCTTACTAATGACAACTGTCTATCTCAGTATTGGCAACAGTGTGTCTTACTAATGACAACTGTCTATCTCAGTATTGGCAACAGTGTGTCTTACTATTGACAACTGTCTATCTCAGTACTATAATGGCAACAGTGTGTCTTACTATTGACAACTGTCTATCTCAGTATTGGCAACAGTGTGTCTTACTAATGACAACTGTCTATCTCAGTATTGGCAACAGTGTGTCTTACTATTGACAACTGTCTATCTCAGTATTGGCAACAGTGTGTCTTACTATTGACAACTGTCTATCTCAGTATTGGCAACAGTGTGTCTTACTATTGACAACTGTCTATCTCAGTATTGGCAACATGTCTTAATTATTGACAACTGTCAGTATTGGCAACAGTGTGTTACAGTATGACACATAATAACTGTGGTGTAATGGTAACACTGTATTTCAGTATTGACAACAGTGTATCTCAGTATTGATCACATAATAACTGTGGTGTATTGGTAACACTGTATTTCAGTGTTGGCAACAGTTTGTCTCAGTATTAGGCACATAATAACTCTGGTTTATTGGTAACACTGTATTTCAGTATTGACAACAGTGTATCTCAGTATTGATCACATAATAACTGTGGTGTATTGGTAACACTGTATTTCAGTGTTGGCAACAGTGTGTCTATGTGTGTTGGTTAGTCATAGAAATGGAATCTTTGTCAGCTGGCAACAGCGTATCTCAGCATGTTGGCAGTACACTATATTTGACATTTCCAAAGGTCCATCTACATTCTTTCTTATAAAGCATTGTTCAGATAATTAATGTTTCTGTGTCTCTTGAAGATGTAGATTATATTTTGTTTGATGTAAATGATATATGCTCTGATAATTCTACCTGTCTTGATTAATACAAATTAAATCTTAAAACTGACACAAAGAACTTTGATGTTCAATAGAATGCTCCTGCAGTCTGCGTCCTCCGTCATCAAAGGAAGTGTGTGTTGCCATCGGGAACCCTTATTATGTTAGTCTCGCTGCCAGGCCAGGCCATCAAATCGGAGAGACATTTGGCATGGAAGATTTATCAACAGTGAAATTAATCTTGTGACAAAAAGGAAAAATCCAGTATTAATGTGTTGAGAGATGTGAGTGTGAGGAAACGGGACATGATTTCTCCACTACAAGAATGCCCGCAGATTATCTGATACTAGGTCAAGGCCATTCACTGTCATCTCTAGCTGTAATCTCCAAGATGAGCTGTTGTAATTGTGTGAATGTTGAATGTTGCCATCAGTGTTCCAGCTAAAAGCAAACTGTTGTAATGATGTAAAAGATTATCCACATTGTTTGGGTATGCAATCAACCAAGTCACGGAGTTTGACCATCGAATGTTTCATGTGACCTTTTACAAGGCTGCTGAGACCTGTTGTAACCCACAATGTACTCCACACTAGGGATAGTTAGGGAAACAGTCAGGTCTTTGGAACAGCTGTCAGCTCCTGCAACATTGCTCATGCAGACAAGATAATATTTACTCATTTACTCTGACAAGAATGAATGCTACGGCCCCAAGGGACCTATTCTGACCCACTGCTGTTGAAATGATGTATGGAATTCATGGAAAATTGCCAAAGAGGGTTCACTTACGTTACAAGTTAAATTTGTTTTCAGAGATGGAAATCTTGTTATTGTCAATAAACATGTTTCCATGTTGATGAAGCTAAAATATTTGTGATAATAGTTACCCCATCTACACTACTGTTTTCCATAATAATTATGTAATTTTCACCATAAAATGTCAGCTGTCAAAGTTTCAGTCTTTGTAACAGTTATCCACAGATTGGGTTGCTACTGGAACAGCACCTGACAGTGAATATGGTATATATGCTGAAAGGAGGACATCAACACGAGGAGTTTCCTTGTTTCCAGTATAACAGAGCACCTGACAGTGAATATGGTATGTATGCTGAAAGGAGGACATCAACACGAGGAGTTTCCATGTTTCCAGTATAAGTGAGCAACGCCAAAACAGTACTGTCTACTCCATCGATCTCCGTTAACTTGATCCTGTGGGAATTGATAATGGAGACACATGTTGATGAGGAACAAAAACAGCCAGACACAAGCATCCTCCTTGCCCTTCTTCATGGTCTGTGTCACACATCAACATGACCTTTCTTTCTACACTTAACTCACGTTGTGGAGGAGAGAAGTGCAACACTGTCGTTCACTACCTTCTTTCTTCGTGTGATGAATTCACTTACAGAGACGTAGACGTTCAAGTTGTCTGGAGTTATGGTCCTTAGTGTTTGCTGCAACTGCACATTCCACCTGCTTTATTCCTGCTTGACTGTACAAGAATCTTATGGTCACTTAGTGTTTGCTGCAAGAATCTGTACAAAATGTCTCACTTCGCCCTGCTGCTTTATTCCTGCTGTACGAAATGTCTCACCTACGTCCTGCTTGACTACAGTACAAGAATCTGTACAAAATGTCTCACTCACGTCCTGCTTGACTACGGTACAAGAATCTGTACGAAATGTCTCACTCACGTCCTGCTTGACTACGGTACAAGAATCTGTATGAAATGTCTCACTCACGTCCTGCTTGGCTACGGTACAAGAATCTGTACGAAATGTCTCTCTCACGTCCTGCTTGACTACGGTACAAGAATCTGTACAAAATGTCTCACTCACGTCCTGCTTGACTACGGTACAAGAATCTGTATCAAATGTCTCACTCACATCCTGCTTGACTACGGTACAAGAATCTGCATGAAATGTCTCACTCACGTCCTGCTTGGCTACGGTACAAGAATCTGTATGAAATGTCTCACTCTTAACATCCTAACTTCCTAACTTCTAGAATGTCACTCAAAGAAACTGATTACGATTCTTGGTTGTCCAATGAGTGACATACCTGTTTATGCGAAAAAACTAGAGATATATGTGTCGGACCTAAACTACTTCAAACATTCCTCCACAAGCTTATGTATCAAGATCTGCGGAAAGTGTGTTCAAAACATCAAACATCAGCTTGTATAATAATATACTGTTAACAGTACCTTGTGTACCAAAATTGTATATGCATCACCAAAATACCAACAGTACCAAAATACTGTATACATATGGTTATATATGCATCTGTTAGCTATTTATCACAATGTTCTTTTAAATAACAGGGCAGTATGGCAGCCCAGTGGTTAAAGTGTTCACTCGTCATGCCAAAGTGAGTGAGTGAGTTTAGTTCTACGCAGCACTCAGCAATATTGTCACGCCGAAGACCCGGGTTCGATTCCCCACATAAGTACAATGTGTGAAGCCCATTTTTGTGTCCCCCGCCATGATAGTGCTGGAATATTGCTAAAAGCAGCATAAAAACTAAACTCACTCACTCACTCTTTCACATAACACTGTTCCACTCAGTCGCTGTGCTTATCTACAGATACCATTTATTGTGCCTGTAGTTGTGCCTCACAGTGCTGCAGTTCTATAATTACTGCCGGGAATAAACATGAATTTTGTCTTTGAGGAAACAGTATGAAATGACTTTTTTCGTCCAGATGATATTTCATTTTCCCCATGGTTCAAAATGCATTTTTCATTCACATTACTCATCCCTTCTGGCTGAACGTTACATGACAGCCTGAATTGGCCGATAATGTATACACACATTGTAAGAATAGAATACAGATGATTATCGTTCTGGCATTGAAAGCTACAGCAATCGGACTCGGGCACATATAGCTGAATTCATACTGACATGAATGGCCGATCAGACAGGGAAATTAATCAAGTGGAACACAAATGCATTACATACTATCTGGAACTGTTCCATAGACACTGTAATGTCTGACATTTGACCTGTTTCAAGGGAACATACGATGCCAGGGAAATCGCTTGTTAACTCTTTCAGTGCTAAATTTGAAATATTCAGATCTGCAGACAATGAGTTCCTTTAATCATCAAAATTCCTCACTGTGATCTTAAAGAATGAAACAAGTGATCACTTCTGGACTTTTGGTTATTGGGGTAAAAACATGAAGACACTGTACAATGATGTATTAGTCAGGGAAGGAAAGTTGCTCTGCTAATCTTTAACTTTTGTGTTCATGTTTACTAGACGGTTTAAGTCTCAAGTTCCAATCAGGTGTGACTTTACTTTTGTTTTCTACAGCTGAATCTGTTGAAGTTGCCAGAGCATATAATCATGCAAATTCTCAAATGTTTGGACATTGAAGCTCAGCTGACAACTGTTTCTTAAATTAACAAAAAAATGCCATGGATCAATCTGTGGAAACATAACGATCGATCTGAACCTGGATCAACAAAAGAAGGATGAATTTCGAGCCATTCAGTTGCATCAAGGCATTATTGCTCGGTGAACAAGCTCACAGGTACACAGCTCATTATATTGACAATCTGTTTGAATCATGCTTCATGAAAGCTCAAAATCTCTATTTCCTAGCCATTAATGAATGTGGTATTAGAAAATTAGCCTTCCTTCAACCACTGCAAACTCTGCCACTTGTGTTTCTGGGCAACTGCATGGGTGTGACATCTGATAATATCTCTGGCTGTCTTGCCTCAACTGGAGACACTACCTGCTGCAGTCACACATGTGACATTTGTGGAGTGCCAGGGAGTGTGTACTTACAGATGTTGACGTGTCTGGACCCTGTAAGTTTACATGTTCAGAACTTGCCACCATTCTTGCACAACACGAGTTTCATGTGTTCTTCCTTGCCAGATGATGTATACTTTGCGGAGAATGTATCCGAGGCTGCTGTTCTCTCTAAAGGTGACATTTATAGTTCCTTGAAGACCTCCATTATCAGTACCTGTAGCAGAGAATTATGGGGCTTCCACTTTGCTGACAAACTGTACAGCTTGCAAGGTATTTCTTTAAGTAATTGTGATATTGCCTTTGCTCTTGAGGACTACTTCAATGAGGATGAGAACCCAGATTGTGGGAGTGAATGTCAAGATCGACAAGTTGGAAGATGATGGGGTTGCGGATGATAATGCTGATGACAGTCCTGTAGAGGGGATTCTCATTGTAGGCACTCATTGGAACACATTGCAAAACAGCCAGGAGTGTATATATAATAGAGATTGGATGGCAGTTAAGCCTTTCTTGGTAATGGTTGTCGGTGGGCACATGCTGACAGTGGAACACTGTCCAGTAGACATTTGTCTCAGTCTACTTATGAGTGAGCTTGTTCTGTGAAAGGTTATTACAATGCAGATGATGAAAGGATCTCAGTGAGACTCTGGTAACTCTGACATGTACTAACATTAGCTTACTTTACTGACATTAGCTTACTTTACTGACATTAGCTTACATTACTGACATTAGCTTACATTACTGACATTAGCTTACATTACTGACATTAGCTTACATTACTGACGTTAGCTTACATTACTGACGTTAGCTTACATTACTGACATTAGCTTACATTACTGACGTTAGCCTACATTACTGACATTAGCTTACATTACTGACGTTAGCTTACATTACTGACGTTAGCTTACATTACTGACATTAGCATACATTACTGACGTTAGCTTACATTACTACATTACTACATTACTGAGCTTACATTACTGACGTTAGCTTACATTACTGACATTAGCTTACATTTACATTACTGACGTTAGCTTACATTACTGACGTTAGCAGCATTACTGACATTAGCTTACATTACTGATTACTTGACATTAGCTTACATTACTGACATTAGCATGACATTTGATGGCTTACATTACTGACGTTGCCTACATTAGCTTACATTACTGACGTTAGCATACATTACTGACATTTAGCATACATTACTGACATTAGCTTACATTACTGACATTAGCATTAGCATACATTACTGACATTATTACATTAGCATACATTAGCTACATTACTGACATTAGCTTACATTACTGACGTTAGCATACATTACTGACATTAGCATACATTACTAACATTAGCTTACATTATTGACATTCGCTTACATTACTGACATTACCTTACACTACTGACATTAACTGACGTTAGCATACATTACTGACATTAGCTTACATTATTGACATTAACTTACATTACTGACATTAGCATACATTACTGACATTAGCTTACATTACTGACATTACTTACATTACTGACATTAGCATACATTACAGACATTAGCTTACATTACTGACATTAGCTTACATTACTGACATTACTGATGATTACATTACTGAAATTAGCCTACATTACTGACATTAGCCTACATTACTGACATTAGCCTACATTACTGACGTTAGCCTACATTACTGACATTAGCCTACATTACTGACATTAGCTTACATTACTGACGTTAGCTTACATTACTGACGTTAGCTTACATTACTGACATTAGCTTACATTACTGACGTTAGCATACATTACTGACATTAGCTTACATTACTGACATTAGCTTACATTACTGACGTTAGCTTACATTACTGACGTTAGCTTACATTACTGACGTTATTGACAGCTTACATTACTGACACCAGAAATTAGCTTACATTACTGACGATTAGCTTACGAATATTACTGACATTAGCTTACATTATGTTGCTTACATTAGCTTACATTACTGACGTTAGCATACATTACTGACATTAGCTTACATTATTGACATTAGCTTACATTACTGACGTTAGCTTACATTACTGACAGCATACATTACTGACATCAGCTTACATTATTGACGTTACATTACTGACATTAGCTTACATTACTGACGTTAGCTTACATTACTGACGAATTTGAGAAAATTCCACCAACCTGAGCAGTTTTGTCTGACACTGCATTCCTCTTCAGAAAAAAAGGTAATTTGGCTTACCGGTACGCAATCTCTTTTACATGACATCACATTGTCTTGTTTTACTTGTCATGCAGGGAAACAAATCACATCCCTACAGCAAATACATTGTTGTAGGGAATGGTCCGCATGCCACTTGACTGCATGAATGTAAGGTTTCAACTAAATTGGTAAAATCACTTGTTGAACCACAGGCCTTGGCAAGAACTGAATATCTTCAAAACAATTTGTTTACCCTTGCTTACCTCTATTTTATATGTTAACACTGAGATATTGATTCACTGAATTTGTATATTTAAAAGTCTCCTTCGATTATATTTCAAATTGAAAATATGTATCATCTATTTTCGATAGTTGACAACATTTGATCTCTTTCTATGAAACAGGTGACAAGAAGGTAACAATCTGGGTTAGAATCTCACGCTTCACAATGTATTAAAAACAAGCTGAGATAGGATTAATCATTGAGCGATCAACTCATAAGATGGACATTTTCAAGTGATTGTTACATTTTGCTGCAAAGACATTTCCCATGAGTTATCACAGCAAATTAAATGGAATATTGATCAACTAGTCTGTCCAGCAGAAAGAAATACTGAAGAATCTGCATCAACAGGCTCTTGAACAGTTACAGAGATTGAGTATCATTCTTGTATTTCACATATTTTACATCAATACATGACATACAGGATGGAACTTCCAATATATACATACAGAGATGGAGTATGCATCAACACATACCATGACATACAGAGATGGATATCATGAGTTGGAAATCAACATGTACTTTATCATGAGCTTGTATTATTGTTACATACAGAATGGACGATTTCATACCATGACATACAGAGATTGAGTATCATAAGCCTTGTATTGTTACATCAACACGTACCATGACATACAGAGATGGAGTATCATGAGCATCAACACGTACCATGACATACAGAGATGGAGTATCATGAGCCTTGTATTGTTACATCAACACATACCATGACATACAGAGATGGAGTATCATGAGCCTTGTATTGTTTCAACATCAACACGCATACAGAGATGACATGACATGACATACAGAGATGGAGTATCATGAGCCTTGTATTGTTACATCAACACATACCATGACATACAGAGATGGAGTATCATGAGCCTTGTATTGTTTACATCAAGCCACATACCATGACATACAGAGATGGAGATGGAGTATCATGAGCATGAGCCTTGTATTGTTTCATCAACACATACCATGACATACAGAGATGGAGTATCATTGAGCCTTGTATTGTTCATCCACCAACATCACACGCACCATGACATACAGAGATGGAGGGATAGAATTGTCATTGTTACATCAACACATACCATGACATACAGAGATGGAGTATCATGAGCCTTGTATCGTGACATACAGAGATGGAGTATCGCGGAGCCTTGTAGGCATTACCATGACATACAGGATGGAGTATCATGAACATGACATACAGAGATGGGTATCATGAGCCTTGTATTGTTACATCAACATTATGGTTGACTGAGCCTTGTATTGTTACATCAACACGTTACCATGACATGAGTATCATGAGCCTTGTATTGTTACATCAACACATACCATGACATACAGTAGATGGATGACATCATATCATGGATCACTGGATTGTACGAGTGTAAGAATTATTATTTACAGGATGGAGTATCATGAGCCACATCACACATATCATGACATACAGAGATGGAGTATCATGACATACAGAGATGGAGTATCATGAGCCTTGTATTGTTACATCAACACATACCATGACATACAGAGATGGAGTATCATGAGCCTTGTATTGTTACATCAACACATACCATGACATACAGAGATGGAGTATCATGAGCCTTGTATTGTTACATCAACACATACCATGACATACAGAGATAGGAGTATCATGAGCCTTGTATTGTTACATCAACACATACCATGACATACAGAGATGGAGTATCATGAGCCTTGTATCGTTACATGGTACCATGACATACAGAGATGATGAGCCTTGTATTGTTACATTAACACATACCATTACATATGAGCCTTGTATGCGTTACAATGTTACATGACATACACATACCCAGTTGAGCCTATCATGACAATGTCCATACTTATTTAACAATAGTTGACTTGGTAGACACTTTGTGTCCCAATTGTGCAGATCGATGCTCATGTTGTGGATCACTGGATTGTCCGGTGAAGAATTGATTATTTACATATAGCTGGAATATCAGGTTTATCTTACCCAGTTCCTATCATGACAATGATTTCAATATATGACAGCACGTCTACTTGTTTCCATAACTGTGAAGGTAGCCTTCTACATGAGTAAATCACCTGACATTTTTACCCGGGCTGTTTGGAATGTTTGGAAAAGGTCCAGATTTATTTTTATAAGGATTATAAAGAAATCTGACCCTTCTCATAGTACATTTTGATTAGAGGCCAGGCTGTCCAACACATAACCTCCAGTGCAGGCCTGTACGCCAGTAAGTAATGAATTTATTCCCCTTACTGACCATAAGTGATCATGTCAGTGGCTGATTGTATAAGCATAAAGGCTCACATTGATTACTGAGGAGTCCACTGAAAGGCGGGAGAATGGCTGTTTACTTAGAAATGGTCTCCTTTGAGAGGAGATTAATTATTTGGATGTGAAATGTGACCCGGACTTGATGTAGGTTGATGTACATGTTTACCAACCATGTCGGAATAGGACCCAAGAGTCAGATTGTGTGGGGAGGGCAACAGTGATGTGTCAGGCGATCACTGTGGTCGGAGTCTCTGTTGTAAACGGTGAAGTTGAGTAGTAGTGTGTCTCACAGTCCCTTAGCCGCATTCATTTCCCTTCAGCCTAGCCCTTTCTGCAAGGCTAAATCCCTAAATAAAGCAAGTTTATATTTCCTCAGGTTCTGAATCTCCCATCTCACTGGGGCTCCTTTTCAATTTAATAGGAATTGTTGGTTTCCATCAAAATTATATATATTCAAAAACTAAACGTTAGCCTGTTTGAGTGGTAGCTGTGTGGATGTTATACAATCTCAGTTATAACTGAGTATGAAATTGAAACTATTCCCATTAATATACATAAGGGAACAACTATTCTAGTATCGACCCGTGAAGATCCGGGGTAGAATAGGTCTTCAGCAACCCATGCTTGCCACAAAAGGCAACTATACTTGTCGTAAGAGGCGACTAACGGGATCGGGTGGTCAGGCTTGCTGACTTGGTTGACACATGTCATCGGTTCCAGTTGTGCAGATCAGTGCTCATGCTGTTGATCACTGGATTGTCTGGTCCAGACTCGATTATTTACAGACCGCCGCCATATAACTGGAATATTGCTGAGTGTGGCTTAATAATAAACTCACTCACTCATTATTCTAGTATCACAGCATAAGGTTCATATATTTGGATAAATGTGCTGATAAGAGAAGTCAGATAGGTACTACTTTCTGCATTTAGAAAGATATACGTCTATTGGTGATCATAAAAGAATACACCACAGTGAAAACAATAGCCACTAATTATATGTTAAACTAATGTCACTTTATACAAAGTTGCTTGGATGATATAGCATGTCAACTTGGAAACAAGGCATAAGGGATCAGGTGAGTACCACAGTGGAAGGTGATAAACACTTGGTGTGGGATTGCAATGCCATCTTATAACTAAATCCAAAAGTCAAAATGTACCCTGCTCCGTCTTAGAGAAGGACTCAGCTGTGAGGTGAGATACCTGTGTCCTGCTCCCTCTCATACCTTCTAAGAAGGGTGAGATACCTGTGTCCTGCTCGCTTTCATACCTTCTAAGAGGGGTGAGATACCTGTGTCCTGCTCCCTCTCATACCTTCTAAGAGGGGTGAGATACCTGTGTCCTGCTCCCTTTCATACCTTCTAAGAGAGGTGGAGGGGTAGAATAGTTAAGCGTTGGCTCGTCACACAAAGACCCGGGTTCGATTCTCATGGGTACAATGTGTGTAGCCCATTCTGGTCTCCCATTTCATGATACTGTTGGAATATTGCGAAAAGTGGCGTAAAACCATACTCACTCACATTCTTAGAGACGGACTTATTTCTTTTAAGGTGAGATACCAGTATCATGGCATCAACCCAACCCCCTTTTTCCCAACCCTGTCCCCCAATCCCCTTCTCCCAACCCCTTCCCCCCATCCCATTTACCCGCAAGACTCATTGCTCCCTGTCCACTGTAAGCGATATGAACTTGAGTCATTATTAGTAATGGTTTTGAAAGGACATGTCTATTTTTGCTAATTAGTGCCATGTAAACTGACTCATTAGCAAACTACAAAGAAAGTTTTTCATTGATTTCACTTTGTCTCAGAGTAAAAGGTTCTTCCAAGAAAATAAAAACGGAAAAGGTCAATATCTTACTTGATTATAAGCCTGTTATGTTTGTAGACTTACCAATATATAATTACGAAATAGGTAAGCCACATGCACATTCCGGATCATGGCCTACAGGAAGAACCTGTTCACTGAAAGGTAAGGAATACTGCCAACTCGGCATATTGCTGGCATTGCCATAGTTCTGTGTGGAGTACTTGTATATATTCTTCATTTACTGGATGTGGAATTCTTATAGGTACTGGTATTCTATATTTACTGGGTGTGGAGTACTTGTATATAATCTTCATTTACTGGATGTGGAATAATTAAAGATACTGGTATTCTATGTTTACTGGGTGTGGAGTACTTGTATATATCCTTCATTTACTGGATGTGGAATAATTAAAGATACTGGTATTCTATATTTACTGGGTGTGGGGTACATGTATATATTCTTTATATACTTGGTGTGGAATATTTATAGATAATCTTTATCGACTGGGTAGGCCCTGCCATGATATTGCTGGAATATTGCTATAAAACGGTGTCAAACCCAACTGACTCACTCACTCAGTACTGGGTTGTTATATGTATTTGATCATACTGAAGTCCTAGGTTTGATTCCCCCATGGGTATATAACTCGGAACCCTGGTATTTCACATCTGGACATGAATTTGCTGAAACAGTATCAATAGTGGCTATCACACTGGAGGGGAATCCCCTGTGTACAGGTAAATAACATTGTATCCTGGCTGAGCTGTATTTACATTGTGTTTATTCCTAATATGGAACCATATTCACCGTCTCTATTTATTATATCATGTCATTCTTTATTCCTATAACTGATAAAGGTTTGGTCATATTACACAAACAGCTCCTAAACATTGTAAGTTATCCTTGAATGTGGGTTGGTTGGTTGTTTAAACGTCACACTCAGCAGTATTCCAGCTATATGGCGGTGGTCTGTATATATTCAAGTCTGGACTAGACAATCCAGTGATCAACAGCAAGAGCATCAATCTACACAACTGGGATGCGATGACACCTGTCAACCAAGTCAGTGAGCCTGACCACCTGATCCTGTTAGTAGCCTCTTATGATAAGCATGGATTACAGATGACCAAATTTAACCCGGATCTTCATGTCCTTGAATGTGACTGTGAATATTTTGACATCACATGGTTAGCCAAACCACCCGTGACAACAGACAATATACAGTGGAAGCTGTCTAAACCGGCACACATTGGGACTTAAGAAATCCCAAGAAAAAGAAAGAATCCGGTTTAGACAGCGTAGCGGATTGTAGAGCTGACACGTTTACCTACGTCTAGAACTGAACCAGTTTTGTCACTCTCATATACATTGTTGTATCACGTGGTTCTCTCAATTTCTCTCTCAACACACTAATTACATGTACAAGTACACCCATACTGAACTAAGATTAAATTATCTTTGTCAGCAACCATGTAGTTTCAATGCAGGATTAATTGGTGACAATACACATCCCGCCGACTCCTCGCCATCCCCTGGATTAGACAGCGCTGATTACTGTATGAACACATATTCAGGCGGCTCATTTCATGCCGAGATCCGGAATTGACAGCTGCCGGATTGCAGAGCTTTTAAATGATGAAAAATGTACTAGCCACGGATGGGACTGAGATTTTATGTCGGTGTTGACAACTTGCCGGAATGGACAGCTGCCGATTTTGACAGCTTCCACTGTAGTTCAACTGAAGCCTGTTTTTAAACACTCTGATTTCAATATATCAGTAACTTAATGTCATACCTCAATAGAAACTGAACATATGTTGTTTTGATTCAACTCCGTACAGGAAGTATCAGCTACCTGACCTTCTATTATGTGTAAGTGATCCCATCGGACACCATATGTTGACTTTATCCTGGATATAAAGCTACTCACTGTGTCAACAAACTTAATATGCTCTCAAAACTCAAAACCAGTTGTGTCACTAAAAGTGTTTTAAGTAGAGTCCAAGACGTTTCAGATCCGAAATGTATGAGCCAGACAGTGTAGATTGGACAGCTGAAGAGGTAGAGGTTTAAACATGCTGAGTATTGGACAACAGAATGACTCGTGAGAGTGTGAATGTTTAAAGGGTCGGCTGCATTTCATGTGGTTCTTGTCACGACTCATGTCAGGTGACACTCGTCCTGGCAGTGTAATCCAATCTTAGACCAGCAGCACCAACAGTGTACTTGCCCTGAAGTTACAGCAGTAATGTCTGACGTTCACCTGTCATCTGCACCTTTAGACAGACTGGGCTCCCATCTACGTGATGTTCACCTGTCAGCTACACTATCAGACAGCCTGGGCTCCTGTCTAACTAAACAAGTAGACAGACAGTGGCCAGTTCCTTATCGATTGGACAACACTACACATAGCATCCCTTAGTTCTTCGTAATAGTGTTTCTGAAGTAAATTGCTCTTGCCGATGTTAAGATGAGCTGTGCAGGTTTTTAATAACTTATGGTTCCTGGTGGCCAAGTTATCTAATTCTGCATTTTGCTGTGGAGAGTTTAATCCCTTGGTCACCATAGAAATTGCCCAAACAATCAAGTCAAACTTTTGTAGATGATTGAACACATGTGATAAGAGATGTGATAAGACAAGAAAATTTATTCCTGGTTATCACATGTTTAGTTAACAAGCCTGTTTTTAACAAGAGATCAGGAGCATTGGAGTAGCCTAATGGTTAAAGCATTTGCTTGTCATGCCCCAAACAGGTTTGATTCCCTACATGGTACCCCAAAGTGATATTGCTGGACGTAAAACTAACCTAAACTCACTCACTCATTACTTAGAGATCCTGGACCTCTGTGGTGCAAGACTCTGTGTCCAGTGACCAGAAGGTCAGTGGTTTCATCCCCAGTCACATACCAAACATTAATGGAAGCTACCTGTTGTTGCCCTGCCTGGTGGTCAACACAGGGATGAAACTTGGACTGGCTGGCTCTGAGTCAGTACAGCGTTTCAGGCTTCAGTGTAATGAACAAGGGAGATAGTTTTATGGATATACAAGGATGTAGGCAAGAGATAACGGTGTTCGTGTCTATGCCACCTATGTTCATCACACTTAAAAACAACTTCTAAATGAAGCCCAGAGTAAAACTGAAACATGATGTTGCATAGGGCAAGCCCTTTATTGCGTTAGTCCAGATTACTGGCAGAAGTCACAAGCATATCCAGCATGTTGTTCTACAAGTGCTAGAACCATGCCATGTTAAGCCCCTACACCTCTAATCTGTGAGAGAATGGTGATGAGACAAAGGTCAACTCACTTTATGAACAAGGATATTTTGAGGCATATCTGCATCAGCGTCCAGACTTGCCGAAGGTGATGACTTAGTCCCCGCCTTCTGATGTCTGCATCATCACCATCCCCTCGCAGGCTGCCCCGAAACACATCCAGAATCTGTCTGAAGGTTCTCACTGTGTCCCAGGGAGGATTAGACTTGGGGGTCTTTACGGGAAAATAACAACACAATGGTTGTCATGGCGTTTTCTCCTTGGCTGAAGTTCTAATCTTGTCAATGGTCCCTACAGATTAAGCATAAGATCTGTGATGTCACACATTCGGAAAGAAGTTTGTGATGGGGTTAAGTGAAGAGACGAGGGATTTCATTGAAATGGAATGGAAAAGAGATTGTGTTGTAATCTGTGTTGGTAATCATATGCTGCAGCTTATTGATTCTTTTCATTTTTGCAAATAGCACTTCAAGCAAATTAAGTCAATTACTTTAACTTTGCGATTTTAAATTTAATAATGCCTTGCTTGTTTAATCTGTGAATGTGGTTCATGATTTCCCAAGTGTAAGTTATGTACAAAGTGGTAAATCAGCATCTAAGTGACATGGTGACAGATATTCCTTGGAGCAATCAGACCTGTTACCTGTCATTGGTCACATGTCTTTATTGCATAGCAAGGCATTGTAGGTCACTTCCATTAATCATAGCAGCATTATCATTGGCACTCTGCCTCACTCACTCACACATGCAGACACACATGTATAATGTATAATGCTGAAAGTTCTCATCTGTAATGTAAAGCTACCCAGCTGTCAATTAATTAATGTAAAACTGAAAAAATACTTTGGCCATAAAAGGTAAAAGCAAATTTGATCTGTCACTGTCTGAAAATTTTGGATCAACTGATGCCGTCAGTGTCGTCGTCCCAGTGATTGTGAAGGTATTGCTGATTACACCATTATGGCAGCCATGTCTGTAGCATGATGTAACAGAGATGGGATGAGGAGTCGGCCCCAGGCAGTGACATTTACACTGCAGGAGACAGTACATGCTGACACATACAAGGTAGTCGTTGGCGAGGCAGGGAAACAGAAAAGGGTCATCATAATTACAAGTACTCCGTTTATAACCTCCTTGCTGCAGAGCCCTGGTGCTGATGATGTAAGGAAACGTCAGTGAGGTTCATGTTCAAGATGTCATCTCTGTCTGACATGACCACTGCGGTGTTAGCTGGTCTGTTCGATGGGTGAAGCATAGGCAGGTCTGAAAGGAAGAATTATCTTACTGGTTTATTGTGTGCCTTCTTTCCTTAGTGAAAGGGGCAGTAGGGTAGCCTAGTGGTTTAAGCATTTGCTCGTCATGCTGAAGACCTGGGTTCGATTCCCCACATGGGCACAATGTGTGAAGCCCATTTCTGGTGTCCCCCGCCGTGATATTGCTGGAATATTGCTAAAAGCGGTGTAAAACCCAACTCACTCACTCACTCTTTAGTAAAAGAGTTACTTCCATGTGATATGTGAGATTGTATCCAAATTCAGATTAAGCTGCATCCCTACAATAGAATTTAAATGAATCTCGAGATAACATCTATCTCCCATATACCAGTAATATCAATTATAAAAGGCTATGAGGCTAAGTGAGGTTCAGTGTGAATCCACATTTAGTCTATAGATAGATGCGAAACATCTCAATTAGAAACTGACCAATGGGTAGACATTGAGCTGACTATGTCCCTGGTCTCATCTCGCTATGTTGTGTCAAGTGAGTGTCGACTATTATGTGTTATCTGGATATAATTGACCGATGGCTTCATCAGGATGGTCAGTGAGGCATCGAGTCCATGGGTATTGACAGGCCGGTGGGAGAGGCAATCAAGCAATGAACACCTAATGTCATTTGGAGAATCAAAATGGACAAGCATTGATTACGGGTTGACCAGCAACCAGCAGGAAACGGTTAATAATGAATTACTTGACAGAACCATTTTGAAATACCTGACTTAGATCTTAGTGGGACGAACATCTTAGTGGCAAGAACATTTTGGTAGTCAGAAGATCTCAGTATCCAGAATATCTCATTGGCAGGAACATCTTAGTGATCAGAACATCTTATTGGCAGGAGTAACTTGTTGAGTCATCTAAGCATTAAGAATGTGTTATTTTCTCAGCTTCATTCTTTGTGTGAGTTGTCCATGTTGTTGCTAAAACAACTTTATGACACTGGAAATGAATATTTCTGTAATGATTATTGTATTTATTGTCAACACCTGTACTGAGATTACCCTCTCCTTTACACCATATGTCTCTGAACAGTTCTTGGTGAGCCGGCACCCAATGAAAACAACATAGCATAGGATAACACAATTGGTAATGGGTTGTCACACCTTTAGATGATGTGACAAAGATGCATTTAGTCAGGGAAAGAAAATCCCTTACCACTTCTGTTTTGCAAGTGGCAGCCCTGAAAGCTTCCTGTTACCTTGTGCTGTTGCCTGGATACCAACTTCCTCAGGTTCAACGTTGCCTGATGAAACTGGGAATTGTATCGATAATGAGTACTTGTTCCTGAGTAATTCAAAACATGGAATTGTGATGATTTGTTGTTTTGATTCAGCTTAATCCATGGTTGGGATGACATTGAGCTGGGCAATAGAATTAAGTTTACTTGGAAACGGGATACATGCCGGTTAGAGAGTGAGTCAGTAGGGACTCATTGGACAATGTCTTTGGGATGTCACAGGGTATGAACCTGATGTGGGAAGAATGGGTTCTGTAGGTTCACGAACTCCTGTGTGCTGAATGTCCACAATACCAGAATGAGCATGACCTGAATACCCATGGGTAGTGTTGGTCTCCAGTAAGCACATATTTGACTAGATCGCCAGTACCCATGGGTAGTGTTGGTCTCCAGTAAGCACATATTTGACTAGATCACCAGTACCCATGGGTAGTGTTGGTCTCCAGTAAGCACATATTTGACTAGATCACCAGTACCCATGGGTAGTGTTGGTCTCCAGTAAGCACATATTTGACTAGATCACCAGTACCCATGGGTAGTGTTGGTCTCCAGTAAGCACATATTTGACTAGATCGCCAGTATCCATGGGTAGTGTTGGCCTTCAGTAAGCACATATTTGACTAGATCATCAGTACCCATGGGTAGTGTTGGTCTTCAGTAAGCACATATTTGACTATCGCCAGAGTACCCATGGGTAGTGTTGGTCTCCAGTAAGCACATATTTGACTAGATCACCAGTACCCATGGGTAGTGTTGGTCTCCAGTAAGCACATATTTGACTAGATCACCAGTGTGACTGAGATCACCAGTACCCATGGGTAGTGTTGGTCTCCAGTCTAGATCAGTATCCAGTACCCATGGGTAGTGTTGGTCTCCAGTAAGCACAGTAAGCACCAGTAAGCACATATTTGAGATCACCAGTACCCATGGGTAGTGTTGATCATATTTGACTAGTACCAATGGGTAGACTAGATCACCTGTACCAATGGGTAGGTCCACTGGTGAAGTAGCTTCTCAATACCTATAGGGTGGAGTGTGTTCCCAATACCCAGAAGTAGAGTAAGACAACAATACCTTCAGGTAGAGTACATCCTCGAGCCCTATGATACCCAGTTTGAATAAGTCCACAGCATGTTTGTGCTTGTTAGAGGTTACTGGACAGGGTGGTCAGGCTCAATACTTTGGTTGGTTCTGTGATACTTTAATGAATAAACTTGCTCTGTTGTATATAACAATTTGTTCTCTCCCAATGGCAGTTATACACAAGGTAATGGTTGCAATATTGCAGACTCAGGCAAAAAAGAATGGTCACCTTCTTGAGAGCTTTCTGAAAGATGGTGTTCCTGAAGACTTTTTAGTACAACAGGTGCTTGGTGTTCCTGAATGTTCTTTAGTACAAGAGGTGCTTTGTGTTCCTGAATGTTCTTTAGTACAATGAGTGCTTGGTCTTAGTGAAGGTTCTTTAGTACAACAGGTGCTTGGTGTTTCTAAAAGCTTTGTAGTATAACAGGTGCTTGGTGTTCCTGAAGGCTCTTTAGTACAAGAGGTGCTTGGTGTCCTTGAAGGCTCTTTAGTACAATGAGTGCTTAGTCTTAGTGAAGGTTCTTTAGTACAACAGGTGCTTGGTGTTTCTTAAAGCTTTGTAGTATAACAGACGCTTGGTGTTTCTGTAGGCTCTTTAGAATAGCAGGTGCTTTGTCTTAGTGGAGGCTCTTGAGAATGAGAGATGCTTGGTATTCCTGAAGGTTCTTTAGTACAATTGGTGCTGGGTCTTTGTTAAGGCTCTTTAGTATAACCACAAAGTTCCCTAGGCACTCACATGCTTTTCACACTGTGGAATTTTATTGACCTGGTGTAAGACAACAATGACCCACTGATTGATTACAAGCTGATCAAATGTTGATGCACTATTTTAAAACATTCACTCACTCACACACTATTACCACACAGCTGTTGAGATTCTGGTAAGGTCACTTCCAGATCTCATGGGATTGTCACTGGATTATCACCTCATGGGATTCTCACCGACAATCACTTCATAACAGGACACCCACCCCCTCACTCAGGATCAGGAGTATAAGAACACTTTATCAATGTCAAATGATGCTCCTGTCAAACCTTCTTTGCTGTAGACATCTCTGATGGTTTAAACAAGCTCACAGCTCAGCCATTACCCTGGAGACCAGCTCGAAACAGATCCCTCGAGGGACCAAGCACCTGTCAACACTTGCATTACCACCCACAAAAAGCCTTCAGTTGTACTTCCAGGGCATACATCAAGGGAACAAATACATATATTAAAAACTAGGCTTTTGTTAAATGATGAATAACCTGTCGAAAGGCAGTTTGGAGGTGGTTATTTATACCGCCCATTTGAGAGAATGATTAAGCACTGCCATTATTTATTCCTTGGGGGTCAGCTGCGAGACAGATGACTTAACTCCAAGATGTACAGCAGCCACTGTTAGATGAACTGCAGTGAAACTACTATGCACCTGTATCAGGGTGTCTGAACTAACCCACTTCTACTGGTACCAGGGTAACCCACTTCCACTGTACCATGGTAACCTACTTCCATTGATGCCAAGGTAACCAACTTCCACTGGTAGCAAGGGTAGAATAGGCCACCATCACTACTTGTATGGGAGCCAGTTGAGCTGGATTGGTGCCCCTTTAGCATGGTATGTTGCTCATATTAAAACCTTGGGGTTAAACATTGCTGGACAAAATTCTGATACTTG
This sequence comes from Haliotis rubra, assembly GCF_003918875.1. Lineage (NCBI taxonomy): Eukaryota > Metazoa > Mollusca > Gastropoda > Lepetellida > Haliotidae > Haliotis > Haliotis rubra. The sequence continues at coordinate 330,870 of NW_025765259.1, forward strand.
CACACTTTGCACTTACCACTTTTCAGTTTTTCTAATAATTTGACTGTTGTAAACCCTGATCTTTATGGGATTATTCTTGCTACATTCATTCATATTTCAATCACAGAAACATCGTTTGTTTACCCTGGAAATGCAACAAAACCAAAAACACAAAGAAATGTATTTATGATTTGTAATTTTGTTTTCAAATGCTGAAGCACTTTAGCAGAAAAACAGAATTCATTTTAAAAATGCATATGAAGCTGAATATCTGTTTTGCTGACTGAAAGCGTGCCTGTTCATATGGCTTACAATGGCTGCAAGATTTAAGATGAGGCTTCACAATAGGGCTGTTTCCCTTCCCCCAACTTAATACTGACTACAAATCATGTAACTGTAGAGGTCAGCTTCTTTACTAGACTGTTCTCAGGAGCAACACCTGCCGGCAGACTTGATTGTTTTTTATACTCCCGCTAACACATTGCCCCCTGGCGTTGCTCTTCAAGTTTGTGTGCATGATCTTTAATTAACAGTAAAACACAAACGTAAAGCTGAATGTTGCCTTTGTGATAAACTTATCATACAGCCCTTAATAATGGTTGTCTTCAGCTGGCATCTTCACTGGCCAAAGAAATGTAATACAAAGGTTAAGACTCTCAAACGTTTGAGCAGGGTCTCAACTGGCTAAGTAAGACAAATACACAATCTGTGGGTATCCACCATCCTGTCCACCATGTGTGAGACATTCCCCTGTGTACATGTGTATCTGTTGGTCTCCAACTTGAAACAGTTGTCATCAGACTTGACTGTGCTGACATTTTCAACAATTGCACCCAGTGACCTCTAAAGCAAGAAGACAGTTTTAGAAGCTGGACTGGAACTTGCTGTCTGCTGTGCATGCCCAGTTGTGCCGTCTGCTACACGTTTAGGGTAGTGGTTCATTGGGTGTACAGGAGATTAGGATTAGTTTCATTTGACAAATTAGCATTTTTCGCAGTTCAATAAAATGCATTTGTGCATTGTTAAATCAGTAATCCAGTCTGTTGACAATGACGTATCAGTTTGTTGTTTACCATACTGGAGAAAATGAATGGGTAATTGATTTCTACAGCGTTGTGTAGCATCACTGACGTCCGCTGTGGTTTGATCAACAAGCGTAACCTGGTCCTTCCTCTCTGTGGAGGATACTGACACTGTTTGTCTTTGTTGATTGCTCTTCAAGTTACATCGGTGGTAATAAATAGAATATCATACTCACTTCAATCTGGTAGCAAGTTAATGTCCCTTGTGAATTAATTTTGGTTTCCCTGTGAAAATATATTGGCTGAGGGACATAAACTTGATATTTCATTTGAAGTTGGTGTAATATCCTGTACATATAAACCACTGTTTTTCTTGCCCAGGCTACCAGGATATCGCTGTAATGGGGTTGAGTCAGGCATGAGCCAGTAAAAGAAACAAACCTACATCTCTGATGTAATTGTGATTAACTTGCTGAGAAAAAAACACTCTTGTACTGACACACAAGGCTGTTGTACTTGACACACAAGGCTGTTGTACTGACACACAAGGCTGTTGTACTGACACACAAGGCTGTTGTACTGACACACAAGGCTGTTGTACTGACACACAAGGCTGTTGTACTGACACACAAGGCTGTTGTACTGACACACAAGGCTGTTGTACTGACACACAAGGCTGTTGTACTGACACACAAGGCTGTTGTACTGACACACAAGGCTGTTGTACTGACACACAAGGCTGTTGTACTGACACACAAGGCTGTTGTACTGACACACAAGGCTGTTGTACTGACACACAAGGCTGTTGTACTGTTGTAGGCTGACACACAAGGCTGTTGTACTGACACACAAGGCTGTTGTACTGACACAAGGCTGTTGTACTGACACACAAGGCTGTTGTACTGACACACAAGGCTGTTGTACTGACACTGACACACAAGGCTGTTGTACTGACACACAAGGCTGTTGTACTGACACACAAGGCTGTTGTACTGACACACAAGGCTGTTGTACTGACACAAGGCTGTTGACACACACAAGGCTGTTGTACTGACACACAAGGCTGTTGTACTGACACACAAGGCTGTTGTACTGACACACAAGGCTGTTGTACTGACACACAAGGCTGTTGTACTGACACACAAGGCTGTTGTACTGACACACAAGGCTGTTGTACTGACACACAAGGCTGTTGTACTGACACACAAGGCTGTTGTACTGACACACAAGGCTGTTGTACTGACACACAAGGCTGTTGTACTAACACACAAGGCTGTTGACACACAAGGCTGTTGTACTGACACACAAGGCTGTTGTGACACACAAGGCTGTTGTACTGACACACAAGGCTGTTGTACTGACACACAAGGCTGTTGTACTGACACACAAGGCTGTTGTACTGACACACAAGGCTGTTGTACTGACACACAAGGCTGTTGTACTGACACACAAGGCTGTTGTACTGACACACAAAGCTGTTGTACTGATGCATGAGGCCTGATAATACAAGTTCCATGATTCCTTCGTATATGCATTATTCCACTTACTTGGCAGGAACTTAGGGAATAACTGATTATGTCCCAAGTGCTATAATTTTGTTGAAATACTTGATACTGATCATAATCTGAAAGGCTTCTCTTTGACAGACGTTCATGTGCTTCAGGGACCATGGTGTCAGGGGTACCTTTGTCATTGCATATTGCTACATAATATCTATTTGATCTTGTGGCTTGTGTATGAGTGAAGTATCATTCCTGTGAGGGGTGGTGGGGTAGCCTAGTGGTTAAAGCATTCGCTTGTAACACCGAAGACCTGGGTTCAATTCCCAACATGGGTACAACGTGTGAAGCCCATTTCTGGTGTCCCACAACATGATATTGCTGGAATATTGCTAAAAGCGACAAAAAAACAAACTCACTCACTCATTCCTGTGAAATTTATTACCTCTATAACATCATAACCATTAATCCTGCATTTCGGCTGTCCTCACCCAATAAAATCTGAAGGTTTTCAATAAATGCTCCTCTTCATTGCCAGCCGTTGATCTGTCTTGAGGGAGATAGTATTCTACAACCAACAGTATCTGCATCAAAACAAGACCTTCAGTCATCCAGGCCTCTATCAGTAGATCGTAAATACACTGAGTGGAAGCAGCACTGAGTGCCTAAACCACCTCTCTCACAGGCTCACAGCCACTGTACGCTACATGGGTTTGGCCAGTTTAAACTTAATTTCATAAACTGACTAAGTAGGCGGATAAACATCTTTTGGTTTTGTTTAATTTCTTACAAATCTATAAAAGATTTATTTCAAAGGCACACAGAATGAAGAAATGATCTTGAGGTCATGGGTGATGTGTAGGGTCTGTGGGAATGTATGATGTGTTCCACCAGTGTGCACAAACACACTTTTCTGCATAACAGTGCTTCAAAATATAGCAACTATGATATTCCTGAACCGTGGGAACAAAAAAAATAAAAAAATATCATATACTTGAGGTTTGATGGCAAGTCGATATGATTGCTCTTTACTCAACACTGACAGAGTCGATGTTCATATTCCAAGTGACAATGTTAATTATTGACTTATACCTTATAAACGTTAATTAATTTGTTTTTGTCTGACCTCTTAAGTGCTTTAACCACCCACCAGACGATTTTATTGGACATGGAAGTCTTGAAGTGCTCCCCTGCAGAGGGTAACAGGTTGCTGACACAAGCTGCCATTAAAGCCTGCGATGAATCAATTATCCCTCCCATCCCTCTGCATCAACAGACTTAGTTAATAGACATAGCCATGCCTCACCATTCACGTCTCTTGTGCATCAGATGTTTTTTCCTGCAATTTGATAAATATTTTTGTGAAAACTGAATTTTGAAGATAAAATGTAACTTTAATTGTGAAGAAACTTGAAATTCAAATTTCCTTACTGGGGCTAAAGTTTAAATTTTTACATTTTGTTTGTAGGCAAATAGTACTAAGATGTCTTATGAATGTATTGGCTTTCCAGTATGTGATATCATATGTAGTGATTTGTCAAGGTGGGGTGGCCTGAAGAGTAAACATTCACCTTTCCACTGTAAGCATGTTCAAATCCCCACATGGTTACACTGTATCGTGCCCTTGTCTTGTTAACTCACTGTGGTTTTGGTGGGGTATTGCTGAATGAGATGTAAACCCATACTCACTCACTATATCACACACTCACTGTCTCACTAACTCACTCACTCAGGTCAAGATTTGTACAGAGTATTTGGTGTAAGTGAATTGCAATTATTGTGGTGGCAACTTGAGGGCAAATCTTGAACATGACTGGGGACAACTGAAGATTTTACGAGAGCTTCACAAGGATTCGTTTCATAGAGTCATCCCGTTCAGATTAAAGTTAGACTTATTTTCAAGTGTTTCTACAAGTACAACTACACTTTCATTGCATGACTTCACAGATGAATTTGTTGTCTTTTACCATTCCATACAAGAAATTATGGTTTTAGGTAACAATAAGAAAGTGGAATTTGATACTAAAGTGATACTGATAATGGTAATGTTTCACCACAGCTTGTTTTATCCAATCTGAAAAACAAAATGTGCAAAAATATGGATATCACATACCAGTTGTTTATATGTGAGTTCACTTGTGGTAAGCAACTTTACATTGACATCTACATGCAACAGCTATTATTATTATTACATACAGAGAAAATGTTGTAGAACTGGATTCAGTGTAGAGAAGTCATATTTTTAGTGGACCTGAGGTTATAATGTGGCAGGGTTGTTTGTCATCCATCATAGACATCTTCTCAGAAACCATCTGACCTGTTAAAGCCAGCTTGTTGCAACCAGTGATGACGCTTGATGTGTTGCAATTTTCAACATGGCCACTCGGCAGCCATATTGAAAAGCCTATGGTTGCAACTCAGCCATATGTTTTCATGTTGGAGTGAAATGTAGCACATCAGTGGTTAGTAGTGAGGTTCAGTATATATTGAGGAAGCGGCGCTGGCTGAGTGGGTTAGATGGCTGACTTTGTGTGCTGGTGATTAGGCGCCAGATGGGGCTCAACCCAACAAACGTACAGAATATGTACTTCACTGAAAAAGTGTAATCCCAAATACAACATGTGTTACTTTCAACATCTAAGTTTTGATGGTTGCAATGGTTTGAATTTTAGCCTCAATTTGACCTCGACACATTGATCACTAAAAGCTTGAACACCTTATAACCAAAAGTTATCGGTAGAAAGTTCTGCTAGAAATATAATAAACTTTGGTGCTGGTATATCGATTTCTACTGTTGCTTATCACTGTGTTACCTTTACATTTTGATGTTACTTTGACCTTCACATTTACCATGATGTCTGAACCCATTATTCAATAACATATTTTCAAATGGTGAAATCTTCAGAGATCTCTTATGATACCTGGGGTGGTGGGGAAGCCTATTGGTTAAAGCTTCGCTCGTCACACCGAAGACCCGGGTTCGATCCCCCACATAGGTACAATGTGTGAAACCCATTTCTGGTGTGCCCTGCCACAATGTTGCTGGAATACTGCTAAAAGTGGCGTAAAACTTTACTCACTCACTCTTATGATATCCCTTATCAATATATTAATCAATGTTTTCTTTTGTTTCAGGTAAGTAAATCACATGTATGGATACTGTGTTACCTGTGTGGAACATTGTTCAGATATTGCTGTCATCCAAGGATAAAGTGTCTACTTTCCCAGATGATAAGTATTTGCACATTTTTATAAAAAATGGTACCTGTGATGACATCAAGCCCTGAGGTATGAGGTTTCATCATTCAACACATAGAGAAAACATCCATGATCGTCCTGGCACACCTGTCTAATCTGTCAGTAGATCTCCCCAGATCTTGGTAGCTGGAGGTTTTATATACAGATGTACTGTGAAAGTGTTGATGATGTAGAGATAAGCCATCTTTGGCTGATTCTCTCATCACAGGAAGGAAATGCCATCTTGAAGCAATCATATTACTTTCAGTATCACACAGAGTCAAGCAAATATAAAATCACTACTTCTCAGATATGGTTTTGGTGAAGCCTGGCAACAACAAAGTGTTGGAAGTGCCTATTTTAAACAGAGATATTCTTCAGACATTGATTACCACGTGTGGAATGGTAAAGTAGAAAATGACACAAAACCCTAATTATATTGTACATGAAAGGTATGGTGGACTATGACATTTTCTTCAAACATATTAACATGAAAACATTCAGAAATAATTGTTTTTGATGTTGGTCCAGTCATAATGAGTCATTTCAAGTGATGAGCTGTTTCTAGACTGTGACATGATGGCTGGCAGCTGTAAGCTGGTGAAACATATGTAGCGATGTTGAAGTGACCCTACACAGCTGTAGCTGTGAAACAAGCACATGTTGGAGAAGCAATGGAAGCTCCTGTGAAATCCTTACCCTGTTTATGGATTTATTGATTGCAGTTGGTCGGACCAACACAACCCCAGACAGTGTTGCTGTGATATCACCACACCACATTATCAGCTACTGAAGCCCCTGTAAAATCTATGTCAATGTGTCTGTGTTTACACAGTGTGTTTACTCAGTGGGATGCTGTCGTCTCCAACACGCTGGAGAAAATGGTGGGTGGTACTTGGGATAGGATAGGCATTTGTTTCTTCCTTGGTGACGTGGACCAGCCTTTAATTCTGTACATCTGTGTATTCTATGATCAAGTAGTACATTCAGCACTTCAAATCTCGGCCCCATGTTCCCATACCAGTCACACCACTACTGAAGCCAGGGTGTCATGGGGTAGCCCAGTGGAAAAGTGTTTCCTCGTAATGCTGATGATCCGGGCTTTATCCCCAGGATGGGTACAGTACGCAAAGCTGCATTTGCAGTCTCTAGCAATTCATTTTGACTGGATGATACATTCTTAAGGCCACATAAAATAATCTTCTGATTTTCTAATATGTGACCGAGATATACTGGTCATTGTTCATGTCCATGGACACCTGGTGTTTTGCCTAAGGTGTCCGTGACCTAATACAGATGATGAGGTTTCAGTGCTAAGTCATCCTTAGTCAGTAGGTGACATGGCTGATATCATCATAGGCAGTAGGTGACATGGCTGATATCATCCTTATTCAGCGGGTGAGATGGCTGATATCATCCTGATATCATCCTGAGTGAGTAGGTGACATGGCTGATATCATCATAGGCAGTAGGTGAGATGGCTGATATCATCATAGGCAGTAGGTGATATGGCTGATATCATCATAGGCAGTAGGTGAGATGGCTGATATCATCATAGGCAGTAGGTGATATGGCTGATATCATCATAGGCAGTAGGTGACATGGCTGGTATCATCATAGGCAGTAGGTGACATGGCTGATATCATCATAGGCAGTAGGTGATATGGCTGATATCATTCTTATTCAGTGGGTGAGATGGCTGATATCATCCGTAGTGAGTAGGTGAGATGGCTGATATCATCATAGGCAGTAGGTGATATGGCTGATATCATCATAGGCAGTAGGTGAGATGGCTGATATCATCATAGGCAGTAGGTGATATCACATAGGCATGGCATGGCTGATATCATCATATAGGCAGTAGGTAGGTGATATGGCTGATATCATCATCAGTAGGTAGGTGATAGGTGGCATGGCTGATATCCTAATAGGCAGTAGGTGAGATGGCTGATGTATCATCATAGGCAGTAGGTGACATGGCTGATATCATCAGGTGAGATTGCTGAGACAGTAGGTGAGATGGCTGATATCATCATAGGCAGTAGGTGACATGGCTGATATCATCATAGGCAGTAGGTGATATGGCTGATATCATCATAGGTGCATGGTATTAGTGTGAGATTGCTGATATCATCATATTCAGTAGGTGAGATGGCTGATATCATCATAGCCATCCAGTAGCAGTGAGATGGCTAGATATCATCATAGGCAGTAGGTGAGATGGCTGATATCATCATAGGCAGTAGGTGAGCTGATATCATCATAGGCAGTAGGTGATATGGCTAATATCATCATAGGCAGTAGGTGAGATGGCTGATATCATCATAGGCAGTAGGTGAGATGGCTGATATCATCATAGGCAGTAGGTGAGATATCATCATAGGCAGTAGGTGAGATATCATCATAGTCAGTGGGTGAGATGGCTGATATCATCATAGGCATCCTAATAGGCAGTAGGTGACATGGCTGATATCATAGGCAGTAGTGAGATGGCTGATATCATCATAGGCAGTAGGTGAGATGGCTGATATCCTAAAAGGCAGTGGGTGAGATGGCTGATATCATCATAGGCAGTAGGGTATATGGCTGATATCATCATAGGCAGTAGGTGACATGGCTGATATCATCATAGACAGTAGGTGAGATGGCTGATATCCTTAGGCAGTAGGTGAGATGGCTGATATCATACTTGGACAATAGATGATATGGCTAATATCATCATAGGCAGTAGGTGACATGGCTGATATCATTAGACAGTAGGTGACATGGCTGATATCATCCTTATTCAGTAGGTGAGATTGCTGATATCATCATAGCCATCCTAATAGGCAGTAGGTAAGATGGCTGATATCATAGGCAGTAGGTGAGATGGCTGATATCATCATAGGCAGTAGGTGAGATGGCTGATATCATCATAGGCAGTAGGTGAGATGGCTGATATCCTAATAGGCAGTAGGTGATATGGCTGATATCATCATAGGCAGTAGGTGAGATGGCTGATATCATCATAGACAGTAGGTGAGATGGCTGATATCATTAGGCAGTAGGTGAGATTGCTGATATCATACTTGGACAATAGATGATATGGCTAATATCATCATAGGCAGTAGGTGACATGGCTGATATCATTAGACAGTAGGTGAGATGGCTGATATCATCCTAATAGGCAGTAGGTGAGATTGCTGATATCATCATTAGTAGGTGACATGGCTGATATTATTAGACAGTATGTGAGATGGCTGATGTCATCCTTAATCAGTAGGTGAGATGGCTGATATCATTAGACAGTAGGTGAAATGGCTGATGTCATCCTTAGTAGGTGAAATGGCTGATATCATTAGACAGTAGGTGAAATGGCTGATGTCATCCTTAGACATTAGGTGAAATGGCTGATATCATTAGACAGTAGGTGAGATGGCTGATGTCATCCTTAATCAGTAGGTGAGATGGCTGATATCCTTAATCAGTAGGTGAGATGGCTGATATCCTTAATCAGTAGGTGAAATGGCTGATGTCATCCTTAGACAGTAGGTGAAATGGCTGATATCATTAGACAGTAGGTGAAATGGCTGATATCATTAGACTGTAGGTGAGATGGCTGATATCATCCTTAATCAGTAGGTGAGATGGCTGATATCATCCTCAGTGAGAGACAAACTTATGATGTTTCAAATACAAGTCTAGCCTGATTGTGTTTCTTTGTTTGTTAGCACACATCCAGCCGAAATGCTGTGATATGACAGATAGACTGTTGAGACCAGTGTTACATACAACTCACTCCCACTCAATGACATCACTGCACCAATGCCCCTACGACATCCGTGGATGTGTTAGTATTGCCGACATGCTCGAGTTGTACCCCACCCGTGAAGATTCGGGTTAGAACTGGGCCTAGATAGTTGAAACATCGTAGCTCTGCGATTGTCTTAACCTACATGCTCAAGTTGTACCCCACCCGTGAAGATTCGGGTTAGAACTGGGCCTAGATAGTTGAAACATCGTAGCTCGATTGTCTTAACCTACATGCTCAAGTTGTACCCCACCCGTGAAGATTCGGGTTAGAACTGGGCCTAGATAGTTGAAACATCGTAGCTCTACGATTGTCTTAACCTACATGCTCAAGTTGTACCCCACCCGTGAAGATTCGGGTTAGAACTGGGCCTAGATAGTTGAAACATCGTAGCTCTACGATTGTCTTAACCTACATGCTCAAGTTGTACCCCACCCGTGAAGATTCGGGTTAGAACTGGGCCTAGATAGTTGAAACATCATAGCTCTACGATTGACTTAACCTACATGCTCAAGTTGTACCCCACCCGTGAAGATTCGGGTTAGAACTGGGCCTAGATAGTTGAAACATCGTAGCTCTACGAATGTCTTAAGCCCATTCTTAACACATTGGCTATGATCAAAATTAAGAATTCTTAGGGCTACAAACATTTCGAAAATCTAGGCCCAGGTCTTCAGTAACCAATGTTTGTTGTCAGAGGCAAATAGCGATATGGGTGGTTAGACTCGCTGATTTGAATTGGTTGGCATGTTATCTAGGGGTGTCTATTGAGGGGGAAATAACTATTGCGATAGTGATAGTTTATTGCAAGATACTATTGCGACCAACTATTGCAATACTATTCTAAAAGGTCACATGCAACGTAAAACACAACTTTGCAGATTCTGATACCTTTCGGTATGGACTTACCGAAACAAATCGTCAAAAATGCAAATTCAACTTATAAAGTTAAAAAATAACGCGATGAAAAAAACCGCGCAAAATCGGAGTTCAAACATTTCACTAATTTTTCCCAGACTTTTCTGGGGAAAACGGGTTTCAACAGCTGGGCTGCGCCATAGCACGCAAGCAGTGAAATAGGTTTGGCGCAGCTTGGAAGCCGGGCTGTCGGGTGAATACTCGGTGAAGGCTTTGGTGTGAGCTATTTTTCTAATGTTTTGTTGATATCTCACAGGCGCGAGCTTTTTATATGTTATGACAGTAAATTAACTGTTTATATAATTTCATTTGTCTATTTCACCACACGTTCTTTTCTACCGAGTCACTTTCTCAGTTCGATACTTAAAAGCAATGTCATTATTTAGCGTTGACAGAATTTCTAACTGTGATATAGATATGTCGTTGTCACAGACAAAACTCAATGTCTTGTTTTATTGACACCTGTGTGTCTGCCTGCCTGTCTGCTAATGACAATATTCAATACACAGCTGCTATCACTGACCACATGCAATTTGAACTTAACACCAATCAGGCTATACGCCATAAACAAAATGCATTGATTTATGGCCTGAGTTCGGTCTCTGTCACATTATGTAATTACACAGACAGGCAGGTGTGATACTTGAACACATGACATGTTATGATGTCTGTTGATTGCAAAATGTTATACACAAAAAATGAGCATGTATTTACAAAACCCAACATCTCTATATATACACACACAATGAGCCGTGAAGGCATCTGCAAATGAACCAGCCGTTACACTTGAGTGCACACCCACCCGCTCTGACTGGGTTGGGTATCCCGGCTGCTTTGTTTCTTGGGAAGTAAACCGAAGTACACAATTTTGCACTTTTGATTTGCGATTGTACACTTATAAATTTGTTAATATGTTTTTTCATTACCAGCAATGTATATTATATGTCATGAATAAGTGATAATTGTGTTTTAATTATGTTTGATTTTTTGGTTGCATGTGACCTTTAACTATTGCAATAGTCGTTTTCCTTTTCTTGAATTGTCTCATTTGAAGTCATTTCCCAAATGAATGTACAGTTGATATGAAATATAAACAAGCTGAAGTAATTTCAGTCTCTTTAAATAACTGACAAGAAACATGAAACCCAGATCAAGTTTGTTTAAGAGGTAACAGGGGCAGATAACTCTTAATCAAAGTGAAGGAAGCTGTTACTTCCTGTATTTTGTGCTGTGCATTTTTATCAACGGAAGTTAATTACTAATATATCGATATTCACACGTACTATTGATGCATCGATAGTTTTTCGTTTCTACCATCGATTAATTGCTATCGGAAACTCAGCAATTGCAATCCATCGATAGTGCGATGCATCGTTACAGCCCTAATGTTATCATAGCCCAGTGTATATAGATCGATGCTCATGATGTTGGTCACTGGATTATCTGGTCCAGACTCAGTTGTTTACAGACCACCTCCATATAGCTGGAATATGGCTGAGTGCAGCGTTAAACAACCAACAAATGTTGCACCCAATATATTGAGCAGGCAGTAGATACAGTCTCTTGCTTGACCTGGGCACTCCAGCAGTTATCTCTGTGTTTGTTAGTGTGGTTAGTAAGTAGCTGTTAATAATTAAGTTTGGCAGTTAGTGTGGGTTTATATCTGGAAAATAGAGGAGGGTGAGGGCATATCCAGGAGTGTGGCTGGATGTGTGTCTGACTATATTCAAATTGTATAGGCTTTAAGTGCCTTGAATCTCGTGACCTGCCTTGCCCTACAAGTTTGTCATTTCAGAAAATTAGCTCAATTCAGTTGTCTACTTTGCAGTAACTTACTATTTGTCTATTCATAGTTTGATAGATTCAATTTGAGGCCAGTCATTTCATACTTAAAATCTCAAAGGGTGTAGTAAAAAAGAGGTCAACATGACCTGGGTCCTATCTCATCTTCATACATAGTGTTAAGGGGTGTGTCAAAGAGGTCACCATGACCTGGGTCCTATCTCATCTTTATACATAGTGTGAAGGGGTATGTCAAAGAGGTCACCATGACCTGGGTCCAATCTCATCTTTATACATAGTGTGAAGGGGTATGTCAAAGAGGTCACCATGACTTGGGCCCTATCTCCACAGAATTATTATTTGTTTATTGATTTCTAACCTTGTATGGTGAGGCATGAAAAACTCTACATCTCCTTCGTTGCCCAGTTCTTGACAAGCTAACACTCACAGAAATGACAAAGTATGGTTCAGACAATGCTCAGACATGTATGATTAAATAAATGAACTTTATGTTACTTAACTAACAGATTACTGTTAGCTGATTGGCAGGGTTTAAGTTGCACGATGTCACTGACAGATGTTGTATGATCATATACTGTGTATTGTTTACATTACCAAGTAAATATGTAGCCTAATCTATTATTGCTGATTATTGTCTTAATGTTATTGTGTATTTATGGCAATGAAAACATAGGACAAAGTGTGCTGGCTTGGTGTAAAATCTGCCTTGTGTCTCCCACTGTGTGTAAATGACTGAGAGGTCACTGATGTCACTTTGTAAATAAACTTGTAAAGTATTCCTCTTGACTTCCTTCCTCACACGTATAACTAGTTTCACAAGATACAGATATCCCCTGATAGGGATGTGAATATCTGACGGACAGGACACCATTCGTCAAGTGCATGACTGTAGAATGTGAGTAGATGTGTTTGATAACCATCTTAATTGTATTTGTTGTGTAACACTGAAATCTGAAATATTTCTGTCAATTAGATCACAATGTAAATCGGCAATGTTAAGTAATCACCATGAATGCAGTACTGAGCAGTTTCTTGTAGGATATTATTGTTTAATTCTAAATATGAGATAGTTTTGTGAGGTTGCCAGGAACAGTGACATGTAGGCACCTGTCACAACTTGCTGATTAACTTGTGTAAATAATCTCAGCACACTTTACACCTTATTATGTCATTTTCTACCTGTTGCCTGTAATACTTCCTCATTCAGTGTACTCTGTCTGCACCGCTACTATGAGGTAGGTTGTATTGTTTTAAACAACCCTTGTCAGTAGATGTCGCATGAAGACACCTCCAGTGTGGCACCTCTGTTACATGCAGGCTGTATTTAATGAGAACAAATAAGTTGTGGACATGTTTGGAGGTCAGAGTCAGGCTCACCTGATGTTGGCATCTTTAATGGTTAAGTATGGCTCTTTAACTGGTCTGAGTAGGGATCTATACCTGTGCTCTGTAGGGACCTTAAATTGACCTCTGCAGGGATCTTAAACTGACCTCTGTCAGGATCTTAAACTGACCTCTGTAGGGATCTTAAACTGTACCCTGCAGGGATCTTAAACTGTACCCTGTAGGGATCTTAAACTGTACCCTGTAGGGATCTTAAACTGTACCCTGTAGGGATCTTAAACTGTACCCAGTAGGGATCTTACTGTCAACCCTGTAGGGATCTTAAACTGTACCCTGTAGGGATCTTAAACTGTACCCTGTAGGGATCTTAAACTGTACCCTGTAGGGATCTTAAATTGACCTCTGCAGGGATCTTAAACTGACCTCTGTCGGGATCTTAAACTGACCTCTGTCGGGATCTTAAACTGACCTCTATAGGGATCTTAAACTGACCTCTGTAGGGATCTTAAACTGACCTCTGTCGGGATCTTAAACTGACCTCTGTAGGGATCTTAAACTGACCTCTGTAGGGATCTTAAACTGTGCCCTATAGGGATCTGAAACTGAGCCCATAGGGATCCTAAACTGAGCTTTGTTGGGATCTTTAACTGAGCTTTGTAGGGATCTTAAACTGAGGAGCTCTGTAAGGATCTTAAACCAAGGTCTGTAGGGATCTTAAACTGAGCTCAGTAGGGATTTTAAATTGCGATCATAGGGATTTTAAACTGATCTTTGTAGGGATCTTAAACTGAGCTTTGTTGGGATCTTAATCTGAGCTCTGTAGGATCTTAAACTATTCCTTTGATTTCAGAGTGGATATTTGACAGTCTTCTGTAAAGGTCATTATGGACATTATTGTCACAGAATCCAAGCACTATTTAATTCATTTTATTTCTGGTTGTATATTGAGCAATATGTTTCAAATGTCAAACCTCCTTGTCTGAGAGTGGAGCCATCAAGTCTTGTACAAGCATTCTGTATTCCATGGCACAGTTAAAACATCACGTTCATCAGGCAGTGTCTCCAGTCATCTGAAAGCAGCATTGTAGAGTTATAATTCAGAAGAAAGGTTTCCATCATTTAATTTCAGTTCTCTTCTTTGTTAGCTGATGTTTGTATCGAGATGAGATGGTTTGCTTGGTATATCATGTTGCCAAGGAAACATCACCGTGCCTATGTGTTTGCCTTTTGTGGACTTTCCCCATGTTGCATGGCAATGAAAGTAGTTGTGATATGTCAGACCCTGTATATGACTGCACACGTCTTTGTAATCTTGCTACTTGACAGAAATACATGTGAAACTGACACACTTGCAGTTGTGGTTTCATGGGTGTCCTTCCTGTCTACCTTCTTACTCGGTTTACCTACCGCTTTCCCGCAATTTGCCTTGTCGACTTATCTACCCAGGCCTAAAAAGAAATGTTGTGGTTCCGATTACCTGACTGACCCTTGAATTTTTGCTGCCGACACTATTTTCTTTAAGCAGTATGAATGTATGAATAAAATAAGCTTTCAGATACCACTGTTTTTTTCCCAGCACTGACAGACATTGGTCATTCTGATAGAGAAAGTTGACATGATGGCCGCAAGCTTGATTGAATAAACAATTACTCATTGATAAATGTTGTAATTAGTTTGTACTTTACTTCTAAAAAAAAAGTATTAAAAAAAAATCCTTCCTACCTACCCTAAATCTTAAAGAAGTATAATCAGAACCACAACATTGTTTTTGTTTGGCCCTATTTACTTTGTCCATCAAGCAATTTGCCTTGTCAACCTACCTACCTATTTACTTTGCCAATCAAGCAATTTGCCTTGTCGACCTATCTACCAGGTTACAGTTTCTACTTAAATGCTAATTCTCCTTGTGTACCTATCTTCCTATATATATGAACCCATGAAGATCTGGGTTAGAATTGATCTTCAGCAACCCATACTTGTCATAAGAGGCGACTAACGGGATCGGGTGGTCAGGCTTGCTGACTTGGTTGACACATGTCATCGTATCCCAATGGCGTAGATCGATGCCCATCCTGTTGATCACTGGATTGTCTGCTTCAGATTCGATTATCTACAGACCGCCATATAACTGGAATATGGTGTAAACCTAAACTCACTCACTCACTCACCTATATACAGGGGCAGTGCAGTAACCTTGTGGTGTTGGTATCATCAGTGTCGATGTACAAGACAAAGGTACATCTCCAGACCCCACAGCTGAACAACTGCCATCACAGACTGATTCGGAGTTGGTTTCCTGTTGCATTCTGTCCTCACTCATCTGTTGCTGAAACCTCTTTTAACACGGAAGAAAATCACCCACATACACAGTATTTATGATTTCGCCCCACATCAAATACACTATAAGTGGAAATAAAACACATATATATGTGACAGAAATGCAAGAATTGTTAGGAAACAGGATCCTGCAGCCTACTGCCTTCCTGGTACAACAGTTACTGGTTGGCTGGTCAGACATCCTCGTGAACCACATCAAACTGATAGGGTGGTGATTCAATGTGCAATGCAATTTGTCAAACAGAGGAATGTCATTTCTCTCGTGAAGCATACACCACCTTTGAAATTACTGTCACATTACCTAACTAATACACAATGTCTGAGGTGGGCATATATTGACTTTGGATCTGATGTTTGCGAACCCATGCATAGGATGCCTAAAATAGCTGAAGATACGTCAGCCATGACAGCTAGAGTTGCAAAACATACATTTATCTTGTTTTCGATATAATCTTGGACAGCTGCCAGGGGACAGTCCTGAATCAGAACCCTGGGACTGAACAAATGATGATTTGAGTTTGATTATGTTAGAAACATTACTTATGTAACATTTAACAATAATACATACTACATGGTCTGGAAAATGCTTCATCAAGAAAAGCATGTTTTTCATTGAGTTATTTTCAATTCAATAATAATAATGATAATAATCATTTAATCATTTATTTATATATAAAGTGCCTGTATCCACGTGCCACTGCATGCTTAAGGTGCTACAATAAAATCGGAAGATGATGTACAAAATGGTGGGTTTGAAGAATTAGTAATAAGTGCTCTTGAACAGATTTTCAAGCAAGATTTGAAACTTGTGAGAGAATCAGAAAGTTTAATGTTGAAAATTGACAACTTTATATATATGTTTAGCATTTATGATAAGCCTGTGATTGTATCCCAGCTGAGTGGATTGATGCTCATGACGTCAGTCATTGGGTGTCATGTCTTGGGTAATTAACAGGCACCTGTTACAGTACATTTTCATAAAATGAATGTAAATTGACCACTAAGGTACTTTTATAATCATAGTTCCTTGTATGCATTAAAATATACAGCAAGTAGTCAGAAATAAATTTTTTGTTATATCTGTCAGTCCATTATAAACGTGTGCTTTATAAACATAATTTTCTGTGTATAGTTTGAATTTTGCTGAGTGGAGTGTTAAGCCCCTCCAAAACCTTTTCGATATTCGATTGTATAAGAAACAGAGAAATAAAGTTAACACCATGAAATACCATGCAAAAGAGAATTTGTATTCCAATCTTGATGATTTTATCACTGAATTACACTTTAATAATAAACCCTCTTACTGGAAAATGTTGCGATATGTTGTAAAACATTCAGGTACAGCAACTTGCATTCCCGCTCTCAAACAATATCCTAATGATGATGACCCGTCGCTTTTCTCAGATATTGATAAAGCTGAATCTATAAATAACTACTTGGCCTCGATCTCCTGTGTAAATGACGAGAATATGGCTCCTCCTCAATTTGATAGACACACAAAATCCACTTTAGAATTTATAACAGTGACTAAACAGGAAATTACAGATATAATTAAATGTTTGCCACTGAATAAAGCTGCGGGTCCCGACAGAATAAGTCATAAGCTTTTAAAAGAAACTGCTCATTCAATAAGTGCGCCATTATGTTTGCTTTTTGAATTGTCATTAAGAAAAGGTGTGTATCCATCAGAATGGAAATCAGCACATGTAATGCCTGTATTCAAGAAAGGTGACCAAACTAAGGCATCAAACTATAGACCGATATCTCTTATAAGTTGTGTCGGTAAACTGTTTGAGAGAGTTGTATTCAAGCATATATCTAACTATTTCAACGAGAACAAGCTATTGTACAAATACCAAGCTGGTTTTCAAGCTGGGAGTTCACCTGTCCATCAATTAATTGAAATATATCATCAAATATGCCAAGCTCTAGATGAAAAGGACCAATATTGTATGGTCTTTTGTGATTTTTCGAAGGCTTTTGATCGTGTTTGGCACAGAGGGCTTACACATAAATTGAAAATGTATGGTATTAAAGGTAGATTGTTAGAGTGGTTATGTAATTACATATGTAATCGCTATCAAAAGGTCTTTGTTAATGGAGCCCTGTCTAAACCAAGGTTACTCCAGGCTGGCGTCCCACAGGGATCAGTGTTGGGTCCATTTTTATTCATTGTTTATATAAATGATATTGCTGATGACTTAGATTGCATAACGCGACTATTTGCAGATGACATATCATTAGGCAAGGCTTCTGGAAATCTTAACAGAATAGAAATCTCATTAAACGTAAATCTCAGAAGGTTAAACGACTGGGCAAACAAGTGGTTGATATCATACAACCCAGATAAGACAGAATCAGTACTTTTCTCACTTAAAGATGATATTTGCTCGATTAACTTATTATTTGACGATAAGATTGTTGAAACGGTAGAAGATCATAAACATTTGGGGATAATACTTTCATCGAATGGCAAAAGGTCCTCCCATGTATCTAATATTGTTTCCAAAACCTCTAAAATTATTTACTCAATGAGAAAACTTAAATATATTCTTAAAGAAATACACTTCTAAAGATTTACACAGTTTTTATAA
This sequence comes from Haliotis rubra, assembly GCF_003918875.1. NCBI lineage: Eukaryota > Metazoa > Mollusca > Gastropoda > Lepetellida > Haliotidae > Haliotis > Haliotis rubra. The sequence goes on from NW_025765259.1 coordinate 349,393, forward strand.
GACCTCACTTTAAGTACGCATGTGAAGGCTGGGATGGCTGTGGAAAAGAACTAAGTTTAAAATTGAAAAGGCTCCAGATGGAAGCTGCAAGAATTATTACAGGACTTCCCAAATATTCTTCTTTTAATTCACTATTTTTAATTCACTATATTATGAAACAGGCGAAGCACTATCAGAGCGTAGAAGAATAAGAAAATTGTCTTTGTTCAATAGTAATCAAGTCCAATCTACCTAAAAGAAATAATTCCTCAGTTTGTGGGCTCCAGGAGTCAATATAATCTAAGAAATTCAGGCAATATCTGCTTGCCAAGAACAAGAATAAAAAATTCTCGTTCTTCCCATCGACTATAACATTGTGGAACAATTGATCTACAGATGTAAGAAATTGTACTTCACTATCAAAGTTAAAAACGAGCATAATAACATCACATAACTCAGCTCCACCATACTTTTCTTACGGTATTAGATAATTTAGCATATTACATACTCAACTACGTCATGGAGCTAGTAGAGTAAGTTACGATCTGTACAGAGTAGGGCAAATCACTGATCCATCCTGCGCATGTGGAAACCCATGCAAAACTACTCATCACTATTTCCTAGAATGTTCTTTATACAATCAACATAGAAAGATCATGCTTAAAGCTATTCAAGATGTATGTGGTAGTAATTATGTGATTACATTATCTGTTATTTTAAACGGCATTGCAGATCTGACAAGTCATAAAAATGAAATTATATTAAAAAAATGTACATCAGTATTTATGCAAATCTAAACAGTTCCAGTAGTCTTCTCTCTATACACCTTTTGTATTATAACATTTCCCCCTGTTATCTTTCAGTCTTTCTCTGTCTCTGTTTCTAATAACTGCTTGTGATGTAATTAGTTATTGTAAATATCTTGGAGAGGGGTTTAATAAGTTGAAAGATCCTTTTCACATGATAATAAAATATGTTTAAACTAAACTAAACATTTTAACTGTGTTTCACATATATAAATTGCTTTGCTTGAAGAAAGTTTCAGAAACTTGTCGTTTCTATATGATGACTTGTATGAGGCAGGCCATGTCGACATTAATCACATACAGGAACTAAAATATCTGTCTTCCCATGGTAACAGTGATCTCCCAGTTTGGAGAATGTGATAAATCAAGCTATGACTCCGTCCGTATGACAAATGGCTATGACTTCTGCTGCCATGATATCTGAAGGAGAATGGACTCCATGAAACAACGACCTGGGAGACATATAACTGCTCATGACGTTATGGGCACTTATAATGGGGAGAAGAAAATCTGCGCCCATGTTATAGGCAGGAAGCAGGTTTACCATTAAGCAAGAAAAATCAGTTCCTTCTCTGGAGAAAAAAAGAACATTTCCGAGAGAGGCGGTTTTCAGCCTATTGATTTAGAGCAAGTGTAAAGGCTAGTGATTTGTTTTCTCTTTCAAGAGTTCCATATATGAGGTTTTGGGGAATACAATGTACGAGGTGAAAAGGACTGGACGGTCTATATTCCCACTATGTTCCATGTTTTGGGGAATACAATGTACGAAGATACAACGATGGTGAAAAGGGCTGGACGGTCTATATTCCCACTATGTTCCATGTTTTGGGGAATACAATGTACGAAGTGAAAAGGACTGGACGGTCTATATTCCCACTATGTTCCATGTTTTGGGGAATACAATGTACGAAGTGAAAAGGGCTGGACGGTCTATATTCCCACTATGTTCCATGTTTTGGGGAATACAATACCCAAGTGAATACAAAAGGGTGACGGTCTATATTCCCACTATGTTCCATGGTCTATATTCCTGATGGACCGGTCTATATTCCCATATGTTTGGGGAATACAATAAGTGAAAAGGGCTTGACAGTCTATATTCCCACTATGTTCCATGTTTTGGGGAATACAATGTACGAGGGCTTGACAGTCTATATTCCCACTATGTTCCATGTTTTGGGGAATACAATGTACAAAGTGAAAAGGGCTGGACGGTCCATATTCCACTATGGTCTATATTCCCACTATGTTCCATGTTTTGGGGAATACAATGTAATACAAGTGAAAAGTTGACTGTCTATATTCCCACTATGTTCCATGTTTTGGGGGGCTAAGTGCAAAAGGGCTCTATGACGGTCTATATTCCCACTATGTTCCATGTTTTGGGGAATACAATGTACAAAGTGAGGGGCTGGACAGTCTATATTCCCACTATGTTCCATGTTTTGGGAATACAATACAATGTATTCCCACTATGTTCCATGTTTTGGGGAATACAAAGGGCTGGACGGTCTATATTCCCACTATGTTCCATGTTTTGGGGAATACAATGTACGAGGGCTGGATGGTCTATATTCCCACTATGTTCCATGTTTTGGGGAATACAATGTACAACGAGTGGGGCTGGACGGTCTATATTCCCACTATGTTCCATGTTTTGGGGAATACAATGTCCCACTATGTTCCATGAGGGCTGGGGACGGTCTATATTCCCACTATGTTCCATGTTTTGGGGAATACAATGTCTGACGTCTATATTCCCACTATGTTCCATGTTTTGAAAGAATACAATGTCACGAGGGCTGGACGGTCTATATTCCCACTATGTTCCATGTTTTGGGGAATACAATGGTCTATATTCCCACTATGTTCCATGAGGGGCTGGGCGGTCTATATTCCCACTATGTTCTATGTTTTGGGGAATACAATGTATTGAGGAACGAGGGCTGGACGGTCTATATTCCCACTATGTTCTATGTTTTGGGGAATACAATGTACGAGGGCTGGACGGTCTATATTCCCACTATGTTCCATGTTTTGAGGAATACAATGTGACGAGGGCTGGACGGTCTATATTCCCACTATGTTCCATGTTTTGGGGAATACAATGTACGAGGGCTGGACGGTCTATATTCCCACAATGTTCCATGTTTTGGGGAATATGTTGGGAATCGAGCCCGGGTCTTCTTTGTGCTGAGCAAACGCTTCAACCACTAGGCTCCCTACTTCACCACCCTGAAATGTTATTTTTATTCAATGGGAACAAACTTACAACTGTACCTGCAGCTCAATGATGAACAGTTAGGCTCTAGTGGCACTGATAAATCTTGTTGCTTTTAAGAGCCTCATTTTCAAGTTAATAACCTCTGCAAGATATACATTACATATGTCTAACTGGGATCATGAAAAGTGTGTTTGAAAGGTATTTAAGATTTTTGTGTTTGGTTAATAAATTAGTCTGAAAACACTCCTTGCTTTCCGTCATGTTTTCTTCTCAACATATAACTAAGTGTAATTGAGGTAATGCGTAGAGAAATGAAGGTTCAGAGTGGCAAGAAACAAACCAATTGATCTTCAGTTATATCCACCAGCACGTGGCAGAAGGAGATTTAATAAAACTCTGTAGCTAATTATGTTTTCTGAAGATTTTTCCGACTACAGTCTCATCAGGGAAATTCTAGCTCTTGAGGAATTAGAAAAGAAATGGTTTGTCATAGTGTACCAGAAGGACGTGAGACCAAGATATGTTTTCGTTCTGAGACACTGAGGTGTCATGTCCTGAGAAACATGTAGAGCCAATGTGTCTTGGTCAGAGACATATTTTGCCAATGTGTTCACATCATCCAAATGTTTGGCTGATGTGTTCCAATTCTGAAACAAAAGTTTATCTGAAATGTCGGTGTCAAAATACTCTTCTTTATTTATAAATCAAACCCCATCCCATCTCTGCCTACCACTCCATCCATCACCTGCCTACCTTCCCATCCACCCACTACCTACCTTCCCATCCACCCACAACCTACCTTCCCATCCACCACTGCCTACCTTCCCATCCATCCACAACCTACCTTCCCATCCACCCACTCCCATCCACCCCTACCTTCCCATCCACCCACTACCTTCCCGGTGGGGTAGTCCATAGTGGTTAAAGCATTTTGCTCATCACTTCCCATCCACCCAAGACCGGGTTCGATTCCCCACATGGGTACAATGTGTGAAGCCCATTTCTGGTGTACCCCCCCGTGATATTGCTGGAATATTGCTAAAAGCAGCGTAAAACCATACTCACTCACTCACTCCACCCACTACCTACATTCCCATCCACCAACTACCTACATTCCCATCCACCTCTTCAACCCTCTGCCTGCCTTCCTGTCCACCCTTGCTAACCACCACTTCAACCCTCTTCCTGTCTTCCTGTCCACCCTTGCTAACCACACTTTCAACCCTCTTCCTGTCTTCCTGTCAACCCTTATCTACCATCCCTTCAACCCTCTTCCTGTCTTCCTGTCAACCCTTATCTACCACACCTTCAACCCTCTTCCTGTCCTCCTGTCAACCCTTGTCTACCATCCCTTCAACCTCTTCCTGTCTTCCTGTCAACCCTTGTCTACCATCCCTTCAACCCTCTTCCTGTCTTCCTGTCAACCCTTGTCTACCATCCCTTCAACCCTCTTCCTGTCAACCCTTGTCTACCATCCCTTCAACCCTCTTCCTGTCTTCCTGTCAACCCTTGTCTACCATCCCTTCAACCTTCTTCCTGTCAACCCTTGTCTACCATCCCTTCAACCCTCTTCCTGTCTTCCTGTCAACCCTTGTCTACCATCCCTTCAACCATCTTCCTGTCAACCCTTATCTACCATCCCTTCAACCATCTTCCTATCTTCCTGTCAATCCTTATCTACCATCCCTTCAACCCTCTTCCTGTCTTCCTGTCAACCCTTGTCTACCACACCTTCAACCCTCTTCCTGTCTTCCTGTCAACCCTTGTCTACCATCCCTTCAACCTTCTTCCTGTCTTCCTGTCAACCCTTGTCTACCATCCCTTCAACCCTCTTCCTGTCAACCCTTGTCTACCATCCCTTCAACCCTCTTTCTGTCTTCCTGTCCACCCTTGTCTACCATCCCTTCAACCCTCTTCCTGTCTTCCTGTCAACCCTTGTCTACCATCCCTTCAACCCTCTTCCTGTCTTCCTGTCAACCCTTATCTACCATCCCTTCAACCATCTTCCTGTCTTCCTGTCAACCCTTATCTACCATCCCTTCAACCCTCTTCCTGTCAACCCTTATCTACCACACCTTCAACCCTCTTTCTGTCTTCCTGTCAACCCTTGTCTACCATCCCTTCAACCCTCTTCCTGTCTTCCTGTCAACCCTTATCTACCACACCTTCAACCCTCTTCCTGTCTTCCTGTCAACCCTTGTCTACCACGCCTTCACCCTTGTGCCTGTCTGTCCACCCTTGCCTACCACCTCTTCAACCCTCTGCCTGCCTTCCTGTCCACCCTTGCTAACCACCACTTCAACCCTCTTCCTGTCTTCCTGTCCACCCCTGCCTATCACGCCTTCACCCTACTTCCTACTACCCTTTCACCCTCCTGCCTACCATCCCTTCATCCCTCTGCCGGCCGTCATACCCCAGACTGTCCTCCAAGCACTTGTCAGTGAGTGTAATAACGTGAGAGGCACACAGGAAGCTGTGACATGTTTGGGGGAGGCTGTGAGGAGGAAACAATGTTCAGTTTCCTGCTGACACTGGTTGTGTTGTTATAAGTGGAGAAGTGTGTCCATAACACTGGGGTACACAGTCAGACTTTATGCTGCCACATGACCTCCACAGACATGGAGACAGAGACTGGGTGAGTAGTGTTGAGGAAGTGGGTCAGGAAATGGTGAGATTGTACCATACTCTGTCCAGTCAACTGTTTGTTGACCTTTGCCATTGAAACCATGTTTTTTTCATGTACAAATGTATGTTGACGTTTCCTCAATATTACTTCCCCCTTTGATATAAAAACTGTATGTGTCCAATGTCACCATCAAGATTAAGTCCACATCATATCTTCATGTCTCATTTCGAAGGCTCCTGTACGTGAGAAGGAGGGTGTTTGCCCCGTCAGTGTCTGAGGGTGAAGCGTTGAGGTGATGAAGGTGTTGTTTTGCAAGGATCTTGTTCAGGATGTCATAAGTTGCAAATTTGTTTTGAGATGAGCATTATGATGACCTTCAGTTTCCTTGTGTTCTGTCTGGATGACATGGAATGACCGTGGCTGATTACTTCCTCATTGTCTGTGTCAGCAGGGTGTCCCACAGTGGTGTTCATTTCTGTGTGTAAAGATGTTTGAAGATATCTCACATTGGACGTCAGACATGTCAACATTAACCTCTTCTTCAGAATCGGAGGGGCGTGGGGTAGCCTAGTGGTTACAGCATTTGCTCGTCACACCAAAGGCCCGGGTTCGATTCCCCACATGGGTACAATGTGTAAAGCCCATTTCTGGTGTTCCCTGCAGTGATATTGCTGGAATATTGCTAAAAGTGGCACAAAAACCATACTCATTCATACTCACTCAGAATCAGAATATTGACCCCCAACTCACATCGACCTCAACAGGCTCTATACACTTCGCTATATAGCTGAAATGATGCTGATGTGGCATAAAATTTCAACTCACTCTAAACCCACCTGTTGACAATTGAGTCACGTCCATTTCCACAGAATCTGACTCACATGTTGACACCTATCTCACATCCACCTCTGGTGGCATCAGTTCTTATTCCACCTACTAATACTGGTGGAAACATTGAACTCAATGCCTGTAAGGCAGATCTGGTTGGTTCTGTGCAGCAGCCATGTGTCCATCCATGTGTGGGATAGTTTACAGACAAGTCATGATCAGTGGCATGTAAGCCTATCACTGGGACTTACTGAAATCCTGTGTAAGTAGTCCACATATAGAGATCCTGTGAGCTGTCGGAGTTGCCTGAACCTACAGGTGAAGTACAGTATACAGGTTATGTCCAGTACAGGAAACATGCCTTCTCAGCCTGCCTTTATCAAGGATTCTCCAGAGTGAGTATCTAGAACCTTCCACAATAGTATCTCCAGCACTTCCCTGAGTGGCATTTAGAAGTTGGGAAGTACAATATTGACAAACTTTAAAGATAACTTCTTCTATTTCATGAGTGTGATGTTTCAATACAGATGCTTGATATGCAGGAATACAAAAATCTGTATCGAAAAGTCGCATTATGAAATGAGTGAGTGAGTGAGTGAGTTTAGTTTTACGCTGCACTCAGCAATATTCCAGCTATATGGCGGCATTTTGTAAAGAATCAAGTCTGGACCAGACAATCTAGTGATCAACAGCATGAGCATCAATCTGCGCAATTGGGAACCGAGGACATAAATCTACGAGCCTGACCACCCGATCATGAAATGAAAGAAGTTGTTATCCATAAAGTTTGTCAGTATTGTATCTCCAGTACTGCTGTGTATTAGTCTGCCAGATCTATAAATGTCAGTCTAGGAATATCAGTTGGTTGTATGTGTAGAAAATTCCTCATACTATTCATGTATACCTGTGAATATCAGATGTAATATATTTAGACTTTCACTATGTTCACACAGTTCTGGAAGGTACTACAAGGTACTAAAACCCAGTGGGCCTTCGACTAACCATATCGATCTGTGAATATCAGGTGGTTGTATGTGTAGAAAATTCCTCATTTAGTCCATGTAGATTTGTGAATCTGTAGACATCAGGTGGTTGTATGTGTAGAAAATTCCTTGTAAATATACTGGCAAAAATTCCTCCCTCTTGCAGACACAACAAATGATTGCTATTTAGTTTATGTTAACTTGACAGGAAAGTCTCCATATTCCTGGCAATAATATGTTCATCTTTTGCATAAACCTGGCAGCTCATACCAATGTCCATTGTCCATGCCATTAGTCTGGAATGGACTTTTCTCCGTGTGACATTCAGAGTGTCCAGTCTCTGTATATGCAGGTGATCAAGGAACAATTAGGTCACAGACAGAATTACTGATTCTTATAGATGTTTGACAGACATGAAATTTATTTTCATTACTTCATTCAATTAGTTTTGAGAAAACACAATTAGTTTCCTAGCTTGTCTGCTAATGGCATCCGCAAATGACTTGTTGGCAGCCTTGGTTTATTTGTAGAAGGGAATTACATCTGCTTCTTGACAATTTCTCTAGGGTGGGTGCTATATATACCACCAGACTTCTTCATACGTCAATCAGCGTTTATAGCGGGGATCTTGCTATAGAAGTTTTGACTTGTTAACTGGATTTGATTTCACACATGTGCGAAAACCATTACAATGATCTCACTCACTCACTCACTCACTCACTCACTCACTCACTCACTCACTCACTCACTCACTCACTCACTCACTCACTCACTCACTCACTCACTCACTCACTCACTCACTCACTCACTCACTCACTCACTCACTCACTCACTCACTCACTCACATGTCACTGATATTTGACCATTCCTCACCTGGCTGTCAGTCTCCAGCAGCCTTATGGGAAGATGTAGAATTTCTGAAGATTTTGAAATAAGGAATTGCCCAGATTTATTAAAGATCACTCACTAAACATTCACACGCTCATTCAACCACTAACTCTCTCATTCAACCACTAACTCTCTCATTCAACCACTAACTCTCTCATTCAACCACTAACTCTCTCATTCAACCACTAACTCTCAACAATCTCAACCACTCTCTCATTCAACCACTAACTCTCTCTCAATTCTCATCTCAACCACTAACTCTCTCATTCAACCACTAACTCTCTCATTCAACCACTAACTCTCTCATTCAACCACTAACTCTCTCTAACTCTCTCATTCAACCACTAACTCTCTCTAACTCTCTCATTCAACCACTAACTCTCTCATTCAACCACTAACTCTCTCATTCAACCACTAACTCTCTCATTCAACCACTAACTCTCTCATTCAACCACTAACTCTCATTCAACCACTAACTCTCATTCAACCACTAACTCTCTATTCAACCACTAACTCTCTCATTCAACCACTAACTCTCTCATTCAACCACTAACTCTCATTCAACCACTAACTCTCTCATTCAACCACTAACTCTCTCATTCAACCACTAACTCTCTCATTCAACCACTAACTCTCTCATTCAACCACTAACTCTCATTCAACCACTAACTAACTCTCTCATTCAACCACTAACTCTCTCATTCAACCACTAACTCTCTCATTCAACCACTAACAACCACTAACTCTTCCACTACCACTCTCTCATTCAACCACTAACTCTCATTCAACCACTAACTCTCTCATTCAACCACTAACTCTCATTCAACCACTAACTCTCTCATTCAACCACTAACTCTCATTCAACCACTAACTTCTCATTCAACCACTAACTCTCATTCAACCACTAACTCTCTCATTCAACCACTAACTCTCTCATTCAACCACTAACTCTCATTCAACCACTAACTCTCATTCAACCACTAACTTTTTCATTCAACCACTAACTCTCATTCAACCACTAACTCTCTCAACCACTAACTCTCTCATTCAACCACTAACTCTCTCAACCACTTACTCTCTCATTCAACCACTAACTCTCTCAACCACTAACTCTCTCATTCAACCACTAACTCTCTCTCAATTCAACTCTAACTCTCTCTCTCTCAACCACTAACTCTCTCATTCAACCACTAACTCTCTCAACCACTAACTCTCTCATTCAACCACTAACTTTTTCTCTCAACCACTAACTCTCTCATTCAACCACTAACTCTCATTCAACCACTAACTTTTTCATTCAACCACTCACTCTCTCAACCACTCACCCTCCCACAACATACTCACCCTTTATATCTCCTACACATTGGCCCATCATTTCACCTTTCAGTAATTCCCAAATGGAATGTAATTAAGACCAGGTGTAAATAGAATGTGAACATCATCAGGTTTTTAAGACCCAATGGTTTTCCATTTTACAAGTTGCATGATATATCTGAATTTATATAAGTAGCAATTAGTTGTGTGGTGGAGAGAAACATGTGATTTATTCCGTGCACAGAGGCAGTTAAACATCATTGGAGATGTGGTAATATGCCTAAAGACGTCAGCAACCCAAGGCTTGATGGCGATAACAACTCAAAATAGATTCTGTTGGATGTTTGCAGGATTTTTCATCCAATAGTTCGTTAGCAGAGTCTGCCCAGGTGCTAGGAATAAATGTATCGCTGAATTGACTGGTGCTTGAGTGTTTTGTCCTTGACTTGCTCACTCACTCACTGATCATTCTCACTCACTCATCCTCTTACTCACTCACCTCTCAACTCAGTCATTCGCTCAACCATGCTCGCTCACTCACTCACTAACCAACTCACTCCACCACCCACCTACTCACTCACACACCCACTCACTCACCCACACACTCACTCCCATGTAGGCATGTTGTCAACCAACCCACCCACTCACTCACTCCCATGTAGGCATGTTGTCAACCAACTCACTCACTCACTCCTGTAGGCATGTTGTCTCCTGTAGGCATGTTGTCAACCCACTCACTCACTCTCCAGTAGGCATGTTGTCAACCCACCCACTCACTCTCCTGTAGGCATGTTGTCAACCCACTCACTCACTATCCTGTAGGCATGTTGTCAACCCACTCACTCTCCAGTAGGCATGTTGTCAACCCACTCTCTCACTCTCCTGTAGGCATGTTGTCAACCCACTCACTCACTCTCCTGTAGGCATGTTGTCAACCAACCCACTCACTCACTCTCCTGTAGGCATGTGTGAAACCCACCCACTCACTCACACTCACTCACTCTCTCCTGTAGGCATAGTGTCAACCCACTCACTCACTCTCCTGTAGGCATGTTGTCAACTCCTCACTCTCCTCACTCACTCTCCTGTAGGCATGTTGTCAACCCACTCACTCACCCACTCTCTCACTCTCCTGTAGGCATGTTGTCAACCAACTCACTCACTCACTCTCCTGTAGGCATGTTGTGAACCAACCCACCCAGACACTCACTCTCCTGTATGCATGTTGTCAACCACTCACTCTCCTGTAGGCATGTTGTCAACCACTCACTCTCCTGTAGGCCTGTTGTCAACCACTCACTCTCCTGTAGGCATGTTGTCAACCCACTCACTCACTCTCCTGTAGGCATGTTGTCAACCCACTCACTCACTCTCCTGTAGGCATGTTGTCAACCCACCCACTTAGTCTCCTGTAGGCATGTTGTCAACCCCAGTCTCCACTCACTCACTCTCCTGTAGGCATGTTGTCAACTCCTGTGCCTAGTCGTCCCCCATGTTCCTGGTTCTGTCGTGTGGTGTGGATGAGTCACCAATCACAGAGAACTCCCCTGCATGGAGATGGCAACAGTCTTGGAGAGTAGCTTTATTGTCACAATCACAGCTGATGACAGTTTAAACACATGGCAAGATTTCATCGGTTATTGATCAGTCTTATATTACCCAATTACGATCAATATCTTCGGAGAACAGAGCAGATGGATTGCTATGGTAACGAAACCAGTGACCTCGCTTGATCAGTGGAATATGTTTAAAGAACTGGCACTAAATGTATTGGAGTGTAATCTGTCACTAATCTCCTTACCAATGACAGTTTAACGGTAAAGAGTTGCTCTGCCATTGCAGAGACGGATGTCCAGTCTGGCTTCTTGTGGCGTGGTGGTTGTTTGTCAATACATGTGGCCGGGTTACTGCACACATGATTTCACTAATGACTGTCAGACATCACTTGCATGTGCTGTGTTCTATACACATTTTGCTATGATTTGTTGAATTGGGGTCACCTCATGACTTTGCAACATTGCTTCTCTGTTTACCTCCTGACTTCATAACGTGACTTCACTGTTTATCTCATGACTTCACTGTTTATCTCATGACTTCATTGTTTACCTCATGACTTCACTGTTTATCTCATGTCTTCACTGTTTATCTCATGACTTCACTGTTTATCTCATTGTTTACCTCATGACTTCACTGTTTATCTCATGACTTCACTGTTTATCTCATGACTTCACTGATTTTCTCATGACTTCATATCATGACTTCACTGTTTCTCTCATGACTTCACTGTTTACCTCATGACTTCACTGTTTATCTCATAACTTCACTGTTTACCTCATGACTTCACTGTTTACCTCATGACTTCACTGACTTCATAACATGACTTCACTGTTTATCTCATGACTTCACTGTTTACCTCATGACTTCATTGTTTACCTCATAACTTCACTGTTTTACCTCATGACTTCATTATTTCATTGTTTTATCCTTCATGACTTCACTGTTTACCTCATGACTTCACTGTTTACCTCCAGACTTCATCTCATGACTTCACTGCTTACCTCATGACTTCACTGTTTACCTCATGACTTCATTGTTTATCTCATGACTTCATTGTTTACTGTTTCCTCATGACTTCACTGTTTACCTCATGACTTCACTGTTTATCCTCATGACTTCACTGTTTATCTCATGACTTCACTGTTTACCTCATGACTTCACTGTTTATCTCATGACTTCACTGTTTACCTCATGACTTCACTGTTTATCTCATGACTTCACTGTTTACCTCATGACTTCACTGTTTACCTCATGACTTCACTGTTTATCTCATGACTTCATAACTTCACTGTTTACCTGACTTCATAGCGTGACTTCACTGTTTGCCTCATGACTTCACTGTTTACCTCATGACTTCACTGTTTACCTCATGACTTCACTGTTTATCTCATGACTTCACTGTTTATCTCATGACTTCATAACATGACTTCACTGTTTATCTCATGACTTCACTGTTTACCTCATGACTTCACTGTTTACCTCATGACTGACTTAACTGACTTCACTGTTTATCTCATGACTTATCTCATGACTTCACTGTTCTTGACCTGTTTACCTCATGACTTCACTGTTTATTTCATGACTTCATAGTTTACCTCATGACTGACTTCACTTACCTCATGACTTCACATGACTTCACTGTTTACCTTGACTTCATCTCATGACTTCATAACATGACTTCACTGTTTACCTCATGACTTCACTGTTTACCTCATGACTTCACTGTTTATCTCATGACTTCACTGTTTACTTCACTCGCTTGACTTCATAACCTCATTGACTTCACTGTTTATCTCATGACTTCACTGTTTATTTATTTCATGACTTCACTGTTTATCTTCACTGTTTACTTCGCTGACTTCACGTTTATCTGATGACTTCACTGTTTATCTCATGACTTCACTGTCTCACTGTTTATCTCATGACTTCATAACATGACTTCACTGTTTATCTCATGACTTCATAACGTGACTTCACTGTTTATCTCATGACTTCACTGTCTACCTCATGACTTCATAACATGACTTCACTGTTTACCTCATGACTTCATAACATGACGTCGCTGTTTACCTCATGACTTCACTGTTTACCTCATGACTTCACAACAGTACTTCACTAAAGTAATGTCGGAAATAGAAAAAACTGGTTTTTCGCATTGATATCTACAATTTATGTAGTTGATATGTGAAAGTGTGAAATATCTGTTAAACTAAGTACGGCCTAACTACAGTCTCAGTGGTAGGGAGATAGGAAACGTAGAAAAAGGACTTTACTGAGGAGAGATTCAAAGAGACTTATTTGGAACAGACCATGTCTTTATGCAAATTAGTGTGCGATGATATTATATTACAAAGGACAATTTTTATATAACCATTTTGAAATTAAACTTAGCTTCATCATAAACGATAGCTGACATAAAAAATAATAACTATAAACCTGAAACAATGAAGGATGTAGCTACTATGGAGTCTCACTATCACTATATATAGAAACAGGTAGGAGGGGTCGTCTCAAAAGCAAATCCAGGACGGGTGTCGCCGACAGTGGTTGGGATCGGGATGGGGGATAGAGATATAAGCTGAGATAAGATATTCCTTTAGGGGAATTAAACTGGGAAGCAAACGGCATGTCATAACAATTTACAAATAATATCCAGTCCTGTCGATCTTTGGGTGATCATGCCACCTATATATTTTGTGACATTTAATACGATGGTTGATTTAAGCTTTTCCATGGGTATCATACCCTTTTACATATGTCAACATAAACGTTATGAAAGAAAGACACGTTAGATATTAATCAATAGATGAGACATATTCAACACACATGAAAAAGCATAAACTATCTTTGAGATGACCCCTTGTGCTTGTAGGCAGGATGTGCATTTCATGCCAGGTGAGTCGACGGTCCGTCGTCATACCTGGCTGAGCGACCTAATTGCCGATCTATTGTTTTGAGCAGCTATTCGTATTTTTTCGAAGTTTTACCCGACTTTATCAGTTAACATGCTTTTCTGGATATCCTATTACGCATCCCACTGAATGCCCAGTTAGGCCTATGTGGGTTATTTCGACATATGCCTTTTGTAAATTTGTCAATTTTAGGGATACAGAGTAACAGCCTAAAAACAGTTTTTTTCTATTTCCGACAGTACTTTAGTACATGAATGTTCCAATCCTACTACGAGATTATGATTTCTCAAAAGAGCAGTAATGGTTCAGGCCTACCAAAGAAAACTTTCTCACTGTGCAGAAAAATGCGAAAAAGCCCACATTAATCGTGGAAATAGCAACATAGACACATTACCTTGCTACTGAAACAGAAAAAACTATGAAACTACAACATTTTTATATCAGCGAACTTTGACCTCTACTGCGCATGCGCATTACGATCCGGGCTTCTTTCCAATTTCCGAGCAACCATGAATCGCCTCGCGTAGAAAAAGTATTAAATATGTCAAAATAATTGCTGTCAATCGTTTCATATGAATGGAAAGTAAACTAAACAAGTGTGCACACAAGTATCATGATGATAAATGCCAAATAACACAACAGAAATACTTAAAAAGGAATGTAACTTTTGTCCAAGCTGGAAAATGTTAACATGCGGTCGAGACTTCCTCTTCCATGTGCGCATGCGCAAAATCGAAGTTGCGGGCTCCTCGTTTTATGATGCAGTGTTAGCGATTTAAAGTTGCCGTTTTTACTGTTTCAGTAGCGAGGTATTATGTTTATGTTGCTATTTCCACTATTAATATGGGCTTTTCTGTGTTTTTCTGCACAGTGGGAAGTTTTCTTTGATAGGCCTGTGGTTTGTGTTTTAGTTTACGTCAAGAGTATTTTATCTGAGCATGACCTCTATGCTAATCATTCACTTAATAATGTTTTCAAACCCCACTCTTTTTCCTCTGTATTTTCAACTTTGTAAGTTGAATAAATAAAAACTAAATCTCTGGTGACATAGAATAACAGGGATTTGGTTATTAGGTAGGAAATAATAATTGCGCAAAGAGCATGCCCTTGAGGTGTGGAGTTACTACTGCGCTCTACAAATGTCCATATTATTATTATCATTATTAAATTGGAACTTATCCGTCAGCAGTGGTGGTGGTTATCCCGACCTATCTCCACTGAATGTGCCTCATTTGGAATATCCTGGTATTGATTTAATGGGAGTTAGATCACATGTCGGGCAGGAGAAGATAAATTTGTGAAGATAGCAAACGATATTGTTCAATCGAACTTCTATCACCCCGTACTGTATCCTGCAATGACAAGTCTACAGTCTTGGTGTTAACGATTGTAGATTAGGTTTCCAATGTCTATGGTAGGGCTGCTCACATAAATTTCATGATGTATTTTGGCAAGGGGTCAGTATATGTATGAACTTGTCGATACATTAATGTTATGACATAAAGTTATAGAATGTTTGTTTGAAGAAAGCGCTTTGCAGTATCAGAAAGATGATACATTCTGTTGTCTTGGTAACCAAATTTTCTTTTTGTAAAATGTGAATTTTGGTACCACGTGCACCCTATCATATGCCTGTTTCAGGAAAAATGTCTTTTTTCATATAATGTCACTGTCAAAAACGAGATTTTGTTGCTTCGGATGAACGAGTAGGAGATTACAAACTTACAAACTAATGATAATGTGAACATTTTGCAGTAAAATCAGAAGACCAATCTGATTACGATCACATCTTAGTTCTCGCTACCACGACACAAATATCTGAGGTCATCCCATTACCGGTCATGTCAGAATGACCTTTCCTCTGACCAATCAGAGCTTCACATATGGGATTGTGAAGCTGATGGAACAAATATCTTTTCTGATCTTGCAACTTCTTCAAGGTTAAGTTGAGGCATTCCAAACAATAGTTACGGGCGTTATGGCTGATTCCTATTGCCAGACATTAGCTACTTCTTGCTTCAATGGATAAACATTTTGAAAGGGAAGAGATGTTCCTTAACCCATGGGAGGTTCTGCCATACAAACCTAGCCATCTTGTAGACAGAATCTACTTTCCGTCACTTTGAAAAATTTAAATAAAAACCTTTGTCCATTTTGAAACTAGCAATGTAAAGTTCTGCCCACAACAGGAGTTACCCAGAGCATGTGTGGCAGTAGCGGTCACTTGGATATGAGTTTATTTATATAAACAGTGAACTTTGAATGATACTTTTCATTTTAGTCATTGAGAATTTATTTTAATGGCTATGAACTTGCAGACTGATATACAATATACTTTTGCATACACCAACACAGAGGTTTTACTTTGCATACTTCATTGAGAATTTGTTGGCTTGCATTGGTTTCTGTGCCTCATGCATTACATGTTCAAGATGTGCCTCATGCAAAATACATTCATGTGCCTCATGCATACACCACTCTACACAGCTGTATTTATTGGTTTCATGTGCCTCATGCATACACCACTCTACACAGCTGTATTTATTGGTTTCATGTGCCTTATGCATACACCACTCTACACAGCTGTATTTATTGGTTTCATGTGCCTCATGCATACACCACTCTACACAGCTGTATTTATTGGTTTCATGTGTATCCTGTACAGCAGAACATGGTTTCCGCTCCGGTCTTGGAATAGAGTTTTTGTCAACCAGCCATTTGAAGAAAAAGATAGTGCCATATTAATCTGTCTGACCATTTTTGATGTTGTTTCATCTGGAGGGGAAAGTATTTTCATGGGAATTGTTTCATGGAAATAGATACTCATCAGGCAAAACTGTAAAGGCTTGCTTCCTTTACACTTGAATCAGGTTGTTCCAATCATATCATGTTGCATGGTTGTTATCAAGATTGACCAACCAATGAAACAATGGATACAACCAAGCCTAGTGGTGAAACTCTGCGTATCACCTCATCATGTTATATAACTGTCATATCCTTCAGCTCAGGCACATATTGTCAGAGGGATTGTGTCCAGGTAGTAAATTATTATCTGACACCAGGAAAGTGTTCCCTGTGGCAGTAGAAACATGATGCTACAGAAAGTCAAGTTCTCTTTACCAGAAAAAAGGACTGATTTTATCGTTTTACTTGTGAACAGGTTGGCTGCAGATTGAGCTATTCAGTTGGATGAAACAATCATTGTGTATCGTGAAGGAGAGATAACTCTTGTGGGTCCTTTCCATCTCATACAAAAACAGGGCAAATATTCTTTTGAGAGGACAAAACTATTTGGAGAATATCTCCTTGGAGGTTATTTTTTTAATAGATATTACCCTCTAGAGATTTCCATGGTGGAAAGAATGTTCTTGTATGCAGTTTCTTGTTGGGAGGTGAACTTAATATGACTGAAGCCATGACTGATGCCTGCAAATAGACCATATTATTTCTAGTGAAAGCCTAGGAACACAGGCCCTTATACTGCCTGAAACAGCTCACCCAGATCTAGGTGAAGCTTCCAAAACTTCAGACTTACAGGCTTACCAAGGGAATGCTGGCTTGCCATGGGAATTCAGGCTTACCAGGAGAATTCAGGCTTACCAGGGGGATTCAGGCTTACCAGGAGAATTCAGGCTTACCAGGGGGATTCAGGCTTACCAGGAGAATTCAGGCTTACCAGGGGGATTCAGGCTTACCAGGAGAATTCAGGCTTACCAGGGGATTCAGGCTTACCAGGAGAATTCAGGCTTACCAGGGGATTCAGGCTTACCAGGAGAATTCAAGCTTGCCATGGGATTCAGGCTTACCATTGGATTCAGATCACCAGGGCTCCCAGCTTGGGGATTCAGGCTTGTCATTCAGGCTTCCCAGGGGGATTCAGGCTTGCCAGGGGGATCATACTTACCAGGACAATTCAGGCTAACCAAAGGGATTTGGGTCTGGGCTTACCAGGATTTTAGCAGGGGGAATTTGGGCTTACCATTGGGATTCATGGGAATTCAGACTTACCCAGGGACTATTATTTCAGGCTCACCAGGAGAATGCCTCAAGCTCACCCCATGAAGGAT
Source organism: Haliotis rubra (assembly GCF_003918875.1). Taxonomy (NCBI): domain Eukaryota; kingdom Metazoa; phylum Mollusca; class Gastropoda; order Lepetellida; family Haliotidae; genus Haliotis; species Haliotis rubra. Next base: position 367,577 of record NW_025765259.1, read on the forward strand.
TCTTACCAAGGGAAGCTGCCATGGGAATTCAGGCCATGAGGACTTACCAGGGGATTCAGGCTTACCAGGAGAATTCAGGCTTACCAGGATTCAGGCTACCAGGAGAATTCAGGCTTACCATCCAGGGGAAAATTCAGGCTCACCAGGGGGATTCAGGCTCACCAGGAGGACCAGGAGAATCAAGCTTGCCATGTGGATTCAGGCTTACCATCAGGCTTACCAGGGGGGGATTCAGGCTTACCAGGAGAATTCAAGGCTTGCCATGTAGATTCAGGCCTGTCATGGGGATTCAGGCTCATCAAGGGGATTCAGGCTCACCAGGGGGTTTCAGGCTTGCCAGGAGAATTCAAGCTTGCCATGTGGATTCAGGCTTGTCATGGGGATTCAGGCTTACCAGGGGGATTCAGGCTTGCCAGGGGGATTCAGGCTTGCCATGGGGAATCATACTTACCAGGACAATTCAGGCTAACCAAAGGGATTTGGGTCTGGGCTTACCATGGGATTTTAGCAGGGGAATTTGGGCTTACCATTGGGCTTCAGGCCAACCATGGGAATTCAGACTTACCTCAGGGAATCAGACTTACCACAGGGAATCAGGCTTACCAGGGGGATTCAGACTTACCATGAGGAATCAGGCTTACCATGAGGAATCAGGCTTACCATGAGGAATCAGGCTCAGTCAGATCATGCATTTAAGCCACATGTCAGCAGTTCAGGGCAAGATTACATCAGCAGTAAATGGTCAGAGCAAGAAGGAAGATGAAATCTATAGATTTGAAAATATTGGCCCTTCTGTGTTACTTCTGTGGTTGTTGAACAGTGGAATTGAAACTGAACTACTGAACATGAAGGTTCAAAATGTACTAAACGTGATGCTCTTTGTTAAACTGATGAAATAATTTAAGTAATAAAAAATGGGAAACTGAATGTTAATCTCTTTGAACAAATGCTAATGGGGCAAGAAATGTAATAATGATACGTTAAAGTTTATTATCTTTACTAACTGCACCATAAAGTCTATTTGCTACACTATCTAGCTCTATTGTAGCTAGCTATATGGAAGTTCTGTTTCAATGAGCTATTAAATTCTGTTTAACAATCTATCTAAGTCCTACTTGGACGAGCTGATGGTATGAATTGTGATGAGCTGTCACGTTACACGAGTAAGACCTAAACTCAAGCAAAACCTGAACTCATGTAGCATCCAAACACAAGTGACTCCTGAACTCAAGTGAGTCTGAATAGATCGATTACCACTTGGTCAACAGCATGTGATCTGACCGCATGGTCATGTTCCACAGCCTTCCACGAAGCATGTTGTGTTTGTGCGGCCTGTTCCAACTGTCTGTCTTCAGACCAGTGGTTGAGGACAGTTACTCTGCAGTATCTCTTGTTATAGACTGATAGTTCACCCTTCATTTGGATAAAGGAGCGGTGGGGTAACCTAGTGGTTAAAGCATTTGCTTGTCACGCTGAAGACCCAGGTTCGATTCCCCACATGGGTACAATGTGTGAAGCCCATTTCTGGTGTCCCCCATCGTGATATTGCTGAAATATTGCTAAAAGCAACGTAAAACCAAACTCACTCACTCACTCACTCATTTGGTTAAATCCAACCACTTGCTAGCTCATTCACATGGAAATGCCATTCTTTTCATGCAGTTGCCTGGGATTTCTATGAATTTCTTCATGTGCATTTCCTGGAGAATCCCAGACTACTCCCCATGGGAAGAACCGTTAAATATCTGCCACGCGTTAACATCACTGTCTGGTTTAAGACATCCTGACCCCTACATATATTGAAGTATGTCTCAGTGTGTCACTTTTAACATTATTGCCTGTTCTGTTACATATGGATCATGTAGAAACAAAGAAAACAGTTAGCTGACAATAACAGTTTATTTCTTCAATATATTATCCAATAGTTGCCAACAGTCATACTGGCCTTATAATATTGTTATATCGTTATACCCTTCTTTTGTGTTATGTACCCGTATATAAGTTAGAACTATTTCAGAATTAACTAGTATAATTTTTGGATTCTTGGACACATAAGCCTAAAAAACTGCCACATCCATGCATGAGATATTGAATTCAATATTTATAGATAAGTATCTTCAGAATAACTGGACAGCCTGCCAGACACACACAAACTGCTGACAGTATGGAATTGGCGACATTGTTCTGTGCTATAATGTAGCATATACCCCACCCATGCTGTTGTCAGCCAATCAGGTAACAGTAGTCAGTGAGTGTGTGCCACTGAATCACTTGTAATCTATTAATTAGGTTAAATATTGTTTTACAAGGATGATATCACACACAACAGCTATAGAGGCAAAGATGGTCCAGTTTGTGCTGGCACACCAGTATTATTTAAGGTGCCAGAATTGCATGATAGTGAATCGATTGGTTTGTCAGGGGGTGGGGTAGCCTAGTGGTTAAAGTATTTGCTCATCACGCCAAAGAACCAGGTTCGAGTCTCCACATGGGTGCAATATGTGACGCCAATTTCTGGTGTCCCCTGCTGTGATATTGCAGGAATATTGCTAAAAGCGGCATAAAACCATACTCACTCACTCACTTGATTAGATAGCATCAGCCCTTTAGTTTTCAGAGTGGAGCATTAGCTTTCCTTCCACATGAACAGACATGCCCTGGTTAACTGAAATATAGGCTTAGTCTCTGAAAATATATACATTGGATAGAAACAAGTAACTGCATTGAAAGCGAAAAGGAGCCCCATTGATATGGGAGATTCCTGAACCTGGGGAAATCTAGATTTCATTTAGGACTTTGGCATTGCAGAAAGGGTGGTGCAGAAGGTTGAATAATGTGGTCTTGGGAATCTAAGACAGACCCACTGAAATACTTTTCCAAGTGTTGTCAGCTTGGATAAAGTCTCACATTCAGGAGAAATTATGTGCAGTTATGTTTAACAGTTCTCTTGTTTCAAGTACTGGTTAGCTTAAAAGGCTTGTATGCACATTTTGTACCTATTAGGGGTTGGTGTGGTAGTCTGTTGGTTGTAGTGTTTGCTTGTTGTACTGAAGTCCTTGGTTCAAATCCATGTTCGGTGTCACCTGCCTTGATATTGCTGGAATAATGCAACAAGCAGCATAAAAACAACTCACTCACTCATGCACGCACACATATAACCTAACTCATGCACCCACGCACACACGCATGCACACACCTTGTTCAGATTGCTAAGTCTAAATTATTAGTTTATCTGAATTGAGAAAAATGTGATGGTTTTATTCACAGTTCCTTATCAGCATGAGATGTATCAAGTTGCTTAAAAGCAGACCAAACAGATAGGGACATTACATGCGTCAAAGCAATTAATCTTTGTCTATCTAATCTTAAAGGTATTCACTCAGACTCTTCCATACAGAAACTATTTGTTTGTTCTAACATTTTCCAAGAGAAAAGTAAAGAACAAATGCACATAAACAATGTACTTTTAATTCAATTTCAAACGTACCTTCAAGCATTAGCTGTTTATAGGTAAATAGTATCAATTTCACAGTATTGTACAGCCAATCAGATTGCAGTATTTGTGATTGACGCCGTCAGCTGGAACTGACAGGAATTTGACCTATTACATGTCTCACAGCGCTACAAATTATCGTTCCATTCTCCATGGTCGTATTATATTTCAAAGATTTGAAACGAGTTGTTTTATAATGAACCAAATTAAAATGTTAATTTTTCCTGGACAGTCAGCCCGAGACTGCTGAATAGAGAAGCCTGAGGCAGAAAGCTGATTAAGTGGAATGGTTGCCTCAGTGGCTACTGTTACAAGGGATCAGTTTGTTGTCGTTCAAGTGAGATGCGTTGTTAGCTAACAAGGCATGCTACAAAAAATACAGGTATCTTGTACTGAGCTAAAAAACGGGTTGAAACTACTTGGAGTATAGCAGAAAGCTCTGTTACCATGACAACATGTACAATAGATGAACAGAAGCAAATTACATGATCAGAGGATCTCTTTTTACATTTTCCTGAATTCTGTTTTAAATGTTAAAGTGAAAACTAAACTTTTATCGTGTGATACAGATTCTTCGTCTGCGAATACTGAAGTTATTAGAAGCTATTTTGTACTTGTGACAATTGACTCAGATGGATCGATACAATCTAGCAGGGAATAAAATACTGAGTTGTTGGAGAAAAGGGAACTCACTGCGCATGTATCATCTAAAAATAGATTGTTATCTAAATCCCTCTTAAGTGGGAATTTGTTTGTATACCTAAAAATGCAATATACCATAGGTAATGGGAAAACAATATTGAACAAACTTTATGAACAGCAACTGCTTTTATTTCGTGGGTGCAACGTTTCGATACAGATTCTTGTACCGTTGTCAAGCGGGAGTGTTTTCACTGCTGCATGATATTATTAAATTCAAGGCCCTGTATTGAAACATCACACGCGCACACGATTAAAAGATATTCATAAGTTTGTTCAGTATTGTACTTCCCAACTTCTAAAATGGCACTCAAAGAAGTAATGGGAAAACAATATCATTTCAAATACAACCAGGTGCATCTGATTCAGCTGCTGGATGATACAGGTTGATACACTAGTTGTGACTGTTGTATCCAACATGGCCGACAGTGGGTGTGCTGAGAAGCTGTACGTCTGGGAAGGATGTTGTTAGTTGGAGGGTGGTTAAAGTGGGCTGGTGATGAAAATTTGGGTCATCACATATTGCTACTCTTACATTCAAAACATTCACTACATTTTTTCAGCAGTTGGCAGATGAGATTGTCCTGATTGTGATGTTTGTTTTGATATATCATCTGCCATTTAATACAAAGCTGATGTGTCACCGACTGTCACAGTGTTGGAATATTGCTAAAGCTATTTGACAAGTTTTGTGGCCATGAGCAAGAGACTGTTGATGTAAGAGTGCTGTATACAGACGCAGCTGGAGCAGGTTGATATCTGCATCCTGCTGCTGGGGTCCGACCTGGGTGTCAGATCTGGGTGTCCAATCTGGGTGTCCGACCTGAGTGTCAGATCTGGGTGTACTACCTGGGTGACTGATCTGGGTGTCTGATCAGGGTGTCTGACATTGGTGTCCAACCTGGGTGTCTGATCTGGGTGTCCGACCTGGGTGTCAGATGGTCATGCCTAGGTAATCAGTAGATTACGGCTAATCCTACACCAACACCTCGTATCATCAGTTTACCTGACCCAGATTGCATTACTGACAGGGGGCTGAAGTGATATAGTTAGAATATTGCTGGTAACAGTAAAAACATTAATTAGAATAATCATTTTGTGTCATTGTACTAGAATGAAGGACTACCTGAAGAATCTATAATGCGTTTTGATCCTAGCATGGCACATGCTCACTGTAAAGTCTCTTGTTCACAAGCCAATGAAAGCCTGGACTGCTGAGATACCTGCTCATATTATACAGGTGAGCTTCATTGCCACATGAGTTCTATAGAGACAATGCTGTCCACTGACAAGTCGCTTGTACATAAGCCACTTAAAAAACCCTTGTTTGTCAAGATAGATGCTGATATAATGTGTGTGAGCTGAAGTGCCACTTGTGGCGTTTAGAAACAATAGCAGGCCGTTGTGGTATCTTAGGCCGTGATTGTAAGACTGACCAACAAAAGCGTGTGTTATTTCAGCTGTGTGGGGGCAGATCAATACGTTGTCAGGTCTTTGATACTGACTGATACATTACAGGGAATTAGCCTTGTCCTGAGATGCTGATTGCAGTTACATGGTCCTATATCTCAGACATTGATCTGTAATACCGTCTCATAGCCCTTCCTGACACAAGGGAGCTTACAATCCCCGGACAATGGCATTTATGATACTCCCACAATAACACTGACATTACTCAAGCAATAGATCATACTTGGAAGACTACTCCTGCAATACTTGGGCAATAGAACCTTCAACACTCCTTCAGTTGAAACCTAGGATACTTTAACAAGGGAACCAGCTGTACTTGGACAATAGCACTTTCAGTCCTTGGATAATAGGACTTTCAGTACTTAGACAATAGCACTTTCAGTACTTAGACAATAGCACTTTCAGTACTTGGACAATAGCGCCTTCACTAATTGGACAATAGCACTTTAACTACTTGGACTTTGAACCTAAAATACATGGACATTGGGATATGACTTCCTGGGTTAATAACACTTATTCTACTTGGGTAATAAGTCTTACAAAACTTGGACAATAGCAGTGTATGAAATAAGCCAAAAATCCAGCCAGACATCAGGGCTGGTAACTTCAAAATGTTATCAGCCCAAAATGGATTTAACCAGACCAAATATGATGAATTTACTCAGATGTATGGAACATCTACAATTTTTACCAGACCATCGGGCTGGCTAGCTGTAAATTTAGACTGTCCGTCAGAAATCTAGACCGTTTCGGGTGGTCAGACAGGCTTTATTTCATGCACTGAGAATAGCACATGGACTTAATATTGGCTGTCTTTGTGTCTAGACCGACTCGGGCGGTCGGACGGGCCTTATTTCATACACTGACAATAGCAAATGGACTTAATATTGTCTGTCTTTGTGTCCAGACCATCTCGGTCAGTCGCACGGGCCTTATTTCATACACTGACAATAGCACATGCACTTAATATTGGCTGTCTTTGTGTTTAGACCATCTCGGGCGGGTGGATGGGCCTTATTTCATACACTGACAATAGCATGTGGACTTAGTATTGGCTGTCGTTGTGTTCTCCTCCAAGATGCCCCTTTTGGTTACCCAGGATTCAACTGTTAGATTTCCTCCACGTATGTCAGTGTAGCGTTACCAGACAGCCCACTCCAGGCTGAGAAACCACAAATAGCTCAACCCATGTGACCTTGACTGTGACCTCAACCCATGTGACCTTGACTGTGACCTCAACCCATGTGACCTTGACTGTGACCTCAACCCATGTGACCTTGACTGTGACCTCACTTTTGTCAGATTGGTGGCACCCATCATTCTTTATCACTTTTTTAAACAAATTGTCTTCTAAATAAATAAGTTCATTCATGATGCGCGAAACTCCATTCAGTAGGTGAATGCTTATAGCGCTAACAATCAAAACGCAGCACATTATTACCCTGGATAACCCAAGTTGCCTGTGAGATGCTAGAAGGTTAATAGTGACATGACTTATCTCACCGGGTACCCATTTTCTGCTGGGTAAAGGTTGAGGTAATTGTGATGAGCAAAGGCCAAGTTAATATGTGCCAGATGAACTTACATTTCTTTTTCTTTTTTTTCAGGTAAGTACCTGTCTGTGAACTTGCTGAGGAGCTGACCTTGACCTTGACCTTGATTGGTACCGTGTCATTATTGCCTTAGTGTGTACCAGTATAAAGCCATCTCAACATTATCACCATGACTAAATCAAATGGCACAGCCAGGCCTGTTTTAGCATGATCAGTATTGACAAATGTTGTGATTCTGCATTAATCAGAATGCAAACATGGTGTATCATTTTCTTTCAGCCAATCAAGCCTTCACTACAATTTTTTCTCGGTTGGCAGATGAGATTGTTCTGATTGTGATGTTTGTTTTGATATATCATCTACCATCTAATACATGAATATTCCTGATAACATGTACCCGATGTAGGCAGGAGACATCAACCCCAGTTCCGCACCAAATGTCACCTACTGGAAAATATCTGTACACACAATAAGCATAAGTGATGGTGATAAAAATGACAGCACTAAATACTTAAAATTGTGGTCAGTTTTAATTACTGGATGGATGTGCTATTTAAAAACATAAACATCTCACACTATTTCATCCAATCACAGCTGTGATATGTCTCTGTCTCTTCAGATGTTTACATACGGTTCTTGCTCAGGGAGCATGTGATTCTGATTTAGTGTAGTGGAACCCAGACACACTGTGACATTACTGAAATATATTCAAAGAAACCAGCATTCATCCAGCTCACTCACACACCTGACAGGTGTTTTAATGAGGGAATTCACTTACAACACTAGGAATGGGCAGACCTGCATCATTTGTCGTAGGTTTGACAATGAACAGGAAGCACCTACTATCGGCAATCTGTAGAACCAGACATAAACTGGAGAGCCCTCATAGGCGCTATGAAGGCATCTGTCAGCTCCCAGCTCCCAGCTCCCAGCTCCCAGCTCCCAGCTCCTCACAGACATGTACCGGTAACAACCTTCCCACAGGGAGAGACTGCACACACAACTGGCCTCGGATGGCCTGCTCACCTGATAGATCACCCTTCTGGCCCAGGCCTCGTTGATATGCACAGTTTATGTGTGTGTTAGAGACCAAGGGTTGTATCATTTGTGCGTTATAAACTGCCACCTATCATGTCTCAATCGAATGTTTCTGCCTGCTTAGCTTCCTAAATACTTGCTAAATACATGCCACTCAAAGTAGGATCACTTCATATTGATTTTCTGTTTTGACCTGAGTACTTCTGATGTGCCGATAACACTTGATCTCTAAATACAAGCATACCTCCCAGCTGATGGCCAATGGAGGGATCGGCAAGCTAGGCAGGAGGGGTAGTGATTGCAGCAGCTTGCCTCCCTGAGCAAAGTGTGTGTGTGTGTGTGTGTGTGTGTGTGTGTGTGTGTGTGTGTGTGTGTGTGTGTGTGTGTGTGTGTGTGTGTGAAGAGAGAGCGTGCAGTAGCGTAGCGTCGTGCTGAGCAAAGTGCGTGCGCGTCGCGTCGCGTGCGTCGCGTGTGTGCAGTGAGTGAGCGTGAGAGATGGCAGTAGCTAGCTTCCCTGAGCAAAGCGATCCTGATCAAGAGTGTGTGTGTGTGTGTGTGTGTGGCAGTAGCTGGGTGTGGGTGGGTGTGTGTGTGTGCAGTAGCTTGCTTCCCTGAGCAAAGCGGGTGGCATGGGGTAGTGATAGACTAACGCTTAGTCTCTGAATATATCATTTTTATTGTAACAAATAAACCCATTTAAATTGAAAAGGAGCCCAAGGTAGATCAGAGAACCTGGGGAAATCTAGACTTGCTTCATTTAGGGCTTTAACACTTCAGGGAGGGCTAGGCTGAAGGGAAAACAATGTGGTTCAGAGACTGTGAGACAGACTAGGGTAGTGATAGCAGTACCGGTAGCTATCCCCTGAGCAGGGTGGGGATTGTGTATAGGGATTGTACCGGTACTGACAGTGGTGAGTGGTACAGGGATTGTGAGACAGACTAGGGTAGTGATAGCAGTAGCTATCCACTGAGCAGGGTTGGGATTGAGTATAGGGATTGTACCGGTACTGACAGTGGTGAGTGGTACAGGGATTGTGAGACAGACTAGGGTAGTGATAGCAGTAGCTATCCACTGAGCAGGGTTGGGATTGAGTATAGGGATTGTTCCGGTACTGATAGTCGTGAGGGGTACAGGGATTGTACCGGTACTGATAGTGGTACAGAGTTTTTCACGATACAGCAATATGCACAAATGTATCAAACAGATACATATAATACTTCTCCTGGGACACACAATAATATTCACTATTCAAAATTTGTGACAAGAAATATGAAGTTCTTGTAATTAAAGTAATCATTAAACCTTACAGTATAGTAGGGGTGGTGGGGTAGCCTAGTGGTTAAAGCGTTTGCCCATCATGCCGAAGGCCCGGGTTCGATTCCCCACTTGGGTACAATGTGTGAAGCCCATTTCTGGTGTTCCCCGCCGTGACATTGCTGGAGTATAAGATTCTGGTGGGACAATGAAATGAGAATTTGTAATAAGGTTTGTTGATTGTGTAGGCATTGCGATAAAATAAGTTGTTTTGGGTGTTTATTTATTGTAACATAAAGTTTACGAGTCAACGTGCTGGGATGTGAACCATAGACCCACTGATTTGAAGTCAGACACCTTGTCCACATGACCAAATAGGTTAACCCCCGTATGTCAGTAAGCTGACAAGGTATAAGGATGTCGACATCTGTAGGATGACTCTACACCCTGCCACATAGTGACTTTGGTAGTTCAGACACTTCCTTGGGTACATGTTATAATAGAGCTAGAACACGGGTAACAGAAAGGTCATCGAATCGCATGGTGACAATCACTGGATTGTCTGGTCCAGACTTGATTTGTTTACAAAACATCGTACAGCTGTAATACTGCTGAAACAAATATATAGTCATAATATTGTCACAACTGTACCACTGACTGTGTTTATAGCAGAGATTTCTTATGGATATGGAAAGAGTTTTGTCGCTTCTATTAACAATGAAATAAGAAGTTATAAATTATTGTTGAATAATGATGACAGAGCTGTTACGAAGACATTTGCAGGTGATACCAATACCTGCATAGATGTGTATTAGGCTTTAGTCACAAAGGGAGTAGAGATGGGTTTTGTAGCAAGTAGCAATGTGTTGAGAGTTTCACATAGGTGTTGTGGTAACGTCGGGAGGTGATGGTTTGTCTGAGTGAGTGGCCACATTCACAACAGACAGAGATTGCACCAGAGTGTAGATGAATCAAGGTAGTGACGTGATTCACTTCAGTAATGGAGCCCTGACTTTGTAAGTGAGATTAGTCGAATTAATGTAATTGCACAAATGTGGCCACTATGAGGCTGAACTAGGTAAGGGTGTAGGAAAGTTGAGCTGTCCACACAAGGTGACTGCAGTCGGCAATAATTGGTCATTAGCTCAGGTTTCAGGCACAGGAAATGGTTGGAGAAAAGTGCTGGTGAAAATCAATAGCAATGGATTTTTCTGCATTGGTATTTGTGTGCATGTATAACGGTCACCGCTGCGTCTTGCTGGCAAGCAGGTGTGTTGCAGCAGCAGCCGCTGAGTAGACGGCATCGGTAGATGTAGCTCCAAACTTCTCTTTTATTTTTTACATGTACTCGTGTGTTAGAAGATTGAAAAAGAAGCTGATTTATGTGATTTTTTTCAAAGATTATTTGATTTTGTATTTGCTCCTGGAAGACATGTTTTGGCTTTTTTCTTGTGTCAAATGTTGTTTTAGAGTCATTCTGTCCTTGGGGAGACTCCGTGTTCAGCTGGTCTGACAACCAGTGTCAGTGTAATTGTATTTATTGGGCTTTGGAAACAGTAAGGTTGTGTGGCCAAGCTGTCTGCATAGTTTATGAAAGCATGATTTGGAATAAACTTGCATGGATCCATATATAGCATGTGGGATCTGTATCACATAGGTATACCATTAGATTTAGGGATTCCAAACACACAAGGTTTACAAACATTTAGTCCTGGAAATAGAATTGTTTTATTGAGAAATATATATCTTTGAAATAGAACTAAATGGAGCCCACAATAATGCTTAAATTCGGCAATCTAGACTTGTGACGTCAATCTTGACTTGTGACGTCATTCTAGACTTGTGACGTCATTCTAGACTTGTGACATCATTCTACATTTGTGACATTCTAGACTTGTGACATCATTCTAGACTTGTGACATCATTTTAGACTTGTGACATCATTCTACACTTGTGGCTTCATTCTAGACTTTTGACATCATTCTAGACTTGTGACATCATTCTAGACTTTTGACATCATTCTAGACTTGTGACATCATTCTGGACATATGACATCATTCTAGACTGTGACATCATTCTACATTTGTGACATTCTAGACTTGTGACATCATTCTAGACTTGTGACATCATTTTAGACTTGTGACATCATTCTACACTTGTGGCGTCATTCTAGACTTTTGACATCATTCTAGACTTGTGACGTCATTCTACACTTGTGACGTCATTCTAGACTTGTGACATCATTCTAGACTTGTGACATCATTTTAGACTTGTGACATCATTCTACACTTGTGGCATCATTCTAGACTTTTGACATCATTCTAGACTTGTGACGTCATTCTAGACTTGTGACATCATTCTAGACTTGTGACATCATTCTAGACTTTTGACATCATTCTAGACTTGTGACATCATTCTAGACATATGACATCATTCTAGACTTGTGACGTCATTCTAGACTTTTGACATCATTCTAGACTTGTGACATCATTTTAGACTTGTGACATCATTCTACACTTGTGACATTCTAGACTTTTGACATCATTCTACACTTGTGACATCATTTTAGACTTGTGACATCATTCTACACTTGTATGCGTCATTCTAGACATTTTTGACATCATTCTAGACTTGTGACATCATTCTAGACTTTTGACATCATTCTACATTTGTGACATTCTAGACATCATTTGTGACATCATTCTAGACTTGTGACATCATTTTAGACTTGTGACATCATTCTACACTTGTGTGCTTCATTCTAGACTTTTGACATCATTCTAGACTTGTGACATCATTCTAGACTTTTGACATCATTCTAGACTTGTGACATCATTCTAGACTTGTGACATCATTCTAGACTTGTGACATCATCATTCTAGACTTGTGACATCATTCTAGACTTGTGACATCATTCTGACTTTGACATATGACATCATTCTAGACTTGTGTGACATCATTCTAGACTTTTGACATCATTCTAGACTTGTGACATCATTCTAGACTTGTGACATCATTCTACACTTGTGACATCATTCTAGACTTGTGACATCATTCTAGACTTGTGACATCATTCTAGACTTGTGACATCATTCTACACTTGTGACATCATTCTAGACTTGTGACATCATTCTACACTTGTGACGTCATTCTGGACATATGACATCATTCTGGACATATGACATCATTCTAGACTTGTGACATCATTCTAGACTTGTGACATCATTCTAGACTTTTGACATCATTCTAGACTTGTGACATCATTCTACACTTGTGACATCATTCTAGACTTGTGACATCATTCTAGACTTGTGACATCATTCTAGACTTGTGACATCATTCTAGACTTGTGACGTCATTCTAGACTTGACTTGTGATGTCATTCTGACGTCATTCTAGACTTGTGACATCATTCTACACTTGTGACGTCATTCTACACTTGTGACATCATTCTACACTTGTGACATCATTCTACACTTGTGACGTCATTCTGGACATATGACATCATTCTGGACATCATGACATCATGACTTTTGACATCATTCTGCACTTGTGACATCATTCTACACTTGTGACGTCATTCTACACTTGTGACGTCATTCTGGACATATGACATCATTCTGGACATATGACATCATTCTAGACTTGTGACATCATTCTAGACTTGTGACATCATTCTAGACTTGTGACATCATTCTAGACTTGTGACATCATTCTAGACTTGTGACATCATTCTAGACTTTTGACATCATTCTAGACTTGTGACATCATTCTAGACTTGTGACATTCTAGCATTGTGACACATTCTTGACATATGACGTCATTCTAGACTTGTGATGTCATTCTAGACTTTTGACTTGGATCCCTATTTATTAATTCTGTTGGTTCTGGGAGATCGACTCAAGACACCAGGATGAAGGTTGATGGTCTGAAAATATTTGAAGGATGGACTGATAGTTGGAAGAAACTGCTTGAACGCAACTTGCTTGGCAGTAAACCAAAAAGTATTACTATTCCCGTGCTGCGTCAATGTATGATCTTGTCTTTATTTTTCAGCAGAGCACAGTACTGATAAAGACAACAAAACATGTGATCTGCATACTTCCCCCACAGACTGCCTTGTAATATTCAAACATGAACATCGACATTGCACGACACTTAATATATCTGAACTCCCTCTTCACATGCCATAATCACTGTAACAAATGCAGGGGATGTTTAAGAAATACTGACAAAGGGTCTGATTAGTAAAACTATATTCCTCAAGTTGTATCTGTTGGGAGAGATTGACCTGTAGACAACAAAACAGACTGACGATGGAAAACAATATTTTGATAATAGTTACTGGACAGGAAACCAATGTATGTAACATATGTTATATTTGGGATTGCACTTTCTTAGTAAATATAATGTGTTACATTTGACCGCTTTCTAAAATGGCATTGTGTAATCACAACCAATGCTTGTTGTACACGAAGACTAACAGGACTAGGTGACTCGGTTGTACATTGACCTTGACCTTGTAGATGTTCATTGTCTTAGTCTTCGGCTTCTGTGCTCCAGACTTGATCTTTTACAGACTGCTGTCAAGTAGCTGGAATATTGCCGAACCCCTTGTAGGCAACAAGCAAGAAACCCATGGAAGCTGTGGTGTACAAGCTGGTGAGAAGTCGGAATGGAGTACAGCTGTTTTTATGGCGACTACATCTCTGTATTTGAACTGTATGTCATGTACATCATGTAACACTAATGCTGAGTCAGCAGAATGTTGGCCTATTGTGCAGTTGCAGTAGTTTGTCAATCTAAGCCCTTGTTTGATTGGTTAACAGACTGAACTGTTTTCCAATAACTGTGCAGACATGTCTGAAACCAAAAGCGATCTCAGTTTGAGTCAAGTACTGTGGTTAATGTGTAAGTAAAATATTGTTCCTGTGTCTTGAGGTCAAGTTTGTTCACATGCTGAATCCACCTTTTTGCGGCCACTGCTTCCTGTAGTGGTAACAAAGTGACACTAATGAATTGTTTCATCACCAGTTGTGGATTGTTTATACAATCATAATATGTTAAGACCACTTCGTAACTTGTGTGCTGCAATCAACAAAGTAAATACACAGTACCTAAAATGATTTCCACAAAATATATGTAAATAGTGAATGATAAGCTCTCGCTCTCGCATACAGAGTAACCTCCCCTTAACAAGTGCTCACATCCCAGACAACAGACAGTGAAGTGACCCAGACGTAGGTGCGTGTGCACTCATCACAGCCCTGGCAACTCTGTGTACAAAAGCTGTCAGGGTAATATTTCCTTCCTATAAAAACAAACAGCACCAAACTTTCCTCATTACAAATTAATTTATTTATTTATTTATGCCTTATCTCCCTTTCGTATCCTAAATTAGTTCAAATTCAATATTTAAGCTTCCTGGCTGCTTATGTGTTGATGCATATCCGATAACATGATTTGAAGATCTGGTCAGCAGTACAGTGGTTCAGTCTTAGATCTGGTCAGCAGTACAGTGGTTCAGTCTTAGATCTGGTCAGCAGTACAGTGGTTCAGTCTTAGATCTGGTCAGCAGTACAATGGTTCAGTCTTAGATCTGGTCAGCAGTACAGTGGTTCAGTGGTTCAGTACAGTGGTCTTAGATCTGGTCAGCAGTACAGTGGTTCAGTCTTAGATCTGGTCAGCAGTACAATGGTTCAGTCTTAGATCTGGTCAGCAGTACAGTGGTTCAGTCTTAGATCTGGTCAGCAGTACAGTGGTTCAGTCTTAGATCTGGTCAGCAGTACAGTGGTTCAGTCTTAGATCTGGTCAGCAGTACAGTGGTTCAGTCTTAGATCTGGTCAGCAGTACAGTGGTTCAGTTTTAGATCTGGTCAGCAGTACAGTGGTTCAGTCTTAGATCTGGTCAGCAGTACAGTGGTTCAGTCTTAGATCTGGTCAGCAGTACAGTGGTTCAGTCGTAGATCTGGTCAGCAGTACAGTGGTTGGTTAGAGTCAGTGGTTCAGTCTTAGATCTGGTCAGCAGTACAGTGGTTCAGTCTTTGGTTCAGTGGTTCAGTCAGTGGTTCAGTCTAGATCTGGTCAGCAGTACATTGGTTCAGTAGATCTGGTAGATCTGGTCAGCAGTAGATCTGGTTCAGTTACAATGGTTCAGTAGATCTGGTCAGCAGTACAATGGTTCAGTCTTAGATCTGGTCAGTCAGATCTGGTCAGCAGTACATGGTTCAGTCTTAGATCTGGTCAGCAGTACAGTGGTTCAGTACAGTGGTTCAGTAGATCTGGTCAGCAGTACAGTGGTTCAGTCATAGATCTGGTCAGCACTACAGTGGTTCAGTCTTAGATCTGGTCAGCAGTACAGTGGTTCAGTCTAGATAGATCTGGTAGATCTGGTAGAGTACAGTGGTTCAGTCAGATCTGGTCAGCATCTGGTCAGCAGTACAGTGGTTCAGTCTTAGATCTGGTCAGCATCTGGTCAGCAGTACAGTGGTTCAGTCTTAGATCTGGTACAGTGGCAGTACAATGGTTCAGTCCTAGATCTGGTCAGCAGTACAGTGGTTCAGTCCTAGATCTGGTCAGCAGTACAGTGGTTCAGTCGTAGATCTGGTCAGCAGTACAGTGGTTCAGTCCTAGATCTGGTCAGCAGTACAGTGGTTCAGTCTAGATCTGGTCAGCAGTACAATGGTTCAGTCTTAGATCTGGTCAGCAGTACAGTGGTTCAGTCATAGATCTGGTCAGCAGTACAGTGGTTCAGTCTTAGATCTGGTCAGCAGTACAATGGTTCAGTTGTAGATCTGGTCAGCAGTACAATGGTTCAGTTTTAGATCTGGTCAGCAGTACAATGGTTCAGTCGTAGATCTGGTCAGCAGCAGTACAATGGTTGAGTCTTACAATGGTTCAGTAGATCTGGTCAGCAGTACAATGGATTCAGTCATAGATCTGGTCAGCAGTGGTTCAGTCGTAGATCTGGTCAGTACAATGGTTCAGGATCTGGTCAGCAGTCAGTACAGTGGTTCAGTCTTAGATCTGGTCAGCAGTACAATGGTTCAGTTATAGATCTGGTCAGCAGTACAATGGTTCAGTGGTCAGTCCTAGATCTGGTCAGCAGTACAGTGGTTCAGTCGTGAGATCTGGTAGATCTGGTCAGCAGTACAGTGGTTCAGTCGTAGATCTGGTCAGCAGTACAGTGGTTCAGTCTTAGATCTGGTCAGCAGTACAATGGTTCAGTTATAGATCTGGTCAGCAGTACAGTGGTTCAGTCGTAGATCTGGTCAGCAGTACAGTGGTTCAGTTATAGATCTGGTCAGCAGTACAATGGTTTAGTCGTAGATCTGGTCAGCAGTACAGTGGTTGAGTCGTAGATCTGGTCAGCAGTACAGTGGTTCAGTCCTAGATCTGGTCAGCAGTACAATGGTTCAGTCTTAGATCTGGTCAGCAGTACAATGGTTCAGTCATAGATCTGGTCAGCAGTACAATGGTTCAGTCATAGATTTGGTCAGCAGTACAGTCGTTCAGTCGTAGATCTGGTCAGCAGTACAATGGTTCAGTCCTAGATCTGGTCAGCAATACAACAATTCGTATCAGTAGCAGACCACTTCAATCTTTACCTTTTCAACTTGACAGTTATTCAGTCCACCCATTAATCTTGGCAGCCTTGCAGTGGTTCAGTCTTGTATTAATATTAATGATCATATGACTGTGCCAAGTATATTGGTGACATAGGCCTGTGCCCCATCCTAAGTATAGGTAATTGTAAGTCTATAGGACTAAGTCAGTGACTGTTCTTGAAGCTAAAGTATAGATAATTGTAAGTCAGTAGGACTAAGTCACTGACTGTTCTTGAAGCTAAAGTATAGGTAATTGTAAGTCTATAGGACTAAGTCACTGACTGTTCTTGAAGCTAAAGTATAGGTAATTGTAAGTCTATAGGACTATGTCAGTGACTGTTCTTGAAGCTGAAGTTAATGCACTCTCAGTAGGACCTCACTGTCCTTGAACCATGTTATTTTCCTTCTACACTGTGATGTTCTAGTTCAGATAATGCAAGTCTAGATACACTCTGCAGACACTGAAGCTCCCATCTCAGTAGGTCTCCTTTCATGTAGCTCCTACTCCCTATAAGAATTGTGTATTTTCAAAGACTGCAGCAGGTCGAGCAGTGAATGCTGTTTCCTAGTCTGTACTTGACACACACTCCCTTTAATGTCAGGCAAGATGTGTGCATGCTGTGTGGGGAAGATATTCGGAATTTATGCCCATTTCATTAATGAAAACAAATGGCCATGTAAAATATCCTTGGAGATAGCTTCATCAACAGTGGAAACCTTAACTCCTGTCATTCAGGAGGACTTTGATGGATGATGAAGGACATGTGATTATTTTTATTGGAAAAACAATATGAATTATTTACCAGGCGTGAGTGAGTAGTTACCATTATGACAATCATATCCTGTTTATGTCTAGTGATTGGCGCCATTGTGATGGCTGTAGGGGGTCACCGTGGTGATTTGCCTTCGTGAGTGCTCCCACATTAATGTACATGACTGACAGATGGACTGGAGACACAGGTATACCCGTATCTTGACTGATGTTCTACACCTGTCAGTGCCAGGGTGGCTCTCTCTATCATGACTGATGCTGGTCAGCCTATCACAGCCCATGCTGTTTGATTAATTACAACATAGGCTGTTCTGTTACCACTGAAGCTGTTCACTACATTAGAACCCAAGGTATTTGCTCTATTAGGATTAATGGCACCTCATGTGTTCGAGTGAGTGAGTGAGGAGTATGATTTTATGCCACTTTTATCAATATTCTGGCAAAATTATGGATTCGCGCATTGTCCCCTTGCTTGGAATCAACCAGGGTTTTTGATGTGTCGAGTGAATGCTTTGACCACGTGGCTTCCGTAATGCTGGTTGATCTGTGAGATCTGAAGTTAGCCGCTCCATAAAGACTGATGTCAGACATCATTTTGCTGCTGATATTTGTCTCTGATGTCTCATTCAGTGAATGCACCTGTGAGTCACCCAACTATACACCTGTTATCTAACTAGTTGTCACAACATGAGCCAAGTCAAATGAGTTGTTGGTATCAGATGGTATCACATCTCCCTTACACAGCTGTCATCACCCTGTGATCAAGGCCAATGTTGGTCATCTCCCTCAACACAACTGTCGTCACCCTGTCATCAAGGCCAATGTTGGCCATCTCCCTTACACAGCTGTCGTCATCCTGCCATCAAGGCCAATGTTGGCTGTCAACAATACATTTGTGGGTCACGCATCAAGGCGCTGGCTCTCACTCACTCACTCACTACACTCACTCACTCACTCACTCACTCACTCACTCACTCACTCACTCACTCACTCACTCACTCACTCACTCACTCACTCACTCACTCACTCACTCACTCACTCACTCACTCACTCACCCATATTTGGTGACAATGAAGGTGCTGTAACACAGCCAGACTATTGAATGTCTTAGGTTTCAAGTATCAGTAATATCCTGTCATACTCCAACACACAGCGTATCTCTCCTGCTTTGGAGTGAATGCAAATTTCCAACCTGTGTACACATAATTACGAGGTCCCTGAATAATGATAACTACATTGTAACCGAGCTTCATGTTGATGGCTGGACTCCATGTCTGTGACAGGTGCTCCCGGAACCAACACCTGCTCTCGAAGCAGATCGAAAGTAAATGTACCACATTAGACTAAACATTTTTCAGCTACCGAGCAGCTAATGGTGTCGACAGTGATCCTGATGTTCACAGCCTTTAGTAACCAATAGTGCTCTACAATATTCAGTATTTTCTTTAGTTGACGCTTTTCTAAATACTACTGATGTGTAGAAGGGAGGACACATATACATGCACACAGTGAGATATAATTGTTTTTGTAAACTACAGTTAGATACCGATCACTCCAGCTCTCCATCATTCATGGTAGTCATGGTCAGATCATGCCAGTGAAGCCTTCAAACAAACCTTCCCTGTCAGAGAATGGAGGCATACATCATAGATCTGCCCCACTCAGACTTTCAAAAAGTCATATTTCATGCTGTTTAACCAATACATGTCAACATGTTGTGTTTCTATAGGAAGTAGCTGGCACCGGGAAACCTGAATCTCTCAGGAAACTCTCCACCCATAAACCATACCTGGCAACACACCAAAAGTTTTATCTAATGGTTATATACCGGTATATTTTACATATACATGCAGTAACAAAAAAACTACAAGATGCTGGAATATATAATATTCCTCGTAAATATTAGTTTGCTACACCTGTGATTGTCATGCATTGTTAAAGAAAAAGAATAAGTGGACGGTGTTGTTTTATATACATGCCATATCTAGCAGTGGCGTCACACAACAAAAATAACTACAGATAGATATGAATTTAAGCATTAGTGCTCAACAATGATGAATTATTGCACAATAGGTCACAGCTCACCATTGTTCACAATAATCATGATCAGACCATGCCAGGGAAACCTTTAAGTGAACCTTACTTGTTTTCTTTAGATTTTACCATAACAGAAAAATAGCCTCCTTT
Source organism: Haliotis rubra (assembly GCF_003918875.1). Taxonomy (NCBI): domain Eukaryota; kingdom Metazoa; phylum Mollusca; class Gastropoda; order Lepetellida; family Haliotidae; genus Haliotis; species Haliotis rubra. The sequence continues at coordinate 387,650 of NW_025765259.1, forward strand.
TTACAATTGTTCTGGGTAGCACAGGAAGGAACTGCTATCATACATGCAACCCTAAACAGGTATGAATTATCTTTAGATCATCCTAGGTCACACCAAAATCTTTGTCGATTGTTATCCTGACTTCTTATGTATCTGTAGCTTATAGATTACTGCCACTGTTTCTACAGGGAACATATGCGTAATACATATCTTGTATCTTGTATTGTATCTTGTTCTGTTAATGGTCATGGCTACTGTGACAAGAAGGAAACATGCACTTATTTGGTGCATACAATACAGGAATACAGATACATATGTGCCGTGAGTATAATGGATGTGAGTGGGTGGGTAGGTGAGTGAGTGAGTGAGTGTTGCTTTATAAAGCTGAGTGAGTGCGTGAGTGAGTGATACTGCGGCTATAATAGTTGTAACATGAGGTGAGCAGTACAAGAAAGTATATTATAACGGTTTTGAAATCTGGTGAAAAGAACTAGAAAGTATGAACTTTGTGTCGTGAGTAAAGTGGTTGTACAACCAGGTAGTTCCCAGCATCCATCACAGATAAGCCTGTTGTCATGGTTACATGTGTACCAGTATTCCATCATGATATTGCAGACTATTGTCTCATCCTAGATCACACTGAAGATGTGATGGGTTTTATTGATGGCTGCTATTGTCTTTACATTCACATTGCCTTCAGCATTATTAATGATTTCCTACACCACGGTATATAACAGTACACATCCAAGACTAAATGAAACTGCCTGCATTATTGTATATAACAGTATACATCCCAGACTATATGACACTGCCTACACCAGTCTATATAACGGTATACATCCCAGATTAAATGACACTGCCTGCATTATTGTATATAACAGTACACCTTCCAGACTATATGACACTACCTACACCAGTGTATATAACAGTATACATCCAGACTAAATGACACTGCCTACACCAGTGTGTATAACAGATACACCCCAGTATACATTATTGCATATACATACCCAGACTATATGACACTGCCTACACCAGTGTATATAACAGTATACACTCCCAGACTATATGACACTGCCTGCATTATTGTATATAACAGTATACATCCCAGACTATATGACACTGCCTATACCAGTATATAACAGTATACATCCCAGACTATATGACACTGCCTACACCAGTGTATATAACAGTATACATCCCAGACTAAATGACACTGCCTGCATTATTGTATATAACAGTATACATCCCAGACTAAATGACACTGCCTGCATTATTGTATAAAACAGTATACATCCGAGACTATATGACACTGCCTACACCAGTCTATATAACGGTATACATCCCAGATTAAATGACACTGCCTGCATTATTGTATATAACAGTATACATCCGAGACTATATGACACTACCTACACCAGTGTATATAACAGTATACATCCCAGACTAAATAAAACTGCCTGCATTATTGTATATAACAGTATACATCCCAGACTATATAACACTGCATACACCAGTGTATATAACGGTATACACCCCAGACTATATGACACTACCTACACCAGTGTATATAACAGTATACATCCCAGACTAAATGACACTGTCTACATCCCAGACTATATGACACTGCCTAGATCATTGTACATAACAGTATACATCCCAGACTAAATGACACTGCCTGCATTATTGTATACAACAGTATACATCCCAGACTAAAGGTTGGCACTAGCTTGATCATTGTATATGACAGTATACATCCCAGACTAAATGACACTGCCTACACCATTGTATACATTAGCATACATCCAAGACTAAATGTCACTGCCTGCATCACTATATACAACACTTTTTATCCCTGATTAAATGACACTGAAGAAAGTCGGCTTTTGACCTTATCTTTATGATGAAAAAATAATGATTGATAGTGTAAAGTAGTCACAAGACAAGATGTATTAAGCAAAGGAACTGCCAGAAAAACAAGAAACAAATCTCATTTCCAATTTACGAGGTCCATAATTGACAGCTATTAATAGCAGTGTTCAGAGTTAACATTTCAAGTCTGTCTCATTGCTTGCTGGACAATAGTGACCCTTCTTTGTCAGTGCAGGGAGTCAGGCATTAGTGGCTAGCTAAGTCTCCTACAGCAAACATAGCTGGAGCAGGTTGTATTGAGTAGTGACCCCTCTTTGTCAGTGTAGGGAGTCAGGCATTAGTGGCTAGCTAAGTCTCCTACAGCAAACATAGCTGGAGCAGGTTGTATAGTAGTGACCCCTCTTTGTCAGTGTAGAGAGTCAGACATTAGTGGCTAGCTAAGTCTCCTACAGCAAACATAGCTGGAGCAGGTTGTACAGTAGTGACCCCTCTTTGTCAGTGTAGGGAGTCAGGCATTAGTGGCTAGCTAAGTCTCCTACAGCAAACATAGCTGGAGCAGGTTGTATAGTAGTGACCCCTCTTTGTCAGTGTAGGGAGTCAGGCATTAGTGGCTAGCTAAGTCTCCTACAGCAAACATAGCTGGAGCAGGTTGTATAGTAGTGACCCCTCTTTGTCAGTGCAGGGAGTCAGGCATTGGTGGCTAGCTAAGTCTCCTACAGCAAACGTAGCTAGACAGGTTGTATAGTAGTGACCCCTCTTTGTCAGTGTAGGGAGTCAGACATTAGTGGCTAGCTAAGTCTCCTACAGCAAACATAGCTGGAGCAGGTTGTATAGTAGTGACCCCTCTTTGTCAGTGCTAGGGAGTCAGGCATTAGTGGCTAGCTAAGTAAGTCCTACAGCAAACATAGCTGGAGCAGGTTGTATAGTAGTGACCCCTCTTTGTCAGTGTAGGGAGTCAGGCATCAGTGGCTAGCTAAGTCTCCGACAGCAAACATAGCTGGAGCAGGTTGTACAGTAGTGACCCCTCTTTGTCAGTGTAGGGAGTCAGACATTGGTGGCTAGCTAAGTCTCCTACAGCAAACATAGCTGAAGCAGGTTGTATAGTAGTGACCCCTCTTTGTCAGTGTAGGGAGTCAGGCGGTAGTGGCTAGCTAAGTCTCCTACAGCAAACAGCTGAAGCAGGTTGTATAGTAGTGACCCCTCTTTGTCAGTGTAGGGAGTCAGGCATTAGTGGCTAGCTAAGTCTCCTACAGCAAACATAGCTGAAGCAGGTTGTATAGTAGTGACCCCTCTTTGTCAGTGCAGGGAGTCATTAGTGGCTAGCTAAGTCTCCTACAGCAAACATAGCTAGAGCAGGTTGTATAGTAGTGACCCCTCTTTGTCAGTGTAGGGAGTCAGGCATTGCTAGCTAAGTGGCTAGCTAGTAGTCTCCTACAGCAAACATAGCTGGAGCAGGTTGTATAGTAGTGACCCCTCTTTGTCAGTGTAGGGAGTCAGGCATTAGTGGCTAGCTAAGTCTCCTACAGCAAACATAGCTGGAGCAGGTTGTATAGTAGTGACCCCTCTTTGTCAGTGTAGGGAGTCAGGCATTAGTGGCTAGCTAAGTCTCCTACAGCAAACATAGCTGGAGCAGGTTGTATAGTAGTGACCCCCCCTCTTTGTCAGTGTAGGGAGTCAGGCATTAGTGGCTAGCTAAGTCTCCTACAGCAAACATAGCTGGAGCAGGTTGTATAGTAGTGACCCCTCTTTGTCAGTGTGAGGAGTCAGAGGGAGTCAGGTAGTGGCTAGCTAAGTCTCCTACAGCAAACATAGCTGGAGCAGGTTGTATAGTAGTGACCCCTCTTTGTCAGTGTAGGGAGTCAGACATTAGTGGCTAGCTAAGTCTCCTACAGCAAACATAGCTGGAGCAGGTTGTATAGTAGTGACCCCTCTTTGTCAGTGTAGGGAGTCAGGCATTAGTGGCTAGCTAAGTCTCCTACAGCAAACATAGCTGAGAGCAGGTTGTATAGTAGTGACCCCTCTTTGTCAGTGTAGGGAGTCAGGCATTAGTGGCTAGCTTAGTCTCCTACAGCAAACATAGCTGGAGCAGGTTGTATAGTAGTGACCCCTCTTTGTCAGTGTAGGGAGTCAGGCATTAGTGGCTAGCTAAGTCTCCTACAGCAAACATAGCTGGAGCAGGTTGTACAGTAGTGACCCCTCTTTGTCAGTGTAGGGAGTCAGGCATTAGTGGCTAGCTAAGTCTCCTACAGCAAACATAGCTGGAGCAGGTTGTACAATAGTGACCCCTCTTTGTCAGTGTAGGGAGTCAGGCATTAGTGGCTAGCTTAGTCTCCTACAGCAAACATAGCTGGAGCAGGTTGTACAGTAGTGACCCCTCTTTGTCAGTGTAGGGAGTCAGGCATTAGTGGCTAGCTAAGTCTCCTACAGCAAACATAGCTGGAGCAGGTTATTCAGAGGTGTGCTGCAACAACAGGGAGGGAGAACTCTTCAGTGATTGAGAGTAGAATGATTGATGCCTCAGCTGTATTGGAGAAATCTTGTAAGGTCTAAAGGCAGCAGGGAACCTACACCAGTGGCGGTAGCTGTGGCGACACCAACCACGACGGACATCGGGAGCTGTGTCAGTGTTAAGCATGCGGTGTGTGTGATTAGTTGTGTTACTTCTCTGTGAGTGTTGGATGTTACCTGGGAAGACATGGAGTCACAGAACTCAAGCAATTTTCTGTGAGTATTTTATGTGGGTAGATATGTTGGGGAATAATGACACATGTTGTAGTAATGTTGTCAAGTCACGCAGACTGCCATGGGAACATGCTACTGAACTTGACGCAAGTCTCGTAATCTTGCCTCAAAGCCTCCATAATAACACACATTCTGGAAAGATTTGCCCTGTTCACTGATAACCTCCAAGTATCTGATTTTTCTTGGCCAACATCAAAGTACCTAACTTGATATTCAGTTTGAAAAACTTTCAACTTTTTTCACATTTGAAAAATAATTGCACTGAAGTAATGATGTATTTTACAGAGGAGTTTGTAGGATGCATGGGTTGTTATTTAGTGTGTTTTAAAACAGGATACGAGGTTGTGTGTCGCATGCCATGTTTTGTGTGCTGGTCGTAATGGCTCCGCCATCTCCACCATGTCGTCAGACTTGTGCCCTCTCCACTCATTACTGAGAACTCAGACAACACCGACTTGCCTTTCAGTTTAGTCTCATTGTGCAAATATTTTTGACAGTTAACAAATTTTATGATATATATCAATGTTTTCAGATAGCTTATTTTGAAAGAAGGATAATATTTCCTCGTGATGTTGTATTATTAGTTTTCCATCATGTTGAAGTTGACAGATGAGGTTGACAGCTGTGTTATGTGATGTATGGCCAGGTTGCTGGGTTTGCTTGTCTTCTGGTGTTGTGTACATGTGTAGAGGGAGGCAGCTGACTGGGATGACAACACCAGTAGGAGGGGATGGACGGGGAGGCGGGGTGTCGTAGAGAGCACCTATCATAGAGGTCATAGACACAGCCACAGATTTGTCAGGGTAATATTCATGGTGTTATAGAGGAATTACACTTCTTACGCTTTCCATGAAGTGTATTCCTACTTGTGATGACCATTTTGACACTGGTAACAATTTGCTTCTGGTGATAAGGTACATGTGTTACATCACATGACAATGCATTATAACAGTATATATCTTATATTACATGACAGTGCATTACAAAGAATTATATACTGATGTTATAATGTACAAGATTTCTCAGGCAAGGGATTTGTTGTGATTTTCATCTTTGTTCGCCGGTTGAATGGGACTCCTTACCAGTTGGCTTGTGCTGAGTTTGTACAATCAATATTTCAATTAATATGCACATACTATATTACTTCTGAAATATGCTTACTACTTCTCAGACATGAAATGTTCAAGATGGCTGGTGAGCCACAGGCCTGTGGTTCTAATTTTACAGAAGGCGGAACATTCAATTGAAGTTGGGTCAAGTTCGATGTGACCTAGGTCCTAAGGGCATGTTTGTATGGTTGGTCTAACGAAGCTCAGATGAAATCAGCGAAACTCTCTTGAGATATCTTGTGTTGTGTAATTGCTGGTTAATGCATGAAGGATGTGGGAGAGTGGAGAGGCGGGGATACATGATGGCGATACATGTTCTGTAAAGGGTGAAATACATTTGCAGGCTGTGAGTCAGTGAACATGTCAAGTGAAGTAATTACTCTCCAGACTTGTTAACCCTGACAAATACAGGGGTGATTAAATGACAGTAAATGTTTGCTCCTAGGCTAAGGGTTGACTGCATCCATTGAATGCCTGAATGAACCAAGGCATTACTTATCCGAGGTTAAGGGCCTGCTGCTGCTATCATCAGCCCTGGATGTGTATATGTAGTAAACTGTTGCCTGTCAGAACCACAGTTGCAGGAACTGTTGAACACTCGGACCTAGCTGGGGATCCTTGATTCCATCGGCACCCCTCCCCAGTATAATATATGGAAAGTCTTTCAAAACATCTGTCTATCTTGTTGCTATGATCACCCTCCTGGAGAGTTCATGAACATTCAAAAACCTGCTTTGATGACAATGACAAGTCAATAACAATCTGATTACTATACATCTTTGTTTTGCGAGAGGCACACATTTGCAATTGTTCCATGACACAGATATCTGTTTACACGAACAAAACATTACAATGGATGTCATATGTCTTTTCCCCTGCTGGGTAATCCTTAGGTCTCACTGTGGAGGACTGTGTGTATATTTACATCGATTTGAACTTTGTCACAGCACCAGTGAGCAAATGTTGATGGATACTTTGCGCTTAAGAAATCAGTTATTATTATCATTTATTATAAGTATTCAGGGGAACTGTAGGTCCACAGACCTCATCTGTGCCCCTGTTACGTAAGGATTCCAGGAAGGTGTAAGTCCTCAGTCCCTGTCCTTGTCTCCTTGTGGAGATTCAGGAGCAGTGTGTAGGTCCTCAGACCCTGTCCTTGTCTCCCTGTGGAGATTCAGGGGCAGTATAGGTCCTCAGACCCTGTCCTTGTCTCCCTGTGGAGATTCAGGGGCAGTATAGGTCCTCAGACCCTGTCCTTGTTTCCCTGTGGAGATTCAGGGGCAGTATAGGTCCTCAGACCCTGTCCTTGTCTCACTATGGAGATTCAGGAGCAGTGTAGGTCCTCAGACCCTGTCCTTGTCTCCCTGTGGAGATTCAGGAGCAGTATAGGTCCTCAGACCCTGTCCTTGTCTCCCTGTGGAGATTCAGGGGCAGTGTAGGTCCTCAGACCCTGTCCTTGTCTCCCTGTGGAAATTCAGGGGCAGTGTAGGTCCTCAGACCCTGTCCTTGTCTCCCTGTGGAGATTCAGGGGCAGTGTAGGTCCTCAGACCCTGTCCTTGTCTCCTGTGGAGATTCAGGGGCAGTGTAGGTCCTCAGACCCTGTCCTTGTCTCACTGTGGAGATTCAGGGGTAGTGTAGGTCCTCAGACCCTGTCCTTGTCTCCTTGTGGAGATTCAGGGGTAGTGTAGGTCCTCAGACCCTGTCCTTGTCTCCCTGTGGAGATTCAGGGCAGTGTAGGTCCTCAGACCCTGTCCTTGTCTCACTGTGGAGATTCAGGGGTAGTGTAGGTCCTCAGACCCTGTCCTTGTCTCCTGTGGAAATTGTGGAGATTCAGGAGCAGTGTAGGTCCTCAGACCCTGTCCTTGTCTCCCTGTGGAAATTCAGGGGCAGTATAGGTCCTCAGACCCTGTCCTTGTCTCACTGTGGAGATTCAGGGGCAGTATAGGTCCTCAGACCCTGTCCTTGTCTCACTATGGAGATTCAGGGGCAGTAGAGGTCCTCAGACCCTGTGGAGATTCAGGGTCCTCAGTGTGGGTAGTACTAGGTTCACTGGAGATTCAGGGGGAGTGTAGGTCCCTCAGATCTCCAGATTCAGGGTGTAGTGTAGGTCCTCAGACCCTGTCCTTGTCTCCTGGAGATTCAGGGGCAGTGTAGGTCCTCAGACCCTGTCCTTGTCTCCCTGTGGAGATTCAGGGGCAGTATAGGTCCTCAGACCCTGTCCTTGTCTCACTATGGAGATTCAGGGGCAGTATAGGTCCTCAGACCCTGTCCTTGTCTCACTGTGGAGATTCAGGGGCAGTATAGGTCCTCAGACCCTGTCCTCGTCTCACTATGGAGATTCAGCAGCAGTGTAGGTCCTCAGACCCTGTCAAACTCAGGCAGTGTAGGTCCTGAGTGAACCATACATGTCAAGTCCCTGCTTAAAGGATCAGGAGGTAATGCTCAGCTGGTTGTTTCACAATAATCACCGACATTTTCGTTTATGTTTCAACAGTTATGTTTCTTTACCCACCGTGAGTAAGGGCGCAGGGGTAGCCTAGTGGTTAAAGCGTTGGCTCGTCACGCCGAACACCTGGGTTCAAATCCCCACATGGGTACATTGTGTGAAGCCCATTTCTGGTGTCCCCTGCCTTGATGTTGCTGGAATATTGCTCAAAGCGTGCGTAAAGCCAACCTCAGTCAGTCATTCAGTCCATGAGTAAATTTCTTTACAACTGTATGATTCACAGAAATGTCTTTGCCTGAGTTTGGCATGGTTCCCCCATAATGTCTGTAGAACACATGATCAACTACAACGTATAGCTAATGTATCTGACGACCACATGCATTTCCAACAGCCCCATATGTGTCAGCTTTGACCCCCTCCCCTCATGTTGTAAAGCAGAACAATCCACTACATGAGTCTGTGAAATCCAGATTAGCCGGTATTCCTTAACACTGATCTATGTTTAATGAGTTATGGCTCTTCCCCATTCCTTCCACCTTCATCCAATGACCAGTTGAAATCCAAACCCAGTACAGAATATGGAAGGCATTAGTCTCTCTTCCACTAGACAGATCTGTGTTGAGGAACATGCTGCTGGTGGATGTGTGACCTAGTTGAGCTTGTTATGAAAACCTGCAAAAAAGATATTTATGTAGCTGTTCTCCTGTCTACAAGGGTTTCCCATCTATCATAGGGTACAGGAAGAACATCATCATTACTGGCTGCAACAACTTCAGCTACAAAACTCCACTTTCTTGAATTGCAAAGGAATACAAAGGTTTTTGTCATCCATATCTGAATTTCAGTACCTTACTTTTTAAGAATAAAAGAAGCATGTTTCATGTGTCCCTTGAGTTATGGCGAGAGGCGAGTCTGTGAGAGGCGTGTCTGTGAGAGGTGTGTCTGTGTTCCCTGACAGGTGGAACACTGGAACAGCTGATCGGCACTGGGTCAATCCCAGCTGTCCCATCACTACCTGTGATGTTCTGTACCGAACACCACCACAAGCACTCATACAGACAGACAGACTGCTATAGGAATCAGTGTCTGAGTCTATGATAGATTCTGTCTGTATTCTGTTTTACTACGACTGTCTATCTGATTATAACACTGTCAGTTTTAAATCAGACAGTTTATCTAGGATAAGACTGTCTGTACAGAAATAGACACTGTCTTCATAGAATGTGGCGATCAGGCAGTCTACCAGGAATCTGGCCGACTTCTTTAATGAGGCAGTCTACATAGAATTAGATACAAGACGCAAGGTGTTTATTGCGCAAACATTCCATGTAGTAATGGCAACAATATTCTATAAACTACGTAAACGAGATTCATAAGTCAGAGTAACAATACATATACTTATACAAATATCTCTGTTATCTATCTTATGATCTTGATATCATCTTGATTTGTTTGAAGTTGTATATGTGATAGCAGATTATTTCTCTGCTATTAGTTTACTTACAGTCTGATTACTTAGAATGACTCTATTCAGGATCATTCTACCGATAATTTGACAGTCTACTATTATGAGTCCTAGAATCAGTTTTCCTTCCATCAGACAGTTCTCCAGGGATCAGACAATCTACTTAGAATAGGACAGTTCTCCTGGGATCAGACAATCTACTTAGAATAGGACAGTTCTCCTGGGATCAGACAATCTACTTAGAATAGGACAGTTCTCCTGGGATCAGACAATCTACTTAGAATAGGACAGTTCTCCTAGGATCAGACAATCTACTTAGAATAGGACAGTTCTCCTGGGATCAGACAATCTACTTAGAATAGGACAGTTCTCCAGGGATCAGACAATCTACTTAGAATAGGACTACTTAGGAATCAGACAAGGAATAGGACAGTTCACTCCAGGGATCAGACAATCTACTTAGAATAGGACAGTTCTCCTGGGATCAGACAATCTACTTAGAATAGGACAGTTCTCCAGGGATCAGACAATCTACTTAGAATAGGACAGTTCACCTGGGATCAGACAATCTACTTAGAATAGGACAGTTCTCCTGGGATCAGACAATCTACTTAGAATAGAATGGGACAGTTCTCCTGGGATCAGACAATCTACTTAGAATAGGACAGTTCTCCTGGGATCAGACAATCTACTTAGAATAGGACAGTTCTCCTGGGATCAGACAATCTACTTAGAATAGGACAGTTCTCCTAGGATCAGACAATCTACTTGGAATAGGACAGTTCTCTTAGAATGGGACATGGGATCAGACAATCTACTTAGAATAGGACAGTTCTCCTGGGATCAGACAATCTACTTAGAATAGGACAGTTCTCCTGGGATCAGACAATCTACTTAGAATAGGACAGTTCTCCTGGGATCAGACAATCTACTTAGAATAGGACAGTTCTCCTGGGATCAGACAATCTACTTAGAATAGGACAGTTCTCCTGGGATCAGACAATCTACTTAGAATAGGACAGTTCTCCTAGAATCAGACAATCTACTTAGAATAGGACAGTGGGATCAGACAATCTACTTAGAATAGGACAGGATCAGACAATCTACTTAGAATAGGACAGTTCTCCTAGGATCAGACAATCTACTTAGAATAGGACAGTTCTCCTGGGGGATCAGATCAGACAATCTACTTAGAATAGGACAGTTCTCCTGGGATCAGACAATCTACTTAGAATAGGACAGTTCTCCAGGGATCAGACAATCTACTTAGGAATAGGACAGTTCTCCTGGGATCAGACAATCTACTTGGAATAGGACAGTTCTGCTAGAATCAGACAGTTCACTGTGGAACAGACATTCTACTGTGTATTAGAGATATCAGAGATGCCTACAAGTGATCTTACTGCTTTTATCATAGTGATTTTTCCATACTGTATTCTGTTAAGTTACTAACCCACATTTGCCTGAAATTGATTTCATATTGATTGAAGCCTTCTGGCTATAAAATCTGTCTGTGAATAAAATTATGTATAAAAATATTTGGATCAATCCTATTTTATATATTTCGCTTCCATATAAATAAGGATGTCCTGAGTCAATGGCAATTTCACCCTTCTAATTTGACACCAGCAGAGATGGAGAGGGAAGAAGTAGATGGGGAAAGCAGGGCATGCATGTTTCACCACCCTTCCTATGTCTTGAACCTCTGACCTGCATCAATCATCCCTCTAGATAATATGGACACCGACATAATTTCAATCATTAAAATCAGTTTCACCTGTTGCTTAGCAGAGATCTCAGAACATCCCTTTACAGGGACTGTGTGGGTGAGAACAGCCTTTCATTAACTGTAATGACCAATGTTTCATTACATCAAACATCAAACTTTACTGGTATTTTTACATGTCATGAACATCGACTAGCTAAAGGGCCATTACTGACTGTTAGACTTCACTGACACGGTTACACAGTATTAAGCCTATTATTTTATGTGACAGATAATTCAGTTGTGTCACATTTTTGTGATATATTTACATCGTGTCTCCATAAATTATGGTTGTATCAATCCTTAATATATATACTTATGTTGTATTAACCTGCAGCAGCTTATGTTACATTAAATGTGGTTATTTCAAACTTTACTGAAACTTGTACATGTCATTAAATACCCATGAAGGTCCGGGTTAGAATTGGTCTTCAGTAACCTATGCATGTCATGAGAGACGACTAACATGATCTGGTGGTCAGGCTTGCTGACTTGGTTGACACACGTCATCGTATCCTGTATATAGAGAATCTCACCCAAGTGTCTACTGATATCAATTATATCAACACGAGTTGATAAAGTTACAAATATCGAAGGCTTGCCGAGGATATTTTTACCTTTATCAACGAGTGTTGATGTAATTGATATCAGTAATCGCGAGGGTGAGATTCTATTTATCATAAAAAATCATTCTTCATTAGTTTTCAATGAAAAATGTACATCTCTCAACACTGTACTACCATTAAACTTGCAGTGCAGTGATGTCATAGCATTGTGATGTCATCAAGTTGATGATGTCATCATCATTGTCAGGGCATTGTACAAAGCTATATCTACTTTCAAAACGATATCTCCTAGGAGATATCATATGATCTCACACAAGCGATATCTCCTGTGGAACAGTTTTGGTTGATGAAGATTGATGCTCATACTATTGATCACTGGATTGTCTGGTACAAACTCACTCACTCACTTACCCACTCACTAACTCACCCACTCACTCACTCACTTTTCCTCATCTTTTTCTTCTCAATATTATCATAAGTGAGGTAATTACCCCTTTGTTGGTGCTGCAATTATCCCCCCTGAGTGTATTGCATGCTACAGAGTTCCGCCACCAGCTGAGTATTCTGTGATGATCAGCGGAGCGCGAAACAACTACTGTAACAGATACAGTGGCTGTAACAGATCTAATGGATATACAACCCATGGCTATATTGATAGTGCGGATGATTTCTTATTTGATTACCAAAGGCATGTACCGACAAAGATATTGTGTTGAAGCATGGGATCAGCTTGATGGCATCATTTATGAAGTAATGGTATTTTTAATGAAACTCTGGAGAAATTGCCGGTATTTATTGCCTTCATTATTTAGATAATAATGGTAGGGGTTGATAACTGAATGACTGACCGTGGAATAACAATTTTATTGCTAATTCTTCATGTTTATATAACTGCAGTCCATATTACATAAAGGACTAATTTGCCCTGGAGGGAGCACGGCATGTTCAGGAGATGAATGGATTGGGCAGCTTGGTTTCACCGCCATTCTCCCAGCAGGAATCTCAAATAACTAAAAACTAATACGTCTGGATTAATGAGCGTCATAAGCTGATGTCTTGAAAGGTTTTGTTTCTGGGAAGAAAATAATTTTGTTAAGTTGTATTTTTTGTAATATTTTTAATTCCTAAGTCCCTGTTTCAGAATTGATCGGGTTTCCAGGGTAACGCCTTACAGGAATGAAATGAATTTGTGAAGACTGAGATAATGTCTTCAAATAGTTTTATGGGTTTTGAAAGCAGTAACAATAGAAGGATATAGTTGAAAAAAAACTATGGTAATTAATTTCACCAAGACATTAATAAATGCACTCATTCACAACCACAAATCTGCTTTAATATGGTGGTTCTCCAAAGGTGATTGTATGGTCTCATTTGATTTCCTTGAAGTTGAACATAGACAAGGTACAGTGACATAACTGAAATGAAAAGGCCATTATAGGAGTGTGTTGTTTGGAGGTTTTGTTTATGTGCGAAAACACAATGGAAAATATTACATGTAATACAAGATACCCTGAAGACACCAGGTCCTGAGCAATAGTAACACTGACTCGACTTTCAGTACAGATTCCTTGTGATTATTTAAAGGGTTTTGCTGCATTTAATCTTGTTACATTCATCATGTTAATGGTTTATGTTACCTGTCTCAACATTGCATTACTTGTTTCATATCTGTCACTGTCCATATAGTACACACCTGTAGTATCTGAGTTTTACTCACTCCTGTAGTATCAGTTTTACACTCCTGTAGTATCAGTTTTATCAGAGTTTTACACCCTGTAGTATCAGAGTTTTACACCCCTGTAGTATCAGAGTTTTACACACCTGTAGTATCAGAGAATTTTATACACCTCAGAATTTTACACACCCAGTAGTATCTGAGAGTTTTACACACCTGTAGTATCACACCTGTAGTATCTGAGTTTTACACACCTGTAGTATCTGAGTTTTACACACCTGTAGTATCAGAGTTTTACACACCTGTAGTATCAGAGTTTTACACACCTGTAGTATCTGAATTTTATACACCTGCAGTGTCTGAGTTTTATACACCTGCAGTGTCAGAGTTTTACACACCTGCAGTATCAGAGTTTTACACACCTGTAGTATCTGAATTTTATACACCTGCAGTGTCCGAATTTTATACACCTGTAGTATCTGAATTTTATACACCTGCAGTGTCAGAGTTTTACACACCTGCAGTGTCAGAGTTTTACACACCTGCAGTGTCAGAGTTTTACATACCTGTAGTATCTGAGGTTTACATACCTGTAGTATCTGAGGTTTACACTTATGAGTCTGACACCCCTGTAGTATCTGAGTTTTTACACACCTTTTGTATCTGAATTTATTGAGATCTGCAAGTCATCGATACAGTGACCTAAGATCTGTTCCTGAGTGCAATGGCATCAGTCCTTTCTCACTGCAAGGCTTCTAAGCTCGTCATTCTGAATATACAATTATCAAACTGCCACGATATCTCCTTTATGAATACTTAAAGCTGATTGGGAATCTGCCCTGCAGATGACCAGATCCACTCAAGGCTCGTGACTCCACAAAATTGGATTTCATATGTTCCAATCAAAGACAGATCTCCTCAGTCAAGCCTTTCTGGCAGTGCCCTCATCTCAGCTGGTAGAGGAGTGCTGTAGAAAATATTCACTGCATTCAAGTTTGGCACCCATGGTACCACTGTGGCTGAATATTTCTGAAATTCTGCCGTTCAAAGAGGCCCTAGTTGGACGTGAAGAGGATTTTCATGGCTTCTCTGTCAAAGAAAGTCAGGACAAAATGAGATCGCAGCAGAAGTGTTGATATTCAGTCTTAGATAATTCAGTGTGTGTCGCTATAGGCAGCCAATTCCGAGGCCAATCCTGACAGCTAGACACATGAATCAGGTGACCCAGTGCTGTCAAAGGTGACCCAGTACTGTCACAGGTGATCCAGTATTGTCACAGGTGACCCAGTACTGTCACAGGTGACCCAGTACTGTCACAGGTGATCCAGTATTGTCACAGGTGACCCAGTACTGTCACAGGTAACCCAGTACTGTCACAGGTGACCCAGTACTGTCACAGATGATCCAGTATTGTCACAGGTGACCCAGTACTGTCACAGGTGATCCAGTATTGTCACAGGTGACCCAGTACTGTCACAGGTGATCCAGTATTGTCACAGGTGACCCAGTATTGTCACAGGTGACCCAGTACTATCACAGGTAGGGGCGGTGGGGTAGCCTGATGGATAAAGCGTTGGCTCGTCACGCTGAAAACCCGGGTTCGATTCCCCACATGGGCACAATGTGTGCAGCCCATTTCTGGTGTACCCCGCCGTGATATTGCTGGAATATTGCTAAAAGCGGCGTAAAACCATACTTACTCACCCACTGTCACAGGTGACCTAGTATTGTTACACTGTAGTATTTCCTGCCTTGTTACAGGTGATTTCCTGCCTGGCATAGTATTGTTACAGTACTGCAATACCCAACATTTCCTCAACCCTGTACCTCATATACTGTACCCAACAGGAGTCAACCCCTGTACCCTGTTTGTTCTGCAATACCCAACAGGCCACCTCAACCCTGTACCTCTACAGTACTGCAATACCCAACAGGCCACCTCAACCCTGTACCTCTACAATACTGCAATACCCAACAGGCCACCTCAACCCTGTACCTCTACAGTACTGCAATACCCAACAGGCTGCCTCAACCCTGTACCTCTACAGTACTGCAATACCCAACAGGCTGCCTCAACCCTGTACCTCTACAGTACTGCAATACCCAACAGGCCACCTCAACCTTGTACCTCTACAGTACTGCAATACCCAACAGGCCACCTCAACCCTGTACCTCTACAATACTGCAATACCCAACAGGCCACCTCAACCCTGTACCTCTACAATACTGCAATACCCAACAGGCCACCTCAACCCTGTACCTCCTCAACCCTGTACCCTCCTACAGTACTGCAATACCCAACAGGCCACCTCAACCCTGTACTCTCTGCAATCAAACCTCACTGTACCTCTACAGTACTGCAATACCAACAGGCCACCTCAACCCTGTACCTCTACAGTACTAATACCCAACAGGCCGCCTCACCCAACAGTACTGCAATGCCAACAACCCTGTACCTCTACAGTACTGCAATACCCAACAGGCCACCTCAACCCTGTACCTCTACAGTACTGCAATACCCAACAGGCCACCTCAACCCTGTACCCCTCTACAGTACTGCAATACCCAACAGGCCACCTCAACCCTGTACCTCTACAGTGCTGCAATACCCAACAGGCCACCAACCCTGTACCTCTACAGTACTGCAATACCCAACAGGCCACCTCAACCCTGTACCTCTACAGTACTGCAATACCCAACAGGCCACCTCAACCCTGTACCTCTACAGTACTGCAATACCCAACAGGCAGCCTCAACCCAACAGGCCACCTCAACCCTGTACCTCTACAGTACTGCAATACCCAACAGGCCACCTCAACCCTGTACCTCTACACCCTGTACCTCTACAGTACTGCTGCAACCCTGTACCTCTACAGTACTGCAATACCCAACAGGCCACCTCAACCCTGTACCTCTACAGTACTGCAATACCCAACTCTACAGTACTGCAATACCAAACAAGCCGCCTCAACCCTGTACCTCTACAATACTGCAATACCCAACAGGCCACCTCAACCCTGTACCTCTACAGTACTGCAATACCCAACAGGCCACCTCAACCCTGTACCTTTTCTTGAAATAGAAACCCTATTTTAGGTTCATTTTTCATATTTTTGTCTGAAGAATGTCACTTTGCATTTATAGGTTTAATTAATCAGACGTAATGTCATATTGATTACTGTAAGGCGATCTCCTGCACCGAGAGTTTGATGGAGGTTGCGTAGAGGAAGGTGTGATTGTCTGACAGAATCGTCTC
This sequence comes from Haliotis rubra, assembly GCF_003918875.1. Lineage (NCBI taxonomy): Eukaryota > Metazoa > Mollusca > Gastropoda > Lepetellida > Haliotidae > Haliotis > Haliotis rubra. The sequence continues at coordinate 404,525 of NW_025765259.1, forward strand.
TGTTTTCCAATTACTGTGTGTTTCATGGCTGTTAGATCGGTAGCGCAGTTAATAAAGAGAACAATGTGAATCAATTCATTATCACTCCCTATAATTAATATGTCAATACAAATACTCTGGCCTATTCGGATGAAAAATAGAGGTCCCAGTTCTCAGCTTGTATAATGTCAAGTGTGGGTTGGAACATTCCAGCTGTATGACGGCAACATGTAGATAATTATGTCAGGACCAGACAATCCAGTGATTTGCATTCTGAATAAAGATCCAAACCACTGGACTATGATAAGGTGTTGTAAGCTGTCACCAAGCCTGTCCACCAATCCCTGGGGTGGTGGGGTAGCCTTGTGGATTAAGTGTTTGCTCGTCACACTGAGGTTCAATTCCCCACATTTGTACAATGTGTGAAGCGCATTTGTGGTGTCCTCCATCGTGATATTGTTGGAATATTGCTAAGTGAAAACCTATGCTCAGTCACTCATTCACTAACCACCAATGCCACTTTTAAAGCTGACATATCCAGACCTATATACACTTGGCATTCAACTACCCACTCCTTCACTTGTACATGTATCTGACAACCCTTTGATAATATACTCATCAAAAGCAACTCAGAAGTTGAAAATGGGATGTTATTGTGTCATCTTTATCTCTTATTATCTGCTTATTATCTGAGTCCTTAGTAATAACCCTGAATATACTGAACAAATCCTTAACAAAGTGCTAAGTTTAAATGTATGGCAATGTAGCCAGATCGGAATCATCCATTATATATAATGGCACAGGGTAGGGTAGTGGTTGAAGCGTTGGCTCGCCATACCGAAGATAAGTGTTGTAAGCAGTCACCAAGTCTGACCACAATCCCTGGGGAGGTAGGGTAGTGGTTGAAGCGTTGGCTCGCCATACCGGAGATAAGGTGTTGTAAGCTGTCACCAAGTCTGACAACAATCCCTGGGGAGGTAGGGTAGTGGTTGAAGCGTTGGCTCGCCATACCGAGATAAGGTGTTGTAAGCTGTCACCAAGTCTGACAACAATCCCTGGGGAGGTGGGGTAGTGGTTGAAGCGTTGGGCCATACCGGAGATGAGGTGTTGTAAGCTGTCACCATGACAACAACCGAAGATACCGAAGAGGTGTTGTAAGCTGTCACCAAGTCTGACAACAATCCCTGGGGAGGTAGGGTAGTGGTTGAAGCGTTGGCTCGCCATACCAAAGATGAGGTGTTGTAAGCTGTCACCAAGTCTGACAACAATCCCTGGGGAGGTAGGGTAGTGGTTGAAGCGTTGGCTCGCCATACCAAAGATGAGGTGTTGTAAGCTGTCACCAAGTCTGACAACAATCCCTGGGGAGGTAGGGTAGTGGTTGAAGCGTTGGCTCGCCATACCAAAGATGAGGTGTTGTAAGCTGTCACCAAGTCTGACAACAATCCCTGGGGAGGTAGGGTAGTGGTTGATGCATTGGCTCGCCATACCGAAGATAAGGTGTTGTAAGCTGTCACCAAGTCTGACCACAATCCCTGGGGAGGTGGGGTAGCCTTGTGGTTTAAGTGTTTGCTCATCACAATGAAGACCTGGGTTTGATTCCACAAATGGGTACAACATGAAACACATTTCTGGTATCTCCCACCAAGAATTTCCTGGAATATATCTCTATAACAGTGGTGTTAAAACACTTGCTCACTCCTCGTTGAATGTAGATCCAATGGTTTGAAATCCACCCGTCTCCAATATCCATCAGTATATTTAGAGTTTGACTAGAAGCTAATATGGCACTCTCAGTTAAGCAAGTGATTGTCATCCTTCAGCTAACACAATATCAATCTAGCTGACATTATGTCCATCTCACTTCACTAAAGATATTTATATATCCTCCATTACTTAGAAACAGATTGTCACTATAAAGGCCATAAGGTCGCATTGGGCATTAAAGAGAAATTGTGGCCATTTTATGGCAGCAAGAAACAGATAGTCCAACATTCATACTTGGAACATTTTTTTCAGATTATTTAAACAAAAACCCTCATAGACGTGCTTTCATCTCCATATGAAACAGAGATTGAATAGACTGAACTATTAAATAAAGTCTTTGATGTCAAAGAAATGTTTTTTCTGTATTTAGTATCTCTATATCAAAAAGTCTCTTGAATAAATTTATCATTTGAACATCTTGATAAGACAAAGATGGTGGTGTATTTCCAATCGATTGACCTTTTCGGTAATGGGTTGTGTGAGCTGAGTATCCATTGTCGTCTTTACTGAACCTGAAATGCAAGAAGGATAATGTTGATATATATACAGTGTTTAGAATGCATGAAATAATGGTCATGTTTACTATCTGACAGTCAACAATTTGACGTCGTGTTACATTGAAGAGGGAGAGGAGCAGTCTTGTGGATGGAGAAGGCTGTTCCCTGTTGCCCCAACTGCAATGGTTCATCATGGTAGCTACATTGGCATCCCGTCTGGCAGTCAACAATTTGATGTAGTTGTGTTACAGTGAGAACCCTATCGGTTGGAGGAGGTTGTTCCCTGTTTCCCGACCGCCTCCGTGGTGTAGTGGTTAGAGCGTCCGCCCGGAGAGAGGAAGGTCTCAGGTTCGATCCCCGACCGCGTCATACCAAAAGACGTTAAAATATGGTACTTGTTGGTCCCTGCTTGGCGCTCGGCATTAATGGGTACAACAAGGACTGGTCGGCTTGGAGTCAGTATAATGTGTCTGAGTGGGGTATTCATGCTTCACTGAGGCATGGTATCTCAGTGGGCTAGCACTATAAAACCAGCTTAAGTCTGGGCTAGTACAAGCAGCTGCACATACACATACACACGCATGCACGTCATCATATGAGCGAAATATTCTCAAGCATGACGTTAAACCCAATTTCACCTCACCTCACCCTGTTTCCCCTAGACTTGCACAAGGTAAACATTAATAGTTTAAATGATAATTTCAAAAAGATAATAAATAAGAGACTGAGGTACTGTCCGCTTATCTAGATTTGCCTCTTCGAAGGATAGAATTACTTTACATCCATGTGCTTGACATTAAGTACAGGCTTGGAGCAAGGCTATGTTTCCCCCAACTGCACCCGTTCATCATGGGAAAATATTGTGGATTATTTTTGAAAAAATACCTGCTAAACTTATCTCCCAGAAATCTGCTGGGCAGTGACTGTGTGGAGACTAACCAGCCTACTGGGCAGCTGAGTTAACCACTGGCCTTTTGTCAGATCGGCTGGCCATTAGCTGAAGACAGAGCTGTTATGTTGCCCCCCTGAGACATCGGTGAAGTGTGAAGTTAACTGTTTCAAGCAGTGTCTGATCCTCCACACTGAAGCACAGGGAACACATTAGGTGTTTCCCTAAGCAATTGATGCTTAAAATATGCCTCTGTTCACCCATCAGTAAATGGGTACCTGACAGCATGAGAAGGTAATTCGTCTGTTAACTTTTGAGCACTTCACATGCTGCTTGTATCCTCCCAGGGGAGATGAAAATATTAATTGAGTTCTCATTGGTCGATTGACCAGGGTAAACAGTTGGAGGTATTATGGTCCGAGTCTAATTGAGCAGCTAATGTTGGAGAGAGTGCTATACAAATTCATAATAATAGTATGTTTGATCTGCATGTCAACACCACATTCCTGTGACCAGTCTCTTCAGGCATTCTTCCCTTGACAAGCTGACATGCTCAGCCTAGGGCTGCTCAAAGCACACTTCCCAGTGGACGAATGGCAATGATTGGCTGACACAGGTAAACTTAAAGACAAATTAGAAATATCTGAACACAGCATGAGTATGCTCACGGTACTGCAATCAAGGGAATGCTTGTGAGTTTAATCCATATTGATATAATCTGAGATTTCTAAGTGAAACACAGCCTTCATGCCCATGAAGGCCTTTGTATACCATAATACACACATTACCAAGACAACTGTTTCATGTCCGTAAATGCCTTTGTGTACCGTAATGTCCTCATTAACTAGACAGCTATTTTCCATGCACTGGATAGTCAGATGAGGCCTTGGAAATCAAATCAATATTATGGGTAAATATTTTTGCATTTCCATGCAATCATGGCTGGTCTACACAAAACCACCAGATTAACTTGTGTTAGTATGCTGAAGGTTGGAAAGCAGTACATGTATTTGTTCAGGTCGGCAGCCAGTATGACACCCTTGTCTTCACAAAGACAGGTTCGCGTAATCAACGGACAAATTCTTGGTCGATAGTGTCTCGAACATTAATGTTCCTCCACCTTTGTCAGTTGGCAATTTATGGAGATGTATTAAGCTGCACAGCAAATCACTTCAGCTTACAGAGTTCCACATTCTGCTGCCAAATATCATAATAGTCATTGATAGTTACACTGGTACAATTCTGCTCCCAAATCCAATTACCAAGCTTACTCCTCACGATGGCTCCACTGGCAACTGCTAAACAATATCCAAGCCACGAATTTTTAAATATTAAAGAAATGAGACCATTCCCCACTTGGCGAGGCTTACAATTTCCCAGAATACATTTCTTCATTACAGTAATGCAATTTTCACCGTTTCATGGGCGAAGTGAGCAATATTTGTGTGAGAATGGCACCAACCATGCCAAGCCTTGACTCTGTCCATAGAAATTCCTGTTATGTATTGATCTTCAGAGGGGGACAACCCCTGAAATTAGCAATAACTCACTGACCAGGCGATACGGGACCGCATTGCCTCCCACCAGGGCTGTCTGGTGAAGATAATATTTACCCAGATTTGCCAAGACTTTGTTTGTTTTTTTCATGAAGTCAGGTCAGTGGCGGGAAGAAAAATGTAATTTGGACTTCATCAGGACGGACTTGTGAATGAACTACATCCTTGAGTGGTGGTACTGTGTTACTCAATGAATGAACGGAGATGTTTGCAGACCAGTTCGATTAAATCTCCCCTGGAGTGTATTCTGGGAGTCGTGTAGTAGGTTGGTGAATCGTACTGTGGATAGCTTCCTATTGATGTCCTCCATGTTCCGATATGGCAGCATTAAATACATGGAACCACTGAGCTTCTAGTCAATATCTAAAACCCAAGTTTGAGCTGCTGTTTCATGGAAGGTCATGCCGACTGTGTTGTAAGTATCAATATGGAACCCCATCGGTGTCATGTGTCAGTCCTGCACTGGGTGGATACGGTTTGTATTTCACTTCCATGTTATCATCTGTATTGGAATATTTCAAGTTTTTATATTTTTGTGTGTTAGAATTAATGTTTGTATTTTTGTTCCTGTATAACAATATCAGTATCATGTTTGGATGTATGAAGGCATTGTGCTATATGATGATCTGTGTCACAATACAGATATTTTCTAGAGGTCTTGTATGGATACAAAATGATTCATGTTTAGTTTAAGGGGGAATATGGTACATGGTTCGAAAATGAATTATTAGAATGTAGCAACGTTAACCTCTTGTCTGAAGACTCAGTCTAGTGAAACTTAGTTTGGACCAGTTTGCTTTGCTATACTATAGTACGTAGTCAATGCGCTAAGAATTAGATCAACTTAAAATAATGACCAACACAAGTTGTGTCTGACAGATTTGATATATGTGGCACATACTAGATGCTTCAGGTATTATTCCTAAAGGAAAGCTGTTCTCTCTGTTCCAGTCATACTGCTGTTATGTCAGTGAAGGAGCTATGGTTTGGTTGTGTTTCTCATGTTCACTGATGATGACGGGCAACTGTTCAGTCTTTATGGATAATTTGTATCACACTTGATGCATCATGTAACATACATATTTGGGATTACACTTTCTCAGATGCCATTATTTTATGTAGATAAATATTTTGCAAGAAAGTAGATATGAAGTTAGGCCCAGGATTCGGTAATAGTTGCAACATGTTGCACACATCTGTGGTAGTGTTTTGCTGTTGCCTCCATACAGTGGAAGTGGGAAGTGTGAAGTGTGAAGCTTATTGTGGCCACTCATGCTTGGGACACATCTGTCAGTGATATTGTGGTACTTGTTCACCTTTGTGGACTCTGTTAGGATTGTTTTCAGTCTTCAATAGAGTCACTTTAGTATGCAGTATTTCTTGATATCTGTCCTTCAACCTGACGGAGGACCAGTCACCGGTTCAGAGACAACCTTGCTATGTCTGCGATAATAGTTGATGTTAACTGATGTATGTGTTTACAATGAGGGGAGGAATCCTTGTCTGTTGTTTAGCCTATATCCACCTCAGAGTCTCATGACAAGCCCCTGCATGGAATGGCTACATTTTGGTGAATCTGTTGGCGATACTGATAGTAGATATGCCAACAGGTGTACAATTTACCAACTCACTCATGCTAGATGGCTAGTAGGTTCTGTATCCATAGGCTGGTTTGGGTAGCCATGTGGTCAAGCGTTGGCTCATCTCACACTGACGATCAGGCTTTGATACCTGACAATGTGTGAAATATCTCGAGTGCTATATATTTGAGTGGCATAGAACCTTTTGCTGACTCACTCACTCACTCACTGTCACTCACTCACACTCACTCACTCACTGTCACTCACTCACTCACTCACACACTCACACTCACTCACTCACTCACACACTCACTCACCCGGGTCTGGGGGTTAACATGGCACATCACAGTCAGGAGGTTAACATGGGCACATTGCAGTCTGGGGGTAAACATGGGTTCGTTGCAGTCTGGGGGTTAACATGTGTACATTGCAGTCAGGAAGTTAACATGGGTACATCACAGTCAGAAGGTTAACATGGGCACATTGCAGTCAGGAGGTTAACATCATGGTACATTGTAGTCTGGGGGTTAACATGGGTACATTGCAGTCAGGAGGTTAACATCATGGTACATTGTAGTCTGGGGGTTAACATGGGTACATTGCAGTCAGGAGGTTAACATCATGGTACATTGTAGTCTGGGGGTTAACATGGGTACATCACAGTCAGAAGGTTAACATGGGCACATCACTGTCGGGGTAACATGGGCACATCACAGTTGGGGGTAACATGGGCACATCGCAGCCAGTGGGTAACATGGGCACATCACAGTCAGTGGTTAACATGGGGCACATCATAGTTGGGGGTTACATGGGCACATCGCAGTCGTGGGTACCATGGGCACATCACAGTCAGAGGTTAACATGGAGACAGGACATGTGGGAGCTGTGGTCGGCACATCAAAGTCAGGGAGCAGTGGACATGCCTTGGTCAATACCAGCCATGTACAACACAAATAGACTGCAGGGACCTCGCTAAACTTCACACCCATAAAAACCTAGGAAGACATGCTCACTATTGATCCTTCTTTAAATTGGTTCTCTGGGGCTTCTCTTCATGGTGCTTGCCCTAATCGAGAAGCAGCAGCCATCTTGTACAACTTATCTCCATCCCACATCCTAAACCTCTAGCTCAGTCTGACAACCAAACCTACATCTAAATCTGGCACCCCAAACCTACATCTAAATCTGACAAACCTACAGCTAAATCTGACATCCCAAACCTACATCTAAATCTGACATCCCAAACCTACATCTAAATCTAATATCCCAAACCTACATCTAAATCTGACATCCCAAACCTACATCTAAATCTGACACCCCAAACCTACATCTAAATCTGACATCCCAACCTACATCTAAATCTGACATCCCAAACCTACATCTAAATCTGACATCCCAAACCTACATCTAAATCTGACATCCCAAACCTACATCTAAATGTGACAAACCTACAACTAAATCTGACATCCCAAACCTACATCTAAATCAGACACCCCAAACCTACATCTAAATCTGACACCCCAAACCTACATCTAAATCTGACAAACCTACAACTAAATCTGACATCCAAAACCTACATCTAAATCAGACACCCCAAACCTACATCTAAATCTGACACCCCAAACCTACATCTAAATCTGACACCCCAAACCTACATCTAAATCTGACACCCCAAACCTACATCTAAATCTGACATCCCAAACCTACATCTAAATCTGACATCCCAAACCTACATCTAAATCTGACACCCCAAACCTACATCTAAATCTGACACCCCAAACCTACATCTAAATCTGAAATCCCAAACCTACATCTAAATCTGACACCCCAAACCTACATCTAAATCTGACACCCCAAACCTACATCTAAATCTGACACCCCAAACCTACATCTAAATCTGACATCCCAAACCTACATCTAAATCTGACATCCCAAACCACATCTAAATCTGACGCCCCACAACTGCATCTAAATCTAACACCCCAAACCTACATCTAGATCTGACGCCCCACGACTGCATCTAAATCTAACACCCCAAACCTACATCTAAATCTGACATCCCAAACCTACATCTAAATCTGACATCCCAAACCTACATCTAAATCTGACACCCCAAACCTACATCTAAATCTGACACCCCAAACCTACATCTAAATCTAACACCCCAAACCTACATCTAGATCTGACACTCCAAACCTCTAGTGCAATCTTTACTCCTAAATCTCTAGCCTCCATTGGACTGTCTCAACCTCCAGCCTACACCAGACGTCACTTTGACACCATTATGGCTCTAAGAAAGAGGAAAATACCCACTAATCGATTACCATTAAGTTTAGTTGTAGTTTATGGGAAGAAAAAAGTGACGTCTGAAGATTATTTCCTTCATTTATATGTTATCATTTCCATGTTAGTTGACATCTTGATTCTGTGTATTAACCCCATGTTGGACACTTTAAATAATTAAAAAGGGTCTCTAGTTCCTTGCACTGACATTTTCTACAAAACTCAGCAATATAAATAATTATGTGATCCCTAAACCCACCCAAGCAGTCATCTTGTGTGTCACTCCATTGTCTCCCACTACAGTCACAGCAGAAGGGACGGAGCCTCATCATGGAGTAAAGTGTTGTTAAACGACTGCATTTAGATAAGACAAGACATTTCAGGTTAAGCCAAACGTCTCTCATCAGAATTCGGTCTGTGAGCTCACATGCTGGAGAAATCCACAATATTTCCCTGTAACTGCTAGGGGGAAAGTGCCTGCTCCTAGAGTCTGGTTTGAGGATTTGTAGACAACATTCTGTTTCCTCAGTAATACATTTAATGGAACTGTTCAGATTAAGGGTTAAAAAGGTGAAATGTATTTGGGGTCCATCTGCCTGAGGATCTCAAGATCCAAGGGATATTCCACCCTGGTTCATTACATCCTCGGAAACACATGTTTATCCCAGGCCACAGAGTGCATTCTCTTGTTACACAACATCACAGGAGATCAATCACAATGGAAGGTCAGGAAATAATGTTCCCAGAGGTTGTACATGGCTATGACTAGAATTATATCAGGAACTTTTGTTACAGAAATGCTGACCTTCAATTCACCTCTGCTGACCTTACTGTGCCTCTTATCATTAGTCAGTGGCAGCATGTCGTGAGTGAGTGAGTTAGGTTTTACGCCGCTTTTAGCAATATTCCAGCAATATCACAGTGAGGGACACCAGAATTGGGCTTCACACATTGTACCCATGTGGGGAATCGAACCCGGGTCCTCGGCGTGACGAGCGGACGCTTTATTCACCCAGCTATCCCACCACCCCTCATTGTGTTGAACAAAGACGACATTTCTATAGAAGTACAACTTCTATGTTATATTATATGTGACGTTTCAGTTTAGATGTTAACATCATTATGAAGCAAGGGAGTGATGTTCTACACAGAAACGTCACACAGATTGTAATAAAGAAGTTCATAGCACTATCAGACCAACTTCTAAATGCCACTCAAACAAGTTATGGCATTGTGTTGTCTTCAATGGCCGTGACCCCAAACCTTCAACAGTCTCTATAATCAAACACTGGTTTGTCAGACATTTTAACTTTGAAATGGAATGAAGCAATGATATTGATTATCATAGTGTTTTAGTATGATGACTTTAATGGAGTTGATTTAAAAATGAGGGAAGCTACAATGAATACTTATGCCAGACCAATTGTATTTTTTGTTTTAAGGATCCGCCAGTCGTATTTTTCAAGAATAAGAAGAAAAAAAATAATTAATTTTCCCCGCTCAAAAAATAAAATCCTAATGTTTTTATTGGCCAAAAATGTCCACATACAAGAAAAATTAGATGTTTTTTGCCCCATATACACTTCATAAATTGCCAAAAGTAACATACTTTGAGTATTTAGAAGGAATATTACTTTGACTGGTGATTTTATTTTATTTTTTTTCCATCCTGCCTTTAGGTTTTCTGAGGACAAAAATCCGTAAAACAAGAAGTAAAATTGGTCTGGCCTTAATTAACAATGTCATTTTCTTTTGTGAGAAAAAAACCCCATCCTTTGCTCAGTATCCTTCAAGAAGTAGACAAGGTCGCGACCATCTCCTCCATACAACCATATTTAAGATTCACTTTGAATTATATTCTTAAACTGAGTCTTCTAATTGTCATCTACTGATTCTGGTCCTAACAAGCAAAATATTTGCCTAGATACATATTTAGTTGTGTGCATCATTGATGACGGAAGTTTTGCTGCTGAAGCGTCAGCGCAGATGGTAGTCAGACTGTAGATCGTCTCAAAATCCATCAATGAATATCAACGAGACAGCAGTGATGGGAAAATCAGAACAAAAGAGGATCGTAAAACAAGCAGGCTGGGCTTGGCATCATCAATGATAATAGTCTTCGTGGAAACACCACACTTATGATCGACTGGGCAGTATTCTTCTGAAATCTCATCTTTAGAAGCAGACATTTTGACGATAGATGAAGTTTTTTAGTTCAAATTTGTGCATTTCAAACATTTGCAATGCAGTGAACTGACATGCGTGAAGCAACATTTTGTGATGTTTCCAAGATGTTTGTGCAGATGTAGCCTGGAAGCTGGTGTTGTGATGTTGTAGGTAGCTCACTCTGCTGGAGTCAGCATCAGACAAATGGCCATCATGTAAGTAGCAGCAGCATCCAGACAGACTGGACATGCCGTTGGTTGATTTAGGAACAAACTAAAGGATTTATTGCTTGATTCAGCAGCTCCTATTTATCATGGGTTGGAGTTCAACATGAAAACAATCTGAACTCAGTGAAGCGTACAAGAAAATCTATCTGGAGGATTTCATCCAAATCTTGCTGCATTAGTGTTGATGGTGTGTCACAATGGTTTATCTGGATAGCTGTGATTAAGTATACTACTCAGAGTTTGTTAAGGATCACCACTTTCAAAGGTAATGCATCAAATTATGTTTATCTGTTGAAAAAGCCAAAGAAATATTTTTTGAAGACATGTTTAATGAGAAAATGTCTGTTGTCACATGTCGAACAATCCCAAAACATAACGTGATTAATAACCAGCCAGTGTAATGTAAGAAAGAGTCACTAAATATAATTCATTGTCCAAATATGAGAGGGTGATCTGCAGTTTGTTCAATTTGTGTTTGATAGGCCTGAGATCTGTTGACCAGACTGGCCTCTCCATGCGGACTGGGGTGTCCTGCCCTGAGTAGGAATCAAGGACCTTGATATAGCAAGGACCTGTCTACAGTGACAGGGTGTCAGGGAGATATTGGGTCTGATTACATCAGAGTACAGTCTCAGATATACATCTAGAATGTTATCTATGTCATGCCCACCTGTCATTGTGCCTTGCTGTCCGACATCGAGACAGGCCATTACAGCTGCAGCGATCCCAACTCCAATCACTCTTCAGCTCCTTCCATTGCATCATGTTTGGCTCCTTTGGAATCTTGGAATCTTTCTTCATGTCTACACCACAGTCGGGCAGTGTACTGTGAAGTCTAGACAGTATGTCAGTGCCTTGTCTGTGCAGATGACGTGAACTTCAGCCCAATCCCAACATGCCTGCTTGTGGTGTCAGGTGAGTGGTTTGCAAAGTCATGTCCTCTGTTACCAGAGACCAGTCTCATGGAATGATAACATTCTAGAGGTCATTTCTGATTGTAGTGGCAGTCACAATATGGTGATTTCAGAAGAAACCTTGCCTCCCCGCTTCTTGGTAGAATACTGTTGACCATCTGCATGGTGCTGGGAAGCTGATCCTGACGTTTGGTATCCATTCCATACCCTGGTGGGGCGGTGGGGTAGCCTAGTGGTTAAAGCATTCGCTCGTCACGCTGAAGACCCAGGTTCGATTCCCCATATGGGTACAATGTGTGAAGCCCATTTCTGGTGTCCCCCACCGTGATATTGCAGAAATATTGCTAAAAGTGGTGTAAAACTAAACTCACTCACTCCATGCCCTGTTGGCCACTCTGTGACTGTTGACCTTGTTTCCAGCCTGCTTTTACGTCTACTTAATTCTTCGGTCATCATATGACGTCCTTGACATTAAATGGTGTAATTGCGTTCCACAGCAGTCAATGTTGTCCTGCAGTGATTCGGTCACTTTACTTCAACACACAGGTTCTCAAGCACCCGGTGCAGATCTCACCTGAGTGACTACTTGGTCTCATTGCTAATAATGGCGATGAGACGTAAACTCAACTCAACTCAACATCAGCACACTGAGGTTCTGTATGGGTTACAATTAGTCCATATGTACTGGGATATTTCATTCTTTATCTGTTGACATTTTGATGTCATCAATACTGATCCTTTGCAAACTTTGAGTAGTATATGTTGTACTGTACACAATTAATGCCTTTGCAGGGGCCTCTTGTCAGGTATGTTATCAAAAGCAGTGATTGGACATGTCTTCCATTAATTCAAAATGTCAGCCAAACTGAAATAGTGATGGCTATGCTTCCTGCCATGGAGACATATATAGTCACAAAACACGTTGGATTACATCGTATACACTCCAAATGGAGGCCATAAAATCCTGTATGCCTCACAACTGACACAGGTAATAAAATTACAAAAATTTGGTTAAAATTTTACTATTTGTTCATGAATATGTGATACTGTGCATTGTGTGACTTACTGACAAACAAACAGTAAGTATCATAGGAATGACAAGTCTTTATGGATGATCAACTTCTTTATTGTATGATAGCGACGTTTCGGTATGGAGGTTTATACCGTTTTCAAGCATTTGCACAGATATATCGGTAGATATAGTTTAGATATTTAATGCTTAAAAACGGTATAAAGTATCTATACCGAAACGTCGCTATCATACAGTAGAGACGTTGATCATCCATAAAAACTTGTCATTCCTATATATATTACTCGCAACTTCTAGAATGCCTCTCAAACAAGTAAGTATCATAATTCAAATTTTAACTTGGTCATTTGTGACATGGCATGTGACACACAACTACAGACAGGGAAGTCGACTTGCGTATCTACAAGATGGAATCTGGCCAGTCAGATGAGAGAAATACTTCAACACTAAACACGGGGCAGCAGCGGCCTTAGTTACTTCATGCCAGTTAGAGGGGAAAATGTGCTAAGTGGAATGTGAAGATGTGTCCAAGGTATACAATGTTTAATGTTTTATAGCAGTACTACAGATATGTAGGTACAAATATTTAATATTTGTAAGCACAGATTATATCGTTAGATATAGTTTAGTATATCTTTGCACTTGCACAGATATATCAGTAGATATAGTTTAGTATTTCATAGCACTAGCACAGATATATCAGTAGATATAGTTTAGTATTTCATAGCACTTGCACAGATATATCAGTAGATATAGTTTAGTATTTCATAGCACTAGCACAGATATATCAGTAGATATAGTTTAGTATTTCATAGCACTAGCACAGATATATCAGTAGATATAGTTTAGTATTTCATAGCACTAGCACAGATATATCAGTAGATATAGTTTAGTATTTCATAGCACTTGCACAGATATATCAGTAGATTATAGTTAAGTATTTCATAGCACTAGCACAGATATATCAGTAGATATAGTTTAGTATTTCATAGATTTCATTTCAGACATGTTGGTGCACTGACAAACAGGAAGACATGTTGGAATGCATACTTTTGTAAATATTTTTATTGGTAGATATGTAGAGATCATGTCTCACAATTTTCCATAACTAAAACAATTCCAGCCTGAGATCCCATGGTCCTTACAGGATATGGAGCATCGAGCTCAGGTCACAAATCAGTTTAAGTTAAGCAAGGGTGGGCGTGGAAAGTCCTTACATGGGTGACCATGTTTCGCAGCTTGACTCCTGAGAGTTTCTAGGACTTCAGTCACAATGAAGCACATGTGATACTTGTGGTCTCACCTGAGGCAAGTGAGTTTGTTCAAAATTGCCTCTGTTCACCCAGCAGAAAATGGGTACCTAGTGGGATAAGTCATGTGACTATTAACCTTCTAGTGCCTCACAGGCAGCTTGGGTTATCCAGGGTAATACTAATCAGATTATCTGTGCTTTGAGCAACTGCAACAGATGGAAACTAGCACATTACCATTATTACTTCAGTATGAGTTTACAGGCCGCCATCATGTAGCTGGCATATTGTACAGGGGAGAATATTTCTGGATATCATCCGTAAAAACTCAAGGCAGAAACCTATTTCAATCATGTTTAATGGGTGTATCCTTTGAAGAGTATACTGAAACATCTCATAAAAGTCTGCTAAATATATCTACCTGTAGGACCACATTCAATATTGTATTAGTTTCATGAAATCTCTTAATTTATTGAAAGGTTTTATTGCTCTCACCACACATTCCTTCACTGTGGTAAGCTGATTCCTGTGTCAACCTCAGTCTACACAGGTGGGAGGCCAGCTTCATCAGCAGAAGGAACAACCTCTTCAACGCCACTCTTATAGATCTATTCCTGGTGGTGCTATGATACAAGGCAGTACTGAAAGGAAATCCCATATATTTTCTTATATAAATTCTGCTTGGTGACTTTGAAATTCTATACCCATCTCTCCGTAAAGAATTTTTTAACAGAGATAATCAACTGGTATTGGTTTCCATAGCAAAGCTGCCATTGTAGAGATATTTGTGCTGCTTTAACAAGACGATAGCAGTGATGTCCAACTTTCATCATGGAAGCTGCACACTCTAATTTAATTGAATTCAACCTGTGGAATTTTTTATGAAGAAGGTGAAGTATATATGACACCACTTGACCCTTAAATGTGTCTTTAGTTGACCTTTCCAGACAATATTAGTTTAACTATTGTAGATATACAGTCTTCCCTGGTTGTTCTGTCCCCTGCTGACATAACATGGAATATGGTTATATATTTACCATAATGATATGGATATAGGTAAAACTGTATTGAGTAATGCTCCCTGGGCATTATAACTAGTATTCCACTGTTTCCATTGTTTGCAAAGAGGGTCTTAGGTGAATATCTAAATAATCCTTCCTCATAACCGTGGTATATATAATAATCAATATTCCTGTATATGATGGCATTACCTTGTAACATGGGGTACCTCATATATCCACGACCTCACAAATGTGTTCTAAAAAGATGGTCTCTGGTAGAAGGTATTGATATTGTTGGGTGTATTCGTACGTGCGTGCATGCGTGCGTGCGTGCGTGTGTGCGTGCATAACATGGTGACATGGTGTGTTATCCAAGAGACAAGCCAGGGACTGATGCCTCCAGAATGTATCTCTAATGCAAAGAAGTACTGATTCTCAGGGCAACAGTCTGGTAGAGATGTGATACAGACTGGTTCAGAGAGCCATGTCTTCATATGTTTGATTGCTGCTATACCGAAGGTTAAGTAGGTTCCCTATACCTGATATAAGAACTGAGATATATGTGGTCACAGTTGTACACAACATTGGACATGGTAGCTGGGACCACTGAGACCATATTATAGATTATATAGATAATAATCTATTATATGGTCTCTGCTGGGACTCAACCGCTTCCTCTGTCTGACCAAAGTGACAGCAGATACATGGAACATGAGGATTTTCCTACACTAGCCAATATTCCCAGGCTCCTATAGACCAACTTTAGATGTGACATTAGATTTCTAATGTCTGAGAGAAGGTTCCCGGATCACACCCATGTAAGGTTGCTCCACTTATTGCCAAGTCAAACAGTAAAAGTGTGGTTTCTTCACCCCAGGAATACATTGGCATACAGCTCAATACTGTACCTCACATAACGTGATGTCAGGTTATGGATCTGACAGGAATAGAGCAGATGCTCAGACTGAGAAAAAGAGAGAAAAAGTGTTTTATTTTTATTAGCTTTACTGCTATATTTTTGATAGATTGGAAAGGAAAAGACTAAGTAAAGAACCGAAAGAAATAGAATAGCTGACATTTTGATTAGGCTCTGGCCAACCTTATGAAGAGAACCAATACATTTAAATGGTATAAAAATATGTCCCCCCTCCACTAGTTAAACCGTTAGTATATCCTCCTCCACCGATCGGACCATTTAACGCGATGCTGGTGCACACACTTGCAATCTATCAGTAAGCACCTTTACACAGTAGAGTCTTACATGGTCACACAGGCCAATATTTGACATCTCCAGCAGACTAATTCCCTTGTATTTACTCAAGTGAATGGCAGCCTATCTCGCTGCTGATCCCATCTGGCTGAAGGACTAGCTCTCTACCTCACACTAATGTAATTCCATCTGGCTATGGGCTGTGGTGACTCTCCAGCCCAGCCTAAGGTCAGACTCTGAAAATATATGATTTTATTGGAAACAAGAACAATTCTTAGTGTCTGAAAATATCTATTTTTGATTGGTGGTTGGTTAATCCTGGATAAAGATGCTATTGATGATAAAGGCTGCTAAGTAGGAAGACATCATGTGTATTCATCGATGTGTGATACAACTTTTGCTTCATGAAAATCAGTATGTAGAGAATATTTAGGGTTGCTTGCATCCAGTGCATCAGTCATTGTATCAGTTTCAAGGGTCAGCTGATACTCAAGGTCAACTAATAGTCCATAATATAAGGTATATGCATTTGTGATACCCTGGGGTCTGTCACCACTATACCCGTCTGTCACCACCACCATACCCATCTGTCACCACTATACCCATCTGTCAACACCATACCCATCTGTCAACACCATACCCATCTGTCAACACCATACCCATCTGTCACCACCATACCCGTCTGTCACCACTATACCCGTCTGTCACCACCATACCCGTCTGTCACCACCATACCCGTCTGTCACCACCATACCCATCTGTCACCACCATACCCATCTGTCACCACCATACCCGTCTGTCACCACCATACCCGTCTGTCACCACCATACCCGTCTGTCACCACCATACCCATCTGTCAACACCATACCCGTCTGTCACCACCATACCCATCTGTCACCACCATACCCGTCTGTCACCACTATACCCGTCTGTCACCACTATACCCATCTGTCACCACTATACCCGTCTGTCACCACTATACCCGTCTGTCACCACTATACCCGTCTGTCACCACTATACCCATCAGTCAACACCATACCCGTCTGTCTCCACCATACCCATCTGTCAACACCATACCCGTCTGTCACCACCATACCCATCTGTCAACACCATACCCGTCTGTCAACACCATACCCGTCTGTCAACACCATACCCATCTGTCACCACTATACCCGTCTGTCACCATTATACCCCTCTGTCAACACCATACCCGTCTGTCACCACCATACCCGTCTGTCACCACTATACCCATCTGTCACCACCATACCCATCTGTCAACACCATACCCGTCTGTCACCACCATACCCATCTGTCACCACCATACCCGTCTGTCAACACCATACCCATCTGTCACCACCATACCCGTCTGTCACCACCATACCCGTCTGTCACCACTATACCCGTCTGTCACCACCTTACACCTCTGTCACCACCATACCCATCTGTCACCACCATACCCGTCTGTCACCACCATACCCGTCTGTCACCACCATACCCATTTGTCACCACCATACCCGTCTGTCACCACCATACCCGTCTGTCACCACCATACCCGTCTGTCACCACTATACCCGTCTGTCACCACCATACCCATCTGTCACCACCATACCCGTCTGTCACCACCATACATCCAGCAGTGACCATCCAGGCACACGTCATGTATGGCTTCCTCCCACCTGACGCTCCATGTAACAGTAGTATACCTCCAAGATGTGTCATCCAAACTTGCTGACTGAAAATATAGATGAAAGGAAGTTATTGTGATAACAAACTTTGAAGATGACCCCCTGAAACAACCCACCATTACCAAAACCTATTCTATTCAAGGGCTGCATAAAAGTCATCTGACTTCAAAATGAGGCTTTCTAGGTAGTCTTCTTAACAACAATATTGTAGCTCTGCTTCCTCATGTTGGGGAAGATATATATAGCTCATATACATGGGAATCCAAGGTTTATATCGATCATCATCTTTGGTCTGCTCAAAGGGTTCTTCATAATAGTGGTGATGCTGTCGACTGGCATCACTTGGGCTTCCCTCCCCATTAAGCTGACAAATGCAACGTTCAAAGCAGCGTTAAACCTGGCTTACTCACTGAGTCCTCGCCTCCACTCTAGCTGTTTTACAACATCAACTTTCCTGAGGTTGACTCATCCTCACTAAGCCAGGGTATTTTGTTGCCATTCATGAATGTAAGTGATAAATACCCTGAATATCAGCAGAATTTCTGGAGTGACATCACTGTCTCTGTCTACCTTATTTATGGATGATTTAACACAATATTTCTCTCACTCTTGAGCTTGAAACTAGCAACACATTGTGACTCATCTAAAGTATTGTGTATCAAAGGTCTAAATAGAAATTATATATTCAGTTAAACCAAAAGTGACTGAGTGAGTGTCAGTATGGTTTTACACTGCTTTTAGCAATATTTCCCCAATATCACTTCAGGGGACACCAGAAATGGAAGTCACACGTAAGACAAACAATGACTATTAACTGTCCTTTGAAAATATATACGATGTCCTATGGAATGTCAGTGAACACCAGTGTTTGTGTGATGTATTTCTAAGCTGTTTCGACACAAACCCACAATACTCCTAGGGAAATTACTGATAAACAGATTTATTTAAATATAAATACTTAAAATCCTTATTTACAGTTTGTCCAAACCTCAAACAGACAGACTGAATTCTTCCACTTGACAAGGAGGAAATAATCCCAAAATATTTCCTTGTCCAATTGACAATGAGAATTCAGAACGGATCTCATCAAGCACTCCTAAAGACAATTAGATGACCATGAATTGTTTCCTTGTTTTAGCTTAAACAGGAGATAAAATTGATTTATATTGCTTTTTTTTTATCATTTTTCATTGTGAAGTTTGAGATGATCTTTAAGGTTGTTCAAATACATTTCCTACACTGATTCACTGTTATATTGAAAGAGGAAACTACAGGAATAGTTCACGAACATTTCCCAGTTTGGGCACTTGCGGTGAAGAGAGGTCTGAGTTTCCACACAGGAATATATTTGTCTTTGTGTGAAACGCCGTGGGGGACGAGTTCCTTTGATGATTAAAAAAGCCTTGCAAGGACTTGAAAGTGTGGCGATAGACAGTGGTAGACTGGTGGTTGTAAGGGAGAAGGCTTCAGATTCAGGCTTCAGATTCAGGCTCTGGTTACAGCAAGGCTTCTGGGTGAGGGCGTCATGCTGAACTGTTTGTTTGTTCTACATATACACATCTGTTGGTATGGACAAGGCATACCATAGTTAATGTATTATAATCTCTTTATATTACCTGCATATCATATTGGATATTGCATTAAACTTACATTAGATTTACATTAGACTGATGTTAAACTTACATTAAACTTACATTAGACTGACGTAAAACTTACATTAAACTTACATAACACTGACGTTAAACTTACATTAAACTTGCATTAGATTTACATTACACTGACGTTAAACTTACTTTAAACTTACATTAGACTGACGATAAACTTACATTAAACTTACATTAGATTTACATTACACTGACGTTAAACTTACTTTAAACTTACATTAGACTGAGGTTAAACTTACATTAAACTTACATTACACTGACGTTAAACTTACATTAGACTGACGATAAACTTACATTAAACTTACAGTACACTGACGTTAAACTTACATTAAACTTGCATTAAACTTACATTACACTGACGTTAAACTTACATTAAACTTACATTAAACTTACATTACACTGACGTTAAACTTACATTAAACTTGCATTAGATTTACATTACACTGACGTTAAACTTACTTTAAACTTACATTAGACTGACGATAAACTTACATTAGACTGACGATAAACTTACATTAAACTTACATTACACTGACGTTAAACTTACATTAAACTTGCATTAGATTTACATTACACTGACGTTAAACATACTTTAAACTTACATTAGACTTACATTAGACTGACATTAGACTGACATTAAACTTACATTAGACTGACATTAGACTGACATTAAACTTACATTAGATTTACATTAGACTGACATTAGACTGACATTAAACTTACATTAGACTTACATTAGACTGACATTAAACTTACATTAGACTTACATTAGACTTACATTAGACTTACATTTGACTTATAGGCATGCAGCAGTGCCAGTTTATCCAAGCACTTCTATTTTTAACATGTTACATATTTCACTTTCAACTTAATTTACACAGCTGTATGATAACTACATTATAATGCACAGGAATGTAGTGTTTTGAGTATATTCATTGAAGCTACACACATCTACTGGACATCTCCCATGGGACATCTACCATTGGACATCTACCATCGGACATCTTTTTGCACTGAACTGTTTAGTTCTTTAGGATCCGGTATTGAAAACTATGGTAAAGACGAGAACTGGGAGTTGACTGGGGTTGTTCTTCCTTAATTCCTGTGTAGTTTAAAGGATGGGAGCTGAATCTCTTGTCTTAGATCGTAGATCATTTGCTTTTAGTTTTTCTTTTGCTTTTAATATTTTTTTTCACACAAAGATGTCAAAATTGTTTGTTTTGGAACATTTTGGCCACTGGAAGCTGTCCAGGAACTTGCTCTTCCAAATTACACACCAAAGTTTTTAAAAACAAGTCATGCGTTGTGACATTTTCAGATTGTATCATCCCATACCGCTCAGTATCTTGTAAATTGTGAGTGTTCCAAATGGCATCAGGATCATCCATAAGTGTCCGTAGATTAAAATCATTACCGGTAGACATCTTGTTAACCTGTAATCTTCATTATTATCTGTGTCCTAATCAACCCTTTCAGCTCATTTTTACACATGGAGCAACAGTGTGGACATATTGTGACATATAACATTCAGCACGACAAATTGTGGTTCTCAATTTTAACGGTGGTCCCAAGGTTTAAAGCCCGTTTCTGGTGTCCCATGCAGTGATATTGCTGTAATGTTGCTAAAATCGTCACAAAGCAATACTCACGCACTCATTCATTCAGCTGAATTCATTGCTGATCTTTGCTGGCCATGAATCACAAGCTGATCTTTGCTGGCCATGAATCACAAGCTGATCTCTGTGGATGGGGTTTCAATGTATTGATGTTACCATTGCTTTAAGATCACTTTGCCAAAGATGATGTCGTTCTGGAAGGTGATCTACAGTAATGTCTGAATCAGTGGTCTAGGTGTTGATGGCCAGTACATGATCTGAAATGACACATAGTACATCATGGTGCTAGTTATCTGAGACAATTGTATGTGATCTTTGACAGTCCTCTGAGTATCACTATTTGTTGATCTTTGGTGCTTCTCCTAAATTTTGATTAGTTCAGCTTGTATGTGGGTGTTTAGAATGTGGAATATGGTACTCCTTGTGTTAGAGTATCTTCCCAGGTCACAGGGATCTTGAAATCCTGTCAATACACAGTGTGACGTCTTCATCTGTCTACCTCCAGATGAAAGATGATGGTTTTCATTCTGCATGTTGTATCTTGGTTGCCATGGGTAACATGTGACTGAGTGCCTTACTATAGTCCGTTTGGCTCAAAAGCGGACTGATGAATTGCAATCTAACTCGAAAACTAATAAACATATAATACTCAATGAAACACTGATCATAATCAAAATGTCAGACCAACTCTGTGAAGCTTTTGCAGAATTTATGTCCTAAAAATAAAAAAGTTGTTTAACAAACTGTCATTAAAATATTGACACAGTTCACTATTTGTTATGAGGGAGGAGTGCAGAGAAAGGGACAGCCAGGTGAGCAAGAAAGGATGGAGACGGCACAGCACAGATTAATGAATCAATAGCTTAATCGGCACTTCTGCATGTGCTTCTCTAACACCTTGCTGTCCCTCTCTCTGCACTCCTCCCTCGTAACAAATAGTAAACTGTGTCAAAATTATGATAGTTTGTTAAACAACTTTTTTTAATTTTAGTACATATATTCTGCAAATAAATCACAGAGTTGGTGTGATGTTTTGATTATGATCAGCGTTTCATTGCGTATTATATGTTTATTAGTTTTCGAGTTAGATTGCAATTCATCAGTCCGCTTTTGAGCCAAACGGACTATAATTAGAATAATTCTATCTTCAACAATGCCCCTCCTGCCATCAATACCTGCCCCTTTCATCCATCCCTGCCCCTTTTTCTTTCCCTTCACTGTCCATCTTTCCTTCCCTGCCCATCTTTCCTTCCCATCCTGCCCATCTTTCCTTCCCATCCTGCCCATCTTCACTTCTACAGTACCTCCCAGTGATCCATGATCCAGACTACAGGTCCAACAGATCAGTGATGCAAGCTCCAGACCCATGGTCCAGATTAACAACTGCCAGTGGCCCACAAGCAGCTCTAATCCCAGATCATCAAGATGATCCAGACTAATGCCTAATAATATCATGCCACAAGCTCCCCCGGAGATACAGATGGACAGTGTCACTCTCTCCCCTTGTCTTCCCCCCTCCCCCCAACCGATGTCTCTTGTGCGTTAGCTGCTAGTTCCTGTTCATTCACTAATGATGACTTGATGACTGCCAGTCTTACCGGTTGGATTAGGATGTGGCAAGTCTCGGCATGAGGAAATGCAGTAACCGCATCCACTGGCTTCCTCGTCAGATATGACCATTTATTATCATTATGATTACAGTAACAAGCTCTCTGACGTGACCTCGGTTAGGATCAATCTTGTGGAAGAAATGAAGTGTCTGTCACACGGGTTTCGTTTGATGAATTCACAGTGGACACCCTTCAAGATGAGAAAAACTCATTAGTGAAATATTTATGATCACTCTTAACTGTCACTCTGCACATGTCAATTTATTTGAATTAACTACGTCCATTTTATTGGATATAGTCCCAGTGGTTAATGGCCTATATTATTCAGCCAGCGGTTTGTGCATGTGAGTTATTTGTGAACAATGGTCAGTTCTTGCAATAGACTCAAAATGTAGAGTGGCAAGTATATGTTCGATGTCAGCATTATAGTTATGGGTCAGTAACAGGATCGGGCTGTGATACTGCTGATAAATCAGTAAATTTGAACTCATGGAATGACTGTGACTGGTACCTTCTTTCTACATTCATACCCTCCTGAGAGGGTTTTACACGCTGATACAAGCTCTCTGATATACCCTTCTTTGATAGCCTCTTGATAGCCCACTGTAGTACCCCAATAAGATAGTCACTTTGATACCATCTGAGGTAGCCACTTTGATACCATCTATGATAGCCACTTTGATACCATCTGAGGTAGCCACTTTGATATCATCTGAGGTAGTCACTTTGATACCATCTATGATAGCCACTTTGATACCATCTATGATAGTCACTTTGATACCATCTATGATAGCCACTTTGATACCATCTAAGACAGCCACTTTGATACTATCTGAGGTAGCCACTTTGATACCATCTATGATAGCCACTTTGATACCATCTATGATAGCCACTTTGATACCATCTATGATAGCCACTTTGATACCATCTATGATAGCCACTTTGATACCATCTATGATAGCCACTTTGATACCATCTATGATAGCCACTTTGATACCATCTATGATAGCCACTTTGATACCATCTATGATAGCCACTTTGATACCATCTATGATAGCCACTTTGATACCATCTGAGGTAACCACTTTGATACCATCTATGATAGCCACTTTGATACCATCTATGATAGCAACTTTGATACCATCTATGAACTTTGATACATTATGATGCCACTTTGATACCATCTATGATAGCCACTTTGATACCATCTATGATAGCCACTTTGATACCATCTATGATAGCCACTTTGATACCATCTATGATAGCCACTTTGATACCATCTATGATAGCCACTTTGATACCATCTATGATAGCCACTTTGATACCATCTATGATAGCCACTTTGATACCATCTATGATAGCCACTTTGATACCATCTATGATAGCTTTGATACCTTTGATACCTTTGATCTCTATGATAGCCACTTTGATACCATCTATGATAGCCACTTTGATACCATCTGAGGTAGCCACTTTGATACCATCTATGATAGCCACTTTGATACCATCTGAGGAAGCTACTTAGATACCATCTATGATAGCCACTTTGATACCATCTATGATAGCCCCTTTGATACCATCTATGATAGTCACTTTGATACCATCTATGATAGCCACTTTGATACAATCTATGATAGCCTTTGATACCTTATGATACCATCTATGATAGCACCTTTGATACCATCTGTGATAGCCACTTTGATACATCTATGATAGCTACTTTGATACCATCTAAGGTAGCCACTTTGATACCATCTATGATAGCCACTTTGATACCATCTATGATAGCCACTTTGATACCATCTATGATAGCACCTTTGATACCATCTGTGATAGCCACTTTGATACATCTATGATAGCCACTTTGATACCATCTATGATAGCCACTTTGATACCATCTATGATAGCCACTTTGATACCATCTATGATAGCCACTTTGATACATCTATGATAGCCACTTTGATACCATCTGAGGTAGCCACTTTGATACCATCTATGATAGCCACTTTGATACCGTCTATGATAGCTACTTTGATACCATCTGAGGTAGCCACTTTGATACCATCTATGATAGCCACTTTGATACCATCTGAGGTAGCCACTTTGATACCATCTATGATAGCCACTTTGATACCATCTGAGGAAGCTACTTAGATACCATCTATGATAGCCACTTTGATACCATCTATGATAGCCCCTTTGATACCATCTATGATAGTCACTTTGATACCATCTATGATAGCCACTTTGATACCATCTATGATAGCCACTTTGATACCATCTATGATAGCCACTTTGATACCATCTATGATAGCCACTTTGATACCATCTATGATAGCCACTTTGATACCATCTATGATAGCCACTTTGATACCATCTATGATAGCCACTTTGATACCATCTATGATAGCCACTTTGATACCATCTATGATAGCCACTTTGATACCATCTATGATAGCCACTTTGATACCATCTATGATAGCCACTTTGATACCATCTGAGGTAGCCACTTTGATACTTTGATACCATCTATGATAGCCACTTTGATACCATCTATGATAGCCACTTTGATACCATCTATGATAGCCAGCATCTATGATACTTTGATACCATCTATGATAGCCACTTTGATACCATCTCATGATAGCCACTTTGATACCATCTATGATAGCCACTTTGATGCCATCTATGATAGCACCTTTGATACCATCTATGATAGCCACTTTGATACCATCTATGATAGATACCATCCTTTGATACCATCTATGATAGCCACTTTGATACCATCTATGATAGCCACTTTGATACCATCTATGATAGCCACTTTGATACCATCTATGATAGCCACTTTGATACCATCTATGATAGCCACTTTGATACCATCTATGATAGCCACTTTGATACCATCTATGATAGCCACTTTGATACCATCTATGATAGCCACTTTGATACCATCTATGATAGCCACTTTGATACCATCTATGATAGCCACTTTGATACCATCTATGATAGCCACTTTGATACCATCTATGATAGCCACTTTGATACCATCTATGATAGCCACTTTGATACCATCTATGATAGCCACTTTGATACCATCTATGATAGCCACTTTGATACCATCTATGATAGCCACTTTGATACCATCTATGATAGCAACTTTGATACCATCTGTGATAGCCACTTTGATACATCTATGATATACTTTGATACCATCTGAGGTAGCCACTTTGATACCATCTATGATAGCCACTTTAGATACCATCTATGATAGCCACTTTGATACCATCTATGATAGCCACTTTGATACCATCTATGATAGCCACTTTGATACCACTATGATTGATACCATCTATGATAGCCACTTTGATACCATCTATGATAGCCACTTTGATACCATCTATGATAGCCACTTTGATACCATCTGATGATAGCCACTTTGATACCATCTATGATAGCCACTTTGATACCATCTATGATAGCCACTTTGATACCATCTATGATAGCCACTTTGATACCATCTATGATAGCCACTTTGATACCATCTATGATAGCCACTTTGATACCATCTATGATAGCCACTTTGATACCATCTATGATAGCCACTTTGATACCATCTATGATAGCCACTTTGATACCATCTATGATAGCCACTTTGATACCATCTATGATAGCCACTTTGATACCATCTATGATAGCCACTTTGATACCATCTATGATAGCCACTTTGATACCATCTATGATAGCACCTTTGATACCATCTATGATAGTCACTTTGATATCATCTATGATAGCCACTTTGATACAATCTATGATAGCCACTTTGATACCATCTATGATAGCCACTTTGATACCATCTATGATAGCCACTTTGATACTATCTGAGGTAGCCACTTTGATACCATCTATGATAGCCACGTTGATACCATCTATGATAGCCACTTTGATACCATCTATGATAGTCACTTTGATACCATCTATGATAACCACTTTGATACCATCTATGATAACCACTTTGATACCATCTATGATAGCCACTTTGATACCATCTGAAGTAGCCACTTTGATACCATCTGAGGTAGCCACTTTGATACCATCTATGATAGCCACTTTGATACCATCTGAGGTAGCCACTTTGATACCATCTATGATAACCACTTTGATACCATCTGTGATAGCCACTTTGATACATCTATGATAGCTACTTTGATACCATCTGAGGTAGCCACTTTGATACCATCTATGGTATAAGATGAGGTGAGTGTGTATGAAGATGAGACAGGTGTGTAACCAGGTGTGTTACAAGGTACATAACCAGGTGTGTTACAAGGTACATAACCAGGTGTGTTACCAGGTACATAACCAGGTGTGTTACCAGGTACATAACCAGGTTTGTTACCAGGTACATTACCAGGTGTGTTACCAGGTACATAACCAGGTGTGTTACCAGGTACATAACCAGGTTTGTTACCAGGTACATAACCAGGTGTGTTACAAGGTACATAACCATGTGTGTTACAAGGTACATAACCATGTGTGTTACAAGGTACATTACCAGGTGTGTTACCAGGTACATTACCAGGTGTGTTACCAGGTACATAACCAGGTGTGTTACAAGGTACATAACCAGGTGTGTTACAAGGTACATAACCAGGTGTGTTACAAGGTACATAACCAGGTGTGTTACCAAGGTACATAACCAGATGTGTTACCAGTTTATAAACAGGTGTGCATCATGTGTGTATCCATGTGTGTCACCAGATGAGTAATTGTTGAATTTTTATCTTTCTATTAATGTTCATCAATTACCTATCTCCTTGTCAATGAAAGAAGACAAACATAAATGACAATAGTGAGTGAGAAGACAAACATAAATGACAATAGTGAGTGAGTTTAGTTTTACGCCACACTCAACAATATTCCAGCTATATGGCAGCGTTCTGTTAATAATCAAATCTTGACCAGACTTTCCAGTGATCAACAGCATGAGCATCAATCTACTTAACTGAAATACAATGACATGTGTCAACCAAGTCAGCAAGTCTGACCACGCTGTTCCCGCTAGTCGCCTCTTACAACAAGCATGGGTTACTGAAGATCAGTTGTAACTCACATCTTCACAGGTGACTTGAAATGATGAGGGTCTTTCTGTACACTTTAATTCTGTACAATCAAATGTGCAACCTTCGCTCCAGATATTTTGCATATCCCTCATGTGAGACTATTTGCAACAAGTCCTGCTGTGATTCCAGTATGATATAGGCCTACAGTATACCATGTCTGTCCATGGGCTGTAAATCCAGAGTAGAATTGGTCCCCAGTGAAATGTACTTGTTCCCAGCAGTGGTCCAGGGTAAAATAGAAACCCATTGTCCCATGTTTGCCTCCTGGCTATGATTTCAGGGCAGAGAAGGACTGGTGTAGAATTCATTATTAACAGTCCTTGATTCTTTCACTTACATCCAGTGTCAGAAGTATGGCATATACTCAGTGAAGCACTCCTACAATATTTGTGTGGCCCTCTCTGAGCATCCTGCTTACACCACCACAGAGTCACCTACTGAGTGAAACACTCCTTCAATCACTGTGTCTGTCCTGGCTCTCTGGTCCTACATGATGGTCCTCCATGACGCGTCTACTGCTGCTTCATACTGAGGAAGCACCAGTAAAATCTGAAGTCTGTCTCGACATCCTCAGAACATCTGTTCAGTGTCTGCTGAAATATTCTAATGTCTAAGATGGAGGGGACAAGACTTATTGACCCAGTTCTTTTCTCTGGCAAGTGATATGTTTGAGGAAGTACATGACACCCGGTTGTAATTCACTAAGGAGAGTTGCCTCCCTTTGGCCTGGCAGGAACCTAACAAGATGAGTTTCATTTGCCCTGATTGTATTGTAGCAGTGCGTGGTGTCATCCCACAGATGACATCTTTAATCTGGTTAACCTCTTTGGTCATGTGGACAAGGTGTCCAACTCCTGATCAGAAGTCTGTGGTTCGAATCCCAGCACAGGACTCGGAAATTTTATGGCCACTACAATATTGCAAGGTTTGCCAGCACCAGCACATGCTCAGGTGTAGGACCAACATACAAAACATGGTGACCGGAGCAAAGAATGAGAGTTGGTTATATATTCTTTTTCATGTCCTCTTCTGTGTATATATGTATAAAAACAGTCCTTTCATACCAGACAGGCTTATCCCACAGAGTCTATGTCAAGGTTTGAACCACATTGGGGCAATTCCTGACTGAACAGTAAGACATTTCTCTTCAGCGTGGACTAGCTGTCACAGATGGGTTTCACCTTTGTAAGCACCTGACAAACTGAATCACCTTGTGCCAAGTGTATCTCACTAGTTGGTTTACAGCAATCCAGTCATATCAAGAGTTCTTGAATGAACTATTTGTTTATTATTATTACTTGACAAACATTTATCCTTCTTGTGCTGTGGTTTTCTGTAAATATTTTGTAATAAGCTTCTGAAAATATTCAATGTCATGTAATTTTGATTTGAGTTTGCCTTGTGACATGTCTCCCATCATGGAAGATGGCACTAACAAGATAACATACAGATTGGTCTAGAATGTGGTCACGGGGCACTCACTGCAGCTCAGTCAAGTCAGTTAGTCAAGGTTTGTGTGATGTTGTTATTTGCCTGGAATCAGACCATTGATTCCATCGACACTGTCCGTCAACATGGAACAATAATGTCGCATGTCCTTGTTGCTTAGCATTGTGGTAGCCACACTGATGATAAAGTAAAACTATCTGTGAATATCTGTATCGACAAACATGTTTATCATTTTATAACTGTTACAAATGGGTTTGTTATGGTTGGGACCAGGGTTTCACATGGCCATATTAGCACAGAGACAGTTGTACCTCCCATCCTTGACTGAAGATAAGTTTAGCTCTCAGATCAGTTTGCTGATTGTAGTTGTCTGACAATAGACCTGTATTATGTTTATTGCTGCCCTGTTTGGGGTGAAGGTGGGGTGATAAGGTGTTGGATTGCAGACCCAGGTTTTACTCCTCACATGGTATAGTGTGTGAAACCCATATATATAGGAATGCAGGCAATGTGTGTGTGTGTCTGTTTTTGTTGTTAATCCCACCAAATGCCACCACACCCTCCCCGAAGACATCCAATTTCCAACTGTCAGTCACCTACAGCCCTTTATGAAGTTGTTTTGACATTCACCTATATGCTGTCCTCAATGTGTTTTATCCTCTGCTAGATATTCAAGTTGTGGTCAGTGTTATGTGTTGTTTTCTGAAAGAGATGCATGTGTTAAATGTTGTTCTATATATTTTGTTTTTCCTCCTTCAGAATCCAAGCATAGAGATGCAAAACATAAAATAATGTGGATGTCTTAAGCAGGATGTTACATTTATAAGATGTATTGAACAACATTAGTGTCATTCCTGTCCGTGGCAGTGCGATATCTTACCATAATTATGGTTGATTGCCATGCTTTGGTATAAAAAATTTCTTTAAAAAATGTGAAGCTGTACAGATTTGCAATTATTTTCAGTTTACCGTGTTGTGAGAGTTATGTGTCTCGCCCCACGCCTGGGCTTAATGGGGCACTGGCCTTATGTTATGTACTGGAGCACTTTGATCGCATACTCGTTGTTTACATCTAAACCTTGAGCCGCTGGTCGGATTTAAAATAAAATAGACTTTTGGTCTGATTGTTTGATGAAAAAGATAGTCAGTATGGTAAGAATGCTATAATGTCAAATTCTGGTTATTTTCTGCTGACAGGAATCGGGGAAACAGCTTGTTTCTTTGAAGTGATTGCTTTAAAGGATTTTAACTTCAATTTTCTATTTTTCCACAGTCCTGCATTGTGGTAACCATCTATGACAGGTGTCGCTTAAGGCTCTCACTATAACAAATACTGCTCATGATAAAGGATGGTATGACAATCAGTTGATCACATCTATTCATGATGAGGGATGGTATGACAATCAGTTGATCACATCTATTCATGATGAAGGATGGTATGACAATGAGTTGATCACATCTATTCATGATGAAGGATGGTATGACAATCAGTTGATCACATCTATTCATGATGAAGGATGATATGACAATTGGCTGATCACATCTATTCATGATGAAGGATGGTATGGCAATTGGTTGATCACATCTATTCATGATGAAGGATGATATGACAATTGGCTGATCACATCTATTCATGATGAAGGATGGTATGGCAATTGGTTGATCACATCTATTCATGATGAAGGATGGTATGACAATTGGCTGATCACATCTATTCATGATGAAGGATGATCTGACAATTGGTTGATCACATCTATTCATGATGAAGGATGGTATGACAATTGGCTGATCACATCTATTCATGATGAAGGATGATCTGACAATCAGTTGATCACATCTACTCATGATGGAAGGATGGTATGACAATTTCCTGATCACATCTATTCATGATGAAGGATGGTATGACAATTGGCTGATCACATCTATTCATGATGAAGGATGGTATGACAATTGGCTGATCACATCTTTTCATGATGAAGGATGTTCTGACATTTGGTTGATCACATCTATTCGTGATGAAGGATGATATGACCATCACTTGATGACATCTATTCTTGAGGATGATATGACCATCACTTGATGACATCTATTCTTGAAGGATGGTATTACCATCACTCGATGACATCTATTCTTGAAGGATGATATGACAATCAGTTGATGACATCTATTCTTGAAGAATGGTATTACCATCACTCAATGACGTCTATTCTTGAAGGATGATATGACAATCAGTTGATGACATCTATTCTTGAGGATGATATGACCATCACTTAATGACATCTATTCTTGAAGGATGGTATTACCATCACTCGATGACATCTATTTTTGAAGGATGATATGACAATCAGTTGATGACATCTAATCATCATGAAGGATGATATGACAATCAGTTGATTGGAACTATTCATGATGAAGTATGATATGACCCTCATTTGATGACATCTTTCCTTGCGGATGATTTGACAATGAGTTGATCGCATGTATTCATGATGAAGCATGGTATGATAATCAGTTGATCACATCTATTTATGATGAAGGATGGTATGACAATCAGTTGATCACATTTATTCATGATGAAGGATGGTATGACAATCAGTTGATCACATCTATTTATGATGAAGGATGGTATGAAAATCAGTTGATCACATCTATTCATAAAGAAGGATGGTATTACAATCATTTCTTCACATCTATTCATGATGAAGTATGGTGTGGCCATAACTTGATGACATCTATTCATGATGAAGGATGGTAGGGCAGTCATTTAATGACATCTATGCTTGAAGTATAATATGACCATCACTTGATGACGTCTATTGTTGAAGGATGATATGACCATCACTTGATGACATCTCTTGTTGAAGGATGATATGACCATCACTTGATGACGTCTATTCTTGAAGGATGATATGACCATCACTTGATGACATCTCTTGTTGAAGGATGATATGACCATCACTTGATGACATCTATTCTTGAAGGATGATATGGCCATCACTTGATGACATCTCTTGTTGAAGGATGATATGACCATCACTTGATGACATCTATTCTTGAAGGATGATATGGCCATCACTTGATGACATCTATTCTTGAAGGATGATATGGCCATCACTTGATGACATCTCTTGTTGAAGTATAATATGACCATCACTTGATGACATCTATTTTTGAAGGATGATATGACTATCACTTGATGACATCTATTCTTGAAGGATGATATGGCCATCACTTGATGACATCTATTCTTGAAGGATGATATGACCATCACTTGATGACGTCTATTCTTGAAGGATGATATGGCCATCACTTGATGACGTCTATTCTTGAAGGATGATATGGCCATCACTTGATGACATCTCTTGTTGAAGTATAATATGACCATCACTTGATGACATCTATTTTTGAAGGATGATATGACCATCACTTGATGACATCTATTTTTGAAGGATGATATGACCATCACTTGATGACATCTCTTGTTGAAGGATGATGACATCTATTCTTGAAGGATGATATGACCATCACTTGATGACATCTATTCTTGAAGGATGATATGACCATCACTTGATGACATCTATTCTTGAAGGATGATATGGCCATCACTTGATGACATCTATTCTTGAAGGATGATATGGCCATCACTTTGATGGCACTTCGATGGCATCTATTCTTGATGAAGGATGATATGGCCATCACTTGATGGCATCTATTCTTGAAGGATGATATGGCCATCACTTGATGACAAATGATGATATCATTTTTTATTCATGTTTTCTCTTGGGTTTGTAACAGTGTTTAACTGTTACTGTAGATTTGAGGTAGTTTGTTTAGCATCTGTACTCAAAGTTGTAATGATCAGCAGATTATTCGTGGAAGTTACACATTTGCACTTTAGTTAGCATATCGTCCTGGCAGAATAGGTCCACACCAACCTATAATGGTAGTGAAAGGCAGCTGCACTATTGTGATAGCTGTCCCTCTTAAAGTGTGGATGGAGAATATCACAGAGTTAAAGCTGTTTCCTAAACGGTTATTACCTAAAACACACAGAGACACAGTGTCACACAGATAGACACAGTAAAAGCTTTGTTTGTGTAGTTGAAGATTACAGACTGGAGAATATCAGAGATGTTCCTCCAGTCGTAAAAGCTTTGACATGTAGTTGAAGATTACAGACAACACTGACACTGACAGTTTGTGATGGGAGCATAAATGCCTGCTTCAGCAATGTCAAGCTGGTTGTTAAAGACCCATGAACAGCAAAGCTCCACACCTAGGTGTCAGTGTGAGGAGCTCACATATTGATTATTGACTTGTTCCTCTTGTTGGTGTCTCTGCGGGCTCCATACGGTGAAGCAGATCTTCCTATCATCCAGTGCATCAGAGTACATCTATATTCTCTGGGCCTTCTTTTTGGTGTTTATATACCGGTGAACAGTTCCCTTCTTCGTGTCTTCCCCCGTGTTTTGCTTTATACCAGGTGTATCAGCGTACTTGAGTGTCATGAATCAGATATGGAAATTGTTGTGCAGGTAAGTACAGTTTAAGTAATGGTTTCTTTTACAAGTTAGTGTCCAAGAAAGCATTTTCTGATTGGAAATAATTACTTTGATTAAATATGCCTACTCAAATTGTTCCATGGGCTGGAAGAAAGAACTCCACTTTTACAATATGGTTGGTTCTTGTCTCATTGCCTGGACTGGTTTGCTGAGCTCTGCTACAAGCACTGATGGATCCCTGAATGGGTTTTCAACAGGTTACATGTCCACCTGTTTGAACTACTCTATCAACTGTTTTTAGGCACTTCCTAGCTTACAGACATGAGAATTTTCTGTGGATCCGTAGATTTTTATGATTTTTGTTTCATTTTGAACATTTTTGAGATCGATGTAAATTTGCAATGAAAGACCCCCAAGACCCCTGGCTAAATTTTCAGTGATTTTTTGTGGTTTGCCGTTCTCATGGCTCAACTTAATGTGCACCCTTTTTCTCCAACTGATGGATCACCCTGTAGTACTTCCAGTGCTACTAGTTGATGTACAACCTGTAAAGTTGCCTTTTGCGGTCCTTGCAGAGTTATGTAAGAACCATGTAATGTGTCAAGGACTTTGTGATATCATGTGCCAAAGACTTTGTGATATCATGTGCCAAGGACTATGCAATATCATGTGGCATAGACTTTGTGATATCATGTGGCAAGGACTGTGTCATATAATGTCACAAGGATTTTGTGATATCATGTGCCAAGAACTATGCAATATCATGTGCCATAGACTTTGTGATATCATGTGGCAAGGACTGTGTCATATAATGTGACAAAGACTTTGTGATGTCATGTGACAAGGACCATGTGATATTATGTTAAAAGTACTGCGTGATATTATGTTAAAAGTACTGTGATATCATTTGACATTGACTGAGTTATATCATGTGCCATAGAATTTGTGATATCATGTGACAAAGACTATGTGATATCATGTTATGAGTACTATGTGATATCATTGGTGGATCCAGAGGGGGGGTTCAGGGGGAACCCCCACCCACACACACACCTGAAAAAGACTTAAGACCACATTGAAGATTTTTTTTGCTTTGGCGGAGCCAAATGTGGGGTTCGAAGCCCCTGAACCCCATTTTTCAAATTCCTGGATCCGCCCATGGATATCATATGTGGAAAGGACTATGTGATATCATGTGACAAGGACCATATTATGTCATGTGACAAGGACTGTGATATATGTTATAAGTACTATGTGATATCATGTGGCAAGGGCCATGTGATATCATGATATTGAAGTCTGACAATATGTCATGGAGCCCCCAATCAAACCCGTGTTACACCAAATACATTTCTTTTTACATATGTGTAAATGATTATGTATTTTTTGCATATTTATAAATTTGAGGTGATCTCTACTGTAGGAGCAAATTTATTGCCCTGAAATATACTTTTAAGAGGGTGCCATTTCACTAGGACCTTCATTACAAAGTGTTCAGGAACACTAACTTAAGAGTTGAGGAACTTATAATAACAAATCATGATGTGCAAGTTGTAGACAGGCAAATTTCCATGCATAGTCTCGCAGACTGCTTGTTCTGATCACGGTGCAAGGACTGGTCCCATTTAGCTTGTCTGAAGACTGAAGAATATCTGGAATCATGCACCATTCCTTGTCTGGTCTTCCTCCATCTCCTTGTTCCGCCCCAATCACCATCTTCAACAACAGTGGAATTTTATTTCATTCCTACAACGAGAACACTCCGAAGGTTTTCTGACTCAGTATCGAAGTCATGCCTGTTTAAGAGTTTTTAACCAAATCAAGCATTTAGCCTAATTAGCCTAGAATAGCTCTGGATTAAGTTTGGATCACGCAGGAGTCTTAACAGAGGTCTGTTGCTCATTAAGCCCAGACAATGACTTAGATATTTATGTCAAATTGCAAGATCTGTTTTCCAACAGAGGGACTGGTAGCACTATGAATACTGTCTAATGTATGAAGGATGTTTGCTGACACATGAAACAGTTCTTGTTTTAGGTTTCATACATTACTATGGCTTCTGAATACCTCCGGTATAACTGTTTGATGTTACTTCCCAACTTATGCCAGTGTAGCAGGGTGTGGAGTCATTACACAGATGTCAGCTTTCATCATGTACACATGGCTTCCAGCCTCAGATCAGAGGGTCTGTGGTTCCAGTCTTTGAACGCAGGACTCTGAAGTATGGCTGCTGATCTGTGAAGCTAATAATCCTGTCTTTACTGATGGAAGTGTGTATTTATTACATGCCGTTCCCCAAGACTCGTGTAGCAATGTCAGTCAACCACCAACAGGTAGCAGGTCCCATCAACACAGCACATTCTGTTATACCACGTCATGACTTGTTTGTTGTGTGTGAGGGGTTGTGTCTACTAGTTGCTGTAGGTTTCAGGTTCCTCTGTTATCGTACAGCAAACGACCTGTGAAGATCCAGGTTAGAATTTATCTTCAGTAACCCATGCTTGTCTTAAAAGGCAACTAGCGGGATCAGGTGGTCAGGCTTGCTGACTGGGTTAACACATGTCATCGTATCCCAATTGCATAGATCGATGCTCATGCTGTTCATCACTGGATTGTCTGGTCCAGACTCAATTACTTACAGACTGCCGCCATATAGCTGGAATACTGCTGAGTGCAGCATAAAACTCACTCACTCACTCACTCACTTACTCATACAGCAAAGCTCAATGTGTTAATCAGTGTCTGACAGACAGGTGTTTCTTTTATCTGTTTGACAAGGTGAAATGACAGGTATGCTATCTCAGGTAATATTTCACAGAAAGGTTCTAATATATGAATACACAAGGTCCTTCAAGGTCATTTCTCCTTGCCACTATGCTTGTCACTCTGTCTTTCTGTCTTTCTGTCCTTTTGGGGGCGGTGGCGTAGCCTAGTGGTTAAAGCGTTTGCTCGTCACACCAAAGACCCGGGCTCGATTCCCCACATGGGCACAATGTGTGAAGCCAATTTCTGGTGTCCCCCGCCATGATATTGCTGGAATATTGCTAAAAGCGGCATAAAACTTCACTCACTCTGTCCATCTGTCCATCTGCCTGTCCATCAGCTCTGGACTCTATCCAATCTACTGTAAATCTTTGAATTAATGGCGTCTCCAAATTAATGCGACTGTTTGCCTCCAGCTAATAGCACGACTCAATATTAATGCGACTTTCCTCCAGGCCAAGTAGAATTATGTGTAGTGAAGTAGAGATGTATTTAATCTTTACCTAAATCCATCCTTACATGCATCCAATAAAATAGCAAACAGCACTGCTTATTAGATCAGAGTAGAACACTTAGAGTAGAACACTTCTGTAAAGAACCATTTACAACCCTCATACAACCACCTGTCACTGACTGGTGTGGTGAGAAGGTGTCAGCAAACATCAAGGCAAACATCAAGGCAGACAGCAACACAGAGGCTGTAGGTCTGTAGATAAGTGTGATGAAGCCTGTCCATGTGTGTTGGGCTTGTAGCATCATGAGGTTCTTGAGAGGCATATTCACCTGACGAAGGGGCAAGGAATAGCCCTGAAACGTTGTGACATACAAGAAAGAAGAGGTTGTCATCATAATATTTGCGTTTTACTTGTAGCATCATATATCCACTTTGCTCAATGTTCACTTAACCAGGCACCTCGTCGAAAAATCCAGTTGACTTCCCTCCCTGAGGTATTCAGATAGGCCACGAGATCGAAGTCTCAAATAGTTCAACACTCAATACTGGACCACCATAAACAAGACAGGTAGTAACTGTCAGTAACCATGGCAGCAAGTTGTCATGTCACATTGGTGGGGGTTTGTTATTACTCCTGGCCAACTCTTTATATTCAGATTAAGTAAAACATGTTTAGTTTAGTTATTCATGATAAAGTCAGAATCATACAATTGACACTTACATTAAATAACAAAGGTTTTATTTATTTCTTTTCTTTTCTTTTTCCCACTGACTAAAACATTTCTTGTAAAAGGGTCTGTAGACCAAGTAATTACAAAGAGAGTCGTGATTCAGATTAAAGTGGAGCGGTTGTAATTATCCTTCAAATACAGCTGGAAGTTTAACCTTATCAGCAACGACAGTTGGTAATTGTCAGCTGTACACGTCTACCGTGGGTTGTCACTGTAATGTCCCTTGTGCTTGGTGACTGTCAGGTTACTTGTCACTGAAATTGTCCCTGGTGTCCAGATGACTTACATGTTAACTAGATCGCCCTCTATTTTCCAGACACCTTACATGTCAACTGTGTCGGTCCCTCTGTGTTCCAGACACCTTACATGTCAACTGTGTCGGTCAGACACCCATGTCAACTGTGTTTTCAGACACATTACATGTCAACTGTGTCTGTCCAGACACCCATGTCTGTGTGTTCCAGACACCTTGCATGTCAACTGTGTTGGTCCCTCTGTGTTTCAGACACACCATTACATGTCAACTGTGTTGGTCACTCTGTGTTCCAGACACCTTACATGTCAACTGTGTCCCTCTGGTCCCTCTGTGTTGGTCCTCTGTGTTCCAGACACCTTTACATGTCAACTGTGTTGGTCACTCTGGTCCAGACACCTTACATGTCAACTGTGTGTCACTCTGTTTCAGACACCTTACATGTCAACTGTGTTGGTCACTCTGTGTTCCAGACACACCTTACATGTCAACTGTGTTGGGTCCTTCTGTGTTTTCCAGACACCTTACATGTCAACTGTGTCGGTCCCTCTGTGTTTCCAGACACCTTACATGTCAACTGTGTCGGTCCCTCTGTGTTTCCAGACACCTTACATGTCAACTGTGTTGGTCCTTCTCTGTTTTCAGACACCTTACTGTGTTGGTCACTCTGTGTTCCAGACACCTTACATGTCAACTGTGTTGGTCACTCTGTGTTCCAGACACCTTACATGTCAACTGTGTTGGTCACTCTGTGTTTCAGACTGTGTTCCAGACACCTTACATTACATCAACTGTGTTGGTCCTCTGTGTTTCCAGACACCTTACATGTCAACTGTGTTGGTCAGACAACCTACATGTCAACTGTGTTGGTCACTCTGTGTTCCAGACACCTTACATGTCAACTGTGTTGGTCCTTCTGTGTTTTCAGACACCTTACATGTCAACTGTGTTGGTCCCTCTGTGTTTTCAGACACCTTACATGTCAACTGTGTTGGTCCCTCTGTGTTTTCAGACACCTTACATGTCAACTGTGTTGGTCCTTCTGTTTTCCAGACACCTTACATGTCAACTGTGTTGGTCCCTCTGTGTTCCAGACACCTTACATGTCAACTGTGTTGGTCCCTCTGTGTTTCCAGACACCTTACATGTCAACTGTGTTGGTCACTCTGTGTTCCAGACACCAACTACATGTCACACTGTCAACTGTGGTCACTCTGTGTTCCAGACACCTTACATGTCAACTGTGTTGGTCCTTCTGTGTTTCAGACAGACACCTTACATGTCAACTGTGTTCCAGGTCCTGTGTTTCAGACACCCTACATGTCTGTGTTCCAGACACCTTACATGTCAACTGTGTTGGTCACTTCTGTCAGACAACCTACATTCCAGACACCTTACATGTCAACTGTGTTGGTCACTCTGTGTTCCAGACACCTTACATGTCAACTGTGTTGGTCACTCTGTGTTCCAGACACCTTACATGTCAACTGTGTTGGTCACTCTGTGTTCCAGACACCTTACATGTCAACTGTGTTGGTCACTCTGTGTTCCAGACACCTTACATGTCAACTGTGTCGGTCCTTCTGTGTTTTCAGACACCTTACATGTCAACTGTGTTGGTCCTGTCTTTTCAGACAACCTACATGTCAACTGTGTTGGTCACTCTGTGTTCCAGACACCTTACATGTCAACTGTGTTGGTCACTCTGTGTTCCAGACACCTTACATGTCAACTGTGTTGGTCACTCTGTGTTCCAGACACCTTACATGTCAACTGTGTTGGTCACTCTGTGTTCCAGACACCTTACATGTCAACTGTGTTGGTCACTCTGTGTTCCAGACACCTTACATGTCAACTGTGTTGGTCCTTCTGTGTTTTCAGACACCTTACATGTCAACTGTGTTCGGTCCCTCTGTGTTTTCAGACACCTTACATGTCAACTGTGTCTGTGTCAACCTACTGTGTATTCAGACACATTGTGTTTCCAGACATGCAACTGTGTCGGTCATGTCAACTGTGTTGATCACATTACTCTGTGTTTCCAGACATGTCAACTTACATCTAGTCAGTGCCGGTCCCTCTGTGTTTCCTGAGACACCTTACATGTCAACTATATGTCTGTCCCTCTGTCCAGTGTTATTTCTCCACTTGGGTCCACCCCCACCTTGTTTAAAGTATGGATCTCCTACTGTTGGCACCAATACCAGAGGTCTGTGTCTGACCTAGTAGTGACCTCCACTCTTCGTGAGATGGCCGGTGGATATGGACAGTTAATGACTGTCTGATCCTTATGCTGTCTAATTAACTACCAATCTGTGTGCTGAGAGTCCACTGGAGAGGCATATGTACCCCATTTGTCAGAGGCAACACAAATTGCTGTACAGTTGCAGCCTGTAGTCCCATGATTAACCTATCCAGTCTCAGATGCTTCTTGTGTTGAATACGGCACCTTAGCATCACATTGTACATGTAAGATGAGTAAATATAAGTTAAGTCCTGATCAAGGCCCTTGTAGTTATATAAACAATGGTATAGTGTGGTTGGTGAGATTTTTGTTACTTATTTAAAAGGGGAGGTGGGTAGCCTAGTGGTTAAAGCGTTCGCTCCCCACATGGGTTCAATGTATGAATCCCTTTACTGGTGTCTTCCCCCCCCATGATATTGCTGGAATATTGCTATAGGTGGCATAAAACTAAACTCACTCGCTCACTGTTTTGTTAAAGCTTTGTAGGGGGCACAGGTTGGACCCTAGTCTGACTGAAACAAATCTATCCAAGAAAGTCCATGGAAGTCTAAAATGTGTGGCAAGTCCTGAAAATGATGAATGTCCTTTATTATATATCATTATGATTTATTAACCATTTCTTCTGTAAAATATGTTCATTTCAGAGACAAGATGTTAGTCAAAGGAGGCCCATTAGATTAAGGGTCTGCACTTTGCTGTGCGCAGTTACATTACTTGGGCACACCAGAAACCTATAATTGTCTGTTCAAATCCCAGTTTGCCCATATCATGTTTCGAGGTGTGTCAGCACCAGCACCATGCTCGTGGTTTCAGCCAAGTGATATAGGTCCAACACCTTCATCACGTCAGTCCTCATGTACTTCTAGTAGACGTGCAGTGATATAACTCGTATACTGCTCAGTCATACTGAATCCAACTTAACCACTCAGTCATGTTCTTGTGTGGACATATCACTCAACGGACCCGTTAACTGTGACCATTTCTTTGAGTGGTATTTTACATGTATTCAACGGCGTCCGTACGACCCAATTCTTGTTAAAGCGATATCTCATGGACACTTGTATCCAATGTCTTCAAATTTGGGGACAGACTACATTAGGGGATTATGCAGACACCAGTCGATTTGGGTGACCTTGACCATATCTTCAAGGTCACCACGACACTTTGACTGCTTTTCAAACTTATTTAAACATGATATCTCATAAAACATTGCACCCAATGAGTTCAATTATGTTGACAGCCTACATTGGGTAATTATGCAGACACCAGTCATTTCAGGCATCTTGTATGTGTCCAAAAATAAAAGTAGTAAATATAGATATTCCATTCTTTAGCTGTGGGGACATTGCCATTTCAGTGGCAAACACTTGTTGTAACATTGATATGTCAGATATTTCATGATGATGATGATGATGATGATGATGATGATGATGATGTTGTTGCTGTTGAAGACAGCAGTGGGCTAGCCTACTAGTGCATCAGCTCCATATGCTAAAGATCTGGTTTTGATTCCCGGCAACAATGTACAAGGCACAAAGTGTAATGTTCCAGAATATAGTAAAATGACATAAAACTCAACTGACTCACTAACTGACTTGTGTTCACCTTGTTTTCTCCGTGTTTCAGGAAACACAGTAGTGGGGACCTCCACAGTCGATTAAAAACCCGCAAACTCCTCGGTGTTGGCGAAACAGATGATGGCGATGTTCACAGGTCAAAGGTCAGTAGTTTCTGTGTTAGGCCAGACCAATTTTATTTCTTGTTTTACGTATCCACCGGTTGTATTTTTTCAAGAATAAGAAAAAAATATAAATTAATTTTCCCCACTCAAAAAATAAAATCCTAGTGTTTTTCTCGGCCAAAAATGTAAACTTACAAAAAAACAATATTTAGGTTGTTTGTTGACCTATATACAATTCATAAATTGCCAAAAGTAAACTACTTTTAGTATTTAAAAGGAATATTACTTTCACTGGTGATGTATATATATATTTTTTTCCTCCTGCCTTTAGGTTGTCTGATGACAAAAATCCGTAAAACAAGAAATAAAATTGGTCTGGCCTTATTAGCCCTTTGCAGTATTTGAATCATAAGATATTGTAGTAGCCAGACTCTCTTATAGCAGAGGCTTCATTGTTGATGCATATGATTAGTTGAAAGTAATATGTCAAGCTCAATGCATGGCAAAAGTGTTTTGTAAACTTGAATAGCTTATATTTTTCCAAGTCACACTCACTAGATGTTGTATTATGAAACAAAGTGCAAACCTCAGGAATGCTAATGCTCACCCACTCTGTCACTCACTCACTCACTCATTCTGTCACTCACTCACTCACTCAGAAGTGCATCCCCTTCAGTGATTCATTCTCCAGGCTGGCTAACCTCTCTCCCCACATCTCAGACAGTACTTAATAAATCAGTCTGCAGCAAACCGGCACTGTAACCTGTATTAGCAGAGTATTTCAGGAATGTTTTGTTTGCCATGCCTGTATGTTGGGTCCACATGGACTTCCTTCACCACTGTGTAGTGACATATGTCGTGAGATAGCTGTTGAGCGGATGAGTTATTGGATGCTTGTATTGGGTTTGGGGGCTGTGATTAATGTTAGCAGGCCTGAGTCCTCAGTGATTTCTGTAGCTTGTAATATCAAGCAGTCTGAAATAATCTTGGATAATATTATTTTGGCAACTGAGTGAGTGGAGTTCTTCCATTTTTGAAATGTATTTCCCTTATATGACTACACGAATACGGGAGGCAAGCCCAAAGTGATACAGAATCTGAACTTGCATTGCATTGATCAAACCCATGATGACAATGTTGGTGCTGACAAACCATGAATCATAAGCAAGGTGAATCTGGATTCAAACCCACAACCTGTGGATTTAGGCACAACTTTAACTTCACTTCTGAACAATGAAATACACCACTAGTGCCTACAGTTCAGCTTGACTGATACTCATGGTCAATAGCAGTAACAGATCAACCTGTATTCTCCAGAACGTGCTCTTCGATCCTCCAGTGGAACTCTACGTACTTAACCTGATTCTGTCTACTTCTGCGATGTCTGATCGTGCTTTCTCAGTTTGCAGTCCCCAGTTATAGAACTCCCTGAGAAAAACTAAATCCGAAGACATTTTCAAGTCTCTCCTCAAAACTCACCTGTTCCGTTCATCATTCCACTAGACTTTCAGGATTGTGTGTATATATGTGCAATGGCTTGCTTATAATTTTGTCATAGACTCATAGTGCAAGCACCTGCTAGGTGATTAAGAAACCAATTGTTATTATCAACATTAATCTGATTCCAAATGACTTCTT
Organism: Haliotis rubra; assembly: GCF_003918875.1. NCBI lineage: Eukaryota > Metazoa > Mollusca > Gastropoda > Lepetellida > Haliotidae > Haliotis > Haliotis rubra. Next base: position 448,285 of record NW_025765259.1, read on the forward strand.
TACACATAATCTTCTATAGTTTGTCTGCACATTGTTACCAGGGGCATGTAATAGAGTTACACTGACAGGTTACACAAATGTAATTTTATATGTTTAGTATTGTTTGTAATGCCAGAGCATGGAAAAGTTGTTGTCTGTAAGAACTTGATGTGCCACTGTTCCTCCAACATGTAAATGTCTATAAAGACTTGACCAGTTACAAGTACCATCAATCTTTGACACATTTGGTTTCAATCTCATCACTTTCACTCCCACAATCAACATTACTTCTATCTAAATACACTCACAGCTGTAGCACTTAGGTTACCCCGGAAATGTGAAGTGCGACCTCCATACTTGCATCACCTTGAACACACAGAAATCACATGACATTGAATATGGTCCTTCCTGTGGAAATGTCACATTCCACTTGGACAATTGTCCTGGGAAATACACGCGATAGATTCCTGCTAAGACTGGTGCTGCACTGATGAGGGGAATCACGGAGATGGGTCTGACATTTTCAAGAGAGTCAGGAATGATGAGCAACTTCCCAACTAACAGACATGGCACCAACCTTGGTTATCAATGCTGTCGTAACAAGCAGTCCAACGTTGGCAAAATAATTGTCCCCATTGACCATCAGTCAACATTGTCTGAAAAAACCTGGGGGCAGTGTTTGTACAATGCTGGTGAACAAACAGTTGCTGAATGTTTTTGAAATAAACATGCTGAATATTTCTGAAATGTTATGCCATGTTGTAAAATCATTAGGCCTCTGTAAGAAATGCCACTGCATTGTCCTCGTCAGTCAAATGTGACAATGCAAGCCTGGCTGAAGATTGAACTGTCAAACTGAAGAAAACCACAGATTCAAAATCATATAACAAAGACAGATCGATCATTGCCAAAACATTGATCATGAACAAATAGCTTCACTGGAGTGATAGCAATACCCATGTTTCTTTAGACTAGGTGTCACTGGATACCTTCTGAAGGTATCTGTATATTCCCAGTGTTTCACATTGTTTGTTTTTATACAACAGTAGAGAAGCTGTATGTCCCTGCTGTACTGTGTGCATTGAGATGGATTGCGTTGTGCAGCCAGGAAAGACGTCTTGACTTTATCTCATTTGTCATATGAGCAGCACTTGGTGATCACTTTACTTGAAGACCTCTGTGTTCTGTGCTGTGGAAGTAGCTAGTTGAGACATAATGGAAGGTACCATGTTTCAGGCAGTGATGTATTGTCCAAGATGATTCCCGGCCGGATGTCTGCCAACATGTGTCACTTCTGATGTTTGAGCTCTCTAACCACCATTTGAAGAGGGTGTTGCATGCCTGGCAACAATATCTCATTAATTCTGTCACTGGTCAAATTGGTTATTATTGTCAACATCATGCTCTCGTCTTGTATATGCCCACTCAGGGCCCATGTCTTGTACATTCCAGTTACTGTGTAATACCTCCTGTCTGTTCTATTGTCTATCAATGTCCCTGTTGTAGTTACCTTCTGTATTCCCCATGTTCTGCCTCCGTGTTGGGGAATGAAGCTTCTGACAACTAATTCCTGGTTTGGGTTTTGTATTACTCTTGCTTCTAAAGACAATTTCTGTGGGACAATCAAATATATGATCAACATCTGAGCAGTGGAGGACAGCTAATTGTTTGAAATTGATTTACTAATGTGTACAGCTTCAGTGTCTGTGTTGGGGATGTTCCACATCATGTGGACTGCATGTATTGTCTTCTTTGGTTGAGGATACGAAGAATGAGGACAATTTTATGGATAAAAGTTCTTTATTCTGTATAGGCGACATAAATTCTAATGTCGACTTGCTTGACAACGTATATCCATAAAATTGTCCTCATTCTACATGTATTGCCTTCACATGCACTGCATCACACTCCACATTAAGGCTCGGTCAGTGGATATGGATTCTCTGCAGTCAGTGCAGCTAATAGTGTAAGATGTGTTGAATATGGACATTTATTACCCATATGGTGAAACATACCCAGTGTTATATATATCACTTTTGCCTAGCTACCATTGTTTCTGTCCTTCATCGTCATGATGTCATGAAACAATTGAATGTGATGTCAATGAACAGGGCTGTCACACTTTCTTACCGTGTGTTACTGCACAAATATACACAAAGAAAATGGATAATATAGAAATTATTACACTCGAGCAAGTGTGTCATACAATTTATACGAAACTTGTGCAAATTTATGTATTTATACAAGATTTCACACTCGTTTCGTATAAGTTGTATGACACACTTGCTCGTGTGGTAATCTCTAAGAATACCAGCATGATTTTTCAAACTACGGGACATTCACAGTGTAGCATCCATGTTTCAATACAGCAAAGAGGCACAAGTTTGGAAGTCCTTTAGGCACCACAATTTCCTTCATCCCTTGGGCATACCAGAAGCCTATGATCATTGGGTTTCAAGTCCATGTTTGTCTCGATTATGTTTCTAGGTTTGTCAGCGTTATACCTGTGTTCACTGCTGCCATCGCTAAGTGTTAACATATGAGACATGCATCACTTGGGGTGTCCTTCTTCACTGAGTTCACATTGTATGACAACAGTGGAATACCGCTCAGAGCGACATGGAACCCGACTCAGTCACTCTTACACACAGACTTCTTGTGAACTGGATTCATATCATGAGAAACAGAGTCATATCACCTGAGAGTCTCTAGCATTCAGTCATTAGAGGCTCTTAGCATTCAGGTATCAGAGGCTCTTACCATTCAGTCATCAGAGGCTCTTTAGCATTCAGTCATTAGAGTCTCTAGCATTCAGTCATTAGAGTCTCTAGCATTCAGGTATCAGAGTCTCTTACCATTCAGTGATCAGAGGCTCTTACCATTCAGTGATCAGAGGCTCTTAGCATTCAGTCATCAGAGGCTCTTACCATTCAGTCATCAGAGGCTCTTAGCATTCAGTGATCAGAGGCTCTTAGCATTCAGTGATCAGAGGCTCTTACCATTCAGTCATCAGAGGCTCTTACCATTCAGTCATCAGAGGCTCTTAGCATTCAGGTATCAGAGATTTCTTTGAGAGGCATTGTAGAAGTTGTATAGATGAAGGAAAACTTCTTTATTGTAATGAGTGTGACGTTTCGGTGTAGGTACTAACACCGTTATCAACCAACCCAAACTATTGAACCAAATACTAAAAAGCACTCAGGATCTACACACTTTGGGAAAAAAGTAGTTCATATAAATCCATGCCCATGTTGGTGTGTTTGGCAATTACCATGCCGACCCAGCTGCCAATGTGGCCCCACGACTCCAAGAAGTTAAACATTGCAAATCAAAAGCCATTCAAAACAACAAAATGTTCCAAAAGTAGCAAAATAACCACCTAAAAACAGGGTGATAACTAAATTTCAAACAGGTCCAACAAACTTAAATTCCTACCTATATGAGATAAAAAACACCAAATGGGAAAATGCAGTCACTGCAACCAAATAGAAGCTCCCGAACATGTCTTACTACACTGCAAGCAAGACAGAATGGTGCTCCTGACTTCACTGAACACTAACAGTCAATTGAAACACAACAAACACTCTCCCACTAAATAATACCCAAACCTTCAAAGCCTTAGGTAGTTTTTTAATTAAAAAAAAAAATAATAAAAAATCGCAAACCAGTGTGTACTTTCACTTCATCGTTGCCACAGACCCTGTCCTCCTTACTGACCACTTCGGGCAAATTTTCAAATAAAAACATTCATACAAAAATTTAAGTGCACATAAAATGTTCAAATGATGATCATGAGATATATTATCCAGGGCAGTAGTGTGTATTAACCTCTGATGTTTGCTAACAAATGCTCAGTTCAGTTTCCCTGTGTTTCAGTTAAGTCAGATCCTGGGTCACAGTGACCAGCTGTATATCCGCCTGCCCCAAGGTCTGCGAGTATGGCAGTGTCTACTGGCTGCCATGTTCACCATCATCGCCCTCTGGGTAAGTGGTCTAACAAACACTGTGTGTACTGCTGCGTCTGGATGACTGCTCTTGTTGATGTGGTGAACCTTCAACTGTCATCTCTTGCTGTAATTTCATTGTTTTCTTGTGTTCCTCTTTGTCCAGTAGATCATATTTAGCAGCAACCCAATATCAGAATATTTGTTTTTCTCATTGAGCTAGCTTCAGAAAACCTGCCAATAAAAACACATTTGATTATGTTGACCATTTGGAACAGTGCCTATACAATACAATAGTTTGGTCAAAAGTCACTCTAATGCCTGCACAACCTCATGTAGATGTAACTTGTATATTTCGGATTACGCTTGTATTTGCGCTGACACCATTCCAAATGGAGAGCAACACACCCCTGCGTAAATGCACCAATCGTTGACAATGTTATACAAAATCTTTTGTCATTCTCAGTTATGGGATTGAAGAATGAATATAAACTGTCATTTTTTTCCTTTATTTTGGTTCTGTTTTTGGAGTATCAGTTATATGTGACAAGTAATGTGATGAAATGGGTTGGGGTAATTTATTCTGAATGTGGGAAGTGGAAGTTTTTAACCAGTTTGGGTACTTGAGGAACTGGTCCAAGACCTGATAGTAACTGTCTGTTGCTGCTGGATGATATTGTGTTAATGTTGCTGTAAGTCATTGGGTATGGTGTTGCTGGATGATATTGTGTTGGTGTTGCTGTAAGTCAATGCGGTATGGTGTTGCTGTATGTTGCTGAATGATATTGTGTTGGTGTTGCTGTAAGTCAGTGTGGTATGGTGTTGCTGTATGTTGCTGTATGTTGCTGTAAATGATATTGTGTTAATGTTGCTGTAAGTCAGTGCGGTATGGTGTTGCTGTATGTTGCTGGATGATATTGAGTTGGTGTTGCTGTAAGTCAGTGCGGTATGGTGTTGCTGTATGTTGCTGGATGATATTGTGTTGGTGTTGCTGTAAGTCAGTGCGGTATGTTGTTGCTGTATGTTGCTGGATGATATTTGTGTTAATGTTGCTGTAAGTCAGTGCTGTATGTTGTTGCTGTATGTTGCTGGATGATATTGTGTTGGTGTTGCTGTAAGTCAATGCGGTATGTTGTTGCTGTATGTTGCTGAATGATATTGTGTTGGTGTTGCTGTAAGTCAGTGCAGTATGTTGTTGCTGTATGTTGCTGGATGATATTGTGTTGGTGTTGCTGTAAGTCAGTGCGGTATGTTGTTGCTGTATGTTGCTGAATGATATTGTGTTGGTGTTGCTGTAAGTCAGTGCAGTGTGTTGTTGCTGTATGTTGCTGGATGATATTATGTTGCTGTAAGTCAGTGCTGTATGTTGTTGCTGTATGTTGCTGGCGTTGATGTTGCTGTAAGTCAGTGCTGTATGGTGTTGCTGTTGATATTTCCGTTGACTGTTTCAGGCCTTGGTGTTTCCTGCTCATCTGTTTGACATCTCCTTCGAGACAGAGGAGGGCAAATACCTGACACTTCCAGTCCGCCTCTACGGCGCTGCATTGCTCAGTAAGTCCACAGTATCTATTGCCTTGACTGGAAGCCTGCAAGTATTCTGAGCTGGCCTTGCAGCTCCCATTGCACGAGAACTGGTCAACCTTTACATATAATGGACTGGCCTATGACTGTTTTATAATATATGACCAGACCTTTACAACTGACTGTTTTATAATATATGACCAGACCTTTACAACTGACTGTTTTATAATATATGACCAGACCTTTACAACTGACTGTTTTATAATATATGACCAGACCTTTACAGCTGACTGTTTTATAATATATGACCAGACCTTTACAACTGACTGTTTTATAATATATGACCAGACCTTTACAACTGACTGTTTTATAATATATGACCAGACCTTTACAACTGACTGTTTTATAATATATGACCAGACCTTTACAACTGACTGTTTTATAATATATGACCAGACCTTTACAACTGACTGTTTTATAATATATGACCAGACCTTTACAACTGACAGTCTAGTAATAAATGACTGCTCCTAAATGACTGTCTGGGAGTTGCAAAGTTCTTCAATAACACAAGAAGATAAGTCGTTTCGTTTCCAACTCATCCTCCTAATGCCTGTGTCTTATGGCGGGAGTCTGAAACAGACACAGCCAAGGCAATCCATATTGCTGTCACACTGTGTCTTCCAGTAATGGATGTGTATCAGTTCTCAATCTATTTAGCTGTAATATGTAAAGTAATTTTGAGCACATCTAGTGTGGAAGAAATGATATCATGTGTGATAGTTAAGTTAAACCAAACTTTGCTTCTCATTGGTGACTTGGGGCATGTTAGTTTGCTGGTGTATTTTTGACAAGATCGGTAATGAAGAAGATGTCCAGATCTAATGGGGAGATGATGAGACGGGCAGAAGCTGCCCGGTGACTGTAATGACAAATAATAGAATTATACTGCTTTGGCACTTCACTGATGTAGTCTTAGTTCCAAGGTGACTGTCACACAGCCTTGCAGGAACAATGTAATTTTGCCAGTTTTGTCATGGTAACACTTACCAAAGCTGATAATTTGTTTTCATTTTTCTGCTAAAATGGATCATGCTTTTTGTTGCTGAAAATTTTAGATGTTTATGATGAATGCCGTGACACAAGACAAATGAGACACTTTCAAGTCAAACATCAAACATGCAACAGTTGTTAGAAGGCATCACTTGAAGGATACCACTGCAGCCGATGGCAGTTATCTCCCTTTTTAATGCATAATGCATGTTTGTTTTTTAACACCGGGCTCAGCAATATTCCTGTGAGAACAGCCTGTAAATAATCAAGCCAGTACTAGACAATCTGCTGATCAATATTATGAACAAGAAATTGTTCCGTGTAATGAGGGTATGATGACAGCTATCAAGCAAGGCATTCTGCCTTACTGTCCCTTCCAACATGTTGCCCCTAGCAACCAGTATTGGTTGCACGACCTATTCAAACACAGAATGCCTAAAAATTTAAAGAACAACAGAAAAACAGACTTGTGAAAGAGGAAATCCATCAATTTACCCAGTGAGCATATGCCGAGATGAGGTTGAATCACTGTAGATGCATGTCCGCATCCAAGATGATGTCTGGGCTTGTAGGACCCGAGTCATCTAGGGTTTTCCTGAAGTCATTAATCCATGACCAGTTGCTTGTCGCTTTAGACACATATCTACCAGACAGTCTGCTATATAACAATACATGGTTCCAGGTGGCATTAAACTGACTCACATACTCCTTGGCTCCCATCTCACCAAACTCGGAAATATTTTGTTGACAATGATGAGAACTTCCCAAGAGAAATTACAGAACACCAATGGCCACGATGAAACAACTTCAGTCATATGAACAAGACTGGGCATTCTTTAACTTTGTTTAGTAGTATGTTGCCATTGACAACTGCAGTTTATTGATAGTGGACTGACACTTAGTCTCAGACTTACCTTCAAATATATACCGGTACCTAAAATAATAAAAAAATGTGATTAAAAAGGAGCCCAGAAAAAAATACTTAAGTTTATATGTAATCTAGATTTGCCCAATCATTCAAGACTTGAGTTCAGCTTCTTTTTTAATTTATTCTGTAGGGTGTAGGAGACAGACTACATTGACAGTTGACGATTTATTAATGGTAAATGTAATCATTAATGGTAAATGTAATCATTAGTGGTAAATGGAATCATTAGTGGTAAATGGAATCATTAATGGTAAATGTAATCATTAATGGTAGATGTAATCATTAGTGGTAAATGGAATCATTAGTGGTAAATGGAATCATTAATGGTAAATGTAATCATTAGTGGTAAATGGAATCATTAATGGTAAATGGAATCATTAATGGTAAATGGAATCATTAGTGGTAAATGGAATCATTAATGGTAAATGTAATCATTAATGGTAAATGGAATCATTAGTGGTAAATGGAATCATTAATGGTAAATGGAATCATTAATGGTAAATGGAATCATTAATGGTAAATGGAATCATTAATGGTAAATGGAATCATTAATGGTAAATGGAATCATTAATGGTAAATGGAATCGTTAATGGTAAATGAAATCATTAGTGGTAAATGGAGAACATATAGCAGAGTTGCTTTAGACATCCAATCAACAGGTAGCATAGCTCTATAGTGAACAGGAGCGGTGGGGTAGCCTTGTGGTTAAAGCGTTCGCTTGTCGCGCTGAAGGCCAGGGTTTGATTCCCCACATGGGTACAATGTGTGAAGCCCATTTCTGGTGCCCCCCGCTGTGCTATTGCTTGAATATTGCTAAAAGCGGCGTTAAATCCCAACTCACTCACTCACTCACTCACTCACTGTGGTGAACATAATGAGCCATCTCACACATTCATGGAGAGTTGTTGTGTCCAGGTCTGTCCTGCTTGCACTGGAACACCCTCCAGTCTCAGGACCGAGATGTCATCAGAGGCTCTCTGCTGTCCAGTGTTATCTACTTCTCTCTACAAACCCTCGGTAAGTCTCGCTGTGTCGCTTGCCTGTCACTCATCGCAACTAACAGAAAGCATCCTTATGGTAGACAGTTGAGAAGATTGTTCAATATGGTACTTTCATCAATAATTTTGTGAATTATATTTTGGAATGCATGTTTACATTGAATCTTCAGTTGCACATAATGAAAACTTTCCTCTGCTTTATTTGCCTTGTTGTGCAGTGGGCCATGATTTCTAACATTGAGAGGCAAATTTATGAGCAGGACACTGTAATTTCTTAGACACATAGTCTGGTTGTGATATTTTAGATTCTCGAAATATATATTCTCTGATTCTTTTTAATTGAGCTGTTGAGATAGTTGCACAGGAGCTCAATGTGAGTTTTACGTGAGTTCCATGTGAAACCATGATGGGTAAAAGCGACACCCCCACCCACCCCCACACCTTTCCTCCCTCCATCCCCTGTGTCAGTCCCCGACCCTGCATGGTTCCCTGAATGTAGGCGCTTTCAGTCACAGACGACTTGTATCTTAATGTCCTGTGTGTCATCAGATTAGCCACACCGTAGGTTAGGAATGAATGTGACGTCCTGTCCTTGAAATGCCCATTGGTAGTTGGAGGTATCTAGTATGGTAGGACGCGGTACCCTGGTACCACATACAGGTGTGGTGATACCGTTCATAGCTCCTGAGGTCAGTACATTGAGCTTCATTAGGCCTTTTATTTTCTATATTTTGCTTTTAGATTGGTTGGTTGGGTTGTTGTTTAATACCGCATTCAGCAATATTCCAGCTATATGGCAGCGGTTTGTAAATGATAAAGTCTGGACCAGATAATCCAGTGATCAACACTTTAAGATTTTAGGTCTAAATTTGATGTAGTGTGAATTTTTAGTTTAGCATATCAAATGATTAGTATAACAGACAAAAATTGTTTAGAGGAGGAACGTCAGTGACTTAGTATTAATCAGATTATGTCGTCTTTGTACACACACGCAAGTATTTGGACTGAATGTCAAGGATACAATTCGTGTTTGTTGATGAGGGTTTTCATCAATGACTGTCAAGTTGTTAGAGGGATCGTCCGTTTTAAGTGACATGTTCCTCCTTCAAATAAATGACATCACTTACACTTTTACAACATGTCTATTATTTTCCAAGTTTGGTCTCTCTTATGTTGGTCAGTTTTGTGAACCAGATATCAGGTTATGGAAAATAAAAGGCCTTATGATCTTAATCTAATTCACAGTTATCTCCCTTTCACAGCACTTGTTCAGCCTTTTGTCCGTTGCACAGTTCTTGGGCACTCCAAAACCTGCAGTTAAACAGATCATTGTTTTCCATAACACGTACATGGACGTTTTGCCTTCCTGAAATCAGCCTCGAATAGCTGCCATATTGCTGATGTGGCTTAATGCAACATTAACTCACTCACTCACTCCTTCCTAATATCAACATATAGAAGTAGCTGTGTGATCATAGCTATCAAATAAGATGAAGTTTAGGTTGATTTACAGACTTACAGGACGCAAAAAGGAAAAGCAAAAGAAAAAAAATCTGAAGAACAATATTCATTTTCTTCTGCTGAACACTTTACAATATAAAATAGTTTAAGACAGCTTGAACTAGCTTACAACAGCTGAAAATAGCTTACAGTAGCTTAAAATAGCTTACAACAATGTACAATAGCTTAAAACTGCATAAAATAGCTTGCAAAGAAACAGGCTCAGCTGGTGTTAGAAAGCATTTTGAAGACGAAACAACTTTACTGCTGATGTATATGTGTCTATTTATTCTTTTTCACTTTTCAACCATGATTTCTCTTATATATCATATTGTTAACCAAGATGTGTGTGGCCCAATGAATATTGTTAACCCAGAAATATTTTTCACAATTCACATTACTTTATTACATAGGCCAGTGGCCAGTCAACAGGAATTTTTACTTGTTTAGATTGGCCAGTGAACATGGATCTCCATCATAGCCCAAGTAACATCAACTATTTTGTTAAACATACTGACACATCATGACACTGAATCATGACACTGATCTGTTTACCTGACAGCACCAATCTCCTGATGTCGACATTTTTCAAAAGTTGTCTCTCATTTTAGTTGCACAATTAATGGTAGGTTGGCTTTTGAATACCACTCCAGTCTGAGTTAAGTCAAGTTGGTACTGCTGTAGACCAGTGTAAGGTAAGTTTTTAACAGGAATTATGGTGACACTAAAGAGAAGGGAGATAACTGGTGTAGTGACTAAATAACTACCCTATCATTTAGTGTTTATGACTTGTTGCCTGTGCGTCTCGACATGACAGTCATTTCTGTATGTCCGTCAGTCTGTACGTCCTTGTGTCATTCCAGTTTCAGCGTGTTCCTTTCCTGCTCGTGAAAGTCAGCCCTACATTCCGATAGCGATGTTCTGCTGTAGAATTGTATTGATAATTCTCAGCTCATATTTCTACTGGATGATGGGTAGGGACCACTGGAGGTCAAAGGATGCCCGCTATTATCGTTGACGGAATCGTGTTTGTAAGTCACACCAATCTCTCAGATTATCTCCCCTTTCACAGCTTGGACCCTGAATGATCTTTTGTTCGACCCTGCATGTGTTCATTCGAAGTATGCTTTGGTTGGTTCCACAACACTTTGGGTTGGTGATGGCGCTGATCTACTAAGACACTGAAAATGTCTGGCTTTGTCTGAGACGCTTCAAATTGTGACCACAAACATATCTATTTACTGGTGACGTTATTGATCTGCTGTAACCAGTCAACTAATCAGTCTTTAAGAGGTGACAGGGCAGTTCCTCTGTCACCATGACAACACATATATCTCGGTCCTGGTGACTGCAGGTTAATGTAACCATGGTAATGGATATGTCTTGTCATCACAGTTCCTAAACTCTGTATTCACCAATATATTTATTCTGTTGCAGACTTCCGCTGTGCACTTCTTGTTCACTGGCATGGGGTGTTAAATGAGTTTATCTCACATCACCAGTTAACAGCATTATGCACATTAAGCACCAGCGAGCTGTATATAGCATGTGGTTAGGCTGGATCTATACTACATAGAAAATCTTAAAGGTGCAAGATCAGACTTACGTTTTACACACATGTATATGTTCTACATTTGTGTGGCCATATTTTGATAGAAGATGTTTTTAAAAAAAAAGACTCTTTTAAAACTATTTCTTTTCACAAATGGAAAATATTTTAGTCTGAAACAAGCCTGTTGTCATTCAGTGATGAGGGAACGGAATGGTCAATACACACTTGTGTGTTCACATCAATGTCCTGCCGTGTCCTGTGTAGTGATTCCCTTCTCTGTCTTAAAGTCATCGGGGCGGCGGGGTAGTCTAGTGGTTAAAGCGTTCACTCGTCACGCCGAAGACCCGGGTTCGATTCCCCACATGGGTACAATGTGTGAAGCCTATTTCTGGTGTTCCCCTCTGTGATATTGCTGAAATATTGCTAAAAGCTGCGTAAAACCCAACTCACTCACTCACTTTAAGTCATCATGTACACTTGGGGCACATTCCTGGAACTCAACCTGAGAGACTGATTAATTTTCTATCCATTCTGATGTCAACTTCAAGCTTATAACAATGATTGGATTTCACTTTTCTATGCACACTAATGTATTTGCAAGGGTTATTCACATATATTTTACATCTTACAGAATTCTGCTGAAGAATTTAAGAAACTTGAAAGTGTGATCTTGCATCTTTATAACAGTACAAGTTAACTGTATTTGTTTTTTGTAAATAGTTCACCAAGTTTTACCATTTTTTTAGCTGTTGGAACATTCCATGACAAATAGTTTTTTTGTGAAGGTGGGATTTATGGACTAGATCCATTCTAGGGACTTAACTGTTACCGTGGTTACTAACATAATTGTATGCATGATGAGTTGTTCACATTTCCATCACATCGTTTCAAAATGGTAGAGATACGCCTTATTTATGTGGATGAAGTTTGATAGCTTATTTCTGTTTCTCACTATATTCTAGTATTTTGGTTTCTGATTTTGTATATTCGTCTCATGCTGGAATGAAGCTGCTTCTGCTCAGCTCTTTCCCAGATAGCATTCGGACGTTGGCCCAATGTTGGCAATGTTGGCAAAACCATTGCCAACGTTGGGCCAACGTCTGAATGCTATCTGGGTTGCAGTACAGATAGTCTGAGAACCTCCTGGAAATACTGTGACTATTACTATAACATTCAGTTTCAGTACTAGGTAATATTAAAAGAGAACCTCCTGGAAATAGTGTGACTATTACTATATAATTCAGTTTCAGTACTAGGTAATATTAAAAGACGCGCAACAGAAATGGGTTAGAACTCTTCCCATCACCTTTGGGTCCATGCAAGACATGAGGATCTGCTGACCGCAGTGAGTGAGTGAGTGAGTTAGCAGGGGACAGTATCATCTGTATGTCATTGTGTGTAAGCTTATTATATGAGACCAACCGGATGTCATGTGGGTTTGACACGTCTCACTGGAACCAAATCGTAGGTAAGGTGCTAACACACCACGCCATCACAAACAGGGTGAATTGGAGATTCAAACCCATAAACAATGGAGTCTGCCATGTCTAAGGGGGCATAACTCTGCACAACAAATTGTGGAGCATTAGATAGCTCATGGTGTTATCTGATCACTCACAGAGGCACAGCTACATCAGTTGTGATATCACCTGCTACAGTATTATGTCACCATCACTCACTCACTCACTCACTGCTTCATGGTGATAAGGACTAGAAGAGTAGAGCAGGCATCTGTCACAGTCTTCTCATACCTGCCTCTATATGGCATATACAATGTAGCCGATATGGGGAATCTCCCCTCACCAGTAGCATGTAGTAGCTATAACCGCTATGGTATGAGGGCTGTGATATTGCCAGTATCATGAATGTCCTTTGGCCTCCAAGTTTGGGACCTTCCAGTTAAGGGGAGATAACTCACTTTCCTCTGTGCTCCATTGTGTGCTTCCTGCATGGTTTTGTGTGTCCACAAGTAGCCGTTCACTGCCCTGTTTTGTTGATGAGGTTGTAGATTGTCTTTCTGTTTGTAGTTTTTTTACACCAGATTGTAGACTGTAGTCTTGTAAAAAATATGTGTTAACAGCAGACAGTGCTCTTATCAACGGAAGAGTGTTTGTGTGTCAACATGTGTGTGTGTTTGAAAGAGAGTGCATCTGTACATGTAGGACACCCCCACTTCAAATACAGTAGGCTAGGTAAAATAGTTTTGGAGGAACTACAAAAATGATTTTTTTGAGTATTCTTGACCAGTTTGATACAACGAAGTTGAAGGTTTCAAGTGAAAAGATATATTTTCCTTTAGATTGGGAATGTTTACATTAAGTATAACATCACATTAATATGTTGAAATGACTACATGGAGTACCTATTACCATTGCACAGCTCTGAAAAGAGACCTCTGATCGGTATCCCCTACCAGAATGTGTTCCTGAAGATGACATGCACCTCCCATCCATCCATGTCCTATCACATCATACTGTGTAGACAATCAGTTATGTAACAATTAACCAGTAGGGTATCTCACATTATCTCAGATATGGCATACCAAGACCTGGGTTATTTCAGATATGACATACCAAGACATGGGCTATTTTAGATATGGCATACCAAGACCTGGGTAATTTCAGATATGGCATACCAAGACCTGGGTTATCTCAGATATGGTATCAAGATATGGGTTATTTCAGATATGGCATACCAAGACCTGGGTTATCTCAGATATGGCATACCAAGACCTGGAGTTATCTCAGATATGGCATACCAAGATATGGGTTATTTCAGATATGGCATACCAAGACCTGGGTTATTTCAGATATGGCATACCAAGACCTGGGTTATTTCAGATATGGCATACCAAGACCTGGGTTATTTCAGATATGGCATACCAAGACCTGGGTTATCTCAGATATGGCATACCAAGATATGGGTTATTTCAGATATCACATACCAAGACCTGGGTTATCTCAGATATGGTATACCAAGACATGGGTTATTTCAGATATGGCATACCTAGACCTGGGTTATTTCAGATATGGCATACCAAGACCTGGGTTATTTCAGATATGGCATACCAAGACCTGGGTTATCTCAGATATGGCATACCAAGACCTGGGTTATCTCAGATATGGCATACCAAGACCTGGGTTATCTCAGATATGACATACCAAGATATGGGTTATCTCAGATATGACATACCAAGATATGGGTTATCTCAGATATGGCATACCAAGACCTGGGTTATCTCAGATATGGCATACCAAGACTTGGGTTATCTCTCATATTTTGCTGTGATGAAATGTCTGCTAGTTTGATGTGTAGGATACCGACACTGTTTGTACAGCCTCAAGGGCATCCTTTATACACTATGTAGGGTATATATATATATACCTTGTAACATATTTTGCATGAACCTTGTATGATACACCCTGTAATGCCTCATGTACACTCTGAAGGACCTTATGCATACACTCTGTAGGGTTTCATGAGTACATCCTGTAAGGCCTTATGACCTCATGTGTACACACTCATTAATACAACTACATAGGGGTCCCTGTAAACACCCTATAGGACCTCATGTGTACACCCATTTATACTTTCCAATAAAAACCTCCTGTATAATCCTGTTTGACCTCATGTGTACACCCTGTAGGGCCTCCTGTACACACCCTGTTTGATCTGTACACTCTGTAGGGTCTCACATATACACACTCATTTGTAAACCCCATTGGAAGTCATGTACATATCCAGTATAGCCACCTGTATATATCCAGTAAGAACTGCACCCTTCTGGAGGCCATGTATGCGTCTATATGCAAGTGTTATGACTAACGTGTTGTGTGTACAGTTACAGGCCTTCATCTGCTGTGGACGGGGAGTCTGTCTCGCAATGCATCTATCCTACTGGGCTGCCGGGCCATGTTTGCACTCATCACCTACCTGTTCTATCACCTGGTGGGCTGTAAGAATGTCTCCATCCGACGCACCAACTCTACCAGCAAGGAGCTGCACAACCAGAAAGAGCACTAAACAAGGGCATGTAACTCTATGTACCGACGCACTGTCACAAATCTTCTTGGGGAAAGTTCTCGGTGTACTTCCTTGTCTTGATATCATCTTGTGTAGTCACTAGGATAGTTCCCTTGTTTTGCTGGTATGGGTAGTCACCAGGAAACTGTTTTCTCAATGATAAGATCTCCCTGGCTTCCTTCCTCAAAGCAATCTTGGCATCATGTGTATTATTGGTTTCATTACAGGAGTTATTATAGGTGTTACAACTTGGCTATGATAGATTTGTGGAAGGGAGCCAGATCAATGACGAGGTGGGATCATTTTGTGACAAGGTCAGGTCATTAGAGGACAAGGTCGTGTTGCCAGTAAGCAAAGGCTAAGTCATTTTGAGACACGATCAGGGTTAATAGTGATGAGGCCAAGGTCACAACAATGTTAGGTTACAGAGGGTCAAGGTCAAATGACAAGGGTCCATAAAATGTCAAGGTCACATGATGATGATGTCAGGATGGAAACTAAATTGAGGGAGATGACACTATAATATGGGCATTAAGGTTAACTGTTTAAACCCATTGCCAGAAATTTGTATTGTTTGCCTCAGAAACATAGCATCCCATTGATTGTATATTATTTATTCAATCAGTCTTTGCTATAGGAATAAATATGACAGGTGCAAGACTAGAACTTCAAGATGTCTGTTTGTTGTTATTACAAAAAGTGATATAATTAGCCTTCCATTTTGTGAACATATGTAGCTTTATACAAATTGGCTTTCTCAAATGAGCTTCCTCTCAAACTAGCTAAAGAGAATGAGTTCTTCTCATCAACACAATCCTATTACCAGCAAACTTTGTACCACTCTATAATTCTTCATCAAGTTTTTTTCAGTGTTGTGTGCATTTTTTTCCATTATATAATATGACAAAAAATAAATACTTTTCAATAGATAAAATATCCTTTGCAATTCTAACCTTGCACTTGTTTTGAAAGACAAAACAGCTAGTGTTTGTGTTAAGTCTATCATTTACTGGTAACCGTTCTTATATTTGAGCAAGAACATTCTAGATCTGAGGTACAGTACCTGTTTAGAATGTCCGCAGTATGTTCATTATTTGGTTTGAATTACACAGTAGAGGCGTGAAACCTGCTTAGCTGAGGTATGCTTACATTCATGTGTTGCTGTTTATCGTCACAGTTAATGCTTCATCTTGTCACAGGTAACACTTTGTGTCGTCACAGGTAACACGTCATGTCATCACAGTGCTTCATCTTGCAGCATACTTGTCCCACTGCCTGACATTTTGAAAACATTCTCATAAATGCTTCTGCATTGGCGACTGATTGTTTCCTCAGTAACATCAATGATTGAACAGTCCTCCAGGAACATCTGTGACTGAAATCTCCTAGAGTAACATCACGCTCCTTGAGGAATGTCTGTGACTGAACTCGTCTTGAAGAATTTCTTTGATAGAACTCTTCTTGTGGAACATCAGTGGTTGAACAAATCTTCATTAATGTCTTTGATTGAATGTTCCTTGAGTTACAGAACTCTTATCAAGGAACATCACGTTCCTTGTGGAATGTCTGTGACTGAACTCCCTCGAGGCACATCACTGACTGAACATTCTTCGAAGAACATGTTTGACTTGACACACTGCAAGTAACATCAGTGATTGAACACTTCTTGTGGAACATCAGTGATTGAACACTTCTTGTGGAACATCAGTGATTGAACACTTCTTGTGGAACATCAGTGATTGAACACTTCTTGTGGAACATCAGTGATTGACCGCTCTTCACTATGTGTGGCTGATTTACATGTCGCCATGTCCATAAGACTCATAGCCACTCCAGTATATCTTGTGACAACTACTCTTGCATGTCTAATGACCAATGGTATTGCATGTCTAATGACCAATGGTATTGCATGTCTAATGACCAATGGTATTGCATGTCAAGGCTGGATTTTCCGGCCATCACCATGGACTTGTATACCAGCTGTCTGAGTGACAAACCTGGATCTGTGTTCAGCACAGAAGCCAGACACTGGACATTACTAGAAAGACACTGGACATTACTAGGAAGACACTGCTGCTGGTCAGCTTCCCAGGAAGTTTGAACCTCCTGATTGACCCCATTGAAGTGAACCTGTAGAAGAGGGAGGGTTAGGTTCCGACCTACCCTGTCCACGCATGTCATGATAGACTCTACCAGTTATGTGGGAATGTTCTCTGCCTTACACGTGGCAAGATCTACTGGCATGGAACAAGAACATGTGGACTTCCTGAGTTGATTCACCAGTAGCTGATGGGCTCTGACTGACACATGGCAAGATCTACTGCTATGGAATGAGAACCTGTGGACTTCCTGAGTTATTCAGTAGTAGCAGACAATTTAAGCAAGCTGCCCATCATATGATTAGCAGCAAGTCCATGACATCCAACAAATTCAGTCTACATCTTGAAGTGCAAGGTTAACTAAACCTGAGATCATATGGATGAACCACAGTTAGTGATAGTGTCTGATGGATTGATGACAAAAACATGTACAAGTTGTCTCTGCATGAAATTGTTCTTGCTAAGACAGTGACGTAATGGTCATGGCTCTGGGCATGATTATTACAAACATATAAGCTCTTTCTTCCATCAGAGACTATTTCTTATCTGATTACGTCTTCTGTATGCCCCCCTCACAAGCTAATCATAATAGTGTTACGTCACTGGCATTGTGCTCAGTCCATGCAAGGAGTACACTGAATACTCAACTGACAACAATGGAGACTGGACGCTCCCAATGCTGGCCTATAAATCACAATAAATCTGAACGTTGGCGCTAGGTTTTGTTCATTGAGTGTGCCATGCTTCTTCAGATATCACCAATATAATGCATTCCATACACATGGTGTCACAAAATCACTGGTATTTTAATTGCTAATGGTATTGTTAGTGGTCCAAGTTTGTATCATTATAACACATCAGACGGTGTAGTATTTCTGTTCCCAAGTAGAAAACAAGACCTTTTCGTAGACTGACAATCTCAACCACTGTACATTGTGAAAACTTTTTGTATCCCAGCTGTCATCACTGTCAGCAATGACACAATGTCCTTTCCCAAGAACACTGCAGAATCTCAGCAAACTGAATCCCATACTGTATAGGTTGTGACAGTGCAGTGTCTGTGTTGAAGGTGGTAGTTGATGGCCAGCACTTCCTGGGTCTGTGCACACCGTGTTCCTCCACACAAATAAGGATGCTTTGTTGTGAAGTAAGAAACTCACTGTGTTCTAGTCAGGAAATAAAACAGGTCCATGTATGAGAAGTCAAATGAGACACATGCATGAATGTTGTGCAAACTTTTTGCCTGAAATTGAAGCACTGTGTAGCAATGTAGATGTAATCTGAATGCTCATTGGTCTGAGCCTTGGTAGGAACCATGTCAAAATTCATTCGTTAAAAATGTACAAGTGTACCACACAGGTGCCTTGTGTTCATGCTTGCTGCAGGAACATGGTGTATACAAACCAAGGAGGTATTGAAGGAGGTCTCAATCCAGTGTGCCACCTTGCGCTTCACTATATAGATCCGCTTCTCATATCTCCATAAACTGGTTGTCAGTGATTCCTGTATTTCCATAAGTTTATATGTGCCTGCAGATACACCCTTGTAATACCACCATGACTTGTCATCTACCTCATTATGTCTCTGTACCATGCCCACACTAGTTATCTCCCCTCAAATACCAGGTTGTAGCAGCTGGCTTGTCAATACATGCTTTATACGGAATTAATACTTTTTGGAAAATGATGTCTTCAAATTTGGTCAGATTTCAGTTTTGAGATTGAATATTTTGAGACTGACTGTGTTATGACTAAATGGTTCTTAATTGAGAGAAATCAGACTGGTGGTATGTGCTTGTTCCCCAAAATCAGTCCACATATAGCAACATCTTACACATAATTTTTTGACAATTATTAAAATATACAGACAGGAAATATGATTGAATCATTTGTAAAAGTGTGATGCCTGACTATGAATATAAGAAAATTTCAATTGATTGTTTAGTTTGTTAATTACCTATGGAAGCAGTATCACCATCATCTCTTGCTCTGGACGTTATCTAGATAGGAATGTATCGTCGTCCACCATGATTCACACATGGCCTGGGAAGATCCCCACCCACCCAGTGTGGACCGCAGCCCACTAAGGATCATCCTTTCAACATAATGCAGCTGTCTCACCTCATGCACCAAGTCAGCCGTCTTGTACTCAGTGTACACGTTTGTTTGTTCGTTATAGAAGACACAATATACCGTGGAAATGTTAAAATATCCAGATCTGTATCACCGTCACAAGCACCTGTCAGCTCAGTCAGGGAAGTATGATGGTCTGTCTGTGCTGGAGGGGCCCTGCTGTAAGTTAATGGGATCACTATATGAGATGCAGCAAAGCCTCCAGATTTCATTAAGGTGTTCTTCATTTAGTCAGTATTAAATTTAATATGATGAAATCTAATATCATAGTATCATTTTGGGACCACCACTTGATACATTGAAACCTGATAGCCCAGACACCCCACATTCCTGATGATGATCTTGATGGATCATGGAAAAGTCTGGATTAGAGTTCCTGCATGAAGCACATTTCTGGTGTCCCCTGCTGTGACATTGCTGGAATACTGCTGACAGCGGTGTAAAATTAAACTACCTGCTCCTCGGACATCAAGTAGGAAGTAAATACATCTGGACAAGGAACATCCATGGTGGGCCTTGTATCCGAGTGTGGAGCATCAAATAACAATTTGGAGATAGTCGTACCACCCAGTGGATCATGTCACATGATACAGGTAGTACTAAACATATGTCTCTGTTATCCTAAATTTTGTATTTTAGTGTTTTTTTCTCTAGATTATAATACCTTACAAAGTGGTAGTAATCACCTGAGCTTACATTGAATTTTTGTTTGACTCCAGCATTAGACAAGTGGGGACTGTTGCGGACATTATTGCCATAGTTACCATGGTAACGATTGATCAAGAACATAGGAGCAGGATGGACAGATTCTTTCTAAGTTGTAGTGACTACTTGTCTTGTTGCATTGGTGATTGTCAGTCATTGTCAAAATGTTGCTGATAGCAACAGATGTTTCATGTCATACCTGACTACGTAGCCATGGCAACAGTGTCATTTTGACAGCCATGGTAACAGTGTCATCCTTCATCAATGTTGAGTGTTGTAAAACTGTTCAAACATATCAAACTCCACAAGCCATTGCAAACAGCCAATATTTCATCTTTTAAATTGGTCTTTTAGAAATTTAGAGACTGATCCTTAAAGTTATCTTTTTTATGAAATGTTCAATTTTTATCGAATTTTGTAAAATAATTTTTCTTATAAATTTCCAGATGAGACAGTAGTGAGAGTAGTAGGAGGAAGTACAGTTTGTATGGTCTAGTGTAGAATAATTTTGCTTGTTGATGGAGTCGGTGAAAGTGGTTGCTGCAACTCCATCGTAGCCCTGTAGCAGTTATGTCTTACAGTAGTCATCTCACACCAACACACCATGTTCAGAGCATTGATGTATATTTTGTGAATAAAATGTGAATCTTTAACCTCAAATCTTGTTGTTATTGAAATCATCTTTTAGTATTGAACCCTAAAGTTTGGCTGATACCTTCCCTGGTTTGTCAGCACTTGTAGCGGGACTTGTGAATTGTCAATTACTGGATTGTGTTGTCAAGGCTTGACTATCCACAGCTGTCATATAGCCGAGTAAAACATTTAATATCAAACTACAAAGACATCGTTTGGTATGACTTGGCCTGGGGATCTAACCATTGACATACCTCTCCAGGCCGACGTTCTATACACTATTAGGATTGCACAGCATTATCGGTAAATCGCACTACTGTTTTCAAACAATATATATTGCAATATTTCTTCTGAGAACCAGTATATTGGGTAAAGAACATATATGAAGTTTTTGTAATTATCTTTATAGTTTAAATTAAAATCTACCCAGACTTTTATTCACAACAGATGTTTCCTTCATTATTCAATGACAAAATGCCATACTGTAATATATTGTATAAAAAAAAGAAAATAGAATGCCTGACTATGCAACCTAAATTTGAGATGGCTGTTATCAGAACCATAACATATATTTTTAGGGACTTAGAATGTAGAAAATTGGATCGACATGTTCAATTAGTGGCACATACTCTCAAACACATAAGCTTCCAATAAATTGCAATATGGGTACCTGAATTGCAATTTATTGCAATACAATTTATTTGCCAATACACAGCCCTATACATTCTACCATGGTGTGGGGCACTGATGCTCCCTGACCCCAGCTTCCAGTCATGATTCAGCAAACAAACAACAAGAAGAAGAAAGCAATGTGTAGAAAACTACATTTTTTGTTTAATGTATTTTGTCTATGTACATGATAAGAAAGATACCACCCTAAAATAACCATATCACAATAATGTAATTACAGTTTGACAATGAAATGTACGATGAGACTAAAATCCATGAATAATTGGTTTTATATGACAGCTTTACAGTCCATTCATGCACTTTGTGCTACAGTAATACATGGCACAAAGACCTACACACACTAAAGACATGACAATCGGCAAACAATTTGATTGATATTTATCAGACCAATTAGCATGATTATCCCTGAAAAGTGAGTTAGAACTTGGTTCAGGTTTGCATGTTTCTAGATGTACCAATGCAGACTGGATTTTCCAAGCTGTGAGCTTACTTTCACATACAGAGTTGTGCTAAGCTTATTATATACATGCTAATTATAGAATCACTGAATCAGCAGTTTTCAGAGCATGTAGAGACAGAAGAGAGAACAGACGAGATGTGGAGGACAAGATGAGGGACAGATAAATACACAACATGGAATATATTTACAGGTAAAACCAAACTGGGTTAAAACATGAAGAGGAATATTCTTGAGAGATGTTTCTTATGACTTATGAGCAATAACCTACTGGGTGTTGATGATACTTTGAGCTCTATCATGAGTATTTTGAATGGAAAGATTGACAATGTAGTCATTGTATTTGAATGTCTAAAACACGTCACAAACAGAACGTGTGTTTATATGTGGATGAAGAGACCCTTTGAACTTCAAGAAAATTGGGTCAACATCACAGGAATATCCGTGCCTATCCTGTTTCTTGGACACTGGTCAACACAGTGTGTAGGTGTGTGAACTCCTTCCTAAAGTAACAGTTGTGTTTGTCCATGAACTGTAGAGAGAGTTCCAACACAGAAGTATAAATATAATCAGCAGTCCCTCAACACTGCCCACTCTGTTCAGAAGAGGTAGTGATCCTTGACATCTGATGCCACACTACTGTTGGTGTCCGCCTGTAGGACACCAGGTGCTTGGTACTGACAACTCCTCACAGGGAGAGGTGTTCACTTGGCCTTCTTCTGGGCGGTACCAATGTTGCACTGGTTCACCTGCAGACAGAGACACAGAGCGTACAAGGCAATAATCAAACAGAAATAGCTGTAACTATACAGAAGGACAACTGCTTGTCTGTTCGACGAAAAATTTATCAAAATGAGTTGTTTCTCCAAAAATGTATTTCTCTCAAATAAACAACTTGTCTGAGAGTAGCTGGAGATCACCAATGGTTGGTTAGTTGGTGGGTTTCTTGTTTTACGCTGCACTCAGCAATAATCCAGCTATATGGTGGCGGTCTGTAAATAATCCAGTATGGACCAGACAATCCAGTGATCAACAGCATGAACATCGATCAACGCAATTGTCACCAATGGTATCCACATGTAATTCCTGTGCATGTCAAAGAAGTGTACCTTGAATCCAAATACCTCCACTATATACAATAACCATACACTGCATCAGATTACCGACCACAGGACAATATCACAAATTGTGCTTTCACAGCCTGGGTTTTATTTAATAATGGAATTATTTTTTTCACAAATTTGGAAAATGACACCCAAATTCAATAAAAGACAGACTCTATGAATAACAACTTCTTTTATTTCGTGAGTGCAACGTATCGGTACATTATTCTCGTACCCTTGTGAAGCAGGCACAACAGTACAAGAATAGGTACAGAAACATCACACTCATGAAACAAAAAGATGTTATCCATAGAGTTTGTTTGTATCATACTTCCCAACTTCTACAATGCAACTCGGTTAACATTTTTAGGTTTCTTCTTTGAGTAGCCATGACTCCCATTTTTCAAAGTCTATGTAAAACCCTGTAGTTGTCTCAATCTGAGCATCCCCAAAAGTAACATTAATTGTTATGAACATATTATTCCACTGTAAATGCAATAAAATTATGGAACAATCTATTTGTCTGATTCAATACATCTCGGTCACTATCTGACCAACCCTTCAATGCCAAGTCTACTTGCAAGGTAATTTCTAAACTTTGCATACGGCTAACGCCATCTGATTTTAATGAGACTACACATGAAAGGACACTGTCCCTCGCCAATCAGGGCCCCGTTTCACAAAGCTATGGTAGCGCTACGACTGTTGTACCTCCTATACTGTAACATAGACTTACGACAGTTGTAGTGCTACGATAGCTTTGTGAAACAAGGCCCTGGCTTGGATCTCGTAAAGAAAGCAACAACATAAGAAGGTCTGCTCTGCACACATGGTCTCACCTTGGTGGCAAACCGGAGAGAGTTTAACGTCTCCTGGAAACACTCCTCCTTTGGTGAGACGTTGACAAACATGAGTGTCTTACTGTTACCACCCAACGAATTCTGTAGCAGGTACGTCAGCTTGCTGTTTCGGTACGGAACATGGTTGTCCTGGAAACATCACACATATCAGTCAGTTCCACCAAATACATCACACTGCTCACATTTCAGCTATAATGTTAACCTTCGGGTGACCACACTTTATCAACCTGTATAATTATGTACCTTCCTTCCCACTCTCCTACATCAGGAGTTCCAGCTGAAGATATCTTGCCAGATATAGAAAGCTATAGTTTGCTTATTGTTTGATTTGCCTAGAGTGTTGCTGTCTGCGTACGTTTGCCATGAATAAGTTACTGGGGTTCTTGTGGAGACGGCGCACATACCTTGTTGCCCAGCGCCATGATGACGTTGCCTAGGTTACTGAGACTCTTGTTGATAGCGAGTGCCTCCTTCAGTCTTTGACCTTCAGACCCTGAGTCCTTGACCCTCTCACTGCCAGCCAGGTCCACGAGACTCAGGATACCTGGTGGAAGAATAAAGCAGATCTCTTGTGAACACTCCCAGGACAAACGTGCGCCAGCAAATTGAAGAAAAGATAATTAACATACAAAGATCATTTGTATGCCAAGAACCACTTGTCTACTCTGCTACTGCCAAAAGGCAATGCTACAAGACTATCAGCAGAGTCTCAGTGGGTCCTGCTCCTCATTGGTCGTCACTGACAACAAGCACAGATGTTGGGGTATCAAATATAGGGAGATATAATCTATGATAAATACAGATGGTAACTTGTGGCTCACCTGAACAGTTCTCCCCTGTCAACTCATTGCTGCCTCTCAACTTGAGCTGGAAGACGGAGTGACTCCGAGATGATCGCTCATTGCACTTCGTCTCTGCTACTGCACGGTTGTGGGTTGCCTTCTTCAGCAACTTGTGGATCTGAAAACAGACGTTTTGACAAGTAAAGGACTGAAGTAATTATTACAAAAGATGTTGATTACAAGGTTCAAGGTCAAACACCAGTGAGTGAGTTCTGTTTAATGCTTCATTGAACAGGCGAAGGAAACACCGCTTTGTGAAACCCATGAGCCTAGAAGGAAGTAAAATCATAGTTTTTGGCAGTCCAGTGGGTTGAAAACTGCTATAGTGAACAGTGGCACCTCCCAGCGATACATGAACCATACCCCAAGCTTCTCTATGAAAACAGACAAGGTATGTGAAGTCCCTTTCTGGCCAAAAGGAATGGATAGTTAGAAAACACAACTGAAACAAATGCACAGTTTTGTGAGAACAGTTTCTCCCAGTCTGATCAGAAACAGATTGATCTTTTAATTAGAATACCTCCAGGCACAAAGGTCATACCAGATGACCTCCCAATCAAAAAGGAAGATGCTCAGGATCCCAAACTATCCCTGATCAGAAAAATTTAATTATAACAAAAGGAAGCCCATGCACAACTCAAATATGCCTTAAGTGGTACTCCATTTTAGGTAAAGATGCAGTGAAGTTCAGAAACAACAGGTTGTATAATATCTCAACAACAATACAATGGCCTCCATTCACAAAAGCCTGTTACCAAATGGTTGATAAAGCAAGTTATCAAAATAGAGGAATGCTGCTATCCTCCTCTGCTATCCTGGGCTTAATGCTTGGTTCTCTTATTAAGGATTTAGAAGGCTGATTGGCTGATAAAAACAGAATCACCTGATGCAACCTCTGTGGAGGAATCCTCAGATATCAACACAGAGAGATATTGATTCTGAGTACATTGATTGAATGAGTTAAGTTTTACGCCGCACTCAGCAATATTACAGCTATATGGAGGCAGTTTGTAAATAATCAAGTCTGGACCAGAAAAACCAGTGATCAACAGCATGAGCATCGATTTACGCAATTGGGATGCGAGCCCGACCACCTGATCCCGTTAGTCGCCTCTTACGACAAGCATGGGTTACTGAAGATCAATTCTAACCCGGATCTTCACGGGTTGATTCTGAGTACAAGCTCTAATTTTAATGACACTGAATTTAATTAGCAAAGTTATATTGACTAACAACAACCATTTTTACAGCTTGTTTATGTTTAAAGTTTTACTTTCATCACAATTTAATACAGAAGTAAAGCTTAAATACAGACATAAGTAATACAAGGCTTGAGGTCAAAAGGAGGTGAGGTGAAATTGGGTTTAACGTCGTGCTTGAGAATATTTCGCTCATATGACGACGTGCATGCGTGTGTATGTGTATGTGCGGCTGCTTGTACTAGCCCAGACTGAAGCTGGTTTTATAGTGCTAGCCCACTGAGATACCATGCCGCAGTGAAGCAGAAATACCCCACTCAGACACATTATACTGATTCCGAGCCGACCAGGCGGTCGAGGTCAAAAGAAGTCATGGTTCTTTCAACATAATCATAAGCATGAATTTGCCCTATGTTTTCTAATTTGGATAGATGGGCATTTGCCATTGTTCCTTACTTCACAGCTCTGATGTAATAATGCCAAACATGCAGTGAAAACATTTTGATTTGATTTGAGTGTTGTTCATTAAACACCACACACTGCAATACTCCATTACATTACACCATCTGGTGTCGTAGTACTGGAGGGTAGGTTAAGACAGAGAGAGACACTGATGATGAAAAGCCTACACTTTACACAAATGTTTGAGGGCCATACCTGAGATTCTGTTCTGACGGAGATGACAGTGAGGTTGGTGACAATGGTCTCGGAGCTGCCATTCCCCGTCATCTTAATCTCATGCTTCAATTCTTCGTCACTCAGGAGATCTCGGATTGTCTCGTTATATATCTCCAACATGGAGGCATCGAACTGGTACTGGAAACAAACACAACAGAGTAAACACACTATAAACAAACACAACAGCGTAAACACAGACAACAGAGTAAACACATTGTAAACAGACACAACAGAGTAAACACTGTAAACAAAAAACAGAGTAAACGCTATAAAGACAGAATAGTAAACACACTAAACACACAGAACAGAGTGAACACACTGTAAAGACAGAATAGTAAACACACTGTAAAAACACACAACAGAGTAAACACACTGTAAAGACAGAATAGTAAACACACTGTAAAACACACAACAGAGTGAACACACTGTAAAGACAGAATAGTAAACACACTGTAAAACACACAACAGAGTAAACACAGACTGTAAACACATTGTAAACAGACACAACAGAGTAAAAACACTGTAAACAAAAACAGAATACGTAAAGACAGAATAGTAAACACACTAAAAACACACAACAGAGTGAACACACTGTAAAGACAGAATAGTAAAACACTGTAAAACACACAACAGAGTAAAACACAGAATAGTAAACACTGTAAAACACACAACAGAGTGAACACACTGTAAAGACAGAATAGTAAACACACTGTAAAAACACACAATAGTAAACACACTGTAAAAACACACAACAGAGTGAACACACTGTAAAGACAGAATAGTAAACACACTGTAAAACACACAACAGAGTGAACACACTGTAAAGACAGAATAGTAAACACACTGTAAAACACAACAGAGTGAACACACTGTAAAGACAGAATAGTAAACACACTGTAAAAACACACAACAGAGTAAACACACTGTAAAAACACACAACAGAGTGAACACACTGTAAAAAGACAGACATAGTAGTAAACACACTGTAAAACACACAACAGAGTGAACACACTGTAAAGACAGAATAGTAAACACACTGTAAAAACACACAACAGAGTAAACACACTGTAAAAACACACAACAGAGTGAACACACTGTAAAGACAGAATAGTAAACACACTGTAAAACACACAACAGAGTGAACACACTGTAAAGACAGAATAGTAAACACACTGTAAAAACACACAACAGAGTAAACACACTGTAAAACACAGAATAGTAAACACACTGTAAAGACAGAATAGTAAACACACTGTAAAAACACACAACACAGTAAACACACTGTAAAAACACAATAGTAAACACACTGTAAAAAACACACAACAGAGTAAACACACTGTAAAACACACAACAGAGTAAACACACTGTAAAGACAGAATAGTAAACACACTGTAAAACACACAACAGAGTGAACACTGTAAAAACACAGTAAACAGAGTAAACACACTGTAAAAGACAGAATAGTAAACACACTGTAAAAACACACAACAGAGTGAACACACTGTAAAGACAGAATAGTAAACACACTGTAAAACACACAACAGAGTAAACACACTGTAAAAACACACAACAGAGTGAACACATTGTAAACACAACAGAATAGTAACACACTGTAAAACACACAACAGTAAACAGAGTAAACACACACAACAGAGTAAACACAAGTTACAGCTTGTAAACACCTAGAAATACATTCCTTGTTAACATACTTGAAACTGTCAGCACGGACACTGTGGGCAAATCTTGGGAACTGAACCCAAGAACCAAGGGATGCAACTCCACAGGTGAATTGGTGCACACAACACAGTGACATGTGACACAACAGAGTAAACACACACAGAGACAGAACTATTAGTACAACACACACAAGTCCAGCTGTCTGAGTACAACACACACAAGTCCAGTTGTCAGAGTACAACACACACAAGTCCAGTTGTCAACAGAGTAAAACACACACAAGTAAACACAGTTCCAGCTTCTGGTTTACAACACACACAAGTCCAGTTGTCTGGTTACAACACACACAAGTCCAGCTGTCTGGGATACTTGGGCAACACACAAGTCCAGCTGTCTAGAGTACAACACTCACACAGGTCCATTGCAGTCCAGCTGTCTGGAGTACAACACACACAAGTCCAGCTGTCTGGAGTACAACACACACAAGTCCAGTTGTCTGGAGTACAACACACACAAGTCCAGTTGTCTAGAATACAACACACACAAGTCCAGTTGTCTGGAGTACAACACACTCAGTCTAGGTATGTATCATACTACAGCTGTATGTACCTGCCAGCCTTTCTCCTCCAAGTCCCGGGCTGTACTGAAGACTTGCTGCACTGCCCGGGGGATCATGCCCATGGTCAAGTCGTCATCTACACTGCCTCCCTCCATCGTATAGGTCTTCCCCGACCCTGTCTGGCCATATGCAAAGATGCACACATTGTAGCCATCCAGTGCACTCTGAAACAAACAAACCATTTGCATGAAGCGTACTGCAACCTACAACAAACTTCCGATACTTGTAAGGTCGGTGACTGAGATTTTGTTAATATATATAACGTTAACAGACCTGTGAATTTAAGTAGGAACTTACAAAAATAAATAAACATTTCAACAAATACCCCCCAAACTCCTACAGCCCAAAATCACCAGAGTCCTGCAATGCCCAGTTCAGCATCCCAGATAACTCCCTGTATCAGTATATTGCTGTGATACATACAGCAGTACGCTGGACTATCAGCCCAAACCAGCAGGTTTGAGTGTTGATATGCAGACTATTATCAGCTGACCTTACTTTACCCAACACAACAGACATGGAGACTAGTGACTTAGTGACTGAAGATAGGGCCAGCAAGTACTGGAGGTATTCTAAGCTGCATCCCCTGTACATCTGGGAAACTCATACGCCAACGCAGAAGGCTGTTTACAAGAAGCCCTTCAACTTAGTTACATATTATCTGTTTATATCTGTATATTTTCTGTGATAATAAGACATTTTCAACAACATAAATGCTATATTTCAGGAACCAGTATGCTTGTATTTGTAACAAGTAGCATACATAAAATAGAAAAAATACAGTTTATACTGTGAACAAGTACAATTATTTGATTTTTCTCAAGCGAATTATTGATCTCCCCTACTGTATGACAATCGACTCGCTCAAATGCAAGCCGTGAACTCGCTAAGTTTAGTCGCCGCTAACTTTATTCACGGAAATAATTGTTGATAACCACCCTACTATTCCCAATTTGGAAAAGACCTGACATGCCACATTTTATGTGGGATACATGGACAGTGGAAGTGGAAGTGGAAGGACTGGGCATTATGGCCGGGACAGAAGCGGTCAGGTTAGCACGTGTGGGCCGACATGTGTTGCCGACGTCAACACACATAGATCTGGACCCGCTTTGAATATACTGCCGCTTTTGCGCTGCTGACGGATTTTTCAGCTTTGTAGTTTCTTCACTGGGATTAGGGTCAAGAAATTCTTCTTCAAGCGATTCGCTTTTTACTTCAAAAACACCAAAGATGCTGGCGAGATAGAAATTGCCGATGTCTGACATGTTTGTTTACAAACAATAGGGTCAACGAGTTCGTTGTATTCATACGCGGTGAATCGGTCACTTTAATTAGCGGTCCTTAAACTGTCATTTAAGTACGGTTTTGATGAGCTCTCAGCCAATCAGAATCGAGTATCACACAATGTCGTGCTAGAATTGAACATCAATATTGTTATTCAAGGCCCACTTATGAATGTTTCATTCACACAAAGATAAATGCCTTGTGTTCTGTTTTTTGTACACCTACAGCTTGGATATTAATGGATAGACCTTGCACCATTGACCAGTAACAAATTGTCCAGTTTGGGCTGATAGTGTGGAAGAGGTTCTGTTCGTCACACGAGACAAACACTGGGTAGAGATGGGTGCCATGAAACAAGCATTACCTGAACCAGCTGGGCTATCTCCTCAAACACTTGTGACTGTGTGGTTTCCGGCTGGAACACTTTGTCAAACGCAAAGTCGTACTTATTCTGTCCACGCCGAGATGCTGCTAGAGAACTCTGAAACACAGTATACATGGTATAAATCTGAAAGGTAACTGTATGCACTCACATTAGTCACAAACATATCTGCCAGCATTGCTCAGGTTAAAGAGTCTCCGCAGATCTTGCAGACTGATTGGCCAACCAATATCCCCCAGCCCCCCGTATCATGCCAAGACAACAAAGGAGATATTTTATTTCTACCCCAAGACTATATATATGAGTTAATGTGTCCAAATGAAACAAACAAGTTATTGGTTCTTGTTGTGCAATGATTACATTGAGTTAGAAGACATTCTTAATTATGGCAAGGTTTATGCTAAGTATTATTCATGGAAATGAGTTAATCTATCCTTGAACTCTGTAATCTTTTGGTACAAGTAGACCTTATTTCCATATGTGTCATTTTCATGATCGAGTTTGGCACATGTTGAGCAGGTATTTCAGCTACATCATAGCGTGTCAGCCTGATGCTAGATGAAAGTCCCAAGTGTTGCATATCTTAAACACATTTAACTTTCAAGTATACTAGCCACATAAAGAAACTGTGCACACAGAAAATTCATTCAGAATTGGAATACAACACAGCAAAGACGAAATGATGTAGACACTTTATAAGTGAAGTATCGGACCACAACAACATGTCAAAAGAACATGAACAATGACGATGACGTCAGAAGTTCAAAATCGATTAGGGGTCACACGACGAAGTCACAAGGTCAATAACGGGTATGACCACCGTGTGCGTGAAGCACAGCAGTAGAGGCTACCAAATAAGCATGGAAGGCCATATTCGAGGGTTGGCGAACATGATTTCGACACCATCTTTGACGGTTGTCTCGATGACGTTGTGTCAGAATGGGTTGTATGGTAGGGCGTTGTGGTCGAATCCCATACTGACAAACGATTCCTGATGGTGTTAGGATGGATGCGGCGCAGTCCTGGAATGGTCTGGGACGTGGTCACTGCCGTCTGGAACCTGTGTCGGAGGTTCCAGAATGTGGGTGGTCGGCGACATCATTGGTGTTTCGATAACGCCTGACCAATGCAGATATCATTTTCCGATGGCATTGGAAATGTGCTGCCACCTATTGTTGGCTCATGCCTGCTCGAACCATTCCAATGGCTTCATGACGTTGAGCAGATGTCAATCTTGGCATGATGTGCATGTGACATCTCATGTGAATTTGTGAACGTTTGAATGTCCAAAGATCAAGCTTTGACAGCAATTTCTGAGTTTCACATGTTGTGTGCAGCTGCAGGTGCAGTAACACACTGCAAGTCCATAGGCCACCATCAATGACCTCACGTCGCGCCTGGCAAGTTTGATGGTCTCCAATACTTGCTGTGTTCACGCCTGTATTTATGTGTAAAGACGCTGTGTGCCTACATTTATATTTTCGGTGTGCACAGTTTCTTTATGTGGCTAGTGTACATTGTCAGGTCAACTCAGGATTTGAAAATGTTGCCAATGATATCAATGTGGACAATATCTACTGACCTCATTCAGAGAAGCATCCCCTAGTTTTTCCAGCTCCAAGACTCTCCCATCCAGGTCAGGGAAGTTCATATGGTGGATCATTCCATCATTGACAAGAGTTTCATCTCCTAGTAATGGCCGGATTCGACAGAAGACTCGGATGTTGCCCTGCAGGGAAAGGAAGGATGAAGCAAGTGAAGTGTGCGACTTTTGACAGTGTTAGTTATATACGGACATATCAGTTTTATCATGTTGTAGGAAATCCCAAACCCATACAGGTCGTCCAAGTTTAACACCTGGTACAATGTCTTGAGCTTGGCAATAGTGCTCAGTTACAGCCTGGGTGAACCTGGGAGTTTAACCTACAAACATCACATTCACGTTTACTGCAATTCTTGTGTGACACAGCATATTATTATATGACGGGTAGATTTCCGCCCTTCTGATTGGCCCACTTGGTCACATGACAGCTTTGACGCTAAGCAACGTCAACCTCGCCACGTCGCCAGAGGTTGACATCACAATCCAAGCGCCTCCCGTGGTTAAAAATAGAGTTGGGATATTCCAGCTGTGAACTCCGCATTGTGTGCGTCACGCTAGATAAGGAAGTGATAGGCAGCGCTTCGTCCCTGTGACTGTGTTGGTTTTGAGTTACGTCCCATCTGTATCAAAATGGCAGAAGACACGACACCACGAAGATTCATGACTGTGTCAGTATTCAGTACTTTTGTCATATAATAAAACACAACTCTACTTAATGCTTAGATGACTGGGATAAAGGGCTACTAGGAAGTGATTAAGTAAATGTACATAAGATTTTACTTCCATATTTCATCTATGATAATACGATGAAGCATCCAAGCAAAAGATTAGTTCATCATCAGTTACCCTTACCACAAATTCACTAATTTATAAATCTTTAGCATCATAATTTTCCAACTAGACCAGTTCCCCCTCTGCCCACCTTCAGCTCCTGCACAAGGTTGTGGAGTTTGCGACGTTCTGTTTCATGTTCTCTCTTCTGTCGGTTCTGTTCCTCAACGACCCGCTCCAGTTCTGCTATAACACTGTTTAGTCGACTATTTTCTGTGTCCTTTTCCCGACCACGAGCCTCACTCTGACTTAAACCCAGCTGAAATGCAACATTGGAGAATCTTGTGACCAAAAACATATACTCAAGACTTTGAAAGATGATACAAAATCCAATAGTGGGATGAAATGAAACATTATTTGCACGCGGTTGTTTCTATGGTTACAGCCAATCTTAAGTTTTCAAGTGTCATTGGTCTCACGAGAACACTTCAGTCAGCTGCTTCTGATGTGTACAGGAGGATCCATGGCAATACAGGTGTAACATGTGCATGCTCTTTAGTTAGGCTTGATTGGGGAATGGAAAGTTGTTAGAAGGGGTGCTGCATTTGATGTAATTGTGTCACATTCAGTTGAGTCAGTGGTGTGTGGAGTGAGGTGTAGGCGAAAGGCTGGTGAGTATGAGGGTTTGCAGACATTATCTTTTAAGTTGAACATTTTGAGTCACTTGGGATTTTTAGGTCCAATCTGAATACTTTTGACACTAAAACGAGTTCAAAACAACCTGGAATTCGACACATCTGGTTTGATAAATCCATGTATAAATTTGAAAGTTTTAATATAAATTGTATATTTATATACTTATCCTATCTCACGGTATGCACTTCTCTCTCTTGATTCAACACTGAGTGGAATGATGTAAACTTTTTCCCTAGGCCTCTCTTGTCCATCTGCCCAAGCACTCCATGCTACCCTCACTATAAGGCAGCTTCCTAGTTGTCATGCAAAGCATGCGGCATGCAACACTAGCTGCCCACGTGACTATCTCCGAATCCATCGCTTGAGATAGGATAAGTATATAAATATACAATTTATATTAAAATTTTTAAATTTAAAAAAAAATCCTATCTCACGGTATGCACTTATCCCACGGTCAGACTGCGGGATGCAGATACCCTGTGTCTTGACAGTGAGAGCAGCAGGAACTGTGTAGACTGGAAATGACCGTAGATAGCGATGCACAAGGGAGGCCTGTTACGCATGCACGCAACTCCTATACTAGTGCTGAGTTCTCTTGAACTCCCTGGCTTACTAAGCACAACGTCTCCCAGGGAGATGGGTGCTCCCGAGCAATGTAGTGTTTGGCCGCAACCTCCGAAGAAGGATGCAGCTCAGCGAGAAAGTATGTCACTTTGCCACGATTTCAAAGGTACCCCCATAAATTAAAGTCGGTTGACAATAATCGGGCCAGCCCCTGCTTCAAGAAGACCCCCACAGACACCGACCAGGGGCCGGTGAAAGAGAAGCACAACTCGGGAACTCCAAGTTTTAACGTTCAGTTCCGGAACAGCATCAAATTGACCCTCACTCCTTTGCATAAGCATAGTCAAAGGATGTGCCCGGCAACTTCGGAGTCAGAACGCAACGAAATCCACTGGAATTCGGGAGTGACACACTTCACTGACGTAATTGCTTCGAAAAGTAGAGGTCAGGAAACATGAAAAGTCGAACCCTTCCACATCGTGATACAGAATCGAGCTCCAGATACGTCCAACCACCGAGGTGGTAGTATCTCTGTGTCTTAGTATAAAAACTAAGTGATGTAGTTCTAACCCATAAGCAATCAAAACATAAGGCAGACAGCAAGTTCAGACTTATATTCAAGAAAATACAGGGAAGCAGCAACCGCGAGGGACCGTCCCCTATCTGCGTTGGTGGGCCGTAGACAGCTGTTGTGCGAGCACAAGGGGTCCAAACTGGTGCAGGCCTTGGACATCCTTGACTCAGAGGTCTCGAAGGTAGTGCAAGGAGACACCAAGTTGGATCGCCAGAAACATCCTTCCATAATGGCGTGGAGAGAGCAGTTACTATGCAGAGCCATTGTAGACGCTAACGCCCGTGTCTCATGTGGATTGGGAAGCTGTCGGGGGCTGTAACCCAGCGAAGGTGTAAGCCCGTAGGATGGTGGCTCTCATCCAGAAGGATAAAGTGGTGCGAGACACTTCCGCCCTGGATGTTAAGGACAACGGAATGAAGAGGCGCTTGCGGAGACGGCGGCGATCTTTTAGAAGCAGCAAGAAAATTCTTCAAAGCCCTAACAGGGCAAAGCTGCAGGTCTTCATTGTCATGCGGCCCAAGGATCGTGAATAACGATGAGATGGTAAAAGTACGATCGGGTTGTCCCGGGCAACTGATTCTTCGCTACAAAATCCCAACGGAGACCGAGGAAGACTTTGCCATGCTTCTTCCGTTCAAACTGTACTCTGTTAACGTCCAAAGCATGGAGTTCAGAAATCCGAGCAGCTGTAGCCAAGGCCACTAGGAAGAAGGTCTTGAAGGAGATCTTCTCAAAGTCCTTCTGAGCTTGGGGTTCATAGTCCGTCGAGGCCAAATGACGCAGCACCACAGATAAATCCCAATCAGGAGGTCTAAACCTCTTAGACTGATCGGCCAACTTGAAGAACCGGAGCAAATACTGAAGCTCAGGAACCGTGGAGACCTTAGAGCCTGTTGTGGTAGCCAGGACTGAGTTGATCGCAGCAAGGTAAGTGGCCAAAGTGGAACCCTTGAGCTTCTTAGACGACCGCAAATGCTGCAGAAACTCAGCAACAATTTGAGGCGAAGTAGAAACAGGAGATGTAATGCCTCTGGACGTGCAATATTTCTCAAATCATTTCCACTTCTCATCATAAAGTGAGCGGGTGGAAGTCCGATGAGCAGAAGTGATGGCCAATAGCCACTCTCTGTGACTACCCCTTGGCGATTAAGGACTTCTGCAGATGCGCCAAACGTGCAGAGACAGGGTGTGAAGGGATACATGACGCCGATCCGAGTGAGGGTGTAACAGTAGGTCGTCCCAATCGGGAACACAATACCCATGTGGATCACTCGCGGAGAACACTTTATTACACCGGGAGCATTTTTTCCTCTTCTTTGGCTGGTCAACCTTCCCCATGTTGTAGGCTAAGTTGAAAATGTTGAGCAAAGTAAAATGCGTCCACACTCGTGTGCGACAAGAAAGAGAATGATGATTCGGAGATAGTCACGTGGGCAGCTAGTGGTGCATGCCGCATGCTTTGCATGAGAGCTAGGAAGCTGTCTTATAATGAGGGTAGCATGCAGTGCTTGGGCAGATGGACAAGAGAGGCCTAGGGAAAAAGTTTACATCGTTCCACTCAGTGTCGAATCAAGAGAGAGAAGTGCATACCGTGAGATAGGACAAGTTTAAAAATATAGAAGGAATTCACAGGGACTAGGAGGTAAGTTTAAAACATTCAGAAATTCGAAACATCCAATGTCGACACAAGCTATAGCTAAAAGTAAGGATTTTCATCCAACTACTTTAGGAACATACTTAAAACTTCCATGAATACCAAAATGCCTTTAGAAAGTGTTCAAATTGGCTGTTAGGTGTCTGACTCTGAGAGTGTGGGTTCAAATCCTGGAAGTGACTCAACCACATAGCAATAGAACATGGGCTTTACTGTGAAAGTGTAATCCCAAATATTACATCCTTTGTCAAAGATGCCAGTCAAAACTTATCTCTGACTGAAATCAAGAGTGAAACTGGAATACCTTGGTGGCTTCAAGTTCTGCCCCAATCTTGGCCTGAGCAGACGACACCTCAGCAATGGAAGACTTGAGCCCAGAGACCTCCTTCTGGTAAGCAGAGACCTCGCCTTCTAGGTTTTCCTTCTGTCTCTGCAGAGATGACTTGCTGTAGTTGAGGTCCTCAATCTCACGCTGAAACTTGCGTTTCATGTCATCCATTTCGTCCTGTGTGGCTCTGTAACATGTAGCATCAGTAGTGTAACCACCCTGGCTGGATTCTTTTGTCATAAAACATCACTCCATCTTCTTCATAACTACCCACAAATATCTGCTTGATTGAAATACAATTTTTGTGTGTGTGTATATTAAACATTTTCAGGATTCTCTAAATTCAGGTCAGATTTTCAAAAGAATATACAGTGAGTCAAGCAATTTCATTGAAGTTAGATAATTTAAGCCGACACCTGTCATCCTGTGGAAAGGCTGTGGTATTGTTTTGCGAGGAGGTACCATATTAGAGTAATGTATGATTCAATTATAGCATCAACCATGGCTCCTACTTTTTTCAAAGTCTTGGAAGTCACGGAGTTGTGAGAAGGTACGACATGGGTAACACATATTGACTGAGGTCGTTGCTGTACCTTAGTTTGCGAATGACCTCCTGATTCTCCTTGTAGACCTCAGAAGACAGCTGCTCCTTCTCAGCGACAGTGCCACTCAGCTGCATGTTCTGTGACTCCAGCGTGTTGATTCTGTTGTTGTAGCTCTCCAGCTGGGTCTGGAGCGATGAGCTGATCTGGTCTCTATGCTGGAGCACCTGCTCCATGTCATGGAGCCGCCCCTTCAGATCCCACGCTGCCCGCTTCTTACCACCTACAACACAGAGACACACTCCATGACAGAGACAGCTTGGGACAAGGTTAGAGCTGTGAAGTGTATCAGTATAAATTAGTATTAATACATTCACAACCACAAAGCAGTGATTTGGTAGAACCCAATGTATCAAAACCTTTACCAGATTGTTTTCAAATTCATTCTTTGAGGGGATAATTGTTCCATATGTTAAGCAAATCTGACAAAATATTTTGGACGGCAATCAGTCCACATCATAGAAAATGACCCCATCCTGGATTCAAATACCACAGGTACCGCCCTCAGTAACTGCATTTTAATTTTGAACATTGTTGTCTCACAGGTTTGGGAGCATGTTTCAGTTTGTCTGTTTGATGACTATCGACTGACCTGCAGCAGCAGCCTTGGGTACTGTGGGTCCTGGAGCTGGCTTCTTGGGCGGGGCACACTTGCTTGGCGGGCCTGATATTGTGATGGACAAGTTGGCATCTGGTAATGCAAACAGAATAGGTCAGGACAAGGATACTTTTCTGGAAGCTGAGGTCATTATTGAGAATCACATATCCAGGTACTTGACTTGAAACCAGTCAACATAGGGCTGGCCCTAAATGCCCCTCATCCAGAACGTCACATGAGGAAACATGAGAAAACCGGTGTTGGAGGTGACGAACGTAACCACACCAGCAGTGTCAGGACAAACCTTGGGAAAAATCTGGCATGCCCAAACAATGAAGCACAACACAGGCCATTTCGACCCAGGATGAAATTGAGGAGTTGTCATTGTTTACAATGCTGTAAAATTGAACCCAATTTTCTAAGAAATGCGGATAGTTTGTTCAACATGAAGTATATTCATGCACATGATAATTACTTTATTATGTCATCAAATAGTTGGTTTCACGTTTTTACACTTAAAGAAATTCTCAACTATTTGTGAATGTTAGAAATTGAGGACTTCATCAATCACACAGACATACTAGATCGTGAAGTTGGTCTTGCTGGGGGACGTCTCTGTGAGGTGTTGGTGGGCCGTGTTGGCCGAGTACTGTTGAGGGAGGAAACTGACACGCTACGATTCATCTTAGCTGGAGGGGCCTCAGAACGGAACTTCTTCCCTGGGTTTGGATTGGAAACCTGTAAAACATTACACATGAATGGAATTCAGAGTTCGAACCAGTGATAGAAGCGTCCAGGTGACTTTCATAACTCCACTGAAGTATATAGCAACCAACTTCATGATGCTTACAACTACTTAAACTAATCTTGTTAAGCATCTGCTGCCTGCCTCCCTCACAGTCACAAACACAGACAACTTCTAAAAGGTTCACTAGCTTATCATGTTATTGTGATAAGAAATTGCCATTGTAAGATACTTAGATGGATTTGTGGACATATCAATTGCAAGATAACAATGCTTGGGCAATAATCTATTGTTTCTGCCTATGTTACAAGGGTCTTCATGTATCAGATGTATAGACATGCATGTTTTAAAAAAGGTGTGGAAGGAGGTACATGAACATGATCACAGTGAGTGAGTTTAGTTTTACGCCGCGCTCAGCAATATTCCAGCTATATGGCGATGGTCTGTAAATAATTGAGTCTGGACCAGACAGTCCAGTGATCAACAGCATGAGCATCGATCTGCACAACTGGGAACCGATGACATGTGTCACTGTCAACCAAGTCAGCGAGCCTGACCACCCGATCCCTGTTAGTCGCATCTTACGACAAGCAGAGTCGCCTTTTGTGGCAAGCATGGGTTGCTGAAGACCTATTCTACCCCGGATCTTCACGGGTCACATGATCACAGATACCAGTAAACCTGGTAAATATGGGAAGTACATGTCAACAACACTATATCATTGAACATGTAATCCATGTTTTGTAACTATGTGAGTATTGTCAGATAAACATGGTAAAAGATAAACATAAATCCTTACAATAGCAGAGTCTTCTTCTGAACTGCGAGATCGCTTCACACTCACAGACTGCGGGGGTTTAAGTCGGCTCCCTGGCATAGGCAACTTGCTGCCGCCAATGTTTTTCGTTGCTAATGGTTTCCGCTGAAAATACATATTGGTAACTCAAGAAGTGTTCATGGTAATTTGGATTGAACATTTTGAACTTTGACCAAGCTGACACGTCAAATATCACCAAAACAAACAGATTGATGGGTTCACCTACAGAATACCAGATACCTATCAGCCATATTGTTTAGTGTCACTTCAGCCTATCTCTAAACCTTACCCTATTCCTAACCCTAAGTAAACTTGCGTGCTTTCAAAGATGGCGGAAGGTATCCGGTATTCTGGAATCTTACCAATTGATGACCCATGGCTATCACAATTCTGATGTGACAATGGGAAGAAATTACTTAGAGAAACTGAATATGATGTTTCAGTTGGAAGGAAAGATGTATGGCAGATTTACTTCACTAATAAGTACCTTCTCCCAGTGACACATCACCTACAACAGACACTGTCCGCACGAGAAGTTGTGGTGCTGTATTCTAAAGGTGCTCCCACATTTTAAGTTAACATCATTTCTACTTGCCTTACCTTGTCATTTGACATCTGTTCTTTAATCTAGCTTTTTTTAAAAAATGCAATAAGAAGCATGTGAAAAATATCTTTGCTCCAAGTTCCACCATTTGAAAATTAATGTTAGAGGACCAAATTCTGGTAGTCTACTGTCGCTGAAGGGGTCGTTGTCGGCACAGGTACTACAGATACGTACCCCAGGTACGGTTCTGTATACAGATATGTACCCTAAACAAAGTTAAAATACAGAAACGTACCAGGTACTCTAAAAGGCGGACGAGTCCATATTCTGCTATCCAAAACCGAAACCGTATGTAGTTGTTCCCGTTCAACTGATTCCGAGTGGTATTCATGTGCATCGCGAAATATCCGTTACTGTGTATTCTCATTACTTACATAACACAATCAAATGTATCTAATACAAGAGTATGACCGTTCCAGTCAAGAATACGACACAATGGGAATGGAATCGTCCTAGGGTACGTTTCTGTATTCTCATTATGGCCACGGTACGTTTCTGTATACAGAAACGTACCTGGGGTACATATCTGTAGTACCCGTGCCGACAACGACCCCCTCAGCTCTACTGTCAAGGATTCTGGGATACTAGAAATTATTTTTGGGAACCAAATATTCTAAAGGTGATATATATTTCTAGGCTCAAAATAAGGAACTTTATTTCACTCTGCACCGTGTGAATATTGACATACTTGAACCAGACAAAACTAGCACAAATACATCAAAGCGAAAACATGGATTTATGAATTAGTATCAGTATCTAGACAAGCAGCTAGAGTATTAGATCTCTGATGACTGTCATGTGTCATTACTGCACATAACGCAGGGATTAGTTATGTTGTTAAAGGTATTAAAAGGAAGTATAATACCACTGAACATTGAGTCATTAGCGAAAATACGTTTGAAAATGAATGAAAAGATGGCCCGAAGTGATTTCACGACAGGTTGACAAGTCATCAGCTGGTCATTCCAGTTTTAGCACTGTAGCAAATGGTTTCCGAAAATATCCGCAATAATGTGTAACTTATCTATAAACAGACTTGACATTGACAAAGTCCTTTGCTAAATAAACATGATAAACGATAACATTGAACGCGGAACAACATCGGGGCTTGATGTGCATAAAACAAACTTCGGCACACTGCACAGCTGACGACGAGACAATCGCAATGGTCTTAAGGTTCTGAGTAACATATATATACGACTGCTAGTGCTCATCCTCGCACTGACTGTAAGACTGTACCTGTGTTTCCATGTTTGTTGTTTTCTTTCACGACTTACGGCTCATCAGACAAGCCTTCCTAGATTTTGAATTTCCTACCACAAGCGGCGATATAA
Organism: Haliotis rubra; assembly: GCF_003918875.1. Lineage (NCBI taxonomy): Eukaryota > Metazoa > Mollusca > Gastropoda > Lepetellida > Haliotidae > Haliotis > Haliotis rubra. Next base: position 490,036 of record NW_025765259.1, read on the forward strand.
ATGAAAGGAGGACTATGATTGGCTTGTTTGACAAGAAAGACGGACGCTGATTGGTTGTTGTTACATTCACGGTAGGACCTGGTTACCTCCCTTTTGCCAACATCACGCTTAGAAAAATCTGTACGTGTGTGGCGTACAAAAAGTCAATGGTACCCTTCGAAGAAGTGTCGCCAAAAATTACGAAGGGGTGGGGCGTGAAATGAAAAATGGACAATGATTTAAAAAAATATATAGATCTAAATCAACAACAACAAAAACGTAGTTTCTTTTGACACTCATGACAATGATTTTTAAAAATCCCCCTTTTTGTAAAAAATATTTCTCAGCGGGGCTTGAACCAACTCTGTAGATATGGTTTACTTGTAAGTCGACATCCATTACTGCGACACATAGTAGATCGATTTGCAATTAACAATAATCTTTTGTCAATATTTGCAGGGGCGGATCCAGGAATTTGGAGAATGGGGTGCACGTATATATATATCATGAATTCCAAAGGTTAGAGGGAAATGCTCCTCTGGAAATTTTCTTTTCGGGGGAGAAGGGGGTAGGGGTGCGCACTCCCGCAGCCCCCCTCTGGATCCGCCCCTGATTTGTGTAATTCTGAAACAGAGAGCCCGGCCTGTACCATGTATTTTAAAGATCAACAAGAGACGCGGCGTCTGGCGTCCACTATGGCTGAAGGGGTCGTTGTCGGCACGAGTACTACAGATATGTACCCCAGGTACGTTTCTGTATACAGATATGTACCCTGGCCATAATTAGAATACAGAAACGTACCCTAGGACGATTCCATTCCCACTGTGTCGTATTCTTGATCGGAACTGTCATGCTGTTGTATTAGATACATTTGATTGCACGTTATTTTAGTAATGAGAATACACAGTAACGGATATTTCGCGATGCACATGAATACCACTCGGAATCAGTTGAACGGGAACAACTACATGCGGTGTCGGTTTGGGATGGCGGAATATGGACTCGTCCGCCTTTTAGGGTACCGGGTACGTTTCTGTATTTTGACTTTGTTTAGGGTACATATCTGTATACAGAAACGTATCTGTAGTACCTGTGCCGACAACGACCCCTTCAGCTCCACTATGTGTACAGCTATATTTGGACTACATGTATATTCCATATATGCATGACGTACAGAAATCTGATTCGGTCTAACTGGTGTAACTCATTGTAATTACATCATAATTCTCGCTATCCATAAATACTAAGATCTGATGTTATTGCTATACGTGCACAAACGAATGTTTGCCGATCTAAAAGGTTGGTATATTAATAATAATAATAAATGCATATTTATAATGTGCCCTTTCCACCCCCTAAGGCATGCTCAAAGCGCTACAGAATATTTACACTGGAGTATTTACAGATGAAATTATACATAATATACTGATAAAAGGTGGGTTTTAAGTCTGGACTTAAAAATGTCAATTGTGTCAGAGCTTTTAATGGCACATGGGAGAGAGTTTCAAAGCACAGGTGCAGAGTAAAAGAATGATCTGTGTCCAAAGGATTTCAGTTTGTAGGATGGGATGACCAGTCGATTTTGTGTGTTTGAGCGCAAGTTGCGTGCGGGGACATACGGATGTAGGAGTTCAGACAAATAGGAGGGAGCCAAACCATGGAGGCACTTGTATGTCAGACAGAGAATCTTAAAGTCAATTCTGGCCCTAACTGGTAGCCAAAGCAGTTCTTTCAACACCGGTGTTATATGGGAACGTTTAGAACGTCTTGCTGGTGATGCGGGCGGAAGTGTTTTGGATCTTCTGAAGCTTATCAAGGAGTTTAGAACTGAGGCCTGAAAGGATGCTGTTACAGTAGTCAAGCCTAGATGTAACAAGAGCTCGAACAAGGGCTTGAGTTGCAGCAGTTGTCAGTTATTGCCGAATGTTACCAATGGATCTTAGGTGAAAGTAGCAGGTCCTGCTCAGCCGGTTAACATGAGCATCCAGAGTCAAGGAAGAGTCGATGTGGACACCCAAATCCTTAACAACATCGGAGAAACTGACATCTGCGTCTGCGATTGTAAGGAAGTCGGTTTTGACCTTGCTTAGTTGTTGCTTTGTACCAATGAGAACTGCTTCTGTTTTTGTGTCATTAAGTTTAAGTATGTTTCCTGTCATCCAGCACTTGATGTCCTGCGTACATTCAGCGATGCACTGAAGAGACGTGGAGAGATCTGACAGATAAAATGCTTTCAGGAGCTGGGTGTCATCAGCGTAGGCATGGTGAGAAACTGTGTGGTCTGTAATAATCCTTCCGACATATCCGGTATACAATACAAACATGACTGGACCAAGGACTGATCCCTGTGGCACCCCACATGTGATTACGGTGCCTTTTGATCTCTCAGTGCCAACGACAACAGATTGCTGTCGGTCAGATAGATAAGACGTCACCTATTGAAGGGCATGACCTTCAAGTCCGTACTGTTGTTTGAGCCTGGACAAGAGCCTATGGTGATCGATTGTGTCGAAGGCTGCAGAGAGGTCCAGCAACACTAGAGCAGCAATCCTACCATCATCAACAGCACAACGAAGCTCATTCGTCACTTGCAATAAGGCAGTCTCTGTACTATAGTATTGCCGATACGCTGACTGGAATTCATCAAACAGAAGATGTTTAGAGAGATGGTCTTTGAGTCTGACATGCACAGCCTTCTCAATTATCTTGGAAATGAAGGACAAATTTGAGACAGGTCGAAAGTTCTGAAGATTCTGAGAGTCAAGATCAGGTTTCTTTAGCAGAGGTTTGACTACAGCATGCTTGAATCTGTTTGGAAATACACTACTCTCCAAACTTGAGTTGACAATATTGGTAATGCTTGGCAGCAACAAGTCAAGATATTGAAACAGAAGTTTAGCTGGTATGGGGTCGGAGTCGCAAGTGGTAGGCTTTGAAGAGCGGATAATTGATTCAATGTCCTTGGGGGTGAAGGGCGCAAACTGGGTTTGTGGATCGCCTGTGAAGAGCGGTTCACTAAAACACCTATCAACTTTCTTGGCTGAAAGTCCTTGTCGAATGGTATCAATCTTTGAAATGAAGAATGAGTTGAAGGAATCGGCGAGTCCCACGTGACTTTGTCCGGGAGGTACTCTATCACCATCACGTCCTTTACCAAGCAGAGTATTCATAAACCTGTAAAGGGAAGCAGGTTTCCCCATACTATTCTCTATACTGTGAAGACAATATTTCCTGTTAGCGGAAATGATCAACTGGTCCGCGGCCCAGTACTACCCACAGGGGAGTTTGTTCTGACTTATACTCCTCCAATAAATCCTTGAAACTCAAACCCGACCCGTGTGTCATGATTGAACACCCCCGGTTACAAATGGAGCCTCCAGAAAGGATTTGGCATTGAGTGAGCACCAATGTTGAACGAAGTACGCATCTACGTATTCCTGAGTTGGCGTATTATTATGGCGCTGAGAACGCGGTCTACAGTGTGCGGTACAGTCAAGACTTCATGAACTGTTGAGTACAATGGCATTGTCTTCATCAGCTGTGTACATTACGAACGTGTAAATATCACTTTACATACAGGCCTATCAACAACAGTGTAGACACTTGCATTTATGCGTTTGTTAGCGGAAATGTGTATGCCGGCTTAGTTCTCCTCATGTACTACCTTTAGTTTACTTCAGTTTAGTTTAGTTTAGTTTAGCTTAGTTTATATTTTCAGGGTACCACACAAGAATACTTTGTGATCCATCTGTCATCCTAATAAAAAGGCAATTGATGTTGATGTATGTACATGTGTTTGTGTGAATACTTTATCGTCCTTGATATATAAACATTTAATAAGTTAAATAATATTTGCTGTTTATTTATTTCATTAGTTTGAAAAGTTGAGTGTGAATATGTGGTCTGTGTGAATTATTCTCTACTTTGCCTATTGTACACTTTAACTAAAGTAAGAGTAACTGCTTTAAATAATCATTTCAACAAATCAACTTAGTCAACAGTTAAGTTAACTTAGGCACTCAAATTATCTGTTGAAACAGTTAGGCCAGTTGGTTACCAAGTAGTTTTTCTTACATCTTGATTAGATAGGATACCTTTTTGTGTGTAGTTTGTTAGGGTTGTGACCACTTGACGAGCACTTTACCCTGGCACTCACCATTGTTTAATCCCTCCCGCATACTCACTAACCCAATAAGCATGTGACACTGACTTATCGCCTCACTGAAGTGTAGCTTACCAAACGTCATTGTTAGGAATTAATACAATCCGTCCGTGCGCGTATGTTATTATTTCTGTCCGCATTTACGCGTGCAGTACACATCCATGACCGATGGATATCAACCTGGCGTTGATTATTTCGTTGCTTTACATTCATGGTAACCCGTTCACAGGCTTACCAATATAAGGTATTTTTCGATTCTACATCTCCCTTCCTTCGTTTTTATTCGTTCACCTGACTACTTTAACTATACTATTACTCGTGGATCCTGTTCTCTGGGATCATGGAGTTTAAGGAAGAGGAAATGGAGTCTGTAGCTAATCTTTTCCGGAAGCTTGGTATGGATCCAAAGGATCAATCACCGGAGGACCTCAAGGCATGGATCAAGGAATGGCTCAGCAACCTGGTCCCTTACCAAAGCAAGAGCCCTGTCTACACACCAAGACAGTACCACCTGCTGCAGTGGAAAGCAAAGCACAGGCTTTGGCTTATTACCAATTTCCCAAACTACCTCTGTTTAGCGGGAATGAAACAGGAAAGGATGCTCCTTTTGATCTCTGGTCCTATGAAGTTGATTGTTTATTTCAGTCAAAATGTTATACCTTAGATGTTATGAATCAGGCTGTCTGCAGATCTCTTAAAGGGGAGGCGGCTAGAGTGGCCATGAGACTTGGATCTACAGCTTCTACCACAGATTTACTATCCAAGCTTCAGAGCATCTATGGTCCATTCACCTGAAGAAGGGGCAAGAACTAGCTCAGAAACGTTGTGAAAAGTAAACCAAGAAGTTGTTATCCATAAGATTTGTCTTGTATTACTACACCAACTTCTAAATGTCTTTGAAGAATTTCATCTATGGTACAGTTAAGCGTCGGGAAGCCCTTATGGCACAATTCTATAGTGCAACCCAGAGGGAGGATGAAGATGTTGCAAATTGGGGCTGCCGCCTAGAACATTTACTATCCTAGATCACAGAACATCATACTATAACCATGAAAGAACAGGATGAAATGCAAAGGAACATGTTCTAGAGTGGCCTGAAACCAACAATGAAAGCTGTATCTGGACACAAGTTCGACTCACAAGCTAGCTTTGATGAGCTACGAATCTCATTGCGTGAAATAGAGTATGACATGAAGTGGGAACTAACCACGTCTGAGACAAAGAAGTGCCATGCTTCTGCTAAGATGTCCGTACAAGATGAATCAGTTTCCAAGCGTGATCTTGAGACTTTGACGTCTGCAATAGACCAGCTACGAGTGGAAGTGTCGGACATCAGGAAACGACAGGACACAGCTCATGTATATCAACATCATACATCCCAGCCAAGACAAGACAATTCTTTCGGAGGCCAACATCGATGGAGGAGCCGAGCCCAGTCATTTCATCACTCAGATCTGCCTGGTAACGCCGTTCCTACCAACAGTCCTTACACAGAACATAGACCAAGGGATGAATCGAGGAATGATTCTTACCAGCGTGGTAGATATTGGAGCAGCAGACCAAGATATGAGGATAGAAGTTCATCTGGAGATGCCAAGGACGCCCGCAACAGCCAAGGAACAAGGGTCTGTCCTACAGCACCTTATTGGGATCAGGAGGACCACCAAGAAACAGTATGCTTTAGATGTGGATACCCTGGACACATAGCAGTTGGATGTAGAGTGAGGCTTGACACCCTTCGCCGACCTTTAAACTGGCAAGGGCCTATGGGAAGGGGTCACCCTTAGGCTCGTCGAAGTGCCCCAGGGACACGCTACCAGAGGGACTTGTTGGTCAGGCTAATAAAGCAAGCATTACAGTTGACAATGTTCAGACCTGTGCCTTATTGGACACTGGGGCTACCGTCTCGGTAATTTCAGAATCATTTTATGATAAGCATTTGCAACACATTCCCTTGGAGTCCCTCGGCAGTATGTTGGACATTGAATGTGCTGGAGGACAAAACCTACCCTACAAAGGTTTTATTGAAGTTGGAGTTAGGTCCATTGGCGGTGGAACGGATGATGCAGAACCAGTACCATGTCTTTTCCCTAATTGTACCTGTTACCAGATACAGTGCACAAGTACCAGTACTGTTAGGAACAAACATACTGAACTGTCTAAAGGTAAAACTGTAAGCATGTCCATTTAGTCAAGTACTTACAACAGGCAGCCTTACAAACCCCATGGTATCTTACTTACAGAGCTATGAGTTTACAGGAATTACACGCAATGACTGGAGATTACGTCTCGTTAAGATTGCAGAGGACAAGAACATCTTGATACCATCCAACAGCTCTGCATCAATTAGAGGACAAGTTGCCAGAGGAGTTAGAACGCCCACACTTTGTGCTTTGATGCAGCCTACTCCAAAGCCATGCATCGACAAAGACATTGACATTGCCCCAATTGTTATTTCTTATGATGGTCATCATGATGTAGTAGAGGTTCATCACTTCAACGTGACAACCCGTACCATAGTTGTTCCTCCACATGCTCTGTTGTGTGAGCTTCAACCCGTAATGCTTCAGGACCCACCCTGTGGAACAGCTTTGGACCCTGCTTCTGTATTGAAGAATATTGAGATGGAGCGAGAAGGACTCTCATCCGATGATTTTGTTTGGGACTTGATTTAATAACCAGGTGCAAAGATGTGTTTTCCAAGAACGATGAGGACCTCGGACATACTTCCCTTGTTTGCCATCGTATCAAACTAGATGATGAGCGGCCATTCAAGCAAAGACATCGCTGGATACCCCCTTCTATGTTTGATGAAGTTCGGATTACTTGCGTCAACTGTTATCAGCTGGAGTAATTCAGAAGTTGCATAGCCCTTGGGAATCTAATGTGGTACTAGCTCGCAAGAAGGACGGCAGGCTGAGGATGTGCATTGACTTCTGACAGTTGAATAAACACAAGATCAAGGATTCTTATGCTCTACCAAGAATTGAGGAGATGCTGGATTGTCTGCGGGGTATGAAATATTTTACAGTACTGGACATGAAGAGTGGTTACCATCAGGTGGAGATTGAGGAGTGTCATAAAGAACGGACTGTTTTCACGGTTGGGCCATTGGGATTCTGTGAATATAATCGAATGCCCTTTGGATTCGCCAATGCCCTGGCAACCTACCAGCGACTTCTGGAGCCATACCTGGATGGTTTACACCTCCAAATATGCCTTTTATACCTGGATATCTGATAATATTTTCCCGGACATATGAAGAACACTTGGAGCGCCTTGAAAGAGTTCTAATGCGCCTCCGTGAATGTGGACTGAAGCTTGCACCCCAAAAATGTAAGTTCTTCAAACAAAGAGTCAAGTATGTCGGATATATCATCAATGCAAGTGGAATAGAGGCAGATCCAGATAAAGTGGATAAGATCCAAAACTGGCCAACACCTACCAAACCAGAGGATGTCAGGAAATGTCAAGACCACAACGAAGAAGTCAAAGGGACGGCACAGTCACCAGACTGAATGGGAGTGGGGAGCTGCACAGGAACAGGCCTTCCAGGAGATCAAGGATCGTCTTTCAATGCCACCAGTCCTAGGATACGCCGACTTTCAACAACCATTTGAGCTGCACACGGATGCAAGTACCCCAGGTCTAGGAGCAGTCCTTTATCAACACCAGGATGGTCACCAACGAGTCATTGCATATGCCAGCAGAGGACTGAAACCATCTGAAAGGAATTACTCTGCACACAAGCTTGAATTCCTCTGTTTGAAGTGGGCAGTATCAGAGAAATTTCACGACTACCTGTACGGCAATGATTTTGTTGTTATCACCGACAACAATCCATTAATATACGTCTTGACATCAGCCAGATTAGATGCTACTGGGCATAGATGGCTTGCATCTATCTCTAATTACAACTTCTCCATCAAGTACCGACCTGGGAAGCTAATGTTGATGCTGATACTCTCTCCAGACTACCAACTCCATTAGATGCTTCAGGACTGGACCAAGTGCAAGCAATCCATCCATACCGGTTTATACAGTTGGTAGGGAGAGTGGAGAAGGACGGAAGGGGACATTACACAGAAACCTATTACTGCCAATTGGGTCTATCCCACCTGAAGAATCCGGAGTACAGGAGAATCAGAGCGATCAGACATTTACTGTCACTGCTGGAGATCAGGAGAATCAGAGCGATCAGACATTTACTGTCACTGATGGAGGTCGGGAGGACATACATGATACTCAAGAGGAAACTCCTGTTAGTGAAACACAGGCTCAACCTGAAGATCCTAACTCTCATTCTGATGTGAGATCATCTACACCACCTGTCCCTCAACCTCGACGGTCTACTCGACAGCGGACACAAGCACAGTGGATGACAGGTGGAGACTATGTTTTGTCGGCCATAGCACAGCCGGACTGGCTAACAAGAGCCAATTATCTCAACACTCTCCTCGATTCAGCATGTTTTCCCGATCAGTCACATCGAGTATCTGACGCAATCTTGGATATTGTGACTGGTAGGATTAAATGCTGAGGACATCATTTCGCAGTGGAGGGAAGTGTGTGGCAGTGTTGTATATGTATATATCTGTATTTTACATATTTGTATATATTCAGTGTTGTAATGAAATAATTTTAATGTACTAATTTTTTCTGTGAAGTACAGAATATAATAAACTTGCTTTCAATTTAACTCCTTGTTGACTTGTCTTTAATTCAGCTTTAATATTATTTAACTGCCTTTGGGTAGCTGTGGGGTAAGATTGCATAGCTTGGGTCACTCCTTTGTTTAAGACAGCTGACGCCCTATTAGCCTTGTTTAAAGTACTTGAGCATTTCACCAGCACAGCACACAAGCCACTGTAGACTAAGACTGACCAGACGTTCCTACAGATGCAGTTGGTATAATCAACTGGTGCAGTCAGTCCGCGGCCCAGTACTACCCTCAGGGGCGTTTGTTCTGACTTATACTCCTCCAATAAATCCTTGAAACTCAAACCCGACCTGTGTGTCATGATTGAACATCCCCGGTATCTTTTACTAACAGCTAACTGACCTGACCTTATCTCTTTGTTGTTGTTGTTGACATTATCCACTGTATCTCCAGTGTTCGTCTTAGTGTATGATGTTCCAAGTGGAACTTTGCATTGTACATGTATTCAGTTATGGGCAGTGCTGTGCTATATTTAGACCTGTGCTATATATAGACAGAGTTTTGGAAAGTACTACAGGCTACTACAAGTTTAACCCTATGAGCCGCTACACTATATTCTGACCAGAAGAATCTTCTGGAATCTTTTTCGTAGGTGGACATTTTACTCTTACCTGACACCTCACATTACATCTCCAGTTACATGAGGACCAGCAACTGGGTGGCGATTATTCTTACCCTTGATGGTCAACTTGACCATTGTTGCAGTTGGGTTGGCTGGTACCGTGCACAGAGTATGTGATCTGGACTACCAGTTGTCCGACTTCCATTGCTGCAGTGGGCTGGTTGGTGCCGTACACAGAGTATGTGATCTGGACTACCAGTTGTCCGACTTCCATTGCTGCAGTGGGCTAGCTGGTGCCGTACACAGAGTATGTGATCTGGACTACCAGTTGTCCGACTTCCATTGCTGCAGTGGGCTAGCTGGTGCCGTACACAGAGTATGTGATCTGGACTACCAGTTGTCCGACTTCGATTGCTGCAGTGGGCTGGCTGGTGCCGTACACAGAGTATGTGATCTGGACTACCAGTTGTCCGACTTCCATTGCTGCAGTGGGCTGGCTGGTGCCGTACACAGAGTATGTGATCTGGACTACCAGTTGTCCGACTTCCATTGCTGCAGTGGGCTTGCTGGTACCGTACACAGAGTATGTGATCTGGACTACCAGTTGTCCGACTTCCATTGCTGCAGTGGGCTGGCTGGTACCGTACACAGAGTATGTGACCTGGACTACCAGTTGTCCGACTTCGATTGCTGCAGTGGGCTGGCTGGTACCGTGCACAGAGTATGTGACCTGGACTACCAGTTGTCCGACTTCCATTGCTGCAGTGGGCTGGCTGGTACCGTACACAGAGTATGTGATCTGGACTACCAGTTGTCCGACTTCCATTGCTGCAGTGGGCTGGCTGGTACCGTGCACAGAGTATGTGACCTGGACTACCAGTTGTCCGACTTCCATTGCTGCAGTGGGCTGGCTGGTACCGTCCACAGAGTATGTGACCTGGACTACCAGTTGTCCGACTTCCATTGCTGCAGTGGGCTTGCTGGTACCGTACACAGAGTATGTGATCTGGACTACCAGTTGTCCGACTTTGATTGCTGCAGTGGGCTGGCTGGTGCCGTACACAGAGTATGTGATCTGGACTACCAGTTGTCCGACTTCCATTGCTGCAGTGGGCTGGCTGGTACCGTACACAGAGTATGTTACCTGGACTACCAGTTGTCCGACTTCCATTGCTGCAGTGGGCTGGCTGGTGCCGTGCACAGAGTATGTGACCTGGACTACCAGTTGTCCGACTTCCATTGCTGCAGTGGGCTGGCTGGTACCGTACACAGAGTATGTGATCTGGACTACCAGTTGTCCGACTTCCATTGCTGCAGTGGGCTGGCTGGTACCGTGCACAGAGTATGTGACCTGGACTACCAGTTGTCCGACTTCCATTGCTGCAGTGGGCTGGCTGGTGCCGTCCACAGAGTATGTGACCTGGACTACCAGTTGTCCGACTTCCATTGCTGCAGTGGGCTGGCTGGTACCGTACACAGAGTATGTGACCTGGACTACCAGTTGTCCGACTTCCATTGCTGCAGTGGGCTGGCTGGTACCGTACACAGAGTATGTGATCTGGACTACCAGTTGTCCGACTTCCATTGTTGTGGAAGCTCTGGTGGCTGAGTTGGTTAGACCCCTGACTTTATGGGCTGGCGATTAGGTGCAATTTAATTTTTCAATTCGTGTCTCTTAGTATCCGTAGTAAGCCTGTAGTAAATCCAACTCGAGCAGTAAACAAGTAGCAAATTATGTGTACATAAGGTTGAATCTAATAAATATTACTTCACTTCTAGGCTTAAAACTTGTGTAAAAAAGTACCACCACCAACCCCGCAACCTCTTTCCCCAACACACACACACACACAACAAAACACAACAAAAACAACAACACACAAAACACACATAAAAAGCCAAGCAGACCACAAGACAAAACCCCATTAAATTAGATGCATTAACGCCTGAACCAAGATAATGGCGCCATCTTTCGCATTCATAGAGAAGATTGGGTTTAAGTTTTGAACCTGATAGTTTGAAAATGTTCCGAGTGGGATTTTTGAAAACGTTCAAAATAATTTGAAAACCTTCATGGGTGGCCTTTTTAATTTAACGCCAAATGTGATTCTGTTCATGTAATGTTTAAAGATGGAGTCATCAATATTCCAAGGTACTTATAACCTGAAGTAACTTGTACAATTTCATAACGATAATGCCATTTCTCACATTTCTTTGAGAATTCCACCTTTACGAAAAAGAATTATTTGTGTTTGCGAAAGGCTGACATTTAGTTTTCATGGTGGACACTAGACGTTTAGACTATTCAGTGCTCTCGTAGCCCATTTACTCGGATCAGAACTAGAAATGACATTGTTAGCAAACATAAGTAGTAATACAGTGTAGTTCATGTAAATCAGGAATGAATGTATTCCTTTATGGCGCGTTAAACTGCAGCTGTTCAGATTAATGTCACGTTAACCCGACTCCCTACAGATGATTATCTCGAACCCCTGACGCGTTCATCACCACCTTAGATACCATGGCACTTTTAGATTTATCCCTATACGTGCCTTTACCTCTTCAGATAGATCTCATGTTATTCCGATCTCTTCAGATAGATCTCATGTTATTCAGATCTCTTCAGATAGATCTCATGTTAGACTAGTCTCTTCAGATAGATCTCATGTTAGACCAGTCTCTTCAGATAGATCTCATGTTAGACCAGTCTCTTCAGATAGATCTCATGTTAGACCAGTCTCTTCAGATAGATCTCATGTTAGACCAGTCTCTTCAGATAGATCTCATGTTATTCCGATCTCTTCAGATAGATCTCATGTTAGACCAGTCTCTTCAGATAGATCTCATGTTATTCCGATCTCTTCAGATAGATCTCATGTTAGACCAGTCTCTTCAGATAGATCTCATGTTAGACCAGTCTCTTCAGATAGATCTCATGTTAGACCAGTCTCTTCAGATAGATCTCATGTTAGACCAGTCTCTTCAGATAGATCTCATGTTAGACCAGTCTCTTCAGATAGATCTCATGTTAGACCAGTCTCTTCAGATAGATCTCATGTTATTCCGATCTCTTCAGATAGATCTCATGTTAGACCAGTCTCTTCAGATAGATCTCATGTTAGACCAGTCTCTTCAGATAGATCTCATGTTAGACCAGTCTCTTCAGATAGATCTCATGTTAGACCAGTCTCTTCAGATAGATCTCATGTTAGACCAGTCTCTTCAGATGGATCTCATGTTAAACCGGGACGGTAGCCTAATGGTGAAAGCTTTCGCTCGTCACGCAGAAGGCCCGGGTTCGATTCCCAACATGGGAACAGTGTGTGAAGCCCATTTCTGGTGTCCTCCGCCCCGATATTGCTGGAATATTGCTAAAAGCGGCGTAAAACCAAACTCACTCACTCACTCATGTTGCACTATGTTACACCAGTCTCTTCAGATAAATGTCATGTTAAACCCATCCCCTCATTTAAATACTTCGTTAACCCGACCTTTCAGATTACCGATTACGTGTTAACCCGTCGGAATAAAGAAAACCAACCCAACAAACCCCCAGTAAACTTCACACTCACTCACTCAGGTTAGAAAAAGCCAACCATGCTTAGAGAAGAACGAACCAGCAAACCGAAGGGTTCACTTCACTGACAATGTTTAGAGTTCACATGAATAGAAATGAACTTAATTTCTTCGTGATGATAAAAACAAACTACTGTCCACAGTGAATGTAGAACTTTATTGACATATTGTAAAACGTCGTGCACGTGAACGTTCTAGCAGCACCATACAGGTAGTTACTAATGTCATGTGTGTAGATAGACAACCAGTTACTAATCTCATGTGTGTACAGGTAGTCGATTAGTTACTAATGTCATGTGTGTAATGGCAGACAACCAGTTACTAATGTCATATGTGTACAGATAGACAACCAGTTACTAATGTCATGTGTGTACAGGTAGACAACCAGTTACTAATGTCATGTGTGTACAGGTAGACAACCAGTTACTAATGTCATGTATGTACAGATAGACAACCAGTTACTAATGTCATGTGTACAGATAGACAACAAGTTACTAATGTCATGTGTGTACAGATAGACAACCAGTTACTAATGTCATGTGTGTACAGGTAGACGACTAGATACTAATGTCATGTGTGTACAGGTAGACAACCAGTTACTAATGTCATGTGTGTACAGATAGACAACCAGTTACTAATGTCATGTGTGTACAGATAGACAACCAGTTACTAATGTCATGTGTGTACAGGTAGACGACTAGTTACTAATGTCATGTGTGTACAGGTAGACGACTAGTTACTAATGTCATGTGTGTACAGGTAGACAACTAGTTACTAATGTCATGTGTGTACAGGTAGACAACTAGTTACTAATGTCATGTGTGTACAGTCATGTAGACAACTAGTTACTAATGTCATGTGTGTACAGGATAGACAACCAGTTACTAATGTCATGTGTGTACAGGTAGACGACTAGTTACTAATGTCATGTGTGTACAGGTAGATAGCTAGTTACTGATGTCATGTGTGTACAGGTAGTCAACCAGTTACTAATGTCATGTGTGTACAGGTAGTCGACTAGTTACTAATGTCATGTTTGTACAGGTAGACGACTAGTTACTAATGTCATGTGTGTACAGATAGACAACCAGTTACTAATGTCATGTGTGTACAGGTAGACGACTAGTTACTAATGTCATGTGTGTACAGGTAGATAGCTAGTTACTGATGTCATGTGTGTACAGGTAGACAACCAGTTACTAATGTCATGTGTGTACAGGTAGTCGACTAGTTACTAATGTCATGTGTGTACAGGTAGACAACCAGTTACTAATGTCATGTGTGTACAGGTAGTCGACTAGTTACTGATGTCATGTGTGTACAGGTAGACCACTAGTTACTAATGTCATGTGTGTACAGGTAGTCGACTAGTTACTAATGTCATGTGTATAGGTAGTCGACTAGTTACTAATGTCATGTGTGTACAGATAGACAACCAGTTACTAATGTCATGTGTGTACAGGTAGTCGACTAGTTACGAATGTCATGTGTGTACAGGTAGTCGACTAGTTACTAATGTCATGTGTGTACAGGTAGACAACCAGTTACTCTTGAGTGTACAGGTAGACAACCAGTTACTAATGTCATGCTTGTAAACCTAGATGACTAGTTACTAATGTCATGTTTGTACAGGTAGACGACTACATCAGTAACTGTACAGGTAGACTACATCAGTAACTGTACAGGTAGACCAATACAACAGTAACTGTACAGGTGGACCACTACAACAGTAAATGTACAGATAGACGACTACATCAGTAACTGTACAGGTAGATTACACCATTAACTGTACAGGTAGACGACTACATCAGTTACTATACAGGTAGACGACTACATCAGTAACCGAACAGATAGACGACTACATCAGTGACTGTACAGGTGGACGACTACATCAGTAACTGTACAGGTAGACGACAACATCAGTGACTGTACAGGTAGACCACTACATCAGTGACTGTACAGGTAGACGACTATATCAGTAACTGTACAGGTAGACGACTACATCAGCAACTGTACAGGTAGACGACTACAACAGTGACTGCACAGGTAGACGACTACATCAGTAACTGTACAGGTAGACGACTACAACAGTAACTGTACAGGTAGACGACTACATCAGTAACTGTACAGGTAGACGACTACAACAGTAACTGTACAGGTAGACGACTACATCAGTAACTGTACAGGTAGACGACTACATCAGTAACTGTACAGGTAGACGACTACATCAGTAACTGTACAGGTAGACGACTACATCAGTAACTGTACAGGTAGACGACTACATCAGTAACTGTACAGGTAGACGACTACATCAGTAACTGTACAGGTAGACGACTACATCAGTAACTGTACAGGTAGACGACTACATCAGTAACTGTACAGGTAGACGACACGACTACATCAGTAACTGTACAGGTAGACGACTACATCAGTAACTGTACAGGTAGACGACTACATCAGTAACTGTACAGGTAGACGACTACATCAGTAACTGTACAGGTAGACGACTACATCAGTAACTGTACAGGTAGACGACTACAACAGTAACTGTACAGGTAGACGACTACATCAGTAACTGTACAGGTAGACGACTACATCAGTAACTGTACAGGTAGACGACTACATCAGTAACTGTACAGGTAGACGACTACATCAGTAACTGTACGGAGTGAACGACTACATCAGTAACTGTACAGGTAGACGACTACATCAGTAACTGTACAGGTAGACGACTACATCAGTAACTGTACAGGTAGACGACTACATCAGTAACTGTACAGGTAGACGACTACATCAGTAACTGTACAGGTAGACGACTACATCAGTAACTGTACAGGTAGACGACTACATCAGTAACTGTACAGGTAGACGACTACATCAGTAACCGTACAGGTAGACGACTACATCAGTGACTGTACAGGTTGACGACTACATCAGTAACTGTACAGGTAGACGACAACATCAGTGACTGTACAGGTAGACCACTACATCAGTGACTGTACAGGTAGACGACTATATCAGTAACTGTACAGGTAGACGACTACATCAGCAACTGTACAGGTAGACGACTACAACAGTGACTGCACAGGTAGACGACTACATCAGTAACTGTACAGGTAGACGACTACATCAGTAACTGTACAGGTAGACGACTACATCAGTAACTGTACAGGTAGACGACTACAACAGTAACTGTACAGGTAGACGACTACATCAGTAACTGCACAGGTAGACGACTACAACAGTAACTGTACAGGTAGACGACTACATCAGTAACTGTACAGGTAGACGACTACATCAGTAACTGTACAGGTAGACGACTACATCAGTAACTGTACAGGTAGACGACTACATCACTGTACAGTAACTGTACAGGTAGACGACTACATCAGTAACTGTACAGGTAGACGACTACATCAGTAACTGTACAGGTAGACGACTACATCAGTAACTGTACAGGTGGACGACTACATCAGTAACTGTACAGGTAGACGACTACATCAGTAACTGTACAGGCAGACGACTACATCAGTAACTGTTACAGGTAGACGACTACATCAGTAACTGTACAGGTAGACGACTACAGCAGTAACTGTACAGGTGTACTACATCGGTAACTGTACAGGTAGACCACTGTATCAGTAACATCAGTACAGGACTACATCAGACTGTACAGGTACTACATCAGTAACTGTACAGGTAGACGACTACATCAGTAACTGTACAGGTAGACGACTACATCAGTAACTGTACAGACGACTACAACAGTAACTGTACAGGTAGACGACTACATCAGTAACTGTACAGGTAGACGACTACATCAGTAACTGTACAGGTAGACGACTACACAGTAACTGTACAGGTAGACGACTACAACAGTAACTGTACAGGTAGACGACTACATCAGTACAACGGTAACTGTACGGGCAGACGACTACAACTGTACAGGTAGACGACTACATCAGTAACTGTACAGGTAGACGACTACATCAGTAACTGTACAGGTAGACGACTACATCAGTAACTGTACAGGTAGACGACTACATCAGTAACTGTACAGGTAGACGACTACATCAGTAACTGTACAGGTAGACGACTACATCAGTAACTGTACAGGTAGACGACTACATCAGTAACTGTACAGGTAGACGACTACATCAGTAACTGTACAGGTAGACGACTACATCAGTAACTGTACAGGTAGACGACTACATCAGTAACTGTACAGGTAGACCACTACATCAGTAACTGTACAGGTAGACGACGACATCAAAACTGTACAGGTAGACGAGTACATCAGTAACTGTACAGGTAGACGACTACATCAGTAACTGTACAGGTAGACGACTACATCAGTAACTGTACAGGTAGACGACTACATCAGTAACTGTACAGGTAGACGACTACATCAGTAACTGTACAGGTAGACGACGACATCCAAAACTGTACAGGTAGACGACTACATCAGTAACTGTACAGGTAGACGACTACATCAGTAACTGTACAGGTAGACGACTACATCAGTAACTGTACAGGTAGACAACTACAGTAACAGCACACACTGACGAGTCCATGATAAGCTCTACTGAGAGACTACTGGTTAGTTTATCATGGTTGACATTGTATAGAAAGCAGTTTGTTGAGAAGCATGGCGGTCACAATGACCTTGCGATAGTTACAGCTCAATACCTCCGCATGTAACTCATCACCTCCCAGCCCCTGGCGTGAGTCTGCCCAGTACAGGATTGCCTACAGATAGCAATAAACCTCGTTCCACAGACACATCTTCAGCTTCAGGATACATGGAGCGTTCAATTTGGACGGTCTAGTGGGCTACAGAGTTCCCTAACCTTCCAAACGCGTCATCATACAATAGTAGCGATTAGGCAACTGGAGGGTACTTGACACTGAAGCTTGCTGCGGTTATCGCCAAACAAAGGTTCCCTGTAGTTCAAGCACACGCAATATAGTTTAGTTAAAATCGAGGCATGATGTTCCACGGCAGTGGCATGGCTGTCAGTTGACTTCAGCTTCCTTCATCGTAGGCTGTATCTTCGACACGTACCACAGAGAGTTTCTAGTCATGACGTCACGCATCGTCATGGCACGTGCAAATCGCACGAGCTGGGTTCGTTCAGAGGGCTGATGGGGACACGTCTCCTGAAACACAGTACAGTACAATTATCTACATCACATTTCAAGAAGTCGACGAAGCGCCAGTAAAATATCCCGTTTTGTCGGCCCTCGTCCAAGACAATTGAATTCAACGTGGAATATAGCCTTCAAGCACACTAACGCCTGAGGCAATTCAACCACGATTCTCCAGTCTATTATATATACATTAAATGATACCGCATTAGCATGATAGGACAGAGATATGGCAGTGGATGCACTCTTGGCTGAGATTTGGACAGATAGAAGCAAGACCGGACATCGCAGGGCAGAATGTATTAGCGACAAGTGTCACCTACTTTATGAATACACTCATAGGCGTGGTCAGGAGTAAGTTCAACAATGCAACAATTTGGCCGATTCTTTTCAGCAAGTCGTATTTTCTGTGTAATTCCACGAAATTATCATATGACTTGTAGTACTGAAACATTCGGGATGGCATATTGACATTATGTTTCCGTTTCGGGCCTGGATGTAAATCTGTAACCTGGGAACAGACCTATATTCCAGTATAGTTGAGCTAACACGGTGTAACACACCTGTATGTCACAGTCACGTGATCAGCTCACCTCATCAGGCGGCACAGGTGTTCCTCCAGTCGGACTTTGGCTTCCGGTACGTCCCTGACGCTGCGATCACTCCAGAGCCGCTCTGCCATAGCGCTCACACGGAACCTGCGTCACATGACACATGTAAACGATGAAGACAGATGTGGTTGGAAACATCAGCGTCATCTGCATTCTCAAAGTGGTTGTCAGAAGTGATTCTAAGGAAATCTGTTTTCAAAGCATCCTATGTTTGTACCAAGAGTGAGTGAGTTTAGTTTTACGCTGCACTCAGCAATATTCCAGCTATATGACGGCGGTCTGTAAATAATCGAGCCTGGACCAGACAATCCAGTGATCAACTTGTACCAAGAGCCGACATAAGATCAAACTCATTGATTTCCGGGATAGTATTCACTACATCCTAGGTTTATTACCGTCCGGCGCCATAAAGTTGAACATTGCTGACTGTGGCGTTACATAACATTCACCTAAGCACTAATTAGTCTCGATATAAACATTCAATCAATACTATATGTCTGCTACAGTTGCACAGCCTCACTCACTCACTAACTCACTGACGCTCACACAGCAACCTATCCGTCAACTCACTCATTCACACAGTAATGTTTACATTTGTACTAAACGTCAAGGGTACATTTTACATTTTACGGATACTAGGAGGTTGGAGAGGCTGCACCGTACAGAGGGGGCCACTCTCAGATAACCATATAACCTGGCCACGTCCACATTCACCGTTCGTATGAGCTGCCAGTGCCTGTGTTACATTCTGAGGTGCTTGTCAACGTTTAAACGTTTCTCAGACTATAATCTTCCACAACGACACAAGACGCAATATATCATGATATATAGTCCAGCACCTCATTCCCATGTCATATCTGGTCACCCAAAATTTAAATGTGACGTCCACATATCACTGGATTGTATGGTCCAGGCTCAATTATTTTCATACAGCTGGAATATTGTTGAGTGCGGCGTTATAGAACAAACAAACAAAAACAAACCTCATGTCACATTCTATACTAGGCACATAAAGAAACTGTGCATACAAAAAATTAAAATATACATTTATCAAACCTGTGTAGAAACATAAGGATTTAAACTCAGAGATTAGAGACATGTATCCAACATGCATGCACGTGCCACGTTCCGTGACGTCAGTGGGTTCGTCCTTGAGACGTGAAATACGTTGTTGCACGTGCATTCCGGGAAAGAGAAACAGAGCAAATGAATGCCACACAATACTGTCACTTTGGAAAGCTTTAACCCCTGCCCTTGCGATCGTTCAAAAAAATTAAACGGCTATTGAAACGCATAGTGTGCCAAGGCTCACGTCTGCACAACGCCATGAGGCCATTGGGATGGTCTGTGGGGGAATGTCTCAACGACAAGTGGCTGCACATTTCCACTGCCACGGGAACACCATTTCTGCACTGGTGAGACGCTACCAGAACACAAATGACGTCATCGATCGGCCACGTTCTGGACGTCCACGGGTAACAACGCCAAGACAGGACAGATGGATAAGGGTGACCCATCTTCGCCACAGGTTTCAGACTGCAGTGATGACTGCCCGAACCATCCCAGGACTTCGCCGTATCCATCCCAACACAGTTCGACAACGTTTACGTCATCACGGGATCAGACCACGACGTCCCGCCATACGGCCTATCCTGACACAAGGTCATCGACAAGCTCGCCGAATGTGGTGCCGAAATCATGTCCGCAGACCCTTGTTTTGGTGGAGAAATGTTGTTTTTTACAGATGAGTCCAGGTTTAACATTTCCCATAGTGATGGACGTCAAGGTGCCTATAGACGCGTGGGAGAACGTTATGCACAGGCCTGTGTCTGGGAGAGGAATCGCTTTGGTGGTGGTTCCGTGATGATTTGGGGTGGAATAACAGCACGCCAAAGAACTCCGGATCCTTTGGTGATTGTTCAGGGCAACTTAACTGGTGTGGGCTACAGGGATCAGATTCTTCGACCTGTGGCAATTCCTTTTCTGCAACGTCATGGCCCTGGGTTAACATTCCAACAGGACAATGCCCGCCCTCATACGGCAAGGGTTGCTATGGATTTCTTGTAACACCACAACGTTGACTTACTGCCTTGGCCTGCAAATTCACCGGATCTGTCCCCGATAGAGCATGTTTGGGACGAGATGGATCGACGTCTACGCCGTCTTCCTCATCCGCCAGATAACGTCCTTGACCTTGCAACAGAACTTGAGAGAATCTTGCGTGACATCCCACAAGCCGTCCTTGCACGTTTGATAGGCTATATATGCGGCGTCGATGCACTGCTGTTCTCAATGCCGATGGTGGACATACCCGTTATTGAGCTTGTGACATGGTCGTTTGACCCCTGTCCCGCTTGTGGACTCGTGACGTCATTGTGATTGACTTTTCAATTGAAATTCTCCCGACTTGTTATGGTCTCATGATCCCTCCATTAAAGTTTATATGTACCTTTGACATTGATATCGTACTTATCAACTGGGTTAATATTTTGACAATGCACAGTTTCTTTATGTGGCTAGTATACATTGTCAAACCATATTTCCAGATCCTAATGGGACAAGCCCATACGGTGAACCTGTCCATCTTACGCACCCCAGCTCGAACTATGGCGGCGGGGGAACTCACCACACTGTGACTGTTGAAGGTTGGAGTCCACTAGGTGTTCCCCTGAGACGCAGGCCTCCCCGCCAACCACCATCTCCCCTCGGTGGCTGCAACTACAACAGCAATTATCAGAATACACAAGTGTCTAGAAGTAGCCGACTATAAACATGCAATCTGGGACACCTGGCAATATATACTAATCTATTATATATACATGTGAGTCATTAGGTAATATAAACACACACACACGTGCGCGCGCGTGCGTGTGTATATATATATATATATATATATATATACATATATATGTAACATGTGTGTCTCTACACTTGTAATCTGGGGCACCCGAATATACACACCATTATTGATGGATGGATGGGAGGACGGATGGACGGACGGATGGACGGACGGAAAGATGGATGAATTGATGAATAGATAGATCCGTCTTTCTCCCCCGCCGCCCACCCCCCTCTATAAACCTGTAATATGTGGCAGAAGGGAATCGCGATTTTCGTCTTCTATGTCTTATGTGATTTCAGTCAAGATAGCGAATATCTGGACAGACAACCAGTGTCCTTATACCAATGACCCAGACAGCATGTACAGGCATCGTTGACAAGTCCATGTCATATCGCGGAAGATACACGGAACTCCGGAATATTCGGTACTGTGTTTTTTTTTAGACAAATGTGAAATACGTCAGAAGGAAATGTTTTCGTTTTTATTTTAGAATTTCGGTAACATATAGTTGTATTTCACAACATATAGTCACGTCAAAATATCAACTTCAGCTATAAATCCAAATAAATTAGTATGTTTAGGCGCTACTCGCCCACGTACAACCGACAAACGGCGCACATGTTGCACACAATGGAAAGAACGTGGATGTCAGTTTCTACCACTGCTCCTGCCCCTCTGCTCCACAAACAACGCCCCTGTAGATAAAGACCCGTTGTTCGCAATAACTGAATTCCTGCTGAAGATAGCAACATCCGGCCATGGAGGACCGCCACGGGAGTTCAGCTGGTATGATTAACTCTGATATGTCGACAACATCTGCTAAAGAAATAAATAAGCATGTAATGTTACCAAAATAACTTTTTTTATCCTTCGCGATGGTTGGTGGATGTATCAATGCGCGGTGGTAAGGCTGTCTGACCCGACATGCAATGGGTCACGCACCACAGATGATGCTGGAAGTTCAAGAAGTGTAGATTCCTGGTTGCAGGGCTAGTGGACCCTCTCTGATAAACTGGCTTGCATTCATTGTGTAAACAATACGTCTTGTTTCCAATTAGTGTTTCACATTCAACATTATGAGGTTTATGTGTGTAGTGCGGGCAATATGTATGGGGAAGTAGGTATTTTTCAGAGGAGATTCCAGAGGGACCATGCTTTCTTCACAAACATCCTGTGTTTCGGTGCATTGATGTAAACTGCGTTGCAGACTGGCAACCCGGACAATCACATTGAAAAACAACATTTCGTCATGCCTCATTGTTTGTCTGAAGAGACTGGAACCACGTCGCCCAGAGCAGTGTCTCTTAGATGGCCGAACCCCTGGGCCGTAGTCCGAATCTCAGGCCGTAGTTTGAATATCAGATTCGCCTGGTTGCGTTTCTAGGGCAGAGCAATGTCCCTTAGATGGCTGAAACCCTTGGTCCTGGTTTGAATCTCAGAGCGTAGTCCGATTCTCAGATTCGTCTGGTTACGTTTCTAGGGCAGAGCAACGTCTCTTAGATGGCTGAAACCCTTGGTTGTAGTTTGAATCTCAGAGCCTAGTCCGTTTCTCAGATTCGCCTGGTTACGTTTCTAGGGCAGAGTAATGTCCCTTAGATGGCTGAAACCCTTTGTCCTGGTTTGAATCTCAGAGCGTAGGCCGATTCTCAGATTCGTCTGGTTACGTTTCTAGGGCAGAGCAACGTCCCTTAGACGGCTGAAACCCTTGGTTGTAGTTTGAATCTCAGGCCGTAGTGCGATTCTCAGATTCGCCTGGTTACGTTTCTAGGGCAGAGCAACGTCCCTTAGATGTCTGAAACCCTTGGTCCTGGTTTGAATCTCAGAGCGTAGGCCGATTCTCAGATTCGTCTGGTTACGTTTCTAGGGCAGAGCAACGTCTCTTAGATGGCCGAACCCCTGGGCCGTAGTTCGAATCTCAGAGCGTAGTTCGATTCTCAGATTCGCCTGGTTACGTTTCTGGGGCAGAGCAACGCCCCTTAGATGGCTGAAACCCTTGGTCGACGTTTGAATTTCAGGCCGTAGTCCGATTCTCAGATTCGCCTGGTTACGTTTCTAGGGCAGAGCAACGTCTCTTAGATGGCTGAAACCCTTGGTTGTAGCTTGAATCTCAGGCCGTAGTCCGATTCTCAGATTCGCCTGGTTACGTTTCTAGGGCAGAGCAACGTCTCTTAGATGGCTGAAACCCTTGGTTGTAGCTTGAATCTCAGGCCGTAGTCCGATTCTCAGATTCGCCTGGTTACGTTTCTAGGGCAGAGCAACGTTTCTAGGGCAGAGCAACGTCCCTTAGATGGCTGAAACCCTTGGTTGTAGCTTGAATCTCAGGCCGTAGTCCGATTCTCAGATTCGCCTGGTTACGTTTCTAGGGCTGAGCAACGTCCCTTAGATGGCTGAAACCCTTGGTTGTAGTCCGATTCTCAGATTCGCCTGGTTACGTTTCTAGGGCAGAGCAACGTCCCTTAGATGGCTGAAACCCTTGGTTGTAGTTTGAATCTCAGGCCGTAGTCCGATTCTCAGATTCGCCTGGTTACGTTTCTAGGGCAGAGCAACGTCTCTTAGATTGCCGAACCCCTGGGCCGTAGTCCGAATCTCAGGACGTAGTTTGAATCCCAGATTCGTCTGGTTTCTAGGGCAGAGCAACGTCCCTTAGGTGTCTGAAACCCTTGGTTGTAGTTTGAATCTCAGGCCGTAGTCCGATTCTCAGATTCGTTTGGTTACGTTTTTTGGTTTACAAGCACATACCCGTTTTTGGCAAAAGATTGAATCGGACATCCCGCATGCATCAGTCTGACAGCCGTTCCATAAGAAATAACGTTAATAGTGGTATTAAAACCAACCCTCTCTGAAGCAAAGATACGGGTATGTTGTCTTCTAACGTGTTTACTGTGCAATACACCCTATAACGACTGACTTATGGATTGTTTCAATGCGACGTTCCGTTACAAGCCCCTGTCTTCATGTCACAGGTTGCTGGTGCCTCCAGAGTGCCTCAATGACTAGTACTTGCCTCACCCTGGTGAAACCAGCGGAGCAGGACATGGTTAGTTTAAAACTTGTTTAGTGTTTAGTTGTTTAGTACATAATAAACTGACGAGCAAAAGAAAGTACACAGGTGTAATTGTGGTTGCAATCCCCAAATATGCGTTCTAACTAATAAAATTATAGAAAAACATTGATTGTATAGAACGCAACCATCATGTTTCATTTGTCAAAATGCAACCAAAACATTTGTACGTGTTTTGCACGAATTTTTGCAAAATTGTGATTATTGTCCCATGTCACCAGCACTTTTCTGACAGAGAGTATAAAACCTGTTTGTCATGAAGACTGAACAATCACTTGACAGAAATCTCACGAGGAAATGCCAAGATTGACGTCGGCGCAACGAGAACGGGCCAAAGGAATGACACAAATGGGTGCTTATTGCAAGGACATTGGGTTGCACAAGACAAACCATAATTCGGCTGTTTAACCGTTTCAGTACGACAGGCCAGACATGTGATCGACCCAGAAGTGGACGTTCCAGAGTCACAACACCCCAAGAGGATCGCTATCTGCGGGTTATTCACCTACGCAACTGGATGTTGACAGTGACGTCATCAGCAGCAACATCATTGGGTCATCGCGTAAGCCGATTCACAGTGACAAGACGACTTTGTTCTGCTGGCATGTATGGGCCTACCGACCGCTGCGTGGAATGGCCTTCACCTTCCAGTATCGTAGGAACCGTCTGCAGTGGTCATCACTACATCGCTGTTTATTGTTACAATGTCATTTTGCTGATAAAACACGTGTATTGCAGTGTGCTTCAACATACATTTTCCATTTCATCAAAAGGTTTTGTTATTTTTATCTTATTGGACGAAACACAACCTGTGTACTTTCTTTTGCACATCAGTTTATTATGTAGCTGAGGGTACATGTAAAAACAAACAATACACAAATGGTCGGTGGTTTCCGTCATGCCAAGTGTTGATATGCAGACATTAAGAAGGCAGGACCGGTCGGCTCGCAGTGGTGATAATGTGTCTGGGCAGGGTGCGGGGGTTTCCATGTTAAACATGGTTCGACGGTGAGCTGGCACTTTAAAACTAGGATAGGCCCGGACTCCATTGTCCTCATGTAAGCCAGTGCGTAAACTATACTACCATTACCCTGTGTATCTATAATACGCACCCACTGCCCTGTATGTTCCTAAGATGTACAGTCACACCCACTGCCCTGTATGTTCCTAAGATGTACAGTCGCACCCAGTGCCCTGTATGTGCCTAAGATGTACAGCCGCACCCACTGCCCTGTATGTTCCTAAGATGTACAGTCGCACCCACTGCCCTGTATGTTCCTAAGATGTACAGTTGCACCACTGACCTGAATGTTCCAGCGGATCAGCCAAGTAGAACTTCGACCAGTCCATATCGGATGTGACGTAGTTCAGACTCCATGGACTGGAGTAGATGACCCGATGACCTCTGCTGACCGCTAAGGCCATGGCGGCCTTGGGATAAGGTTTCCATATTTGAATTATGGCTTGTTCATCTATCTGAATTAAAAAATGTTAGACAATTATATAGCAAAAACTACAAACGACATGGACACTATTGCCTGAACTGTATTGCTATAAAACATAGCATGCAAAATCACCTATGTGACGGCTGATGCAGGGCCTAGAGGTTGAGTTATTGTCTGGGGACACTGGAACCAAGGCAGAACACCCCCAGTTGGTGGTTTACACAGTTGTCACGTAGAGACAAGCTGATATCAAACGAGGAGCATATGAGACAACACAGGTCCAACTGACCTGGTATTCATCAGGGCAGAGTCAGGGCACAGCCCATGTGTCCAATGTTCTACTGATCTGATTAACGACCCATCGTTACACAATTTACGCCTTCTGTGAACGTCCTTTGAACCCCACTACACGTGAAGCAGAACAATCGTTAGGTAACGTACGTCTACTGTCTAGCACCTGCTGACATCGTTACGTACCGTACATCAACTGTCTAGCACCTGCTGACATCGTTACGTACCGTACGTCAACTGTCTAGCACATGCTGACATCGTTATCGAACGTAAATCAACTGTCGTCAGGGAACATACGAACACTTCTGTGTACTGTCTAGCACCTGCTGACACCGTTACGTACGTCAACTGTCGTTAGGTGCCATACGAACACTTCTGTGTACTGTCTAGCACCTGCTGACATCGTTACGTACGTCAACTGTCGTTAGGTACCATACGAACACTTCTGCGTAGTATTTAGACCTGCTGACACCATTACGTACCGCACGTCAACTGTCGTTAGGTGCCATACGAACACTTCTGTGTACTGTCTAGCACCTGCTGACATCGTTACGTACGTCAACTGTCGTTAGGTACCATACGAACACTTCTGCGTAGTATTTAGACCTGCTGACACCATTACGTACCGCACGTCAACTGTCGTTAGGTAACATACGAACACTTCTGTGTAGTATTTAGACCTGCTGACACCATTACGTACCGCACGTCAACTGTCGTTAGGTAACATACGAACACTTCTGTGTACTGTCTAGCACATGCTGACATCGTACACGTGATTCTGCTGCCGAACACACTTTCACATCTACACGTACGTACACTGACTTCAATGTCCAGTACATCCTGCCAGAACACAAGCGTCCTCTTGCTGTCCAGCTGATTCACAATACTTGACAATCTGCAACAAACAATTACTCCTGATGTAAGGGCAAGTCATGGTCAAAGCAGCATGGCTACTTGATTCAAAACACTGGCATATATATTACTAACAACCTAACCAGGGAAAGTCAGGGGGACTAGTTTGTCATACAGACCCTGAAGCAATATATCTAAGAAAGCCCACGCAAATCTAGAAAATGTGGCAAGTCTAGATTTTCACAGCTTCTGAAAATGGAGAAAGTACCAAGCCTCCTTTTCATTATATTTTATGTAAAGTATGTTTATTTCATAGAGTAGTTGTTAGTCTAGGTTTGGACAAGGAGTAAGGATTAGGCCATAACCACGTGATCCTCAGCGATAGGCCAAGATCTTTAAGTCCGATATGATACATCAGTATGTGTGTCTGAAGAGATCACTGTACTTAGCCATCTCGTCAGGTGCAGCCTGGACATATTTTGACAGCCCAATCGAATGACAATATGTGGGTTATTAAGCCAATCAGATGTCAGTTTTCTAAAATGATTCGATTTAATTTATTTACGACTTTTAGAAAGTGTGCATATTGTCAACATAACAGCGCCTCTAGATTTTTGTATTTAAGATACCAAAATCGGATAAGCAGGGCAGGGCAGGGCAGGGCAGGGCAGGGCACTGTAAAACGACATATATATGCTACATTGCTCGAAAGGGTATTCTTCACTTACCAGCATCACAAATGTCACACAAAATTCAAATTCATAAAATACATTAAACCAATAAAAATACAGAAATGTGTCGATTCGCCGACCTTCTGATTCCTAAGACAAGACCAGAGTTGTTTGTTCCCGTGACAGGTTGTCATGGTAACGGCGTCATGGGAGAGGAGGGCCAGACAAGTGCTAATTAGCAGGAATGGCAAAATTGACTGAGTTCGATCAAACACTGTATTGTTTGTCTACTAATATTATGTATAGCATTGAAGCAGATAACCATTTCTCTAATTACACATCAACAATGGAGTTTCGTGCAGGGTACAAGCTACGAAGTCCTGACCTCAGACTCGACTGAATATAGACAGCGGACCGTGAAGAGTGATAAAGCTTCTTTAAAACACACCCGATGATTGTTTTCCAGACTTTTGTCAACAACAGGGTGTGTATGTCAGGCGAAACATTCGTCTCTCACTCATCAATGCACGTGTAAGATGTTGTTTTTTACACAACTTTTCCTAACCACTTTTTAAAAAAGAATTAAAACGCCTGCCCTGGGAACGACGTGAACATGTTATCTTTGACTCTACACAGGCAGTCATGCGCGTCAGGAAGTGTAAGCCACTCTCGACCCAGACAGTGCCGACATGAACGTCGCGCAAATACATCGTCCTGCACCATGCAGTATGAGTCACTGTCTGACTTTCTTTGCCCACACATTTCTCAAATGATCTTAGGCGGTTTTGGACGGATTGCGGTTTTTAAGTTGTGCCATTATAATGAGGTGAGGTGAGGTGAAATTGGGTTTAACGTCGTGCTTGAGAATATTTCGCTCATGTGACGACGTCATTATAATGAGCAAAGGTGATGCTGGCGTTTTTGATCTGCTGGCGACAACCACACAATCCAATCATGCCAAACACCGTCTGCTTTGAGGGTGGAGTGGTGCGGTATTGGCAGCTCCCTCTGGCGGAGATATCCAAGGGAGGTAACCAGCCAATCAGCACCCACGTCGAACTCTTAGAAACAGGATGCCTATTTTGTTTCAGTGTTTATATTATCGCTGTGTTTCTTTCATTATCCACTTAGTTTGTTTTGTACGCTGAAAGTAAACCCATTAAACTGAGACTTAAAATAGAGCGTTGGTAGCAGGATTAGATCACTGAAACATTGAATATATTTAAGTGAGGAAGCATGCCAAGATATATATGTTGTACGGTCATGAATACGTGATTCGTGTTTGGGACAGGTAAACCATTTCCAACATTCTCATTATTGTATAGCTTACTTCATTCGAAGTAGTCAAGACACATTACATGATCACGAGCAAAGTGAACAACACACACTTCCGGAAAATGACGGAAGTCGCTACCCTTGGCACACATGCAGCAAATAGTTCTGACGCTGCCGTTGCTCAACTCAGACAGACGACAAATTTCTTATACAACCATATCTGAAAAATGTCGGATGTCAGCCCCTGGTTTTTGACAACGTGGATTACAAACGCACACTTTCTCAAATATCTCCTAAACTATACTGGGTGATAATTTCATATTAATGAAGGTCTATCTGTGACTCGCGCTGGGCACAGAGGCACCTACCTGGTAGTGAAATAATTCTGTACTTCTCTGTAATCTTCAATTGTTTCTCTTTCCATGAATCTAACGATATCTTTGGATTTAGCCCTGGAAACGAAAAGTGAGTGTTACGTTTGGCAACAAGAACTCCGAACGTTTCTAGGACGGGTTGAGTAAGTACTTTCTGAAGACCTTTAATAATAACACGACACTTTGACTCGTTTCTTCCAAGGTGCGTAAGGCGTTCATATCAGACGTGTGTAACAACACGCAGCAGCACACGACATGGACATCCTCCCTTCCGAAAAGCACGTAGCGTTCACTGTCACAACCAGAAACACTCACCAACACGACATGGGCACATCGTCCCCTCCAAGATGCACGTAACGTCCCGGGAACGCTGTTAGCAAATCATCCCACAACCCTTCCAACACCGTGTACGTGACGTTACTGCTGACGTCGAGCACCCGGTGCAAGTTGTCGTCGGCACAGTCGACCACGACGTCGGGGACGCCGTTTCCCCAAGAGGCGGTGTGACCTTGGCGAGTTGAAAGTGGTTAGGTAGCGATCACTTATAGTTTGGCATTTGCCAGATATTGTTCAGAAGTTCAGTATAGTTTTACAACACATATTACATCTTTGAATTATAGAACGAAAATCATTGACATTAATCAGTTGGAAATAGATTTTTTCACAAAAATGTCAAATGTAAACGTATCATGGCGTCAGGTCAAGTCGTCTGAAGCACAGTAATTCTCTCTTTGACATTTCATACAGTTATTACCGGTGGTTCGAATCCCAGTGGGACCAGTGGTTTGCCAGCATTATACAGATGTTCATGGGTTTCACTCATGCTATAAGCGTCCGTGACCTCTATAATTCCCACAGAATTTCAACTGAAATTTAGCTGTAACCGAACTCACTCATACATTTCCACAAGCCTTCACAGTAGTGAGTGAGTTTAGTTTTACGACGCACTCAGCAATATTCCAGCTATATGGCGGCGGTCTGTAAATAATCGAGTCTGTACCAGACAATCCAGTGATCAGCAGCATGAGCATGATCTGCGCAATTGGGAACTGATGACATGTATCAACCAAGTCAGCAAGCCTGACCACCCGATCCCGTTAGTCGCCTCTTACGACAAGCATGGGTTACTGAAGATCAATATTCTAACCCGGACCTTCACGGGTCCCTTCACAGTAGAGCTTGTACTGGGACTGGCATCTTACCTGGAGAGTCGAGCTCAGGAAGTACCCGGATGCCCCTCTGTCTGGCAAACTCTACGATATCCGCAAAGTCCGCTGCGTCGTACGTCTTTGTAGGAGTCCTGAGGAAAGTCATACTCAACACGTTATTTATATTACAGGCAGACAGACAGAACCTTATGTATGTAAGAGATAGATAGATACACAGATCCCATGCCCCATGCCGAAGTACGGATCCAGCAATGGAGAGTGGAAGTCCGACTCTCCACCAGTACCATGAGAAAGACGTTCCATGCCACCGTACGAAATTAACGTCGGTCCTTAGGCCCGAAGCCGACTGAAAACCACTTGGACTCACAGCTTTTCTGCAGGTCTTTATGGCCGACAGCTTAAATTCAATTCTTTAACTCAGTTTGTTATAGTTGTCACATTTTTGTTTGCTGGGAATTACATTACAGCTAAAACTTACATTGTAGCTAAAATATAGAGCCTACACATTCTGATCACAACTTTATATGGTTCTGGGTCCTTAGGGCCTGAATCTTTTCAGGGTTAAAGGCAAACATGCTGAAGGTCTGCCGGCACATCGTCCCTTACTCACAGACAGGCACAGCCAGGAACGTCTGGCGTGGTGCAGGTTCCAAGGAAAGAACAACTTGCGGACATGGCGCAGGATCACTGTTATCATAATATCGCAGGGCTCTACACAGTACCTTGTCAGCGTTACCATCTGGAAGTACTGGATACCGCCGTCGTGCCACTTTATGGTAACATCCTCTTGCCGGACATCCGATATCAATGGGTGACCTCACTGGGCCTCATTGTTCCCGTTAGATCAGGGCATGATGTGCTTACATTGTTGTTGAGGCAAGGGTGGAACGTTTTTTATTACACAGTGGGATACTCACCTTGTTCCTGAGGCCAGGATATGATTTGCTGACCCAGGGAAAGGACTGGTCATCTACCAAGCGCCAGTGCAGGACATTCAGCTTGTTCTGTTCCATGACCTCCTGGAGGAGACAGAGATATATTAGGAACTAGCAAAACATAACAGAAACTAGGGGGCACTCTCGGAATAGAACTATAATTCTGATGGTCGTTGTGTTGTTACGTCTCACCAGGTTCTCCTTGATTGTTGTTGGGTGGAGGAAGTGTGTGCCGGTGTTGATCATGACGCCGCGGTGATGGAACCGGGGGAAGTCCACAATGTCGGTCATGTGAACACACGGCTGGAACATACAATGACCAGCTATCAATGTATGGCGATCACTGCACAGCTACCATCGCCATATCCTGTGTAGGGTTAGAGAAGTATGTAATTTGCTGATCGAAGGAAAGCATACACTGAATGAATAAATAAAAGACAATCAACACATATGTGATAACACCTGTCACATTCAACATAACATAAGGCAATGAACGCTTAACAAAGGAAACGCTTCCTTAACACTAATGGCATTTGTATCTTGTGTGGCTTCCTCATGCCAGGTAGTGAAGCATGGGATGGTGACGGTCAGGGTAACACGGGAGGGCCAGGTACCCCAGACAGACACATATAACGATGGTGAGGTCGGGGACCGTGATGGTCAGGGTAACACGGGAGGGCCAGGTACCCCAGACTGACACATATAACGATGGTGAGGTCGGGGACCGTGATGGTCAGGGTAACACGGGAGGGCCAGGTACCCCAGACAGACACATATAACGATGGTGGGGTCGGGGACCGTGATGGTCAGGGTAACACGGAAGGGCCAGGTACCCCAGACAGACACACATATTGTGATGGTGAGGTCGGGGACCATGATGGTCAGGGTAACACGGAAGGGCCAGGTACGCCAGACAGACACATATAACGATGGTGAGGTCGGGGACCGTGATGGTCAGGGTAACGCAATACAGGGAGGAGGGCCAGGAACCCCAGACAGACACATATAACGATGGTGAGGACGGAGACCGTGATAGTCAGGGTAACGCGGGAGGGCCAGGTACCCCAGACAGACACACATATAACGATGGTGAGGTCGGGGACCGTGATGGTCAGGGTAACGCAGGAGGGCCAGGTACCCCAGACAGACACATATAACGATGGTGAGGTCGGGGACCGTGATGGTCAGGGTAACACGGGAGGGCCAGGTACCCCAGACAGACACATATAACGATGGTGAGGTCGGGGACCGTGATGGTCAGGGTAACGCGGGAGGGCCAGGTACCCCAGACAGACACATATAACGATGGTGAGGTCGGAGACCGTGATGGTCAGGGTAACGCGGGAGGGCCAGGTACCCCAGACAGACACATATAACGATGGTGAGGTCGGGGACCGTGATGGTCAGGGTAACGCAGGGAGGGCCAGGTACCCCAGACAGACACATATAACGATGGTGAGGTCGGGGACCGTGATGGTCAGGGTAACGCAGGAGGGCCAGGTACCCCAGACAGACACATATAACGATGGTGAGGTCGGAGACCGTGATGGTCAGGGTAACGCGGGAGGGCCAGGTACCCCAGACAGACACATATAACGATGGTGAGGACGGAGACCGTGATGGTCAGGGTAATGCGGGAGGGCCAGGTACCCCAGACAGACACATATAATGATGGTGAGGTCGGAGACCGTGATGGTCAGGGTAACACGGGAGGGCCAGGTACCCCAGACAGACACATATAACGATGGTGAGGACGGAGACCGTGATGGTCAGGGTAACGCGGGAGGGCCAGGTACCCCAGACAGACACATATAACGATGGTGAGGACGGAGACCGTGATGGTCAGGGTAACGCGGGAGGGCCAGGTACGCCAGACAGACACATATAACGATGGTGAGGACGGAGACCGTGATGGTCAGGGTAACGGGAAGGGCCAGGTACCCCAGACAGACACATATAATGATGGTGAGGTCGGAGACCATGATGGTCAGGGTAACGGGGAGGGCCAGGTACCCCAGACAGACACATATAATGATGGCCAGGTGAGGACATATAATGATGGTGAGGTCGGGGACCGTGATGGTCAGGGTAACGCAGGAGGGCCAGGTACCCAGACAGACACATATAACGATGGTGAGGACGGAGACCGTGATAGTCAGGGTAACGCGGGAGGGCCAGGTACCCCAGACAGACACATATAATGATGGTGAGGACGGAGACCGTGATGGTCAGGGTAACACGGGAGGGCCAGGTACGCCAGACAGACACATATAGCGATGGTGAGGACGGAGACCATGATGGTCAGGGTAACTCAGGAGGGCCAGGTACCCCAGACAGACACATATAACGATGGTGAGGATCAGGACCGTGATGGTCAGGAGGTAACGCGGGGGAGGGCCAGGTACCCCAGACAGACACATATATCGTGATGGTGAGGTAACTTGGGAGGGGAGACCGTGATGGTCAGGGTAACGTAACAGCGGGAGGGCCAGGTACCCCAGACAGACACATATTGTGATGGTGAGGTCAGGGAACGTGATGGTCAGGGTAACGCATGGTGGGAGGGCCAGGTACGCCAGACACACACATATAACGATGGTGAGGACGGAGGACCCGTGATGGTCAGGGTAACGCAGGGAGGGCCAGGTACCCCAGACAGACACATATAATGATGGTGAGGACGGAGACCGTGATGGTCAGGGCAACGCGGAGGAGGGTAAGGTACGCCAGACAGAGACACATATAGCGATGGTGAGGACGGAGACCATGATGGTCAGGGTAACTTCCGGGAGGGCCAGGTACCCCAGACAGACACATATAATGATGGTGAGGACGGAGACCGTGATGGTCAGGGTAATGCTTGGGAGGAGCCAGGTACCCCAGACAGACACATATAATGATGGTGAGGACGAGGCCAGGACCGTGATTGTCATGGGAGTAACGCAGGAGGGTCAGGTACCCCAGACAGACACATATAATGATGGTGAGGACGGAGACCGTGACAGTCAGGGTAACGCTTGGGAGGGCCAGGTACACAGACAGACACATATAACGATGGTGAGGACAGAGACCGTGATGGTCAGGGTAACTCAGGAGGGCCAAGGTACCCCAGACAGACACATATATAATGATGGTGAGGTTGGGGACCGTGATGGTCAGGGGTAACTGTGGGAGGGCCAGGTACCCCAGACAGACACATATTGTGATGGTGAGGTCGGGGACCATGATGGTCAGGGTAACACGGAAGGGCCAGGTACGCCAGACAGACACATATAACGATGGTGAGGTCGGGGACCGTGATGGTCAGGGTAACGCGGGAGGGCCAGGTACCCCAGACAGACACATATAACGATGGTGAGGGCCAGGAGACCATGATGGTCAGTCAGGGTAACGCTTGGGAGGGCCAGGTACCCCAGACAGACACATATAACGATGGTGAGGTCGGGGAACGTGATGGTCAGGGGTAACGCTGTGGGAGGGCCAGGTACCCCAGACAGACACATATAACGATGGTGAGGACGGAGACCGTGATGGTCAGGAGGTAGCACTTGGGGAGGGCCAGGTACCCCAGACAGACACATATAACGATGGTGAGGTCGGGGAACGTGATGGTCAGGGTAACGCGCAGGAGGGCCAGGTACCCCAGACAGACACATATAACGATGGTGAGGACGGAGACCATGATGGTCAGGGTAACTCGGGAGGGTCAGGTACCCCAGACAGACACATATAACGATGGTGAGGTCGGGGACCGTGATGGTCAGGGTAACATGCTGAGGGAGGGCCAGGTACCCCAGACAGACACATATAATGATGGTGAGGACGGAGACCGTGATGGTCAGGAGGTAACGCAGGAGGGCCAGGTACAGCCAGACAGACACATATAACCGGATGGTGAGGTCGGGGGAGACGTGATGGTCAGGGGTAACGCTTGGGAGGGCCAGGTACCCCAGACAGACACATATAATGATGGTGAGGTCGGAGACCGTGATGGTCAGGGTAACACACGCAGGAGGGCCAGGTACCCCAGACAGACACATATTGTGATGGTGAGGACGGAGACCGTGATGGTCAGGGTAACACTTGGGAGGGCCAGGTACCCCAGACAGACACATATAACGATGGTGAGGACGGAGACCGTGATGGTCAGGGGTAAGCAGGGAGAGGGCCAGGTATGCCAGACAGACACATATAGCGATGGTGAGGAGGGAGACCATGATGGTCAGGGTAACACAGGGGAGGGCCAGGTACGCCAGACAGACACACATATGATGATGGTGAGGACGGAGACCGTGATGGTCAGGGAAGTAACAGGGGAGGGCCAGGTACCCCAGACAGACACATATTGTGATGGTGAGGACGGAGACCATGATGGTCAGGAGTAACACGGGAGGGCAAAAGGTACGCCAGACAGACACATATAACGGATGGTGAGGACGGAGACCGTGATGAGTCAGGAGTAACATGGGAGGGCCAGGTACCCCAGACAGACACATATAGCGATGGTGAGGATGGAGACCATGATGGTCAGGTGTACCTCAGGAGGGACACAGGTACCCCAGACAGACACATATAACGATGGTGTGGTGAGGACGGAGACCAGTGATAGTCAGGGTAGCATGACTTGAGCCGGCCAAGTACCCAGACAGACACATATAGCGATGGTGAGGATGGAGAACCGATGATGGTCAGGGTAACTCGGGGAGGAGGTACCCCAGACAGGACATATATAACAGTGGTGACTAGAGACCGTGATATAATGTGGTAACGAGGAGGGCCAAGACCCCAGACAGACACATATAGCGATGGTGTAGGGAGACCGGATGGTCAGGGTAAGGCAGGGCAGGTACCCCAGACAGACACATATAATGGTGAGGTCGGGGACCGTGATGGAGACCTGAGAAGAATGGCAAGCCAGACAGTGAGGACCGAGGTCGTACACATCGTACCTGCCGACTATGATCTAACTACATACCTGATTGTCTATGAGCTGCTGTATGTACCTGACTGACACATGATCTGATGGTGAGGTAGTTACCAACGATGGTCTCGCTAATGTCTGAGGGCCAAGCCAGACAGACACATATTACGATCATGAGCTGGGGACCATACACCTACCGTGCCGACTATGATCTTCGCTATATGTACCTGATGGCTGTATGTAGTGGGCTTGACTATGAGCTGCTATATGTACTAGTTACTGACCGCATGCCACCGGCAATATGTACCTGCCGTTCTGTAATTTCATATGGTGTACCTGCTTGATCTGTGGGCTGATACATGTACCTGCTGTCTATGAGCTGCTATATGTACCTGCTGTCTATGAGCTGCTATATGTACCTGCCTGTGATCTGATAGATATACCAGCCGGGACAATGTCTCCAGGCCCCTCAAAGCTCCCCACACCTCACCGGCCGTGATGGACGCCGAGTTGTTGTTGATCTGTAATGTGTCTGAAGTGAACAGAATTGTTTCCAGTAAACAGGTGTATCAGCTTAGGAAATAGTGAAAAAGTTATCTTGTTCAGTCTGAATCATGTCATTTATATTTATATTCACACAAGGCATCAGGTATACCACGTAATTCGTCTTTGCGTCTAACTACACATGCAGTTCCTTGAGCTCACTGTACAAGTGCATTGGAATGGGACTTCCGCATAGAATGCTTTTCCATCTGACTGACCATAAGCTCCTATTTAGGAAGAATAAGTGATTCGAAGTACTGATCACCATTGCTATGGGGCGATAATCTGTGATTTGTGCAGCCTAAGATACATTCACCCGCTCATTAAGACGTCTATTACGATCATTACGCTAGTGTGATGTTATAAGGTGTACGTACATGTTTCATTGGCAGTTGGTTCTGGATACGTCTCACTGCACGAGTATAGCACTGACACCACCACGTTGTGCAGACGAGCAGGGTTGCCTGGTTCCATAGAAGGTTCGAACTCTCCCTGGTCTCTGATGACTACTGATTGTGTACTGGGCGGCCGACCCGTAATAATGACGTAGTAGCGTCTCAGTGCCTTTCTGAGCGTCACACACGACCGAGACGACGGGCTAATAACAAACCGGAAGTTAGTATCTAGCTGATAAACCATGTTGGAGTCAGACCGGAAGTTACGTGGTAATGGCCATGGTTGACCCTGTGTTCTGTTTCTTGCCTCCGTTTTGTAGGCCACATGTGTATCACGTGGAAAATCTGTAACAATAGCTTTGAATACACAATGCTTTTTATACAATGTAGCGTATGACAACAGCAAAACACGAGTGATGAGGTGTGCTCCCACACTACAGACGAAGGTTGTCCGTGAGCTTTGTCAGATTACAGTTTGGGAAGGAGTGAACTACTTCTTACCCTTTTATAACAGTATTTCAGTTGTGTCACGGTCACGGCGGGTGCAATGTGGGGTGCTTAATGTGGGGTCAGTGCTTAATGTGGCGCAAGTCTTAGATGTATAAAACCTAGGAAGATACAGTACAGACCAAGGACAACAATTCAGGCATATCTGAGGTTCGAACCCACTATCAGCACATCCTGACATAAAGGAGCTGAACATGGCGTACTCAGAACTGATGCATATGACCACAATGTGTCCCCATTACTTAGCAGTTAAAACAAGACGTACATCTTGGGGAGACCATGCCCACAGAACGCCCCAAATACAGGGGACTTAGATTCCTGGGCAAAAACGGGATTATGGCAGTGATATTTATTTGAGAAAGAATAGTTTTTAGTCTATTACAGTCTATTGAAAGACACCTATAAAACCACAAAACATATCCCTCACATCCAGTGACCGTTTTTAGAAACCCTAGTGTAGATTATTCTTCAGAGGATTCTCTACAACAGGTTTTGGTTACCCCAAGTAGCCAGATGCGAAATTATATCGATTCCAACGACACGCTTTTGTAGTTAAGCAACCCCCACTACAAGCAACACTGCCACCACCTCCACTATTACTGTCATTGGTGGTGGGGTAGCCTAGTGGTTAAAGCGTCACGCCGAAGGCCCGGGTTCGATTCAATGTTCGAAGTCCATTTCTGGTGTCCCCCGCCGTGATATTGGTGGAATATTGCTAAAAGCGGCGTAAAACCATACTCACTGTTTGCAAACTGAAGATCCGTGACTATAGGACCTGATTTCAGCTGCAGATGAGACGTACCTGGAATCCATCTCTTTGAACGACGTCGTTTTGGTTTCGTGTGACTCCTGGTCTGCCACAGGGACACGTCCATCCTCTCCTTGACCGGGACGTTCTCAACGGCTTCATACGGCAGCATCGCCTGCAACATAGCACTCCTCATCTTTCCCCGTCGACCTTCACCCGTAGCGCGAAAAACATGATTGTTCCGCCTTCTGGATCGCTTGTAAAACCTTTCTCCTTGGCGCCTCTGAGCTGCAAAGCGAATAGTGAGTAAGCCGAGTTTATTTCCGTGGCACAGTTGGAGTTGTTGGTTACGCCTAATTTGACAAATAACTACCATTACAACGGAAGGAAACCAAGTGGATGCGGTGGATCGAGGTTTCCGCTTGCATAGGACAGCTAGAAAGTTCCATTGTTTAGGCGAGCAGTGGGAAGCCTACACGAGGTCGACTGTGGAATATTACGGTCAGAACTAGTCTGTCTCAAGGAACCATAGTATTTTCCATTCCTTCGAGGCATACATGTAATGCAAAAGCTCTAAATATAGAACGTCTAAATTTTCTTCAGCCTCCGAATCTCCCACTGGGTCTCCTTATAAATTTAAACAGAGATATTTGTTTCTATGAGAAATATATATTTTCTGAGGTTAAGCGTTAGTATAGGTGAGAACTAGTGGTGGTCCGATTAATTGAAATAATCGAAGATTGGTCGCAGTGACTAAACGACCAAGCAATCGATCATGTTTTCTCATAATCGAATACAAACAATTCTGGAACACCTTTTGCATTAACAATTTTTTTTCACAAGGTTGGTTTTGTCTGTTATATTTCATGAGCACTACAAGCTCGGTCCAAGTCATGATTGAATTTATCTTAAAGAGTCCAAGAAATTTATGTTCCTAACATACTTGTCATCCTTTAAAGATGTGCAATTTGCGGGAAAAACAACCAAAGAACTACAAGTTTTTTCTTTATGTTTTTGTGCACACAGGAAAATTTCATAAATGACGCTAACCAATTATTTTCGATGATTGATCGGTTGTAATGAACCAATCATCAATTATGAGATTTTAACCACTTCCCAACATTAGTGAGAACAAACATGACCCGCTAGACCGAGTCTGAACTCAGCTATGATGACAGACAAAGGATAACAGTCAGATGGGTGACGAGGTGACGAATACCTGCCATTATAACTACTGAAGTAATAATCCATGAAAAAAAACGGTTCTAGAATAGTAACATATACTCTTTCTCATTAAAGTACAGATTCTAGAAATGTTTTGCTTGGGCCCCATCCGGAATTCAAAACCACACTCCCAGAGTCAAGCATCTAATCACCAGCACACAAAGTCAGCCATCTAACCCACTCAGCCATCGCAGGTTCCTCAAAAATGGAAGTCTGACAACTGGTAGTCTAGACCACGTACTGTGTGTACTGTGTACCCCAGTCACGAGTGTACACAGGAACAGCTACCACGGATGACAGTTGTAAATGCACAATGCTACATAAAAGTAGTGAAATGTAACATTTGTTAACATAGGTGGGATTACACTTTCTCAGTGAGGTAGAATTTCTAAATGATATTGTGTATTCATACTATGATAATATCAATATGATAAATATAATCGGCGCTAAACCCAAATCACTCACTCACTCCCCATGTATATCAAACCAGAACACTTATATCCCATCACAGACTTGAAGATAGCTGCAATAACATAGCTGTGTTTGAAATGGCCTTCGTTTCAGTGATGTACCTGGCCCGTTTTAAACATGTGTGTAGCATGAGTGAGAGATTTAGGAGTACACGCGCTCCGTTGTTGGCAGGGAGTGGACGATATGTCCAACATGTGTCTAATAGTCTGATATATTCTACAAGGATGTATCACAAGTAGGTGAAACTGTTATTAACCAACTCGTAAAGGTTTGGTCACTACTGGTGATATATCGTGATGTCCCCAAGGGATGTATGTACCACTATATTCACAACATGTCTAAACACCGAGGTATTCCGAAGGGATACATGTGCCGTGCTGTAACAAAGGAGATACGTACCGTAATGTATCAAAGGGATGTATGTACCGTGTACCGTAATGTATCCAAGGGACGCATGTACCGTGTACCGTAATGTATCCAAGGGATGTATGTACCGTGTACCGTAATGTATCCAAGGGATGTATGTACCACTATATTCACAACATGTCTAAACACCGAGGTATTCCGAAGGGATACATGTACCGTGCTGTAACAAAGGAGATACGTACCGTAATGTATCAAAGGGACATATGTACCGTGTACCGTAATGTATCCAAGGGATATATGAACCGTGTACCGTAATGTATCCAAGGGATATATGTACCGTGTACCGTACTGTGTCCAAAGGACGCATGTACCGTGTACTGTAATGTATCCAAGGGATGTATGTACCGTGTACCGTGATGTATCCAAGGGATGTATGTACCGTGTACCGTAATGTATCCAAGGGACGCATGTACCGTGTACCGTAATGTATCCAAGGGACGCATGTACCGTGTACCGTAATTTATCCAAGGGATGCATGTACCGTGTACCGTGATGTATCCAAGGGACGCATGTACCGTGTACCGTAATGTACCCAAGGAATGCATGTACCGTGTGCCGTTTACCATGTACCTTGTACCGTGATGTTTAATCGTTTCCTGAGGGAGATACGTACCATATTATTCATAAGTGATAAATGTACCGTGATACCCCAAAGTAATATTTGTATTCGACAGAGACATGTGTATCTTGACATCCCCAGTGATGTGATGTTCCAAGGGCAGATGCGTAACATGATCTTACCAAAGGATGTAAGTACGATGACACGTAGGTATATAAAACAAAGGTGTCCATATCTGTATGTTTTTGAACTTATAAAAACAGATAAGTGGCGCGATTTTCCCCAGGAATGTAGAAAGTGTCTGACCATAAGTAAGGAACCCTTTTGATACTAGATGCTTGATGGGCATTTAGATATTGACATCATGAGTTCCCTAGTGATGATATATCGTGATGTACCCAAGTGATAATGAGGCATATGTAAGATGATGTTCCCTACCAACATTTGTATACACGGCACACATATAGTTTTCTCGCTAACTTCAATAATAAATCCCGCAGTTATAGCACAAACAAACAAGGCGAGTCAAACTATGGCACGCTTATAGCTTGTGCTAAATCAGGATATAAAGACCCTGTTTCTGACATAGATTACAGAGACATATCTACAGATAAAGGTTGGCATGTTCCGACTGAAAAACAGAAACACCGAAACAGTATAACCTAAGAAACATTTTCAATTTTAAATGTAGTTATCATGTGGCCGGAATAGCGTGTTCAGATAACGGCAGACATTCATGACCTGCGTATAGGTAAAGAGTCCGATCCAGTACAAGTGAACGAAGATGGGGGATGGCGCTTTGACGGATGAGGGAGAATTAACTTGAGTTAAACGAAACAATATTTCGGTTATTACTTTACAGAGTGAGTCAGTGAGGTTTAATACCGCTTTGAACAATACTCAGTTAAACCATTCTCAGACGTTTTCCACTGTAGTGAACGGTTATAATTAGAAGATAAAGATACTCTGTTTTATATTTTGCGGTCCTTTATTGTTGCTTTAAGACCGCTAAATGTAATTTAGAAACCGAACGCTGCCGAGGTAGAAATCGCCCATGTCTGACATGTTTGTTTACAAACAAAAGGGTCAATGGGTTCATTGTATTCATACACGGTGAATCGGTTACTTTAATTAGCGGTCTTTAAACTGCCATTTAAGTACGGTTTTGATGAGCTCTCAGCCAATCAGAATCGAGTATCACAAAATGTCGTGCTCCAATGTGTAATAATATCCAACGTTGCGTGGAAACGACAGGATTTCTGAGATATACTTAGAGACCAACAAAGGTGAGAAACTTCATGGATGACAACGTCTTTATGATATCATCATAAAGTAAACATGTCATCCATTAATCTTACCTTGTTCGTAACTCACCAATTTCTAAAATGACAGATCAGGTATGGGTGAATAGCTACAGCCAAGTGACAGGCCATCAGTGATACCTGTACCAGGTTAATTATTTCGTTTACAGCGCAGGAAACTGACACTATTCACACAACATGGTCAATTAGTTTCTTAACAGACTACAGTCATAACAACCATGCTTGCTGTGGAATATATAGCTACACTGTCTGTTGACTCTGGTAACGTAAATACACTATGAGATTCGTTACCCAAACTGGAATGGTTCAGATATTACGACGGTTGGCGCCTTTTAACAAAGCGATGCCAGCGGTACGGTGACCGCCACTCCAGTATTTTAAACATAGACTTACGTCTGTTGTCGCGCAACGCTTGCGGTGTGGAACGGGTCCCTTCGTTCGAGAAAGGTGTATAAACAGCCTACAATGGGGCTGATTACAAACTCTGTCGCTGAACATGTGGCAGTGGGCTTTTGATAGCTGTGAGGTTGTAGTAAGCTTCAGAGACACGAGGCGAAGACGAAATAGCAGCCATAGGAAGTAGGTTAATTCTAGTCGCATGTGACACACGTTCGGTTCGTTTCTCGACGTTTATCAGTGTAACTGTTGGTGACTATACACAGGCGAAGCTGGACAGGGTTAATGCACTTGTATACATAGGATTTAGGTGTGTGTGAAGGTTCGTGGGTGGAATGCTGGCATTAGTTGGGACTTATATCGGTTTAACAGTGCTTATCAATTGAGATACCACGGCGAACGGACCCGTGAAGGTGCGGGTTAGAATGAACCATCAGTAACCCATGCTTGTCGTAAGAGGCGACTAACGGGATCAGGTGGTCGGGCTCGCTGACTTGGTTGACATATGTCATCGGTTCCCAGTTGCGCAGATCGATGCTCATGCTGTTGATCACTGGAATGCCAGGTCCAGACACGATTATTTACAGACCGCCGCCATATAGCTGGAATATTGCTGAGTGCGGCGTAAAACTGAACTCACTCACACACCCATGGCGAACGTAACACTTTGACATGGGTACATCTCTTGGACAGCGCATACTGACATTCCGAGACCTTGTTCATCCCCTTAACGCCGAGCACAAGTCGGGGTAACAACAAGTACCATGTTTACGTGTTTCTTTATGGAATCTCACAGAAACCACCGACCTACGTCCTTTACCCTTACCGGCCACCCATGGGCATGGTTGACCTTCCCCTGACCAAAGTTTACAATCAGGGAGATCTTTATCCCAAACAGTGATGAGCGAATCCCGACACAACTAAGGGACGCAAGCCTCACACTGAATATCATAGACGGGTGACACGGAACCTGAGACGCATTGACATCTAGTATCTTCGGAGTAACGCCTTTCCCTGGTTTCTTCATCATTATCCTCCGAATTGCATCTGGCCAATCATCCCCTTATGCCAGTGAAATTAATCACCCTAATACTACCTGAGCACCATCATCACCAGAATTAGTGTCGTAATAAGATAAACTGAATGAGCAATATGGGTGCCGCTCAGTTACACGTGTCGCTCAGAGCCACACAACAGTGTGTGGAGGGGGCAGCCGCGTGGGTTTGGTATCAGAAGGACGTTGCGACCTACGGAGAGAACGG
The DNA here is from genome assembly GCF_003918875.1 of Haliotis rubra. NCBI lineage: Eukaryota > Metazoa > Mollusca > Gastropoda > Lepetellida > Haliotidae > Haliotis > Haliotis rubra. Next base: position 534,480 of record NW_025765259.1, read on the forward strand.
TTTGATTTTCTCACATCAGGAAGCTATTCGTCTAAACTAAGCAACGCAGCTAAATACCGCCCATTCCGAACATACGGTAGCATCGCTGGAATACAGAAACAGCTCGCATTCTCACGCTGCACGCCATTCTTGTTACATAGCGGATGACATAAGCCGATGCAGGACGACGGGCTGGGGCAACACACACTTGTTTGTTTCGTGGGAAAACAATAACATGATAAAGTATCCAGATCACAGAACAGATAAAAAACTAAATATACTGATCTGTTCGTTAATGTATTGATAAATCTGAGAAACCGAATACCGCGACTTACCACCAGACGCAAAATGTTGAATCCTATGCGCATTCAAATTGAAAAGACGGACACAAAACTAAACTCCTGCCCGTGCATGCACGGGAACACAGAGCTGGCGTATGAAAGTCCAGGAACGAATGCTACGTTTTCATAATTTGGTACCGCTAAAATATTTTCGTATACTTAGTTAAGAATACAACACACAGAGATTCACGACCGTTACAGAATGTGATGACACCGAAAAGGTAAACCACCATTGGGGTCCACCATACATCACAAGACGCTCATAATCACAGAACATCTCATCACCGATAGGGTCTTTGGTTGTCCACTTCCGGGTTATTCAAGTGAGGGGCGGTGGGGTAGCCTAGTGGTTAAAGCGTTCGCTCGTCACGCTGAAGACCCGGGTTCGATTCCTCACTTGGGTACAATGTGTGAAGCCCATTTCTGGTGTCCCCACGCCGTGATATTGCTGGAATATTGCTAAAAGCGGCGTAAAAAGCGCTTTTATCGTGCATTGATGTGTGGAAAAGCGCTATACAAATGGAACTATTATTAAAACTAAACTCACTTACTCACTCACTATTCAAATTGGCGTTAAACCCAACAAATACGTTTGCCTGACTATAGGTTTCAAACTGACATTACTTTGAGTCACTTATTTGAATGTCCTCGATTGTCTCATGAAAGCCTTTACGACTCCCAACCACCCGGTGTCTGTATTCAATGAGGGCATCTCAATCTGGATTGGGTGAATGAGGGAAGTAAGCAGTATTTCAACAATGACCTGAACAGTGAACATACTTGTGTATACAGAGGAATACCAGCGACTGTCAACCCGGATACGACTCACGATGTCACGCACTCGTCAAAGTCACATGACCAGTTTCCGGTTCAGTGTTGACAATGAGTGAGTGAATGAGTTGGATTTTACGCCGCTTTTAGCAATATTCCAGCGGTATCACGGTTAGAAACACCGGAAATTGGCTTCACACATTGTACTTTTGTGGGGAATCGAACCCGCGCCTACGGCGACAATGAAGGACATTTATGAAAGTAAACAAGATATGCAGGAATATTTTTAGCTTATTGGAAATTATATCATTAAAAGTGCGGAAGTATCTGTCTGACAGTTATCCGACATCATAGGTTTTGGTTTCTGGAAATGAGCAAATGCAAACGTCTAGCTAACATCAGCCAAAAATGCGTGTTTTTCTTGGTAATGAACTTTGACTGTCGTTCTATATATATATACAGTCGAGCACTGTTGTATCGAACTCTGATAACTCGATATCTCGGTTGTCTCGATATAACATCTCAGTCCCGGCAAAATCCTTCATTATTTATCATTATTCAAGCTCTTTTAACTCGATACGGATGCCTCGATATTTCGGATATCTCGATATAATTTCATGGTCCCAACAAGCAAAATTACCCTTTTAACTCGATATTTGCAAAGAAACTCGATATTCACCTACCCTTTATGGGCAAGTATCCCTCTGAACTGAACCACACATACACATACGTATACTGTACTACTATTGTACTTACAATTACTTTAATGTATATGTAAGTTTTTCATCTTTGAAGAGCCTTTCTGTTGATAGTTAAACAATAGAAGAACCATTCCCTGCCTCGTCCTAGAGGACGTAGTGAATCTTTAGGCCTATATATCATATGATACAATAAGTGATTGTAAAATAGCAAACCTACAAATGTTCTTCTATTCCCATTGGTTTAAACACATGCGATACCTTTCAAAGTGATTCCTGGATTTTTGCTGAAATGCCTAAGCTATGCAGATCCATGGAGCTAGCAAGGACCATATCATAATATGTTCATGCAGCTTGTGTAATCCGTAGATATCAACAACGTAATTTCATGAACAGACGCTTGACGTGACATCAACTCATTCAAGTATCAGATGCACTGTGTTCAAATAACGTCATCAATGGAAACACATAGTATAAGGGTCATTCAATACATTGTTAGCATTGTTGATATTCCAGGGCAACACATGTAACAATCAGACCGATACCCTGCAACAAGTGTGCATTTAACATGACAAAATACATTCCACTTAAGTGTCATTAGAATAACAAACATTATCGGTATGATTTCAACTTACCTGCCATACATCCTGTGGCCAGAAACAACAGCGTCAATAATAAATTAATATCCATATTTTAATATGACAACTTGGATTCAGGCATGTGATTGTGGCTGTGGAACACGGATGTGAAGAACGCTGTGTGAAGCTTGGGTTGCCGTGACGTCATCACAGAGGCTCGCGCTGGGTCAGAAGACGATCATGTGCAGGGCAAGATGACATTTTGTAAATTCCAACTTTTTAAAAAAATGCTATAAAGAAGGTAAACATGTGAAGTGAACTATTGCTGTGTAGCAGCAGGAAACCACTGGTGCCACAGCACATTCCACTCCTAGAGCCACTGGGTGCTCCTCTTTCACACATGCTAAATCGGGGTACCGTCAAACCCAGTTGTAAGGAAACTATTGTTTTGTTGCAATGTGCTCCATCGAGTATTAAAAGATCACATGGACATCCGAATAATGTATATACATGGAATTTGTATGGCATATCGTACATGAGGTTCAGGTATTGTCAACACACCGTCTTCAGACCTCCTCCAGGTTGTAGAGCGTGGTCCCTACCGAAGGATGTTAAGATATGCTACTTGTTGTTACCCTGGCTGAGTTGGGTACAATGGTAATCTATGGCATAATGTCAGTGACCTGGCTCTTTGGCGACATGGCTTATGAAATACACATCCTAGGGAAAATATGTCATTCCTATTGGGCCACCCCGGGCACATTTTTCGATTGCATACACAATTTCCACCCATGTCTGTTATGAATGATCCTAGCCCCAATCACGAAAATGTATTTAAACGAAAATCTACCAGATAACACAAACGTGCAATTCATCAGAATAACTATTTGTAGATATCCTCGTGTCATCGTGGGGAAGTCTACATTGGATCTTCGGTGCGGACTTTGCGGCTTCAACTCCCTCAGGAGACACGTGTGTTTTTCATGAAATTGTTCTATCATCTCTTGAATTAAAGAGAAAAGAAGTTCCGCCTTTGCAAAGCGGTGTTTAACTAACAATTTACGTCATTTAAACACGGTCGAAGACAAAGGAGCCATGGCTTAGATCACCTTGTGACTGTGATGTCCTACTCGGCTTTGTGTGTACACACTGGACGTGATTCACGGAGAGGGAATGTTCTCACGGCAACAGTCGCAGTAACACGATCGACTCCATGCCTAAACAGTCAGCACCTTTCTGCAGTTATATAGGAATTTACGTCAGCGCCTGTCAGACTCATCTCTGAAGTAGGCCGTAGACCTTTACCCTTAAAGCATGGGTATGGGGCTGAAAGACAGAGAAAGAGTCGAACCTCCAAAGGTAGGACCCGCCCAAGTCGTGAGAAGAAACCAGTACCACCTACTTACCCAAACAGAAACATTTCACAACTACTTTTCATTTACACCAAACGGATTTGTTTAAGGGGGTAGTAGAAAGCTATTCTTTTGGACTGAAGACACATCTTTAAGCGGCATTTAGAAGCTGGTATGGTGAAGAGGAACATGCTTATGGATAGTCAGCTCCTTCATTGCAATAGATGCGACGTTTCGGTATAGATCAGAACACCGACACACAACGCAAGGACGATGCACGATGCACAAGCAGAACATATACATGAAGGATATTTGAGTTTATACAATTGAAGAGATTGATGTACAGTGTGGTGACATTACTGATGGCTGTTGTGATTACAGATAATGGCTATGAGTGTGAGTGAGTATGATTTTACGCCGCTTTTAGCAATATTCCAGCAATATTCCAGCAATATCACGGCGGGGACGCCAGAAATGGGCTTCACACATTGTACCCATTTGGGGAATCTAAACCCGAGTCTTCGGCGTGACGAGCGAACGTTTTAACCACTAGGCTACCCCACCGCCCCTAACGTCTATGAATCCAGATGGACAAAGGGTAGGGAAAGGTTATTCTTTATTGGCCACGAACTTCTGTATTGTATTTGACAGATTTTGTGACTTGTGGACTGCGTAGTCTCGTATTCCGGTGTCGTGGATCATTTCACTGGTCGACTGTTGGCTGCCGTGGTATGTTTGGTTTCTGTAGACAAGAAACAATCACTTAAATATTTTAACGGCGATCACCGTTGTGTTGCATTTACGCAGTATGGAATCATTTTTGAAACCAGCAGTAGCCATCTATCACTTTGGTTAAAGACAGAAATAGGTGCAGATATACAGAGATAAACAAGAGATCAACCATCATATGAAGAACCAGGGATCAGCCATGGCAGAACGGACCAGAGATCAGCCATGTCAGAACGGACCAGAGATCAGAGATCAGCCAGGGATTAGCCATGTGTCAGAACGAACAGAGATCAGTCATGTCAGAACGAACTAGAGATCAGCCATGTCAGAACGGACCAGAGATCAGCCAGAGATCAGCCATGTCAGAACGAAGCAGGGATTAGCCATGTCAGAACGGACCAGAAATCAGCCATAACAGCACGAACCAGAGATCAGCCATGTCAGAACGAAGCAGGGATTAGCCATGTCAGAACGGACCAGAAATCAGCCATAACAGGACGGACCAGAGATCAGCCATGTCAGAACGAACCAGAGATCAGCCATGTCAGAACGGACCAGAGATCAGCCATGTCAGAACGGACCAGAGATCAGCCATGTCAGAACGAACCAGAGATCAGCCATGTCAGAACGGAAGGGCCTCAGACCATGGAGGCAGGAGTGACCGTCTTTGTTCTTAAACAAATTATATTTGCATGAACATATGCACAGTGTATGTATTTATTTAAAATAGTTCCGAGGTCACAAGGTCATATACTCCGAAGTTCCAGAACACTGGGTGAGGCTGAGTGAAAGCGCTTCATGGCACAGTGTCACGTGACATTAGAAGAACCAGGTCCTCGCAAATCGCGTGCAGTACTCAGACCACGTGCAGCTACAAGCTGAATCAAACATAGAAAATAGGAGACACATGCATGCACGTTATAATCTCATTCCGAGCCATTTATAGTTTCTTGTAAGAGCAGAACAACGATCGCCACGATATATAAACGCGCTAGGAATGTAAACAGTGTCAGATCAGAAAGCAGTTTCGTCACAAAGGTTGCCTTGTTACTGGTGCTGTTTATAACACGTGTTCCTCATGACGGACACTCCTTCTCATGTCTTTCCGACTTGACCATATAGTACGGAGAAAGTACCATATGATGCCATCTCGGCCATGTTTACTACATGGGTTGATGCCATCTCGGCCATGTTTACTACATGGGTTGATGCCATCTCGGCCATGTTTACTACATGGGTTGATGCCATCTCGGCCATGTTTACTACATGGGTTGATGCCATCTCGGCCATGTTTACTACATGGGTTGATGCCATGCCATTTTACTACATGGGTTGATGCCATCTCGGCCATGTTTACTACATGGGTTGATGCCATCGCCCATGTTTACTACATGGGTTGATGCCATCTCGGCCATGTTTACTACATGGGTTGGCTATTGATACTACAATGCATGCCATCGGCCATGTTTACTACATGGGTTGATGCCATCTCGGCCATGTTTACTACATGGCTTGATGCCATCTCGGCCATGTTTACTACATGGGTTGATGCCATCTCGGCCATGTTTACTACATGGCTTGATGCCATCTCGGCCATGTTTACTACATGGGTTGATGCCATCTCGGCCATGTTTACTACATGGGTTGATGTCATCTCGGCCATGTTTACTACATGGGTTGATGCCATCTCGGCCATGTTTACTACATGGGTTGATGCCATCTCGACCATCTCGGCCATGTTTACTACATGGGTTGATGCCATCTCGGCCATGTTTACTACATGGGTTGATGCCATCTCGGCCATGTTTACTACATGGGTTGATGCCATCTCGGCCATGTTTACTACATGGCTTGATGCCATCTCGGCCATGTTTACTACATGGGTTGATGCCATCTCGGCCATGTTTACTACATGGGTTGATGCCATCTCGGCCATGTTTACTACATGGGTTGATGCCATCTCGGCCATGTTTACTACATGTTGATGCCATCTCGGCCATGTTTACATGTGTTGATGCCATGCCATGTTTATGATCATCTCGGCCATGTTTACTACATGGCTTGATGCCATCTCGGCCATGTTTACTACATGGGTTGATGCCATCTCGGCCATGTTTACTACATGGGTCGATGTCATCTCGGCCATGTTTACTACATGGGTCCAGGCATTGTTTGTTAAGGTACATCTATTTAGTTCTTGGTTTTCTTGTGTTTTGTTGAAACAACAGATTGGATATCACACATGTATGTCAAGTACCAACTTTTGAAGGACATTTCTTTTGAGTTGACGGTCTGTTTCATCTTTACACCAACTAGGATATTATACAACAAAATATAAACTGACGTAGACAAGAAAGTACACGCCTGGTGCTTTGGGATCAAACCCACAAACAAACAAACAAAACTAAACCAAAACAAACAAATAAGAGCGTAAATATTTGAAAAGTGCTTTAACTGTGACTTATAACATTATGTAAACATCACACATATGCTACCCAACTGCGACGTTGCATTCCTTGCCTGTTGTGGACGATTCAGTCAATGTTGACGGGTAAATGCCAGCCTCCCAAATGGTAGATAGGCCTGGATGCCGACAGCATGTAGCCGTCTCATCACTGTGTTTCTGCTGTTGTGGTGACAAAACGCTGTTGATGCTGATGATGTTACTGTGGAATCACATTGCACAGATGGAGAATTAATGTGCATCTTGCGGGTTGGTCACTCTCGGTCCTCCAGTTCTTGGACTGTGTTATACCACTAACAACGTCAGCTGTGTATGATACTGTTGGTGCATATAATGCACGTGTGATGCAACAAAGTCATAATTTTCATGATAATCTAAGGACACAAATGTAAAGGATCTTGTTTCCCGTCCATGTGCTTACTCCATACTGTCTCCTGCCGGTCAAAGCGCTTACCCCATATGGTCTCCTTTCTGTCCAAGGGCTTACATCATATTATCTCCTTCCTGTCAAAGAGTTTACCCCATATTGTTTGCTTCCTGTCCGAGTGTTTACCCATATATTGCCTCCTTCCTGTCCTGTCCAAGAGTTTACCCCATACTGACTCCTTCCTATCCAAGAGCTTACCCCATATTGTCTCCTTCCTGTCTGTCCAAGGCTTACTCCATGTTGTCTCCTTCCTGTCCAAGAGTTTATCCCATTATCAAGAGTTCACCCCATATTGTCTCCTTCCTGTCCAAGAGTTTATCCCATATTGTCTCTTTCCTGTCCAAGAGTTTACCCCATATTGTCTCCTTCCTGTCCAATGGCTTTACCCCATATTGTCCTTCCTGTCCAAGAGATTCCATTGTCACTTTCCTATCCAAGAGCTTACCCTATATTGTCTCCCCTTCCTGTCCTTCCCTTATCCCATATTGTCTCTTTCCTGTCAAGAGCTTACCCTATATTGTCTCCTTCCTGCCAAGAGTTTACCCCCATATTGTCTCCTTCCTGTCCAAGAGCTTACCCCATATTGTCTCCTTCCTGTCTCCTTCCTGTCCAAGAATTTCACCCCATAGTTATCCAAGAGTTAACCCCATATTGTCTCTTCCTGTCCAGCTAACCCCATATTGTCTCCTTCCTGTCCAAGAGTTTATTGTCTCCTTCCCATATTGTCTCCTTCCTGTCCAAGAGCTTACCCCATATTGTCTCCTTCCTGTCCAAGAGCGGTTACCCATATTGTCTCCTTCCCTGTCCAATTTCACCCCATATTGTCTCCTTCCCTGTCCAGGAGCTAACCCCATATTGTGTCTCCTTCCTTTCCCCATGATTGTCTCCTTCCTGTCCATATTGTCTCCTTCCCTGTCCAAGAGTTTACCCCATATTGTCTCCTTCCTGTCCAAGAGCTTTACCCCATATGTGTCTCTTTCCTGTCCAAGAAGCTTACCCCATATTGTCTCCTTCCCTGTCCAAGAGTTTACCCCATATTGTCTCCCTTCCTGTCCAAGTTTACCCCATATTGTCTCCTTCCTGTCCAGAGTTTACCCCATATTGGAGCTTGGTCCCTTCCTGTGTCAAGAACTCCTTACCCTTATATTGTCTCCTTCCTGTCCAAGAGTTTATCCCAGCATTGTCTCCCTTCCCTGTCCAAGTTTACCCCATATTGTCTCCTTCCTGTCCAAGAGTTGCCCCACCCCATATTGTCCCCCCTTTTCTGTCCAGAGCTTTTACCCCATATTGTCTCCTTCCTGTCCAAGAGTTTACCCCATATTGTCTCCTTCCTGTCCAAGAGTTTACTCCCATTGTTGTCTCCTTCCACTGTCCAATTATTTCGTCTCCTTTACGCTATAGTGTCTCCTCCCTGTCAAAGAGTTATTGTCTCCTTCCTGTCCAAGAGCTACCCCATATGTCTCTTCCTGTCCAAGGCTTTCCTGCATGTGTGTCCCCTTCCTGTCCAAAGTTTATATCCCATATTGTCTCCTTCCTGTCCAAGAGTCTTTACCCATGTATTGTCTCCTTGCTGTCCATATTGTCTCCTTCCCATATTGTCCCCTTCCCCCATATTTGTCTCCCTTCCTGTCCAAGGATGGTGTCCATATTGTCTCTCTCCTGTCCTCTTACCCCATTGTGTCTCCTTCCTGTCCATATTGTCTCCATGTGTTCCTGTCAAGAGTTCACCCCATATTGTCTCCTTCCTGTCCAAGTTCTTCCTGACCCTGTCTCATTGTCCAAGAGCCACCCTTATTGTCCTTCCCCGTCCCAATCCTTGTGTCAAGAGCTTCACCCCATGTGTCTCCTTCCTGTCCAGCTTATTGTGTCCCTTCCTGTCCAGTTCCATTGTCAGCTTCTTGTCCAGATTACCCCATATTGTCTCCTTCCTCCAAGAGCTAACCCCATTGTCTCCTTCCTGTCCAAGAGCTTACCCCATATTGTCTCCTTCCTGTCCAAGAGTCCATATTGTCTCTTCCTTCCTGCTTCCAAGGCTTACCCTATATTGTCTCCTTCCTGTCCAAGAGTTAACCCCATGTTGTCCCCATTTGTCTCTTTCCTTCCTGTCCAAGAGCTTAACCCCTATATTGTGTCCTTCCTATATTGTCTCCTCCCCTGTCCAAGAAGTTTACCCCCATATTGTCTCTTCCCTGTCCAAGAGCTTAACCCCATATTGTCTCTTTACCCCTGCATGTGTCTCCTTCCTGCCAATTTCCTTTATTGTTCCTTCCTGTCCGTTGTCTTGTCCTAATTGTCTCCTTCCTGTCCAAGAGTTTAGCTCCCCATATTGTCCTTCCTGTTTGTCCTATTGTCTCCTCCTTTCCTGTCCAAGGTTTACCCCTTATATTGTCTCCTTTGCTGTATTTACCCCATCGCCTTCCTGTCAAGAGATTGCCCGATATTTGTCCCCTCTATCCAATTGTCTCCTTCCTGTATTGTGTCTCCTTTCTGTCAAAGAGTCTTACCCCATATTGTCTCCTTGTCCTGTCCAAGAGATTACCCCTATATTGTCTCCTTCCTGTGTCCATTGTCTCCTTTACCCTATATTGTCTCCTTCCTGTCCAAGAGTTTACTCCCATATTGTCGCCTTCCTGTCCAAGAGTTTACCCCATATTGTCTCCTTCCTGTCCGTCTCCTTCCTCCATGTGTCTCCTTCCTGTCAGAAGAGCTTCTCTGATATTGTCTCCTCTGTCCAAGAATTTTACCCCATATTGTTTCCTTCCTGTCCAAGAGTTTACCCCATATTGTCTCCTTCCTGTCCAAGAGCTTACCCCATATTGTCTCCCTTCCTGTCCAAGAGCTTTCACCCCATATTGTCTCCTTCCCTTATCCAGGCTCCGAGACTTCCATATGTCTCCTTCTGTCCAGAGTTTACCCCATATTGTCTCCTTCCTGTCCAAGAGTTTACCCCATATTGTCTCCTTCCTGTCCAGAACTTACCCCATATTGTCTCCTTCCTGTCCAAGAGTTACCCCATATTGTCTCCTTCTTCCCTGTCCAAGAGTTTACCCCATATTGTCTCCCTTCCTGTCCAAGATTATGTGTCTCCTCCTTCCACTGTACCCCATATTGTCTCCTTTCCTATCCAAGAGTTTACCCCATATTGTCTTCCCTTCCTTCCCTATCAAGAGTTTACCCCATTTGTCTCCTTCCTGTCCAAGAGTTTACGCCATATTGTCTCCTTGCTGTCCAAGAGTTTACGCCATATTGTCTCCTTCCTGTCCAAGAGCTTACCCCATATTGTCTCCTTCCTGTCCAAGAGCTTACCCCATATTGTCTCCTTCCTGTCCAAGAGTTTACCCCATATTGTCTCCTTCCTGTCCAAGAGTTTACCCCATATTGTCTCCTTCCTGTCCAAGAGTTTACCCCATATTGTCTCCTTCCTGTCCAAGAGCTTACCCCATATTGTCTCCTTCCTGTCCAAGAATTTACCCCATATTGTCTCCTTCCTGTCCAAGAGTTTACCCCATATTGTCTCCTTCCTGTCCAAGAGTTTACCCCATATTGTCTCCTTCCTGTCCAAGAGTTTACCCCATATTGTCTCCTTCCCTGTCAAGAATTTACACCCCATATTGTCTCCTTCCTGTCCAAGAGCTTACCCCATATTGTCTCCTTCCTGTCCAAGAGTTTACCCCATATTGTCTCCTTCCTGTCCAAGAGCTTACCCCATATTGTCTCCTTCCTGTCCAAGAATTTACCCCATATTGTCTCCTCCCTGTCAAAGAGTTAACCCCATATTGTCTCTTTCCTGTCCAAGAGCTTACCCCATATTGTCTCCTTCCTGTCCAAGAGTTTACCCCATATTGTCTCCTTCCTGTCCAAGAGTTTACGCCATATTGTCTCCTTGCTGTCCAAGAGATTACGCCACATTCTCTGCTTCCTGTGCAAGAGCTTACCCCACATTGTCTCCTTCCTGTCCAAGAGTCTTTTACCCCATATTGTCTCCCTTCCTGTCCAAGAGTTTACCCCATATTGTCTCCTTCCTGTCCAAGAGCTTACCCCATATTGTCTCCTTCCTATCCAAGAGCTTACCCCATATTGTCTCCTTCCTGTCCAAGAATTTACCCCATATTGTCTCCTCCCTGTCAAAGAGTTAACCCCATATTGTCTCTTTCCTGTCCAAGAGCTAACCCCATATTGTCTCCTTCCTGTCAAGAAGTTTACCCCATATTGTCTCCTTCCTGTCCAAGAGTTTACCCCATATTGTCTCCTTCCTATCCAAGAGCTTACCCCATATTGTCTCCTTCCTGTCCAAGAGATTACCCCATATTGTCTCCTTCCTATCCAAGAGTTTACGCCATATTGTCTCCTTCCTGTCCAAGAGTTTACCCCATATTGTCTCCTTCCTGTCCAAGAGCTTACCCCATATTGTCTCCTTCCTGTCCAAGAGTTTACCCCATATTGTCTCCTTCCTGTCCAAGAGTTTACCCCATATTGTCTCCTTCCTGTCCAAGAGTTTACCCCATATTGTCTCCTTCCTGTCCAAGAGTTTACCCCATATTGTCTCCTTCCTGTCCAAGAGTTTACCCCATATTGTCTCCTTCCTGTCAAGAGCTTTACCCATATTGTTGTCCTCCTTCCCAAGAGTTTACCCCATATTGTCTCCTTCCTGTCCAAGAGTTTACGCCATATTGTCTCCTTCCTGTCCAAGAGTTTACCCAATATTGTCTCCTTCCTGTCCAAGAGCTTACCCAATATTGTCTCCTTCCTGCCCACGTGCTTACCCCATATTGTTTCCTTCCTGCCCAAGCGCTTACTACATATTGTCTTTTTTGTCCACTATTTGTGACCCACTCGTGTTATTCCGGGTCAAGCCGAATAACGACTCGAGCCCCGATAGAGGGAATGTATGTTGGCCTATTGACTCCAAACTACTCCAAACAAGAACGATAACTCTATTTCTCCATGATTTCAATACTTATTACACTTTCAGAATGCTGTATTTCATTAACGAATATAACCTCTTTGATACTACTACAACATAGATGATGGTGATGATAATACTAGTTATTTATTGAGAACATATTCTGACGTTATAATTCTCAGCTTTTAGTGTTCTATTTCGAAATGTTTCTGTATAAGATTTACATGGAGTAAATATGTCTATTTTGTGAAAATTAACTTCTTCAAACTTCCCTGACATATTGGAATCGCAGACGTAATCACTTTCCTTGAATAGTTAATTACAGTGATATTTTCAGACATATGTCCAAATACAGGATCAAATTTGCCAATACAAGATTAAATATTAGTATAAATCTTGAATATTTACTACCTTTATTTCCATTAATCCATTATATTTTTGTGAGTTCTTTTCACAAAGAGAGATACCTTTAACAGTAAAACACTTAGAATTGGAATTTTCAGAGTTGGGAATACCGGGATGTTGTTTCATGTGGCATTGGGTATAAACAGACAACTGAGCCACAATCCCATTACTCCCATATTTCACTGTGCTATGATTTCCCTTTCATTAACAGTTTTCTGTATGAATGTGGTAGTTTGAAGGCAGTTTAGTTTAGAGAAAATAAATTACCTGTACATAAATCATGTTAGGGATATGTGCAGGGGCAACTTCAAGATCTATATTTTCTATTTAGGAATCCTAAATGATTATTTATGATGTTAACAAAGCATCAGTTTAGCATCGAGTGTCTCGGCTTGTGAAGAAGTATAACCCGTGAATTGGCTCAGGATATGGAGTATGGATATTCAGGAATAACCTTTGGAGATCATTAAATTTGTCTTTCATACACTGTATATATTGCTTCGATTTATAATAGTTTTTTTACAGATCAACTGTGGAATTAATATCTTCATCCCTTCATTATTGTTATCAAGATGTTTAAAATAGCCAAGTATAGATAGGTTTATTCAACATATGAAATCAACGTCATGATTATTGGTTTCACAGATATCTGACATTGCAGGAATGATTGATGGTACAAAGTGTTTTACAGTCGTCTCAACTGTAACCTGGCTGCATTATCACTGGAAGAATATTAAAATGGAAAAAAATATAAATGAACCGACAAACGTCAAACTACAAACAGCTAATAAAGTGAAGCATAAGCACACTATAAAGTTTAAAGTAGATGCCTGTCAACGTGGTAACCACGAAATGTCGCCTTGTTCCCGACATGCCACAGACGCAGTGATGTGATGTAGATACACCTGGTGACACAGTGATATAGATACACCTGGTGACACTGTGATATAGATACACCTGGTGACACTGTGACGTAGATACACCTGGTGACACTGTGATGTAGATACACCTGGTGACACTGTGATGTAGATACACCTGGTGACACTGTGATGTAGATACACCTGGTGACACTGTGATATAGATACACCTGGTGACACTGTGATATAGATACACCTGGTGACACTGTGACGTAGATACATCTGGTGACACTGTGATATAGATACACCTGGTGACACTGTGGTAGACACCTGGTGACACTGTGATGTAGATACACCTGGTGACACTGGTGACACCTGGTGATATATGTAGATACACCTGGTGACACTGTGATATAGATACACCTGGTGACACTGTGATATAGATACACCTGGTGACACTGTGATGTAGATACCTGGTGACACCTGGTGACACGGCGGTGATATATAGATACACCTGGTGACACTGTGATATAGATACACCTGGTGACACAGTGATATAGATACACCTGGTGACACAGTGATATAGATACACCTGGTGACACAGTGATGTAGATATACCTGGTGACACAGTGATATAGATACACCTGGTGACACTGTGATGTAGATACACCTGGTGACACAGTGATATAGATACACCTGGTGACACAGTGATATAGATACACCTGGTGACACAGTGATATAGATACACCTGGTGACACAGTGATATAGATACACCTGGTGACACTGTGATATAGATACACCTGGTGACACAGTGATATAGATACACCTGGTGACACAGTGATATAGATACACCTGGTGACACAGTGATATAGATACACCTGGTGATGATAGATACACCTGGTGACACAGTGATATAGATACACCTGGTGACACTGTGATGTAGATACACCTGGTGACACTGTGATGTAGATACTGGTGACCTGGTGACACTGTGACACTGTGTAGATACACCTGGTGACACAGTGATATAGATACACCTGGTGACACTGTGATGTAGATACACCTGGTGACACAGTGATGTAGATACACCTGGTGACACAGTGATATAGATACACCTGGTGACACAGTGATATAGATACACCTGGTGACACTGTGATATAGATACACCTGGTGACACTGTGATGTAGATACACCTGGTGACACTGTGATGTAGATACACCTGGTGACACAGTGATATAGATACACCTGGTGACACTGTGATATAGATACACCTGGTGACACAGTGATATAGATACACCTGGTGACACAGTGATATAGATACACCTGGTGACACTGTGATGTGATGTAGATACACCTGGTGACACAGTGATATAGATACACCTGGTGACACTGTGATGTAGATACACCTGGTGACACTGGTGATATAGATACACCTGGTGACACAGTGATATAGACACCTGGTGATGATAGATACACCTGGTGACACTGTGATGTAGATACACCTGGTGACACTGTGATATAGATACACCTGGTGACACTGTGATATAGATACACCTGGTGACACTGTGATGTAGATACACCTGGTGACACTGTGATGTAGATACACCTGGTGACACTGTGATATAGATACACCTGGTGACACTGTGATACACCTGGTGACACTGTGATATAGATACACCTGGTGACACTGTGATGTAGATACACCTGGTGACACAGTGATATAGATACACCTGGTGACACTGTGATGATAGATACCTGGTGACACTGTGATGTAGATACACCTGGTGACACTGTGATATAGATACACCTGGTGACACTGTGATGTAGATACACCTGGTGACACTGTGATGTAGATACACCTGGTGACACTGTGATGTAGATACACCTGGTGACACAGTGATATAGATACACCTGATGACATAGATACACCTGGTGACACTGTGATGTAGATACACCTGGTGACACTGTGATGTAGATACACCTGGTGACACTGTGATATAGATACACCTGGTGACACTGTGATGTAGATACACCTGGTGACACAGTGATGTAGATACACCTGGTGACACTGTGATATAGATACACCTGGTGACACTGTGATGTAGATACACCTGGTGACACTGTGATATAGATACACCTGGTGACACTGTGATGTAGATACACCTGGTGACACAGTGATATAGATACACTTGGTGACACTGTGATGTAGATACAGATAGATACACCCACTGTGATGTAGATACACCTGGTGACACTGTGATGTAGATACACCTGGTGACACTGTGATGTAGATACACCTGGTGACACTGTGATGTAGATATACCTGACGACACTGTGATGTAGATACACCTGGTGACACTGTGATATAGATACACCTGGTGACACTGTGATGTAGATACACCTGGTGACACTGTGATATAGATACGCCTGGTGACACTGTGATGTAGATACACCTGGTGACACAGTGATATAGATACACCTGGGGACACAGTCACATAGATATAGACATGAAAGACCTAGTGTCGCTATGGATATAAAACTTACCATTATGAACATTATGTTGACATTATTAAGTCAGAAATTTCCATATTTGATGGAAACATTTTACAGGTTGTTCAGCTTGACCTGAGCTACTCTACATATGCCTGACCCGGGAGGTCAAATGACACAAACGGCAGATCGGGTTATCTTCATTAAATAGAGGTGCAGAGAATGTTATGAATGTTGCGTTCGAGCGAAGCATGCATACATAATTTGGTTATAGAAACTGTCCCGGAAAACAACACTTCTGAGAAAAACACCCAATCATGTCATGATTTAATTGTATTGTTTATGCAGTCATATGCTATCTAGTTTGGTTTGCTAACTTTACAACTAACAGACGTCAGTTACTTTCACAATCCGATTCACTATCGCTATCACTCTCTACACCCAGTTCAAGTGTCACTTTTTCTATTTCATGTTCAACTGCAATATTTCTGTCCGAGTAGTCGCTTTCCAAATTTTCAACATGGGCACAGCAATCAGTCCACTCGTTTTCACCAATCATCTGACAAAGGTGCACCCCTTCACATTAATAGACCCAACCAGTTGTGACACGGTCACGCAATTCATTAGTATTCACTTGATCAGGTCAAACTGAACAAGCTGTTTTGTTAGGTATTTGTTGCACTATTTCAACAGCAGAAAGGATTCAGTTCTTTTAGAGGAGCTTCACACAATTAGTACATCATTACTCAAGGAGATTGAACTACTGAATTTTCTAAGCAACAGCAATAGAGAGAAAGTGGACGTTCTGCGGTTATGGAGGGAAAGTCAACGTGCTTGGGTGGTGGAGGGAAAGTCGACGTCCCTGGGTTATGGGGAGAAAGTCAACGTCCTTGGGTTATGGAGAGAAAGTCAACGCCCTTGGGTTATGGGGAGAAAGTGGACGTTCTGCGGTTATGGAGGGAAAGTCAACGTGCTTGGGTGATGGAAGGACAGTCGACGTCTTTGGATTATAGAGGGAAAGTCGACGTCTTGGGTTATGGAGGGAAAGTCGACATCCCTTGGTTATGGAGAGAAAGTCGACGTCCTTGGGTTATGAAGAGAAAGTCAACGTCAACGTTTGGGTGATAGGACAGTCGACGCCTCGGTTATGGAGAGAAAGTCGACGTCCTTGGGTTATGAAGAGAAAGTCAACGCCCTTGGGTTATGGAGGGAAAGTCGACGTCATTGGATTATAGAGGGAAAGTCGACGTCCCTGGGTTATGGGGAGAAAGTCAACGTCCTTGGGTTATGGAGAGAAAGTCAACGCCCTTGGGTTATGGGGAGAAAGTCAACGTCGTTAGGTTATGTTCTTGGGGTATGGAGAGAAAGTCGACGTCCTTGGGTTATGGAGAGAAAGTCAACGCCCATTGGTTATGGAGAGAAAGTCAACGCCCTTGGGTTATGGGGAGAAAGTCAACGTCGTTAGGTTATGTTCTTGGGTTATGGGGAGAAAGGCAACGCCCTTGGGTTATGGGGAGAAAGTCGACGTCTTTGGGTTATGGAGAGAAAGTCGACGTTCTTGGGTTATGGAGGGAAAGTCGACGTCTAAGGTTATGGAGGGAAAGTTGACGTCCCTGGGTTATGGGGAGAAAGTCAACGTCCTTGGGTTATGGAGAGAAAGTCAACGCCCTTGGGTTATGGGGAGAAAGTCATCGTCGTTAGGTTATGTTTTTGGGGTATGGAGAGAAAGTCGACGTCCTTGAGTTATAGAGGGAAAGTCGACGTCTTTGGGTTATGGAGGTAATGTCGACGTCCTTGGGTTATGAATGGAAAGTCGACGTCCTGGGTTTATGGAGAGAAAGTCAACGTCCCTGGGGTATGGAGAGAAATTCGATGTCCTTGGGTTATGGAGAAAAAGTCGATGTCCTAGGGTTATAGTGGGCAAGTTATCAATGGAATTGTCGTCCTGGGGTTATGGAGAGAAAGTCGACGTCCCTTGGGTATGGAGGGAAAGTCGACGTCCTTGGGGTATGGAGAAAAAGTCGACATCCTTGGGTTATGAATGGAACGTCGACGTCCGTGGGTTATGGAAAGAAAGTCACCGTCCTTGACGTATCGGTGGAAAGTCGTCGACTTTGGGTCATATAGTGAAAGTTGACTTGTGGGGAAACTTGACGTTCTTAAGCTGTCGAGAAACTCCGACATATTTCAGCTACAGAAAAAACTCGTTGGAAGAGCTGGCGCTATTAAGTGCAACATATTGATAAACAGCTAGCTACGGCGAGACAAGCGGAATTGTCACAGATATATGTGTCCACAAATGTCAACGTAATGAAATTTTGGCCACTTAATAATAACTTCAAACGTATGATGTTTTTTAAAATTTTAATTGCCGATACAAATTACGGCTTTACTGTTTAATAATTACCTCGGCTTTGACACATAACACCCTATACACAGTTAAATAAGCTGAATCCCTTGATATATTGGATTGTTCTTACTCATTGTGAAAAATACAATAATGAGTTCTGTTAACATAGGATAAACATCTGTTTTATGCAAGTCAAACTAATATCAAATATTGAATATCGTCGTGAAGATAATGTCAAGCCATATATTCATCCACTGTCGAGGCCGTCTCGCAACTAATTACAAACAGATAAATTCACCTCGGCGGCTACAGTATCGTTTCCTTTGATCTAAAAGCAGTGCAAATTAAGGATATTAATAGGCTACTTGATTCCGGACTTGATTGTGCGGCAAGAGGATACACGGTAAGATTAGGTTCATCCCAGGGTACGCCGACCACGTGATGCACCACCTGACACATCACTGGGCACGCCTGTCTTTGTCAAGGTATTAGCTGGGCGGAGTAATCGCGGACGGATATGTTAGCAGAAAACTATGATTTCCATATAAGGATAGATTGGTGCGCGATGGAATGACACACTGATTCTCACCTTGAAAGGCCATTAAAGTATAATAGTACTGATAATAAACTTTGAAGTTTTATGTCGAGTGTCATACATAATTAAATCATTTTAGAATCCATTAAACCAGCTATGAATTTGAAATACCTATGGTGGCATTGCTAATATATCTATTAATGAAATAGGAAAGGAAACTCAAGTGGACAACGTGACTTAACATTGCGGTGAGTGGGAGTTTAGGCAGAATTTGACTTGACTTATGGACAGATTAGTTTGGAACATCTGATATAGCTTTAGTATGGTGGCTGATTAGGGCCATCGCTTTCTCGTCTTAAAATTCGGAGGCGAGAAAGCGAGAAAGCGATATCACGAGACGAGAAAGCGATAACACGAGACGAGAAAGCGATAGCACGAGACGAGAAAGCGATAACGCGAGACGAGAAAGCGATAACGCGAGACGAGAAAGCGATAACACGAGACGAGAAAGCGATAGCACGAGACGAGAAAGCGATAGCACGAGACGAGAAAGCGATATCATTGCGCGAGAAAGCGATAGAGCGAGAAAGCGAGAAAGCGATAGAGCGAGAAAGCGAGAAAGCGAGAAAGCGAGAAAGCGATATTACCCACAATTCAGTGCTGTCTGCGCATGATCGACTACAAGCGGGAGCTCAGTCGCCACCGTAATTTCTGGATAGTATTAAATGGTTTTCAGTAATGTTCTTGCCCATGAATCGCGGTGTATGACTTGACGTTTAAAGAATATCTAATAGAGATGTAGACTTTCCTTTGACATGCAATTTGCACGTATGCAATAGTCATATCGTGAAATAACGGAAACGTTCATTTTGTGATGTGACTTAAGGAATTACATATTTTATGACATGACTGGATTCGAATTGTCTTAACCAACTTAATCACACCAACCAATTGAATTGTTTCTTTGATGGGCATTTTAGATGTTGAGTTGATGAAGAATAATGACAATTATTATGGATATACAACTTCTTTTATTCTGTGGAGGCGACGTTTCGACATAGGTTCTAATGTCGTTGTCAAGCAAGTGATACATGAGTAACAACTTGAGAGAATATATACATGAGTTGTTATTACAGTAGATAGGGAATGAGTTGTTTATACAATAAATGAGGTTGATGTACAACGCTTGTAGAAGAGATTGAGTAAGTTGATTGGAAGCCAGAAGGGTGATATACAAGGACTGAATTAGAATTTATAGGAGGCCAGGTGGATGTATATACAAAAGATGGGTTTGATGTACATAGTTGAATTGAAACAGATAATGTAAACAAGAAATATTATTGATTACTTTATCAAGTGATGGTAGGCATTGGGAATGTACTATCCTTCATCTCTGTTGAGAGCGGATCGTATCTTCTTGATGTGTACTGCTTCCAAAAGTTTCCAAATGTTCTAGTCTGACTGGTTCTTTTCTATGGTTTTCTTTGAATTATGATGTTGTGTGACAAATGTGTCGGAAGTGCCAGATGAACGGGAGGGACCTATGACAAATAAGACATTGTGACGAGTATATTTTCATGGTGATTTCCACCATGAGTGGCCAGCACTAAGACAATCAACCACATCCAAACCATCATCCTAAAATAAAATCACTGAGTGAGTGTGTGAATTTAAATATATGTCGCCTAAGAGCAATATTCATGTTTTAGGTTCATTGTTGATGGTTTTGTGACGCCATATTGTACGCCATCAGTTCAATTCCAACTTAATGGAATGGTGAGTTACACTTACATTTAAAACAAATTGGAGCTTGCGTTTCTATTGCAGCTCAGTTTATTACATATACATCACATTCAGAGAGTTTTGAAGTATGTGACACTATAAATGAGCCGTATGTAGACAATTCAAAAATAATTATCAGTTCTCGCTGTTTGGTTATAGGTGGAGGAATTAGAAATGAGGCATGGGAACTTAACCGTTTATGTTTATGTCACTTTATTGTATTTCAGGGTGATCAAAATACAGCTGTAGTTTCTTTGAATTAATAAAGACGATGAAATTTATTAACTGAAGAACTTCACCTACATTAACCCAATTCGCTCCTACCCAAAGATAGAGGAGATGCACGTGACAGTAAAGCACCTTGGTACCTCAATGTAGTAACTGAACCATTCCACAGTCAATGGTGTAATCTAAGCAAATAAAAGCATGCAGTCAAACGTTCGTCTAATCAAAGCTGAAAATAGTACGCAGTTAAACGCTGGTCTGGCCATATATAGTGAACTTCTTTGGATGGCATTTAGAAGTTGGTGTGCTGAACAACGGGGAAAGTTATATGGATATACAACTCCTTTATTATAATGTAAGCGACATTTTGGTCCGCCAATTTCAAACCTGTTCTGCCGTCAAAATATCTATCAAAACGCATCTTTTCCGCCATGTTTTCTTCTGACAAAAGTTAGATAATAGACATGTTATACCAACAACTGGTTTTCTACAATATATTGTTACCCTCCGCCGCCCTTTTGACTGTATGTAATAATTGATGTGTGTGATATATAGAGAATACTACACGAGGTCTCATTACATACTGACTGACTGACTGAGTTTGGTTTTACGCCGCTTTAAGCAATATTCCAGCAACATCACGGCGGGGGACACCAGAAATGGGCTTCACACATTGTACCCAAGTGGGGATTCGAACCCGGGTCTTCGGCGTGACGAGCCAACGCTTTAACCACTAGGCTACCCCACCGCCCCCTCATTACATACGAATTATACGACACGAGTGTCCTTCCTATGGTATCTGACCGAGCGAAAGCGAGGTCAGATAACATAGGAAGGTCACCAGTTTCGTATAATTCGTATGTAATGAGACCGAGTGTGGTATTTTATTTATTTACCACGTCTTACATGCATTTAAATTGACAAAATGGCATATTTTTGTTATGTTTTTGGTTTCAAACCGAAACCGGTTTCATAAAGAGGTTGCGGAAGAGTTTTGTACTGTAGTACAATATTTGCATGACGTCACACTAATGACGTCACTGCCATGGTAACCGACGTCACGATGCATATCAGTTGTCATCGCCTCGTACAGCCTCCTACAGTAAACTACTCGGTTGCACCTCGTTTCTTGGTTTCCAGTTGCCTCATTCGGCTATCATCACTGGTGGAAACATTGCGTTTATGTTTTTCGACGGATATAATGTCTCAGTTCGATTTACAATTAAACAGCGACACGGCAACGTTCGCAATGTTTACATTCCCACAATGCATTTAAGTTGTAGAATGAATGAATTCACGTGTTTGTTATGAATGAAAAAATAGTTACGTCAGAATGTGACCTAATTGAGAGGTCATCGGTTATCCAATCAAATCGTTAGAATTTCAGGTCAAGTCGTTACGACACAGGTCAACGCGATACGACACTCGTGTGACGTACGAGATTAATATGCAACTACCGATACGTTGACCACGTGGGTAATAAGTATTCTTATACCACTATTGGTGGTCTATTGAGAATACAAGTAAAGTAAAGGCTACAGCTGGACGTGGTCGCATAGGTTTTTAAAAAGCTATTGGTGACGCGTGTATCCAATTAACCTTTCGTAACATTTTCGTTTCCAGAGGAGGACTTGAAACTCGTTCAATATATGGAACTATCTACCTGTATCATCTTGTTTATAACTTGGTCAACTCATGTCAAAACGATTCAAATCGAATGAGAACAATAGGTGACATTAACTGGGATGCAGACAAATGAGAAAAGGGCGTCAAATCTGCCTGATTTTTCGATATATAAATGAACAGATTCAAGAATCTGCATATTTACAGGTGCAGTTGCATGGGCATTTCCGAATAGTACTGAGTCTAATGTATATCCTCTTTGGTAAAAGTACATGTTATTTCAAGTTACAGTATATATTGGACAAGTAAAGAAAAAGTGAAAACTATCCTCATTTTGCTAGTCCACATGAGCATATCGGACTTTCTAAAATGTATGTTTCATATTGTGAGCATTGAGGTCACTGCAGCCAAATAAACCCTCCTACACATCTACAAAACATTTATCATGTACACACTGGAGTGAGTCGCTCCCGTCCTTCTCTATCCCCAACTAAACTCCTTACAATATATCAAAAAAGCCATAGGTGCAAAGACTAGTACCTACTAGATAGTAGTTACTAGAAGAAACCAAATTACTCAATAACTAGTATACTGGGTCTGAAAACAAAATATCAAAACACCAAACAAAAAAAGGCACCCTTAAATTCAGAATAAACCCTTTAAAACATCCCTATCCAGCCACACATTACAGTGTAAACTCGATTATCCAGACTAACTCACAATGTCAAAGCCACACACCGCACGTTTTACAACCAAAACATAAACACCGGACCCTGCCTCCCCAGCCCTACTTTTTAACATTTAACCCCTTTTCATCTATTTAGTAGACTCCTTATTAGCTTTGAAATACACAATGCCATTTTAGAAAGTGGTCATATGTTCCTTATTAGCTTATCAGCAACAGTTGAACTGTTCTGCACAATAAGTCACAATATACTTTACACTACTTACTTAGTTGAACTTATACGCAATCAAGTTCCCAATCCTCTTACGTCCAACTTCTCAACTCCCCATCTAAACTAAATTATTTTCAATATACAGGTGTTTTATGATATAGTGCTTTATTCCCCAAGTAATAATTATATTACGTTTTTGTTAAACACACCTATCACGTCGGTCGATGACTTGTGGCACTGTCTCAAGTAGATAGTTGGGATATGGGGACAGACAGACATATAAGTATGAAGACAAGCCATTCTTGTAGAAGTATGGGAGACGATGGCACATACATTTAGAACAATACCTTTTTCACATAATAGTAGAAATATATATGTGTGAAATAGGCACACATAAAAAGACCAGATGAAAGGCACAGGGTGTATGAAATTCCATCACTGATACAATAAAGCCCGACGGGGAGTTCGTTTGGTTGGTTTGTTGTTTAACACCGGACTGGAACACGATGTTACGGAGTATATTCTTATCCTTCATCAGGTGAATGAAGAGACTAGAAACTAGGAAGAGAAAGCTAAAGACGTACATTTGAAACAACAGTGATAAGATAACAATGGAAGCCAGTACTTAATTAGCGCTAAATTGGTAGGGTGGATGGACAAATGGAAGCCGGGGATTGTTAATCCCTGCATGAATAATGAGATAACAATGGTGGCATTTAACAAGGGAAGTGACAATAAAGAAATGTAAGCCAGGAATTAATCCAGGTCTAATTAGTCATGTAACAATAAATTAAATGATTGTTATCCTTTTTACAGACTATTTAAGAGCACTCATTTATTTCAACGAAAACACACTCGGTTTCTGGTGTTATTGTTGGATTATTGTTTGGACAAGTTGAAGGATTAATTAGAAAAATGCCACAGAATTTGAAAGCATGTTCATGTTGTTTCTATACGACTAAACCAAATGAAAATAAAGCCTCCTGTTGGATTAAATCATACGCAGGTTAGACGTCATGTGCAGACAGGGCAGAATTATGTGAAATATCGCTTTCTCGCTCTATCGCTTTTTCGCTTTTTTGCTTTCTCGCTCTATCGCTTTCTCGCTTTCTGGCTTTCTCGCTTTCTCGCTTTCTCGCCTTGGTATATCGCTTTTTCGCTCTATCGCTTTCTCGCTCTATCGCTTTCTCGCCTTGGTATATCGCTTTCTCGCTCTATCGCTTTCTCGCCTTGGTATATCGCTTTCTCGCTCTATCGCTTTCTCGATTTCTCGCTTTCTCGCGTAATGGTATCGCTTTCTCGTCTCGTGCTATCGCTTTCTCGTCTCGCGTTATCGCTTTCTCGTCTCGCGTTATCGCTTTCTCGTCTCGTGATATCGCTTTCTCGTCTCGTTTTATCGCTTTCTCGTCTCGTGATATCGCTTTCTCGCTTTCTCGCCTTGGTATATCGCTTTCTCGCTCTATCGCTTTCTCGATTTCTCGCTTTCTCGCGTAATGGTATCGCTTTCTCGTCTTGCGTTATCGCTTTCTCGTCTCGCGTTATCGCTTTCTCGTCTCGTGCTATCGCTTTCTCGTCTCGTGTTATCGCTTTCTCGTCTCGTGATATCGCTTTCTCGCTTTCTCGCCTCCGAATTTTAAGGCGAAAGCGATGGCCCTAATCAGCCACCATAGAAATGCAAACGGAAAGAAAACAAACACTGCCATGGAAAAAGGAAGTACACAGCCATGTTTGTTGGTTACTAAAGAGGACATAAGCAAGAACTAGTTATTTGACTTGCAGTTTTAATGTTTTGATAACTGGTTCGAATCCAAGGGTATACTTTGGTTTCCCCATTAGTTTAGGTACGGTTATGAAAAGGCATGTTTATGACATGAAACATGGACCTAGACCCAGCAACAGACGGACAACTCGCTGACTGACAAAGTATCACTATTGAACTGGGAAATATACACTAGTCTTCTGTATTCAGGGGCTGTGGGGTAACCAAGTGGTTAAAGCGTTCGCTCGTCTCGCTGGAAACCCGGGTTCGATTCCCCACATGGGTACAATATGTGAAACCCTTTTCTAGTGGGTCCCGCAGTGATAATACGGGAATATTGCTAAAAGCGGCGTAAAATACTACTCACTCACTCTTCTGTAGTCCTCTGTGTTCCCTTAATTTCTACCGCCAGTATATCTCTCCTTTTCCGCCTTTATGTCCCAGTCTCATCAGTTGTGAATATCACATTTTGATGCAGAAGGTTTTATAAATGTGTAATCGAGCAGTTATTCCGAGACAACTAATTAACAATCGGGATTTAGTGGCATCAATCATTTGAGTGTATTTTATAATACCGTGACTTTTAGATATGATTAATTTTGTATTGGTTTCTTTGCAATGATGATGATGATGATGATGATGATGATGATGATAATAATGATGAAGATTCTATGATAATAATGTTACCTTGGTGTTAACAACAACAACAACATCATTTCTATTATATCATTATTGTTGCATCAGTGGCCTTTTGTTGTACGTTTTCCGCAGATGCAAATAATTTCCTAAAACACGAGATGAATGATGGACTAAAATCTGTGTTAATGGCCGGGGAGGTAAAACACGAGAGGCCATGTTTCCGATAGGTGTGAACCGCGACTGCGACCACGCCAGTTCAGTTCCGCATAGAGGAAATATGGCTGAAATACAGCCCCTAACATCACAAAGCGTCTCCTAGACTTCACAGAAAGTCAACCATTACGCAGGTACGACTTTTCATAATCGTTGAAATTAATATCTTAAGACATCTGATATACCCTGATTGGAAGTTCTACAAGAAAATGACTTTGGCTGTCGCCATGACATCCAACGCTTACTTTGATCAGGATCAGTTATTATCAAAACCCAGCTGTAGATCACCGGGTGAGGGGCAAGGTGCAGTGTTGGTAGGTAGGCGTGAGAGAGGGTAGGGGAGCGAGCGTGTGGGCGAGTGGGAGAGAGTTGAGAGCTGAGAGTAGGAGGATGAAGGGGAGATAGGGAGAGTGGGCATGGGAGCGGGACAGTGGGTGATGAGGGAACATTCATAATATGTGGTATTTTTTATTTATTTATTTTTCTTTGGGGGAGGTGGGATTTTGATGATGATTTTAAGGGGGTTATCCATTTTGTTCTGGGTGGTGATGGTAGGGGTAATCAGTATTGTATACATTTACAAGGTGGGGAGGGGTCAATTATAAATTATGCTTTAAAATTAGGGAGGGGTAATTGATATTGTACATGACATGCACGGGAGGTCGCTTACTTTTGGAGGGGGCGGTGGGGTTGGGGTGTCATTCACATTGTACATCAAAATCACCATCACCCCCCTAGCCATAAATCATGAACGGTCCCTAAGGTGGGTGATGACAGGATGGGCAAACTGGCTACATAGTGACAAGAGACAGGGTGGGACAGCGTGAAAATTGCATTTTCTTGTCGTCTCACTTATGGCGTGCCTTTCTCAACCAAAATGACGAGGGGCGAGGTAGCCCAGACGTTATGGCGCTACCTTGTCACTCCAAACCAGGTTCGACTCTTCTCATGAAGGGTAACTGCATCGGTGTAAAACTCAACTCACTCACTCACTCACTCACCCTCATGGAACAGGTTTACGTTCTGGTGGCTTTCTACAAGCGACATGCAGCATCAGCGAGATGTCCACATCAGTTGGGCACTTACAGGTCAGTCTCACCCCTCATTAAGTGTTTTCATATAACTTTCAAGATTGTGTGATTGTTTGTTACAATTTCCCCAGTGTGCAACAGTTACCATATTGACCGCACTCCCTACCGGCATCGAGCGACAGCTCGGCGTGTTCGGCCCAAGATCACGGGAAGCAGACACATTCCTATTCAGGCCGCCTAACACAGTAATGAGACCAAATTCAGATTGATAAATGTTAGCATAGCAGCTTTACGATGTATAATTTGTTTAATTTCACTCGAACGCCACGAATGAAAATCGAATTCCCATCATACCCACCCACACCGAACGTTCCGATTGGTTGAACCCAATGTGCGTTTTTAACCCCATCGACATGCATTAGAACCGAAACCGGTTTGTTATCAAGGCCCTAACCAGAAACAGATTGGCCATGAATGCAAGGGACCAATTAGGTGTATTTCTTCCCTCGGTTGCCAGGGAGTATTCTAATCAGAGTTTTCCCTGAAGCCCATGTGACAGCAGGTGACGGTCATGTGACAATAATTCCCTCAACTTGATGATAATCCGCTGGGTTCATAAAAAATGCCTATAATTAATGCCACCTCATCGACATGTGTTCATCTCGCAACTCTCCAGACGATTCCACTGAAACGCTAACGTTGTATGTTTTTAAACGGAGCAAAACATGGATGAGACAACGTGTTATTTGACAACACGGGCGCTTAAGTAATGAATACTGTAAGGGACATTCTCGCTTTCTCGCATTCTCGCGATCTCGACCTTTGGAAACAAGCTAAAAGTGCGAGAATGCGATCTCGCATTCTCGTGTTTTTGGTACATAGCACTTTTTGACAAAAGTCGACAACACGAGAATGCGACATTTGTACATGCTGTCAAATCTCGCAATCTTGCAATCTCGACTTGTCAAAAAAGGCCACAAAAACACGAAATCGCGAGAATGCGACATTTCATTTTCTCGCGTTCTCGCGATCTCGCGTTAATCATTACACAAAATAGGTATAAATATGCCCATGATAAACAAAATAAAAGTCAATACACAGTATACCATTTAACTTGTATGAATGTGCTTATGGTTTGTTTTCTATATGTCTAGTCAATATGCTGGCTAGTAGTTCTTGTTTGGTAACTATTTTCTGTATCATGTAAGATTGATATATCTCATCTATCATGTATATCGTATGTACTTGACAAAGATTACATTTGATCAGTGTGTGGTACCTATATGGGATTATTGCATGCGTTGACTGTTCGGCTGCTGGATGTGCAGACACACTCTCGTGTCACCCACAGGATAGGTTTCTTTGTATAGTATCTATTGTCTATTTCATTATTATACCATGTATTATTATAAGTCTTTATGTCAACACTCATTTTGTATATCACTATAAACATGTGATCACGTAAGTCACCTGTGTGATATTGCATCGCGTAATACCTGTATATGATTGTTGATAGGCACATTTATACACTATATTTATTATGATGACATGTTCATCAGATGTGATTTTATGTTCTGTATATCGTGTATATTATTGCTATTACAGGGTGTCTTCTTCCACCACGATATGGAAATAAACAGATATGTCACTCATAGCCCGTAGTCTGTGGTAAATAACACATTGAAACTCCATTATATCATGGCTGCCACAGGAACACAAATATTATTGGTACAAATGCATTTCTATTTCTTGGAACTTGGAGACGAAAGAATCATGTAAGACAGGGTGTTTTGTAGTCAGACGGGAGCGGAAGAATATATTAATTAATATTTATGTCCTAAACTAGCGAATATGGTGTCGAGTAAAACATCAGGCATGCTCATTTTAGCCGACTGCTACAAATTGGTCGGTTAGAATTTTGTTTGAATGAATATGCTAGCCGTATATGATATAGCATCATGGAGAAACTCACTGGTGTGTGATTATTTCTATAACTGACGGTGTAGCTGCGAATTGTTGCGGCTTTAAGCACTATTTTATCACTCACTGACGTTAATATTTTTTCCAGCTTCCGGACACTTTCATGTTTTCACTTTTATTGGACATTCATATTCACAATTTCGTTTGTTAAATAAAATTTAACACGTTGAGGATTTTAAAATAAATAGGAAATTGTAACAACGGGAGCGGACTTATATACACAACCCTAAACTTCGTGTATGTAAATTACATAGCATTTTCAAGCAATGTGATAATTTTGCTAAATGCTACTTGGGAAATGAAAAGCATGAAAGAAGCGTGACCATAGCACTACTAAGATGCGCATGCGCCTTGACCTTATGCTATTACACATGCGCAACGACGGCGTTTACAACGCGAGATCGCGAGAACGCGAGAAAATAAAATGTCGCATTCTCGCGATTTCGTGTTTTTGTGGCCTTTTTTGACAAGTCGAGATTGTCGACTTTTGACAAAAAGTGCTATGTACCAAAAACACGAGAATGCGAGATCGCGAGAACGCGAGATTTTGCCAAATCTCGCGTTCTCGCGATCTCGCATTCTCGCACTTTTGGCATTTTTAGCTTGTTTCCAAAGGTCGAGATCGCGAGAATGCGAGATCGCGAGAATGTCCGTTACAGTATACCATACTTAAGCCGTCAACTGAAAACATTCACATGTATATGTTTTCATATCCTGTAATGTAATTATAGGGTATATATTGTGGTCCACCCTGTAAGCACTGTCGCGTGCTTCGTTAGTGCATTATTCAATCTGGACTAGACTTTGTAGTGTTACCTTAGTGGTTAGTGTGTAGATATCATATCAAACCTATATTCGTTCTGAGAACGTAATGAGTGAGTGAGTATAGTTTTACGCTGCTTCTAGCAATATTCCAGCAATATCATGGCGGGGAGACATCAGAAATAAGTTTCACACATTGTACCCTTGTGGGAAATCGAACCTGGGTCTTCGGCGTGACGAGCGAAAGCTATAACCACTAGGCTACCCCACCGCCCCCTAAGAAAATACAGTCATTATTTCCTGTTTATAGTTTGAGTTTAGCTTGAAAAA
This sequence comes from Haliotis rubra, assembly GCF_003918875.1. Lineage (NCBI taxonomy): Eukaryota > Metazoa > Mollusca > Gastropoda > Lepetellida > Haliotidae > Haliotis > Haliotis rubra. The sequence goes on from NW_025765259.1 coordinate 564,599, forward strand.
GCGTGACTGCATGTTAACCTGATCAAAAATGACAGCCTGACGAAGGTCTCAGACGCTTGCTAATGTGGTGAACTCCACAAGCATGCGGGTGGCGCCGACTAACTTGGAAACATTATCATGGGATTCGAACCCACGTTCATGGGCTCCTGGCGCGGCCAAGGTACGCAACTCTGCACAGCGGATGGCGGCGTTATAAACGACCGGGCATCACTAGGCCCCCGAGTTAGTCGTATAAATATTGACAGAAACACTGGCTAGCATGTGCATCTTCTGACACAGTCCGGGATCGGGTGGTCAGGCTTGCTGACATGGTTGACACATGTCATCGGTTCCCAATTGCGCAGATCGATGCTCATGCTGTTGATCACTAGATTATCTGGCCCAGACTCGATTCTTTACAGACCGCCGCCATATAGCTGGAATATTGCTGAGTGCGGCGCAAACCTAAACTCACTCACTCACTCTGAAACAGTCATGTAACCCAGTGGGTACACAGACGGGGAAGTGCCCACATTCCTATCGTTATTACTGAGGACCGTGCGGTGTTTTCCTGCTGAAGTTTCTGGCTCGATTCCGGAAATGGATATATCTGTAAATATATCACGGGAGCGCCTGACAATAACCAGTCTCGACCATCTTCAGAAACAGATTCTACACGGCGTAAAAGGCAACGTGGCGGTACAAGATGTATGTAGGGATCACTGAAGATCAATGCTGGCCCCACGTGTTCAGGGGACGCGCCTGCTGCCCTACCGGTATCTGGTACCACTCACGGAAAGAGTGAGTTTGTTGCACATCTGCTCTGCAATGCAGCGTAGGCCTCAAAACCAACCAGTCACTGAAGGGATCGCAGGAACAGTGAATCCAGTGACACTACAGAGTATTTCATGCTTCTATGGAAACTCGAGGCGTTACATTGCTGCGTACAATGGAGACATTCTGCTGTGTCTGAGTAACACAGAACTATGTATGTAAGGTAACATACTCGTGGGCAGTAATCCGGGAATGTTTGGACTAAAGTACTAAAACACTACATGTTGTTGCATATGCTTGAAAAACCAAATTACGCGTTGTAAAATGGTAACAATAACAGATTTGGCTCTGATTTAAACAAAAACGACTGAAATTGAAATTGGTACCATTTTACTTTGGAAGAGGAATACACAAGAAAGCGGAATAGCAACAATGCCAGAAAATATGGTCACTATGACAGCGACAGCACTCGATTGTCAAACAGCTCTTATTTAATGATTGTTGTAATTGTTACAACAATCACAGAAGTGTAGCCACAGTCGCACGGATACCCTTGAACATCCGGGTTAGAATTGGTCTTCAGCAACCCATGCTTGTAGACTGAAGGGATCGGGTGGTCAGGATCACTGACTTGGTTGAAACATGTCATCGTATCGATGCTCACCGAATTGTCTGGTCGAGATTCGATTATTTACAGTCCGCCACCATATAGTTCTACCCGCCGTCAAACTGTCTCCTAGTTCTACCCGCCGTCACACCGTCTCCTAGTTCTACCAGCCGTCACACCGAGTCCTAGTTCTACCCGCCGTGAAACCGTCTCCTAGTTCTACCCGCCGTCACACCGTCTTCTAGTTCTACCCGCCGTCAAACCGACTCCTAGTTCTACCCGTCGTCAAACCGTCTCCTAGTTCTACCCGCCGTCAAACCGTCTCCTAGTTCTACCCGTTGTCACACCGTCTCCTAGTTCTACCCGCCGTCAAACCGTCTCCTAGTTCTACCCGCCGTCAAACCGTCTCCAAGTTCTACAAACTCGCCGTCAAACCGTCTCCTAGTTCTACCAGCCGTCAAACTCGCCGTCAAACCTTCTCCAAGTTCTACCCGCCGTCAAACCTTCTCCTAGTTCTACCCGCCGTCAAACCGTCTCCTAGTTCTACCCGCCGTCAAACCGTCTCCTAGTTCTACCCCCCGCCGTCAAACCGTCTTCTAGTTCTACCCGCCGTCAAACCGTCTTCTAGTTCTACCCGCCGTCAAACCGTCTCCAAGTTCTACCCGTCGTCAAACCGTCTCCTAGTCCTACCCGCCGTCAAACCGTCTCTTAGTTCTACCCGCCGTCAAACCGTCTCCTAGTTCTGTATGTGGAATATGGAATAATATCACTGAGTTGTTACCAGAGCAGCCCGCCCGACTGAAACTATCGTCCTCAAATACTTTATCTGTTCTAGACATTCTCGCCGACGCGTGGCAGGTTATTTCTAGATTACAAACATATAAGTTATTCTTAAAAATGCGAACAACAAGATTCCTAACTCCTACGTGTGGCGATTGTACAGACTTGAGGACGTTTTACGAGCTGATCATACGTTAGTGAGTGAGTGAGTTCAGTTTTACGCCGCGTTTAGCACTATTCAAGCAGCATCACGGCGGGGGACACCAGAAATGGGCTTCTCACATTGTATCCATGTGGAATCGAACCCGGATCTTCAGCGTGACGAGCGAACGCTTTAACCACTAGGCTACCCCATCGCACCCAAACATGAGTGTTCGGTATGAACGCAACACATGTGTATGTTTTACCAGCGTTTGTGATCGTTCATTAATGAGACCACTATGTACTCAAGAGGACATTCCAATTCGGGTGTTAGGTGCAAAGAACGGACGGAAGTTAATAAGTATTACCCCCAACATGAGCTATTTCTATTGTCCGACATTGCAGCAATGCATGAAACAGATGGATCAATGCTTTGCACCTATTGCACATGACGCCAAGCAAATAACATATAAACTGAACACTCTTTGGTCACTTCGTGGTAGCCCGGTCACTGGGGTAAGTCATCCAACGATTGGTTGGTTACAAATAGTAACTATAGTACAAGTAGTTCACACGTTCCTCTGAAGTACTGACGTCAAACTGAATTATCGTTAATGGTTGGTTTGGGTCCTGTCGAAGGAGTCGACCCGTCTCATCCCAGGCAGTTTTTGTGGTGGAGATCTGAAGAAACAGCCGGTCTTGGCAGTAGAGCAAATTTATGCTGCATCAAAAAGTAAGCGCCAACAACTGCGGACGTGTAAGGGGTCACAGCTGCAACGTGATGTTCATTTGCGCAACGGGTGGAACACCATCTTCTTCAAGGTCATTGACAATGCTGGTTGGTTGGTTGTTTAATGTCGTCACCAGCTGTTTCCCAGCTATATGATGGCGGTCTGTAAATATTCGAGTCTGGACCAGGCAATCGAGTGATCAACAGCATGAGCATCGAGCTACGCAATTGGGCGATGACATGTGTCAACCAAGTCAGAGAGCCTGACCAGCCAATCCCCTCAGTCGTCCCTTACGACAAGTGTGAGTTGCTGAAGACCAATTCTAACCCGGATCTTCATGGGTCTTGACAATGGTGAGTTGTAATACCACTCAATACAGTCACACTTCCAACCCCAAGTGATGACGTTGAGTAACACAGGCGTGCCTAAAACGTCCTGTTGGACACAGGTAAACCTTAGCACTACCACCGGAACTGTCCTGATGAAAGCTTTACTAATCTGTGGACAGTTCCAGTCTTCTGACTCCCTGATGCTTACTGCACACAGCAACGCGTGTCAGACGTTGACGTGGAAGCAGAACTAAGCGTATCACTGGGTTCATATATTGAACCCCTTCGGTTGTGTACAGTTCCGTCACAAATTGGTCCTATCCCAGAAATTGTCCGAGTCGTACAATTGATCATTATCCTAGATTCCCCGACCGAATGTGTTCGTCGTGTTGACGTGACGTCATACGTAGGCGACTGACCCATGCTAGGTCATGAGTGTTTCCTTGCTGTAGACAACGTCTCCAAAGAGATGTATTGTGTTTCGGTAAACATTAAAATGTCTGGCAGCATCTGTTTGCAGCATGCCCACGGCGAGTAGACATTCGTTCTCAGAGAGCCGTTGCATAGCGTTAGAGTCATACGAGGGGCTATCTAAAGTTTTGAGCCTAAAATACTTCTGATATGTGCATGATAAAACTGTATGACATTGAACAATGGCTTATGTCATTCACATAAACGTAATATTGACATGTACATGTCGCTAGTTTCCGGTCACGTGACAACTTATTACATGTACCCCTATTGAAAGGGCAGAAATGGATAAGATTGAGTACAGAGCAGTCATAAAGGTTTTGGACAACCCGGCGAAGCACATTAAAAAGCGGTTGACAGCAGTATATGGGGAGTCTTGCCCATCATCTGCAACCATCACGCGATGGGTGAGGGAATTTCAGTGCTGTAGAGAGGGTCTTGAAGATGACCACCGCCCTGTTCAACCCATAGCGAGCACCAGCCCGGAACACATTGACCAGGTGCATATCCTGGCCATGAGCAACCGTCGAATCTCCATCCATGGGTTACAGCAGACACGTGACATCTCATATGGATCAGATGTAACCATCCCGCATGAACATCTCCACATGTCTAAGGTTTGCGCACGATGGATCCCAAGAAGACTGAAGAAAGTGAGACAGTTCATCAAGAAGAAGCCCCGTGGCAAACTCAGACATGTAGGTCTTCTTCATCAACGCTCTGGTCCACACCAGTCGTGTTGCACTGGCCGCTGATTTGAATCTGGATTTGAAATCCTACTTTACCCACCCTATTCTACAGACCTGGCACCATGTGACTACCACCTGTTTCCTGATCTGAAGAAGCACCTCCGTGGTAGGAGATTCACGGATGATCATGGACTCCGTGGTAGGAGATTCACGGATGATCATGGACTCCGTGGTAGGAGATTCACGGATGATCATGGACTACGTGGTAAGCGATTCACGGATGATCATGGACTCCGTGGTAGGAGATTCACGGATGATCATGGACTCCGTGGTAGGAGATTCACGGATGATCATGGACTCTGTGGTAGGAGATTCACGCATGATCATGGACTCCGTGGTAGGAGATTCACGGATGATCATGGACTCCGTGGTAGGAGATTCACGGATGATCATGGACTCCGTGGTAAGCGATTCACGGATGATCATGGACTCTGTGGTAGGAGATTCACGCATGATCATGGACTCCGTGGTAGGAGATTCACGGATGATCATGGACTCCGTGGTAGGAGATTCACGGATGATCATGGACTCCGTGGTAGGAGATTCACGGATGATCATGGACTCCGTGGTAGGAGATTCACGGATGATCATGGACTCCGTGGTAGGAGATTCACGGATGATCATGGACTCCGTGGACTAGGAGATTCACGGATGATCATGGACTCCGTGGTGAGTAGGAGATTCACGGATGATCATGGACTCCGTGGTAGGAGGAGATTCACGGATGATCATGGACTCCGTGGTAGGAGATTCACGGATGATCATGGACTCCGTGGTAGGAGATTCAGGAGATTCACGGATGATCATGGACTCCGTGGTAGGAGATTCACGGATGATCATGGACTCCGTGGTAGGAGATTCACGGATGATCATGGACTCCGTGGTAGGAGATTCACGGATGATCATGGACTCCGTGGTAGGAGATTCACGGATGATCATGGACTCCGTGGTAGGAGATTCACGGATGATCATGGACTCACTTCAGTTGTGGAGACGTGGCTACAGTACCAAGAAAAGGACTTCTATAGACAAGGTATACATGTCTGGCAGACAAGGTGGACCAAGTGCATCTACTTACAAGGCGATAATGTTGAGAAATATATCGTGACTGCATCGATGTTATGCCTCTAAATATGTTAGGCTCAAAACCTATTGATAGCCCCTCGTATATATTTGAGAAAAAGTGTTTCTGATAGCTATACGGTATTAGTGTTCACATAGAAACAATCGCGTGTGAGTATTCTGTCCTAACATACAGGCAATAACCCAAAGTGTGCGCCATGCATGAACATTCACGTGCAAATTGTGAATCGCGACGTGAAATTCGAGGAGATGTCTTCATGAAAATGTATAAAAGAAACAAAAGATGCGTTATGTTATTTCAGAATAAATATATTTTTATTGATCTTTATATGAAGCATAGTTACTATTTTCCTTTAGTATATTTAGTGCAAAAACGTTTAATGATATATTAATATAGCATATGATGCCCACACACAGTGTTCAGCCACGTGGCCTTTTCCAGAGAGATGGGAGTTGATGGTCTAAAACGGTTCTCATTACAACCACCTAGTCTGAAAGGAAGCACTTTTAACCTTTCATATAGTCTTCAAATCATTCTTGGATTGTTGTATTGAAGAAACAATGAGCTAAATATACTTTTATGAGGAATATTGCAAATGTTCTGTTTCATTTGCTGTTCTACGATGATTCTACAAAACCGTATTTCAAAGACTTGTGGGGATTCCTCAAAGACGATAAAAGAGTATGAAAACAGGAATTGAGTCCTTCAGCTATACGGATCTTCCCGACACCTATAGTACTATTCCCACCATACCACGGTAGTACACACCAAGGCTTACACCATGTGTGAAACTGAACCTGGCAGAAAAACCAAAAACGGGTTGGAAATATTTTTCCAATGTGGGGAATCGAACTTCGACATGACGAGCGAAAACGTAGCTATCCCACCATTAGAGACGATGTTATGGTGTTAGTAAGCTGATCTATACACATTATAAATATCCACGACAGATACTAGTCTGCATAGCAACTGATATTTATAACTACAAAGAGAGAAACGTGAACGTTTTGAGCAAGAAATACATGCATGTCCCCTGTTACGCTCCCAGAGAGTAGCTGGTCTGGGCGACCATAGTCCCCGCGAGCAAATGTTTAAATTGGTTGTCAGGTAACTGACTGAGTTCTCGGCACAGTTCCACTATCATTTATAACGGAACTTTCATTCAGGGGGAAACATTACGGCAACTACGAAATCTTTCGCCCATTCCCCGATCAACCCATGTCGGTATTGATCACAAGCGTAATACAGAACAGATTCCAGGTGACGGAGGTGTTTAACTGGGAGAGCTATATGGATCTTGGGAGCCGGCGTAGTGGTAGGCGGCCGCTACCCGCTGTGGATGCGTAGACACTCCACCCTCGCCTTGAGAACAAGTCCGTATGACGTTACGTTGTACTAACGTTGTACTAATGACAGAAAGACAGAAAGACAGACAGACAGACAGACAGATTTATTTCGTAGAGTGGCCATGAGGCCAAAAGTAAAGTGACATTTTTACATAATTTTCTTTGGAGCGCTGGCATGAGAAGTACACTGTTATTTATAAGCATCATGAAACGTTATGGATTTTGTTTACAAATATGGCTGGGCGTAAAATAGCATTTGCATTTTGGGTATTAAGTAAATTTACAAACTTCTGTATGTTGGGATTTACACAGTAATATTGGGGCATATACCAGGGTGCCGTTGTACAAAGCTACCTTAGCGCTACGACTGTCGTAAGTCTATGTTAAGGTATTGGAGTTACGATCACCTTAGCGCTAAGATCGTTTTTGTACAACGGCACCCTAATGCGTAAATCAGAATAAACAGGGCACATAATAGAACATGGTACTCGTCCTTGACAATATTGACGCAATGGGCGCACATGGCAGAACTGATATCATCATCTTTGGATCTTCTAATGGTTTGTACATTCAGTTTACTGATGCCGCATCTAAATTTTGTAAGAGATCTGCGGAGTTGCATAGAGGATAATACTTTTAAATATGTTTCATGGACAATGCCATGTTTAAATAGTGAATATGCATACAAATATTTGGAGCTTGCAATAGCGGATGACCATTCTTGGTAACATATATCTCTACAACGTTGTTTTGAATAGCTTTAAGAACATATTAGAATCTCCAGCTTTTTGGTGGATCTATACATATGCAAAACCGTATTGAAATAACGATGTTCTAACTGAAGAGGTCCAGTTAGTATCTCCATTATCATCTAGATTTTTCATCATGTTATAGCAACGTTTAGAATGTCTTGTGGCTGGCTGACTGAGTAGTCGTAACCAGTATGATATAACTCTTGTTTTATAATTAACAAGAAGTGGATATCTTCCACATTCCGCTAAAACAGCTCTATTAGAAGAGCGATAACCAACTCCTAGAACAAATTTGCAGAACTTAGAATGGACTTTTTCATTGTTATGACGATACATTGTTCCCGAAATTTCTGAGCCGTAGAGCAAGATTGGTTGAATTTTGCCATCAAAAATCTTAAGGAATGTATCTGGGGAAAGAGATTTAAATCGACATATAATTTTTTGGATAGGATATAACGCCTTCTCGGTTTGTTTACACAGAACCTCACAAGCTCTTGCAAACAGGTTCCGGCATGAAAACACTATTCCGAGATATTTGTAATAGGAAACAGATTCCAGTCTTTCAGAGCCAATAAACCATTTTTCATTTTTTTTAAATGTAGTACTAACAGATTTAACATTGGCGTGACGTCGATGAACAAGGGCATGGTGCCGACTAAACGAGGATCAAAATCAAGGTGAATCTGGAATCCGAACCCACGACAACTGGATTATGACACACCCATGTGACGTAACTAACTAGAACATCCGGGCAGTTAGCTTGACCTACCGTATCGATATTGTGACGATTTGATAGCAGACTCCATAAGTCATGAGGTTCCAGCTGAATTTGTATATATTTAGTATCAGATTCAGTAGGTAAACAACTGTCTAAATATATTTTGCTGTCATGAGAAATTGACAAATTGTGCGATTAGTGATTCAGTTTTGACGTAGTTCGTGTGCTACTTCTATTAAGGGCACATCTTTCATGTATACCCCTTCACATTTGCAGTTAAAGTTTTATCCCACGACAGACATGCCATAATTGCAACAGTATTCGTTTAAACATTTTGTGAGTGTTTTCTGTTGTGTCCACCGTCCATTCGAACCAAACGTCTTTTCGGTAAGCATATGGATGTGGCATGACGGTGGCTGAACGGGCTAGGCGGCTGACTTTGTGCGCTGGCGATTAGGTGCCTGACTCTGAGGGTGTGGACTCAACACACACACAAACAAACATAAAAACACTGGAATCGGTACTTTACTGAGGATGTAATCCCAAATATGACATATGGTACATTTGACCACTTTCTCAATGGCATTGTGTATTCAAACATTGGGAGGCATCCATGTTGGAACTGGAAACACTAGTTTCACTAGTTCTCGTGATCCTTACATTCTTCTGCTAGATTTCTTAGCCATGGAAATATGCTCTTATCACAGTGTTATACAATCCGTATGTGGAGGAATCTGATTTTTACATTTAAATAAGAATCAATATAACTGTTCCGGTGTTCACCGATGTATTATTTACGAAACGGAAAAAGCCGACCCGAATAGGCCCGAATGCTGATGAGTGGACAAATTTAGCTCAGGTCTATATATAGCCGCTATCACATGATGCTGTTTGGTCCCACTGTCGCCAGGTATTTTCTAAACATACTGTGCCAAGTCAGTCACATTGTAACAAACTGCCCAAAAAATCTACAGGTTAAAATTAGTCACGCGAATGAGAAAGAGGACCATTCCAAACGTCACGGGGAAAATATGGACTTGCTATAGCTGTCATGTTAATGGGACACACTGTTTAAACCTCCAAGTGGAAAGCTAGCGAGAACACCTCGGCATTACGCTGTCGAGTTGAGTCAATATTTGTACAGCGGGAGACTTCTTAGTTTGAGCACAGACCCTGTGATCCGGCGTCTCTTAACATCAATCAGGCTTACTAGAGTCTACTCCATCGAATCCTGAAGGCAAGAAGGGGAAAATAGTACTAATCTGCAGTTTACAGCTTCGCGGCCCGGCCAGTGAATGCTGAAAGGGTTATAAGTGTATCCATTACTTGATGACGTTGTTCAGAAGTGCTTCGCGAATGGCGCATGTTTCAAGAGATGTCCAACTCGCCCGAAGGGTTGTTCAGAGGTGAAGCTTGGAGGTGCATCATGGGATAGACTTGGTCGGTTTTATCTGTCTCCTTTCTGCTGGTTAAATGGTTTTTGAAGAGGGCTTCTTTGTTGTGATATGTGAAGAGAACCGATTTTTTGCCTGTCGATTCGGTCCCCTGAGACCCACGCAGGTTCGTCAGAGCACATTACTGTCTCTGAGAAGCTAGGCGTGCCTTCTTTAGTTATCCGTGGTTTTATGCTCCATTTCTCTAAGAAACCACTTGGACCTTTCACTGAATGGCAGTCAGAAAATCATTATAAGTTGTGACAGTGCAATTTCAACGAACCTTTTTGAATAAAATATTTAAAAATATCTAATAGAGATCAGGCTGACCCGTTCCTAACACAAGGAAGATAATACTTCGTATATGGGATTTGATTTGTGATTTTAAGGCAGAAAAAGGACAAATCAAATATAACGTTATCAGGTATTAACTCACATTTACACGGATTGGAGGTGACGTAGAGAAAAATACGAGTGTACGAGTTCGTCTGGAGTCAATAATCTGTTTACTAGATAACATGTAAGGCTAAACAGCCCCAGGGCCACGTTCCAGTCCAATGCTTCAGCATAGACCTACTGTAGCTTTGTGAAATGACGGCCAGGACGGGTGTTGCATCCTAGAGATCACTACACTTGTCCTCGACTTATGTGATCCTCAGCAACTGTGTCAAACACGTTCACACACTGAAAGTCTAAATAGTCTGTGCACTATTCATCAATACAACCGGTGTGCAGTCTCCGATTTATTTAGAAGCTTTCACGACTCCTATGTATTCTCTGGCAGAGAGATGTGCGCATCCAACGACTTAGTTACACCAGTTCAATGTCAATTTCACCCGTATATATCATCCAATATATTGACACGTGTATATCCGTTGTTAAAAGACTAACAGAAAGACGTGAATATTTACCGACAGAGACACATCTTTATTTGCAGACAAAGAGACTTGTATGGATAGATAGATAGATAGTTTAGAAATTGAGGTGATGAAGAATGATGATAATTTTATGGATATACAACTTTTTTATTCTGTGAAACGTTGCCTTTCACAGAATAAAGAATAAAGATGTATGTCCAGATGTATGTATCATTCACCAACAGAGGCACTGTCATATTCACCGACATTGACGTTCGAGTAAATTCTGATTAAAGAACACTTGCACACATCGACTAACGATACTGTATAACTTGTGTGTTGACTGAAGCATGTGAATGTAGACGACGATAAATCTTTTACGAAACGAAACGACTCTCTATGGTAAGTGAATGAGCGAAAGCCGGACGGCCGCATTACCACATAGACGAATAATTTGCTTGAGTCAAATTTTATTACAGGCAATATGTGATACAACTGCGTCTGTTACTGTGGAGTAGTACTGAAACACACCTTTCATACCCGGAGACAAAGTGCTGACTTGCAGAAAGCCTCGATCACCCGGCGTTATGATATCCACACTAGATCTATACAGCGAGACATCGATCACTGCATCAGATGCTACCAGCATTGTGCGGTTGAACGGATCACGCCAGCGGACCAGGAAGAGGCACCTGTTATAAGCCTAGTATTCTCTCCCTGGTGACATAACGTACCCCGTTGACAAAGACCGTCTTGCTAGCAATCATGTACAATCACAATCATATCATGTTAATCGAAATGAACACCACCGCTTTTATTGTTGTTGAGGAGCTCCTCTACTTTAAGTGTGTAGAATGTGAGATCTGACAACAATTGGAAATTAGGATCCAATCAAACTCAACAATTGGATTTCCCGCTAGGTGTATGTCCTGCGTGTCTCCATATTGGCTGTAATGAAATCTGGCTGTAGTGACTGAGCCTGGAGCAAATACAATAACAGGAAGCTCTCCCCCAATCCCAACCCCAGCTCCAACCCCTTCCGTCTCCCCAACCAGAGTCGCCCTTCCATCAGCCTGGGGACACGACTGGGGCACGGCTTGTACTGTTGGGAAATAGAGAAGCGATATGTATGGTCATATTAGGGCACGGTTAAGTAATACTAATAAAGACATTTTACTGCCAACCTTTCACGACAAGCCTGTGATCGCACAGACCCTCGCGTTACCAAACTTATGCTTTATACCAATGGTACTGGCTTGTTTGAGTGGCCTTTAGAAGTTGGTGTGATGAACAACGCGGAGAGTTCTATGGATGTACAACTTCTTTAATATAATATGAGGACATTTTGGCGTAACTACTAACACCGTTATGAAGAAAATTATGCAAACATCATTTGCTTGATAAAAGTGTTAAAAATTATGCCGGAACATCATTTGCTTGATAAAAGTGTTAGTAGCTACACCGGAACATCATTTGCTTGATAAAGTGTTAGTAGCTACACCGGAACATCATTTGCTTGATAAAAGTGTTAGTAGCTACACCGGAACATCATTTGCTTGATAAAAGTGTTAGTAGCTACACCGGAACATCATTTGCTACACCGGAACATCATTTGCTTGATAAAAGTGTTAGTAGCTACACCGGAACATCATTTGCTTGATAAAAGTGTTAGTAGCTACACCGGAACATCATTTGCTTGATAAAAGTGTTAGTAGCTACACCGGAACATCATTTGCTTGATAAAAGTGTTAGTAGCTACACCGGAACTTCATTTGCTTGATAAAAGTGTTAGTAGCTACACCGGAACATCATTTGCTTGATAAAAGTGTTAGTAGCTACACCGGAACATCAGTGTTAGTAGCTACACCGGAACTTCATTTGCTTGATAAAAGTGTTAGTAGCTACACCGGAACATCATTTGCTTGATTAGAAGCTACACCGGAACATCATTTGCTTGATAACGGTGTTAGTAGCTACACCGGAACATTATTTGCTTGATAACAGTGTTAGTAGCTACACCGGAACGTTATTTGCTTGATAACGGTGTTAGTAGCTACACCGGAACATCATTTGCTTGATAACGGTGTTAGTAGCTACACCGGAACGTTATTTGCTTGATAACGGTGTTAGTAGCTACACCGGAACGTTATTTGCTTGATAACGGTGTTAGTAGCTACACCGGATACACCGGAACATCATTTTAGCTTGATAAAGGTGTTAGTAGTAGCTACACCGGAACATCATTTTTGACTTGATAACGGTGTTAGTAGCTACACCGGAACATCATTTGCTTGATAAAAGTGTTGCTACATCGGATAACGGTGTTAGTAGCTACACCGGAACGTTATTTGCTTGATAACGGTGTTAGTAGCTACACCGGAACATCATTTGCTTGATAACGGTGTTAGTAGCTACACCGGAACATCATTTGCTTGATAACGGTGTTAGTAGCTACACCGGAACGTCGCTCATATTATATTAAAGAAGTTATACATCCATAGAACTCTCCTCGTTGTGCAATAGTACTGGTCGACTTCGTTCAGTTATTGGGGCGGTGGGGTAGCCTAATGGTTAAAGCGTTGGCTCGTCACGCCGAAGAACCGGGTTCGAATCCCCACATGGGCACAATGTGTGAAGCCCATTTCTGGTGTCCCCGCCGTGATGTTGCTGGAATATTGCTAAAAGCAGCTTTCAACCAAACTCAGTCAGTCAGTCAGTCGTTCAGTTATCATTACGTGGTCATCGATTAGTTCCGTTTTCAATCATATTGTAGGTTCTTGTGTAAGTAATTCGATAGTCATATGATATACATTCCACATATCTATACAACATGTCATATAAGCTTCATTGCTTAACATACTGAGGATATTATGGAGGCTGATTCGGGCCATCGCTTTATCGCCCTGACAAATCTAGATAAAGGATGATAAAGCGATGGCCCGAATCAGCCACTATATATGACTACTTAAAAAAACAATCAGATCAAATTTATTGCATGTAAGGCCTCCGGCCCATATACAAAGAAGTTACATTTACGTAAGTTTTCCATATTCGGATATACACTAATCTTTAACAGTTTATTTCTTAAAGAAATTGCATTTTTAACATATATAGCTAGTTATAATATGACAGCTTCGTCTTTTGAAGAGAGAAGAGAAATACAAGCAGACACGGGATAATTTGACAGATATCGTCAGATTATTACTTGTTTCTTAGATCACAATAAAATGGACGTACAAAAGTTAAATGAATTTCATTTTCAATAGCAGAATGGCATACTGGGCATAACCTCTTCGATCTTTCAATGGACATTTTTCTTCTTCATTTATCATGAGATCTAACAATCCAAGTCTATATTGAATAAATGGACGCCTTAGGGATTTGGATGTTAAAGGTCACATGCAACGTAAAACACAACTTTGCAGATTCTGATACTTTTCGGTATGGACTTACCGAAACAAATCATCAAAAATGCAAATTCAACTTATAAAACTGAAAAATAACGAGATGAAAAAAACCCGCGCGAAATCGGAGTTCAAACGATTCACTAATTTTCCCCCGACTTTTCGGGGGAAAACTGGTTTCAACAGTGGGGCTGCGCTCATAGCACGTGCGCAGTGAAATAGGTTCGCGCAGCTTGGAAGAGTCCGGTGAATACTCGGTGAAGGCTTTGGTGTGAGCTATTTTCCTAATGGTTTGTTGATATCTCACAGGCGCGAGCTTTCTATATGTTATGACAGTAAACTGTTTATATAATTTCATTTGTCTATTTCACCACACGTTCTTCTTACCGAGTCACTTTCTCAGTTCGATACATAAAAGCAATGTCATTATTTAGCGTTGACAGAATTTCTAACTGTGATATAGATATGTCGTTGTCACAGACAAAACTCAATGTCTTGTTTTATTGACACCTGTGTGTCTGCCTGCCTGTCTGCTAGTGAATATTCAATTCACAACTGCTATCACTGACCTCATGCAATTTGAACTTAACACCAATCAGGCTATACACCATATGATGTCTGTTGATTGCAAAATGTTATACAACCATTATTGGCATGAGTATATTTATTGATCGCCCATGAAGTGTTTAAAAAAAGTTTAACATCACCAACGGTTCGATTTAACCATACGAAACCGAATCCATGAGGAAAAAAGGTTTCTCATATGAGATGGCCATGCCACTTTACCAATGTCATCTATATGTACAAACATATTATAAGCAAGTTTGGGGATTCGGCGCTGGTGCATTCCCAGAATATTTAACCAGTATTTAACCAAGCAACCAATTTCGGAGGTGATATATAATGGGTATTGGCCACATTCGCCACAGACCATGAAGTTGTGTGTTGATTGGCCAACGCTTGGGAATTTTGTACATGCTAAGAGATGTAGCTTTTTCGAGACAATCGTAACGTTGGAATCCCCATACTTTTAATCCATAAAACAAGATTGGTTGGATTTGGGCGTCAAATAGTTCAAAACATATATTCGGCATGAAAGCTCCCACTTTCTGCGAGATGGACATTAGATCATTTTGATGGCTTCGACGGGTCTCTTGCCCACGAGTCGTTGTTGATGGCACCCACCACTCGCGGTAAGCGTACGACCTATTCCGTGTTTCTGTTTTTGGGATCCATTATAAGAATCTCATATTCGCTAGGGCTACCCTTTTTGTTCAGCAACCACCAACCCCACTTCGACCTGATACCAAGACAGGTATGCAAAAGAAACTGGCACCAAGGTTGCTCGAACTTCCAATTAGACATATGAAGTTGCTACAGTATACAGGATATTCCGACAACAACAACTATGGCAAAACAAATCGCAGCAACTTTCCAAGAGATGGGCATTTGATGCAGCAAATCGATCGCACACTACCTCCTACTGGAAAACACGCACGACAACAACCTCGTGTCCATATCTCGACGGTAGACTATCTCGCCGGAAATCTCGGGGAAGCCAACCTGCAACTACTCTCTGATCTTCCTGCCTTTGTCGACGACCTCTACGTGTTTGGCTATCTATCTTACAAAGACATTGTGCAGCAAAGGGAAGCGTCCAGTGTACGACGGGAGAGCACGGCCACGCGAAAAGAATCGTCGGACTACACCACTGGATACTACGCACAACCTACAAAGAGCATACCGAAGCCACCAAAATGTATGTGACACTTCTCCACACGGTGTAAAAAGACGAGTACACGAGCTATTGCCAGCACGATCCAAAAGATCGAAAGCGAAACCCGGCAGAAATCGCTACGAGCATGGAAAGCCCAAAACGACGACGAAACCCCTTTTGCAGTCTTCGTGGCAAAAGTGGACGTCTCCCGAAATCGCGGTCGACCAACTCAAGGGGAAATTGTCCAATCTAGAAACAAAACTACAAGGCAACGGACTAGGGATCTACAGCATCGACTACACCCGAGACTATTCCGGCGTCCTTGACCGCAAACAGCTCGTTCAATTCCTCTGTAGCCAACATTGATTTGTCGAAGAAGGCGATCTCGTGGAAGCCATCGAAAGCGATTACCCACCATCCTGGACAACACCCACTCGGCCGGCAAACATGTTTGCACGTGGGTAGAGACAACAAAGTCCGGCAAAACGATGCGCACCAAGCTGTACAACAAAGTCGTTTGCAACTTCGAAGCTGGAGAAATCCGAGAACCGATTGGCGGTCATCTTGCCGACAATGTGGATTTACCAAACGAGCATCTCCGGAAAACCTTTCTCCACCCAGACGTACAACAACGAGGTTACACTCTCATAGAAGTGTCCCTGTACGCCTGCCAAGACACCGACATGTCCACCAACAGAGCAGAAAACGTTTTGCAAGATGTGTTGGAGCGGGTTTCGGCAGCAGGCGATGGTCTATTCGTAGTACAACCACCAGCTACGCAGTGGCTTCGTCTCGCAGAAAAGATAGACCGCTGTTTGGTCCTAGCTGACCGTCCACAGCAAACGATCTTCGTCGCTTGGTAGGCACATTGGAAAACGGGTCCAACCAACACAGAATCCTGGGAAAAAAGCATCAACTGGGCCATAGGAGACTTCGGTTGTCGAAGGGTTCCAATATTCCGCGTGGGCATCCTATTGGTAGAAGGAGATACAGTGGAATTAGGCCCACTCCGATGCTATTCCAAAGGCGAGGACACCAAGACGGTGCTAGCTGCCACCTCTACATCCATCCGGCTAGGATCCAGACATATTTCTACCGACAACTCCACACATCGAATGGCAATGGAAAGAAAAATGCCAAAAGCTGGGCAGAGAAGGATCCGGCCAACCTTTCCAAGAAATGCCGAACATAGCGGCCAATCGCAAAATTTCTTCTCTGTCTACACAAACACGAGGAAGGAAATTGTAAGAGCTACTGGAATCCGAGAAGGCAGAAAATTGGCAACGAAGAGCTGAAAAAGCACTACAAAAGGAAATACAAATCCGGGAAGAACGAGCATACATGTACACTTAATGAAATCGTTTTGTTATATAGGAACATGTAATTTCACTCAAAGAGTTTGTAAACTTGTATGGGTACAACAACGGCATTACATCGATGGCGTTGTCCCTTGCTCAAACCATTTTAATGGTATTAAAAAATACAAACCTCCGCCAAACGTCAAACGTCAAACTTTTCTTAACAAATGTTTGTGACTAAATGTCAGAAAATATCACCAATACCAGAATCTGTCACAATGCTTACAGTCTTGAAATATTACAGATTATACGGCGATAACAGAGGTAGATTGAGATACAAATGAGACGGAGGGCAAATGTGATAGTCAAAGATCTGAGGTTTAGCTTCATTAATGTCCTCGTAGTTCGTGGACAACATACATTAAGGAAAGGATAACGTTTATTGCTGTATATATATACTACTACAGATCTTTGTGAAAACCCACGGCTAAATCTCACATGACATTTTTTGCCTAATCTTATTGGACATATTAAAAACGTTTTCAAGGTCTCTGTTGAAAGGCAATATCTTGAATATTTTGCATACTGTAAACCATAGATTCATGTAGATATTCGATCCATGTGATCCGTTAGGCTAGGGGAGTACTACATGATCAACTTTTAACTGATTAAATGAGTTGAATAACGGAGAGGTTAATTGTTTAATTATTTTACAAAATGAGTAAGCAGTGTTTTCAATGACATCATTGGATTTATAAACGGAATGATTAAATCAGGAATCTATACTCAGTTGTGACATGGATGCTTTTTTCATTTGTGATGCTTTTTGAATTTGAATCCGAGAGAGAGTGTGTTCACGTGACCGGAGACACGCAACCACGTATTTGTTCGAATTGTACGAAATGTGCAAGAGGCATGACATACTCGAGAAAAACACGGCGAGCAATGTTCACTTTAAAAGACCAGACAATCGGACAATTCAGGGCTCAGACTCAGGGCAGTCTTAAAATGTGCAGAAGTTAAAAAACCACCCAACACATCTATTCATTATATATCATTCTGGAACAGGTTCGACAGTCCACATCTCAAGGAAAATGGCCGATTGAGAGCTATAGGTATGCTCCAGTCTGTTACCTCCTTACGTGAGGCTGGTCGTAGATTCAACGTCCATTTGGCACGTATGGCGACGTTTTCAGCAAACCAATAAAGTTATAGGCTGTCCCTGTTGTGGCAGCCCGCGAGTGACGAACCCGAGGACTTAAACCACGCATCCCTGGCACTGGTTCCAGCCAGCAACTGTAACAGCCCGTACCATACCTGGCAACAGTGGTGTATCTGCGAGAACAGTTCGATGACGTCTAATGAGGCTATTGGCATCCGTGCAAGACGACCAGTCCGACGGTCCATTCTGACATTATATGTTCTTTGCTGTGCCTTAAAGTGAAACATATTTCCAGGTACGTTTTCAGGTATATATTTCCCTTTAAGTCCATAATAAATTGCACATATAAACGTGAAGATATATTTTTCCTCTAGACCACTTTTGCATTATGGGCACATTCTCACAATTGGATCAATTGTATGCCATTTCCCTTCCTTGTGTTTCAAACCAAAAACCCTGTTTTAAATTTAACGAGACATTTGCACAATTTGAATTGATCTATTTCAAAAGGATGTTTATTAGGTGTTACACGACATTTGAATTCTCCTTTTAAACCATTACATGAAATACGTTCAAGTGCTGATCTCCATTCTTGTTTCAGAGTATCGACTAAACGGGTTTAAAAAACATACACGGTTTCCAACAGCTTGTGAACGCCATACCGCATCCATGGGGGAAAAGAGTAAAATTCTGATTTCCGATGATGTGGATACCGTGGGTACGTTGTCTTCCCCTAAACCTGATGTTGAAGGTAGTACTGGCATATACATGGTCTTCCCCTAGAAGTGATGTTGAGGATAGTATAGGCACGTTGTCTTTCTTCCCCTTGAAGTGATGTTGAGGATAGTATAGGCACGTTGTCTTTCTTCCCCTAGAAGTGATGTTGAAGATAGTATAGGCACGTTGTCTTTCTTCCCCTAGAAGTGATGTTGAGGATAGTATAGGCACGTTGTCTTTCTTCCCCTAGAAGTGATGTTGAGGATAGTATAGGCACGTTGTCTTTCTTCCCCTAGAAGTGATGTTGAGGATAGTATAGGCACGTTGTCTTTCTTCCCCTAGATGTGATGTTGAGGATAGTGTAGGCACGTTGTCTTTCTTCCCCTTGAAGTGATGTTGAGGATAGTGTAGGCACGTTGTCTTTCTTCCCCTAGAAGTGATGTTGAGGATAGTATAGGCACGTTGTCTTTCTTCCCTTGAAGTGATGTTGAGGAAGTATGATGTTGATATGTTGAGGATAGTGAGTATAGGCACGTTGTCTTTCTTCCCCTAGAAGTGATGTTGAGGATAGTGAGGGATAGGCACGTTGTCTTTCTTCCCTTGAAGTGATGTTGAGTGATGTTGAGGGGATAGTATAGGCACGTTGTCTTTCTTCCCCTAGATGTGATGTTGAAGATGGTATAGGCACGTTGTCTTTCTTCCCCTTGAAGTGATGTTGAAGATAGTATAGGCACGTTGTCTTTCTTCCCCTAGAAGTGATGTTGAGGATAGTATAGGCACGTTGTCTTTCTTCGCCTAGAAGTGATGTTGAAGATAGTATAGGCACGTTGTCTTTCTTCCCCTAGAAGTGATGTTGAGGATAGTATAGGCACGTTGTCTCTCTTCCCCCTAGAAGTGATGTTGAGGATAGTATAGGCACGTTGTCTTTCTTCCCCTTGAAGTGATGTTGAGGATAGTATAGGCACGTTGTCTTTCTTCCCCTAGAAGTGATGTTGAGGATAGTATAGGCACGTTGTCTTTCTTCCCCTAGATGTGATGTTGAGGATAGTATAGGCACGTTGTCTTTCTTCCCTAGAAGTGATGTTGAGGATAGTATAGGCACGTTGTCTTTCTTCCCCTAGGCACGTTGTTCTTTCTTCCCCTAGAAGTGATGTGATGTTGAGGATAGTATAGGCACGTTGTCTTTCTTCCCCTTGAAGTGATGTTGAGGATAGTATAGGCACGTTGTCTTTCTTCCCCTAGAAGTGATGTTGAGGATAGTATAGGCACGTTGTCTTTCTTCCCCTAGAAGTGATGTTGAGGATAGTATAGGCACGTTGTCTTTCTTCCCTAGAAGTGATGTTGAGGATAGTATAGGCACGTTGTCTTTCTTCCCCTAGAAGTGAAGGATAGTGATGTTGTCTTTCTTCCCTAGAAGTGATAGGATAGTATAGGCACGTTGTCTTTTTCCCCTATGTTGAAGTGATGTTGATGTTGGATAGTATAGGCACGTTGTCTTTCTTCCCTAGAAGTGATGTTGAGGATAGTATAGGCACGTTGTCTTTCCCCTGAGGAAGTGATGTTGAGTGATGTTGTATAGGCACGTTGTCTTTCTTCCCCTAGAAGTGATGTTGAGGGGATAGTATAGGCGTTGCTCTCTTCTTCCCTAGAAGTGATGTTGAGGATAGTATAGGCACGTTTCTTTCTTCCCCTAGAAGTGATGTTGAGGATCAGGAGTATAGGCACGTTGTTGTCGAATCCTACTCTGATGTTGTGGACAGAACTGCCATGTGAGATTTCTTTATACTTATAAATCAGGATTTCGAATCTCTCATTCCATGTAAGATTCTTGGTTTGTCAGTAATATTCCTGTGGTGTTGGTTTCACCAAAACGTTAAACGTCGACGAACTGCTTCATTCACCTCTAATGTAGTAACTTAAATAAACATGATAACTACAACAAAACCCACAATTAAACACCCAAACCAGCCCCGTCCCCAAACATGACAGTATGAATGGCGTTAAACCATTGCCACATAAAACAATTCGAGGAATGCTGTTACGATGAAAACTGCCGACATTGATTATATAAAAATTTGAATACATTGATTGAGGCTGGCGACTGGAGGTGAATGAATTACCCATGGAGCTGTGGGCACCACGTGGGAGTGAAATATGTCATTCTCGTCACTCTCAGGGTGAGTCATGTAGAAACATGTGCTATATTCAGTGATTAATCCTAAATAATGATTTCTTTTCACTCTGCGTGTGTTTCGCAGCGATAGGTTTTCGTTGAACATTTTGGGGGATTTGCGCCCCATAACCATCATTAAAATAAATCTTGCAGGTAAACCTGACCGAACAGAACTCTACACACAGATATCTAACAACAGACATGAACAAACAGTTCCATCTACAATTCATCCGGCAGAGGTACGAGTTGTATTATAAATTTGTTGTTTAAATGTCTCTTGAAAATGTGTGACGTTCAGGTGAACAGATTACTTGCCTTCACGTGTGTTTAAGACGGATGCTGCCGGTGTAGCAGGATCCGCTAAACTTTTCGCTGTTTCATCATTCTAAAACACCTGCTCGTTATATAGTCGGAACTACTTTCAGCAGATATTTCTAATAAACAGTGACAGGAGTTTGGAGCTTGTATTTAAATAAACAAGAACTGATGAAATCCTAACCTGATGAGACACAGAAACATTGAAATATGTAAAGGAATCACACGGTTGAGGAAAAACAGAAAGGCAATAATTGGTTGTATCGAATTGGCTATGATCAAATTATCTAACTTTAGCCCTTGTCGTCATGTGTTGCTCTGTTCCCTCCTTCCTCCACCTTCCGCCTCTTGTGTCCTTCCTGTCTTTTACCAGACCAAGATGCCGCTCCCTCTCATCATCCTATTAACGCCTCCCTGTTCTCACCCTTGCTATATCGCCCTGCGAGAATCACATCCACCAATCAATATTGACCAACTCCACTACAAAGTGTCACCATAATGACGTATCATATTTCAATAATGTCTGTATGGGGATCAAGTCAGAAACAGAGGGCGTTCTTGGTACACCATAAACACATAACGGCTGCACAAACTGGTCCGTGCAGGTGAGGGAACATTCAATAGTTACTCAGTGGTCTCCATGTTAGTGAGAGACAGACAATGCTCAGCTTTCCGTTATGATCAACTTTCCTGCGACAATCATGAAACTGTTAAGACTTGTTTCAGATGATTGTTGTGGCATATTGCGAAGACCTCTTCCGGTTTGCTATTGAGGTACTAGTTAGATTGATTTTACTGCACTGCCTGCTGAGGTCGTCTTTTGTCGCCATGGTGTACACCCATCACTTAATCACGTACATCAGTCACAGTGGGATTAATTATGCAGGCTTTTACTTGAATTGTAAAAGATTAAATGTATTGAGAAAATACACATGTAAGGAAAGAAAACTAATTTAAACGATTAAGATATAGTTTGAACTTGCAAAATAAAAGTGATTTAGACTAATTCAAGTAATATTAGAATCTTGAAGCCACAATAACGTTGTTTATATAATTGAATTTTCTGTCCCTTTTGACAGCAATGTCGTTGTCAAGATTCACGAAGAGCATGATAAATATGCGAATACCTCGCTTGCATCCGACTAACACTGTCCGGTGTCACATTGTTCTAGGTGCCATTGGTTTGTTACCATCTCATCTCTTGAGGCAGATCAGGAGAGTGCCCGGATTCTGAACTGGAGAACTGATTTTGACACTCTGGGGCATGGAAAAGGCTGCAGTGTTAGGGCGTCTCAGTAGTATCTGTAGAGATTTTGGTGGGTTCGACTAGGTAGCACTACCTTGAAGAAGTTCCATTCAGTGTCTAGGCTGCGTATAAAGGACACGGGGACAAGGGCCCTGGTGAGAGTCTAACCAGCCTGACTATTCCAGAATCACCGGAATCAAAATATGCAAAACAAATATTCCAATCATATATTTTGCATCTATGCATCAGTGGTGTTTCGTGTAAACTGGGGGTGTACAAAACCAATACTATCGACACTTTGTAATGTTATCAAACACTGCTGAAGGTGTACTACTATCAGAATCTGTTTGTAACTGAGTTATATATATAGTCAGTTTATACACTGCTGCACTCTTTGAAATAGATACAGTGTTTAACGGCCTACGGGAGGTCAGACAGAAGGTTATACAAAATGTCACTCGTACTATACTGATTAATGACAGCGAAATATCCAGAGGGAAAATAGGCGAAATGTATGAGATATGATATTTATTGCATAGCATTCCATGAAAAGACAGTGGCAATATTCTATAAACTACAAATATAGGCACAGTTAGGTACAAGAAATGCACATACATTTCGCACATAAATGATGTACATTATAACAATTTTACAAATCATATGTAGTATAATGACATAGGAACAACACGAGGAGACTATGGTAATACACAGAATCCATTTAAAATTGTAAATATACTCATGCCAATAATGGTTATCACCCCCCCCCACCCCAAACCCCCACATAACACTCACACCCCACCCCACCCAAATTAAAAAAATTGAAGGGGGTGACAACCATTATTGGCATGAGTATATGATGACATATTTTGAAAATTGTTTCAGGACTTCTGTTTGTGAAAATTGTTAGGAACAGTACATATACTGTCAAGAACAGATTACAGAAACCAGTTTCAAGCTGAACTAAGAAAAACAATGAAATATATATCCTGGATCAAACTTTCCTTGAAACTGCGTTCCTCGGAACAATCATTGACAACAAATAACATAAAAACATAAGGCGATCGCGACAATTGAAAAAAAACAAACTGAGCCAATTTTTTTTTAGTCCTTGATGGCAAACTTAAAGATCTGGACAGCACAGAAAGTATTATAAGGTAAACAATTTCATCAAACAAACAAACATTGTTTAGTGATACACATTTCACAATGGAAATCAGAACAACCCGAGTATCCAGTTTAACCACGGAGACTGAATGAGTGAGTGAGTGAGTTTAGATTTACGCCGCACTCAGAAATATTCCAGCTATATGGTGACTGTCTGTAAATAATCGAGTCTGGACAATCCAGTGATCAACAGCATGAGCATCGATATGGAGACTGAATGAAACAAACTAACACTTTCCCTTCCTAGACGCGTCTCTCCAAACCACAGAAAATGGACGTTAAGAACCTCTGTTTACCGCGAACCTACACACACAGACCAGTACATCCATCACAACACCTCCCACCATCCCCAGATAAACAAGCCATCATCGCCACGCTCTCACGATGTACCAAAGCAATTTGCCATCCAGCGAATTTGTCCAGCTGAAGATAACTTTTCTTCGCACAACGGATAACCTGTCCACCTAGTGTAAAAAAACTGTTACCAAGATCCTCCAGACCTTCACGATAGGTCCCATACCGAATCACCATTTCCAACCTAGGCCTTGTCAGCCATCCGATCTCCCGCTTCGTGTCGTGGCGTGGCGTGGCGTGTCGTGTCGTGTCGTGTCGTGGCGTGGCGTGAAAGTTTTACGTTGCGACGGCATTGTTTCAGTCATATAGCGGACGAGACCAAGTCTGTCTTAAAATATGCATTTCGTCATTACGGTATTATTTGTAAATACACCAAATTGAAAAACAGTCGATTTGTCATACATAAACATAGTTACAAATTATGCACCTCGTGAAGACAAAACTTAACACCGATGTCACCTTCTCCAGCAGCAAGACAATCAAGGCCCTCTTGCTCTGCAATGGCAGAGACACCAGCAGCTCAAGTCCCAAACCCCAGAAGACGTATAAACCAGTATCCCTGCATCTGTAGCGACACATACATTGGCGAAGTCCTCAGATACCCCAACACCAAAGGCTGAACACAAGACATCCGTCAGTCAGCTCGACCAGAAATACGCCATTTTCGAGCGCATAAGCAAGAACCAAGCTCACACCATCACATGGGAAACCACCGAAGTCACTGTTCACCACTAACAACAGCTGGCGTCAAAGATAAAGAAAGGCCATAGACATAGAAAGGCCAAACAGCTACTACCTTGACCAGGGAACATGCCACTCTTAACGCCCGGCTTCTAATTGTTCATTGCCAATCAACTTTGTCTGCAGACTATTTCAGTGTTGTCACAACCCCTAGTGTACAGTACACAACCCTGTGCACTTAAAAGAACCCACGAATCCGTTAGTATATGACCAGATGGTGGCCACATGAATATGTGCAAACACCTAGTTGCGGGTATGGCAACGTGCAGTAAGCTTGGACAAAATGCTGTGACTATGTGTCCCAGTCCACCCAGCTGTGAATGGGTACCTCGTACTGATGGGAAAACCGCAATAACTCGGTGCGCCTAGTGGCTGCAAGAGTTGTATGATCCCCAGGGAGTTGAGATTGATAATAACATGTGCCGTTGAGATTGACATCCAATGATCGAGGGGAAAAATACCAGCGCCTTGAGCATGCACTCGTATCCTATAATAAAATAATAATAAATAATCAGCGCAAATTAACTATTCATTTCCCTTGTTAACACCCACCACTGTTATATAGTATGACCAGATATTATTGAGAATTTTAGGAATATGTTTAATTGGATTTCTAGTATAAACAACATTGACCAGCTATCAAGTGCTTGGTTTCATTCAAGAGAGACAACTCCGTTAATCCTTTTTCATTAGTTTATGAAGAGTTATCCCCCTTTGTTTACTTGCTAACAGACGACAATTTCAGTGATCCTCAGTATGGATGATTTACAGAAGTGGAAGTTGATTTTAGAGTATTATAACAAGGACATCAGATCAGCTAAAGTGATTGCAAGTAGAACAGGCATCCCTTTTCACTGTTTATCGTGTTTTGAAAAATATTGCAAATGGATATGGCATTGAGAACCAGGGAGGCGCAGGTAGGCCCAGAAAATTGACTGTCGGTGACAGGAGGCGGCTTGGTATTCTTGTTTCTAAAAAACAAACGAAGGAGTTTAGAAAACTTAAGGCTGGATATGATTGATAGAGGAACTGTGGCTGTCTGTAAGGAGACAATTAGAACTGAGCTGCATGCAATGGGTTGGCAGAAAAGTTGAGGAATTCCATCACCGATCATGAAATCTGAACAAAAGGAGCGAAGGTTGAACTGGTGCTTACAGCATAGAAATTTTAACTGGGACAATGTGATTTTCTCAGATGAAAGTTCTGTGTGGCTGTTTCCTAATACACTGAAATTCTGGACCAAACAAACTGAAAACCTTTGTATCAACGCCCTACAGTCCGAAATTTAACATGTGGGGTGACATATCTGTGTTAGGGGCAACGCCCCTCTGTGTATTTGAAGGGAATATGAACAGTGAGCGGTACACAGATATTCTCGATGGACATTTACTTCCATCTGCTCACGTGTTCTATGGAAAATTTTTTGATTTTCCAGCAGGACAACGACCCAAAACATCGTTCAAAGCATTCACAGGCCTGGTTTCGGACCCAAAATATGACATTATTAGATTGGCCAAGCTATAGCCCTGACCTAAATCCAATAAAAAATGTTTGGGGACTTATGAAGGAAAGTGTCAATAAGAAAAATCTGACAAATATTGCTGAAATGAAAGAAGAGGTGGTCCGATATTGGGACAGCATGGACCACGACTTTCTAACTTCTTTGATCAGTAGTATGCCCCGCCTCATTGAAGCCTGCATTGCTGCCCATGGTGACTTGACAAAATACTAACTGTTCACCTGTCTTTGAATCTGGAGTTATGTTCTGCTAATATTCACATTTAATACGTGAGTAATGAGTGAAAATTTTTTAAAATTACAATCTTTAAATTCTCAATAATTTCTGGTTGTACTGTATATCTTATCTGTTTTTGTTTCACTTATACTGATATAGCTATCTGCCTCCTACTTTTCAGTCACCCGATGGATGAGTAAGAATATACTCCGAAAGGTCGTGTTTCTCGTATTACAGAAACTGACAGCCATACATTTTCACATTTTATGTTCAAAGCTGATGAAGGGAGGACACATATTAAAACAGCCGAGAACAGCATGGTCAAGAACAGAGGACAATTATGGTCATGATCAAGAACAGAGGACAATGATGTACATGGTCAAGAACAGAGGACAAGTATAATCATGGTCAAGAACAGAGGACAATTATGGTCATGATCAAGAACAGAGGACAATGATGTACATGGTCAAGAACAGAGGACAAGTATGGTCATGGTCAAGAACAGAGGACAAGTCTGGCCATGGTCAAGAACAGAGGACAATGATGTCATGGTCAAGAACAGAGGACAAGTCTGGCCATGGTCAAGAACAGAGGACAATGATGCACATGGTCAAGAACAGAGGACAAGTATGGTCATGATCAAGAACAGAGGACAATGATGTACATGGTCAAGAACAGAGGACAAGTATAGTCATGGTCAAGAACAGAGGACAATTATGGTCATGATCAAGAACAGAGGACAATGATGTACATGGTCAAGAACAGAGGACAAGTATGGTCATGGTCAAGAACAGAGGACAATGATGTACATGGTCAAGAACAGAGGACAAGTATAGTCATGGTCAAGAACAGAGGACAATTATGTACACAGCCGACAATATAGAACAAATATGTACAAAATATACATTGCGTCAAAATTTGAAATATGCTAAAGCTTACTGGACATTTATCGGGAAAGACGAGGAGTACTAATCTAGGAATTCACTTCAGACCTCACGCTGACATCCTGGAAACGTCCCACTCTGTTTATACCTTCATCCGCCTGTCTTGCTTTATAACTAGCTTAATGGAATTGCGCTTTTATCAATCTAGATAAGTATTAAGCTATTTCAGATTATTGAGAACAGAACTGGAACGTTAAATGTGAAAATTCCTTCTCTCGTTAGCTGACAAGTGGTGTGATGCCGACATCTGCCTGTCCTTTGATATCTGTTAAATGACTTACCACAAGCTAATACCCTCCCGTATAGGGCATAAAACGTCATTCAAATGGCAAAATGTCCTAACAAAGAAAATTAGTTCCTTGATTGTGTAGAGGTTTTGCCTCCAAGGGACAATGTATTGACACGGGGGAACCGTGACATGGGTTAACGATGACGACACCGAGTAATCTGATTACTTTATTGTCATATGGCCGGATAGTATCTTAGATATAGCGCGAAAAGGCAGGCCCCAATTATATGATGCGTCAATATAAAGCAAGAAGAAAATATGTACAACAGAAGAAAATTGGGTTTAAGATCTCCTTTAAAAAAGTATTATGTCATTGAGCGGATCTTGGAATTGACCGTACTGATTACTCCGTGAGAATGTGTTTAAAACAAGGATCACAAGTGGGAAGCATCTTCGTACCGGGACGATACCCGGGTATCTTACCACGGATTTAGGGGACAATTATGTAAAAGAAACTGCAAATATTTACATTTACAAATTCTATTCATGATATATGTATTTTCATACACCTGAATTAGTGTAACAGAAGCTGTTGTAATCATATGTTTGGCGTAAATCGGGTTCACCTTGTGATATATTCTACCAGACGAGCCAACACTTCCACCTCTAGTACACTGTTATTATGTGTTGATTACCAAGCTGACATTAACATACTAACCGAGAATCAGTAAAAGAACCTTGGTATAAAACCATCAAACAATAACGAAATGTGCTGACACTAACGAATGTATTCTCAAATTGATTAAGCTCAACTACAAGGAAGTATAACACGAGAGCAGCGATTATAGCAATAGTGAGAATGATGGTGATATTCACTTGTCAGGAACAGCGCTAGGCAGTGAGTATCTAGAATATGATCATCACACACACTTGAGATGTAATGTGAGGTGAGGGCCAATGGTCAGCTAACGTATTATACACAAGAATAAGATGCTAGAAAAGTCTACTCTTAGACAGATCTTTGTATACTATTCTGTGGGTCAGAAGACGGTAAAAGCCTCTAGACAGTTTAGGTAACATGCATAACAGTTGCACAAGGTATAACACTGTCTCATTACAATATTTCATTAATGACAGTGTTACCTTAATTAATATTCGTCATGTATGCAGTAATGTATGCTTAGTCTATTCAAGAAATACACTGCATCAAGATCTCCATGTTCGACTATAAATAAGTAAGTTTGCTTATATATGTTATGGAGCTTACACAGGTCTTGCTGACCCCTTACTCAGTATGTATGTATCCACCAGACCGTATGGAAAAAGCGCAATGTTAAAATCGTTTACATTATCTTGGATAGTTATTTTTTTAACGTGCCGCAGAATAATGTCTACGTGACTGACCGCCATTCACAATACAATCAGAAAGAACATTCTTCTTATTCTCAGAAAATGATTGAGACAAATGGAATCAACACAGTGTGGACTCTCAAAAACTAAAAAAGAATACTGGCTTGGTTTTTGCAATCTCAGAAAGTTGTAATTCAGTAAAAAGACAATACAATTTCCAACCTTTTCACCACATTGCCTGACTGCAAACTTTACAGAAAACATTTAATTTTGATCCATAAGGAACTTGTCATGTAAAGAACGTTTCAAAATTCAAAATCAGCGATCAACATGGTGTCCCTTGCAAATCCCTATTTTGAATTAAACCACCTTTCTCCCTGGTGTTGAGGACCTTCACTTTCCTTGGCATGTATTTGTGATGAAAACATATACTCACCTTTCCGCGAATACCCGGCACAATCTTTATTAGACATGCTATCTGTCTGTCTGTCTGTCTGTCTGTGTGACCATCGACCCACCCATATATTTGCCTGTATGCATAATTGATAAAATCTCGTTCTGAAGTTTTGCTACATTAATCGATCGACTCGTGTTGACATACTAAATATCAAATAACACTCCTTTGAGTGTCTCTATGTATCCATATATCAATCTAGACCCTCTCTTCTCCTGTGAAGCGTGGCGCAGATATTATATTTCTCAGTGAAACACAGTAGTTAATAATAGATAACTTTCAATACCAACAGAGACCGTCGCTTGTCGGCTCTGTAGAAGTGGTTGTAGTGAGGTAGACACTATGCCGGCAAACTACAAGCAGGTGATCATTATCTGGGTCTCTTTCCTTTTAAACTGTTCTGGAGGCGGGCTAGCATAGTGGGTACAGCGTTCGCTCCAAACGTAGACATTCGCTTCCCAACATGGTTCTAAGTTCAGTTCTTTTGAATCATTTTTAAGCGGCGCAAAACTATACTCAGTCACTCGTCTATCTGTGTGAGTGAGTGAGTGAGTGAGTGAATAGGTAAGTAAGTTTCTAACATCCCATATATATGATGATAATGTTAAAAAAACTATTTATTAAGTTCGCTTTTTTATAGTGTTCAGCTGCAAAGCTCATTTTCCTGACATCTGCCCTCTGTTTCAACAACCGTCGTAGCCTGTAGTCAACTGTCAGAGCCAAACATTTAAAAATAATTACGCTTGAAGTTTATGCTTGAAGCTAAATTTAGAAAACTCTGTTCCACAAAAGTGTCGTTGAGTTATTATGCAGTTTTTAAAAGGAAGCAAGTAAATTGTATGTAGTTGTCGGTTCACCCTAACTCAGTGAAGAATGGAGAAGTCACTTGTAGGATAAGATGATTAGATACTTTCATTTCGTTTGCAAAGTTCCCGCTGATGTGATGACGTATGTGGCACTGATAGCGCCGATGACGCCGATGAGGCCGCCAGCGATGTTGTGGATGTAGGTGGGGAAGTAGTCAAATATGTCACCTCACTCCCCCTTCAGACTCAAGCACCAGTCAGATTCTACTTATCTCTTGACTTGGAAAACCTACATTGAAACATTCAGATGAGTGTTTAAACATGCATTATGTGTTCTTCAATTTCACCGTCCAATATATATGGTAATTTCAAACTAGCACCTTTAAAAAGGACGTCATAATTTCTTATAATAAACTGACGGAAATGTGTAATTTAGAAACACGTTTCATAATGAAAACCATGTTCTTTGTATTCAAATCCTGTCTGTTTTGATGAAATAATGGCAAAAAAGATGCATTGATTTCTTTAGAAGCCAGTAATCTAATTGCTGTATCAAAGCAAACATACGGTTCTGAGAATTCATGGCGGCTGTTAGTTTTGTTACCTCGTCAGATTATTGAATGAACATACATCAACGAAGAATCGGCACGACCCTCTTCCTCTTGCCTTGTCTAGGTTTGTTTTACTCCCGATCACCAAAAGACTCTTGTAAATACACTGACGGCAGTTGCACAGAATAGAGACCCATCAAATTTAAACCTTATTTGGCTATTCGTCTAAACACGTCCAGTTGGGAGACCAAGTCCCGCCCAATCAATGAGCTCTTGGATGTCCCTTCCTCAGCATTGGTTCCCGTCGACTTACAGCGACTTCAGTAGCGAAAGCAACGAGTGGCTATTTGAACAAGCTAACTTGGGGACCGGGCACCTGATTATTTGATGACGGGCTTGAAACAGGAAGGCTATTGTGTATCGTTGAGATCTGATCAATTTTCCTTTTCTAAGTAGTCTGTGAGTTTGTGTGTGCGGGTGTAGCAGTCTTGTGGGCGGAGAGCTACATAAAGTCGGGGCAACTGTAGCATCGGTCCTTACAAGCCAAGCCGGGGAGAGATAACACGCCTACAGCAAGCAGAACATCACAAACTTCCCTCTCTATCTCAAACGCTGTAGATTATCGCAAACATATCAACTCATTTCTTTGGAACTTAGCAACCATCAGGTAAGTCACTTTTCTTACTTTGGGGCAAAAATATTTAACATGTAATGCTTTTGTATTGCTATGGATGTGATGCATCGTGCATTCATATCGGGCAATTTGTAGATAGTTTATCGTACGGGTATTCTCGTTATGCCTATTTAAATAAGAATGCAATTGTGATTGTTCACATAATTAATAGGTTTTCTTCTTCTTCTAATTATTGTGATTAATACGGCTGAAAATACGCATTGACGATATTAATAAAATTAGAAATTATTCATTAGTTTTCATCCGAAAATTTGAACTATCCTGTTGTTTTAATATCAGCTGATCACTACAGACGAGGTATACTGTTAAATATTACTGATGTGAATTGCCTATATTTGTGAGAGCTAATGAAATCACATTAAAGTCTCAAGTAAAAGATACAAATATAAAAATATATTTTGCATTGATCTATGGTCGCTAATGACATTTAGAAATATGTCACGAGTAAAGGGCAAAACTGAAATGCGAAAGAAACTAAATTGTTCACATAACCTGCCAGCTAAATACAGTGATATTAAAGTGCTTGAGGAGCGCCGTGGTTCTGAATTTTATACGGAGAGAGAACCTTGTCTTATCCAAACTTCAAGTTGAGAGGAATTATTGCAAATCTCTCAGCGCCGATATTGAAGGAGACAAACACGTATTTACTGTCTTCCCGTCCTCAGTTATTACATTTATGTGTCCTTGAAACAGTTCACATGTTTGAAAGATAGATTGAAAAGACGTCTGTAGTTATATCAGATAAATATAACGTTAGATTACACGCACTAGATGCAGCTTGTCATTTCTATAAAGTTGTTGTGTCGACGTCCAGACGTTACCTGGCTACACTTGATACTGTGTAGTATTTGAGTATTACGACCTGCTGTTTGTGTTGCGACTGGTGGAGGGTAGTTGTGACATATTTGCGATATTGATTTCCCTCTGATGAGGTTCGACTGCGCGGCCGCATCAACTTCGTCAAACCGCGACAACTTCTACACTTGCGTCTCTGTCCGGAGTAGACAGGGTGCAACAGCAACGTGGTTTACTGTACATTACGACCACCCTACCATTACAACCGCCGTGCAACCTCGCCACTATCACAACCCAGGTCCTACTCTAACTTACAGCTCAAACAGCATGTACAGTTTAAGCTTCACAAACTGTCCTGCCGATATCCCATCCCGATAACTTGCAGACCCTTCCAGAGTGTACGGTAATTGTCTACCACTAACCCTGCCATCGATCTAACAGCGGTAATTATGTCACCACTGAAATACAATTACCCATCATAATAAACAATAAGTGAATTTTTCAATCACACTATCT
Source organism: Haliotis rubra (assembly GCF_003918875.1). NCBI lineage: Eukaryota > Metazoa > Mollusca > Gastropoda > Lepetellida > Haliotidae > Haliotis > Haliotis rubra. The sequence goes on from NW_025765259.1 coordinate 597,715, forward strand.
AGCGTCTCTGTAATATATATCTGGTGTAGATCTGTCATGATCAGAGGAGCATGATATAGAGACGCAGGACACGTGGGGGAACCAAACTCACACAAACCTAATAGACGTGGAACTCATTGGATACGCTTATCGTAATTGCTTTTTGATTTGTTATATGATTAATGACGAACGATATGCACTTGAGACTATCTATGACTGGCAGCACATCCCTCCCTGTCCAACAGGAGTATACGTGCCCATCAGATCTAGAGCAACTGCTGTCATATTATTAGTGTTATTACTATATTATGATTGTGTATCCAAACAAATGAAAGGATTGATATATTTAGAGGAGAACTGTACCCTGTCCCAATGAATGATCTTTGCTTTTCAACTACCATGACTTCAATATGTCAACACTGACGATTTTTCACATGAAAAAAGAAAAAACATGAATAATGAAGGCTGGTGATCTGACCAGTGGTCTAAGGAGAGGCCCATTCACGGACTGAATTCTCCGGTACCAAACCTGGTCCGATACTTGGTCAGCACATAGCGTGGGCTTTATCAATGCGGATTGCGTTATGTGGCCATCCCTGTAGGAGTCTCTCCACATTAAACAGGCTGTGGTAGACAGGGAGTGAGTGAATGAGTGCGTTAAAATAGGGAGTGAATTGCAAACAGAAGTCTTGCAGCTTCTTCTGGACTTAAACATCCAGTATGTCTACATGTCGTCTCATACGTGTCTCACAAAACGCACATTGTTGATGGTTCCAGTTAAGTCCCAGTGGTGCTCCATAAATAATTGTGAAATTAGTTGTATCAAGGATATGGAAATAAGCCTGTTAAATATACATCATATCAGATATATACACTAGACTAGTTAAACATACCCAATATCAAAGATCGACAATAGATCAGATAAAGTTACCCAGTAACAAAAATAGACTCAGGACGTGTTTAATATACCGCATATCAATTATTTCCATGTGACAAGTATGATACACTACATATCAATGATATGCTCCAGGCTAGTTAAATATACCTAATATCAAAGATCGTTAATAGACCCGTTAGACCAGCTCCGATAACTCAGGAGCAAAGATAGATGCTAGACATGTTTGATACATCTCATATCAAAGATAGACAAAAGACTTGATTGATATACATCATATCAAAGACATACAATAGACTAGTTTCAAATACATCATGTCAAAGACTGACTGAGTTTGGTTTTACGCCGCTTTTAGCAATATTCCAGCAACATCACGGCGGGGACACCAGAAATGGGCTGCACACATTGTACCCATGTGGGGATTCGCTTTAACCATTAGGCTACCCCACCGCCCCTCATGTCAAAGATATGCACCAGACTAGTTTAATATTCCTCGCATCAAATGCGTACAACAGATCAGTTTAATTAACCCAGTAACAAAGTTATGCATGTAATTAAATGCACCCTGATTAGAAAGCCACCTGTAAATCCCCTTCGGATCCCGTCAATGTGTGTGTGCGTGTTTGCATGTGTGTGTGTGTGTGTGTGCGTGCGTGAGTGTGCGTGCGTGTGCGTGTGAGTGTGTGACTTGCTTCACTGGGAAACCTACTGTTCATGTGGGTAGTTAAAGACGATCATCGAGTCACAGTTAATGGCTTGCAGACTAAATACGTCACAACGGAATTCCGTTTCCGGACACGTCAACACAACAGCACTGAAATATCTGGTAAAACAAACTTTTTGTTATCGTAGACTGTACCTGTCCTTGTGTTTCGCAAAGTCTTCACCGAAACCTGTCACAAGATTGCCGCTAGAGGGTCCAGTTTATTCCTTATACTCAACCTTCAATATAACGCAACCAGTACTGATACTACATGATGGCTAATGTTCTGACCTGGGGATATATTGAAGAAATAACTTTAAACCCAACAGAGAGGATTTCTACAAATAAACCTTTTAGTGATATCCTCTTCTCCGTGGAGAGATGACTTGCTGTTGCAAACGGATGTCAGTTTGAAAGGCATACTGACTACAAAACTGACATAATGGCTAATCTATGTCGAAAATAGCAAGGTGCAAGAGACTTAAGTGATTCCGTCCCTGCATATTTGATGTCGTCGGGGTGGGTATTTGATGTCGTCGGTGTCACTTTTCGTGTGGTTGCTCACATCCCTGTGGACATCAGAACGAGGGTCTCCGGATCCCTAACCTGCTGTGATGGTTACCACGTGTGACGAGGGAAGGCTGCTCCGTGATTTATATCACTCTAACTGAATATATGACTGCTTCAACTCGGAAACTAAGACAAAGGAGACGAGTGAGAATCAATTACAGGCAGGCGGAATACTCTGACTCGATTTCCTGTAATCTTAGAGATCAGCAGCGGTTAAACGACAGTAAGCGTACAGGGAGATAATGTAATAAAGCTGTAGAAAATACTTTGAAATCTGGACTTTGTAGACAACAATTGACATTACGTGATGGCAGATTCGATACTTTAGTATTAAATTATAGGAAGATGGTTTTAAAGAAGGCTGTTAAGGTATTGTTTGATACTTGACTATGTGCATAACCTCAGCCTGTTATACATCAACCTATGGCTCTATGTAAAGAGCTCCTATCTGTTATACAGCAGCCTCTGGCTCCATGTAAAGAAACGCGATCTGTCATATACCACAGCCTCTATCTATGTAAAGAAACGCGATCTGTTATACAACAGCCTCTGGCTCCATGTAAAGAAACGCGATCTGTCATATACCACAGCCTCTATCTATGTAAAGAGCTCATATCTGTTATACAGCAGCCTCTGGCTCCATGTAAAGAAACGCAATCTGTCATATACCACAGCCTCTATCTATGTAAAGAAACGCGATCTGTCATATACCACAGCCTCTATCTATGTAAAGAATACCCGATCTGTCATATACCACAGCCTCTATCTATGTAAAGAATACCCGATCTGTCATATACCACAGCCTCTATCTATGTAAAGAATACCCGATCTGCCTTCGTGGGGACTTATACCAATCTTAGCGCTGGGATGACTAGGTCGTGGAAGGGAACGACTTCCAACTGTCACTGTCACGTTCACGTAAAGTGGAATTACAGTAGAATTACCAAATATTCATACCGCAAACAGTTCAACCTCTGTATCAGACAATCTCTATGGATATTAGGGTGTAGTGAGAGATAATGCCAGTACGACATGCATGTCATTGGTATAATGGTATTTGTATAATGTTGTGGTGTTGACAGAACGTGTGTCGGGTATGTGTCGGGTATGTGTCGGGTATGTGCCGGGTATGTGTCGGGTATGTGTCGGGTATGTGTCGGGTGCGAGAAGAGCAGCTTGGTAAACTGAGTATTTCTACTTTATATTCTGCCCACAGCCCTGCGTTTGGCAAATGATGCAGCTGTAATTAGGAGAGACATTTGTAACAGGCAGAACATCGTGTACACACAGACCAGGAAGATACGTCACTCGTTAGTCTTGGAGGGGAATCAAATTTCACTCGGCAAACCAACTGATTCAAAGTTTAACTGTCTGCTTAAAGAAAATGTCAGCGTTTCATAAGTTGTGAAATTAGTTTGTATGTAGGCAGGGTATTGTGGCCGTGACCAGATGTTTGTATGTAGGCAGTGTATTGTGGCCGTGACAAAATGTTGCCCGTTGTCTCGATTGTTTGGTTTGGTACCTCCAGAGTTGGAGAGTAAACGGGTTCCTCGCCAGGAACACAGCCTTTCTTGGGTACAATTTGTGTAATGCTGAAGTCTGCAGTGCTGGGGAGTCTCCATATTCTCCTTAAGCTGTTGGTGGGTTCGACTTTGCAGCGCTTCCTGGGAGAAGTTCAGTTCGCTATCAGGGTTGCATCTTGAGGGGACTGATGATGAGGCGCAACCAGCCTGACTGTGCCAGGACCTCTGTGCTGGATTAATATATTTTAATGTGAAAATAATGACAAAGAAGAGACAAAACCTTTCCCATACTCTTGATGCGACAGAAGATGTTTAACAACCGCCATTGTCCTTCTGTAGGTTGATCCAATGCAGGTCGTGACCACAGAAATACCCCTATACAAAAAGCTCCCTTTTCCTAGCTTGCCCTAATATTTACTTCTTTTCACCCCAGACAGCAACAAAAACAAAAACATGTGACTCTTGGTCCTTAGTTAGTATCATAAAATAAGACGAACATGAAAGACGGCAACAGTCTTTCACTGACGGGCAATTATAGTGTCGGTGGGCATGCGGGAGCTTAATACCAGTGAGAGTGTTTTAATGTTATAGAGAGTTGGCCCGTGACTGGTGGGAGGCGATCAAGTGTCCCACAGAAGTCAAGGAGAAAATTCAACAGATATTAGCGCCGGCGAAGGCTATTAATATAACCTGATTAAATATACAGAAAGCCATCATCCCTCACAGGGAACACGGAGTTGAGAGCAGATCCTGGCGGGGAAAGCTCTGTATCCTACTGACCCGGAAGTAAGGTGTTTGTAGGGAAACACTTACAGATTGAACGTAATTGGGATGGATTGATCCTTTGAAGATTCGAGTGAAACGTTTTATTGTATTAGACGTATTTCAAGTACGGCTCCTCGGGGTTGTGAGATCAGGGTTTAAGTAGGATCACTACCATGGGGCCGGTGGTGGTGATTAGGAAGACTGTAGTTGATCGAGTAATTCTGATATTATTTCATTAATCCTACATATATGTATGTAGCTGTCAATCACCGCCGATATGCCTCCTCGTGGTAGTCTCGTTATTTCTGAAGTGTACATCGGTGTACCACAAATATATCATGAGCCGTTACAACTATGGGGCAAATGGCGGGGTTTAGCGAGCTGTTGTGAATTCGTCACTTTAATATAAAATATATTTAGAGGTAAGATCATTTATTTGTGGTAATGTATGTTGTTTAATGCCGACCTCGCCTACATGACGGCTTTGTGTAAATTAATCCAGTAAATGGATCAGACAATCCAGTGATCAATATTATGAACAACAATCCACGCCGTTTAGACACGATGACAGCTTCCGGTAACGTTACGGATCCCCACCGCTCGACCATCTCGGTCACCCGCTTCATCCAGCATACATTGGGGACCTATTCTACCCCTGGGATCCCCATCCAGTTAGAAACATTAACACATGAACCGGATCATTATGTCTGGAATGTCGTTTCTGAAAATTGCAAAGGTATCATTATGATTGCTATTTTAAAGTATTTTCACATTAGGAACGTGGTGTCATAATGTTGCTTTATTTACAGTACAACCAGAAAATATTGAGAATTTAAAGATTATAATTATTTATATTTTTCTCACTCATTACTCACGTATTAAATATGAATATTAGCAGAACATAACTCCAGATTTTGTCAAGTCACCATGGGCAGCAATGCAGGCTTCAATGCGGCAGGGCATACTACTGATCAAAGAAGTTAGAAAGTCGCGGTCCATGCTGTCCCAATATCGGACCACCTCTTCTTTCATTTCAGCAATATTTGTCAGAATTTTCTTATTGACACTTTCCTTCATAAGTCCCCAAACATTTTTAATTGGATTTAGGTCAGGGCTATAGCTTGGCCAATCTAATAATGTCATATTTGGGTCCGAAACCAGGCCTGTGAATGCTTTGAACAATGTTTTGGGTCGTTGTCCTGCTGGAAAATCCAAAACATTTCCATAGAACATGTGAGCAGATGGAAGTAAATGTCCCTCGAGAATATCTGTGTACCGCTCTCTGTTCATATTCCCTTCAAATACACAGAGGGGCGTTGCCGCTATCACAGATATGCCACCCCACACGTTAAATTTCGCACTGTACTTTGGGCGCTGATACAAAGGTTTTTCAGTTTGTTTGGTCCAGAATTTCAGTGTATTAGGAAACAGCCACACAGAACTTTCATCTGAGAAAATCACATTGTCCCAGTAAAATGTCTATGCTGTAAGCACCAGTTCAACCTTCGCTCCTTTTGTTCAGGTTTCAAGATCGGTGATGGAATTCCTCGACTTTTCTGCCAACCCATTGCATGCAGCTCAGTTCAAATTGCCTCCTTACAGACAGCCACAGTTATTCTATCAATCATATCCAGCCTTAAGTTTTCTAAACTCCTTCGTTTGTTTTTAGAAACAAGAATACCAAGCCGCCTCCTGTCACCGACAGTCAATTTTCTGGGCCTACCTGCGCCTCCCTGGTTCTCAATGCCATATCCGTTTGCAATATTTTTTAAAAACGCGATAAACAGTGGACAGAGGGATGCCTGTTCTACTTGCAATCACTTTATCTGATCTGATGTCCTTGTTATAATACTCTAAAATCAACTTCCTCTTCTCTAAATCATCCATACTGAGGATCACTGAAAATGTCGTCTGCTAGCAAGTAAACAAAGGGGGATAACTCTTACAAACTAATGAAAAGGATTAACGGAGTTGTCTCTCTTGAATGAACCCAAGCACTTGATAGCTGGTCAATGTTGTTTATACTAGAAATCCAATTAAACATATTCCTAAAATTCTCAATAATTTCTGGTCATACTATATATTGTTTGCCTTCAAGAAACGTGAATATCTCTTGCCAAATAGCATTTATTTGTACACATGATTATGCAAGATGTCTATAAGTTGCCATGAACAATTTCCATGTACATGTATAATGTATCGCTGGTTCTATTATTGAAATATACGGAGCCATTCAATTATTCGGCAAGGTTACGGTGTTCCAGCGATTTAGAATTCTTCTTAAGACCGATCGTGTGTATGTGGGTTCGAATCCCACGTTTCCCTTGATTTCCAGGTTCAGTATTTTACGGCAAGGTTTAGTTCCAGCCACAGTCTCCATGACCCGGTGACTTGACGGAATGTGTGTTGGTCAACTCTGAAGTTGATCATGTTATCAATTATTTGTTTTGAATGTCAAGAATGAATTAGTTACATGTGTGAATACACAATGTCATTTAGCGAAGTACATGTGGGGACATAGCTGCATGCGGTGTATAAAAAACAAACAAACAAACAAATAGACAAAACAAGGAGATTGTGACACGGGTCAAGGAACCCTTCAACCCATCTGCCCCAGTCTGTCCTGCAGATCCTTGAGAATATATGAAAATGAAATGAATTGGCAAATCTAGACTGGGCTCCTCTTGAATCATACTTATTGTTTTTGTAACAAAAGGCTGACTATGCTTCTTTGACTAAATTCATGTCTGCGTGTTCTGGTGGGCAGAGAACATATCAAGACCATTTGTTAACCTTCATAACGTCACACTTATATAATAACATAAAAAATCATATCTTTAACTGCGACGTTCATTGTGGAGAATAAAATACTATGATAACCCTGTCACACCGATAGCAGCGGTCGTGATCGACGTGAGAAAAAACTCCATGAAATTAACACAGAAAGTGCATGTCAATCACCCCAGGTGCGTCTCAAGTTGAGGGACAATATAACGTGTATGGTCAGCGTCACCGTCATTTAGCAGTGTTACGGCAAGGCTTGGTGTATTCTTAAGCTTTTAAATCATGTATATATACTGCTTGGTAGTCACTGGGTTTATAGCGGGTCTCTTCATACAAGTCAATTGATTTTATTTAAGACCGGGATATAACGACTTGCCCTGATGTGTAAAACCGACATCAATGTCGATTCCAAATCAAGACCCCAGTGACAGGATGGCCTGTATTCTTGTTTTTCGCCGATATTCCGTTGGCTGATTAAACACCAATGTGTAAATGTGACCAGATCTAGAGCCACCAATCAGCTGATTGGTTAACCTGGGATAGGTTTTATGAACTAATTCGACATTATGCACGTGGAGGAACACTGTGAAGCGAGAAGGGACCTATCACTGCCACTATGTCCACATAAAATTACAGTGTCAGTATGATTGATCAAATTTAGGTGTTATTGAAACAAAGTTTAATTCTCCAAACGTGCAACATAAAAATATTTTCTTTGCCCTAAGATCACTTTCTGACATTTCCTCAAATCTCTCACATATGGAACTGCGTTAAGCTGGTTTGATTGGGAAACTATTTTCTAGAAACGAATAATAATCATAAAATCATCTGAAGTTAATAAGAGTTTTATAAAATAAAAAATAAAATCGAAATCTAAAAATATTGGAGTTATTAATACAGAATTTTCACAGATCAAAATAACACACGGCTGTTATGTGAGAGAGTGAGTAGTGAATATAGAACCAGTTGTATTGACGAGGTTGTCTAAGCGTGTATATCGAACGTATTGATACACTGCGTGATGTGTACACAAGTACAACACACGGGAAGATGAAAGTGTTGTTTGTTTTGTGTTGTATTGAGTGATGTATTACCTGCTGAGCCCAGGGCTCACAATGAAGTGTATCACGTTTCAAACAACAGGCGCCAGTTATCGGTATCAGTGTCCTCGGTGTGAACCCATGGTTACTCTGCTTCCACGTACTGTGAGTCCTTTTATCGTAATTGTGTTATAAATGTAACAATTATACACATAATAATTAAACCGTATGTCACTACTGCTACTACTACTACTACTACTACTACTACTACTACTACTACTACTACTACTACTACTACTACTACTACTACTACTACTACTGACCCGTGAAGGTCCGGGATAGAATTGATCTTCAGTAACCCATGCTTGTCGTAAGAGGGGACTAACGGGATCGGTGGTAAGGCTCGCTGACTTGGTTGACACATGTCATCGGTTCCCAAGTGCGGAGATCGATGCTCATGCTGTTGATCACTGGATTGTCTGGTCCAATCCTGATTATTTACAGACCGCCGCCATACAGCTCGAACATTGCTGAGTGCGGCGTAAAACTACTCACTACTACTACTACTACTACTACTACTACTACTACTACTACTACTACTACTACTACTACTACTACTACTACTACTACTACTACTACTACTACTACTACTACTACTGCTACTACTACTACTTCTACTACTACCACCACCACCACCACCATCACCATCACCATTACTTATCCGTTTCGATCCGGGGTAGAATGATCTTCAGTAACCCATGCTTGTTGTAAGAGGCGACTAAGGGGATCGGGTGGTAAGGCTCGCTGACTTGGTTGACACATGTCATCGTAGTGCGTAGATCGATAACCATTCTGTCAAACACTGGATTGTCTGGTCCAAACTCGATTATTTCCAGACTGTCGTCATATAACTGTATATTGCTGAATGTGGCGTGAAACAACATTCATTGTGTTACCCTCAACCAGTATAGAGTACTACTGGCCTGTGTCCACAGTACTTCCTGCACTCAGTGCATTAATACCAAAGTTAGCTTCTGACGTGGTGACGTGGGGAGAGACGCACACAGACATTTTGCTGAAGCCCTGACACAACAAAGAATATGTAGCCTGACATTGTCCGAAGGGAACGTGAATACACGCAGGATCCCCTTCCACACAGACACAGCCACAGGCGGTAAAGACGTTCACACAACGTTCACACAAACACCGGCGGTTAAGACGTTCACACAACGTTCACACAAACATCGGCGGTTAAGACGTTCACACAAGCGTTCACACAAACATCGGCGGTTAAGACGTTCACTGTTCACACAAACATCGGCGGTTAAGACGTTCACTGTTCACACAAACACCGGCGGTTAAGACGTTCACTGTTCACACAAACACCGGCGGTTAAGACGTTCACACAACGTAAACACAAACACCGGCGGTTAAGACGTTCACACAACGTTCACACAAACACCGGCGGTTAAGACGTTCACACAGCGTTCACACAAACACCGGCGGTTAAGACGTTCACTGTTCACACAAACACCGGCGGTTAAGACGTTCACTGTTCACACAAACACAGAATCAATGTCCAAGCTGGAGTGTTCCCAGGTGGTCAGTCACCAGCTCCGGCACAGTCATCATGTATGTGTCTGTGTGGGCCACCGATGGGGCAGGACACTGTTTAGAGAATACCTGGTATCTACCCACTGCAGACAAATACATAGGTCGAAATACATGCACAATCACTCAGCCAAGATACCGAGACAACGTCGTGTACTTTACATGGTGAAATAGGTCTTGAATGTGAACCTGATCGTCTATCCCATTTGAATGTCTTTTGTAGTCTAGGAATACCAGTGATAGCGTGTGTTTATAGACAAGATTTACTTGCATCTAACAATGTTCGAATCCAGGGAGCTCTTTGTTATACATGTTTGCAATCATGAACATACGGGCCACCGACTACCCCTTGGTGTTCAAGAACCTTACTGACATCAAATCATGGGGAAATGTTCAGAAATTGTATGCATGAATTTGCATACATGAAGACAATGAACACTTGACAATCTGAACATTAAATGTATTTCTAACAAAGTAAGTAGGGTATGGGTTACAGTATCTTCAGTTAAATACACAATGCCATTCAGAAAGTGGTCAAATATAATATGTGTTATATTTGGGATTACACTTTTTCACTAAAGTACAGGTTCTAGTACATTTGTTCCGTTGAATCCCATTGGGGATTCGAACCCACACTGTCAGGGTCAGGTAGCTAATCGCCAGCACACAAGGTCAGTCATCTAACCCACTCAGCTATCGCGTCTTCCACAAAAAATGAAGAACTAGACTACCATTTGTCTGGAGTATAAAGTAGAGGGTGATGGTTCTTTGCCATTAGTGGACACACCGGCCACTGACTGTACAGTCAGTCTGGAGTCAGCACCAGTGGACACATCGGCCACTGACTGTACAGTCAGTGTTGAGTCAGCACCAGTGGACACATCGGCCACTGACTGTGCAGTCAGTCTGGAGTCAGCACCAGTGGACACATCGGCCACTGACTGTACAGTCAGTCAGTTGAGTCAGCACCAGTTGACACATCGGCACTGACTGACTGTACAGTCAGTCTTGAGTCAGCACCAGTGGACACATCGGCCACTGACTGTACAGTCAGTCTGGAGTCAGCACCAGTGGACACATCGGCCACTGACTGTACAGTCAGTCTGGAGTCAGCACCAGTGGACACATCGGCCACTGACTGTACAGTCAGTCTGGAGTCAGCACCAGTGGACACATCGGCCACTGACTGTACAGTCAGTCTGTAGTCAGCACCAGTGGACACATCGGCCACTGACTGTACAATCAGTCTGGAGTCAGCACCAGTGGACACATCGGCCACTGACTGTACAGTCAGTCTGGAGTCAGCACCAGTTGACACATCGGCCAGTGGACTGACTGTACAGTCAGTCTGTAGTCAGCACCAGTGGACACATCGGCCACTGACTGTACAGTCAGTCTTGAGTCAGCACCAGTGGACACATCGGCCACTGACTGTACAGTCAGTCTTGAGTCAGCACCAGTTGACACATCGGCCACTGACTGTACAGTCAGTCTGTAGTCAGCACCAGTGGACACATCGGCCACTGACTGTACAGTCAGTCTGTAGTCAGCACCAGTGGACATCGGCCACTGACTGTACAGTCAGTCTGGAGTCAGCACCAGTGGACACATCGGCCACTGACTGTACAGTCAGTCTGGAGTCAGCACCAGTGGACACATCGGCCACTGACTGTACAGTCAGTCTGGAGTCAGCACCAGTGGACACATCGGCCACTGACTGTACAGTCAGTCTGGAGTCAGCACCAGTTGACACATCGGCCACTGACTGTACAGTCAGTCTTGAGTCAGCACCAGTGGACACATCGGCCACTGACTGTACAGTCAGTCTGTAGTCAGCACCAGTGGACACGCTTGGAACTGACTGTACAGTCAGTCTGGAGTCAGCACCAGTGGACATGCTTGGAACTGACCGTACTGTCAGGCCAGCCTTGATCGTCGCAGATTTGCAACATAATAAATCACGAGGCAGCCTTATTCTATCTTTGATGATGATGTGACCAAACAGTGCCTTAAGTATGTTCCAATTAAACCCGGGAGACCTGTGGTAGAGTTGATATACAGTCAATTTGACTCCGACACTCACTGTAACACTAATCAATATTTGCAGGTACCTGCTCACCTGTAGTAAATCCGCCATCACCAGGTGGCGCACCGTCCACGTCACTGTAAGCTCCTTTAGCCTCAACTCACTAAGTCAGAAACACAAAAATGCTGTACATTTAGAAACAATTTAAAAACATCGCAATTTTAACATTTCAGCGGCGTGTTCTACCTCCAGCTGCATCTTGCTGTCTCTCGGATGCACTAATTCTCTCGTTCACAGTCTGTATTTCTTATTCGCACACACGAGCTTGCACGCACACAAAATAATTCTGTCTCTTTGATACAATGTATGTCATGCACTCGCACACAAAGATCCCCAGACACACAGGCGCACACCGTACTTCTGTCTCTCCGATATACTATCTTCCTGTCGTCCAGTTAACATTTTACAAGGCGTAACAGTACACTGAAACAAAACATTGTTTGATAAGTCACAGGAATATAATCAATTTCTTCAGAAGATGGTTTCACTTCTAGTGTTTTCTCATGGAGACTGTAGTGGGGACAACACTCCGTATTAGTTGATACAAGCTAGCTCGGCATCTGTCGTCTTGGTTTCGTTGGTCTTCAAAAAACTCCTACAGGGCTCAATGGTTCACAGCTGCTGCTGTCTGGGTTGGAGGCCTCACCTGGCGCACATCCTCGGTCATCTAGGGTATTATATGTCCATGCTGTTTCCTTACCTTGATCTCCCAAAGGTATGTCACTGCACGCCGTGATTGACGTCCTCCCGTCGGCCACGTAGGGCCCAGAAAAGACCGTTTCTCGAATGTTGTGTCAACAACGTTACATCATACAAGGCCTCACCTTAAAATATTTTGACTTGTACTGTATGTTTTCCATGATAACAAACGTTCTCTGCGTGTGTTTTGGCACGGGTATTACCTGAAGGGCAGGATATGCTCACCTTTCCGTAAACACCAGGTACCATCAGTATCTCATAGTGATTCATAAACACTAGGTATCATCAATATCTTAAAGTGATTCATAAACACCAGGTACAATCACTTTCTTATAGTGATTCATAAACACCAGGTATCATCACTTTCTTATAGTGATTCATAAACACTAGGTATCATCACTTTCCTATAGTGATTCATAAACACCAGGTACAATCACTATCTTATAGTGATTCATAAACACCAGGTACAATCACTATCTTAAAGTGATTCAAAAACACAAGGTATCATCACTTTCTTATAGTGATTCATAAACACAAGGTACAATCACTATCTTATAGTGATTCATAAACACTAGGTATCATCACTATCTTATAGTGATTCATAAACACCAGGTATCATCACTTTCTTATAGTGATTCATAAACACCAGGTATCATCACTTTCTTATAGTGATTCATAAACACAAGGGATCATCACTATCTTATTATGATTCATAAACACCAGGTATCATCACTATCTTATAATGATTCATAAACACCAGGTATCATCAATATCTTATAGTGATTCAAAAACATCAGGTATCGTCACTATCTTATAGTGATTCATAAACACCAGGTATCTTATTATGATTCATCACTCATCTTATTATGATTCATAAACACCAGGTATCATCACTTTCTTACCAGGTATGATTCATAAACACTAGGTATCATCATCACTGATTCTTATAATGATTCATAAGTGACCAGGTATCATCACATCATCACTATCTTATTATGATTCATAAACACCAGGTATCATCACTTTCTTATAATGATTCATAAACACCAGGTATCATCACTTTCTTATAGTGATTCATAAACACCAGGTATCATCACTATCTTATAATGATTCATAAACACCAGGTATCATCACTATCTTATAATGATTCATAAACACCAGGTATCATCACTATCTTATAGTGATTCATAAACACCAGGTATCGTCACTATCTTATAGTGATTCATTAACACCAGGTACCATCACTTTCTTATAGTGATTCATAAACACTAGGTATCATCACTATCTTATAGTGATTCATAAACACAAGGTATCATCACTATCTTATAATGATTCATAAACACCAGGTATCATCACTATCTTATAATGATTCATAAACGCAAGGTATCATCACTTTCTTATGGTGATTCATAAACACCAGGCATCATCAGTATCTTATAATGATTCATAAACACAAGGTATCATCACTATCTTATAATGATTCATAAACACCAGGTATCTTCACTATCTAATAATGATCCATAAACGCAAGGTATCATCACTTTCTTATAGTGATTCATAAACACCAGGTATCATCACTTTCTTATAGTGATTCATAAACACCAGGTATCATCAGTATCTTATAATGATTCATAAACACCAGGTACCATCACTATCTTATGATTCATAAACACCAGGTATCATCACTTTCTTATAGTGATTCATAAACACCAGGTATCATCACTATCTGATAATGATTCATAAACACAAGGTACCATCACTTTATTATAATGAATCATAAACACCAGCTATCATCACTTTCTTATTGTGATTCATAAACACGAGCTCTTGATTTAGTCGAAACTATTTCAACTCTTATCAAGAAATCTTATCAACTGATTCCTTATGAACATGGATAAGGTTTTGCCGTTTCTGGTTGCAAGACCACTCATTTCCGGTTGAACTAAGAACATGGCGGGTGCACGTGTCTGCTGGAGTTCATGGCAAGATCATCATGGCAAGCTAGTGTGACTCTCCTTCTCAACATGACAGTGTGACTGTATCTGAACTCTATTTTCTATTGATCTTCACCTTGTCTGGCCCATGTGGAATGTTTCATCTCTCTTGGATCTTCAGCAAAGGTAGATATACGTGTAGAGAGAAACTAGCCCCAGTCCGATCAAATTGTCACCTCTCTTGGCTCTTGTGTACAGGGCGAATAGAAACTAGTAATGTGTCTTTTGTTACCCAAGCACACTAGTCGACATACATGAGGGGGTTAAATCACGTTATATCACAGTGAGGCTAATTATGTCATATTTGATACCACCTACTTTACACTAATGCTTTATGTTTGTGATCACAATGATCCTGGAGATTAAGGTGTCAGGTGTTTATATCTCGACATTCAAGACGCGTCAGTGGCAAGTAGGTTAGCGTCTGGTCTGGTGGTCTGCTACCTGCTGTAGACAGGGTAGGTGGGACATTGAAGGGCAAGAGACACAGATAGACGTAACTTTCAACATTGCCACAAGCCTAGACTAAGGCTTAGTCTCTGAATATATATAATTTTGATAGTAACAAACAAGCCCATTTATATTGAAAAGGAGCCCTAGGGAGACCAGAGATTCAGAACCTGAGGAAATCTAGACTTGCTATATTTAGGGCTTTAGCACTGCAGATTGGGCTTGGCAGTAGGGAAATTAATGTGGTTCAGGGACTGTGAGACAGACTACCACAAGCCTTGCCAAGTATATACCACAACTGTTTGCAACTGACGTGAGTTGACACACACTTGATCACTTAGCGCGGCAACCACAGTAGCTCCTTGTGAATCATGACCAAGGTATAGACATTGTCAGATGAATGGACGATGAGAGCGTGATGGAGATGTGCAGGGTTGCCGGTCAAGTGGTCAGTCGTTGGACGAGGATTGCGGGGGGAGTCAAGATGGACAGGAATCAGATTATCCGGCGTTTGATGTTCGATCTATGTTGCACAACGTCAGAGCCGTCAAGAGCCTGATGATCCTCTCAGTAACGGTGAGAGGGCTAATAGCAACTATCCCCTACTTGAAGGCCAGCATTTAGTTGAGCCATAATACCAGCTGGAACTGAAGTATGTAATATTGGATATGCTGTAGTGGGGTTCTTTCCGCGTCTGTGGGAATTCAACCATCCCCTGTTTTAAGTGTATGTCAGGTTTCATGCATGCCTTGGTCTATCGTGGTGTGGCTTCCAGCAGCCCTTGGACCAGGGTATGGATGCCCTGGTTTATAATTGTAGGGATTCATATACTCCTTTGTTCATCGTGCTAGGTATTAGCACATTTTTTATTTGAGCGTATGTTTGTGTTCATGCATCCTTTGTATTACCATATGTGGGATTGCATGCATCCTGTATATCAGTATCCGTGGGAATGAGTGCATCCTTCGTATCAGCCTTTACGATGATGCATGAATCCTTTGTATCAGCATAGGGGGGATGCATGCATCCTTTTTTTCAACGTATGAAATGCAAGGCATGCTGTTCGTTTGTACTGTGCGGAGCATGTATAAAGATAGCTGACATGATGAAAGGCGCATTTCCTTCTGCCCATGTAGTCCCCTCCTCGAGAACTATCTCAAGTTTAGTTATCTCTTGAGAATGTCTTAATTCAACAAAATACTCTGCAAAATAGCTGGTCCTGCTTTCTGATCACTCATTTAAAGTGCCCAGTGTTCCTGTTGAAATGCCCCTTTCCAGCAAGCATAGCAGCTGCTACCTCTATCATCTCGGCCCTCAACACCAGCCTCCTCACAGGACTCGCCCAGCTCTTATACCAAGTTTGGGAATCAATGATTTTAATCTTTTACATTCTAGGGAATCAATTGTGGATTGTGGACAATGTTTATCCCTGCTACTTGTGAGGAAGTAGTTGCTTTTGGGAGTAGTGCGATCATAGATGAAATGTTCCTGCCTTTCTTTGAGTATACCGAGAAGCAACCACGAGCTTTCAAGGGCCCTGTGAAGCAGAATGACAAAAAGGACAGCTGTGAGAGTCCTTTAGACAATAATATGCTCAATAACTATGCTCTACTATAACATAATGAAAGTGTCACCATTATAGATTATCCGTTAATAGAAGGTGACATTCACAACGACAAGAATCTATAGCTATTATGGTGTATCTCCCGTATAGCAATGGATGCCATTTAAATAATATGGAGAAGAAATGTGTTGATATTTATCTCAGTAGATGTTCTTATTGTAAACAATCATTTAACCTTTTGTTATTCTGATATGGATTAGGAAACATGAGATGTTGTCGACATCAGAGTCTATATCGGGAAATTCCAAGTCCACAGTTATGAACTTTAGTGTTATGTTGCAGGCGTAAAAACATCAAAGGTATGTTTGATCTAACTCGCTTCCTGCCATAGGCATTACAGCTTTTTAAAACATATTTTGGCGATGATACCATTAAAGTTATTCCGCCTCTGTGATGTGCGAACAGAGACTACCCGCTCATTTCTTCTCATCTCCTGTGGTATTGATAACTTTGTCTATACTAATATCTAACAATGCTACTAGTAGTCATATGCCGTATATACATGAATTTGCAGAAAGCTAAAGTTGACTTTGGATGACGTGAGTGAGTAGAGTGTGACGCTACTTTACAGTATATCAGTGAGATGAGCTTCCAGAGTAACAACGGGGGTGCAGGACAGTTACCCTCGTGCCTCCTGGATTAGTAGAAGCATCCCGAGACACCCCACGTGTCTCCTGGATTAGTAGAAGCCTCCTGGGATACCCCACGTGTCACCTGGATGAGTGGAAACATCCTGGGATATCCCACGTGTTCCCTGAGATTGTTAATAATCTCTATATAAAGGCGATAAAGCTTACAAAAACGAGTTGAAAAGGATGTAAGTTGAGAATCTCTGTATAAAGGCGACATAGCTTACAACAAACGATTTGACACATGTCATCGGTTCCCAATTGTGCAGATCGATGCTCATGTTGTTGATCACTGCATTGTTTGGTCCAGACTCGGTTATTTACAGACCGCCGCCATATAGCTGGAATATTGCTGAGTGTGGCATAAAACTAAACTCACTCACTCAAAAATAAAAAACGTCATCAGTGTAACGCGCGAACACTCGAGGCCCCCATGTAACCCCCAACGTTATCAAATATAACTTTGCTCAAAGACTAGGATAGACTTTTAACTACTGAACCACCTGGGATTGGAAGGGTAGATGTATTTTTGTGAGAAATATTTGAGACCATAGTCCATGTCATACTGCGTTTCACCGATACACTGTGAATAATACACATATATCAATACAATGCTAACCACTGACTGATACACCCAGGATAATATCCACTGACTGATACACCCAGGATAATATCCACTGACTGATACACCCAGGATAATATCCACTGACTGATGCACCCAGGATAATATCCCCTGACTGATACACCCAGGATAATATCCACTGACTGATACACCCAGGATAATATCCACTGACTCATACACCCAGGATAATATCCACTGACTCATACACCCAGGATAATATCCACTGACTCATACACCCAGGATAATATCCACTGACTCATACACCCAGGATAATATCCACTGATACACCCAGGATAATACACCCAGGATAATATCCCTGACTCATACACCCAGGATAATATCCACTGACTGATACACCCAGGATAATATCCACTGACTGATATCCACATCCAGGATAATATCCACTGACTGATACACCCAGGATAATATCCACTGACTGATACACCCAGGATAATATACCCCCGGACTGATACACCCAGGATAATATCCACTGACTGATACACCCAGGATAATATCCACTGACTGATACACCCAGGATAATATCCACTGACTCATACACCCAGGATAATATCCACTGACTGATACACCCAGGATAATATCACCCTGACTGACTGATACACCCAGGATAATATCCACTGACTCATACACCCAGGATAATATATGACATACACCCAGGATAATATCCACTGGCTCATACACCCAGGATAATGATCCATCCTGACTGATACACCCAGGATAATATCCACTGACTGATACACCCAGGATAATATCCACTGACTGATACACCCAGGATAATATCCACTGACTGATACACCCAGGATAATATCCACTGATACACCAGGATATCCCACTGACTGATACACCCAGGATAATATCCACTGACTAATACCCAGGATAATATCCACTGACTGATACACCCAGGATAATATCCTGACTACACCCAGGGCTCATACACCCAGGATAATATCCACTGATACACCCAGGATAATATCCACTGATACACCCAGGATAATATCCACTGACTGATACACCCAGGATAATATCCACTGACTCATACACTCCAGGATAATATCCCTGACCTGAGCATACCAGGATAATACCATACACCCAGGATAATATCCACTGACTGATACACCCAGGATAATATCCACTGACCCAGGATAATATCCAGGATAATATCCAGGACTGACTGATACACCCAGGATAATATCCACTGACTGATACACCCAGGATAATATCCACTGACTGATACACCCAGGATAATATCCACTGACTCCCTGACGGATACACCCAGGATAATATCCCCTGACTGATACACCCAGGATAATATCCACTGACTGATACACCCAGGATAATATCCACTGACTGATGCACCCAGGATAATATCCACTGACTGATACACCCAGGATAATATCCACTGACTCATACACCCAGGATAATATCCACTGACTGATACACCCAGGATAATATCCACTGACTGATACACCCAGGATAATATCCACTGACTGATACACCCAGGATAATATCCCCTGACTGATACACCCAGGATAATATCACGATTGATGCACCCAGGATAATATCCACTGACTCTGACTGATACACCCAGGATAATATCCACTGACTGATACACCCAGGATAATATCCACTGACTGATACACCCAGGATAATATCCACTGACTGATACACCCAGGATAATATCCACGGATACACCCAGGATAATATCCACTGACTGATACACCCAGGATAATATCCACTGACTGATACACCCAGGATAATATACACCCAGGATAATATCCACTGACTGATACACCAGGATAATATTCTGGACTGACTCATACACCCAGGATAATATCCACTGACTGATACACCCAGGATAATATCCACTGACTCATACACCCAGGATAATATCCCCACTGATACACCCAGGATAATATCCACTGACTGATACACCCAGGATAATATCCCTGACTGATACACCCAGGATAATACCCAGGATAATATCCTGACTGATACACTGATAATATCCACTGACTCGATACACCCAGGATAATATCCACTGACTGATACACCCAGGATAATATCCACTGACTGATACACCCAGGATAATATCCACTGACTGATACACCCAGGATAATATCCCCTGACTGATGCACCCAGGATAATATCCACTGACTGATACACCCAGGATAATATCCCTGACTGATACACCCAGGATAATATCCACTGACTGATACACCCAGGATAATATCCACTGACTCATACACCCAGGATAATATCCACTGACTCATACACCCAGGATAATATCCCTGACTCATACACCCAGGATAATATCCACTGACTGATACACCCAGGATAATATCCACTGACTGATACACCCAGGATAATATCCCCTGACTGATACACCCAGGATAATATCCACTGACTGATACACCCAGGATAATATCCTGACTGATACACCCAGGATAATATCCACTGACTGATACACCCAGGATAATATCCAGGATAATATCCTGACTGATACACCCAGGATAATATCCCTGACTGATACACCCAGGATAATATCCACTGACTGATACACCCAGGATAATATCCACTGATACACCCAGGATAATATCCACTGACTGATACACCCAGGATAATATCCACTGACTGATACACCCAGGATAATATCTGACTGATACACCCAGGATAATATCCACTGACTGATACACCCAGGATAATATCCCCTGACTGATGCATCTAGGATAATATCCACTGACTGATACACCCAAGATAATATCCACTGACTGATACACCCAGGATAATATCCACTGACTGATACACCCAGGATAATATCCACTGACTGATACACCCAGGATAATATCCACCGACTCATACACCCAGGATAATTTCCACTGATACACCCAGGATAATATCCCCGGACTGATACACCCAGGATAATATCCCCTGACGGATACACCCAGGATAATATCCACTGACTGATACACCCAGGATAATATCCAAAGACTGATACACCCAGGATAATATCCACTGACTGCTACACTCCCCATCAAGACTCACTAGTGTAAATGTAGCCACTTACTTCAGTCAACTGATCTAAAGTAGATTAAGCAAAATATTCTTTACAGTTTAAAGGTACTGTTTACACATGAACTGATGTATCTTAAAACAGATTCGTAACGTTGAAAAGATTAATAAATTCAATAAGTTCAATAAATGTTGAAACTCAGTGAAAAGTGGTGAATTCTTAACAAAATTTCATACCAAAACGCAGCTGTTCACATACACGATATTTGCACATGCTATTCAGCAATTTGATACATGATCCTCGTGCAATGCATCTGCATAAGGTTTGCAGTTGGTTCCCCCAAGTAGGTGGACACATTCATCTTCGACGTAACCCTATATATATACATACATAACATACAGTGAGTGTTTTAAGTGAGTCTAAACTTTTGATGGGTAGTATATATTTGTTTGTAATCGAAAGTAGACGCCGAACAAATGTTTCAACCAACACGAATATTTCCAGGATTTTCATCATGTCCAACGAACAATTTGCGATTCACAACCTGAAGATCAAGTACCATACACATATTGGACACATTTTTGAACGAAAACCGCACATACTGTTCAGTGAATGTCGTTAAGATGTTGTGCAGTGATATGATCAGTTGACGAACACGTGGATACCGAGATCCACAGTACCGGTCGCGGGAGGCGTGGATAGTTACTTGGGGATCAATAACGTTTCCTCACTGGATTGTATGGTCCAGGCTTGATTATTAACTGTAATAAGGATTAAATATTGCTGCAAGCGCGCACACACAAACACACGCACGCACGCACGCACGCACACACACACACATACACATACGCTCATATGCACATACGCACATGCACATACTGGCCACACAGAAGCACATATAAGCGTTCTTTATCCTATCTGGAATGAGAATATGGACTTATCGCCGCCTAGGTTCTGTGGTGGTGGTGGCATGTAAAACCGATGCTATTCTGTGACAGTCATTTCACGAGTAGCTCTATCCTGTTCAGTCGCCGTGCATCGCCCACAGAGAGGAATCGGTCATTGTAACGCCTAATTCTACAAGCCTAATCCAACGTAAGATTATCTCTTTCGTTCTAACTGTTGAATGAAGTATTCACTGCTTGGCAGATCAGTGCAATTTATTAATGAACTGACGGCTCCATCTGAGACCCTGGTGCACTGGACACGGATATGGAGGTTTTCGGGGTGGTCAGCTCGGTCAGGTCGGACAGCTGTGTCATAGCTGAATCAACGTAGGAGATAGTTACACTCAGAATTGTCTGCATACACTCGGATATCTAGGGGTTACAACTGACGTATTGCTACTATGCCCTGCAATTCTATGTGCAAAGTTTCGTACTTAGGCGTGCTGGGAAATGCTGCTCACATCCTCCAGAACTAGACTGTCCAGGTTATAAGCAGGCACGCACCGACGCACGCACGCACACACACACACACACACACACACACACACACACACACACACACACACACACACACACACACGCACGCACGCACGCACGCACGCACGCACGCACGCACGCACGCACGCACGCACGCACGCACACACAACGAAACTTGAATTCTGGCGAGTAGGACATGGTGCTGAGAGCCTACGTCATATAAGACAACCACAGCAGGGGTGTAACTGATATCTATGAAAAACAGGAAAGTAACGCCTAGAGGTGCTTGAGTTCCATATATTTTCCCTATGATGATCTACCGCTAGTAGATCAGTATTCAGTCAGTAGGTATAACGTTCCTCCCACAGGCACGGGTCTGGTCTTTACAGGGACACTAGACATCTGGACAGGCACAGCACTCACATGTGTGTGGTAACATTGGGAGTGATGTCAGTCAGTGAACCACCGCTGTGCCGTGACTGAGTAGCGTTTGTGTGGGTCGCCTTTGCAATTGTGTTCTATTTGGTGGAGTGGGAAGAGAAGAGGGCCGTGGGGACATTGTGACGGGGACTAAACCCTGGCGAGGGAATAGTGAGATGGATAAACAGGGAGAGGCGAGAGGCGAGGAGTTGGGGGCATGGGGGTCGGTAGAGAGGGGGCGAGGAGCGATGGGGTGAGGGGTTGAATGAGGAGCGAGGGGGCGAGAAACGAGGGGTGAGCAGCGAGGGGTAAGAATCATCCACCGCCTCTGAAACCATCTCCGCCATACAGCTGAAGCAGTGGTAAAGATGGCGTTAAACAATTGTCTCAGTAAAATGACTAAAAGCCGACAATACCGATTACTACGATACACAATGCACATGGTTCTGGTTTGGCAGTTCTTCAAGAAAACGGATGCCATTGAAACAGACCCACAGGCATATCCCAGTGATAGCCCCAATGGTGCTGAACTGATTGGATATATAAATATGTCAATGTAACACCCGCACTTATACCAATGCATGAGTGTATTGTGTCTGTTGACTTTCTCAATACAGAATACAGAATACCCATAGTAGGTGACTGTTTAAAGATGTATTGTTACTAAACTGTTGATTCTGACGTTGTGAAACATGCCACGCATGTAGCAGCACCGGTAACTTCCGGGATATTCTGTATTCCTCCTCCACACGTAAATGATTTGTACCAAGAGAGCTGATGGGAATATGTCAATACCCTGTATCTATACACGTCTACTGCTCCATGTGGCCGTCACTATCAACCAAGGCTCTGTGGGCTCTACGTTGGCTGTCTTCCACTTCCTGCTGCACTGATGACATGGAAAACTTTCATGGTCAGAATGATAACTAGTGGTTAACTGGCGTCCTAATGATAACTAGTGGGTAAATAGGCGTCCTAATGATAACTTGTTGGTAAATAGGCGTCCTAATGATAACTAGTGGGTGAATTGGCGTCCTAATGATAACTAGTGAGTGAATTGGCGTCCTAATGATAACTAGTGGGTGAATTGGCGTCCTAATGATAACTAGTGGGTAAATAGGCGTCACTTCAAACCTGACAGTCGTGTTCGAAGCCCCACTGTTGCACCATTCATGAACCAGCTGGTGGTGCTCTCACCGTAAAAAGCCTCGAATATTGCTGAAAGCAGCGTTTAGTTCAGCTTATGTTTGGAGTCCAACCTTGCCATGAGGAATCGCCATAGAACGCTGTTCAAAGCAGCTGTCCCACCCCAAAATCCTCCTCCCCTCCATCAGTCTACTGGTACCTTAACAATCCGCATGTATGTTACCTCGTCTGTCATTAGCTAACCCCCGGGGACCGAGGTCAGACAGTACAGCGGTTGGTCAAGTGTTTCCGGAAAGTTTGCTGCCGCCATAACGTGTTTCATGTGACTGACACATTAGTGAGCCTTAAGGGACAGCGTTTATGTGATCTATGCAAATCTATGTGGCTATCGGTGCTATTGAATGGTAGTAAAGTAACCATTCATGCGCCACAAGGACGGTACAGTACTCTCACCATTGATCCGGCGACTATAAGGCTTCTTCTGTTATTTTACAGCCATGATGTGTCACGGGGCGTCCTATGAGAGAGTGCTGCTTGTCCTTGGCTTGGTCCTAGTTGCTGTGTCATGTGTCGCACAGTCCAGGAAAATAGACTGCACGTAAGTAGACGGACATGGTGTAATAATATACAGGAAGTAATGGCTCGCATTGCAGATAACTACTGTGTAAAAAACGTAATAATTTGAAATAATAGGAAATATGTTTCAAAATCCTTTCTCTGATTCACGATTGTTTTTGCTTTTGAGTATGAAAATATCATTTGAATCATTTTAATACATAATGTAAGCAGAAAATCGTTTCCACTCTGCAACTCGAGTGAGTGAGTGAGTTAAGGGAGAGCAACTGTGGGAGTGATTGGTGTGTAGTGAGGTGGAGAGGGTGTGCGTGCGTTGTGGGTAGTGTGTGTGTGTGTGTGTAACGTATTGTTAATAGTCCCTGTAGACATATCAATACGTGTTAAGAAGATATCATTTACTCAGCTTCACCATCAACTGATAAATGTCACCTTTCCTCGTACTATTTTCCACACAACCACATATAAGTTCTGTAAGTCACAGGTGAACGACAATCAGTCTTCACAAGAGTACAATGACACTAGTTTTCAATCATAACTGATGGAGTTACTTATATTTCTTTGACAATAAAAACCTGTCCCACACACGATAGTATGTTGAAATGTCAGCTGGGTAACACAGCTATACCACCAGACAGTTCCGTCAATCTAATTACTGAATGTATCATGATTAGTTTCATCCTCGACATTAGCAGTGCCGAGTGACCCAGTATCGATGTTTGTAGTGCAGCCTTCACACGTGGAATACGACACCAAGCTGCCAATTTTCGTCCTCACAATAATGTCCATGATTATGGAATTTAACAATGATCAAATATTAGAGGTAATCATCGAGCCTTTACAAAAGATGACAGACTCAAAGTAACACGAGGCCTTACTACATCACAACATATATATCGACTGAATATATAAAAATATCGATGATTTCAAGTATTGATTATCTCGCTATTCGTTTTGAGGGGATTCTAGTCTTATGTTCCCCTCTGTGGGAAATAGGTATTTTGATCGTCTGGGATTTTCGAACACCTTGACTAAATTAATATTACATATGAGTATCCTTAGGTCCAGCCAAACATTGATATTAGAACAGTAAGTAGTCTGTGGTAACACAACACAGGCTCGTGTTCAACAAGATAGTGAGAAGTGATGTGTCAGTCTTTAGAACTAAACCCAGAAGTACTGCAAGATATTTGATCGAGTACTCTTCACCTATAACTGTCTACATTCAGCACAGAAATATATTCAATAAAATAATCTTGGTAAATATATGATTCCTTTAATTAATATCATAGCCGTCATACGTCTCGCCAATGAGGGAAATATCTACTATAATGTGATATTGTGGCTGGAAGTTCGGATATCCGAGGCTGTAGTGTGTGCATCCATACACAGGTGCTGCCCCAGTCTAGTCATTAATCATGTGGTGATTACAATACGAGAGAGACACGGCAGTCTACGAGCCTTGACAGTTGTGTAGTCTCTATCTGCTGGATATACCGGACACCTTCAAGTGCATATTGGCCACGATGAACATCGTGATGAATAAAATAGCCATTTCCTTAGACGATGGCAGCTCGTACAAACGGCGGGTATCAATTTACTTGATTAAAAATGATAAAACTGATGAAAAGCAAGACCAAAAAGCAACAATAACTGCATATCCTTTTGATATGTATCCGTGTCAAGCCTCTATTCATTTCACGGTCGAAGGCCAAGACAGTGCATACCACATTGATACGACTACATAACATGCACGTCGTATTATTCCAGCATTTGAAAAGCCATTTCTCATTTGATACCTTGGACACAGGTGTGTACATCAGTTCCTTGATTACCTTACATCGTTACAAAACATATTTGGATGATAAGAAACATCATATTTCATGCTACAGACTGTTTAACGCTATCCCCCTCCTCATCTCTCAGATTACAGGACTTACTTCAACGCCTTAATATCTCCCGTCAGAAACGTTAATCTTTACAGCCCTGCCCTCAGTCCTATCAACTATTGCGTTGTTTTCTGCCTGTTAATGGAGTCAGATACTTCTGGTTCGAGTAAGGGATTAAACTCACTGTATACATTATATATTGAACTATCTTCTAAAACACTGGATATATATCAGCTGCATCCTGTTTATGAAATACACAATGCCATTTAGAAAGTGGTCAAATGTAACATATGTGACATTTGGGATTACACTTTCTTTGTAAAGTACAGATTCTAGAACTTTCGTTGGATTGATTCCCATCCGGGATTCGAACCCACACCCTCAGAGTCAGGCACCTAATCGCCAGCACACAAAGTCAGACGCTCAAACCGCTCAACCACCGCGGCTTCCACCCCAAATCCCAAATATAACATATGTTGCATCCTGTATGTTTATTTCAAGAAGAGCATATGTGCCTCCAACCCATTGAGAAATCCATACAAATCCTAATCCATATTAAAACAATAGAGTACACTATCTGCATGGGTTTGGTATCCACAATTATCATAGTACACAAGAATGTCATAGGCATTCTTAGGAATCCTAACATTGCGCAGTAACGCTGGTTTGGAGGGTGGGGTGTGGGGTGGAGGTGTTGGATGGTGGTGGTGGTGGTGGTGTGGGATGGTGGTGTGGGGTGGAGGTGTTGGATGGTGGTGGTGTGGGGTGGTGGTGGTGTGGATGGTGGTGTGGGGTGGAGGTGTTGGATGGTGGTGGTGCGGGGTGGTGGTGGTGGTGTGGGATGGTGGTGTGGGTGGAGGTGTTGGATGGTGGTGGTGTGGGGTGGTGGTGGTGGATGGTGGTGTGGGTGGAGGTGTTGGATGGTGGTGGTGGGGTGGTGGTGGTGGTGTGGGATGGTGGGTGGGTGGTGGGTGTGTTGGATGGTGGTGGTGGTGGTGGTGTTGGATGATGGTGGTGGTGTGGGTGGTGGTGGTGGTGGTGTGGGTGGTGGTGGTGGTGTTGGTGGTGGTGGTGGTGTTGGATGGTGGTGTGGTGTATTGGTGGTGATGTGGGTTGGTGGTGTTGGATGATGGTGGTGGTGTATGGTGGTTGTGATGGTGTTGGATGGGTTTGGTGGTGTTGGTGGTGTTGGATGGTGTTGGTGGTGGTGGATGGTGTGGTGGTGGTGGTGTTGGATGGTGGTGTGGGGTGGTGGTGGTGGTGTATGGTGGTTGTGGTGGTGTTTGATGGTGGTGGTGGTGTTGGTGTTTGATGGTGGTGTGGGGTGGTGGTGGTGGTGTTGGATGGTGGTTGTGGTGGTGTTGGATGGTGTTGGTGTTGGTGTTGGATGGTGGTGGTGGCGGTGGTGGTGTTTTAATGGTGTGTGGGTGGTGGTGGTGGTGTATGGTGGTTGTGGTGGTGTTGGATGGTGGTGGTGGTGTTGGTGTTTGATGGTGGTGTGGGGTGGTGGTGGTGGTGGTGGTGGTGTTGGATGGTGGTTGTGGTGGTGTTGGATGGTGTTGGTGTTGGTGTTGGATGGTGGTGGTGGCGGTGGTGGTGTTTGATGGTGGTGTGGGGTGGTGGTGGTGGTGTTGGATGGTGGTGGTGGCGGTGGTGGTGTTTGATGGTGTTGGATGGTGGTTGTGGTGGTGTTGGATTGTGGTGGTGGCGGTGGTGGTGTTTGATGGTGGTGTGGGGTGTTGGTGGTGTTGAATGGTGGTTGTGATGGTGTTGGATGGTGGTGGTGGTGTTGGTGGTGTTGGATGGTGTTGGTGGTGGTGATGGTGGTGGTGGTCGTGGATGATGGTGGTGGTGGTGGTGTTTGATGGTGGTGGTGGTTGTGGTGGTGTTTGATGGTGGTGTATGGTGGTTGTGGTGGTGTTGGATGGTGGTGGTGGCGGTGGTGGTGTTTGATGGTGGTGTGGGGTGTTGGTGGTGTTGAATGGTGGTTGTGATGGTGTTGGATGGTGGTGGTGGTGTTGGTGGTGTTGGATGGTGTTGGTGGTGGTGGATGGTGGTGGTGGTGGTCGTGGATGATGGTGGTGGTGGTGGTGTTTGATGGTGGTGGTGGCGGTGGTGGTGTTTGATGGTGTTGGATGGTGGTTGTGGTGGTGTTGGATGGTGGTGGTGGCGGTGGTGGTGTTGGATGGTGGTTGTGATGGTGTTGGATGGTGGTGGTGGTGTTGGTGGTGTTGGATGGTGTTGGTGGTGGTGGATGGTGGTGGTGGTGATGGTGGATGATGGTGGTGGTGATGGTGTTTGATGGTGGTGTGGGGTGGTGGTGGTGTTGGATGGTGTTGGTGGCGGTGGTGGTGTTGGATGGTGGTTGTGTGTGCACCAGAAATGGGCTTCACACGTTGTACCCATGTGAGGAATCGAACCCGGGTCTTCAGTTGACGCCTACACCATTAGGCTATATACCGCCCCAATTCATTGATAAGAGAAGAGAACTCTAGGGGCCATACAGTGCCTGGATTTCGACCAATATAGGAGCGAAAATATCCAGTACACCTAGCATGACTGCATGTTACTCGTACTAATCAGCCATTTAAAGCTGGCTTTCATGGATGTAAACAATGTCCAGCTTAAAGAAAACATAACAGAGTCATGGTAGAGTCGAATACCTTTCTAAAGGTAAAACACATTCGCCGTAATAAGTGAGAGGTAGCCTTCCCCTCTGTGATGAATATTTATGTACAAGTGTATTTGACATGAAAACATGATCCATAGCAGAATATCCCGGCTAAAGGCATGTGTTTCTGTGACTTTAACTCATTTGCATAGTGAGAAAGTCTGGTATTTAATATTCAGGCATAATTTATATTTTCCACAGGCAAGGATTTCCTCTGTAAATATCTGGATTTTGTATTTTGACTTTCTTATATGTAGGAACTGTGTTTGACTGCGTCAAGGAATCCGGAAATACTTCTCAATAAAATATTTTGTAAAATAAGTTTCTTCAGAT
Source organism: Haliotis rubra (assembly GCF_003918875.1). NCBI lineage: Eukaryota > Metazoa > Mollusca > Gastropoda > Lepetellida > Haliotidae > Haliotis > Haliotis rubra. Next base: position 627,173 of record NW_025765259.1, read on the forward strand.
TGAAAATATAACAATCGATAACGTCATCATGTCTAGTGCACTTGTAATTCTTTAAATAGTTCATTTCTTCTTGAATCTCCTGATCCGTGATGGGCGACAGCTGAAATCTAAAGACGCTTCTGCGTGGTTGATACTGTCGCTATACTCAGCACATTCGTAAAATGTTCCATCAACAGTTTTTTTCAGTCTCATTATTCCACTCACACGGGCTTGACTAACGTCTCAGATCTTTCCAAGTCATATAGCCCTCAATAACATTTGTTTTTTTTATATGCCGAGGGACTTTGACACTTCCCACAATATTGTATGATTGTATCCATTTCTCATATGACAATGTATTTGGTTACATTCATTTGACGTATTCTGTCTGAATCTTATCAGGTGACGTCTAGCTTCTCGTTTTGCCTGTACACATTTCAAATCATATGACCGTTTTTTTCTGGCTTGTTTTTATTTACAACAGGTTTCTTCAAACATTCCGCCGCATCGAGAATCTTACTCAGAAATAGCAATATAAGTGACTTCGTTAATAGAAGGGTATCAAAACACGACCCAGCCTTGTTCACAAGCAATGGGTCTTTTATAAACGTTTCTGTATTCTCAGCATTTACCATAAATGCTGAATGCAATATTTTGAATTATTGTCAGACGGAAATCTTAAAAATAAAGTCAATGGTATATTTTGGAGTCGTCTTAGCAGTTAACGTGAGACGAAACACATTAAAACCCAACAACACAATCGCCCACGCTACACCATTGTCTAGTTGTAAACGCCTGCGTCCCTACCATATCACAACGTGGTCTAAAACCGAATATGTACACATATATATGCTTCAAACAGCTCAAGAAGCTGACTGTTCCAGTGGCGCTGTTATTGTGACCTTGTTGGTCAAGAGACTCTGGCTGGTTATTACCCCAACCTACACTAGCGTTCTGGTCCCCCCCGCAGGTGACCCATGGTCAGTAAGCTCAGTTAGCCACTGGACACCTTTATGGCTGTTGTCCTATCAGCTGAATGCAGAAGGTTGATCCTATACGAGAGACATACAGTAACGTACCTCAGTACACCAAAATACGCTGTCTTTATGCCTACAGCATACAATCTCTATTTGCTGTTACGAGTTTCGGCTGTGTGATGTATTTTCCCCCAGATTCCACCGCCTGATAGTAGCCAGCCTATGTCCTGCAGTAATACACATATTAAATGCAGAGAACTGACATAGAGCTTCGTCTTTGGCAGTGGAAGATTTGACCAAGCACATCATTTCGATCGTTTTTATTGCATGGAGTCAGAAACACTGCTTTCATGTCGCAAAACCTTCAATACTGTTTTGAAAAAGTAAAACCTTCAAGTTAAAAGTTCCAGATCGGCAAACAATGTTTTGCACCTGACATATATTTAATGTCAGGTCCGTGGACCAGGCCGTCTCACTGTGTGACGTAACTCACGTAGATTAGTTTCGTGTGGTAGATGGCAATCAGGTGTTCCAAGAGTCTCAAATAGTATGTGCCTAGCTTCTACCGCAAATGCCGACGTCAGCAAGAGGTAGTTTAAGTTAACAGATTCTTTATAAATTACCTGTTTATTTCTGTCTGCTCATGCGCGACCAAGTCAACATTAAGGGAGGCAGTTTCATACACGTCATATTGTAAGGAGACATGTACATATATTTACAGGAATCATGTGACACAAAGGTTCTACAAACACACTAAATATAGAAGTTACAACAGTAACAGCCTGTCCTTTACCACATGCCAAAGAAGCAGAATCATCGTTTTCGATGTTAACTGTAGCTACACAAGGTTTTATAGCTCTGTCAACAAACGTAGCAGTTAGAAGTATCATGTCTATACCAACATGTCTATTTCAAAGATGATTACAAATGAATGCTACATATAGCACATGACAGCAGGGACAACTAAACTAAAGATGGGTGCTCACGCTATCGTCCACCCGTCGGGGCCATTCATGTTGGGATTCCGTTGTGATTGGGGTAGCGGTGGTCGAGAGAGTCCCACTTTCACCCACCTACTCAGTCTGTAGATGCTCAGATACCGGGAGCGATACATGTCTGGGGGCATATTTCTGTACCACCAAATGTCAGACAATGTCAATTATTATCTGTAATAAATATACAAGCATAGTGTGTAATACCAGAATCTAATTGACGCTATATTGGTTAGACTACGTTCATATCCAGATAGACAAGGCCACTTTATATCGGTGGCTGCTGCACTGGTTGTACATCACTATTACAGTGCAGCAGAAGTACCTTCCATGATAATAATGGTCGACTCATTCAAACAAATACGTTCTGAAGAAACCTCAGATAAGAAGTTTGTTCAACCAAGAAAGACAGTTAGTAGTCCCAATAGACGCTAAAAGACAGGGTAGAAGTAGACAGGGTAGATAGTAGTACTGATGAACGCTAACAGACAGGGTAGATAGTAGTCCCAATAAACACTAACAGACAGGGTAGATAGTAGTCCCAATAAACACTAACAGACAGGGTAGATAGTAGTCCCAATAAACACTAACAGACAGGGTAGATAGTAGTCCCAATAAACACTAACAGACAGGGTAGATAGTAGTCCCAATAAACACTAAAAGACAGGGTAGATAGTAGTCCCAATAAACACTAAAAGACAGGGTAGATAGTAGTACTGATGAACACTAACAGACAGGGTAGATAGTAGTACTGATGAACACTAACAGACAGGGTAGATAGTAGTACTGATGAACACTAAAAGACAGGGTAGATAGTAGTACCAATAAACGCTAACAGACAGGGTAGATAGTAGTACTGATGAACACTAAAAGACAGGGTAGATAGTAGTCCCAATAAACGCTAACAGACAGGGTAGATAGTAGTACTGATGAACACTAACAGACAGGGTAGATAGTAGTACTGATGAACACTAACAGACAGGGTAGATAGTAGTACCAATAAACGCTAACAGACAGGGTAGATAGTAGTACTGATGAACAGGGTAGATAGTAGTACCAATAAACACTAACAGCAGGGTAGATAGTAGTCCCAGACAGACAGGGTAGATAGTAGTAAACTGATGAACAATAAACTAACAGACAGGGTAGAGTATAATAAACACTAACAGACAGGGTAGATAGTAGTACCAATAAACAGACAGGGTAGATAGTAGTCCCAATAAACGCTAACAGACAGGGTAGATAGTAGTACTGATGAACACTAACAGACAGGGTAGATAGTAGTACTGATGAACACTAAAAGACAGGGTAGATAGTAGTCCCAATAAACGCTAACAGACAGGGTAGATAGTAGTACTGATGAACGCTAACAGACAGGGTAGATAGTAGTCCCAATAAACACTAACAGACAGGGTAGATAGTAGTCCCAATAAACAAACGAACATACTGTAAACACATTGAGACAAGTATGCATGGTGCTTGAAAACTTGAAAACAACGTGTTCAGTGTTATTCTTTAAACTTCCTCCGTGACACAGTGTACCAGCTAATCTGATTCCTTCCCGGCCATTGTTACATTTACGCTGAGTGAGGTCAATGAAGACGCGTCTACGCGTCTACGTACTTGCTTCCCTTAATCGTGACAGGATCAGCTATTGTAGGGTTCAAATCCCATATCTGGACCAATTGTATCCTTAGGTTGACAGCGCCATATCGGTTTCAAAAAGAGGGGGTAAACTCCGCGGTATTCATGTCGCCTTTGCCCCAACGTTAAGCCTAATATGACGTGCTATAACTGAAATACCGCCCAGGAAGCGTGAACGAAGTGTGCTGAACCACTGATCAATCCAGAGGAGACCTGTCTGAGTACAAACGACCATTAGTGTTATAACAGCATGCTCCCCTCGATCCACTGCAGGTAGCCGCGGTAACCATATCTCTTGTCCCTATAAACTATTTAGACAGTCTCTTCCATGATGTTTTCCAAACAGATTCCCGATTCGTAACCTAACAATCTTCTAACCACCTTGCCATAATGGACATGAATCGTAGTTCCATGAAACACGTAACACAGTTCGCGTCCTACAAGATTTGTGTTGAGCTATATGTATGTATATCTTCTATCACGCAACTCTATGTACTGGACAAGAATCGAGGTTATTGAGGATGACAAATCTTTACCGGTTCGGTTTCAAGCTAAATAAATATGTAAGTACTCTTAGTTGAAGGTTGTTGTCGGGGATCGCATCATGTCACACATGTCGTTAAACCACGGCGCATCCACTTTCCTGGAGCTTATAAAGTACGATGCAGATTTGGATCGTGGATATCAGGAAACCCCGGTGGGACAGTTACTCTGTTTCGGCTGGTCAATATGGAAATAATAGGGAGCAAAAAGGTTAAGGCTGACGCTGCTACACGGCGAGTATCATACACGCATCGGTAACTAGCAACATATTAGCATGGTGCAAGTTTTCACATTCATTTGTTGCAACAATTATAGGAAGTAACATCCACTTTAACTAGTTGTACGACGTTTGACCCGAGAGCACTTGTCAGTTATGTCACCCGTCTGTAGCCTACGTGTACAACGTGGGCGCCCCCAGAAACAAGTAACTGCAATACAACCTAGAAGGGGAACCTCATTGACCTGTCGGAAATGAAAATAGTGAGAAGATGCTTGGAATTGTTGTGCAGTCAGATTTCATTTATTGTCCAATTTCCATTTCATCTTTTAAAAGACAAAAAGTTGTTTTGAAATTATTTGCCACAGAAAAACAGACTAAAACTATGATGTTATGTTAAGTGATTTTCACATGCCAAAAATTGAAAGCAATTCAAAATTTAAATGTTTCAGAATTTTCTTTGTAGAATCCATGATACTTCTTGAGTTTGTTTATGTTTCAGTAATTAAACCTTTAGTCCATTTTCACGAAAAATACAAAAACTTTAAATTGAAATGAAAGTTATAGAAACTACATACGAAGCCACACAACAAAGTTACTGTATGGTGTAACGCTATTCAAACATAACAGCATGTGTTTATATGTGTCTACGCTATCATTAGCGCCATCATGTCTAAGGGTCACAGACGTATTGCTATTATAATACAAGCATTTTTGCTCATTTGTTTGAAATTGAAAATGAAATTCATTTTGTACTTGTATATATTTCCCAAATATAGACGACTGGCGAGGAAGCTGCAGTCTCCTCCTGTTACCCTGGTAGACATGGTCCTGAGTAGCCCCGGTCTCCTCCTGTTACCATGGTAGATATGATCCTGAGTAGCCCCAGTCTCCTCCTGTTACCCTGATAGACATGGTCCTGAGTAGCCCCGGTCTCCTCCTGTTACCCTGATAGACATGGTCCTGAGTAGCCCCGGTCTCCTCCTGTTACCCTGGTAGACATGATACTGAGTAGCCCCGGTCTCCTCCTGTTACCCTGGTAGACATGGTCCTGAGTAGCCCCGGTCTCCTCCTGTTACCCTGGTAGACATGGTCCTGAGTAGCCCCGGTCTCCTCCTGTTACCCTGATAGACATGGTCCTGAGTAGCCCCGGTCTCCTCCTGTTACCCTGGTAGATATGATACTGAGTAGCCCCAGTCTCCTCCTGTTACCCTGGTAGACATGATACTGAGTAGCCCCAGTCTCCTCCTGTTACCCTGGTAGACATGATACTGAGTAGCCCCAGTCTCCTCCTGTTACCCTGGTAGACATGATACTGAGTAGCCCCAGTCTCCTCCTGTTACCCTGGTAGACATGGTACTGAGTAGCCCCAGTCTCCTCCTGTTACCCTGGTAGACATGATACTGAGTAGCCCCGGTCTCCTCCTGTTACCCTGGTAGACATGGTACTCAGTAGCCCCAGTCTCCTCCTGTTACCTTGGTAGACATGATACTGAATAGCCCCGGTCTCCTCCTGTTACCCTGGTAGACATGGTACTCAGTAGCCCCGGTCTCCTCCTGTTACCCTGGTAGACATGATACTGAATAGCCCCGGTCTCCTCCTGTTACCCTGGTAGACATGGTACTGAGTAGCCCCGGTCTCCTCCTGTTACCCTGGTAGACATGGTACTCAGTAGCCGCGGTCTCCTCCTGTTACCCTGGTAGACATGATACTGAATAGCCCCGGTCTCCTCCTGTTACCCTGGTAGACATGGTACTCAGTAGCCCCAGTACCACCAAGGACACAGTCCACCACAGATCGCCATACATGAAACTAAATGACAGGATAAAAAAGAAAGTAGAATCCTTTGTTTAATGGTGTCTGAACGGAAACCAACAAGACATGGCGGTGATGTGATTGATGCAGGTAGCATGGGGATGTATTGGACCTTGGGTTTGCAGTGTTTATGCGAATATTTTCAGCCATGTCACGATTCGGTAACTTGTCAATGTCTACCTTCTTCAATTTCAATTGACATGTTTCAACTGGTCAGTACATGCACGTTGACACTGGTCAGTACATGCAAGTGATACTGGTCAGCACATGCACGTTGACACTGTTAAGGACATGCAAGTGATACTGGTCAGCACATGCACGTTGACACTGTTAAGGACATGCAAGTGATACTGGTCAGCACATGCACAGTTGACACTGTTGACACTGTTACATGCAAGTGATACTGGTCAGCACATGCACGTTGACACTGTTAGGGACATGCAAGTGATACTGGTCAGCACATGCACGTTGACACTGTTAAGGACATGCAAGTGATACTGGTCAGCACATGCACGTTGACACTGTTAAGGACATGCAAGTGATACTGGTCAGCACATGCACGTTGACACTGTTAAGGACATGCAAGTGATACTGGTCAGCACATGCACGTTGACACTGTTAAGGACATGCAAGTGATACTGGTCAGCATATGTACGTTGACACTGTTAAGGACATGCAAGTGATACTGGTCAGCATATGTACGTTGACACTGTTAAGGACATGCAAGTGATACTGGTCAGCATATGTACGTTGACACTGTTAAGGACATGCAAGTGATACTGGTCAGCATATGTACGTTGACACTGTTAAGGACATGCAAGTGATACTGGTCAGCATATGTACGTTGACACTGTTAAGGACATGCAAGTGATACTGGTCAGCACATGCACGTTGACATTGCTCAGCATATGTACGTTGACAATGTTAAGCACATGCACGTTGACACTGGTCTTCACATGTACGTTTACATTGGTCAGCATATGTACGTTGACACTGTTAAGGACATGCACGCGTTGATGCTGGTCAGCACATGTACGTTGACACTGGTCAGCAGATGCACGTTGACATTGGTCAGCAGATGCACGTTGACACTGGTCAGCAGATGCACGTTGACATTGGTCAGCACATATACTGATGGAGGTGGAATCACGAAATGTAAGCATGTTCAGGTTAAACATTATCCTTGTATCCAACAAACTACTGTCAGACTACTGTTCTCAATGTACCGTGAGATGTGACAATGTTATCGCTCAATTCATATTAAAAACTCAACTGACACCCCTACCACTAACATGAGTGAGAAACTGTCGGTAAAGCAGTTACCATCCTAGTGTTGGAAGAAGGTGATGTAGTCATTGGAAGTTTTCATAAAACCCATGCTTTCTTCTACTATATCAATTATATAAATTGAGTCCAAGTTGTAACTGTCACTGCATATCATGTTCTGGTATGTCAACGTGTATGACATTGTGTTACATTGTATGACACTGTGTGACACTGTATGACTGAGTGACACGATGACACTGTGTGACACTATGACACTGTGTGACACTGTATGTAATGTATGTCACTGTATGACACTGTGTGACACTGTGTGATACTGTATGTCACTGTATGACACTGCATGTAGCTGTATGACACTGTATGTCACTGTATGACACTGCATGTAGCTGTATGACACTGTATGATACTGTACGTCACTGCATGACATTGTATGTAGCTGTATGAGACTTTCAATGTATGACACTGCATGCACTGTATGACGCTGTATGTAGCTGTATGACACTGTGTGACAGTGTATGTCACTGTATGACACTGCATGTAGCTGTATGACACTGTATGATACTGTACGTCACTGCATGACATTGTATGTAGCTGTATGAGACTTTCAATGTATGACACTGCATGCACTGTATGACGCTGTATGACACTGTATGTCACTGTGTGACTGTATGACACTGTTTATCACTGTATGACACTATGTGACACTGTATGACACCGTGTGCCACTGTTTGACACTGTATGACTGTATGACACTTTACGACACTTCATGTCACTGTATGACACTGTATGACACCGTATGTCACTATATGACACTTGGTAGATATGAATGTGTTACGTACGTTTAAACAGTATTAGAAATAACTTTGTCTGAAATGGCTGTTCTATTCTCCACCCTACAGGCGGTTCGTGTTTGCCCCCCGGTGCCGCGGTGTTGCCGCCAAGCGAGCCCAGGCAGCTATCATAGACGCCGCCGACAGTGATGACATGCCAGCGTTAAACAAACAGTAAGTTGACCACGTTGCATTAGCTCTTTCTTCAGGTGTATAATTCTACTGTGGTATTTTGTTTTTGGTAAGAAAACTCTTATTCCCCAGACATAACCAGCAATAGTCGCGAAGCCAAATGTCAACTATTTATTGCTAAAGTGCAGTTATTTCTGATGTTGCTTATGTCTACCTGACTGTATACCTTGAATATGTCTGGAAAAACACATTACATTTTCTCAGACATATGATGTTTGTCGTTATTATTTCTTAGTGATAATCATGCATTTCCCAGTAGTTGTACTGAAGAATGTATTGTACTTATGACTACCAAAGGGTTTAACGTTAAGAAAACAAGTCGTAGACCATAACCACATTGTCACCACAACGACGCTGTGAGATCGACGATCAGAAGATCCTGGCCGCTACTAAGGGACACAACTCTGCCAAACGAATCGAGGAACCGCAAAAAAACAGGTTGCCCTCATAAAATTATGACATTTCAAGTTTAACTAACCAAAATGAGAACGGTTTTATTTAAGCTGGATAGATTCGTATTCTATTCTGGAGATAGATCCCCTGCTGAGATAGATAGACTACCGCCACTGTACCAGTAATCTCCAAGTTCGCGGAGATATTGATTAACCTGGACTGATGTAACTAACGTATAATGAGGAGATAAACATACTGTGTTGGAAAATCAGAGGTATATAACGAAATTATAATAGCTCTAAATTTGATTTAAAACCGAACGCATATGCCTCTGATTTTCAAACACGTTGCACGTTTATCTCCATTCTACCATAACCGCGTTATTAAGATTTTAAAAGATACATTCTGTATTGGAAATTCAGAGGTATATAACGTGATTATTCCCGTCTGAATGACTTTGATTAACCAGTCACAATCCAGTATTTACTGAAGTCATGGTAGAATGCCTTGTTTACTGTGTGACATCAGGTGAACTAAACAGCGGCCATCTTGTTGCAGACCGTCACTAGTGGACAACGACTGGAACACAGACGATACTGACTCCTACCAGAGACTGCAGTTCCTGGCGTCCAAACTGGGTCTCCGGCCTGTCAACGACGACAACACGGTACGCTGGTGCATTTACTGTAACCTTGAGTTGTGTAATGTGTTTAGTGCTCTGTAAACTCCATAACCATGTCGATAAGTGTCAAGATACCACAATACCTGTATGTCTTATGTCTGTGTTACTTTCTTCAAAACGCGCATGGGATACTGAGAATGTTGATTTGTTTAATCTATGAAACATTGTACAAAAGACAATATTATATTGATTGAATGATAGTAATATGTTCGTCAACTAGTGTAGTGCAGTTGCAAGCCATTTCCTAACACCAGAGCACCCTGTCCAGTTAAGGGATCCAAGAGTCACTAGCCCTGCACATGATCACTACATGCGGGGCCTTCATCATCGTCGTGTATACGACATGGTACTGCCGCCATGACTACAAGGTGTGAGGAGGGTATCAGATCTAACAATCAGGAATCGACTCACACTCCGGCACAGCGATGACTTAACATAACATCACTGCCACGGGCTAATTTGCATATCACGTGACCGGACTTTTCTCTTGTTTGTAATCAAACGCGCATATTCATAATAAGAAGAGTCTGGACTCACGAAAGCTTTTCGGCGCTCTCTTTATAATGTTTTACATTGTTACATATATATTCTTCCACAACTGCGACAGTTAGGTCTATGACAGTACAAATTTAGATATCAAACTGGCTGCATCGTTTGCTCTCCGTCGGCTTCGATGACTGCACGTGGAGCCGTACAACCTATGTAAACAAAGGATCGCTACGCAAATCGAAATAGTGTTACATGTTTTTGGATATTTTCTCAGTGAAACTAAACCATTCTATTAAAGATGTTTAGTTAGATGTGTAGGTAGACTCGTCAAAAATAAAAGAGTAAAAGAAATCTGTACATTATATTGAATGTACATTATATAGTGGAATCGACTGCGATAGGCGGGAATTAGACCCGTAAAACCGAGTTTCATGTCTCTATTGAGACGTTTACATTGCCGACAAGGTATGCGACAGAAGAACGCCGTACAGACATGGGATTGGTAAGAGTTGGATTCATTGGTGAATCACGACTTCCTCCCCCATCGGCGAGATGGAAGACAACGTGGTCACCGACGAACTATACGGTTTAAACCAAACAGGTCGACAGATTGTGAGACAGAAGTGTAATATGTAGGAAGCCATGGCTGACTTGGTGCTGGTTCGAGACAATCTGACAACAAATTCGTTGGATCGGTCAGAGACCACATCGTCACCATCTTCCCATCATCAGCCAAGAGAGGTATTTGTTTCAGTACCACAACGCTAATTAAAACACAACACACACTGTTGACTTCTTGTATAATTCAAACGTCAACGTATTGTAATGGCCTCCCCGTTCTCCGTATCTGAACCCGTTAGAATATCCCGAAATACGTCAACATACGTAACAGTCGCTGGCATCACTGGCCAACGTTTAGCAGGACGAATGGGGGAGACCTATACAGGACACAATCCGTAGACTGTGGCAAGGAGTACAGTACATGCTGGTCACACCTGGCACTGATGGTCACGCCAACACCGTGGACGGAGTGGACGTGCGACAATCAGTATGGCCATTATGTCTATACAGCAAGTCACTATCACATGTTTCAATCAAATTGAATGCAATACGCATTTAAGAGTGCATTATTTTCAATGCTGTGGACGACTCCCCGTCATGGCGTTGTGTTGAGACTGATTCGAAAGCCACGACTCTACAACAGCCGTCGAATCGTAGTCAATTCATGCTGGAGAAACAAAGCCAAGTACGTGATTAGAGAGATGAAGATTGTGACCTGGGCCCCATTGTTACAGTATAGGAGGTCAGGGCCCCGTTGTTACAGTATAGGAGGTCAGGGCCCCGTTGTTACAGTATAGGAGGTACGACAGTCGTAGCGCTACGATAGCTTTGTGAAGCGGGGCCCTGACCTCCAACCGATGGGACGTGTGAAGGTTGTTTATCAGAACAGAAGAGGTAATGCCCCTGATAACCAAGGATGGGTACCTCGAGGTAGAACCACCCGTCTTCATTGTATAAGGGACGTTTGATGGCGTGGATTTAACCACACCCGACAGCAGTTCAGACAGACCGTGGTTGGACGATAAGTCTGTTTCAGGAAGCATGATCACGTGTATGTTGTCATGCTAATATTGAATATACAATCATAACAACAAATCAGATTGTAGTTCCTCGGGACGTTATGACGAGGTACTACTGATGTGACCTTATAACAAGCACACTGAACCCAGTAAAACGAAATTCATTCACCAGCATCAATTACAGACCCTTTCCTCAAATGAATTGTAGGAGAGCTGCGTCTGTTTCCAGAGTTAACACGATAAGACCTCCTGCCCGGACGCCGTGTCTCAGATTTGTATTAACGAAGCAGTAGATCACACACCTCAGCAACGTCGACTTAATTAGTATTGACTGGCCCGTTGTAAACCTCAAGTGACCATAAAGCTTTTCTGTCGTATTTGTAAAATTTAATAATCGATGCGGTGACTTGAACAAGTGAAAAGGCTTGTATTTTAGGACATAAACCTAAAGGGTACCTCGTTTTTCCAAGCTGACCTAGTTATGATTTCATTTTCATTTTATTTCGGGTCGACTTGCTGACGTAAGTCAAGTAATTAAAACTTCAGGACGCGAACGGGGACTTCTACAGTAGGTTGCTGGTCAGCTGTCTCCAGGTGGATGGAGAAGTCCCGTCATTGGAGGCTGTATAACTCGAACTATGTTATTGCTTTATAACCTTAACCTAGACATATCACTCGAACTCCAATATCTCGAAATATCTTTTAATGTGGTGTAACTTGAGCCCCATAATTTAGATATACAGACTAAGGAGGGGTGACTTAACCATAATACCATATATCGTTTGAGGTGATATAACCCGAACCCAATAATTTCCATCTGTATTTTAAACCAGCGTGGAACTCTGTGATTTCTCTATGTCTTCTGGGGAGATGTAACTCAAACCAACACCACCTATGTACATGGTTTAAGGCCGTTTAACTAAAACACCATATTATGGTTATATCGCATTAAGGCGGATTAACTAAAACCGTACGAATACACTCTCTACGTAAGTTGTAAACGGTAACACGATACAGGTATATGACCCCCACCACTGTGGTTTAATACCGGTACTCCGTTTGATTCGAACTTCGACAAACTGGAATGTTTCACGAACGGTTCTTCGATGTCCCCACTAACCAGATTGTGTGATCATGGGCAGGTGCAATATTTGCACGCCTCCTTGTGGTGAGAAAGTGAATGCTTAAGACCGCAGTTGGTAATAGTACAGTTATAGCACGTGTTTTTCGGGGCATCAGGACGTGTATTCTACCTCGGAACCTTGACGCCCCATTCTCTTTAGTTAGAGATACGAGGGGCGTTCATTAAAGATTTCCCCTGACCCACTTGCAGTGGACTTACTGGAACAAAACTTGGCACAATTATTAGTCCAGCTCTACATAGCAGCCACCAAGAGTTACACACTTCTCCCATCGTTTTATGCAACTAAAGACCTTGCTTGAAAACGTCAGTACGTTGCGTATCAAACCATGACGTGACTTCCGAAATCAGTGTTTCATCATCTGGGAAGCGTGTTCCCTTAACAAATGACGTCATAGTTGGAAAGATATGGACGTCAGATGGTCCATGGTGTGTCTGTCGAAACAGTTTGCCTAGTTTTCTTGTCACATGTCCAAAAGAGCCTTTGAGCAACTGACTCGTACCTGCTTCTGAAAGGTGTGAGCAACCTGGGAATCCATCATGCAGGCACCTTATGCATGTGCAAATTGTCAGGAATGATTTTTCCACAGACCCTACACTGATCTTGACATCATGGGCTAACTGGCGAACAGTTATACGACGATCTCCCAAAATGGCAATCTCCACTTGACGGACAGTGTCTTCACAATGGCTGAATAAGGTCGACCAGGAATAGGAGCAGTTTCCACTGATTTCCGACCACATTTAAACTGGCGATGCCAGTGTTAAACTACGTCATACGATGGGGCATCCTCCCCATAAGTTGCTTTCATTTCATCAAAGGTCTCTTTTGGTGTGCGACCTTTCAAGTACAAAAAGTTGATCACTGCTCGGTACTCAATCTGGCTCCATTATCACACCTTTGTTCAATATAACGCTTGTCAAAGAAATAGCGTTAATAGTTCAATGCTGAAAATTCCACATGACCCATAGACATATGTGTCATTACTCACGTGAAGTTTCAGCCACATGTGAAAACCAGAAGTGGGTCAGGGGAAATCTGTAATGAACGCCCCTCGTACTGTCCTTTTTAGCTGCAAGCATCCCAACGCCATCCACACAAACATAAACACAAACACAAACACACCCACACCCACACACACCCAAACCCCGACGCACACACCCACACCCACACACACACCCACACCCAAACCCACGTCGGCTGAGAAAACGCTAAATGGACTGTGAGGTGTTTGATGATTTGCTGTCTGAGGTGATGACATAGTAATGTTGGTGTGGCACATCACAGATACAATTGTTCAGTTTGTCTAACGGCTGAGTGGAAAAATACGTTAGAAAGTTTTCATATTCATGACACTAACACTCAAGCTATGACGAGGAGCATGTCATTTTTACAAATTTCAAAACAAACTTAATTTCGGAAATTACCATCCCGACAAGTTGTAAATATTCCCGGCTCCTGACATGCACACCTTTCTGAAACAAACAAAGCTCCACGACAAGCATATTACAGAGCATTCACTGCCTTTTCCGCTCAAGGTGTGTGCTGATCCGCGTCTATTGTGTATCAGTGTAATAACCAAGGATATAAATGCTTCACGTCCCTGGCGGCAATACGCATGGCCAGCCGGACTCTCCATCAATACTTAATTACCAGAAAATCGACATCGTTTATTACCCAATACCTCGGTCGGCCCCCGCACAATGGAAATAACACAAATCGTGACCCACAAATATACAACTTATTGTTTTTGTGGTCTTTGTAATTTCCTCAATTGCTGGACGGTCTGTCTAAGTGAACGTAGTTTACGCGCCGTAATCACCGACGTGTGCCGCGCTGCTGTGGTCAGGTCACATGGCCATGTTATTCTATGTCACGTGATCATATTATTACATGTATATGTTACAACCGTGGGGAAATGTATTTAAACATAATGTCTATCTTTGCTTTCTGTTAATGCAATGTTTACTTAATTATATCATCCAATATTGACTCTCCCTTGATACTCGGAACAGAGAACAGGATTTAATTTGTTGGTGCGTGTTCGATGTCGTTGATCGCTGATGCGGGTGTACACTGTGTTGTCGTGTCCACATCCATCAATAAAGACAGCTGCAATCTTTACTTGCAGCGTATACGTGGACATTAAGTAGTAATTTACATTAGCTGGTCAACAAGCTTCTGACAAAGACATCACCCCTTAAATGGTATTCAGGCACTTGACCTCGCTACGCACAACACTCTTAGCGTATCTTACCAGAAGTGTAAGCGCTACTACATATAAGAGGGACATGGAAAGTGAGTACTGTGCAGTACAGTCCCGTACAATAGTGGGACATATTGTGGAGTCAGCATTGTACATACCGACTTGTCTCAGTACCTTTCGTAAAGTCCATGTTATGCTGTCGTGATGTAGTGGGAAGTGTTAATGCACTTCACGTGCCGAATAACGATCCAACTTGGGACAAAAGCCCTTCAGTTGAACGTTTGAAAACATAATCAATACACATTACATATCGACTGAAATATATGAATAATATATGTTTAATTAATTCTCATACTGCCTTATTGCCGTTAGTTTGCTGAGATCTAACATTAGCAGAATTTGTGCCTTGTAAACCAGAGGTCGATAGCACGAACACCGAATCGTTGAAATACGCCAAGACAGGCTACATATTCAACACGCTTTCAGTTAATCGCTTCTAAGCCCTGCGTGAGGTAGATGACCTATTTTCACCTGGAACTACCCCCAGCACTGCAGTAGTCTGGTGTGGACGATCCGGTGGTTGATAGTATGAACAACTAACAACGCTGTCACGATACGCTGACGAGCAACCAATCAAGTACCCGAGCTTCACCACACGATCCCCTGAGGCGCGTCTTACAACGGCATAGGTTGTGAGGGATCAACTGTAGCCCGCCCCCACGAGGGACGCGCGTATGACGACGCACGTGTATGGCCTTGAGGCATCCACATCCCGGTTACCAACTGACAGAAGCTGACGGCACTGCTTGGCTAAGGTGTTAAACACCAGGGCTGAGTTTTCACGACTGTCCCCTCGTCCTGATATTGCAGGGTTTTAATAATCCTGGTGTAAAACAATATTCACGTTGTAGAACGTTTGTAGCATAAATTCAAAACCTGAGGCTGTGCGTCACGTATCTGCTCTTTACCCTGGTTTTCCGACATTGATAGGTTCCCGTTCACGCCTGATTGACAGCCCAACACTTACGCTCTAAACGACTGTTTCTGCTCGAGCAGCCAACATCACGCTCCTCTGAAAATCTCCTCTGATGAAATCACACGTAATGCAATATGTCAGAAATTTGGCATTTTGTAATATTTCTTCGTAGCGTTATCGATGAACTGATGCGAGAAAAAAACTGAAAATAAATAGGAACACGTTTAGTCAAGAAGTGGAACACATCGATCCAAAGCGTTGAAAGTGTACCGGGAACTATTATAAACTCCCCCAAATCCCCCACACGTTCTCATACAAGTATCCCAATATTTGTTTGAACTTGGATGGGTGGTGGGGTGGGGTGGTGGTGGTGGGTGGTGGTGATCCTATTGCCAAATAATCGATGTCCGTGAACTAAGTTTGAATGTTAACCTGCTAATTATGTTCACGAAACGCGTTACTCCTCCGCCACGTGTCAGGAAGGAAACATGGCGGTCAATATGTCTTTGTGACGACGAGCGAGACTGACGAGATATCGAATACTTCGTAATGACGTAACGTGATGTGGTGGGAAGGCGAGGGACACGCTGCTGGCGAAATTAGTCACGCCAGACAGAATTCCTGACAACTTCTAACGATGTTCAGGTCGCCTCGAGCTACGTCGCCAATGACGCCGTTATGTGCCGTGCAGAGTTGCGTCTCTTGAACCTACCAGTATCCTTTGACTGTGGGTTCGAAGTCCAGATTCACCCTGAGTAGGATTCATCATAGTTCATAGTTTTCAAAGTAGTGAATGTCTAAAAGCTGCACAACTTGGGGTTTTTCTCCACGATAAACTAACACTGAAATACCGTTAAGAATAACAAACTCACTCATTCTTGTGACCATTGGCAGTAGCACCCACCTATAGAGGTTGAATAATAGTTGGACCCCGATGTGTAAGTGCTGTGGTAGATGTGGGGACTGAATTTCAGCTCTGACGTAGTAAACACGTCATCGAACCCTCATGTGTGTGGCTATCAACCATTAGCATTGTTTAGTTTGCCCGACTGAGCACCGTGTTATAAGAACCACTGTGATGCATGATCTGCAGACAGACTGTTTTTGTTGTAGATGTTGTAATTAGTGGCTTGTGTTCATCTGAGGCAGTGTCTGCGTGTAAATGTGGTAATTTTCAACTATGATATTGATATACTTCAAAATATATGAAATACAGACAAACAAAACGAGTTTTGAATGGCTTGACTCGGGTTGTCTTGGACTGCTAATTAACTCGGGGCTTGTCGCCCTTTAACTATGCTCAAACAACAGAAGTACAACTCGGTCTGTCTCGTCATTGGATGTATTAGCGTCAGGTGACTCAGGGATATCAAAGGGTCTCCAGTCACAAAGAAGATGGTGTTGAAACTCAGTGGATGCGACAGTAAAACCTCCAAGCAGCCACTGAGGGCAGTATCAATGTCATGCGTACCTGTATCAGACAGTTGATTACTATTATAATGAGTTGTAAAATATATACAGCTCTATCTCGCTGTGGCAGTTTAATGTTGGGAGGAAGTGACATACATCTTCAGTTTGAGTAGGATGGGAGAGAGTTAGCTCTAAGATACACAGGAGTGTAAACAGTAGTTACAAGTGTTAGATATGGATTAGGAAGGAGATTTAGATACGGACTGGGAAGAAAGTTGATCCGTTCATACAATTACCATCACGATATAGCCTTTAGACCGGGTGGAATCTGTCAAGGCAGATTTTAGAGGCTGGTTATCTTCTCGTTTTGACGATTGGAATTAATGTGATGGACATAAAAGTTATGAGTGGTGCAGAAGAATCAGCAATGGGTTGGGCCTGGGTATTGAGTTAAGAAGGCGAGCGTGACTCCTGCAGTCAATGTACAACAGTCTGCTGAGTTTCTGCTGAATTGCGTTTACCAAACACACCTCTCCGATCCGCCCAATCTTCCCTTGACTACAGGCGGGATCTTTGATCGAGTATAGCTCCTGCCATTTATAAAAGAGCACCGTTCCGGGTATTTGCGTTGTTCACGAGTAAGCTGTGTAATTGATGTTCAATAACTAGCCCTTGGTCATTGCTCTGGCTATTACAGACCACATGAGTGATGTATGTTGACTCAGTAAACAAACGGCGGAGGGAGGCACGTGATATTGAGTTGTATTGGAATCGCCCGATTAATTACCTTCCGTCCCGGCAACACACACATCGACAGGCAAAATATGTTTGCGGGATTTGTCCAAGTAGATTATTGAGAGTGTCTCGGTGTTTGGAGAATGAACAAGCTACATGTAGTTTTTGTGTGGTTCATTGCCTTCAGTTGACATTCGGCATGTACAGACACACGTAGCAGCTACTATATAGACATAATGAATAAGGGACGCTGTGGTAGTCCAGTGGTTAAAGCAGTCGCTTGTCCCGCCTGAGGGCTACACTACATGAGTGCAATATGTGAAGCTTATATTGCTGGAATAGTTATAAAGTAAACACAGCGGCTGAAAACATCCTCAATTATTTTATGTTCCTGTATTTAACCAACACCTCGTTATTATGGCAATCGGGGTCGCGAATGGCGTCCCTTAAATATGCCGGGATCCAGTTGTCGAGAGTTCAAATCCTGAACGCCATTCTTGGTTTGTCTGCACCATAACCGTTCCCGTGGGTTTACAAACCCAAACAAACAGCTTACACTTACACAGCCTGGGTTACTGTTCGAAGCGGCCCTAAGTGCTGACTAAACAGTCACCCTACTTGACAATAAGACGGTGTGAGAGTTTGCTGGGCACGAAGACAAGTATATTGCGATTACGGAAAAACATTATCTTAGGATGTAAATTGTTAAATTCAGGTGTGATTGAAGATGGGTTCATTTTCTATTGAAATACTCATTGTATGAAGAGACAAGGGGACATTGCGTGCCATGAGAATATACAGAAAGTGTCCTTTTAATTCATTTGTTATTCTCATGTACAACGAAAACCGAACACCCGTTGAAAATTTTGTACGAAAATCCGTCAATTACTGGTGGTCGATAATTTTATCCGATGAAGTTACCTTATTGCCGTAAGTTTCGTATAGTAGATGGTCATTCTTCCACATTCGTCGACACAGCTGAAGGAGAACAGATCGTAGAAAGACAAACCTGTAACCGGCCGCTTTGTTGAAACAGCCTGCTTCAGTGTATTCAATAACTCAATAGACTTACTGAAACTTAGCTGACGTGAGTCGTATACAAGTCAAGGCTTTACGAAAACGATTTCACAGACTGGTTGTCGAGGAGTTTTTTAAAAATATATGTATCCGAGTATTTTCTGAACAGCGTTTAGTGGGTTTACACATAACTTTATACACAAAGTTGTTTTCAGAGAGAATATACAGATACACATGTAAACTTTATGTCAGAGGTCAAATACGTAAACTTTTATGTACGAAATGTTAGCAGTTAAAATGTTGTAATTACACCTTACTCCCTGTCTGGGATATTCATCTCAGTACAAAATAAGAGTGTCAAATATTAAACACTTTTACTGATGCTAAGTACTCCATGTCCTGGTTTATGTAAACATAAAACATTGTTCCACACAGAAATATAATATGTGTCACTAATTAATTTACTTATTAATAAATATCATGTTTTCGTGCATATTTTTAGGCAGAACAAGACCTATGGGAAAGACTGATGGCATCTCGTACAATGCGTCATTGAGTCACGTGACCTCTGACGTCATCATCCTGTGGCCCGGATGCAAAATGTGAGGCTGCATACCACCATTCCTTCCTTCTGGATCAGACGTTCATCACCATGGCCTGTTGCTGAAAGAGAGAGACGACTGCCGACAAACGCCCCCGCACTGACATGTTTCATAAATAATTTTTTCCATTATGAAATTGTATGTTCAAACTTTGATACTCGTGTATGTGGAGAGCGAAACAAAGTAATGGTTAACAGGCGCTATTTCGGTACCGTGTCTGGGTTCGAGACTTTGTTACTGATGTTGAAACGACACTTCATGGAATAAACTTCAAACTCATGTTTTCAAGAGGTATTTCATTTGATTATTTTTATCGACGAATGAATGCTGAAATACACCCGCTGCCTGCTGTATATCTACAGCCTTGACGAATACATGGAAGACACGGTGGGGTGGTCTAGTGGATTAAGCGTTTGCTCTTCGTGACTTAGACCCCACATGATCGATTCCCACACGGGTTTTAGTATGTAAAGATCATTGTTGGTTTCTTCTGGGTCTATGGTGTCAGAGTAATGCTAACCATACTCACTCATACGCAGTGAAACATGGTCCCTTAATAACAGGTAGAGCTATATACGTTTATAACAGTTTTTCTTTGAATTAGCGGACACGTGATATCGTGTTTGAGTGGCTTGAAATACACGTGCCAGAAAAACCTATGAGCCGGATCTGAGTCACCCTTTTACAATTATTCCCAGCGATGATGACGTCAAACATCTGCTGCGGGAGATGTTACGGACGGGTGCACGTAGAAAAAGTTGGCGTTTAATCTGTAGAATCTCTGCACTTACAGCAAACGTAGTTCAGATTAACATCGTTCCTAATCTGTCTGAAGTTGATGAAAAATATATAAGGCAGGATACTTACAACGTCTTGTTGCAGTACCATGCGACGTTTCCGGTACCAGGCTAGAGTGCCAATCTTACTACTCGTGGTTACGCTTGGTTGACAACGGTGTAAGAATCTAAGCCGAAATATCGCTTCATAAAACAAGTTGTCATCCATAAAATCTCCAACCTCTGCTACACAGCTTTTATTTTGAACAGTAAATGGGCTATGGTGGACTTGTCCATCACCTGATTGTGTGATCTGTGTACAGACGGCATGCGACACGTGCTGCTGTGTCGTGCCATAGGAATACATACCTCACAGACACTGGTTTTACTTCCAGTCACACACATTAACACTGGAATATATGTGCTGCTATATAGTGTCTTACATCCAGTCACACCGGATAACACTGGAATATATGTACTGCTATATAGAGTCTTACACCCAGTAACACATTAACACTGGAATATATGTACTGCTATATAGTGTCTTACACCCAGTAACACATTAACACTGGAATATATGTACTGCTATACAGTGTCTTACATCCAGACACACACGTTAACACTGGAATATATGTACTGCTATATAGCGTCTTACATCCAGTCACACACATTAACACTGGAATATATGTACTGCTATACAGTGTCTTACATCCAGCCACACACATTAACACTGAAATATATGTACTGCTATATAGTGTCTTACATCCAGTCACACACGATGACACTGGAATATATGTACTGCTATATAGTGTCTTACATCCAGTCACACACAATAACAATGTAATATATGTACTGCTATATAGCGTCTTACATCCAGTCACACACATTAACACTGGAATATATGTACTGCTATACAGTGTCTTACATCCAGCCACACACATTAACACTGGAATATATGTACTGCTATATAGTGTCTTACATCCAGTCACACACATTACACTGGAATATATATACTGCTATATAGCGTGTTACATCCAGTCACACACGATGACACTGGAATATGTGTACTCCTATATAGCGTGTTATATCCAGTCACACACGATAACATTGGAATATATGTACTGCTATATAGTGTCTTACATCCAGTCACACACATTAACACTGGAATATATGTACTGCTATTTAGCGTCCTTCATCCAGTCACACACGATAACACTGGAATATATGTACTGCTATATAGCGTCTTACATCCAGTCACACACGATAACACTGGAATATATGTACTGCTATATAGTGTCTTACATCCAGTCACACACAATAACACTGGAATATATGTACTGCTATATAGTGTCTTACATCCAGTCACACACGATAACACTGGAATATATGTACTGCTATATAGTGTCTTACATCCAGTCACACACATTAACACTGGAATATATGTACTGCTATATAGTGTCTTACATCCAGCCACACACGATAACACTGGAATATATGTACTGCTATATAGCGTCTTACATCCAGCCACACACGATAACACTGGAATATATGTACTGCTATACAGTGTCTTACATCCAGTCACACACATTAACACTGGAATATATGTACTGCTATATAGTGTCTTACATCCAGTCACACACGATAACACTGGAATATATGTACTGCTATATAGCGTCTTACATCCAATCACACACGATTACACTGTAATATATGTACTGCTATATAGCGTCTTACATCCAGTCACACACATTAACACTAGAATATATGTACTGCTATATAGTGTCTTACATCCAGTCACACACAATAACACTGGAATATATGTACTGCTATATAGCGCCTTACATCCAGTCACACACATTAACACTGGAATATATGTACTGCTATTTAGCGTCCTACATCCAGTCACACACGATAACACTGGAATATATGTACTGCTATATAGCGTCTTACATCCAGTCACACACGATAACACTGGAATATATGTACTGCTATATAGCGTGTTATAGCGTTGCCCTGAACAATCACCAAAAGGATTTTTGGGCGCG
Organism: Haliotis rubra; assembly: GCF_003918875.1. Lineage (NCBI taxonomy): Eukaryota > Metazoa > Mollusca > Gastropoda > Lepetellida > Haliotidae > Haliotis > Haliotis rubra. The sequence continues at coordinate 649,699 of NW_025765259.1, forward strand.
TTATTCCAACGACCCAAATCATCACGGAACTACCACCAAAGCGATTCTCTCCAAGACACAGGCCTATGCATAACGTTCTCCCACGTCTATAGGCAAGTTGACGTCCATCACTATGGGAAATGTTAATTTTGACCCCACCTGTAAAACAACATTTCTCCACCAAAAACAAGGGTCTGCGGACATGATTTCGGCAATCTCACATTCGGCGAGCTTGTCGATGACGTTGAAGTCATAGGATAGGCTGTGCTATGGCGTCGTCGGTCTGATCACGTGGATGACGTAAACGTTGTCGAACTGTGTTAGTGGGATACGGCGAAGTCCTTGGATGGTTCGGGCAGTCATCACTGCAGTCTGAAACCTGTGGCGAAGATGGGTCACCCTTTATCCATATGTCCTGTCTCTTGGCGTTGTTACACGTGGGACGTCCAGAACGTGGCCGATCGATGACGTCATTTGTGTACATCCAGTCACACACGATAACACTGGAATATATGTACTGCTATATAGCGTCTTACATCCAGTCACACACGATAACACTGGAATATATGTACTGCTATATAGTGTGTCTTTACATCCAGTCACACGATAACACTGGAATATATGTACTGCTATATAGCGTCTTACATCCAGTCACACACGATAACACTGGAATATATGTACTGCTACTGCTATATAGTGTCTTACATCCAGTCACACACACACATTAACACTGGAATATATATAGTGTCTTTACATCCAGTCACACACGATAACATGAATATATGTACTGCTATTATAGCGTCTTTACATCCAGTCACACACGATAACACTGGAATATATGTACTGCTATATAGCGTCTTACATCCAGTCACACACGATAAACACTGGAATATATGTACTGCTATATAGCGTCTTACATCCAGTCACACACGATAACACTGAATATATGTACTGCTATATATGTACATCCAGCATTAACACTGGAATATATGTACTGCTATATAGCGTCTTACATCCAGTCACACACATTAACACTGGAATATATGTACATGCTATATGGAATATATGTACTGCTATATAGCGTCTTACATCCAGTCACACACATTAACACTGGAATATATGTACTGCTATATAGCGTCTTACATCCAGTCACACACGATAACACTGGAATATATGTACTGCTATATAGCGTCTTACATCCAGTCACACACACACACGATAACACTGGAATATATGTACTGCTATATGTCTTACATCCAGTCACACACGATAACACTGGAATATATGTACTGCTATATAGCGTCTTACATCCAGTCACACACGATAACACTGGAATATATGTACTGCTATATAGCGTCTTACATCCAGTCACACACGATAACACTGGAATATATGTACTGCTATATAGCGTCTTACATCCAGTCACACACATTAACACTGGAATATATGTACTGCTATATAGCGTCTTACATCCAGTCACACACATTAACACTGGAATATATGTACTGCTATATAGCGTCTTACATCCAGTCACACACGATAACACTGGAATATATGTACTGCTATATAGCGTCTTACATCCAGTCACACACATTAACACTGGAATATATGTACTGCTATATAGTGTCTTACATCCAGTCACACAGAATAACACTGGAATATATGTACTGCTATATAGCGCCTTACATCCAGTCACACACGATAACACTGGAATATATGTACTGCTATATAGCGCCTTACATCCAGCCACACACGATAACACTGGATTATACTGACGAAAAAAATTACTGTGCATCACATATAATTGCTTAAGATAAAAGTTATTTGAAAGGTTGTAAAAATAATCCTTAGCAAAACACTTTGTATGAAATTTATGAACTTACTGACTTTTTGCAAACTTTTTGACACCATACGTTCACAAACCTGATATTGAAAATTGAAGAACTGGTGATTATTCTCTAGTCTCTGAAAGTCGTGGATGACCTGAACTGCGCGTTCGTCATGCCACGGCTTAGAGAAAATCAGCGTCTCCGTGCAGTGGGTATGCTGGAGGCTGGAATGGCCCCAAATGAAGTGGCCAGGCATTTTGGTGCCCATTGAAACACAATCTCATCTCTGTGGAGACGTTTTCAACATAATGGGAACACGAGGGATTTGCCTCTGACCGGCCGTCCACGCGTGACAGCTCAGATGACAGGGCACAGGGTGTACAGACGGCGAGGTGAACGGTATGCCGACACGTGAGTTGTTCTATGTCAACAGTCTGGTGATAAATGCGTTATGGTATGGGGAGGTATCACACCTCATGGCTGGACACAACTTGTCATTGTCAATGGCAGTCTGACAGGTCTGTGATACAGGGATGAGATCATTGGGCCTCATGTGCAGCCGTTCATTCAAGGACAGAGACGTAACTTCACGCTTCAGCAAGATTAACGCCCGTCCACATGTCGCTCGTGTTGTGACAGATTTCCTGAGACAGCAGAACACTCCGGTACTCCACTGGTCAGCTGTTTCTCCGGACCTGTTCCCTGTCGAGCACGCTTGGGATGAAATGGAGAGACGTTTACGTCAAGCCCAGAATCAGCGTTGGTTCAGACATGGAACAACATTCCCCATGCTTTCTTCAGTCGCTTAGTGTCGTCCATGCATCGTCGTTGTCAAGTTGTCATCGACGCCAATGGTGGACACACACGATACTAAATTTGTGTACTGACCTTTGACATCACATCTCTTCACGATGCCTATTGTCAAATCATACAAATATCAATATTATCATGTCAACAGTTAACCACAAATCATGCTATTATCTTTTTGCATTAAAAAAATGGCATAACATCAAATAGTGCACAGTTACTTTATTCCTGTACTGCTATGTAATAATATTAAGGGTACTTATGTTGCACAATACTCCATACCACAAAGGGGCATGCTCAAAGCGCGCACAAATGTTTAAAAAAACACACACGAAAAAGTCATATGAATCAGTATTGTAGTAAATATGAGCTTGGAGAGAGTTACTGTTTATATCGACTGAAAAGGTGTGTTTTGAGGTTACGCTTGAACACTTGAAGGGATGGAGCTGTACGTAATTTAAGTGGAGGTGAGTTCCAATGTAGCTGAAGCATTGGGACATTCTGACCAACGACCTCAATATACTATAAGAAGGCAGCAAATTAAGTTATTTTTCACTAGATCGACCTAGTTTCAAGTTTGAAGACAAAAGCAAAATTTCTCGCTTACAGAAATTAAAACTGTTCCCAAGACAGCTGAATGAGACACGAGCATGTTTTCCTATTCCTGTAGGAATTGAATTTTAAGTCATCAAGTTCAAACTGCTTGATTTAAAGTTTCGTTGTCACATTGGATCAGGGCCTATTGGCAGACACATGATGGCTTTACTATTCCATGGAGGTATGTGTTGGTTTTTCGAGGAGATACGGAATATACATGGATGTGATTTATCCCCAGGGATAGATGACGCTTCTGAAGAAGTATAATTACAAACATTTACTCTACAACAAACTATAGGCCCATGTCCCTTTATCACGTGAATACCGAGTAACCGTGTCTGATTTCCCCAGTATTCTTCAAACGCGCAGCGCAAGGGGCTGCTATATTGTAACTGATTCAACACTGGCACTGATATTGTAACGTCCACAAACTAGGATGATGAACACTGGTTGAGCGGAATGCAGTTTGCTTCTATACCTTTCGGTTTTAAATACAATATGTTCCTATAAAAAATATATAGAGGATATTAAACGACCTTCCGTGTAATACCATTTCTATTAAACGAGTAAATGATTTGGTATCAAACAAGCGAAAGCGAGTTTGATGCTAAATCTTTTACGAGTCTAATGAAAATGGTATTTCACGGAAACGAGTTTAGTATTCTGTTTATTACTCCCCAACATAAACTGATAAAAACTGCCTACAGTGTGATGACTCTCAGCTTTCCGTGAGTCAAGCAAGGTCTAATACCATTGTGTCAGAGGTATTAGCATTGTGACGTCATGACAGTAAACCATTATGACGTATACGTCTGGCGGTATTACACTAGTGTATCGTCCACGGGCGAGTAATAAAGATTAATACGAATAGATTTACACGAATCCGTACACTTATTGTATACGTTTTAAACAGTATATTTTTCTCTGTTTAACTTGAGATATACGGCAGCCATGTCAAGCACTGATGTAATGATTGTAGGGAGCGTGTTACCCACGTGCATGATGTGCAACTGCAACATCACCCATTCTCCTCCATCCCCAACACACGCCTTTTTAACATCGTCACCAACGACGTAGGGTAAACAGTGAGTGAGTTACGCCGCTTTAAGCAAATTGAATATTCCAGCAATATCACGTCAGGGACACCAGAAATGGACTTCACACAATGTACCCACGTGGTGAATTGAACCCGGGTCTTCAGCGTGGCGAGCAGACGCTTTAACCACTACTAGGCTCCCCCCTCCAAAAAAAAAAAAATGAAAAGAAAAAAAAAGAAAAAAAGGGATCAGTTAACTCCTATTGACTAGAAGCGGTACAGTAAAGAGTGTAACCGCTCGGCCACCCGCCTCCCTACTTTGATCTGTTTCACTAACTCAGTGTACACGGGCACCGATGTATGGATAGTTCCTAAACCTTGGTTTTTGTCAGCCCATATGAATAGTTCATAGACGCGCATATTTGTCAGTTCATATAAACGGTTCCTAAACCTTGGATATTCGTCAGTTCATATGAATAGTGTCTAAAAGTCAGTGGGATGGCTAAACTATTATAAATATACATAGATAACACATTCTGACATAATACTCATTTGTTCCTGAAAATGCCAGAATATATATTTAACTATAATAAATCACAATGTTAATTTACATCCCCTGAACCCTGAAGTTATGCACTAAGAACACACGATTGAGAGTTCGATATTTTCTAAAGTATTCTGCTGTGCCAACTGTCGTTGGTAACAACCCCATGACACCCGTCCCCTTGACACCCGTCCCCTTTGCCTGGCTGACACATGAAGCCTCACATCAGTCACTATGAGGGGCGTGCATATATCACGATGTCGCGCAGTGGTGGAATGTGATTACAATTATCACTAGAGAACTATTCATTCCATCTGACCTTTCCAATTTTCAAATTGCTACTACCTTCACATAAAAGAACCCGTTCCTTTCCTGGTTACTTGGAAATGTATCTGATTAAAGTGATGGTTATCCTCAACGCGGAATGCCTGCTGTCGACGTCGGCCACTGCGTCTCAGAGAGGACATTCATGGAACAGCTTTGCCTGGGGTGTCTGTATCCACTCTGCTTGATCCTTCTTCTTTCTTCTCCATTCACTGAATGTCTCGCCATCATATTACAAGCATGCTTTAGTACCCACTTATCTCGTCTGCAACAATGTGTGAATCCTCTTCTGCTGCAACAATGTGTCTGCCTCTTCTACTGCAAACAATGTGTCAACCCTCCTCTACTGCAACAATATGTCTACCCTCCTCTACTACAACAATGTGTCAACCATCCTCTACTACAACAGTGTGTCTACCTCTTTAAATACAAACAATGTGTCAACCCTCCTCTACTGTAACAATGTGTCAACCCTCCTCTACTGTAACAATGTGTCTACTGTTCTCTACTGCAACAATGTAACGTGTCTACCCTTCTCTACTGAAGGCAATGTGTCTGCCCTATTCTCCCTCTACAATGTGTACTGCAACAGTTCCACTACTGGAACAATGTGATTATTCCTTCGTTTACTGCAGCAATTTGTCTGTCTTCATCAAGATCATGCCCTCAATGTTACTTCCCTTAATAACAACAATGTGTCTATCTCCCTACCCTACAACAACTGACTATTTCATTGATCGTTATAGAATATAGGGGTCCGAGTGTGTAGCTTCCGTCTTGAACGGGAGTAAAGACGTTATGTTGTTTGATGTGACGTCACTTGTTTGTCACGTCACAAGTGAACCTGTTTGTCACGTCACAAGTGAACCTGTTTGACACGTCACAAGTGAACCTGTTTGTCACGTCACAAGTGAACCGATTTGGATACTGAACTACTAGGACTGACACACAACCATGTTTGTGAACTCAAGCGTTAAACACCAAACAAACAAAACATCCATATCGTCACTTTAGTCAGATGCAGAGCCTCTGCGATTTAACGAGGAGTATATCTTTCGACCTGTAGACTCGCTGTGTTGGTCCATCTCGCAAAGTCTCGCACACCCAGGTAGCAGACATGACAGTCAACTCGAGATCATACATGTTTAGGTCTGAGATTTAAACACAATGGCACATAAGTAAACAGCACAAACTGTCCAGGGTGAATACTTGCAGAAAGGACACACCGGATGTAAGTATGTCCCATGTAAATCGTGGAGAGTATAAACACGTACTAAATTATCAACATATATTGAGATTGTTGTTCATTCTCCCATGTGTCAGAAGTCAATCGACACCCTGCTGTGAGCTGAAGTGGTTGATCCTGACGTTGAAGCAGGGGTTTGTACAGGAATTTGGCATCCCTAACGACATGATATTTTACGTCCGGTACACTCATTACGGCTTGTGCGAAAACAGACATGGCGTTGACATGTCATGTGTGTTCTGAAATTCTGTTCTGTGTTCTGGTCTTGTGTTCTGATCCTGTGTTTTGGTCTTGTGTTTGCTCTTGAGTTCTGGTCCTGTGTTCTGGTCCTGTGTCCTGGTATTGTGTTCTGGTCCTGTGTCCTGGTATTGTGTTCTGGTCCTGTGTTATGGTCCTGTGTCCTGGTATTGTGTCCTGGTCTTGTGTCTTGGTCCTGTGTTCTGGTCTTGTGTTCTGGTCCTGTGTCCTGGTATTGTGTTCTGGTCCAGTGTTATGGTCCTCGGTCCTGGTCTCGTGTTCTGGTCCTGTGTTCTGGTATTGTGTTCTGGTCCTGTGTCCTGGTACTGTGTCCTGGTCTTGTGTCTTGGTCCTGTGTTCTGGTCTTGTGTTCTGGTCCTGTGTCCTGGTATTGTGTTCTGGTCCTGTGTCCTGGTATTGTGTTCTGGTCCTGTGTTATGGTCCTGGTCCTCAGTCTGTGTTCTGGTCCAGTGTTCTGGTCCTCGGTCTCGTGTTCTGGTCCTGTGTCCTGGTCTTGTGTCTTGGTCTTGTGTTCTGGTCTTGTGTTCTGGTCCTGTGTCCTGGTCTTGTATTCTGGTCCTGTGTCCTGGTCCTGTGTTTTGGTAATGTGTTCTGGTCCTGTGTCCTGGTCTTGTGTTCTGGTCCTGTGTTCTGGTATTGTGTTCTGGTCCAGTGTTCTGGTCCTGTGTTCTGGTCTTGTGTTCTGGTCCAGTGTTCTGGTCCTGTGTTCTGGTCCTGTGTTCTGGTCCTGTGTTCTGGTATTGTGTTCTGGTCCTGTGTTCTGGTATTGTGTTCTGGTCTTGTGTCCTGGTATTGTGTCCTGGTCTTGTGTTCTGGTACTGTGTTCTGGTCCTGTGTTTTTGTCTTGTTATCTGGTCCTGTGTTTTTGTCTTGTTATCTGGTCCTGTGTCCTGGTCCTGTGTTCTGGTCCTGTGTCCTGGTATTGTGTTCTGGTCCTGTGTTCTGGTTCTGTGTCCTGGTCTTGTGTTCTGGTATTGCGTTCTGATGATATGTTTTGTTTCGCTATGACAATTCACATCTGCAGATGGCAATGCACATACGCATATGACCAAACACATCTGACAAGTACTGCCAGTACCTCCCCCTCCCCCTCCCTGGTGTGTTCCACCTGCAGTATGGAATATACGTCAGTCCACTTTCATTAAATGATTTCCTTACAGAAACTTCCAAATGATGAATTTACTTATTAACGGCGAATACACATATAGTATTAGAAGCGAGCTGTACTTTATAGAGAGGGAAACCTCATACGGCGAATACACATATAGTATTAGAAGCGAGCTGTACTTTATAGAGAGGGAAACCTCATACGGCGAGTACATCTATAGTATTAGAAGCGAGCTGTACTTTATAGAGAGGGAAACCTCATACGGCGAATACACATATAGTATTAGAAGCGAGCTTAGCTTTACTTTATAGAGAGGGAAGCCTAATACGGCGAGTACATCTATAGTATTAGAAGCGAGCTTAGCTGTACATTATAGTATTAGAAGCGAGCTTAGTTGTACTTAATAGCATTAGAACCGAGCTTAGCTGTACTTTATAGAGAGGGAAGCCTCATACGGCGAATACACCAATAGCATTAGAAGCGAGCTTAGCTGTACTTTGCAGAGAGGGAAGCCTCATACGGCGAATACATGTACACCAATAGTATTAGCAGCGAGCTTAGATGTACTTTACAGAGAGGGAAGCCTCATACGGCGAATACACCTAGAGTATTAGAAGAGAGCTTAGCTGTACTTCATAGAGAGAGAAGCCTCATACGGCGAATACACCAATAGTATTAGAAGCGAGCTTAGCTGTACTTTATAGAGAGAGAAGCCTCATACGGCGAATACAGCAATAGTATTAGAAGCGAGCTTAGCTGTACTTTACAGAGAGGGAAGCCTCATACGGCGAGTACACCAATAGTATTAGAAGCGAGCTTAGCTGTACTTTACAGAGAGGGAAGCCTCATACGGCGAGTACACCTAGAGTATTAGAAGCGAGCTTAGTTGTACTTAATAGTACTAGAAGCGAGCTTAGCTGTACTTTATAGAGAGGCAAGCCTCATACGGAAGTCAGTTACATGAACTTCAGTGTGTCATGTCTGCAACATCATAATCATTGGGTGGATCTCATCTCCTTTGTCATATCCCCCATTTGTAAGAAAAGACGAGGGAAGGGCCTGACAAGGACTGATCTCCAGCAATCCCTGCTTATCGCAGGGGTCGTAGGTCGTCAGGGTCGCTGATCTGGGTGAAGTATGTCAACTTATTCAAGAGTGCGTACACTGATCTACATTACACGCATGCATCAAGGTACATTAAAGGTACATTCATACACTAAATGATGTCTATGTCAAGGTATGTTACATGATTACATCAAGGTATCGCTCCATCAAGTCTTGTTACATGATTACATCAAGGTATGGCTCCATCAAGGCTTGTTACATGATTACATCAAGGTATGGCTCCATCAAGGCTTGTTACATGATTACATCAAGGTATGGCTCCATCAAGTCTTGTTACATGATTACATCAAGGTATGGCTCCATCAAGTCTTGTTACATGATTACATCAAGGTATGGCTCCATCAAGTCTTGTTACATGATTACATCAAGGTATGCCTCCATCAAGTCTTGTCACATGATTACATCAAGGTATGGCTCCATCAAGTCTTGTCACATGATTACATCAAGGTATGCCTCCATCAAGTCTTGTTACATGATTACATCAAGGTATGGCTCCATCAAGTCTTGTCACATGATTACATCAAGGTATGGCTCCATCAAGGCTTTGTCACATGATTACATCACATGGTATGGCTCCATCAAGGCTTGTCACATGATTTGTCACATGATTACATCAAGGTATGGCTCCATCAAGTCTTGTTACATGATTACATCAAGGTATGGCTCCATCAAGTCTTGTTACATGATTACATCAAGGTATGCCTCCATCAAGTCTTGTCACATGATTACATCAAGGTATGCCTCCATCAAGTCTTGTCACATGATTACATCAAGGTATGGCTCCATCAAGTCTTGTTACATGATTACATCAAGGTATGGCTCCATCAAGTCTTGTCACATGATTACATCAAGGTATGCCTCCATCAAGTCTTGTCACATGATTACATCAAGGTATGGCTCCATCAAGTACATCTTGTCACATGATTACATCAAGGTATGGCTCCATCAAGTCTTGTTACATGATTACATCAAGGTATGGCTCCATCAAGTCTTGTCACATGATTACATCAAGGTATGGCTCCATCAAGTCTTGTCACATGATTACATCAAGGTATGGCTCCATCAAGTCTTGTCACATGATTACATCAAGGTATGCCTCCATCAAGTCTTGTTACATGATTACATCAAGGTATGGCTCCATCAAGTCTTGTTACATGATTACATCAAGGTATGGCTCCATCAAGTCTTGTCACATGATTACATCAAGGTATGCCTCCATCAAGTCTTGTGACATGATTACATCAAGGTATGCCTCCATCAAGTCTTGTTACATGATTACATCAAGGTATGCCTCCATCAAGTCTTGTCACATGATTACATCAAGGGTATGTCTTGTTACATGATTACATCAGGTAGTCATGTCTTGTCACATGATTACATCAAGGTATGTTACATGATTCCATCAAGGTATTGTACATGATTACATCAAGGTATGTTACATCATTACATCCTTGTCACATGATTACATCAAGGTATGCCTCCATCAAGTCTTGTGACATGATTACATCAAGGTATGGCTCCATCAAGTCTTGTCACATGATTACATAAAGGTATGCCTCCATCAAGTCTTGTCACATGATTACATCAAGGTATGGCTCCATCAAGTCTTGTTACATGATTAAGGTCAAGGTATGGCTCCATCAAGTCTTGTTACATGATTACATCAAGGTATGCCTCCATCAAGGTATACATGATTACATCAATTACATCACATGGTATGTTAGACATGATTACATCAAGTCTTGTCACATGATTACATCAAGGTATGATTACATGATTCCATCAAGTCTTGTTCACATGATTACATCAAGGTATGTTACATGATTACATTACATCAAGGTACATATGACATGATTACATGATTCCATCAAGGTATGTTACATGATTACATCAAGGTATGTTCCATCAAGTCTATGTTACATGATTACATCAGGGTATGATTCCATGTTACATGATTACATGATTACATCAAGGTATGATTACATCAAGGTATGATTACATCAAGGTATGTTACATGAGTGTTATGTTACATGATAACATCCAAGTATGTTACATGATTACATCCAAGTATGTTACATGAAGGTATTTTACATGATTACGTGAAGCTATGTTACATGTTTGCATAAACGCGTGTTACATGATTACACCAAGGTATGTTACATGATTACATCAAGGTATGTTACATGGTTACATCCACGTATCTTACATGATTATATTAAGGTATGTTACATGATTACATCCACGTATGTTACATGGTTACATCCACGTATCTTACATGATTATATTAAGGTATGTTACATGATTACATCCAAGTATGTTACATGATTGCATCAAGGTATGTTACATGATTACATCCAAGTATGTTACATGATTGCATCAAAGTATGTTACATGATTACATCCAAGTATGTTACATGATTACATCAAGGTATGTTACATGATTACATCAAGGTATGTTACATGATTACATCAAGGCATGTTACATGATTACATCCAGTCATGTTACATGATTACATCCAAGTATGTTACATGATTGCATCAAGGTATGTTACATGATTACATCAAGGTATGTTACATGATTACATCCAAGTATGTTACATGATTACATCAAGGTATGTTACATGATTACATCCAAGTATGTTACATGATTACATCAAGGTATGTTACATGATTACATCAAGGTATGTTACATGATTACATCCAAGTATGTTACATGATTAGCATCAAGGTATGTTACATGATTACATCAAGGTATGTTACATGATTACATCAAGGTATGTTACATGATTACATCAAGGTATGTTACATGATTACATCAAGTCATGTCACATGATTACATCAAGGTATGTTACATGATTACATCCAAGTATGCTGCATGATTACATCAAGGTATGTTACATGATTACATCAAGGTATGTTACATGATTGCATCAAGGTATGTTACATGATTATATTAAGGTATGTTACATGAGTGTTATGTTACATGATTACATCCAAGTATGTTACATGATTACATCCAAGCATGTTACATGATTACATCAAGGTATGTTACATGAGTGTTATGTTACATGATTACATCCAAGTATGTTACATGATTACATCCAAGTATGTTACATGAAGGTATTTTACATGATTACGTGAAGCTATGTTACATGTTTGCAGAAACGCGTGTTACATGATTACACCAAGGTATGTTACATGATTACATCAAGGTATGTTACATGGTTACATCCACGTATCTTACATGATTATATTAAGGTATGTTACATGATTACATCCACGTATGTTACATGGTTACATCCACGTATGTTACATGATTACATCAAGGTATGCCTACACGAAGTCATGTTACATGATTACATCAAGGAATGTTACATGATTGCATCAGTTATGTTACATGATTACATCCAAGTATGTTACATGATTACATCCAAGTATGTTACATGATTGCATCAACGTGTGTTACATGATTACATCCAAGTATGTTACATGATTACGTCAAGCTATGTTACATGATGGCATCAACGTGTGTTACATGATTACATCCAAGTATGTTACATGATTACGTCAAGCTATGTTACATGGTTACATCCACGTATGTTACATGATTACATCAAGGTATGCCTACACGAAGTCATGTTACATGATTACATCAAGGTATGTTACATGATTGCATCAGTTATGTTACATGATTACATCCAAGTATGTTACATGATTACATCCAAGTATGTTACATGATTGCATCAACGTGTGTTACATGATTACATCCAAGTATGTTACATGATTACGTCAAGCTATGTTACATGATTGCATCAACGTGTGTTACATGATTATATCCAAGTATGTTACATGATTACGTCAAGCTATGTTACATGATTGCGCCCAGGTATACCTTCATCAAGGTGTGCTATATGCGACCAAGGCAGGTTCCCTACATTCATAATTAAGCATCATGGGTACTTTGTACAAAGATCTAAGAAAAACCCAAACCTCGAACTGACGTGTTTTAATGCGAATAATATTTACAGGTATCGCAGCTATGTTCGAAACCTCTGAACAGAAAACAACTAATGCTTTGCTCCTCAATATACATGTCACGGCACACGCCAATGTGTCTATCATGGCAGATACAGTATACAAGTCACACTCATATACATGCCACGGCACACGACAATGTGTCTATCATGGCAGATACAGTATACAAGTCACACTCATATACATGCCACGGCACACGACAATGTGTCTATCATGGCAGATACAGTATACAAGTCACACTCATATACATGCCACGGCACACGACGATGTGTCTATCATGGCAGATACAGTATACAAGTCACACTCATATACATGCCACGGCACACGCCAATGTGTCTATCATGGCAGATACAGTATACAAGTCACACTCATATACATGCCACGGCACACGACAATGTGTCTATCATGGCAGATACAGTATACAAGTCACACTCATATACATGCCACGGCACACGACAATGTGTCTATCATGGCAGATACAGTATACAAGTCAAGTCACACTCATATACATGCCACGGCACACGACAATGTGTCTATCATGGCAGATACAGTATACAAGTCACACTCATATACATGCCACGGCACACGACAATGTGTCTATCATGGCAGATACAGTATACAAGTCACACTCATATACATGCCACGGCACACGACAATGTGTCTATCATGGCAGATACAGTATACAAGTCACACTCATATACATGCCACGGCACACGACAATGTGTCTATCATGGCAGATACAGTATACAAGTCACACTCATATACATGCCACGGCACACGACAATGTGTCTATCATGGCAGATACAGTATACAAGTCACACTCATATACATGCCACGGCACACGACAATGTGTCTATCATGGCAGATACAGTATACAAGTCACACTCATATACATGCCACGGCACACGACAATGTGTCTATCATGGCAGATACAGTATACAAGTCACACTCATATACATGCCACGGCACACGACAATGTGTCTATCATGGCAGATACAGTATACAAGTCACACTCATATACATGCCACGGCACACGACAATGTGTCTATCATGGCAGATACAGTATACAAGTCACACTCATATACATGCCACGGCACACGACAATGTGTCTATCATGGCAGATACAGTATACAAGTCACACTCATATACATGCCACGGCACACGACAATGTGTCTATCATGGCAGATACAGTATACAAGTCACACTCATATACATGCCACGGCACACGACAATGTGTCTATCATGGCAGATACAGTATACAAGTCACACTCATATACATGCCACGGCACACGACGATGTGTCTATCATGGCAGATACAGTATACAAGTCACACTCATATACATGCCACGGCACACGACAATGTGTCTATCATGGCAGATACAGTATACAAGTCACACTCATATACATGCCACGGCACACGACAATGTGTCTATCATGGCAGATACAGTATACAAGTCACACTCATATACATGCCACGGCACACGACAATGTGTCTATCATGGCAGATACAGTATACAAGTCACACTCATATACATGCCACGGCACACGCCAATGTGTCTATCATGGCAGATACAGTATACAAGTCACACTCATATACATGCCACGGCACACGACAATGTGTCTATCATGGCAGATACAGTATACAAGTCACACTCATATACATGCCACGGCACACGACAATGTGTCTATCATGGCAGATACAGTATACAAGTCACACACTCATATACATGTCACGGCACATACAATGTGTCTATCATGGCAGATATAGTATACAAGTCACACTCATATACATGCCACGGCACACGACAATGTGTCTATCATGGCAGATACAGTATACAAGTCACACTCATATACATGTCACGGCACACGACAATGTGTCTATCATGGCAGATACAGTATACAAGTCACACTCATATACATGCCACGGCACACGACAATATGTCTATCATGGCAGATACAATATACAAGTCACACTCATATACATGCCACGGCACACGACACTCTGTCTATCATGGCAGATACAGTATACAAGTCACACTCATATACATGTCACGGCACACGGCAATGTGTCTATCATGGCAGATACAGTATACAAGTCACACTCATATACATGCCACGGCACACGGCAATGTGTCTATCATGGCAGATACAGTATACAAGTCACACTCATATACATGCCACGGTACACGACAGTGTGTCTATCATGGCAGATACAGTATACAAGTCACACTCATATACATGCCACGGTACACGACAGTGTGTCTATCATGGCAGATACAGTATACAAGTCACACTCATATACATGCCACGGCACACGACAATGTGTCTATCATGGCAGATACAGTATACAAGTCACACTCATATACATGCCACGGCACACGACAATGTGTCTATCATGGCAGATACAGTATACAAGTCACACTCATATACATGCCACGGCACACGACAGTGTGTCTATCATGGCAGATACAGTATACAAGTCACACTCATATACATGCCACGGCACACGACAGTGTGTCTATCATGGCAGATACAGTATACAAGTCACACTCATATACATGCCACGGCACACGACAATGTGTCTATCATGGCAGATACAATATACAAGTCACACTCATATACATGCCACGGCACACGACGATGTGTCTATCATGGCAGATACAGTATACAAGTTACACTCATATACATGCCACGGCACACGACAATGTGTCTATCATGGCAGATACAGTATACAAGTCACACTCATATACATGCCACGGCACACGACAATGTGTCTATCATGGCAGATACAGTATACAAGTCACACTCATATACATGCCACGGCACACGACAATGTGTCTATCATGGCAGATACAGTATACAAGTCACACTCATATACATGCCACGGCACACGACAATGTGTCTATCATGGCAGATACAGTATACAAGTTACACACTCATATACATGCCACGGCACACGACAATGTGTCTATCATGGCAGATACAGTATACAAGTCACACTCATATACATGCCACGGCACACGACGACAATGTGTCTATCATGGCAGATACAGTATACAAGTCACACTCATATACATGCCACGGCACACGACAGTGTGTCTATCATGGCAGATACAGTATACAAGTTACACTCATATACATGCCACGGCACACGACAATGTGTCTATCATGGCAGATACAGTATACAAGTCACACTCATATACATGCCACGGCACACGACAGTGTGTCTATCATGGCAGATACAGTATACAAGTCACACTCATATACATGCCACGGCACACGACAATGTGTCTATCATGGCAGATACAGTATACAAGTCACACTCATATACATGCCACGGCACACGACAATGTGTCTATCATGGCAGATATAGTATACAAGTCACACTCATATACATGCCACGGCACACGACAATGTGTCTATCATGGCAGATACAGTATACAAGTCACACTCATATACATGCCACGGCACACGACAGTGTGTCTATCATGGCAGATACAGTATACAAGTTACACTCATATACATGCCACGGCACACGACAGTGTGTCTATCATGGCAGATACAGTATACAAGTCACACTCATATACATGCCACGGCACACGACAGTGTGTCTATCATGGCAGATACAGTATACAAGTCACACTCATATACATGCCACGGCACACGACAATGTGTCTATCATGGCAGATACAGTATACAAGTCACACTCATATACATGCCACGGCACACGACAATGTGTCTATCATGGCAGATACAGTATACAAGTCACACTCATATACATGCCACGGCGCACGACAATGTGTCTATCATGGCAGATACAGTATACAAGTCACACTCATATACATGCCACGGCACACGACAATGTGTCTATCATGGCAGATACAGTATACAAGTCACACTCATATACATGCCACGGCACACGACAATGTGTCTATCATGGCAGATACAGTATACAAGTCACACTCTTATACATGTGCTAATATGTGTATATCCATATGCTGTGATATATCCAACATGTATATGAAAGTGACATGTATATTGCTATATGACATGCCATGTATTAAGTTGTTGCTTGTTTGACAAATGATTTTAGAAACTAGTACAAACTATTCATGTATTACCATCGATCTCTAGGGGAATTACAAGAATTTTGACACTCGTGTCGTAAACGCAGCGTGACATATATACTCACATATAATAATCTTTGTATACATGTCCCAGAACATGACACTGTTTATGTAATATATTCTAGTAAATTAGCCATGACGACTATGCATATAACTTACTTTTGCACCAGATATGCTTGATTTAATAATCGACATATTTGCTTTAAAAAATCTTCTTTTCCTCAATAAGATAAACACATGATTTCGATCACAATCAGCGTAAAAAGTACCAGCCAAGAATTACTAGATCACTCTGCTGTGGGAGAAATTGTCACCTGAAGACAACTTGGGAACACCGATTATAAAGATGAACGCAATTACTTCCAATTAAGACAATATATCACGGAAAATCCAAACTAAATCGTCCGGCCCAATTCCCCGCTGGGCAAAATATCTCAGTGTTAAACAATATCCTGATCGCGTTGTAATCTGTGCGTTTGTTCCTTGGGGCTAATGGTTGGAAATCTAATCTATTACCGGTCGGAGTGTTTGAACATGGAGGCCATCCCCTTTCATTACGCACTTGCTGTATTTTATCCCAGTTCAATCTCAGCAATTGAATTTTCGAGACAATGACAGTTAAACCAAATCAGAAGACAATGTAGCAGAGCGCTACCACAATGGTTCCTGACAATTCAAAGACGTTATACACAAGAACATCGTGTTTGTCCGCGCCATGCTTTAATGAAATGAATTGCGCTAATTTGTATTCTCATCGCAACGCTAATAAGTGTGCTGATTTCGTCTTCCAATTTCCGACTTGATGTTTTACATTTTCAACCTTCTGTTCTTGTGATCTGTTTGAGTTTTATATATTTAAATATATCTTTCTCTGAAAATATCCGTGAGACAACTGACACGACATGAAGCAAACGGAGTTACCATGCTGGTGTGAGAAACATGAATGCGATCATATGAATGAAAGTAAAACTTTTTGCTGTATCCCTTCCTTGATGTTTTCGACTTCAAACATCACTAGATGAATGTGAATCTAAGTCTAATATTAATCACAAAATCTGAATTCAGAAATTTATATGAAGCATTTTTTTCAACATTTGAACATGAGCAGGTCTGCGCTTTGATGGCCTTTATACATGTTGTTTCCTTTGACCCGAGTCAATTGTCTGGCATATGAACACATCCCATAATCTTCATGACAATACTTCAGTCGCACTGACTTTAAACAGTGATATTTTAAACTGGCCGTTATAATTCCAGTCATTTGTAATTTGAAAGTAAATACACAGCATGTGTTCTTTGTAGGGTTAAATCTTTGAACAAAAGACAATTTCCATAGCCAAACGAAATCTCTGCTAAAGACACAGTCGACTGTAAGATTCGACTGGGCCACGACCAGGGACCACTGTCACAAACACATGCAAGGGCAAGTCATATGTTCAGCTGTAAAAAACAATACGGGAACACATAGTACAATTCAAAACAGGGAATAGCAACGGACATCATTTTTGTAAATAATGCACTACGTGTTTCCTCCAGATGTCAACCAAACCCGCAAAGATCCGGGTTAGAAATGGTCTTCAGCAACCCATGTCTGTCGTAATAGGATGGTGGTTAGACTTGATTGATTGTCATCGTATCCTAATTGCGAAGACCGAGGCTCATGATGTCAATCACTGGATTTTCTGGGCCAGACTTCATTATTTACAGACCGCTGGCGTTAAACAATAAACAAACAAAACAAACACGAGTCAACCATAACATCCATTACTACAGCGTACCTCAAGACGACCATTGGTTCTTGTGATGCTATCCTCTCGACTGCAGCCATACTACAGCTGAGGGACGCCAGACAGAGCACCTGGGTTTCACTGGCTGGGGATTGAGGACTAGCGATTGGTCCCCATCAACCTTCACATGTGTTAACGGGGCTAAACAGATCAGGCTCGGGTGTTTGATTGATTGCATGTCAACATATTCCAATTGTATGTGGCCTTGCTAATAATATCAGTCAGTGATTTGTCTGGTCCAGATTCAATTATTTAGGATTGTCATTCATCAGCCAGTATCATATACATATATCATATGGCGATCAGGGTTGAATTGGTCTTCAAACCCATGTTTGTCATAAGAGGTCACTAACGGGATCGGGGGTCAGCCTCGACTACATGGTTGATGCATGTCATCGTATCCCAACTGCGCTGTCACTGGATTGTCTGGTTCAGACTCAATTATTTGCAGATCGTCCTGATAAAGTGGGGATATTGCAAAGTGCGAAAACAAAACAAGCAAAAGAGAAATCAAACAAACTCACAAACATTTTTTTCCAGAAAGGGGTCTGTTCGTCAAGGATCTTTCCTAGCTTCTTGCAAACAAACATTACATCACGTGGGTAAGCGAACAACATAACAGAACACCTCATCCACTAGGCCACCCAGAATGTGTAACAAAACTGACCAAAATGGATCAAGTAGATGAATTCTTGGTGAAACTAGAGTTGTAATGTGAAAGTGTAACTTGGTATAACCATATAGGACAATGTCTCTGCCACTTGAAAAGCGTTCTAATGCGTCTGGACAGCAGTTCATGTGTATATCATGAAGTACTACCTTAACGGTAAACACATGACCGAAGCCGTTATGTACCGGTATACTACGCCTGGCAGGACAGGACCGGCTGCTTCCTACTTACATGCATGATCACGACCTTTTCATTTGGCGGTACATGTATTGGCCGTGTCAGTGTGACGGGAAACCGTACTGAGGCGCTATTGTTGGACCGCTCAGGCAGTTCCAGCAGCGACGCTCTTGTCATTCACTGCTTTGGTAAATTTAATTTAGACCTGATATATCTGGTTTGATATATGGAGTGTAATGGAAAGATTACGGGCACAGTTTGTTCTGTTGTCTGCATACCTCTGTCCAGTATGTGCAGTCCGTATTTGGAAGATCAGTGTGGCTTGCTGTACTCGTCTTTAATGAGACCTGGATTAACCAATACGGTATAGACAGGTTTCACTCAGCTTTAAGTTATAGGTTATGGTTTAACTAGTGTCGCATGAGGTAAAGATTCAGGTTTCAGCATCTGTTTATTGGGTTTAAGCAGCTTAAATAAGCAGTATGTCAGCTACCCTCCTCAAATAGAAAAACACGCACAGGAGACAAAATCATGTTAAATTTGTGTATTTCTGAAACATTGAATACACTTGCAAATGACTGATCGATGTTAGTCACATCTTCGTCAACTGGTGTAGAGCACGGACGGAACAGTTGTAAACTTGTGTAACTTTATACATAATTTTCTAACACGACTGTCATGAAAATCAGAACTCAGGAGCGGGGCAACCATGTGCCGTGACAATGGCTATGGATGGTCAAGCGTCAGTCAACGACGGCAACATCACCATGGACGCCATGGGAAGCTGTAGAGTCTGCACGTCATGTCAACGTATCCCGCATCCGGGTCTTTCTTCTCCGTCATCAACAGGCATGGGCTCTGACAGAATCCAGCGGCGAGTCTGGTTCAGTGATGAATCACGATTTCTTTTCAGATAGATTGTGAACCGACGCACGTTGAACGTTTTCAAAGAACTGTCCTCAACAGGTCGACAGATTCTGTGGTGGAAGTGTTATTGTGTGGAGAGCCATATCGTTCGCACGGGCATCTGACTTGGTGGTGGTGGTGGTGGTGGCAGTACAGATTCAAAGGTGCTGTAATACAAGAGCAGTGATCACTGGAATAACGGCCGCGACCGTATATTCACTTCTGAGCAACAGTAATCCCACCTTCAAGAAAGGGCTGGGCAGCGAGTATCTAGGGGCGTAGCTACCATTAATAAAAACACCCTGGGCTTACACATGATTTTGCTAAAAAACAACAAACTAGTTATTGCCAAAACTACATCAGATACTATCTTAAAACAGCTTTGCAACCTATCGGGCTTACACGAAAGAAATGGCTTGCCACGCGCCTGGTATCCAGGGTATACCATCACATATAATGCTGGTCTTCTTGTGCATGGCTTGACATATAAGGTGAGAGGCAACTAACTGATAGATGTTCAAGAGCACATACTCGGGTCGATTTCAACAAAACACTGGATGTCCTATGGTTGAAGATAGGCATTTGTAACTTTTAAACGTAATATTAAATGACCACACCACAGAATAATCTGTCTCGGGTGTGTGATGAAACAAACTACACTAGACGTACCAGTCAAAACAGGTTGGAACATTTCATTAATAGACCACTAGAAGTCCGGAAGGAGATGTTGCACCTGTAACTCACATCAGAACTACTGGCACACGACGGCAGAAAACGGAATAATTGGGTGATAGACCCGAATAGCTCAGTTGGAGGGCGAAATATATAAGACCAATATTCCAGCAATATCGCGGCGGGGCACACCAGATATGTTCTTTACGTAAAGTACCGATATGGGGAATCGAACCTGGGGCTCCGGCGTGACGAGCGAACGCTTTAAGCACTAGGCTACTGATTATCCCTGGAAAGCATAGAAATACGACGGGTGACTTTCGAGGATAAGTTAAATCTTTATGCTGTCAATGGTTGACCATTTCTTCTAATGAATGTTTAATGGTTTGTGAACAAACTGTTTATCTGATGACGGAGAAGTCATATAGTTTAGGATTAAGTAAGTAGTTGTGAGTAAGCTGCTATGTGGGATGTACCTGTGTATGCTGAGCATGTATGTAAGGCGGGGTGGGATGTACCTGTGTGTGCTGAGCATGTATGTAAGGCGGGGTGGGATGTACCTGTGTATGCTGAGCATGTATGTAAGGCGGGGTGGGATGTACCTGTGTATGCTGAGCATGTATGTAAGGCGGGGTGGGATGTACCTGTGTTTGCTGAGCATGTATGTAAGGCGGGGTGGGATGTACCTGTGTGTGCTGAGCATGCATAAGGCGGGTGGGATGTACTTGTGGCTGAGCATGTATGTAAGGGGATGTACCTGTGTGTGCTGAGCATGTATGTAAGGCGGGGTGGGATGTACCTGTGTTTGCTGAGCATGTATGTAAGGCGGGGTGGGATGTACCTGTGTATGCTGAGTATGTAAGTAAGGCGGGGTGGGATGTACCTGTGTATGCTGAGCATATGTATGTATGTAAGGCAGGGTGGATGTACCTGTGTATGCTGAGCATGTATGTAAGGCAGGGTGGGATGTGTGTATGCTGAGCATGTATGTAAGGCGGGGTGGGATGTACCTGTGTATGCTGAGCATGTATGTAAGGCGGGGTGGGATGTACCTGTGTGTGCTGAGCATGTATGTAAGGCGGGGTGGGATGTACCTGTGTGTGCTGAGCATGTATGTAAGGCGGGGTGGGATGTACCTGTGTGTGCTGAGCATGTATGTAAGGCGGGGTGGGATGTACCTGTGTGTGCTGAGCATGTATGTAAGGCGGGGTGGGATGTACCTGTGTATGCTGAGCATGTATGGATGCAGGGTGGGATGTACCTGTGTGTGCTGAGCATGTATGTAAGGCGGGGTGGGATGTACCTGTGTGTGCTGAGCATGTATGTAAGGCGGGGTGGGATGTACCTGTGTATGCTGAGCATGTGTGTAAGGCGGGGTGGGATGTACTTGTGTATGCTGAGCATGTATGTAAGGCGTGGTGGGATGTAACACAGAACTCACTAAACACATTTTGTTGGCATACTAATGTAAAATCAATGATGGAAATGCAATGGAAACATGTTGATGAACCTAATTATGTGGTCGAGTTGATTTAATTACTGGTTTGTAAATATTCTGGTTACATCTTTTAATGTCTCTTGTTTCTGTCTAAGCCAGTGCCTGTTCAAGCTATCTCACTTAAGTTGTATACAACACAGATTTCCCCCAGCACTTATATATTCAATATAACTACTATAAAAAAATATTATAGCCACTTTCACTCTAATACCAAGCGCATTGTATTGTCTGCCCTTTTCTTATCTACGTCAAAACACGCCTTGAGCAGACACTTCCACAACTGGCCATAGCATTGCAGGAAGAGTGGGCAAGAATTCCGCAAGAGCGACTTCGTCCACTTATCCCAGAATGTGTCGAGACGGTGCCGAGCAACAATTGCTGCCAATGGTGACCATACAAAGTACTAACTTTGACGCCATCTTGTGGGCTCAAGTAAACAGAAACACAACAATGAAGGCTGTTTTTGTGTTGACGCTTTGTCTATAGACAAGTTTTCACCTTTTTACCATTGAAATTACATGAAATTTTTGCTCATAAACTAACGCTATAAATTCTTCTAAAAATGGCTTTTTCGTTTCTTGTTTTTTTTCTTTCAGCAGTTTGTGTTGACCTTCTAAGTACAAATTGTAATTTGAACCTGTTACTCTTTTTAGTTTAACTGTAGCTACTGTTGCCTGTACGTAACCTATAATTCATAGACGCTATATGATATGGTTTGTGAAACATATCTGTCAGATATTTTAATAGAATTTTCCACATTTTTTGCAGAGCTGAAACTGACTAGTAAACGTTGTTTGCGAAATGAAGACAAATAGCTCACATCACAGTAGCCCGTTCTGTGTTTCCTTCACACATGAACCACGTCCACTACTACAGTTACACACAATATATCTATCAGTTTCACATATCGAATCTAACGTATCATGGAGTCCCGGATTTGGAATGATACTTTCACAATCAAATAACACTCTGCTTATGATTAGAATACGTTCAACGAACAAATCATTCATTTCTTATAGTCCGTTTGCAGTGAAAACGTACCGATGAATTTCACATGAAACAAAAAAGTAAATCAAATAAAGTGAAATTTTGATTGCGAATCCTCATAACTTTACCTTGCCAATTGAACATTAAAATCTCAGAAGTTTATTCAACTTAGGATAAAAGTTGTATAACAAACGATCATAGGTTCAAATTGCTATTGTTGGTTTGTAATACAAGGGGGTATGCACATTAAATGAAACCTCGAGAACAAGAAGGGTTGGTTTCTACGGTAGTCTAAGTTAACGCTCATCACGCACCGCACGTGCATTTGTTTCACTGTTCCAACTACTGCGCGTACCCCCTTGTAATACAAACCAAAAATAGCGATTTGAAACTATGATCGTTTGTTAAACAGCTTTTATCCTAAGCTAAATAAAATACTGAAATTTAAAAGTTCAATTGGCAAGGTAAAATTATGATGATTCGCAATCTTAATTTCACTTTATTTGATTTACTTTTTTGTTTAAAGTGAAATTCATCGGTAAGTTTTCACTGCAAACAGACTATAGTGAGGGGTATGAGATAGCCGGGGAATTTATTTATTTATTTGGATCCTGAATTTATATATTCCCGTGATCAAGTAACGAAAATGAAAACTGTAGTAGATTTAGCACAGTTATTTTCAAACCATGTGTCTAATAGAGATACAACAGTGTCAAGACAGACTTTTGATTACTTCACTAATACATGTTCAAACTGACAATCTTGTACTTTGCGAAAAGTATCAGTTGTTCAAATACTCGAAGCAATCAGCTATGTGTGATTTACACGTGAACAGGATATGTGTCATGTATTGAGAATTAAAGCAAGTTTGCTGTGTCAATAGTATTAAAGGTGGGCTGGGCTCCGAATATTCAGCTCCCAGCGAATCTGATTCACGTAATTTAAAACTGACGTTCTTTGTCTGATAGCTCACTGAACTGTTGGACATTGATCTGACACCCAGAGCTGTATCGCCTCCGGGATTGTATCACTTCAGGACAAGGTAACGAAGCTGGAAAGCTGCATTAGTAACATCAGAACTTGGGTGAGAATCAACTTTCTCAAACTAAATGACAACAAAACGGAAGTATTCATTGCTGAGACAAAGCACTTACAGGAAAGTATGACAGAATTCTCAGTCAATATTAGACCTGTGAATGTGCCTGCCTCTTCCCAAGTGAAGAATCTAGGAGTTGTTTTCGACTCCCACGTGACCATGAACAAGCAGGTCACCCAAATGTGCCAGTCTTCTCATTACCATCTTCATCAGATTGGTAAACTAAGACGATATCTGTCAGATGAAACCGCCAAAACTCTCACTCAAGCAACAGTCATATCTTTTGTTTGGGATAACAGCTTCCCTGGTTCATCGACTCCAGGTTATACAAAACACGGCAGCCAGGATCATAACTCGAGAACAACATCACCCTCAGGTTAAGAGAACTGCATTGGCTACCTGTTGCTAGACGCATACAATTCAGGGTGTTCACCATCATCTACAAGTGCCCGAAGACCAACACTGCTCCATCTTACTAGTCATCTCTTCTAAACAACCATAGACCAACAAGAACTCTCAGACCACAACTCGTCAGACCATCCAGGACCAAACACGGGGACGCTGCTTTGAATGTGCTGCTCCCATGCTATAGAACAACCTTCCTATGTCGCTAAAATCTGCTCCAAGTCTACAAACTTTTCGAAAACATCTAAAGACACATCTATTTGAAATGAAATAGACTGGGACTGCACAAGCACCTGTGAGCAGCCTAGCTGGAACTCGGCGCAATAAAAGTAGATTATTATTATTATTAAGTTACACTGCCCAGTAAGATACACAGGTCCCAGATACTTGCCACTTACATTCTCTCTGAATACTTTGTATTGATGTATTTAATGACCACTGCATCGTTCAGGTTGTCACGTGATCATTCCCCAGTTGAAACTAATGCAGGAGTTCACCGGATATCAAGAAAGTTTTGTTAAGAATTCGCCATTTTTCACTGAGTTTCATCATTTAATGAACTCATGACAATAATCTTTTCAACGTTACGAATTTGTTTTACAATACATCAGTTCATGTGTAAACAGTATCTTTAAACAGTATGGAATATTTTTCGAAATCTAGTTTAGAACAGTTGACTGAAGTAAGTGGCTAAATTTACACTAGTGAGTCTAAACTTTTGATGGGTAGTATACATGAACGAATCTTTATACGGCAGCAACACATATTTTACGCCCGTTTCCTAAGGTTCATGAACGGCGTATTTGAAACATAACATTGTTGACACGTTTCAGGTTTCGTTCACATATAAGACACACAACGAGGCATGTCGGGTTTGGTTAGAAGAGTCAACCTCAGCGGTCAAAGACAGAAAGGTGTTCAATCCTTCTCTTGCCTGACTTCAGTTGTCTGCATGCTACACATGAGTTTCTCTCACCTGCAGAGTTTGTTTCACAATAACCTAGCCTGATGTATTTATGTATTCATTCGGTAGTTTCTTGCATTTAGGTTTAGGCATTTCTCACTGGCTATAATTTCCAGACCTAACTCCTCACATCAGATACGAATGCTTATCCTACTTGACGTTTATCTATTTTGTCTTACAAAATATGTGTTTCATCCTTTTTCTATTTCCTGCCGTGACCTCTGTGACATAATGTATAATATGAAGTCAACAGCTCGACGTGACTGTCATCTTGGATCGGTGTCAGAACAGAAGCCATCCTAATGATGGTGTCCACGTTCGGATTCTGCATCAGAATATTTTCGTAATCTCTCCTGACTGACTCTTTGAACCCATGCTAGGCTACCTTCCAGTTTCCCTCGCCAGTCAAAATACACTAGAGAATACTTTCCAAGTTTCCCTATCCTGGCAGTAAGAGCAACAATTGTTTCATGTTTAACAAACCAGGACTGATCGGTGCATCTTGAAGATTCGTTTTAAGATGGTGCACCTTCTCTGTTGTAGTGTGCATCTGATGTCCCATCCCATCATGCCTGATGCATCACGCAGAGGGAGCCGGACCAGTTGGAGGAAATGAACAGATTTCAAGATTTCGAACAGCCTGACAAAGGCTCCAACATTAACAACGTTGCATTACTTGTGTTTTCTGTAACACCTACATCTATTTTACCTCTGTCAGCTATTAATCAGCAACAATATGGAAATGCATATTGCTGACACCACCGATCCGACTGGTTCTGACGTATTAAAGAATAGCGGTTGTTCGTTAGCCGACATTGTGGTCATCCTGTGCACTGATGGCTTTGTTAAGGATGCAGATTGGGTAGCTGTGGCTGCACTGCTTGGCCAGTTTTCTGTTAAAGCACAAATATTTGCTGTTGCTAGCATTGGGCACTATGGGTTCCTCCTTTAATGCAACTGCTTTGAACCATCGTAGTGAACACATCTTCCACCTTGATGTTCAGAAAGTAGTGATGAAGATTGCGCCATGTTCTCAAAGGAGGTAAATTGTTCGAGGGCAGACTTTAAACGTGACTAAGATGATCAAATACCTGTACATGACATTATTTCATATTCAATAAAAATATGTCTCTAAGTACATGTTCATTGTGTCTATCATGAGATAATAGAACATATTTTATATCATGGGATGTGTATTCCTCAGATATTATGTCAAAGTTTTGTTGCTCTTTTTTCACAAAACCAAGTAACACGGTATTCAGTTAACAGTTTCAAAAATCATACTTTGAATGGAGTTTTCAATGACAGTTATGTGAGGGTGTCTCTCGGCCCTGTAATGGTATTTCTATTTCATATAACAGTTGCTTCTTTTGAGATGTTGCTGGTATAATGCTTCCAGCGGCGTTAAACCATACTCACTCACTCACTCACTCGTTGCATCATGCATATTTTGTAGTTTATGTTGGTTTACGTGGCACATGGCACCTGACGGCTGTCTGTCTGAAAGCGATCACACGAATTACAGTTCCTTCAAAATTCCAGAGCATACGGCGTTAATACCCATAGGTAATTGTATTTGTGTTCTGATTAGTAAGTTATTATAATTGACAAAACACAACCGTCACAAACATAAATACAATATTTGTCTCAACTTATCCCAAACCAGTCGTCCGAAATATGATAACGTTTCAGTTCTATTCGTTGATGCATTGAAGCCGTGGCATTTGTACACATGTATATAATCACTATTTGTATACATGTATATAATCACTATTTGTACACATGTATATAATCACTATTTGTACACATGTATATAATCACTATTTGTACACATGTCTATACTCACTATTTGTATACATGTATATAATCACTATTTGTACACATGTATATAATCACTATTTGTACACATGTATATAATCACTATTTGTACACATGTATATAATCACTATTTGTACACATGTATATAATCACTATTTGTACACATGTATACAATCACTATTTGTACACATGTATATAATCACTATTTCATTTTTATAAAACTGCTGACAGTGGTCGCGAAGCTGAAAGATGCGTACTATAATCTTTTCAACCTGTGCATTGTTTTGCGACATTGCCTGAAGGGCTCACCATCGTGTTATCCCTGCCATCATGTCGAACTGTTCTTCTTATGACGTTTATGGCTGATCTATTGAGATTGTTGAAAAATGTTTTATTGTCAGGCATGTTGAGTCTTTCAAAACTGCCCTTATCTGCATGTTGTCCTCCCAATGACACGCAAATGCAACATTTAGGGGTAGCTAACTTTGCAATCAATACACTTTCACTCTGCACTTGTAGCGCTCAAACCCTTGTCCTTATCTGTAATCTGATCGCAGAAAGGAAAACATACCTTGCCGCCATGGTAACTGTCCAAGCTGGCTGACATTTTTTTGTTTAGATTCAATGGTTTTCTTTATATAAATAAAAGTGAACAAGGCTCTTTCCAACTATACATTGTTTTTCTCAGTAAACTTCTGATGACCCAGACTTTGGTGCTGTCATCTCGCCCATCTAAATCACCACTGACACTATATCCCGAATTGGGCTCTACTTCTCGAGCAAGGGTCTCACGTACTGCACGACCGGTCAAGCAAAGGAGCTGATCATGTTTTAGATGCATATGCGTGTTCCTTCGTCTACTCAAGGAGCTGATCATTAGATGCTTACAGATAACAAACACGTTTTAGATGCAGAATTTATATTAAACATAAAGATTAGGCTTCGCTAACCCTCTTCATCTGTGTATTTCCCTGACAGTCTGTCGAGTCACACCATAGTACACGGCATGACCTTCTGGTGGACCTTATTGAGAGTGTCCGGGGCATCCAGATGAAAGATATGTTCACTTCCAGGTTTGGAGGCCAGTGTGTGGATGATGGAATCACTCAGAACGTCGGAGATGGCCACGACGAATACTTCCGCTTTTGCAGAAAGTTGATCCGTCATGGCAGCTGCAATCACTTTATCTTCATCCGTAACAAGGCCGTCGGTAAAGAGGAAGATCATATTGTCAGCGTCTGGTCGGTCGCCATTTTCCTCTGTAAACACGTCAGTGACGGCTAGCCTGATGGCCTCGCCAATATTGGTCGTAGCTCCCTTTGTATACACCTCCTGCTTTATTGCCGCCAACACAGCTTCTTTGTCGTTGGCATAGGCATTCAGTGGGAAGACTACTCTAGCGCTCACAGAAAAGTCCATAAATGCAATGTTGTTGGTATTGAGGCTAATGTCAGTAGAACGAAGCATCGCTTGTTGAAACGTTTTCATTTGCCAAAATTTGGTGGTGCCAACTGAGAGTGACACGTCTACCAGGATGAGGATGTCCAGCTTCCGGCCGCTGCAAGCTGGAACAAGATCAAGGAAAGGTGGACGGTCAGATTCTGTATTTGATACTAACGACACATATTACGCAGTGTTACAAGTTCTTTTGAGGGCTCATTCCCGGTTAACTATCTTGTGTCACCTTGGAATTCAACACGTTAAATTAGAGACTTGATATCACAATTACGTAGGTCAGCAATACACCGATAGTTACTTCGTTGGTAATGAGTTGATTTTAATGCCATATTTAGCATATCTACTTAAGGGGCTCTACAAAACCTTCAATAAACCTTCATGCACGTCTTCAGAACAGTGGCTTTTGAAAACTAGGATATTTCACGGCTAGAAATATTTCCTTTGCTTTGTTCCACCAGACAATCCAGTGATTGCATCATGAACCCAATTCCGTGTGTGACCTTTTACGACAACCAAGATCAATTCTAACCTTGCTCGTCACGGGTGGCCCATCGACATACGTTAACACATATGATGAAACGCAATACATAAGGTGAACATGACGTAACAGCTCAGATTTCAGCTACCATTTCCTCTTTGCACACAGAGTGATACTTTCAAAGTTATTTCAGGACTTTTTCGAATTTAAGAAAGCTACTTACAAAAGCAGAATCCTGCTAAACTAGTTTGTGTACTCAGTTCGTATATCTCTCTGCCGCCACACATCGTGGTGCGGATGGTGTACGGGTTACTACACGTCACATTGGGGAACCTTGTACACACAGTAGTTGTATCGCCATCTTTACCTGAAGAAATGAAAGTAAATTGTGTCGTTAATGACATACAGGTGAAAGCTAATCCAACTCATAATAACCACTTTTAGTATGCTTGTTCGTTTGTACTGACAGCTATTGCTTCTGTTATTCAGAAAGGGAGATAATGCACTGACATCATTCGAGTGAACTCAGCTACTGAAGGACACAGCTTTGTGTCAACAACATCAACAAATTCAATCATGATGACTTTAACGAGATTTGTAATTTGGTAGGTTATTTACACCAGTTACGATATTGAGAGACAAGAGTTTGAAATGTAAGCATAAACAGTGGGTAGAAAGGGCTGTCACTTAAGTTCTAACAGGACGACAATAGTATTACGTGTTCTATAAATGGGTTTTCTTGTGCCACACAGTTTCCAGTCTCCGGGATCTTGACTGAGTAGTGCCCATCCAGCAGGTGCCCCATACCAGCCAGGTGCGAGTGTGCTGTCGTCATGAAGGACGGTGTTTCCTGGGTAACTGGAGTCTCGTGTTGCTATGTTGTTAAGTTCTGTGAAGTTTCCACATGGGTCTCCGTCTAAGATGGATAAACAGACAATGGTGGATGTCTACAGGTTACAAATGGAGAGCGTCCTCTACACGTGTTGCCACCACCATAAAGACCCACCATTGTACAAGATTACACCCTTTAATATATGTCTAATTACATTGTTTGTTGATTATTATCAATCGTGGATCCAGCTAGTAAGCACTATGTAAAATCCAGGCTGTTATTCGTTGTGGGTACGGGCTACCTTTCATACCATTCAATATGTAATTGATAAAAATCTATGATTCAGTATGTGCAATAACTTTACAGTTTTCCCATAGTATCCAGAGGCATGGAAACGTACCTTCACAATTTCCTCCATAGCAGCCGGGGAAACAGGAACATACCTTCACATGTCCCCCCATAGTACCCGGGGGCAGAGGAACTTATCTTCACAGTTTTCACCATAGTACCCAGGGGCACAGGAACATACCTTCACAGTTTCCCCCATAGTACCCGGGGGCACAGGAACATACCTTCACAGTTTTTCCCATAGCGACCGGAGGCACAGAAACATACCTTCACATATCCCCCCATACTACCCAGGGGCACAGGAACATACCTTCACAGTTTTTCCCATAGCGACCGGGGGCACAGGAGCATACCTTCACAGTTTCCCCCATAGTACCCGGTGGCACAGGAACATACCTTCACAGTTTCCCCCATAGTACCCGGGGGCACAGGAACATACCATCACATATCCCCCCATACTACCCGGTGGCACAGGAACATACCTTCACAGTTTTTCCCATAGCGACCGGAGGCACAGAAACATACCTTCACATATCCCCCCATACTACCCGGGGGCACAGGAACATACCTTCACAGTTTCCCCCATAGTACCCGGGGGCACAGGAACATACCATCACAGTTTTGCCCATAGTATCCGGGGGCACAGAGTCATACCTTCACGGTTTCCCCCATAGTACCCGGAAACACAGGAACATACCTTCACAGTTTCCTCATGGTACCCGGGGACACAGAAACATACCTTCACAGTTTCCCCCATAGTGCCCGGGGCACAGAAACATACCTTCAGTTTTCCCCATAGTACCCGGGGGCACAGAAACATACCTTCACAGTTTTCCCCATAGTACCCGGGGGCACAGGGACATACCTTTACAGTTTCCCCCATAGTACCCGAGGGCATGGGAACATACCTTCACAGTTTTTCCCATAGCACCCGGGGGCACAGGAACATACCTTCACAGTTTTCCCCATAGTACCCGGGGGCACAGGAACAGATGTGATTGGTTCCTGACGCCTGAGTGCAAGTGCCTCCATTTAAACAAGGATTGGAAAGACATGGGTCAGTCGTGTCTGCAATAGGAAAAACATACTGAGTGATTGACTGCTAGTTGTAGCTTTAAGAATGCGATTGAAGAACAGCAAATATGCTGATTGTTGACAATATTGTGTCGATGTAGGTTCCCTTGTACAACATCCTGTTTTGAACTTTGTAAATGCTTCTATATTAATAGAAAAGACAAAAATATATTTCTGCAATGATAAAGTATCTCGGCTAAAAGCTTTGCACATTGGGCGATGTCGGACATGTATCATGCGTGGGAATTTCTAACAAATGTTTATGTTATATAGAGTAATTATAAGTTCTCAAACAGATAGCATTTCCTGTCCGCCGCACCTGTCAAGGGCACACCAAAACACAGATTGTGTCCATACACACGTTGCTACTTGTCAAGACAACAACCTTCACTGACACCATCATGTCGCACCTGTCAAGGGCACACCAAAAC
This sequence comes from Haliotis rubra, assembly GCF_003918875.1. Classification (NCBI taxonomy): domain Eukaryota; kingdom Metazoa; phylum Mollusca; class Gastropoda; order Lepetellida; family Haliotidae; genus Haliotis; species Haliotis rubra. Next base: position 682,314 of record NW_025765259.1, read on the forward strand.
ACAGATTGTGTCCATACACACGTTGCTACTTGTCAAGACAACAACCTTCACTGACACCATCATGTCGCACCTGTCAAGGGCACACCAAAACACAGATTGTGTCCATACACACGTTGCTACTTGTCAAGACAACAACCTTCACTGACACCATCATGAATCCAAGCTTGGTCTATTCTCTCTATTGTATCGTGTTGGAAGGAAGAGTCATTTATTGTAAAACAATGTTATGGTATTACATTTCTGAGGTTCAGGTTCAGAAGGAGTTCCTAACATTGAGTTTAAACAGTATTAGTGGTAAAGAATGCTGTACTATATAATTTTATCAGTGGTGTGAAGCTTACTATAATTTTATGCTTTTGAAGACAAGTCTGATGTTGAAAATTGCAGATAGGCTTTACACTAACCCTATACGGTGCCAAACTACCCAGAAGGAATTAAGACTATGTATGTAGGCAATCATCTCGAATTAATTCAAAACCACCAACGCCGATTTTGGAATCTTAACAGCTATTGCTGCTAGGTGAATAGTATTACCAATAGTATTTAATACTAGAACCACTGCTTCTGTGTTAACCCTGTCCTGGTAGATCTTCCGTATTTCGTACATCCATTCTGTTGTGTACATCTACATCTTGTATTGATTTGTATTAGTCATACTCATGGTACAAGCAATATGTCTTTGTTGTTTTCACAATGAATCCTTTTGAATTAAGACCTCTGAGTAAATAATAACGCATTCACCAAATAAATCGACTTACAAAAGCAGAATCCTGCTAAACTGATCTGTGTATAGAGTTCGTATATCTCTCTGCCGCCACACGTCGTAGTCCGGATGGTGTAGGGTCTGTAGCATGGGTTGTTTGGGAACCTTGTACACACCGTGGAAGTATCACGGGATTTACCTTGAAGAAACCGAACATAGTTCTGGTCAAAATGATTCCAGTAAAAACCATGAATTAATACCTGTAATATATGAAAGTCAAAGGGTTATGGTATAAACTGCTAAATGTCAGAGAGGAATAACACAATTGTACAAGTCTTTGGAAGCAATAGATTCTGATTCACTGTCAATATGACCGACATGTCGATTCAAAGGAAAGTCTACACCATATATGAAGATACACTAAGAAAGTGGTGTGAATAAAATGGTTATGTACAGACAGTATAATCACAGTGAATAATCATAAAAAGAACCACAGATGTGTCATGATTTTGCCATGATCAGTTAAGAATGTGATGATTCGCGTAGTGAAGGAATGAATGAACAAGTGGAACAGGTCAAGACGTCAGGGCCAAGGAATGATCAGTCTCGAATATCTATCAAAATAGACGCGATCACTGAAAATGCCACCAGTTTCCGCAAAATGTCGGGTGTGCTAACAGGTAGCACAGATCATTCACTCTCCATAAGCCGAGGTACCAGTGAATGAGGAACAGTGGATACTCCATGTAAAGATCATAGCGCCAGGCGGATATGCACTGCGCCATACCACATTTCTCTGGATGAAACCGGCATTTCATGGACAATCTCGATTGAAAGCTAATTGCTAGCAAAAAGGGTGTGTCATGAAGTTTGAATAGAAGTACATGCTTTAAATAACTGACACCTTCACAACATTGAGACGCCTTAAAATGAAATAACTGAATTCAGTTGAACTCCACATTCATCACGTAAACTTTATCTCCTAAGCCTGAAAATGAAGGAGAATCAGTTAGGCAAAACAGACATTGAAACTATTTGGGGAACATCGCTGGTATCTGAGAACGCAGTAGTCTATTTGAATTAATTTCAAGTGTCAAATCCCCTTATAAACCACGTATTTGTTATCCAGGAATTACAAGAAAGCGAAACAGCAGCATTTCCTCAATTGTTCAAGAACACAGAAATACATCATTTGGGAATACATCTTACTCGTTCTATAAATAGGCTTTCTCGTTCCACACTTGGTGGAGTTGCCAGGGTCCTGACTGAGTAGTTCCCATCCAGCAGGTGCCCCATACCAGCCGGGTGCCAGTGTGATGTCGTCATGTAGTACTGGGCTTCCTGGGTAACTAGGGGCTCGTGTTCCTATGTTTTCAAGTTCTGTAAAGTTTTCACACGGATCCTTCTCTGAAAGAAAAATAAACACACATGCGATATGTACGTCATCGTTGGGATTGAACCTTTACACATAATGGAATGACAATGTAGTAACTGACCAGCAGTTTTAATGATAGGGTTCCTGCTGAGAAACGTCTGATGAGATTGTTTTCGATTTAACGAGGGATGGAAGGACGAGTTACATATGTTTGTAACAAGTGTTAGGACGGGATATGCACACCTTTTCCCGAACACACGATGTCATCTCTATCTGAAAGTGATTGATGAACACTTTGTTCCTGACCTAGTTGGATTTGTACAATCGACTCTACTTCGGGTGCAGATTTCTTGTCAATTCAGAAGGCGTTTGTACAGTATATAGTTTTACTTCTTCACATACCGTCACAAGTCTCCCCATAATATCCAGAGGGACAGATGCAGATGTGATTGGTTCCTGTTGCCTTAGTACAAGTGGCTCCATTCGGGCAAGGATTTGAAAGACATGGGTCATCCGTGTCTGCAATAGCACAAAAATTGTTTTCCTTTGGGAGGATACAGATTTAAAAGGCCATTTAGCTTCACAGTACGTCTATCATTGTTTTCATCTAACATTACTTATGCATTTCTCAGAATATTCCGTATTATAGGAGTGTGATTCCTAACTTTTGGAAACTTACCATTAGCCAAGAGTAAAGCAACGTAAATACTTTGGGCATGGGCATTTATGTGTAAACATGGGGATAAAATTTACTTAATGCTAACATGTCCATAGTGAATGATTTCTAACTATGCTTCCTCTTGCTTACACCTTAATCATGTGTTTTATTCTTTACTATCAACACACAGATATAGATAGAGAGAGCAGTGACAAGAGTCATCTTAGGAACGTAAACGCACTTACGAAAGCAGAATCCTGACAAACTAGTTTCCGTATTCAGCTCGTATATCTCTCTGCCACTGCACATCGTCGTCCTGATGGTGTAGGGTTTGTAGCAGACCGCGTTTGGGAACCTAATACACACGGTTGAAGCGCCACCAGACTTACCTTGAAGAAAACAAGCATAGATTTTGTTAAGGGAAATCTCCAATAAGGAGCATGGCCGTATATCTCCTGTGTCTAAAAGTGAAACAGTCACTTTCTAATATTGACAAATAAGACTCATTCTTTAAAAGTAAAATATTTTGAATCAGGGTTGATATAACAAAGACCTGCAGATCTATTGGGAAACTTCCCACATGTTAAGAAGAAACACTAGTATATTAAGAAACATCATTTGAATGGTCACATTGATGTTTGTGACGACATATGAGAAAAGTCACTTAAATTGAAATTTGGATTAAACTGATGTAATTTAATACTTGTTGATGGAGAGTTCATCAAAAGTAAAAAGAAGCATTTAAAATTATGTTTATCAATACAGATACGTTTAGGAAGCCATCTTACTGGTTCTGTAAATGGGCTTTCTTGTTCCACACGTGGTGGAGTTGCCAGGATCCCGACTGAGTAATTCCCATCCAGCAGGTGCCCCATACCAGCCAGGTGCCAGTGTGCTGTCGTCATGTAGAACGGGATATCCTGGGTAACTAGGGGCTCGGGTAGGTATGTTTTCAAGTTCTGTAAAGTTTCCACATGGATCCTTCTCTGAAATCAAAGTAGCACACACATACAATCAATCAACATTGGTATGGAAAATGTATACAGAATGAAACAGCAATATCATAATTGAAAACAAGCTTTCATGTTTTCAGGTTTACTTCATGATCTATAGCATCCGTTGATATCAATAGCATTATTCTTAAGTAATTTTAAGAAAGTTTTTCCACTGTCCAAAATTAAATACTGATTTGTGATTGATTGTGTGTGTGTGTGTATTTGGTATGTCTGCAGTGCGAGAACACTATGTTTTGTTGAAATACTTCATCTAGAGGATTAAAATGTTCCAGAATATTTAGCTCAAATCAACAGAACTATGAAATGAATGTTCAAATTCAGAGAAGGGCACTGCTTACTGGGCGAATGGAGATCATATGAAGTTTGTTGTGGTATAATTGAATGCTGTTTAAAATTGAAGTTTTCTCATTGGTTTATCTCGTGTTTTGCTCATGCACATACCTTCACAGCTCTTTCCATAATATCCAGGGGCACAGGAACAGATGTGATTGGTTCCTGATGCTTTAATGCAAGTGGCTCCGTTGGCGCAAGGATTCGACAGACATGGGTCTTCCGTGTCTGCAACACAAGAAAGATATTTCACGATAGGTTTTTTACAGATTTAGGAATATCATTTATATGAAGATAGGAAATGATATTTTTGTCAGCAAAGACGACGCATGTACTTTATGACATTCTCAGCTGGAATTAGTAGAGTGGGATTATCAAGTTAGGTTTTCCTAACATTGATCCAGGGGCGGTGGGGTAGCCTAGTGGTTAAAGCGTTGGCTCGTCACGCCGAAGACCCGTGTTCGATTCCCCACATGGGCACAATGTGTTAAGCCCATTTCTGGTGTCCCCCGCCGTGATATTGCTGGAATATTGCTAAAAGCGGCGTAAAACTAAACTCAGTCAGTCAGTCAGTCAGTCAAGCCAATTTCTGATGTCCTCTGCAGTGATATTTCTGGAATATCACTAAAAGCAGCAGCGCAAAACCATATTCACTCACTCACTAACATTGGTCCAGAGGACATCAACACACACTTCAGAAGATTTTCAATCCAAAATTCAAACTGTTATTTAAAGACCCACCGTGACGTTATCCTCACTAGAACAATTATTTCTTTCCAACATCATGTTTCTACTAGGATCATATCTGTCTTATTGTATACTATTGACACAAATAAGAAACCCGCTAGAGGTTACATACGGAACGTAAAAGCACTCACGAAAGCAGAATCCTGACAAACTGGTTTGCGTACTGAGCTCGTATATCTCTCTGCCACCGCACATAGTCGTCCTGATGGTATACGGGTTGGCACACACCGCATTCGGGTATCTAATACACACGGTCGAGGCGTCACCAGACTTACCTTAAAGAGACCAAGAATAGATTTAGTCAAAGAAAAGTTCAATAAGAAGCATTGTCTTAGGATTAATAGGAACATTAAACATATGCTTCGAAGATGAATTAATATTGAGGGAAATATCATTTGGAGTGGCACATCGAATCTTATGAAAACATATGAAAATCGCCAATTCAAAAGAAATTGGAACCAACTGATGCATGATATATTTGGATACTTGTTGATCGAGGAATTCTTTAAAGGTTAAAACAAACATTTTGAAAAATGGTTAACAATGCAGGAATGTTTTGGGGTACATCTTACTCTTTCTGTAAATAGGCTTTCTTGTTCCACACTTGGTGGAGTTGCCAGGGTCCTGACTGAGTAGTTCCCATCCAGCAGGTGCCCCATACCAGCCGGGTGCCAGTGTGATGTCGTCATGTAGTACTGGGCTTCCTGGGTAACTAGGGGCTCGTGTTCCTATGTTTTCAAGTTCTGTAAAGTTTTCACACGGATCCTTCTCTGAAAGAAAAATAAACACACATGCGATATGTACGTCATCGTTGGGATTGAACCTTTACACATAATGGAATGACAATGTAGTAACTGACCAGCAGTTTTAATGATAGGGTTCCTGCTGAGAAACGTCTGATGAGATTATTTTCGATTTAACGAGGGATGGAAGGACGAGTTACATATGTTTGTAACATGTGTAAGGACGGGATATGCACACCTTTTCCCGAGCACACGATATCATCTCTATCTGAAAGTGATCAGTGAACACTTAGTTCCTGACCTAGTTGGATTTGTACAATCGACTCTACTTCGGGATTCTTGCCAATACAGAAGGCGTTTGTACAGTATATAGTTTTACTTCTTCACATACCATCACAATTCTCTCCATAATATCCAGAGGGACAGATGCAGATGTGATTGGTTCCTGTTGCCTTAGTACAAGTGGCTCCATTCGGGCAAGGATTTGAAAGACATGGGTCATCCGTGTCTGCAATAGCACAAAGAATTGTTTTCTTTGGGAGGATACAGATTTAAAAGGCCAGTTAGCTTCACAGTACGTCTATCATTGATTTCATCTAACATTACTTATGCATTTCTCAGAATATTCCGTATTATAGGAGTGTGATTCCTAACTTTTGGAAACTTACCATTAGCCAAGAGTACAGCAACGTAAATACTTTGGGCATGGGCATTTATGTGTAAACATGGGGATAAAATTTACCTAATGCTAACATGTCCCTATTGAACGATTTCTAACTATGCTTCCTCTTGCTTACACCTTAATCATATGTTTTATTCTTTACTATCAACACACAGATATAGATAGAGAGAGCAGTGACAAGTGTCATCTTAGGAACGTAAACGCACTTACGAAAGCAGAATCCTGACAAACTAGTTTCCGTATTCAGCTCGTATATCTCTCTGCCACTGCACATCGTCGTCCTGATGGTGTAGGGTTTGTAGCAGACCGCGTTTGGGAACCTAACACACACGGTTGAAGCGTCACCAGACTTACCTTGAAGAAAACAAGCATAGATTTTGTTAAGGCATATCCCCAATAAGGAGCATGGCCGTATATCTCCTGTGTCTAAAAGTGAAACAGTCACTTTCTAATATTGACAAATAAGACTCATTCTTTAAAAGTAAAATATTTTGAATCAGGGTTGATATAACAATGAACTTACCACATGTTCAGAAGAAACACTAGGATATTAAGAAGCATTATTTGAATTGTGACATTGATGTTTGTGACGACATATGAGAAACGTCACTTAAATTGTAATTGGGATTAAACTGATGTAATTTAATACTTGTTGATGAAGAGATTCATTAAAAGTAAAACGAAGCATTTAAAATTATGTTTATCAATACAGATACGTTAAGGAAGACGTCTTACTCGTTCTGTAAATGGGCTTCCTTGTTCCACACTTGGTGGAGTTGCCAGGATCCCGACCGAGTAGTTCCCATCCAGCAGGTGCCCCATACCAGCCAGGTGCCAGTGTGCTGTCGTCATGTAGAACGGGATATCCTGGGTAACTAGGAGCTCGGGTAGGTATGTTTTCAAGTTCTGTATAGTTTCCACATGGATCCTTCTCTGAAATCAAAGTAGCACACACATACAATCAATCAACATTGGTATGGAAAATGTATTCAGAATGAAACAGCAATATCATAATTGAAAACAAGTTTTCATGTTTTCAGGTTTACTTCATGATCTATAGCACCTGTTGATATCAATAGCATTATTCTTAAGTAATTTTAAGAAAGTACCAAACTATATTTTTCCACTGTCCAAAATTAAATTTTGATTTCTGATTGATTGTGTTTGTGTGTATTTGGTATGTTTGCAGTGCCAGAACACTATCTTTTGTTGAAATACTACATCTAGAGGGTTAAAGTGTTCCAGAATATTTAGCTCAAATCAATAGAACTCTGAAATGAATCTTCAAATTCAGAGGAGGGCACTGCTTACTGGGCAAATGGATATCATATGAAGTTTGTTGTGGTATAATTGAATGCTGTTTAAAATTGAAGTTTTCTCATTGGATTATCTCGTGTTTTGCTCATGCACATACCTTCACAGCTCTTTCCATAATATCCAGGGGCACAGGAACAGATGTGATTGGTTCCTGATGCTTTAATGCAAGTGGCTCCGTTGGCGCAAGGATTCGACAGACATGGGTCATCCGTGTCTGCAACACCATAGAAGCTATTTCACGATAGGTTTTTACAGATTTAGGAAAATCATTTATATGAAGATAGGAAATGATATTTTTGTCAGCAAAGACGACGCATGTACTTTATGACATTCTCAGTTGGAATTAGTAGAGTGGGATTAACAAGTTAGGTGTTCCTAACATTGATCCAGGGGCGGTGGGGTAGCCTAGCGGTTAAAGCGTTGGCACGTCACGCCGAATACCCGGGTTCGATTCCCCACATGGATACAATGTGTCAAGTCTATTTCTGGTGTCCTCCACCGGGACATTGGTGGAATATTGCTAAAAGCAGCGCAAAACCATATTCACTCACTCACTAACATTGGTCCAGAGGACATCAACACACACTTCAGAAGATTTTCAATCCAAAATTCAAACTGTTATTTGAAGACCCACCGTGACGTTATCCTCACTAAAACAATTATTTCTTTCCAACATCATGTTTCTACTAGGATCATATCTGTCTTATTGTATAGTATTGAGACAAGTAAGGAACCCGCTAGAGGTTACATACGGAACGTAAAAGCACTCACGAAAGCAGAATCCTGACAAACTGGTTTGCGTACTGAGCTCGTATATCTCTCTGCCACCGCACATAGTCGTCCTGATGGTATACGGGTTGGCACACACCGCATTCGGGTATCTAATACACACGGTCGAGGCGTCACCAGACTTACCTTAAAGAGACCAAGAATAGATTTAGTCAAAGAAAAGTTCAATAAGAAGCATTGTCTTAGGATTAATAGGAACATTAAACATATGCTTCGAAGATGAATTAATATTGAGGGAAATATCATTTGGAGTGGCACATCGAATCTTATGAAAACATATGAAAATCGCCAATTCAAAAGAAATTGGAACCAACCGATGCATGATATATTTGGATACTTGTTGATCGAGGAATTCTTTAAAGGTTAAAACAAACATTTTGAAAAATGGTTAACAATGCAGGAATGTTTTGGGGTACATCTTACTCTTTCTGTAAATAGGCTTTCTTGTTCCACACTTGGTGGAGTTGCCAGGGTCCTGACTGAGTAGTTCCCATCCAGCAGGTGCCCCATACCAGCCGGGTGCCAGTGTGATGTCGTCATGTAGTACTGGGCTTCCTGGGTAACTAGGGGCTCGTGTTCCTATGTTGCTAAGTTCTGTAAAGTTTTCACACGGATCCTTCTCTGAAAGAAAAATAAACACACATGCGATATGTACGTCATCGTTGGGATTGAACCTTTACACATAATGGAATGACAATGTATAAACTGACCAGCAGTTTTAATGATAGGGTTCCTGCTGAAAAACGTCTGATGAGATTATTTTCGAGCTAACGAGGGATGGAAGGACGAGTTACATATGTTTGTAACATGTGTTAGGACGGGATATGCACACCTTTTCCCGAGCACACGATATCATCTCTATCTGAAAGTGATCAGTGAACACTTTGTTCCTGACCTAGTTGGATTTGTACAATGGACTCTACTTCGGGTGCAGATTTCTTGCCAATACAGAAGGCGTTTGTACAGTATATAGTTTTACTTCTTCACATACCATCACAATTCTCCCCATAATATCCAGAGGGACAGATGCAGATGTGATTGGTTCCTGTTGCCTTAGTACAAGTGGCTCCATTCGGGCAAGGATTTGAAAGGCATGGGTCATCCGTTTCTGCAATAGCACAAAAAATTGTTTTCCTTTGGGTGGATACAGATTTAAAAGGCCAGTTAGCTTTACAGCACGTCTATCATTGTTTTCATCTAACATTACTTATGCATTTCTCAGAATATTCCGTATTATAGGAGTGTGATTCCTAACTTTTGGAAACTTACCATTAGCCAAGAGTACAGCAACGTAAATACTTTGGGCATGGGCATTTATGTGTAAACATGGGGATAAAATTTACCTAATGCTAACATGTCCCTATTGAATGATTTCTAACTATGCTTCCTCTTGCTTACACCTTGATCATATGTTTTATTCTTTACTATCAACACACAGATATAGATAGAGAGAGCAGTGACAAGAATTATGTTAGGAACGTAAACGCACTTACGAAAGCAGAATCCTGACAAACTAGTTTCCGTATTCAGCTCGTATATCTCTCTGCCACTGCACATCGTCGTCCTGATGGTGTAGGGTTTGTAGCAGACCGCGTTTGGGAACCTAATACACACGGTTGAAGCGTCACCAGACTTACCTTGAAGAAAACAAGCATAGATTTGTTAAGGGAAATCTCCAATAAGGAGCATGGCCGTATATCTCCTGTGTCTAAAAGTGAAACAGTCACTTTCTAATATTGACAAATAAGACTCATTCTTTAAAAGTAAAATATTTTGAATCAGGGTTGATATAACAATGAACTTACCACATGTTCAGAAGAAACACTAGGATATTAAGAAGCATTATTAGAATGGTCACATTGATGTTTGTGACGACATATGAGAAACGTCACTTAAATTGTAATTGGGATTAAACTGATGTAATTTAATACTTGTTGATGAAGAGATTCATTAAAAGTAAAAGAAGCATTTAAAATTATGTTTATCAATACAGATACGTTTAGGAAGACGTCTTACTCGTTCTGTAAATGGGCTTCCTTGTTCCACACTTGGTGGAGTTGCCAGGATCCCGACTGAGTAATTCCCATCCAGCAGGTGCCCCATACCAGCCAGGTGCCAGTGTGCTGTCGTCATGTAGAACGGGATATCCTGGGTAACTAGGAGCTCGGGTAGGTATGTTTTCAAGTTCTGTAAAGTTTCCACATGGATCCTTCTCTGAAATCAAAGTAGCACACACATACAATCAATCAACATTGGTATGGAAAATGTATTCAGAATGAAACAGCAATATCATAATTGAAAACAAGTTTTCATGTTTTCAGGTTTACTTCATGATCTATAGCACCTGTTGATATCAATAGCATTATTCTTAAGTAATTTTAAGAAAGTACCAAACTATATTTTTCCACTGTCCAAAATTAAATTTTGATTTCTGATTGATTGTGTGTGTGTGTGTATTTGGTATGTTTGCAGTGCAAGAACACTATCTTTTGTTGAAATACTACATCTAGAGGGTTAAAGTGTTCCAGAATATTTAGCTCAAATCAATAGAACTCTGAAATGAATCTTCAAATTCAGAGGAGGGCACTGCTTACTGGGCAAATGGATATCATATGAAGTTTGTTGTGGTATAATTGAATGCTGTTTAAAATTGAAGTTTTCTCATTGGATTATCTCGTGTTTTGCTCATGCACATACCTTCACAGCTCTTTCCATAATATCCAGGGGCACAGGAACAGATGTGATTGGTTCCTGATGCTTTAATGCAAGTGGCTCCGTTGGCGCAAGGATTCGACAGACATGGGTCATCCGTGTCTGCAACACCATAGAAGCTATTTCACGATAGGTTTTTACAGATTTAGGAAAATCATTTATATGAAGATAGGAAATGATATTTTTGTCAGCAAAGACGACGCATGTACTTTTATGACATTTTCAGTTGGAATTAGTAGAGTGGGATTAACAAGTTAGGTGTTCCTAACATTGATCCAGGGCGGTGGGGTAGCCTAGCGGTTAAAGCGTTGGCACGTCACGCCGAATACCCGGGTTCGATTCCCCACATGGATACAATGTGTCAAGTCTATTTCTGATGTCCTCCACCGGGACATTGGTGGAATATTGCTAAAAGCAGCGCAAAACCATATTCACTCACTCACTAACATTGGTCCAGAGGACATCAACACACACTTCAGAAGATTTTCAATCCAAAATTCAAACTGTTATTTGAAGACCCACCGTGACGTTATCCTCACTAGAACAATTATTTCTTTCCAACATCATGTTTCTACTAGGATCATATCTGTCTTATTGTATAGTATTGAGACAAGTAAGGAACCCGCTAGAGGTTACATACGGAACGTAAAAGCACTCACGAAAGCAGAATCCTGACAAACTGGTTTGCGTACTGAGCTCGTATATCTCTGCCACCGCACATAGTCGTCCTGATGGTATACGGGTTGGCACACACCGCATTCGGGTATCTAATACACACGGTCGAGGCGTCACCAGACTTACCTTAAAGAGACCAAGAATAGATTTAGTCAAAGAAAAGTTCAATAAGAAGCATTGTCTTAGGATTAATAGGAACATTAACCATATGCTTCGAAGATGAATTAATATTGAGGGAAATATCATTTGGAGTGGCACATCGAATCTTATGAAAACATATGAAAATCGCCAATTCAAAAGAAATTGGAACCAACCGATGCATGATATATTTGGATACTTGTTGATCGAGGAATTCTTTAAAGGTTAAAACAAACATTTTGAAAAATGGTTAACAATGCAGGAATGTTTTGGGGTACATCTTACTCTTTCTGTAAATAGGCTTTCTTGTTCCACACTTGGTGGAGTTGCCAGGGTCCTGACTGAGTAGTTCCCATCCAGCAGGTGCCCCATACCAGCCGGGTGCCAGTGTGATGTCGTCATGTAGTACTGGGCTTCCTGGGTAACTAGGGGCTCGTGTTCCTATGTTGCTAAGTTCTGTAAAGTTTTCACACGGATCCTTCTCTGAAAGAAAAATAAACACACATGCGATATGTACGTCATCGTTGGGATTGAACCTTTACACATAATGGAATGACAATGTATAAACTGACCAGCAGTTTTAATGATAGGGTTCCTGCTGAAAAACGTCTGATGAGATTGTTTTCGAGCTAACGAGGGATGGAAGGACGAGTTACATATGTTTGTAACAAGTGTTAGGACGGGATATGCACACCTTTTCCCGAGCACACGATATCATCTCTATCTGAAAGTGATCAGTGAACACTTTGTTCCTGACCTAGTTGGATTTGTACAATGGACTCTACTTCGGGTGCAGATTTCTTGCCAATACAGAAGGCGTTTGTACAGTATATAGTTTTACTTCTTCACATACCATCACAATTCTCCCCATAATATCCAGAGGGACAGATGCAGATGTGATTGGTTCCTGTTGCCTTAGTACAAGTGGCTCCATTCGGGCAAGGATTTGAAAGACATGGGTCACCCGTGTCTGCAATAGCACAAAAAATTGTTTTCCTTTGGGTTGATACAGATTTAAAAGGCCAGTTAGCTTTACAGCACGTCTATCATTGTTTTCATCTAACATTACTTATGCATTTCTCAGAATATTCCGTATTATAGGAGTGTGATTCCTAACTTTTGGAAACTTACCATTAGCCAAGAGTACAGCAACGTAAATACTTTGGGCATGGGCATTTATGTGTAAACATGGGGATAAAATTTACCTAATGCTAACATGTCCCTATTGAATGATTTCTAACTATGCTTCCTCTTGCTTACACCTTGATCATATGTTTTATTCTTTACTATCAACACACAGATATAGATAGAGAGAGCAGTGACAAGAACTATGTTAGGAACTTAAACGCACTTACGAAAGCAGAATCCTGACAAACTAGTTTCCGTATTCAGCTCGTATATCTCTCTGCCACTGCACATCGTCGTCCTGATGGTGTAGGGTTTGTAGCAGACCGCGTTTGGGAACCTAATACACACGGTTGAAGCGTCACCAGACTTACCTTGAAGAAAACAAGCATAGATTTGTTAAGGGAAATCTCCAATAAGGAGCATGGCCGTATATCTCCTGTGTCTAAAAGTGAAACAGTCACTTTCTAATATTGACAAATAAGACTCATTCTTTAAAAGTAAAATATTTTGAATCAGGGTTGATATAACAATGAACTTACCACATGTTAAGAAGAAACACTAGGATATTAAGAAGCATTATTAGAATGGTCACATTGATGTTTGTGACGACATATGAGAAACGTCACTTAAATTGTAATTGGGATTAAACTGATGTAATTTAATACTTGTTGATGAAGAGATTCATTAAAAGTAAAAAGAAGCATTTAAAATTATGTTTATCAATACAGATACGTTTAGGAAGACGTCTTACTCGTTCTGTAAATGGGCTTTCTTGTTCCACACTTGGTGGAGTTGCCAGGATCCCGACTGAGTAATTCCCATCCAGCAGGTGCCCCATACCAGCCAGGTGCCAGTGTGCTGTCGTCATGTAGAACGGGATATCCTGGGTAACTAGGAGCTCGGGTAGGTATGTTTTCAAGTTCTGTAAAGTTTCCACATGGATCCTTCTCTGAAATCAAAGTAGCACACACATACAATCAATCAACATTGGTATGGAAAATGTATTCAGAATGAAACAGCAATATCATAATTGAAAACAAGTTTTCATGTTTTCAGGTTTACTTCATGATCTATAGCACCTGTTGATATCAATAGCATTATTCTTAAGTAATTTTAAGAAAGTACCAAACTATATTTTTCCACTGTCCAAAATTAAATTTTGATTTCTGATTGATTGTGTGTTGGTGTGTGTGTATTTGGTATGTTTGCAGTGCAAGAACACTATCTTTTGTTGAAATACTACATCTAGAGGGTTAAAGTGTTCCAGAATATTTAGCTCAAATCAATAGAACTCTGAAATGAATCTTCAAATTCAGAGGAGGGCCCTGCTTACTGGGCAAATGGATATCATATGAAGTTTGTTGTGGTATAATTGAATGCTGTTTAAAATTGAAGTTTTCTCATTGGATTATCTCGTGTTTTGCTCATGCACATACCTTCACAGCTCTTTCCATAATATCCAGGGGCACAGGAACAGATGTGATTGGTTCCTGATGCTTTAATGCAAGTGGCTCCGTTGGCGCAAGGATTCGACAGACATGGGTCATCCGTGTCTGCAACACCATAGAAGCTATTTCACGATAGGTTTTTTACAGATTTAGGAAAATCATTTATATGAAGATAGGAAATGATATTTTTGTCAGCAAAGACGACGCATGTACTTTATGACATTTTCAGTTGGAATTAGTAGAGTGGGATTAACAAGTTAGGTGTTCCTAACATTGATCCAGGGGCGGTGGGGTAGCCTAGCGGTTAAAGCGTTGGCACGTCACGCCGAATACCCGGGTTCGATTCCCCACATGGATACAATGTGTCAAGTCTATTTCTGGTGTCCCCCCACCGGGACATTGGTGGAATATTGCTAAAAGCAGCGCAAAACCATATTCACTCACTCACTAACATTGGTCCAGAGGACATCAACACACACTTCAGAAGATTTTCAATCCAAAATTCAAACTGTTGAAAGACCCACCGTGACGTTATCCTCACTAGAACAATTATTTCTTTCCAACATCATGTTTCTACTAGGATCATATCTGTCTTATTGTATAGTATTGAGACAAGTAAGGAACCCGCTAGAGGTTACATACGGAACGTAAAAGCACTCACGAAAGCAGAATCCTGACAAACTGGTTTGCGTACTGAGCTCGTATATCTCTCTGCCACCGCACATAGTCGTCCTGATGGTATACGGGTTGGCACACACCGCATTCGGGTATCTAATACACACGGTCGAGGCGTCACCAGACTTACCTTAAAGAGACCAAGAATAGATTTAGTCAAAGAAAAGTTCAATAAGAAGCATTGTCTTAGGATTAATAGGAACATTAAACATATGCTTCGAAGATGAATTAATATTGAGGGAAATATCATTTGGAGTGGCACATCGAATCTTATGAAAACATATGAAAATCGCCAATTCAAAAGAAATTGGAACCAACTGATGCATGATATATTTGGATACTTGTAGATCGAGGAATTCTTTAAAGGTTAAAACAAACATTTTAAACAATGTGTAACAATGCAGGAATGTTTTGGGTTACATCTTACTCTTTCTGTAAATAGGTTTTCTTGTTCCACACTTGGTGGAGTTGCCAGGGTCCTGACTGAGTAGTTCCCATCCAGCAGGTGCCCCATACCAGCCGGGTGCCAGTGTGATGTCGTCATGTAGTACTGGGCTTCCTGGGTAACTAGGGGCTCGTGTTCCTATGTTTTCAAGTTCTGTAAAGTTTTCACACGGATCCTTCTCTGAAAGAAAAATAAACACACATGCGATATGTACGTCATCGTTGGGATTGAACCTTTACACATAATGGAATGACAATGTAGTAACTGACCAGCAGTTTTAATGATAGGGTTCCTGCTGAAAAACGTCTGATGAGATTGTTTTCGAGCTAACGAGGGATGGAAGGACGAGTTACATATGTTTGTAACATGTGTTAGGACGGGATATGCACACCTTTTCCCGATTAACGATGTCATCTCTATCTGAAAGTGATCGATGAACACATTGTTCATGACCTAGTTGGATTTGTACAATCGACTCTACTTCGGGTGCAGATTTCTTGCTAATACAGAAGGCATTTGTACAGTATATAGTTTTACTTCTTCACATACCGTCACAATTCTCCCCATAATATCCAGAGGGACAGATGCAGATGTGATTGGTTCCTGTTGCCTTAGTACAAGTGGCTCCATTCGGGCAAGGATTTGAAAGACATGGGTCATCCGTGTCTGCAATAGCACAAAAAATTGTTTTCCTTTGGTGGATACAGATTTAAAAGGCCAGTTAGCTTCACAGCACGTCTATCATTGTTTTCATCTAACATTACTTATGCATTTCTCAGAATATTCCGTATTATAGGAGTGTGATTCCTAGCTTTTGGAAACTTACCATTAGCCAAGAGTACAGCAACGTAAATACTTTGGGCATGTGCATTTATGTGTAAACATGGGGATAAAATTTACCTAATGCTAACATGTCCATATTGAATGATTTCTAACTATGCTTCCTCTTGCTTACACCTTGATCATATGTTTTATTCTTTACTATCAACACACAGATATAGATAGAGAGAGCAGTGACAAGAGTCATCTTAGGAACGTAAACGCACTTACGAAAGCAGAATCCTGACAAACTAGTTTCCGTATTCAGCTCGTATATCTCTCTGCCACTGCACATCGTCGTCCTGATGGTGTACGGTTTGAAGCAGACCGCGTTTGGGAACCTAATACACACGGTTGAAGCGTCGTCACCAGACTTACCTTGAAGAAAACAAGCATAGATTTGTTAAGGGAAATCTCCAATAAGGAGCGTGGCCGTATATCTCTTGTGTCTAAAAGTGAAACAGTCACTTTTTAATATTGACAAATAAGACTCATTCTTTAAAAGTAAAATATTTTGAATCAGGGTTGATATAACAATGAACTTACCACATGTTCAGAAGAAACGCTAGGATATTAAGAAACATTATTTGAATTGTCACATTGATGTTTGTGACGACATATGAGAAACGTCACTTAAATTGAAATTAGGATTAAACTGATGAAATTTGATACTTGTTGATGGAGAGATTCATCAAAAGTAAAGGAAGCATTTAAAAGTATGTTTATCAATATAGATACGTTTAGGAAGACGTCTTACTCGTTCTGTAAATGGGTTTTCTTGTTCCACACTTGGTGGAGTTGCCAGGATCCCGACTGAGTAATTCCCATCCAGCAGGTGCCCCATACCAGCCAGGTGCCAGTGTGCTGTCGTCATGTAGAACGGGATATCCTGGGTAACTAGGGGCTCGGGTAGGTATGTTTTCAAGTTCTGTAAAGTTTCCACATGGATCCTTCTCTGAAACGAAGGTTGCACACACATACAATCAATCTGTAAAGTTCCCACACCGATCTTTCTCTGAAATAAAAGCGATAACAGCATTGTTTCACAAATACACATCATTAGTAAAACTTGAAAAGAGGTACTGATTTTCTGGTGACAGAGGAAATGAAATTTTTGTTTCTATAATTGGAAACAGGTAAAAGGCAATAAATGTATTTTCACTATGTCAGTATGAATGCAGGTTGCAGTTGATCTTCTGTAACCCATGGTTGTACGGGATCGGGTGGTCAGCGTCGCTGACTTTGTTGGTGCTTGTCAGCGTGTCCCAGCCATCGACGTTGAGTTAATGGGTTGCCTGATCTAGGCAAAATATTGACATACCGACCTCACATAACTGGAATATTGCTGGGTGTGTGTACAAGAGTGTACTTTCAGTTGACAGGAGATAAACATACAGTGATGTCAACGTACAACTATAATTGAAAAGGCGTACTTACATAACAACGAGAAGAAGAAAATCAAAACAATTATTTCAGTTTATTTCTGTAAACAGCATGAATGATCATCTCCTATACTAAAAGGCAAACGTTATTGTGACACATAAACAGCAAAAGAATCAATTAACTTTTATTGCTTATGTCATAACACTGAGAGATAAATGTTGCGGTAACGATTGACAGTCCATGATAACTGTGCACATGGCATATTGAAATCAGCCACAGCACAATGTGGGGTTCACAAGCAGCTTTACACGTTCCTTTGGTGGTGTGTCCACCTTGTACAATGAAACAGATCTGACACTCTTGCCCCACTGAGGCCACTAAACGTCGATGAGAGTCCTGGTGAAGATGATTCCATATCCGAGGAAGGATGTGGCGGAGTTGCTATTGCTTTGTGGGAGGATTCGAGTGACGTCGTAAACATCTCTCCATTTCATCGTGTTTTGAAATGTCCAATGATTGGGAAATGAGGGGATCTTGCTTGCTGGGGTAACACATTAACCTTTTTTTTCTGATTAAAATACGATTGTACAACATCGAGCAACGTGTGGTCTGCTCCACTGAATAAGTCGACGTCGATGTTCTGGCGTCAGGAGTAGCTGTCGTGATGGGCGCCTTGCACGGATGCCGCAGACGTATAGACGTCGTCGAACTGTTCTCGCAGATACACCTCTGTTGTCAAGTACTGGACAGGCTCTGAGACTTGCTGGCTGGGACATGTGTCGGAGGTGCGTGTTCTGTGTGCGCTTACCTGGTTGTAAAGTCATCACTAATCAAATGGATAATGGTTAACCTTCATCAGAACAGCAGGAGACAAACTATAGACATGTAGCCAACTAAGGTTTTTGTAGTAATTCATGTATTTTTACATACATTGTATAACGGGAACAATGCAACAACGCTGAACATGAGTTTAAAGGTTACCTGAAATAAACAAATTTTGATGAGATAGCGTTACGTGTGACGTTGCCATATCCCAGACTGAAGCCACAGTTTTCACCTGCTCTCCTTACACAGCCTTGCGATGTAGGACTAAGCCTTTACAAGTTGCTTACCTTCACAGCTCTCTCCGTAGTATCCGCGGGCACAGGAGCAGATGTGGTTGCTTCCGGTCATCTTAATACAAGTGGCTCCATTTGCACAAGGATTCGACAGACATGGGTCATCCGTGTCTGCAATAAATCAGCAAAACTGAACTAAATAGTGAGTAATGCAGTGAGTGTTTGTATAGGCAATATTCCATCGATATCACGTGGGACGACATTTTACTCTGGCTCTGATTTCGACTTTCTAATTTATACAACACCACGTTTCAATAAGGTTCTAGCTCATTTATCCACAGCTAGACGGGTTGTGCAGTTGAGATAAAATATGCTATGGGATTAACGGAACCACTGTGAGCGATTAAACAATGGTGACAATGGATAAAACACATTGTTGTAATGGGGAAAGTTACCTAAGAAATCAACTTACAAAAGCAGAATCCTGCTAAACTGATCTGTGTAGAGAGTTCGTATATCTCTCTGCCGCCACACGTCGTAGTTCGGATGGTGTAGGGTCTGTAGCAGGGGTTGCGTGGGAACCTTGTACACACTGTGGAAGTATCACGGGATTTACCTTGAAGAAACCCAAGACAGTTTAAGAACCTAATACACACAAACTCTATCAGCTTAACCAAGAAACGTTACACAGACAGACAGACAGACACACACACTTTAACACTGACCACTTACTATGACCGTGACCTTCACCCGGGCCTTACCCTGACCTTGACCTTGATCTGGGCCTTGCCCTGACACTGACCCTTACCGGGCCTTACCATGACTCAGGTTTTGACCTGAGCCTTACCCTGACCGTAACGTTGACCTTGGCGTTACTATGACCGTGACCTTGACCTGGATTTACCTGACTGTGACCTTGACCTTAGCCTTGCCCTGACATTGACCGTAACCCCGGCCCTACCCTGTCAAAGAGGAGGACCTGGGGCTTTACCCTGACCCAGACCTTGACCTAAGCAATACCGTGACCCACACCTTGACGTGTGCAACCCTATCACTGATCATGAACCTGACACTGACCCTGACCCAGATCTTACCCTGACACTGACCCTGACCCAGATCTTACCCTGACACTGACCATGATCAAGGCTTACCCTGACCCTGGATCCTCACCACTGGTAATAACTGGTAGAACAGTTACGCTCTTTTCAAGAAATTTGTATCATATCCTTGTTTGGCGGGAACTGACAAGTTCCATGCACCATTTGATTATTGCAAAATGGATTTTTGATCACAGAATGTTCTAAATGTCAATGTCCGACACATGGAAACACCAGAACAATTTGACCGTTTGGCTCAATTCTGCTTAATAATCCAGTCGATTTAGAATGTACTACTGCAAATCACGAATACTAACATGGTTCAAGGGTTCTGTGAAACGTGGCCTAGCTTGTTTAAATCCTGAAACAATCGAAATATATGAGGGTCGGTCTGAACAAATCAACCAAGCAACTTAACCGTGCCCATCGCATGTCAGTAATCATCACAGAACAGCGCCGTATATGAAACCCGATCACATTTCATGGTGCTAGAAACAAGAATATGTACGAAACGAAAGTTCGGGTTACTACTGTGTTAAGTACATATGAATCTAATGGTATATTTGTAACCATCAGTGACTTATATTTAAGAGGTTCATTTTATTTTCGTTGCAACTCCACATATCCCCCTACCCTACTGCATCACTGTTAAACACTAAACGTTCAATAACTCCAAGCCAAAGAATAAAGCCGAACACATCAATATTGGAACTATATTACGCCGGACTGTAAATCATCAAATCTTGGCCAATCTACTGACTGAGATAAAGAGCATCGACATGCGCAATATGGATTACATCCATCATAGTCAGCGAGCCCGACCACACAAACTGTTACTTGTCTCTCATGACAAGCATGTCATAGTCAGCGAGCCCGACCACACAAACTGTTACTTGTCTCTCATGACAAGCATGTCATAGTCAGCGAGTCCGACCACACAAACTGTTACTTGTCTCTCATGACAAGCATGTCATAGTCAGCGAGCCCGACCACACAAACTGTTACTTGTCTCTCATGACAAGCATGTCATAGTCAGCGAGCCCGACCACACAAACTGTTACTTGTCTCTCATGACAAGCATGTCATAGTCAGCGAGACAAATCTTAATCATGACAAGAATGTGTTGCTAAGACAAATCTTAATCTGGATCTCAACCCACCTGCTACTATTGGTATAAAAAATGGCCCCAACAAGATTCAGGGTCTAAACTGATTAAAAATAAAGACTAAAACCCAACATATTCATAGATATCCGACAGTTTAACAGTTTACTGGAATACATCTTACTGGTTCTATAAATAGGCTTTCTGTTCCACACTTGGTCGTGTTGCCAGGATCCTGACTGAGTTCCCATCCAGCAGGTCCCCCATACCAGCCGGGTGCCAGTGTGCTGTCGTCATGTAGTACGGGGCTTCCCGGGTAAGTAGGGGCTCGTGTTGCTATGTTGCCAAGCTCTATGAAGTTTTTACATGGATCTCCCACTGAAATACATACATTAAAATCCTTTAGAAAAGTCGTTTGGATTGTTCCGAAAACGTTATCTGAATGGTGTTAATGCGCTCTTCACGATTCACAATAAAGAAATATACGGATACATACGTATGCAGCAGGAGGCCTTAACGGGACATAAATATACTTACATTGGCTTAAGCAGGACATAAATATACTTACAATGTATTTAGCAGGACATAAATATACTTACAATGTCTTTAGCAGGACATAAATATACTTACATTGTCTTTAGCAGGACATAAATATACTTACAATGTCTTTAGCAGGACATAAATATACTTACAATGTCTTTAGCAGGACATAAATATACTTACATTGTCTTTATCAGGACATAAATATACTTACAATGTCTTTAGCAGGACATAGATATACCTACATTGTCTTTAGCAGGACATAAATATACTTACAATGTCTTTAGCAGGACATAAATATACTTACAATGGGTTTAGTAGGATATAAATATACTTACACTGTCTTTAGCAGGACATAAATATACTTACATTGTCTTTAGCAGGACATAAATATACTTACAATGTCTTTAACAGGACATAAATATACTTACATTGTCTTTAGCAGGACATAAATATACTTACAATGGCTTTAGCAGGACATAGATATACTTACAATGGCTTTAGCAGGACATAGCTATACTTTCAATGGCTTTAGCAGGACATAATTATACTTACAATGTCTTTAGCAGGACATAACTATACTTACATTTGCTTTAGCAGGATATAAATATACTTACAATGTCTTTAGCAAGATATAAATATACTTACAATGGCTTTAGCAGGACATAGATATACTTACAATGGCTTTAGCAGGACATAAATCTACTTACAGTGGCTTTAGCAGGATATAAATATACTTACAATGGCTTTAGCAGGACATAAATATACTTACAATGGCTTTAGCAGGATATAAATATACTTACATCGGCTTTAGCAGGACATAAATATACTTACAATGGCTTTAGCAGGACATAACTATACTTACAATGGCTTTAGCAGGATATAAATATACTTACAATGTCTTTAGCAGGACATAAATATACTTACAATGTCTTTAGCAGGACATAACTATTCTTACAATGGCTTTAGCAGGACATAAATATACTTACAATGGCTTTAGCAGGACATAAATATACTTACATTGGCTTTAGCAGGACATAGATATACTTACAATGGCTTTAGCAGGACATAAATATACTTACAATGGCTTTAGCAGGATATAAATATACTTGCATTGTCTCTAGCAGGAGGCTTTAGCAGGATATAAATATACTTACATTGACTTTAGCAGGACATAAATATACTTACAATGGCTTTAGCAGGACATAACTATACTTACAATGGCTTTAGCAGGATATAAATATACTTACATTGTCTTTAGCAGGAGGCTTTAGCAGGATATAAATATACTTACATTGGCTTTAGCAGGACATAAATATACTTACAATGTCTTTAGCAGGAGGCTTTAGCAGGATATAAATATACGTACAATGGCTTTAGCAGGACATAAATATACTTACATTGTCTTTAGCAGGACATAAATATACTTACAATGTCTTTAGCAGGAAGCTTTAGCAGGATATAAATATACTTACAATGTCTTTAGCAGGATATAAATATACTTACAATGTCTTTAGCAGGATACAAATATACTTACATTGGCTTTAGCAGGATATAAATATACTTACAATGACTTTAGCAGGATATAAATATACTTACAATGTCTTTAGCAGGACATAAATATACTTACATTGGCTTTAGCAGGATATATGTATACTTACATTGGCTTTAGCAGGACATAAATATACTTACAATGGCTTTAGCAGGATATAAATATACTTACAATGTCTTTAGCAGGACATAAATATACTTACAATATCTTTAGCAGGATACAAATGTACTTACATTGGCTTTAGCAGGACATAAATATACTTATAATGGCTTTAGCAGGATATAAATATACAATGTCTTTAGCAGGACATAAATATACTTACATTTGCTTTAGCAGGATATATATATACTTACAATGGCTTTAGCAGGACAAAAATATACTTACATTTGCTTTAGCAGGATATAAATATACTTACAATGGCTTAAGCAGGATATAAATATACTTACAATGGCTTTAGCAGGATATAAATATACTTACAATGGCTTTAGCAGGACATAAATATGCTTACAATGTCTTTAGCAGGACAGTATTATACTTACTCTGACTGTAGCTGGACAGCCTTATACTTACACTGACTGTAGCAGGACAGTATTATACTTACATTGACTGTAGCAGGACAGTATTATACTTACACTGACTGTAGCTGGACAGCCTTATGCTTACACTGATTGTAGCAGGACAGTATTATACTTACACTGACTGTAGCAGGACAGTATTATACTTACACTGACTGTAGCTGGAGGGGATCACAAGCAGGAGAAGCAGCAGGTTCGCCATGTGCTGCAAGAATTGGAGTGAGTGAGTGGATATTATATACTTTTATAGCAGACACCTTCATGGAATATATCATCTTCGTCTACAACGTTTAGATAGGTATCACAAATGATCAGAGTACAACATCTGAAAAATACAAGATACCTCCTGCATACTCTAGCGATTGTCAGGAACTGGTGCCGTTTCGTGGACCTTGGAACCCTTCTGGAAGAGAGGCCGGTTAATTCTCCTTATAAACAGGTAATAATCAATGGACGTCCATCGTATGAAATTCGTAACGGGTCGAGTGTTGTTTCTAAATCGGTAATCGATGTTTACCACTTTCACCAGATGGTGACGTATACACTGAATCTCTCGTACTGATGCTGCTGTCTCAACCATTTCTCGGTAAAACACTTTCACTTGATAACTCGATATTGCTAAGAAATATCTGATATTTGTCACAAGCACATGTCCTAGTGATACAGAAACTCCTGCTCATTGTGTAGTGAAATGAATTCTTCTTTTCGTGGAGAACCCGGTGAACAGATGACAGCAAGGTTCAACTGAAAAAAACAGATGTAGCAAGGAAAAATAGGGGTTTGCGTCGGATATCAAGCTATTTATCATTGATGCGAATTCTGGAAATGTCCTCCGCGTGTTTAAAATAATATGTTTTGAAAATTTACCTAGGCCTTTTCAGATTGAAATCAGGCGCTTTTGAAATCTTCGTGGAAAGAACATGCTAGCCCTCAACAGTCAAATGTAGACACCGAGGGTTTTAGCTGCTGGGATACTGAAGCGGTGGGTAAAAAAGATAAATTGTGGTTCAGAGACCAAAGATCAGATGACATTTCAGATGGAAATATTCTGCTAGAAGGTGGAATGAATGCTCGTTGATGTCTCACACCAACTGATTGTATTAATCACGTTTGCGACACAGGCACATAGTTAAACATTTCTGACATCGACAATGTATTATGCTGTCATTACAGAATACATGCAAGAATGTATACCACATGTTTGTTATTATTAATCACAAATGTTTTCCGGTTTGTCAAATCTTGCATGAATGCATTGGGTATGGCGATCGACATGTGCTCTGTAATCATAACTGACTCAGTATTGACTGCCTGCCATACTTGATGTGACATAACACCCTACTTATTTCGTGTTCCAGCCTGTTCCCAGTGCTCCAGACAGCTGGTTCGTGGGTAACCCGTGCTACATAAGCATGGCCACTTCACACCATGACTGCTGGAAGTCAAGTTGTTGACATTCACCTTTACTCAAGACTCCGGCAGCTGGTCAGTTGTTACAGGTGGCAAGGCAAGATTGAACTCCCTGGTTGTTTCGTTTAGACCTGCCAGATACACTTGTATTGGCCATGTTGACAAACCCAAAAGTATTATTTTGTTATCCGGACCCCGGAATAACCTTTTCCACCAAGATAGCTATACACATACCACAACATGGCTTGAGCATCAGCTGAGGAACTTATACAGAATGAACATGGTGACAGATATTTCCTTGTATGTCCCACTCACGGGGAGCAGTGTTTCCGGTAGACCGTACACGTCTGGTGATAAAGCGGCGATGTACGACGTGTATCAGGGCAGGTAGGGAGCTAAACTGCAAGGTCTAGTTTGTCCAGTGTTTTCATTTCGTACAAATATTTTCACAAGCCGACAACGGGGATTTGAAGCATGAATACCAGGATGAAGACCAGCGTGAAGCTGTAGTAAAACTCCCAGAGTGAATCTGTGAGAAAGAGTTTATTCCGCTTTTAGAAATACTTCAGTCTTATCATGTGGGCCACCATACATGGGTTTGAACCTGGAAACCGGTCTAGGGGTGACGAGCCCTAAATGACAAGACACGTGTTCAGCCATACAACCCAGACAGCAACATTTCATGTGTATCTCCATGATGCAAATCTTCGAGTCTGGTGTAGGCAAATCAGTGGTTGATGACGTCAGCAATGAACACCATTCGAGTTTATGACCTCAACCAGATGATGCTTAAACCCTCCGACCCGTTGATAGCCATAAGTTGACCTACCAAAGATCTGGTCAGCAGTGTGGGGATAACCAAGGTCTGATATTCCCAAAATGTTTTGTGTTATTTAGGTATGCTTAACGAAATGATAATTATAAAGGTAAACCTACTCAATAGAAATAGGCTTTGAGGACATTCATGAATGTGTCCGTCTTCAAAACACAGACAGTATGTCATAACACTACAACACCACACCACAACACAATAAACTTACGCATCATCAAAAAACATCCACACCTCATCTGTCATAATTCATGGCGTGATTGCAGGTTCAGTGTCAAGTAATAAAATACGTGTTTCCCCGCTTGTATCATACAGTGCACCTTTGTTCACGACACTGCGGGAAGATTCGTCAGCACAGGATTACAGATTACATCATGTCATTAAAGAGTAGTTTATAGTGTAGTATTCATTGAGATAGACGCCATATGCCATATATGACAAATGCCGCTTTAGGAACAAACCGTTGCTATCTGGCTGAACAAATACTGATGCAACGGTAAATTCTAATTCACTCACTTAAGAACAAATCGCAAATATGGAACTAATTCTTGGACAAGTGAACGGTGTACTGATAACGTATGACACTCTTCTCACGAACAGCTGAAGCCATCCCTATTTGTTAGTTTTATAAACATATGAACATGATTTCGCTTGAACTGAACAATCGACTCTGTTTTAAGTTGAAGATTTCTTGTGAAAATCGAGTTGTTTGTAATGTTTTATGTAAATACTTTACGGGGTCAACGTGTTTTGGAAATAAGACAAAAATGTGAATTTGTTTTGTATTTTTGTGCATCTTATTAGACTTAATTCAAATGAGGACTAAAACATTGATCGGTGGCGACTTCACGGCTATGTAGTTGATGATGACATTGCTGATATACCTAGAATACAAGAGTTTTCAGAATTCTGATTAAATTTTTTTTACATAAACTGCTACGTTTGTCGTGTGATAAAAAGGTACTAAATATTTACACTTTATTCTTCCAGTGTGTTTTCCAGGTTAACAATTGATGTCAATAATACCAATTTTTCAGGATAACAACTTCCGTTCTTTCGTGAGAGCGACATTTCTATACAGATTCTTGTTCATAAATACAAGAAGTTGTTATCCATTAAACATTGTTATTATTGTAGTTCTCAACTTCTAAAACGCCACTTAAAGAAGTGAACAATTGCTTTGACGTTGCAGGCACTCCAAATGGGTGCCCATAATCCCAGTTCTTCACGAACACCTGGCGTAGCTTCACAGTTATACCCATTATGTGGATGGAACATTGCGATCGAATCTCCCTTTAGCAGATATTTCGGTTGCATTTGTATGTGTTGTATTTTTAATCTGTTAATCTTTAATTGCGGTGTGACATCGATGTTTGACTTAGTGGCTCCACCGTTACTAGCGAAAGTGTAACAAATGGTGTTGAACACAGCAATTCCTCACTGGCTTTATGTAGACAGTGTTCATTGGTTGACACGTATGTAGAGTCCGCTTGTAACTTTCATCAACGTGACTATTTCACGTGTGCATGTGGTGATGACTGACAAGTTGTTTTGTTCGGGGCCAGGAAGAAGCAGCTGCAGTCAGACTCGTCACTCTCCGCAGATTCCAAGTGCTTCTGAACTTCACCAATGTACAGAACTGATATTGCCAGCTGTTATTGTTTTTGGTTGTATCCTGTTCTTCACCAGATAATAGAAACAGTACGTCATTTTGATTTTATAACACATGTTATATTTGGGATTATAGTTTCTTAGTAAAGTACAGATTCTAGTATTTTTGTTGGGTTGAGTCCCATCTGGGATTCGAACCCACATCCTCAGAGTCAGGGACCTGATCGCCAGTACACAAAGTCAGACGCCTAACCCTATCGGCCACCGCTGAACAAAATATACCTGTGGGAGGTAGAGTGCACGTACTGATTTACATATTGATAATCTGAAAGGAGGCCACTTATACAAATATACACCATAGTTTCATTTAAAGCACCCGTAAAATACCCCAGCGCCTCCGATCACAGTGTGAACAATACAGTATTGACAGCTTGATTAATGACATGTCCAGAGCATAGCAATACGCTTTAATAATCAGTTTTATAAGCAGTGCGTTATATAATCAAATATACCTGTTCACCATCTGTATGAAATAAGAAAGTATTAATGGGTTAAACGTTTTTCACCATTACGATTATTGCCACTACGATACGATACGTGTATTGCCACTACCGTGCATGTTATCTGTGGACCTATGGCCTCCATAGTGAATGTAGCATTAATTGTGACAACTGTTATCGAACCTTCACTGTTACAACCATATCCTGCGGGCCATACTTGGATTATTTTTTCTTTGAAAAATATAACGTTGCAACAGGACAGATTCAAATTACTCCTCAGTGTACACACCATACCTGTACATGCTCCCAGTGGACGAGGGGCAACGGGGTAGCCTAGTGGTTAAAGCGTTTGCTCGTCACGCTGAAGGCCCGGGTTCGATTCCCCATATGGCTACAATGTGTGAAGCCCATTTCTGGTGTCCCCCGCCGTAATATTGCTGGAATATTGCTAAAAGCGGCGTAAAACCATACTCACTCACTCCCAGTGGACGAGGCAGCCTGGCGAATACAGTAGTGGTTGGGGTCTCTCTCCCATTATGCGCGTGGATACAGTGTGATGAACACTTTTCTGGTGCCCCCCCCGGGCGTGGAATGCTGAAGGATCCACTTATCAGGGTTCGAATCCCAGATTCTAATGACTGCTAGTATTCTAGTAGTGTCAGCCTCACGACTGTGATGACCTGTTGAAGTGATGAACGTGTTTGACATGTACCACGTGACATATCATCAATGATATACTGTTGGAAGAACACTTGAGGACGCTTCACAAAGGACTTAATCAGCCCTGACAACTGTAAAAATATTTCACTTGTAATAAGAAAACCTCCCAGTATTCTTACCCCTGTCTTTATTGAACCAAACATTTTGTACCCAAAACTACCCATCTACAGATTTCTTTTCACATCTTCTTGCCGGAAACAATGATAAATAACATTTAGCTGGAGTTTTTTTTGTGTTTTAAAATTGTATAATTCATTTGCCCCTCACTGCGCCAATGTGACCGTGTCTGCGGTGAAGTGGCTGAACGCTGGATTAAAAGATAGGGGATAGCGGGGTAGGGGTGGAGGTGGGTAGGGAAGGGGGTAGGGATGGATGGATGGTGGGAGGATGAACTATCATCCAGCTGAAAACAGACCCAAAACCCTGAACGTGTCTGTTTCCACCAGGTCTGAATGACGAAAATGTCTGATTATGACCAACGAGATTATCTTTCTATGACATAACCATGCCGTCATTGTTGATGAAGATGTTCAGTTAATGAAACGTGGAACTCACTAACACGGATCAGCGTATTGTGAAGTACGTAGGGCTTGATGCTCTCGACAAGCAATTACTTAGTACGTGATACGTCTGTTTTAACAAAAGCGTGGGAAAGCCTTGTTTCCGGTCGTTGCTGAATCAGCGATAAAGCAGCAGCAATACTGAATGAACATAGTCCAATGTGTAATACTGTGTGTGGGTATGAATCACATCGGTTGACGGCAGTCAGAGCCCGAGTATGGCTGATAAGGGGAGATAACTCTAGGTACGTGCCCGGCATGTTGCAATGTTTATCTTGAGATAAAGTGAGCAGTGCTGTCACATGACGTTGCCAGGTGAGAAATGAATGCTGATATATTTGATCTGATTAAAACGACACAGTCACATTGTTCGTGCAACTAGAACACAGGGTGTAGGCGTAAACACAAGGAATACGCAGGACGAAATCGGACATTGCGCTCTACAGGTGAATCAAACCCTGCTCAGGTAAATCAATTTTCATGTTGTTCTGTGATATGTTGTATCGGATGAAGCTGCTTTTTGGACATTGACCCGTTTTCTTTCTTCCGGGTAAATATCATGGAGAGAGGTCCTCTATCACAAAGTATCCGATTAATGTGGTACATATTTATGATGTAGCAGTTTCCATATTGTTACCCGCGGCCCCTGACCTTCTCTGTTTACTGACGGTTTTCAGATTACTCGTTGATTGTAGTTACAGATGTCGTTGACTTCACTTCAGATGAGGGAAACGTTGCTGAGAATGTGGTTGATGGAGGGGATGCGTTCAAACCCAGTTTGATGAAACATTAATAGATACTATTTGTCCTTCGCAAAAACAATTGATTCAAACCCTTAAGACGAATATTTCAAAGCTTCTGTACAATATATTAACTACCCTGATATAACTAAATAGTTCTATTAGTACTTCTATCTTCCATATATATATATATGTTGATAATATGGTGTCTTGTCAGTACTAATAACTGAGTGAGTGAATTTCAGTTTTGTTCAGTCACAGTGCAGGTCTCAGCTCTTGTTTTCAATTTTAACGAAACTTAAGAAAACCTGGTATTATACTAACTTTAACTAAAACATAAATCAAGTTGAATCTGGGAGTCGAACCCACTATTACAAATATCTGGCATGACATAGAGAAGACATTCAGCACGTCGAACTGCGACTGGTACACCCGGGTCTGTAGCTGGTGACATGATGTATGTAAAATCGACGCATTCTGTGCTGGCGAGTAATTGTTTCACCCCAATCGGGTTATCAGTACAGACATAAGTCAGGGCTTGGTGAGAGTAGACAAACAACCCACCCCACCATGTACTTGGTGTCAATGTAAATTGAAATGATAGTTAAGTTTTACGTCACATCGGCATTATTCCAGCCATATAGCGACGAGACCAAGTACAAAGTCCAAATGAGGTTTTTTTAAAACACACACACACACACACACACACACACACACACACACACACACACACACATACATATATATATATATATATATATATATATATATATATTATTATTTACAAACAGAATATGTCATATTCTGTTGGTAATAATAATTATTAAAATACAAGCAATGTTCGCTTGAAAACAATTGCTTGAAAACATTTGCGACCCCCATGTGGCTTGCGACTTTAAGTGGACATCATGTGAGATACACATTGATATGATGCCTGGGATATCGTCCATGATTCCACTACCAAATTCATCACCAACCAGTGATCATTTTTTGTTTGTTTCGTCTTAACTACCATCAAGCATGGATGTAGACAGACAGTTTATTTTTTGATGATTTGATGTTGAAAGGCAATATTTATTATCAAATAATAATACAAACAATATTGATAACAGCAATACTTCACCACAGTCTATCAACCTGTTTGTCCTCCTTCGTTAGGATTCAGTTCAAATGTAGGTATCTTTAGACAACTTAAAGGAAAGACAAATTACAAAATCAAAAACGTAGATCCCTGCATGATATTCAGTAGCATATGTACCATACACGCATACACAGTAAGGAAAGGCACTCTTGTAGGGGTCAGAGGTCTCCTGGAAGTCTCGGGTCCCAGCTGCCGAAGAAGTAAACCGACTGTCATCATCAGCATTTCTATAAACACTTGGTGGTAACTATTATTCTACATATACGCAAAACGTGGATGTTTACACACTACACGAAACACTACAGAAGAGAATCTGTGTAAACGAAAATAGTGGCAAAGATACACGAATAAATACACAAAGACTAGAATTAACATCACCTGCAACAAGTACAACTCTATTACTTCTATAATTCTAAATTATAATTCTGGCAACATACTCAAAATAAAACATTAACAGAGACGTACATATTTCGCTCCGAGTATAATGAAATTAATCAGAATGTTAAAGGGTTATGAGATATATGAACAGCACACCGACAGTCTCAGATGTACGATATCGGCCAGATTTATGGAATATATATCGTTCTACAGAAATCACAGGTAATATATTTGTCTTCGTCTATAACTTAATCGATCCAAGTCGACGCATTCTTAAAAGAGTGAGTGAGTGGTTATTGCTTAACGGTAAATATTTGCTATTTGCTAAATATCATGCTATTTGCTTTGGTTTTAAATATTTAGAAAAAATATATTTCCCATCGTGTTTTAGGTTTCAATGTCGTGAAACATAAACTGTACATGGAGCAGTAGATAAATCCATAATGAATTATTATATATTATTTTAAATTCCACCTTTTTATTGTGTTAAATGTAATGTATAAATCATGTTCGCGATCGCCGTATGGATGAGATACACTACTGTGTGACATTTGATGGTAACTCACACACTCACTCCAGCGTCATGTTTGGAACACAGAGCATGTATTATATTACAGTAATTAGTTTCACATCATTCAGTCTAATGTCAACGTGAAATCTTTCACAACCACGTGTTATATTACAGTACTTAGTTTCACATTATTCAATCTAATGTCAACGTGAAATCTTTCACAACCACGTGTTATATTACAGTACTTAGTTTCACATGATTCAGTCTAATGTCAACGTGAAATCTTTCACAACCACGTGTTATATTACAGTACTTAGTTTCACATGATTCAATCTAATGTCAACGTGAAATCTTTCACAACCATGTGTTATATTTCTGTAATTAGTTTCGTTCAACCCTAATCTCAATATGAAATCTTTCACAACCATTCAACCCTAATGTCAATGTGAAATATTTCACAACCATATGTTATATCACTGTATTTAGCTTCACTTCATTCACATCCCCAAGTCGACATTTAGAGAAATCCTTCACAAGCCGTGTGTAAATAATATTTTCCGATGTTGCGGCGCGAGCTTCAAGACAGCTGTTTCAGAAACATGATATTGGGATTTAAAACCCCTGACTCACCGATCTGCATTACATACACCTAAATATCTTCCATTACAAAACTGTTGCGATCATCTCTTAAAGAGCATTCCTATATTGAATAGCACCGCAGATATCTGCCCTGTCGAACTATTTATTCATCTCAAATTCAAGAGATATGTACACATACAAATGTGGGGTCGATTGGTGAGCACGTCACTGGACCGAATAGATAAAGTTATCACCAGTTTTGCGGGATGGTATGAAGAAGAGGATATTTAACTTACGCCCATACTCAGTCCCAAGTATTTTTTCTAATCATAAGTACGAATTTATTTATAACTAAACATTGTTTTAATTCACTTGAATTCACAGTTGGACCCGCCTTCTACCAACCTGTTTGTCTAGACAAACCTGTAACTGGAAGTTTGAGGTGAATTTGGGCCCCTTAAAAGCATCCATCAAATGTAATCCCTTTCAAACAGCTGCTCGTCTCACCCGGTGTCTCGCCATAGCTTTTGTAAAGGCCAGCAGCTACACGGCAGTTTTAAATTTAAATTAAATTTGAACGGCTGAATTCGATTATTTGCTCTTAAACCAATAGATAGAGGATAATAAATAATATTATCAACCACTCTGTTTCTTTCATCGAGTGACGTCGTTCTTAAGTGGCCGAAAACTTATTTAAACAGTGTAGTTTATAGCCATCATTGAACATTCTAAATCGTAAGAGTATACAAACATGCTGTTTTGTGTGAGTTTACTTTTTATACTAATCTCGTCGTGATCGTAGCAATATCCATTTGAATGCGTACGGCGGAGAGCGTTCCAATAGAGAGACCAGCCGAAACTAGATTGTTGGACCAATACCTTATACCATACACAAATACAGTAAGATGAAACACGTCAGATAATAACCAGTTATTACGTAGCATAATAACCAGTTATTATAGCATACACACAGTAAGGTGAAACACGTCAGATAATAACCAGTTATTACGTAGCATACACAAATACAGCAAGGTGAAACAGGTCAGATAATAACCAGTTATTACGTAGCAAGTCTTTTTTTTATCAAGTTCAATAGGTCGGAAAATAGGTCAGTTGTCAGGAAAGGTAGTCCCAGGAAAAATATTTTACTCAGTTAGATAACATGTAATGTCAACACTCTTGTTCAAGATATTGAATTTTCACCGGTATGTACAATATTTCATCCGAATGCAATATAACACGAAAATGAATTGTCTTTTGTAGATGAATAATATTTGTATGTTGAAATTGTATGTGGGGTGGTTAAAGAGTCACGCCGAAGACCCGGGTCGATTCCCCAAATGAGTAGAATTCGTTATGTTTATTTCTAGTGTACGTACCCATGATATTGCTGTTATATCGTTAAAAGTTGCATACAAACCATACTCACTAGCTACTCATGATATAAACAGCACCCCATGTTTATTGCTAAAGGCCACTGAGAGGACTGGGTGGTCAGACTCGCAGACATCCATGCCATCGTATTCCAGCTGCGTAGATCGATGTTCATGGTGTAAGTCACAGGTTTGCCTGGTCCATACATACCGCCGGAGTAGCAGGAATAGTAAACTCGTCACAACAATGACAGTGAGACCACACCATAACCAAAGCAACTATAGTAACATTGATGAACATAGAGATTTTTCTGGGTTACATCTTTTTATTCTTGAGTACAACGTTTCAGGGCTTGTTCTGGCCCCATCATCAGGTAAAACTGTTCAGTTACTTTCAACAACACAGCTACCCAAACATGAAAATGACTCGCACGCGCGCGCACGCACGCACACACGCACGCACGCACACACACACACACACACACACACTGTTGAAAGTTACTGTTCAGTTTTACCTGATGATGGGGCCAGATCAAGCCCTGAAACGTTGCATATATTAACATTGTTTCATGAAAATGACGAACACAAGTGGCGAATCCATTTTTTTCAGCTGGGTATGTTTATGCTACCGTCATTTTCCCATGCACGTTCCCCGTTTATGCAAATAAAAGCTACGAAACATTTCATTGTATTAAGTATGTGTGAGCCTTGCTCTCGAGTGTACCCAGTTACTGCGGTCTGATAACATTACTGAGTTGTCTGATTACCGGTGTCATTACCTGACGGAATGTGATACACCTCAACTACAGCATAGCATAAATAACAACGACTGGCTCAGTGTCAGCGGTGTGTATGTGCGTGCGTGCGTGCGTGCGTGTGCGTGTGTGTGTGTGTGTGTGTGTGTGCGTGCGTGCGTGCGTGCGTGCGTGCGTGCGTGCGTGTGTGCGTGCGTGCGTGCGTGCGTGCGTGCGTGCGAGCGAGTCATTTTCATGTTTGGGTAGCTGTGTGTTGAAAATGCCAGAAAATTGGATGGATGGATTTGGGATCAACTGTCATTAAATACCCCATTATTATCGTTCTGAGAAGTTTGCATAATGATAAACTGGGCAAAATTGGTATTCATCTAATTACAATGAAGTGAGTGAATGATCTGAGTTAATGTGTGAACTGTATGTCAGATCGTGGCATGCCGGCTTTAGGTGGGAGGTGAGGTTGGGTGAAGAACTTGTAGCAGGGGACAAGTCGCAGTTGTAAAATACTCATCACACATGTTTAAACTGAAAAACACACACACACACACACACACAGCGAGAGAGAGACACACGCACACACACACACACACAGCGAGAGAGAGACGCACGCACGCGCACACACATACACACTATATCTCTCACACACACACAGAGCGAGAGAGACGCACGCACGCGCGCACACATACACACTATATCTCTCTCACACACACAGAGCGAGAGAGACGGACGCACGCGCGCACACATACACACGCGCACACACATAGCGAGAGACGCACGCACGCGCGCACACATACACACTATCTCTCTCTCTCTGTCTCACACACACACACAAACACATCTAGAACCATGGAGATGAGATGTGGTGTACAGAATAGCTCATTGTCTGTCATCATATACCCCATTGTCATCTTATACCCCATTGTCATCATATACCCCCCACCCTGATGTTTCCTGTTTTCGTACTAACCAACATGGTATACATGCATGACCAACACGCTAGGTATACATGCGGTATAACGCTAGTATACATGCAGTATATAACGCTAGTAACCAACATGGTGTATAGGCCTCGAGGTATCTATGTACATGATTCGGTGACGACAGATCTCACGTCCATTTTATAGAATCAAATTTGTTTGTCACTTATTGGCGTCCTGCAGCATCAACAATGCAAAAGTTACGGAACTTCGTGAACTCTAAATAATTGAGCAAGTCATCATAAAGTTTAGCTGAATCCTATCTTTATTTGCCGGAGGTCAATCTCTCGCTGAGAATGTTGTTTTATATTACAGAAGCAGAACAAGGTCGTTCTGCCGTCGTCCACCACCAAAACGTCACCATGACGTGCAAGGGAGAGATTCTTCCCATCGTGCTTCTCATCTCGCTTCCGGTCTTCTGTTTCATTACGTATGTACCTGACTCCATGTCACTGAAAGGAACTGCACGTTCTTGTGACTTTGAATCCCGACAAGCATTAAACCGGATATATCACTGAAACATGTAGGAAAAGAATTACGTGTCGTGAATACATCATCTGTGTTTAACATGACACAAAGCATGTAAAATCTCTGCGTTGTTTGAGCAATACCCTATTCCAGATATGTATGGAGAGATATCAGTTCAGTTATCCTCTTACTTGGTTTCAGATATGGTATTGCAGTCAGTCTTGGCCACGTCAATGCCAGGTTTCCATACATCAGGTAAGCTCTCTGACGGACGATAAAAGGAACGGGTGGCAATATTGCACGGCCGTCCTTACTTCTGAGTTCAATAACGAAACTTGATATCAAGATAATATGTCTGAGTGACTGTTCTTTCCCCCGTTTCATAACGCACCCATAAACCTACGCCTCGTGCCAACACCCCTCATCGAACTCTCTCCATGTGTTCACTGTTCTCTGGCTATGTTTGTGGGTAAAATGTAATTATAATACATAACAACTGTTCTAAGTGGTAGTCGTTTCTTATTTGTGATCATGATTTTCATGATGTGATCAAATCATGCGCATGAAAACACTCATTTCCTTCACAGTGACATTGAGAAACATTGCAAGCTGCGTAAACTAATCATTTAGTAATTTAGTACTCTTTGTAATTTGGTTAAGTTTAACCCCATCAATACGACGACATTCCTTCATTCTGCTTGTTTTTGCTTGCACTGACTCCTCAAGGGAGGTAACTGGTGGTACGTTTTGTTTCAGCGACACCGGGACCCACCCGCCGGAGAGTTGCGTGTTTGGCTTCCTACAAGGGCTGTATGCATTTCTAAGTACGAAGGTTTTCAAAGCCTGGTTCAACAGTTGACACTACTACAGATATAGTGATGAACATAAGCAATGATCGCAGGATGGGACGGGTTTGGGGACTGTCCAGATATTTTGCTTTATGTAACTTATTTACGTTTTACGTCTGAGCGAATGCAATACATTAGAATGTATTACAAATGGTTAGGGACACAGCCCTTAACAAAGTTAGATGAAGGAGAGTATTGTATGATTTCATTGTATTATTCAGTTCATATCAGTAATTATATTTATATCGATCGAAAGCCATTTGTTCCCCCCTGTAGGCGGTATCAAGATCGAAATTATGTATATTTGGTACGAGGTTGGAGCAATGCTAAGATCACCGGATCATGTCACTCTACAACACATTACAATGAGTCATCCTTACTCAGGAGAAGCTTTGCTCCCACTATTATTTCAATGGAGAGCTATTTTTCGGTAGTTGCATTCACATTGAAACCTGCGTGATGTGCCTATA
This sequence comes from Haliotis rubra, assembly GCF_003918875.1. Taxonomy (NCBI): domain Eukaryota; kingdom Metazoa; phylum Mollusca; class Gastropoda; order Lepetellida; family Haliotidae; genus Haliotis; species Haliotis rubra. Next base: position 719,888 of record NW_025765259.1, read on the forward strand.
TATCCACTATTGACACATATTTCAGGTGTGATATACGTGTTTATCATCCGAAACTGTGTTCCACAGGAGATATCGCTTGTGTGAGATCATATGATATCTCCTAGGAGATATCCTTTTGACAGTAGATTTTGTAAAATTGCCCTGACAATGCTATGGCGTCATGAACTTGATGACATCACAATGCTATGACATCGCTGCACTGCAAATTTAATAGCAGAACCGTGTTCAGAGATGTACATTTTTCATTGAAAACTAATGAAGAGTGATTTTGGATGATAAATAGAATCTCACCCTCTTGTCTTCTGAAATCAAATATATCAACACTCGTTGATAAAAGTTAAAATATCCTCGGCAAGCCTCGGATATTTGTAATTTTATCAACTCATATTGATATCATTGACATCAGAAGACACTTGGGTGAGATTCTCTATATATCCGGCACTGCCACATGTTTCAGGTGTGATATGCGTGTATATTCGCTACTGCCACGTCAAGTTATGGTTCCTGGAAAGCGGCAGAAAGATTCTACACTGTACCAACGTTGTAGCCCTTATTGTTGGGATGATCTCTGCCCTCGGAGTTTACCTTGTTGCCAATTTTCAGGTAACTGACCGAACACATCGGCGCATTTAACCAGTTTAATCACAGAATATTAAACGTTTAGTAAATAAATGGCATATCAAGACCTTAATGTCGATTTTCATGGTATATAGTTGTATTATAAGCCTAGACATCACAAACATAAAGGACGAAGCTACAAATACACCTCCAGAGAACTGGTTTAATATTTTTTCCTTACTATGCATTCGAAACAGATCAATTAATTTCTTATTATGTATTTTCATGTCTCAACTGTTCCCATTTAGTTCCAGGATACGGTTGATTCGAATAATGTGCATGTGTATTGTGGTCGACGGCCGTCAGCTGTTCTTTGAATAACCCCAGTCACATTTCAGGAAACGAATGTTCTCCCAGTTCACCTGTTGGGAGCCTTCCTGGCTTTCGCTGGAGGCAATGTATACTGCTGGATCCAAACCATCATGACGTTTAGGATGCGCGATTTGCCCGGACACAGGGACTGGTTGCGTCACTTCCGGCTTATCCTCACCATCATCCATCTCATGTCACTGTTACTAGGTGAGTGCGGGTCTGGAACCATTCCTTGAAAGTGACAGTCTCAGTGATAACTTTCAGCTGAGGGTTCTTATTCTTCGAAACCTCTTCTCTGAAATGAATTTTGCTTGGCTACAGGATGATGTGGTTTAAAATGCAAATAATACGTCATTTATTAGTGCACTCTCTACCCACTCACTCTCTACCCACTCACTCTCTACCCACTCACTGTTCAGTAATGGAATCAGTACATCACCACACAGATCAAGAGATATAATTCCGATTCAGGTGGACAGGTCTATACCTCTACATTGTATTAACACTTCAGTCATTTGTTGTTGGCGATAATGATTTCTACTTTACAACTTTATTATTGTAAGGCTTTTTATCAGATACAGTTAACTTTCTGTAATGAGCAAGATTGTAACTGACATCACGAAATGTATAGAAGATATCTGCAAAAATATTAATTAGAATTGTATAGATTGATTCATTGTAGCAAGTAAAGGAACAGTGTATGTTATTTAACACTATCAACTCGGGGCTATTTCTGTACTCTTTCATATACTTCATCATTAATGATGGTTGTTATCACCGAGGTGTTGCACCTGGCTGTCAGCAACTGTCGGATGTGCAGACGTACGTACAATACGCATACGCGTACCGACCATGTCACTACACACTGTGATCAGAGACATTGTTGGAATCTGTGACTGACCACCCAAGTGTATATCAAAGGTCATGTTGAACAGTTCCAGTTCACATGTGTATTGACGTTTGATGAGTAAGTTTACGTCATCTGCAATGGCTTTCAGTGGTGATAGAGTCGTTGAAAGCAGGCTCAGCTGATGACACAGGAGCAACAACAACAACAGCCGCAACATCAGCAGCATCATCAGCAGCAACAACAGCAGCAACAACACTAACATCAACTAAAGCCGCAGCTGGACTACATGCTGACATCACACCCAAGTGGGACCCATCAATGCCGGTAAGAAACATACATTGTATTTGTCCTGGGGATATAGGTCCATCTGTGAGGCTGTACTGTTAGGACAATTACAGCAATACACAACCCTGGGGATTCCAGATGGGAGTACGTCCCCAGCAAAATATGTGGATCGGTTGGTCACTCTCGGTGATCTGGTCAGGCTGCTCATGATATCAGTCACTAGGTTGCCATGGTTTCCGATGGATTTTAGCTGAAGTCGTCACGAAATAACAAACAGATAACCTTAAACTTACCATACAGGGTCTTTAGCAAGGGTGGCCTGAAACGTTAGCATAAATGGCCAAACCGCTCTCTCAGTTCGATCAAGGCATTCATAACTGACAAAAAATATCAAATGCATCCGAGTACGTTTTGGGTCCAAATATTACAAATCTGGAGGGTAAAGGCATTGTTTTTTCTGTATATCTATATCAATGGTCTCAAACTGTTGACGCATACCGCCCACATGACTTTGTAGCACTACACTGTCCATATTTGTAGGACTCCCCATCTCGATACAAAACACATATAGTAGTACTAGAGTGGGGTTTTGCATCAGATGCGGCTTAGAGGCTTATTTTTATGAAATAAGTTCCCCTACCCCTTAAAAACGGCGATGGTCTATCGAAAGGCATCCTTCGATGTGCCTCCAGCCTAGACCCAAAGTTCCGAATATTGACTGATCGGGAGTCCCGGTGCTGTTATAAGAATCTCATTTTCGCTAGGGCTACCCATTTTTTCAGCAATCACCAACCCCATTTTCGACCCGATACCAAGACAGGTATGCAAAAGAAACTGGCACCTAGGTTGCTCGAGCTTCCAATTAGACATATGGAGTTGCTACAGTATACAGGATACACTCTGACAACAACAACTATGGCAAAACAAATCGCAGCAACTTTCCAAGAAATGGGCATTTGATGCAGCAAATCGATCGCACCCTACCTCCTACTGGAAAACACGCACGGCAACAACCTTGTGTCCGATATCTCGACGGTAGACTATCTCGCTGGAAATCTCGGGGAAACGCACCTGCAAACCACTCTTAGGTCTTCCAGCCTTTGTCGACGACCTTTACGTGTTTGGCTATCTATCTCACAAAGACATCGTGCAGCACAAGGTAAGCGTCCAGTGTACGACGGGAGAGAATGGCCACGCGAAAAGAATCATCGGACTACACAACTGGATACTACGCACTACCTACAAAGAGCATACCGAAGCCACCAAAATGTATGCGACCCTTCTCCACACGGTGCAAAAGACGAGTGCAGGAGCTATTGCCAGCACGATCCAAAAGACCAAAAGCGAAACCCGGCAGACATCGCTAGGAGCATGGAAAGCCCAAAACGACGACAAAACCCCTTTTGCAGTGTTCGTGGCCAACGTGGACGTCTCCGAAATCGCAATCGACCAACTCTAAGAAATTTGTCCAATCTAGAAACAAAACTACAAGGCAACAGACTAGGGATCTACAGCATCGACTACACCCAGGACTATTCCGGCGTCCTAGACCGCAAACAGCTCGTGCAATTCCTCTGTAGCCAACATGGATTTGTCGAACAAGGCGATTTTGTGGAAACTATCGAAAGCGGAAACCCACCACCCTGGACAACACCTACTCGGTCGGCAACCATGTTTGCACATGGGTAGAGACAACAAAGTCTGGCAAAACGATGCGCACCAAGTTGTACAACAAAGTCGTTTGCAACTTCGAAGCTGGAGAAATCCGAGAACCGATTGGCGGCCATCTTGCCGACTATGTGGATTGTCCAAACGAGCATCTTCGGAAAACCTTTCTCCACCCAGACCTACAACAACGAGGTTGCACTCGCATAGAAGTGTCCCTGTACGCCTGCAAAGACACCGACATGTCCACCAACATAGCAGAAAACGTTTTGCAAGATGTGTTGGAGCGGATTTCGGCAGCAGGCGATGGTCTATTCGTAGTGCAACCACCAGCAACGCAGTGGCTTCCTCTCGCAGAAGAGATAGACCGCTGTTTGGTCCTAGACGACCGTCCACAGCAAACGATCTTCGTCGCGTGGTACGCACATTGGTACGTGTCGGGAGTACACATTCGTCCAACCAACACAAAATCCTGGGAAAAAACCATCGACTGGACCATAGGAGACTTCGGTTTTCGAAAGGTTCCAATATTCTGCGTGGACATCTTATTGGTAGAAGGAGATACAGTGGAACTAGGCCCACTCCGATGCTATGCCAAAGGCGAGGACACCAAGACGGTGCTAGCTGCCAGCAAGAAGCCAACAGCTCTACATCCATAGTAGAAATTTTGCGATTGGCCGCTATGTTCGGCATTTCTTGGAAAGGTTGGTCGGATCCTTCTCTGCCCAGCTTTTGGCATTTTTCTGCCTCCATTGCCATTCGATGTGTGGAGTTGTCGGGAGAAATGTGTCTGGATCCATGTCGGATGGATTTTTCCCAGGATTTTGTGTTGGTCGGACGAATGTGTACTCCGGACACGCGGCCCGTTTTCGAATGTGCGTACCACGGGACAAAGATCGTTTGCTGTGGATGGTCGGCTAGGACCAAACAGCGGTCTATCTCTTCTGCGAGAGGAAGCCACTGCGTTGCTGGTGGTTGTACTACGAATAGACCATCGCCTGCTGCCGAAATCCGCTCCAACACATCTTGCAAAACGTTTCTGCTCTGTTGGTGGACATGTCGGTGTCTTTGCAGTCGTACAGGGACACTTCTATGCGAGTGCAACCTCGTTGTTGTAGGTCTGGGTGGAGAAAGGTTTTCCGGAGATGCTCGTTTGGACAATCCACATAGTCGGCAAGATGGCCGCAAATCGGTTCTCAGATTTCTCCAGCTTCGAAGTTGCAAACGACTTTGTTGTACAAGCTTGGTGCGCATCGTTTTGCCAGACTTTGTTGTCTCTTCCCACGTGCAAACATGGTTGCCAACCGAGTAGGTGTTGTCCAGGATGGTGGGTTTTCCGCTTTCGATAGTTTCCACAAGATCGCCTTGTTCGACAAATCCATGTTGGCTACAGAGGAATTGCACGAGCTGTTTGCGGTCTAGGACGCCGGAATAGTCTCGGGTGTAGTCGATGCTGTAGATCCCTAGTCTGTTGCCTTGTAGTTTTGTTTCTAGATTGGACAATTTCTCTTGGAGTTGGTCGATTGCGATTTCGGAGACGTCCACGTTGGCCACGAACACTGCAAAAGGGGTTTCGTCGTCGTTTTGGGCTTCCATGCTCCTAGCGATTTCTGCCGGGTTTCGCTTTCGATCTTTTGGATCGTGCTGGCAATAGCTCCTGCACTCGTCTTTTACACCGTGTGGAGAAGTGTCGCATACATTTTGGTGGCTTCGGTATGCTCTTTGTAGGTTGTGCGTAGTATCCAGTGGAGTAGTCTGACGATTTTTTTCGCGTGGCCGTGCTCTCCCGTCGTACACTGGACGCTTCCCTTGGCTGCACGATGTCTTTGTGAGATAGATAGCCAAACACGTAGAGGTCGTCGACAAAGGCTGGAAGATCAGAGAGTGGTTGCAGGTTGGCTTCCCCGAGATTTCCGGCGAGATAGTCTACCGTCGAGATAGTCTACCGTCGAGATATGGACACGAGGTTGTTGTCGTGCGTGTTTTCCAGTAGGAGGTAGGGTGCGATCGATTTGCTGCATCAAATGTCCATTTCTTGGAAAGTTGCTGCGATTTGTTTTGCCATAGTTGTTGTTGTCGGAGTGTATCCTGTATACTGTAGCAACTCCATATGTCTAATTGGAAGCTCGAGCAACCTAGGTGCCAGTTTCTTTTGCATACCTGTCTTGGTATCGGGTCGAAAATGGGGTTGGTGGTTGCTGAAAAAATGGGTAGCCTTAGCGAAAATGAGATTCTTATAAAGGGGGCTTGGGAACTTATTTCATAAAAATACGCCTCTAAGCCGCATCTGATGCAAAAAACCCACTCTAGTACTACTCATATATTATCAATATGTTGAAATTAACCATAGCAAAGAGATGTATCCAAACCTCAGTTTAATATTATCCTTCAACTGATAATTTAATTGCAAATCTAAATGCAAAAAGAACGAAAAACTAGCCCATTTGGGGAAGGAAACATGGCAAAACAAAGACTCCTCGAGATGTGGTGAAACAACCATGTCAAGGATGCCAGTGATGTACCGTCGTCCATTCAGATTTTGTCTGATCGTCACAAGGTCAAGTTTATGGTCATGTGAGAAGCAGTGATGAATGATCCACAAACACGAGCTCGACCATTAGTCATGAACAAGAAATAGAATTTCTTCCGACCAGAGGACCCTTCCCACGACGTCAAATTCCAATGACGTCAAGCTTGACACTTGACTTGTTCTCTGGGGATAACAACGGATGTCTGATAGGTCGTCTGGCTCAAGAACCAGCCGATTTAGGCGACTTTGCATTGTTCTTTTGGCCAAATTACGATGTGGAAACCTCTCTGTTTTTAACACGCCGCTTTACATGAACGAATCAAGTCTGGTGATTTTGAGAAAGTCTGTATCCTCCCTAGGAGTCACCCATAGTCTGCCTGAACGGTCTCACGGTCATCGGTTTGCTGATGTTTACGGGCCAATCGATGGTCTCACGGTCATTAGTTTGCTGATGTTTACGGGCCAATCGTCTGATAGTCGATGGATGGCAACCAGTATGTCTTCCAATAGCCCCCAGTGACATGCCAGTATTCTGCATACCAATAACTTGCTGTCTTTGAGCTGTTGTCAGCTGAAGACGCCGCATAGCCCCATATTTCCTTTTCAACGACGAAGTCAATTGATTTTCCAGATTATCTAGCTGTAAAACACTTTACTTGATATTTATAAAATGACGCCTACACGTGATGTTCGCCTTTGATCTTAGCATGTACATATCTAAAATCAATGTAAGGTTCCCCCAAGGTCAAAATAGTCATACAAACAAGCATGATTGATAATATGAATATATATGGCTATATAGGGGGTGGAAATTACAGGTGTTGCGATACTTTTCCCTATGTGTATATATTGGAATGTTTGCTGACAACACATGTAGGGTGTGTATTCAGTAGAGATGCAGGCGATTGTTCAAGTCAATTAATCTATCATAGTCTGATATTTTTAAGACACTCAGTATTACCACATGTGTATTTTCCTTCAGGGCTACTCCCACCACATCGCCTCCACCGCCATGGAATGGGTCTTGGCCATTGTCACTGCAATATATTTCTGCACCTTCTTTGCTGAGTTCAAACATTTCAAGGTGTCATTGCTTCAAATTCATTATTCTGCGACTTTCGAGGTTAACAATATGATCGAGGAAAAGCAGAATGGTGTCATGACGGAGGTGAGGGTATCTACTATCCAGGCGTGAGGCACGGTTTCGTGTGATGAGATGTTTCCTCGTCACACGCTGAACAAAATGCAGAACTCATAACTGTGAACAAATATTGTGCGTCTGTGATAGCAGCATCAAGTCAAAGTTTCAGCAGCAATTGGAGGAACTACTGAGATTTCTCTGTTCTGCGAAAAGCGTGAAATAATAAGTGTTAAGGTCTTCATAGAAACTATGTTTAAAGCAATATATTTAGTGATTACACAACAGACTGAGCATCTTAAGTGAATGGCAGATACAGGTTGAAAGTTAACGAACAGGGTTGAGGCCCTTAAGTATGTCAGGATCTGCTGATTGTATTTTGGTCTTGTTCTGTTAACACATATGCCAATAAGCTGAAAGGGCCAAAGGCAAGTATTCCAGCTATGAACACAAGTGCTTTTTTCTGACAGCCTTTGAATCTTAATTTTAGAAAGCAATTGTTTTAACGTCTAATGTGAACTAAATACCCAGAGCTGCGTACTGACATTAATAACAACAAGTGCTTTTAGCTTAAAAAACAACAACAACACACACACGCGCACGCTGTCTTGTATGTTTCAACGTAATATTGGATCACGCATAAATAATTGAAGTATTTTATGCCATGATTTTGATGGTCGAAAAAGAGGTAATTCGTCTATTTCATAATCTATTAAATGTTTAAATTGACATTAGTAGAAATATGTTTTTCGTCAATACAAAGCGCAATATCAACCCACGTCAGTTAGTTGTGGTCGTTAACGTACGACATATTCAACACACCACCAATACACACAAAGTCTCACTGAACTCGGTCCAATCAAGCATTGTTTAGTGTTTTTTACCTTACGAATTGTTACATTTTCTGACATGAATAAAATATATATTCTTGTTACAGCGTGAATTTTCATTTCTTCAGGATTCAGTACAATGTAAGGACCAAGGTTCGTCAGGCCGTACGTCCTATCGTTGCTACAAACTAATGAATCTAAGCGAACAACAATCGAGTTTTGTCCCTTGATTGTTCCAGAATCCTGTGATTTGTGGATTCGAGTCCAGATTCCACGTGGTCATGATTGTAAAAGGTGTACATGTACACTGGTAAAGGTCAACGTCTCGCGGGACGTCAGACTTTCCTTTCAAACACGTAAACGTCAACGGCTAGCGTTACGTCGGACTTTCCTCCCAAACAGGTAAAGGTCAACGTCTAGAGTTACGTCGGACCACCAAGTAATGTACAATTTACTTAATTCAAATGATCAAAAGATTATTACGTCAACAGCTTTATCAAACAATTTGTTGTGAATTTAGAAAACAGACGTAATAAAGTAATCTTACGTACCTTGCTGACGTCATTAAAGAGTGTGACGTACCTGACTGACGTCACACACGTGATGTGTGCGTACCCTGCCACAGCGGTTTGAGCCGTTCACTTTCGTCGTCAGCAACATGGGATATGTCGAACAGAATCACTTGTTGTTTGATAGATATTGATGTTGATTGTTCACTACAGGTACCACACAGGATACCTAGCAGCCATATTTGTTTGATACTATTACTAGAAGTGTAGGTTAGGAGTGACAAAATAGACCTTCCACAAGACCCTGACCGCAGCTTTGTAATGTTCAGCTGCCCCTGTAGGTCCAGCAATGTTCCAGCTGCTCCGGCCTTGATGTTTATAGTTCATAATGTTGACAATCAATCATGTTATTTACAATATAAACTTTGATATTAAGTAGTTGTAATAACATGACAACACTAATCACCGTTGTTAGTTTTAGGTCACAACAATCACACAACCTTTGTTGGACTAAATACAGAATCCGACGTGAAAACACCTCTCGATTTACAAACTGAGTAGATTTCAGATACACTTCAGGAAATACGTCTGTCCTTACGCTTATTTTCCTCGATGTATCGCGTATATTATCTGTCTATAATTTAAATTATTTTCAATTTGGATTAATTCAATAAACACAGTTGGATGTAGAATCGGCTGTTGCATAGGAAATACATGGCTCTGTATCTCAAATACAAAGTGAAGAGATCACACGTTTGAACAATCTGAATTCGTGAGAGTGAGAATTTGTCCTCATTCATTGTGTGTACATGGTATTTACGGAATGTATTTTCACCCTTGAGAATCTAACGTGTAAAGATACTAGACTTGCTGTCAGGCAGCTTACTGATGCTGATGAGGTTTAATACCAGCATTTGAATCGCACATTTCTAAAAGACAACCTGTCACTCTTATTTGTCAAACGTCGCCGCTGGCTGATCTACAGCGTCACGGATTGAAAACTAAAACAGACAATAACCATCTACGATCGTGACCTTTTCTGGAAATTGCTTGCATTACTTACGATGACATGTGTATCCTACATTCCCAACCACTGTTTACAATAAAAACAAAACAATACAATTTGTAAGATTTATTGAAACTGCTTAGTGACTCGTCCTATTCTTGAATCAAAGAACGTCCTCCTCTGAACACCCTGCGTGTCGATGGGCGCGTCATTAAAGCAGATGACCGGAAGTGAAGGCGTTTTCTTTGAAGTGAAGGTTGAGTAGATAAGTATTCTACCTACTGTTTACAGTTTCAATTATGATCTAGAGTTTGCAGTTTGAACCTTTATCTGTATGAGATTAACTTTATTTATGGTTAAATATAATTAAAGATACTTCTTTACAAAATATTATGAAACGTCAACACAAGATAACATCCAATATTGTTTAACCGCTATAAGAGATTTTATTGACCGTAAAGGACAAAATAGTGGTGAAAAATATGTGAAAATGAGACACCCGGCGTCCGCGGCCATAAACGTCAAAATGTGCTATTCATACGCTTATGAAGTTTTGTTGTCATGTCACCGACATTGTCCAAAAGAAAAGAAGCCTGTATCTCGTCTAAGCTTTACATTAAAAAGGAAATATAAACTTATAAAGTGTGGTCTTGCTTTTTCGAATGAATTGTTTGATTAAATAAATATCTTTGAGACAGACAAGAGGGCATACGTTACAAATACAACAGGGTCCCTATCAACAAAGCGTTCGTAGCGCTACGACATTCGTCAGTAAACTATGGTAAACTATAGAGTTACGACATGTCGTAACGTTACGAACGCTTTGTGTATCGGGATCCTGATGTTGTAACTTACGACAGTTTAATCATCCTAAACTTCAGGTAGTTTCTGTGTTGCTATTTTCTTAAATTATAACTTGTCGTTACATCAACGCTATTTTCAATAAACTGCTACAGTGGAAGTGACATAGAGACTTGTGTCACCCGTCTGTCAACAGGATCCCGGTTATCGGTACAACACCTGGCCGAGGAAGAAAACCCGAGATTATACAGGTCGAAGATGTCAATGAGTTAGACCAACAACACCAGCATGGTGTAGAGGAACCAATGATTATGGGGACTCTGGGATTCAAACCACAATCATAGGATTCTGGCTTGACCAAGGGATGTAATCTTGCATATCGAACTATGGCCGCCTTAGGCAACTGGGCCACCCGTTTACCCATAGTGGTTGTAGAACGGTAAACTGAAGTATATTGTAATCAATCATTCAATGGTATGTGAGTTATTCTGTATGTGCGCAGCACATCTTCTTGTTCGGAACAAACACTTACCTCTGGGCATTTCGAAACTTTCCCGGTATAGTTTTGTCAGTTACTTTATTTAAGACATGCAGGTGTGTCCCGAGCATGGAGGTCACCTGTGTCTGCCACACCTACCACCAGCACATCTAACCCCCAGGAGATCTATCCCTCCAGAAGATATAACCCCCCAGGAGATTTAACCCATTATTCGGTGGTTATCCTGGATCTAATTCCTACACGAACAAGCAGCACACTACATGCCATTCCCTTGTCATTAAGCTGTCATGAGAAAACGTATTGCTGTCCACAGTCTTGGAATACCTCATATAGTTTGACGTCATGGTACTGTAACAGATATAACTGTTGAGACTTCAGAGAAGCCTTGACCACTGTGCCACTGTCCGAGTTTCTGGGACCATTCATATAGTGGTCACTCCGTCTGGTGTCATCCCCCGGGTCATCAGGCTGTAACAGTCTTGAATTAGCCGGTTTGTCACCCTTCCCGCCATGAGTGATGTATGAGAACAAGCAGACGACTTGTCATCATTGCGCTAGAAGCAGCTTCTGTTGTGTGTTACCTGCCAGATGAACGGTGTACAGCCAGGCTCGGGCTGGTAGACCAGGGACAATGTACACCTGGGGAGTGTTCCTCCTTCTCCCCATCCTCCTGCTACACACACCCAGCGTCCAGGGGGACAAGCGAGAGTTCAGAATTGCCTGGATGGCACCAAAGAGGGAGTACAACAAGTTCAGTGCTGCCACTTCTGTGAATGCTTTAAAGTTGGCCTTGTATTCTATTGGGCGAAAATATCTTACAGGACATCCTATACGGTAAGTTAGACGTGGCTGTTATCGCCGAATACCAAGAGCGCGTTTATAAATAGTAATCACTTTCAACATTACATTTGCCAGTACTTACATAAGTTGCTAAGGTAAACACAAGAATTATACATATATAACGCCACTAGTTATCGTACCTGGTGTGCAGGGCTTAGAATTGGTCTTCAAAAACCCATGCTTGCCATGGGAGGCGACTAAAGGTATCGGGTGATTAAGATCGTTTGGTCGATGCAGATCATCGTATCCCAGTTATGTAGTTCGACACTCATGATGCTGATCACAAGATTGTCTGGTCCAGACTCGAGTAGTTTCATACCCCTGTAATACAGCAGCAATAACAACAAACAAACATGTTTACCTACTTGAGATTATAGTATACGACAAGAGAAAAACACGAGCAAAACTAGAAAGGAATACATCCTTGCATGTGATGTGAGCTCTACAATAAACCAACATGGTGATATATACCTACTCTCCGGCCACAATGATTCATCGCTTGCTGATGTCCTATAATTTGGGATCTAAGTGGAAATCAACACAAGTGTTCTATTTCACATTCTTTACATAAGATGCATGACTTTCTATCGGCTACTTCACGATGGTAACAACATATAACACATAACAGTAAATAATATAATGATAACGATAATGATAACAGAGCTTCTTAGGAGAAGGACAAGGGTACCCGAGTTGATGATGAACCTAACCAGCCTACAGTGCCAGGATCACCCGAACCCTCATTGTTTTATGCATCTGTAAAATATAATATATAGAACACACATATCATGTTATAAAGTCAAAGGCACAATTAAATATGCTGTGCTTTGCTTTGACATTCTTATTCTTTTGGAGCTACTGACTGGATAATTCAGGGTATAGATCCCCCAAACTCACTCTACCCTCGCTAGTATATTGTTTACCAATTATGAAGGGAGGGTGGGTTTACTTCATGTTATCATACATCATGACGGAATGGATAGTGCACACATGTATTCTTCTGATGATTCTCTTGTGATGCATGAAACCATGGCATTCCAAAATGTCCTGAAAGGAGTCAAGATGTTGATCTCACTGATACTTATGTACCACTAGGTATAGAAATGAGTGTCAAAGAAGGTAAGTGTCATTTCATATAGACACAAAGTAAGTTTTGTTCAAGGTAAGGCTATGTGAACGACCTACTGGGTGGGTTTAGGTTGTGCAGTAATCGCGTGATGTAATCTGTGCTTACGTGAGTCTAATAACCAGTGGATCCTGTTTATCAAGTTTGTTGTTCAACTCAGTGTTTGTTTACTCCAAGTAATTATATACTTTGACATCATTCTGTCTGTCCAATGTCCGTTTACTGCCAATACATATTACAACTGTTGCCCCTCGAGAACTGTCGTGAGCTGAGAAATTTTGTCACTTCATAACTTCACTTCTATGGAGCAAAGTCCTGTTGAAGCACAACCCCGATTTCTGGTCTATTTCATCACTTCTCATTGTGCATGTCTTAATGACTGTTAACGTCGTTATAAAACCGGCGGCCAATGTCCGAACTAGAACAAGGATACCACGCACCCGTGCATGCAAGTCGCTATAAAAGTGACCTTTCCTTGGAGTCAATTCTAACCCTATTTTAATGCCGGTGCAAGTCAGGTTGGATCCTAAGTTTATTAGTTTTTCGGTCACACTTCATTTCACGAAACTCTAGGGTATACAAAACGTATTTTACACTGTTGAGAGTGTACTACTTTCCTTCCAACAAACCGAGAATACCCCTCGTATTGTGCACTGCCCTTCTCAGCGTGCTCACTTTGCCCTGCAGCAATATCATTATGCGTCTCAGGTTCTGTCTGGATGTCGGACAGCACAGATGTTGGGGCTGACGCTTTTAGGTTAATGTTAAATATAAATTGTCCATCACCTTTCTAAAATTGATTCTTTACGAGAGAGGTACAAGGAACAAAAGTAATCAATTTATCTGAAATGACATCTCAAATCTGTTGTTGATGTCCACACATTACCGGGTCAGCTCCTCGTCATGTGCCTCGTGGTTGCAGTCGTAGTCTTGCAATGCTGACATGTGTGACAGGTTTATCTGTTGTTTGTTCTGTGTGTCACGCGAGGCTCTAGTTCCTAAAAAAGAAACAACACTATGTCTTTGAAAACGAAGAAAGAAACCTAAAAGATTAAAACGTTTTGTAAAAAAACATGATATCACCTTAAAATATAAAAAACTGTTAATATGACAACTGATTATAACAGGAAATAAACTGACGGACGAATTATGAAAATTCAAATAAATGTCTGGGACAGGATTTTAGACAGGGGTGGTTAAAGAGAAAAGAACTATGAACATTACTTTAACAGGAGTTTATAAATGAGCGAAACGGAGCAGAAGACTCTGTATTTTGTAATTTAGTAAAGTCCTATTGTTAAATCTTCAGACTTTCTACATATGACCAGTTTGCCATTAACGCAACCGACCTATATACATTTTGTGTCCTTTAACTTTAACATTTACACCTTCATATTGTTTGTTTGAACAATTGTGTTAAGTCTAGTCATAGAAATGCTTGTTAATAACTGTTTACTACAAAACTGTTTTCCGTACTTCATGAACACATGCACCTGAACAGCATCTTGCAACAAACAGAACGTTTGTCATCACCATTTGGTTCCCTCGACCTGATATGTCTTACCGTTTTTCACGCACATTGTGTCAGTGGGGGTGCAGGCGGTTGAGCTTGTCCTAATTCATCTCATTTTGACCGCTATTTCGTCATATATTCGTTTGATATACCGGTGACGTACACCCTAATTATATATTCTTATATGTGCCATGTGTATTTATTCAACATTTGGATTGTTGACATAACCCAAGCACCCGCAAATCAGTCGTATGTAGGAACATGCAGGTCTATCAAGAAATACATGTCGCTCTAGTCACGACCGCTTGCTGGTGAACATTAGATTGTGGTGATTTTGTGGGTTTTTAGTTGTAAACCAAACTACATTCTCTGGCGTTCTGGCGGACGATCAGTTATCATGTACAGGAATCAGGTGCAGCCAACCCTATTTCGGAGTACAGGACATAAACCACAATGTACAGACAGCCATAAGCCAATAGCAATATATTACAGCATCGTGACTACAATAAGTCATATCAAGGAACACCCATCAAACGATGAAGTATACTTTGTCTAAGTGAGTCATAACTGATTGGTTTACACTAATGGCCCGTATCCTCTGAGTTCCAACGTAGCATTAAAGGACAAATCTTTAAGGTAGTATTGTTCGGGGACCCAAGTTTGATATTCTGGGGACTGGGATTTTTGTCAGCAATGACATATAGTAATCAGGTATTGTTTTAATTTTGTTCTATCAAATGACCGTTTAAACAATAATTATAGTTTGAGAAAGGAGCTCGAAATTTAGAAACAGTAGACTTAAAGAAACTGTTCTAGAAGACCGACCAGTTAATATTCGGGGGTCGGGGGTGGGGAAATGAGAATTTATTTATTTAGTGGTTGACCATATAATGTCCACTGACCTGTCATTTACATACTTTTGTCTGATGGAAGATACTTGAATGTCTAAATACCAGTGTAGTTTATGTCCCTATGGGGGACCTCCGCCTCTGCCTGTGGCAGTATCACGCCCTTAATTGCCTCGTGTACTGTTAATCCTGGAACACAGAGATCATATTAGCGAAATGTATGTAATAAATGTCAGGTAGATTTCCGATCATATTCTATCTACATTCTGACCTTATTTCTCACAACACAGGTAGTATTTCTCCTAAAACCGTTACTCTGTCAGAGCCTAGTGTTTAGCTACACATCATCTCCCTACACGGTACTAATGACATATCCCACAAACACACTTGTATATATCACAGGACTGCTGCCGTAACACAGAAGGGCGCCTCGTCTACTGATCCGATATCCAATACTGCTAACTCGCCAATACTGCTCCTCTCTCTCACCATAATTATTTTTTATCTCAATATAATGCAGTTATATCTCAGTAATATCGTTTCTATGCCATATTACACTGTTTCAATATCTCACTATACTGTTTCTATATGTCACCAAACGAATCTTATATAGATCTACATAACGGTGGTTTATATCACTATATGTACTCCATATCTCACTTGTATAAGTCACATTTCTGTAATGTCTGTAGCTTATCATACTACTTCGAAATATCTCAGCAATAACTCTCTTATTAACCATGTTCCACACTGCAGAGATTGATAGATTGATAGATGGATGGATGGATGTTTTTTTTAACGATTTCAGAAATTTTGCAATGACAGTGGATAATATGTCAATGAACACAGAAGTTCCCTCAGAATTTAAAACTGCATTCATTCATTGCACTTTGTGTGTAGTAATACAAAAAGTGATATTAGTTGTGATAGCAGTATTGTTCAGACAATGAAACATAAAACATATCGAAAAAGTGCAAGAAACATATGTGTAGTTTCGTGTTCTATTGCCATGAACACACAGTGTGCCCCACGCACATCTATCAAACATGTGACACATTTATGAGGCGTGTCATTGTGTGTGATAACGACGTACCAACATGGATGTTCATGCTCGGGATCTATAACACTGGTCGTGATAGTGACTATATCATGAGCATATATTTGTTTCAGCAGCATTACAGCTACGTGATACTGTTTGTATACAAATTGTTCGCGAAAAGGTGAGCGTATCCTGCCCCACCTGTGGTCATTTGTTCCCTTGAAATAATTCGGGAACGTATGGTATAAGTAAAAACAAGGACTGACGTGTGGTATAAGTCCCTTAAACCTACCCTTAAATAACCTTATGCTATATGTGTTCTGACGAAACGCAATCTTGTTTGTGATACTTTCATTTGGTAGTACATAATATGGTGCCTGTTACCCGTTATGAAAGTATCTCATGGTAAGAGTAATATGATCCCATTTTCAGCTGCATGCCAAAGCTTTCGGTGTACCAGTATTACCAATCAGTGTCGTATGTTGATATTTCCTAAAGATGCAAGGTCCGAGATCTTTGAAAATAGAGAAGGATGATGCATAATTATTTTATATGTCTGTTTAGTAAAATGTATAGATCTTCTGAAACACAGTGTTCCGAGAAATACAGGGCAGTAAATTGTGTTTCTATTGCCATGAACACACAGTGTGCCCCACGCACATCTATCAAACATGTGACACATTTATGAGGCGTGTCATTGTGTGTGATAACGACGTACCAACATGGATGTCATGCTCGGGATCTATAACACTGGTCGTGATCAGCCAGCCACTGGCGAGTACTTACATCTTGAAACCCATTACAAGAAACAAACAGAAAGTGACATTGATAACTAAATTTGACCAGGAATAACCATCCTGTCTTCAGACAAGCAGTCTGGTTACATCGCATGGTGCTGTTGATGTGTGAATTACATGTTGATGTTGGATACACATGGGCAACAGGTGCTGTTTCATGCAATCTGGTTAATCAATATCAATTTATGTCCCAGTACGTTAACTGGTAAGAAACCAATCACCAATGCTAAATATCGACTTTTGGCAGGGCCCGTAGACATTTTTGGCAATCTCAGAATATAACCAAGTTTAATTCTGTCGACCGATATGTTCACCTTTTTATACCACTATACCACATGGCAAATGTATGAAGACATTTCATTGCATGATTCATTGGACATTTCTCTCTAAATGCGGAGACTATGAATGGTGCATATCTTTTTTCAAAGTATCAGGACAATTTGTCCAATCGATTCATTCTTTTATTTACAGTACTGAAAGGGCCATAGGCCTATAGTACAGTCTTACATACTGTTTGATTTGGGGACGACATGAGGGTATAGACTTTGTCTATTCGGGGGTTCAAATAGAAATATTTCTTTGTGTATTCTTTTCTGATGTTTGTATACAATAGACAAACAAGCAAAAACATATATTATAGTATTCATTTTCTACCACCTGCTAAGTACAATATTTACACAATGGGTTTTCCCTTGATATCCCCGAATGTCTACCTTTCTCTGTCAGAAGATCATGAGAACAAAATGTGAACCGGACTAGTGCTGGTCGGAATGTCTTAACATTAACGTCTCAAACATATTTCTCATCTCAGTTATCGTTACTTGTATTATCGTAAAGCATCACCTTGTTGTAACATTTCTTCTGATACCTCGCCCTCTTAAGCAGTCTCATCCAATATGTTATTACTTTTATGTAACTAAATATATACGTAGGGTATCTCCCACATTCACCATAAACTGTAACATTTGGGGTGTTGGCTATTACGCCTAAAAATCTTTTGCACGCATATAGATGTACCTTCTCTAGTGTGTCATAGATTTTTTGACCCCAAACCTCTGGACCATATTATCAGTTGTAGAGTACCCATGCCTAAAACCAGCTTGTGCTTCATCTATTTTATCAAAGGAATCGGCCCCAAATAGTAAACGTCTGTGTATAATACTGGTAAAAATCTTACTGAAAACACTCGAAAGGGTTATACCCCTATTATTGTTGGTGTCATTAGTTGACATTTTGTCACCCATTAGATCAAAAGTCAGGTGAAGTGCACTGAAAAAACAAGATGGAAACGATACAGTTCATTATATCATCTATGTATAATTGGGGCCACGGCAGGAGTAGTCATCCCTGTTGATACCAATAGTGCTCTTCTACTTGCTTTCTCTAGGCATATGAATCAGTGTTTGTGCTCGGAGTTGACAAATCATGTGTATTTGGCAAAAGACTTCAGCTTAAGCTTCATGTTTAAAAATGGTACAATAGACAATTCTCTTCGAGCAAATTATCCACCTTAAATATACGAGACATATAACCACACGTATTAGGAGGTGACTGTCAATAGGCAAATGTTCAACATGGATTTTTGGTTATGTCGACACATAGTATTCCACTTACTCCAGTCTTGGGTTTGTTAAGTACGACGATGTAGTAGACTATTATCGTTTAAATACGATATCGGAGAGCATGACGAAAAATATCAACACAGTTCTATGACACATGAAATGACTTCAAAATTCCAATAGTCAGCCATTAGCTCCGATCTTTGGTCACATCGTTTTACATACAGTGTCATACAAATGTTGTGTTTATTGAGCAAGGTTCCACGTTTCAAACTCTTACTAAGGCTCCAAAAATATATTTGCTACAGGTTCACGTTTCGCAGTTACTTTAAAGTCATTGATGACTGGATGAAAGCCTGGATGAAAATCGATAAGTATAATAAATGACTTCGTCTGGGGTATAAACCAAGTTTATTTTGTTTTCTCATCTTTATCTGGAATGTGGAACACATATCACGGAATGAGAAACCCTGTAAGCCTCAAGTGCCACCGTGCTTACAGACGTCAAGTTGTCATCGTGAAGTTGTCATTTACGTTTAAAACTAAACATAATTTGCATCACAGGCGACATGTTTACGATGAGGGTTATCACATGTGTCATTTTCATTGGAGTAGATTTTCGCTTTATTGTGTATATCAAACAAACACTTCTACTTAAAGTCTTTCATCGGTGTAGGGAATGTTCAGATGGTAACGTGGGATGTACAAGGGAATACGGGTGATCAGTTTAGAGGGTTCCCAGATCGGAACATACATTCACAAGGAACATACATTCACAAGGGACATACATTCACAAGGGACATACATTCACAAGGAACATACATTTACAAGGAACAGACATTCACAAGGAACATACATTCACAAGGAACAGACATTCACAAGGAACATACATTCACAAGGAACAGACATTCACAAGGAACAGACATTCACAAGGAACATACATTCACAAGGAACATTCACAAGGAACATACATTCACAAAGAACAGACATCAATTCTTCCTCGCAGCTCATCCGTTGTTCCGTTGTATGAATCACTGACCGTCAGTATAAATATAAACATAGAAAGTCTGAATGATTCAAGTATTTGGTAACATAAAGTTAGTTGGCCTTCATTAACAATCACTTGCAATTTGTTATGTAGATTATAGACAAACTTTATTGATCAAAAAACTTCTATATTTCGTGAGTGCGACTTTTCGATACAGATGTGTGTATTCCTGCTTGACTACGGTACAAGAATATGTACGAAATGTCTCACTCACGTCCTGCTTGACTACGGTACAAGAATCTGTACGAAATGTCTCACTCTCGTCCTGCTTGACTACGGTACAAGAATCTGTACGAAATGTCTCACTCACGTCCTGCTTGACTACGGTACAAGAATCTGTACGAAATGTCTCACTCTCGTCCTGCTTGACTACGGTACAAGAATATGTACGAAATGTCTCACCTACGTCCTGCTTGACTACGGTACAAGAATCTGTACGAAATGTCTCACTCACGTCCTGCTTGACTACGGTACAAGAATCTGTACGAAATGTCTCACCTACGTCCTGCTTGACTACGGTAAAAGAATCTGTACGAAATGTCTCACTCACATCCTGCTTGACTACGGTACAAGAATCTGTACGAAATGTCTCACCTACGTCCTGCTTGACTACGGTACAAGAATCTGTACAAAACATCTCACTCACGAAATAAAGAAGTTGTTATCCATAAAGTTTGTCTATATTGTACTTTCCAACTTCTAAAAAGTCACTCAAAGAAGTTATGTAATGCAGATATCAACGAACATGTCTGTGAACTAGAACATATCTCTGAGGCCTATCTATCATCATCGCCTTCATAAGGCTCCCACCAGTATGCTTACTGTCGTCTTGACTTAATCCGTTTATCATTCTTAACTTGTCTGGTGAAGACTCGATTGTTGTAACGGGCTGTAGTTGTATACCTGTAATACCGCTGTGCGGCGTTAGGAGACAACCGAATCATCAGTTTCATATGATTGGTTTGTACCCTGCACCTGTTTCAGCAGATACTCGGGGCTGCTTATTGTGTAACGTCAACGAGTTTTGTCTAAGATGCATAAGTTTCGGTTGTGACAGGAAGGGTTGTTGTTAGGTTACCTGCTGACTCAGCAGATTACGGGTTCCGTCCCACAACATCCCTGCAAGTCTCGAGTACTTACACACTGACATATACACAGCGACGTATTCATCATCACTGCTTGTAGTCGACAACGGCAGTCTGGTTGTACAACCCTCTGACACAGTCCATCAGTTGTAGGGGATCTAGGACATATCAGCCCAGCAATTGTCACTTGGAGGTTAACGACCCAGATCCCTCAAAACACAAACAACTGTCCCCAACAAATAATGGATGACCTTTGATGTCTTTTAATGTCCTCAATGTACATGTGTATGAAACGGAATAATACAACAAACTGACTAGTGATTGTCTTCATCTACATTATATTCTTCATATATCCTTTTTACGAATTATTATGCTTTAAGAAATGTGCTCAGCCAAAACATTACCATGAAGCAAGCATAGTTACGGCAGGTGTATTTATCAGAGTTGACATGTTTACAAGTATTACCAGGTGTTTCCCTGTTCACCGACGTATCGATGCATCACTAATTTCCACCTGGCTATCGGTCACAAAACGCCTTCACACGGATCGATTCACACATGCGTCAAAAGTTTTCAAAACGTGAAATGTACGGCAATAGCTACAGAACACTGTGGAGATTTCTCATAATTGTTTTAATGTGAATAAGAGCAACAGAACCCTTCCATAGCAACATGTAATCTATTCTATAAATGCAGAGTAATCTCTACGGTTCCGGTCATATCATTAGCATATGTGGATGAATCACTCTTAAATACTGGTGACACCAGGTGTTCGGGAAAATATGGTTTATCCTGCCCTTCAAATAGTACACGTAACAAGCACACATACAGGCAAGTCAATCGTTAGCGGAATATATACGGGAATTTATTGCTCCAGTCGAGAAGGGATTTGGATAGGACACCATTTAAGTCACTGATGCGTCAAGTTTGGAAATGTCCTCCGCATGTCTACCCCAATATTGTGTCTGGTGTCAGAGTACGGAATATGTTGTTGGAATCTACTAAAGGGTAAAAGAAGATATACGCTTTGACAGTTGTCCAAACAATTCAAACGTTATCAAAACATTTCTTGGCTGATGAAAATATTACAAAAAGTTATCGAAAGGTTTCTACGCTTACATTGTCGCTGAAACACTGTAAACTTTGGCCAAAATATTACAAATGTTATCAAAACATTTCTAGACTTAAAACTGACTCAAGATCCTGAAATACCCATGTCGAATACATCAGCAACGATAAACATTTATTTTTCAGACTCCATCAAAAATCCGTGTCAGCTTACTTTTGCCTGGCGGTTATATTACATCCATGTCAAAGTCAAAGTCAAAAGATGTTTATTGTATGAAAGGCCTCCGGCCCATATACATGAGAGTTACAGTGATAAAGGAATATTCTGGATATTTACATATATATTTAAGGGTATACAATTCGCTTTATTAGAAGATCTCTTTTAGCTAATGCATATTTTATATATAAGGACAATTGAGCAAGAATATTTTCATTATTGGTTTGTAACAAAGATATATATGCATAATGGGACTGCTTTGCACATCCTCTAATCTCTGGATTATATGTACAATCCCCAACACAATATATTATGCATAATGCAGAATATGTATCTCGCTAATGTTTTTAACCATTACGAAATTATATTGGGTGTGTTTGAGAAATGTTCCTCTGATCTGTTACATCTTACGATGAGCCTTAAGGACAAAGATCCCTGCACTACCGAATGCCCTACCTGTACAACTTTTACCAACAACAAGGTGCTACCTGGCGTCTGGCAGTACCGCCTTTGTTGTTTCCAAAAGCTGTTAACAATATACTCAATTTTAAATGTGTTATTGTAAAATGTCATTCAAATGCATAATTATCCCATAAAATGGCACAATAACACTTTCTCAAATTGAAATAGGAAGACATGTACATGGTTTCGCCTTAAAATGTGGAATTATCGGCTTAAGTTTTAAGTGCTCCTAAAGCATACCGGATACCGCCATTATTGTTTTTGTTTACTGCTACAAGTGCGGCCGATCCCACCTGATGAGCACATCCAGTGAATATTTATCACGAATTCCAAAAGATTTCATAACACTTGAAGTCGGTGAGGAGGCCAAGATGGAAAACCATTCGCCAGTGCCGCCGTTCACACGGGTTCGCTTCCCAACATGGATACAATCTCTCAAACCCATGTTTCGTTCACCTGTGCTAAAAGTGTTGTAACAGTCTGCTCACGTACAGCTCACTCAATGGTAAAGAATGTGTTTTTCGTATAATAAAAGAATTTACTTAGGGATATTAACTAAACCAACATTAATCAAATGTAATAAACAGAGAAAACAGGAAGCAAGCCAAACAAACAAAGCAAACAAACAAACAAAAATAATAAGAATCTTGTCTAGGAACCTTATGTCTCCTGCTATGCATGTTCCTTCAACGTTCATGCTTTTTTCTCGACAATGTTTTGAGTCACTGTAAACGCGTTGGGTCTAACAAAACACGATTATTTAAAGGATACCAGCTGTTAGTGTCTCGGTACCAGTGCCAGACACATCTCTTGGCAACTTTCTGGACATGTATTTGTGTACTTCAGACCTGTGACCTACACAGCGGATTCCTATGCTCTATATGCATTGAAAGTAATCGATATCCGACACAACAGCAATACGGAATTATTATGTGTGATATATGCTGTCTCCAGGGTGAAATGGTACGACAGTGACTGCAACTCCAAGGCCGCGCTCACCTCCGCCGTCGACGCCAAGAGCACGTTTGACCCACATCTCTTCCTTGGACCCCCGTGTTCCAAAGGTAGGAACAGCTATATTGGGGACCTCTGTGTTCCACAGGTAGGAACTACTATAAAGTGAGACCTCTGTGTTCCAAGGGTAGGATCAGCCATAGATTGAGACATCAACAGGTAGCAACAGATATATAGTGAGACCTCTGTGTTCCAAAGGTAGGATCAACTTTTTATGTGCATGAGATTTTGGTGTGAATGTAATTATAAGTTTTAGCACACTGCTTTCATATTATTAACAGTACATAACGCTTTAGCCGTTTGAAAGGCAAACTGCCTCACGGTAGAGGTTTCCAAAAGAGATACAGGTAATTCAAGGTATCAGATGAATTTATATTGCTACAAAAATGAGTTCTAAGAAACGCACGAAAACACGTTTGAGGACATTCAAGAAACACCTGTATATATGAAGTCTCTACCTGCAGCCCAGCGTCAGGCAATACATCAAAGACAAACTTTCCTACACGCATAACCTTGAAGCACCTGTCTGTCACGAGAAACACTGACACAGCGACGTGTACTGATGACACCAGGAACAAACGTCTTGTCTTCTTTGTAAGAAAATGCAAAGGATCAAAAGAGTTAATTAGTTACTTCCAAGAATAATCTCAGACAGAAGGACAAAGTTATGTCACGTGTGCAGCAGCTCACGACCGGTCATAAGAGACATCCATTATACAGGCAATCCTGCATCCACTACATGTACCACGATGTGGGTGACGTAACTGCATTTGTACTTGACAGTCTTGCACAATAGTTCACAGTACACAGTTGGTAATCGTTAAATGTATATATTTTAGTCACTAATGCGTCTTGGTATTTGTGGCTATCTGATAAACAATGTGAGGAGGGTTTTATGCCTGTAGTACATGTACCTCTGTGTTCCGCAGGTAGGAGGAGCAACATAGTGGTATCTTTGTCAATGCGTTGTAGCCCCTGATAAATAATGTGAGGAGGGATTGCTGAAGCCTAACTTTGAAGGATAGATTGAAGAAGTTGGTGGTTCATTATTTGTCAACAGCCAACTCAGTACAATCTAACTGCCAAGATACTGGAGGGCCTTGCTCCCACTGGTGGAGAAGAGATCTTCGTGTAAAGTCCTCCACAGTGGAGGTGGAAATGTTAGAGCCAGAGAATACCCAGTAACGATGATGCCTGTTGGAATATACTGGGAGATTGTGTACTAAGTTTCTATACAACCTATGAGCATGAAAGGTATCACTGTTGAACCAACTGCCACCATACCTGCAACTGTCTCCTCCCACTTCACCTGTCCTTATCATTATGTCTAGAATACAGTTGGGTCTCCTGGTTATACAGGTCTCCAGTAACAGGACAGCTTCGCTTGACATTGAGGGCAATGTCTCAGGTGGTTCTCCTTCAGGCAGTCACGATGACCACACCGATAAGTTGATGTGAGATTTAACTCACAAAGGTGTGTGTTTGTTATCACCGCAGAATTCGATGGATGAAATAGCTAATATGTTGACATAGCTTCTGTTGCAAGCTGCCTGCTTCAATTTTGTTCAATTGCCAAGGATGATTTACCCCAAGCATAACGATACTAACTGTGTTCATGTGACGTTCTTTACCTCCAGGCATGCGGCCCGTGGCTCAGCTGGCGTCCCACTGGAACATCCCCGTCTTCGGCTGGGTCTCCAACGACCACGACCTCAGAGACAGGGACATCTATTCTACTCTCATCAGACTTCTTGGACCCCTGAACCAGTTCTGTAAGTACACAGGACACCGATATGCAACTTAACGTGATTTCACCAGTGTATGTATTCCTCTGTCATTGACTTCAACGTTAGACATTCTGGTTAAATGAAACAAAATAAACTATCTTGGTCCCACAGTATGATTAGTATGCTTGTTTTCTTACCAGCCACGACGATGCGTTACGTCTCCAGTATGTTCAACTGGAAGCGTTTCGCCATGATCCACGACAAAGACGGGTCCTACAAGTCGGTGTATGAAGCTCTGGCCAGTGACACCACCAACTTCTTCACGTCCACACACTCTGTGACCCCCAGCATGGACGACGAAGAGGTCAAAGAAATATTCCTCCAGGTCAAGAAGTACGCCAGAAGTGAGTGATTCTAGAGAATGAATATGCCTCTTCCTTCGAATGCCACCTCACAAAGACATGCAGGTAGTAATGGTGCGTCAGCTAACACACATTTGAGAGTAGTACACATGTCAGTGACAGCTCAGGCTGCCAGCTAACACACATTTGAGAGTAATACACATGTCAGTGACAGCTCAGGCTGCCAGCTAACACACATTTGAGAGTAATACACATGTCAGTGACAGCTCAGGCTGCCAGCTAACACACATTTGAGAGTAATACACATGTCAGTGACAGCTCAGGCTGCCAGCTAACACACATTTGAGAGTAATACATGTCAGTGACAGCTCAGGCTGCCAGCTAACACACATTTGAGTAGTAACACACATTTGAGAGTAGTACACACATGTCAGTGACAGCTCAGGCTGCCAGCTAACACACATTTGAGAGTAGCTAACACACATTTGAGAGTAATACACATGTCAGTGACAGCTCAGGCTGCCAGCTAACACACAGTAATTGAGAGTGACAGCTCAGGCTGTCAGCTAACACACATGTCAGTGACAGCTCAGGCTGCCAGCTAACACACATTTGAGAGTAATACACATGTCAGTGACAGCTCAGGCTGCCAGCTAACACACATTTGAGAGTAATACACATGTCAGTGACAGCTCAGGCTGCTAAATAATGCTACTTATTACTGACGGGATTACCTTCTAGGTTGGTAAACCCAGAGACATGAGGTGAATGATTTGAAGTCAACTGACAGCATGGTTGGCCTGGGGAACTACTGTTGCAGTGTGCTACCATTTGCAATATTTAGATGAGTACATGCTAAGATCGAACATGGTTTCCTGATTACCAGACATTAGTTCCTCCACTTGACAGATGATGAGAATAGTCATGACTGTACCTTTAATCCATGGGAAAAAACGTTCATGTTATGTTCCGTGTTGCCAGTCATCATCTTCGCCGTGCCGTGGTTGACGATGAGGAAGTACATCCTGGTAGCTCACCGACTGGGGCTCACGACGGGGGAGTTCGCCTTCATCTGCATCAACGGAGATGTGAGTGTCACGTATACACGTCACTACTGCTAAATGCCATATATTTCTATCGCACATGTAGTTATTTGTCATGTCACTACTGCTAAATGCCATATATTTCTATCGCACATGTAGTTATTTGTCATGTCACTACTGCGAAATGCCATATATTTCTATCGCACATGTAGTTATTTGTCATGCTGCGTTAATATATATTTACTGTTTGAAACCCCAAAACTTGTTTTTCATGCTTATGTTCTGAATGGTAATATTTCGTCTTTAGAATAAATACCGTCAGCTTCTTTCAAATTGTTTTGCAAAACATCGGAGTGAGAAATGCATTTATTGATAGCTTCATGTGAATACATTTGCCTCTTTTCAGGTGTATTCGGGCGAGACGCTCGAGGCAGATGTTTTATCAGACCGTGTGTGGCGACGAAACGATTCCTTTGATGAAGAGGCGAAGTTTGCATTTGAGTCCGTGATTCATGTACGTATTCTATGGTGTTACTTCTCACAGACAGTTAATAACCAGTCAGCTCCTATAAGCGTCAGACATGACAGAGTTGCCACATGGCGATTGTGGCCACATGTTCACGTGTCAATGTGTTCTCTCCCCAGGTGATTCTTGTTGGGCAGGAACAGCAGACTTACAAGAAGTTCAAAAACCACGTTCAGAAGATGGATGCAGTGACGAACGAGTTGTGGGATATTCCTCAAGGTTCTGACGTATGTACTTCACTTGTTCTGCATTTCTTATACGCATAGTGCACTGAACGGTATTTTGGTAACATTATCACC
This sequence comes from Haliotis rubra, assembly GCF_003918875.1. NCBI lineage: Eukaryota > Metazoa > Mollusca > Gastropoda > Lepetellida > Haliotidae > Haliotis > Haliotis rubra. The sequence continues at coordinate 747,504 of NW_025765259.1, forward strand.
GTGAGATATATACCGCTCTGTGTGATAACTTTATCGTTGCCATGTGTGATAACTTTATAGACACATTGCATACTAATTTCGTTTCTCATCTGCATCATAGCGTAATTCGTGCTCTGTGTATGAATTAAAACATCACAGCATAACTACAATGTGACACAGGCATCTGGAGACCATCCTCTGTCTAGTTACATGTCGTTGTACCGCACGGTAAGACGGAAAGCACAAGTCGTGGTTATTTCCAGGCTGTGCGATACTTAACTCATTCATTGTATTCATGACTATTCAGTGAAATAAATACGTCATTAACGTCACATCCATGTACGTTATATCCCCGCTCCTCTCATCTCCAGCAACTGGACGCCTACGCCCCCTTCTTGTATGATGCCACGGTGCTGTGGGCGATCCTAGTCAACCGCTCCATTGTGTTGGGAGGCGATCCAAAAAATGGCAGCCACATGTTCTCTATGGCACAGGGCGTACAGACGATTGGTGAGAGCGAATTCCTCACAAAGGTTGTATCTCTTTGTTTTGACGTCAGGTGTTGTGAACTTGTCCGTGACTAATGCAGGATATGTGCCAGAACCCAGCTTACATTACGTTGTAATAAATGGATTGGTGTTGATATTCGAATGTCATAGGAAACATTGCTAAACTATTTATACATAAATAGCTTACCCGTGCTCATTTATATTCGTTGTATACGGAGTCAGGAATTCGATTTACGGATTCTATCGACATTAGCACCAAAAAAAAAAAACATTCAGAAAATACAACAAAAATCCTTTAAACTATTTATATACGTAAGACATTCATACAACAAGGGTTGACCTCGTGGCACCAGACATGTTTCTTGCTTTGTTGTGAATGCCTGTAACCCTTCCTTCCTGTACCTGTTTCTACCCCGGGCGAGGTCACCTATACATTATTCAGTGTACAGTATTCCTGAAGCCGCCCTGCATATTGCACTGGGACGTGTTTTACACTTCAGGTGTGACGGCTAATTTGGTTCTTGACAACTTCTGTGACCGACTGGTCAACATTTGGCTGCTTGACATGCAGCAAGACGGCAATTTCACCACCATCACCGAGATCTACAACACCCTCAACGGCGGAATGGTGTTTTCGGTAAGATCAGAACGCCCACTATTAAAGGCAATACGAAGGGAAAATCGAACGCATGATAAGGTGGCAGAAAACGGCTCTAAATTGAGTCAGTTGCCTTAAGTGTCAGCAGCAATATGGAACAAGGTCTGTAAGATATGTCATTAGACTTTCGAATCTCCACAATATGTCACTGACGTAGGTCTTTAATCAAACCTTTCTGGGTTCCTGAATCCGTAAAAGTGTTAGAAGATGGCAGGAATGAGATACGATACTCAGACAAAACCTTATTCCGTCGTGGATACTTTCTAGAAACTGCCCCATCATAAAACCTCTCGAGTCAATCCTTACGTTTGTCAACAGGCAATAGTATCAGTGTTAAATATTCTTGTTTCCACTTCAAGACACGCCTCTGTATCGGCGCGCTTTAATCATATCCTGATACCGACAGCCATCTCTAGATCTCTAGATAACAATCTCGTGATAACAATGAACGGGCAGTTAGGTATGTGTGTCAATCTCTATTGAATATGGGCACGTAAAACAGCTAAATGGATATACCTCACACATACAATGGAGTTTAATATTTGGAATGAACCTGGCTGGGACTGCAAGGTGGACGTGGTAAGTCTGGTATGTCTTCTGTGGGGTTTCATCACTATATCTTGTATTAATTGTGTTCCTGGCAGAAACTGGAGAAGACGATCAGTGTGAGATGGCCCGACGGGAAGGTGGGGCAGGAGAACGCGCCACCAGACATACCCACCTGCGGCTTTGAAGGGGAGAAATGCCGTAAAGGTGCCCACGGTGTTGTCATTCTGTCAGATAGTTGTCTCTATGTTAATGCAACCAAATACGTATTTGAACTTAAACTAAAAAAAAGAAGTACTGTCGGAAATAGAAAAAATTTTTTTTCACATTTATATCTACAATTTAGGTAGTAAATATGTGAAAGTGTGAAATATCTGTTAAACTAAGTTCGGCCTAACTACAGTCGCAGTGGGAGGGAGATAGGAAATGTAAAAGAAGGATTTTACTGAGGAGAGATTAGTGCAGAAATGAGCAATGCGGGTTTTTTCTATGTCCAATGCGATTTATTCAGAACAGACCATGGCTTTATGCAAATTATTGTATTACAAAGGACACTTTTTAAATGATCTTTTTGAAATTTGACTTAGCTTCATTATAAACGATAGCAGACGTAAAAAATAACAATTTTAATACTGAAACTATTAAGGATGTAGCTACCATGGCGTCTCACTATCATTAAAAAAAGAAACAGGTAGGAGGGGTCGTCTCAAAAGCAAAACCAGGACGGGTGTCGCAGACGGTGGTTGGGGTCGGGCTGGGGAACTGAGATATTAGCTAAGATAAGATAATCAATAGAGACATATTCAATACACATAAAAAAACATAAAATATCTTTGAGATGACCCCTTGTGCCTGTGGGCAGCACGTGCATTTCATGCCATGTGAGTCGACGGTCCGTCGTCATACCTGGCTGAGCGACCTAATTGCCATCTATAGTCTGATCTATTGTTTTCAGCAGCTATTCGTATTTTTCTGTTTTGCCCGATTTTACGAGTAAACATGCTTTTCTGGATATCCTATTACGCATCCCCCTGAACGCCCAGTTAGGCCGATGTGGGTTATTTCGACATATGCTATTTGCAATTGTGTAAATTTCAGTGATACAGAGTAACAGCCTAAAACATGAATTTTTCTATTTCCGACAGTACTTTAGGCTCCCCAGATACTGGACAAAGCGTCTTTAGGCGAATCATTCAACAACAACCTGTCTGTGATATATACATGGAATGACATGGGCATCATGAAGTAACTGAATGACTCCATTCCAACAATATCAAGGCAGGAAAACCAGACATGAACCTCACGAACTGTAACCTTCAGTAAAGTGAACACTCTGCCCACTAGGCTACCTCATCATCACACGTTATACGCATCACAGTTTCCGCATAGTGTTAGAAGCAAATAACCCAGTCTTCTATTTCTCAGAACCTGACTCCAGCGAACTCGGCTACGCTGACACCATCACGGGGGCGGCGGCAGGGTCGTCAGTCGTCCTCATCATCGCCATCGCCGTGCAGGTGTCACTCAGGTGAGCATCTCCTTCTGCAGTCCGCCTGCACAATAAACATTTGGTTCAACATCTGGACATGCATATATTTATTTTTAAAAATGTGATGTTCTTCAGACGTTACCGACGTCGCCGACAGCTGGAGAGTATGTTGTGGCAAGTGAAGTTTGAGGAGATCGACTTCGTGACGGCCATTCTCTGTGGCAGCGTCAGGGTAGGTAACTCCTGTTGATGTAATCGGTAAAATATGTCTTATGTGTTCTAAGACTGTGTTTACAGTTACCAGCTATGTAAAGACTTGTTGAGTAGCCAGGGTTTGTGACACAGTGACGAATGTTCAATGTAACGTCTGCTGTCTATTTGTTTAGTGCTTGGTCTGTAATACATTAAATCAGCTAATGGTTCCAGTTACCCAGGATGCATCTCGATGAAATATTTTCGGGTTCTTCCAATGATGATTATTATAATTATGAGTATTACACAGAACACAAGATATTAATGATACCAATATCTTTATGCAATCAATCGCTGCTTGTTTCCAGTCCAGCTTCAAGAATTTAGCCCGTCGGTGGAATTCTAAAACCCCTAAGGGAGTGACGAAGGCACGCGATGTTGTGAGTTGTGCTGATTCCTACACAGACTCCCCACGGTCATTTCACTGTATGGAGACTGGCACCACCATGTTTGGTTCCGTCGCCTACATCAGAGGTAGGAACTCCGTCGATGACGGACCTTGCTATTTGGGAGAAAATACGTAGTCTAAGTTATCTTGGAATCGAATTCCAGTAAGCTTTACATTATGGTACAAGCTTTTCTCCTACAGTGACAACTTGAAACATTGATAAAAGGATTGAACTTACTCACTTACTCCAAAATGGTATATATCACTGCTGGGTTTTTTATACCAGGAAGTCTGGTGTCCGTCAAGAGAATGTCCAAGAACAGTGTCAGCCTGACCAAGGATGTTCTCCAGGAACTCAACCAGGTTTGTTTTCTATCCTGTTCGTTTCCAATGATAACCTCGATAACCTGGACCCTCGCTTAACGGACCATTAACGTTCGGGACGTGTCAAATCATCCAATTATAGTTGCTTCGTAATTAGTGTTTGTATATTCAGAAGAGCGTTGATCCGGACGTTTCCACTTGGAAATGTCCTGTTTAACTGGCTGCGGGTTGTGCTCGCTACATGGTGTCCAGTCCACACAAACAACATCAATGACACACGTGTTTGTTCTAGTTGATGGAACTGAAGAATCAGAACGTCTGTGCGTTTGTTGGCGCATGCGTAGACCCAGGAAGGATTTTGCTGCTGTGGGAATATTGTGCGAAAGGCAGCTTACAGGTACTGTACCATTAGGGGACAATAGTCTGTTGGTCATACACTGTATGTACTATACTATGGGGATGCAGATTTCACGGTCAAGTATTATGATGTGGACAAAAGCTTATAATTTCTGAGTACCAGTAATATACACAAAGACAAAACAAGTCTGTTTCCTGGCCACCCTGAAAGCCCGGTTCGCCATTGCTTCAGTGTTTATTTATTTGTGGAACATTGCAAGGTACTTTCGTCTCTTTCGTTTCTCTCGTACTACTGTTCAGCTGAGCTGATTCGCTAACACACAATTTGAAATGTTTCTCCAGGCTAAACCACCGCATACACCATAACCATTGTGCTTTAAATGTTGTCAACTCTTGATATTCTCAGGACATCATCTGGAACACCAACATCAAGTTGGATCAGCTCTTCAAGTTCGCCCTGTGTCAGGACGTCGCTAAGGTAAGACGCAGGACAAAGTGAATGAGTGTTGTTTAATGCCGCAGTCAGCAATAACACGATCCACATGACGGCGTCTGTATCTGAATCTGACTTAACATGGTTCATAAAGTCCTCAAAGTAACTGGGTTGAAATACTATGTAACTGGGTGTCCACTTTATGAGGTGTATACAGGGATGAATTCTGAATATATGTATATATTTGATCTAAGGGTCTGGAATACATCCAAAAAAGTCCTGTAAATTACCATGGCAACCTGAAAAGCTCCAACTGTGTTGTGGACAGTCGGTGGACATGTAAACTCACGGACTTCGGTGTCCCTAAAATCAGGTCGATGGACAAGGCGTCGATACCCTTCGAGGAGAACGCAGACAGTAAGTGTGGTAGATGTGGTGGATGTGGGTTACTGTAGTTTTATAAAAAAAAAGTTCTTTCGGTTTGTTCAGTTTTGAACCTCAATTCTTTTTGAATTTTGAATATTATGACAATAAACATTAACATTATACAACTATTGCCATTATGTTATTTTATGAATAATATGACTCGTATTTCTGGTAAGAAAAGCCGCTGCAGCGTAATGATGCTGCTTGTGACGGTGTTGTTGGATGGTGACGGTGTTGTGGATAGTGACGGTGTTGTTGATGGTGACGGAGTTGTGGATGCTGACGTTGTGATGGTGACGGAGTTGTTGATGCTGACGGTGTTGTTGACGGTGTTGTAGATGGCGACGGTATTGTGGATGGTGACGGTGTTGTTGATGGTGATCATAATGATTTTGTTGCAGCTATGTGGAGGGCATAGTCCTCCAAGTCACGATTTATTTGACACGTTGGTGTCTGTCGAGGACGTTCTACTATTCCGACTCCACAAACAACAATGGAGCTTAATAACAAAGGCCATTCGATACCATAGATATTGGATGGTTTTACACGTTTAAGAAGTCCGATAGTGCTCCCACAATGGTGTTTTCGTCGTTTTAATAACGTTTATAGTAACGAAGTCATATTCAGAAACTCACATCAGTCCAAAGGTTAGTTCAATTTTGAAGAGTATTTCTCTGGTGTTCACCCAAACTTTTGAACAACCTCCCAACCTGGAATAAGCTGTAAACTAAGAACATTCTTTGCTTTGCTTCTATAACTAACATCATCATCATCATCATCATCATCATCGTCGTCGTCATTAGGATGGCCCCTGAGATCCTTCGAGCAGGGTCACTGTACTCAAACTATTTCAGCAGAAATATGTGTTCGACAGGAATGAGTTTATTGAGTAGGATTCCCATTATGTCACGGCGTGCAACATGTAGCTTAATGCAGGAGGAAAGCCGGAAGTGATGGAAGTCACATAAGTTTACCACGGGAATGAATAACACTGTGAACCTTGAAACATTGATAAACCGGGAGTCGAAGCCACGGTCATAGATTTCATGCGTGCCACAGGCACCCTGCTACAGCGAATCTGGGCGCCCCAGATGTCAGACCCAGCTGTGCACCTCTTACCACATTCGTCTGTTTCTCATGGTTACATATCACCAAATGTTTCCCATTGACTTCTATAGTGACGTTATATTTTTTTTAAATAACCCAGGCTGTCAACAGCCATTCCATGTATACATGGGCACAGTCTGGCCTTTAAACTCCAATAAAAACTCCGGCTAACACAGGAAGCTGAACACATCAACCCCAGTTCCGCACCAAATGTCACCTACTTGAAAATATATATACACACATTAAGCATAAGTCATGGTGATAAAAATGACAGCACTAAATACTTAAAATTGTGGTCAGTTTTAATTATACTGTCCAGTGAAAGGGGCGTTAAAGCTCACTCACTAACTTATTGTATAATATGTCCAACGAGTGCAAACAAGTATTGGAGAACATCCAAATATTTCGTGTTGAACATAAGTTTACAAACATTGGCGTTCCGGTACTGTCCACATGCTAATGGAGGATACCGTGCTGTGTGCTTATGGCTCAGTTGTAACTAACATTTGTTTAAGAAAAATGATGGTGATGATGATGATGATGATGATGATGATGATGATGATGATGATACTCTAATCTTACAGAGGACCTATGGACCGCCCCTGAGATCCTCCGAGCCGACAGGAATGTGGATTTTCAGAAGGCGGATATATACGCCATTGGTGTCATCATGAAGGAAGTGTTCACACGGTCCGGTCCGTACACCGAGTACCCCTTCTTCTGTTCCTCAGGTAGGTCCGTATACCGAGTACCTCTTCTTCTGTTCCTCAGGTAGGTCCGTACACCGAGTACCTCTTCTTCTGTTCCTCAGGTAGGTAAAAACACTATCCATTAACATCTATGCCCCTTTGTCACCTTTCCCTTTATGTCCGACAATAGCTCCAGACATGATATTCCAAAGTTATCCGATCACCTTTACAGCGTGGATAACCATGGTAAATGTTTGCAGATGGCAGACTTTGGGAGGACATTTCCAAAGTTCAAGAATTTATATTCGTTTTGTTTTGTACCGTATCTGAAAGTGTGTTCCGGTTATCTTACAGCGAACACCTGTTATCATCACTATTCGATAGTGATTATTAAACACATTGCTTATCAAATAGCCAGATTCGTACAAGCGGACCGGGTAGAGATTTCATATGAAAATGCTGCTTGTTGACTTAATCAATATTTACTGGGTATGTGATCGCAGAAATTGTCCGTCGAGTTCGTGACCTTCCGTCGCACAATCGGTTCCGTCCGTCAGCAGCACGTGAGCTACGTCAACATCCGGACCTGGCAGCCCTGATCGAGGATTGCTGGAGTGAGGACCCCAGTGCCCGTCCCTCCGCCCCGAGGGTGGTCAAGTCCCTCTCCAGAATCAACCCATCCAAGTATGTACACTGACAACAGAGAACCATTTTTGTAATTAAGACAATGACCATTTTGTCATCTCCATTATGTATAAGACGTGTGGTTAGCATTCCCTGTGTAGCAAAGATGACACATGTACTCACTTAGACGATATGCTGTCGTTATGGAACATACGAATATATGACATATAAGTTGATACTTGATGGACTTTGGCATGATGTATAATATATGCTATGATTGTGCAGACACATGACTTATAATATATGCTGTGGTTGTAACGTATAATAAGATGTACAGACGATATATGCTGTGGTTGTACAGTCCATATATGCTGTGGTTGTACAGACACATAACGCATAATATATGCTGTGCTTGTACAGACACATCGTATGACGTATAATATATGCTGTGGTTGTACAGACACATGACGTATAATATATGCTGTGGTTGTACAGACACATGACGTATAATGTACGCTGTGGTTATAAGACACATGACGTATGCTGTGGTTGTACAGACACATGACGTATAATATATGCTGTGGTTGTACAGACACATGACGTATAATTATGATATGCTATTCTTGTACAGACACATGACGTATAATATATGCTGTGGTTGTACAGACACATGACGTATAATATATGCTGTGGTTGTACAGACACATGACGTATAATATATGCTGTGGTTGTACAGACACATGACGTATAATGTATGCTGTGGTTGTACAGACACATGTACAGATTCTTACATAACGCATAATATATGCTGTGGTTGTACAGACATGACGTATAATATATGATACGCATGTACAGACATGACGTATTATATATGTTGTGGTTGTACAGACATATGACGTATAATATATGCTGTGGTTGTACAGACACATGACGTATAATGTATGCTGTGGTTGTACAGACACATGACGACACATGATAATGTATGCTGTGGTTGTACAGACACATGACAGACACAGACGATGATCGACAACATGATCGCCATGTTGGAGAAGTACGCCAACCATCTGGAGGAGCTTGTGGCGGAGAGGACGAGTGAGTTGGACGCGGAGAAGAGGAAGACGGAGAACCTGCTGTACCGGATGCTACCACAGTGAGTGACGCGTGTAGCTAGTTGTGTTTTGTTGTGTAGCTGCGGAATCCAGTACAAAGATTAAAGAATGGCCCTAGAGTAAAGAGTTCCATCTGCTAGTTGAGACAGTGGTTAATGCTGACTGTTGCATCCCCTAGGTCCGTGGCGGAGGACCTCAAGTTGGGTAAACCAGTGAAAGCGGAGATGTTTGACCAGGCAACGATATACTTCTCCGATATAGTGGGCTTCACCAAGATCTGTGGCGAGAGCACACCCATTGAGGTAAGGCAATGCGTCCCACGAATACACACAACATCACAAGTAGTTTTCAGTTGCCTACATTATGAAATAATGATGTCACAGAAGAATAACCGATGTTTGTTGCACGTCCTGGCCCTTTTAATACATATAGGCTATGACATGCTCATTGAAAAATACGATATATAATTCAGATACCAGGAAAACAAAATATGATGTAATCTCAAAGCTCCTCACAGCACTAAGCCCGGAGCTCTCGATACCGTCGCTGCCGCGTGTCACAGCTCCCTACCCTTCTTGGTGGCCTCCAACCAATCAAAACGTTCATTTCCTAACTGCCCGACGAGACTAACGCTTAGTCTCTGGGTATATATAATGTTTATAGAAACGAACAATTCCTTTTAAATTGGAAAGGAGCCCCACAGAGAAGGGAGATTCAGAACCTGGGGAATTTTGGACTTTACAGAAATGGATCCACAGGAGGGAAAATAATGCAGCTCAGGGACTGTGAGACAGACAATTGTCTGACGGCTTTGTTTCCATAGACATTATGTTTGTCCTGATATCAAATATTATTCCACCACCCAATGTTTTGGTTTGTTTGTTAATTTGTATTTCACTGTCAAGTAACTAGTTTAGTAAGATTGCAAGGGGAATTAAACACTTCTCCCTTAGCCTTTGATCTCAAACTAATCTGATTAAAATAAAAAAACGTATGTTCATTTGGGAAAAAAAGCAGTTCTCGAATCACTAGAATGGTAATGCATTTCAATTCCAATGGGCCGTTACATTCCGTATATCAAACAGGGTGTGGTATAATAGAGACATAACCCCTGACTACAGCATCCATGTTCTTCCAGGTCGTGAACTTCCTCAACTCTCTCTACACACTCTTTGATGACATCATCACAAACTATGACGTGTACAAGGTAGGGGTCATCGGTCTTCTTGTTTTTAAGATGATTCTTTCGTCATTTTTGTCCGCTGATGCATTTGGTTACCTGTTCTTTCAATCTATAGAATAAATATTTTTTATTTCAAACTGTACCAAGGTTTTATTAGAATCTGTTGGGGATGCAGTTGTTTTAATGTCAAATCTAAAATATGCGTCTTATCAAGGGCATTAAATGAATTATATTGTGTGAAGAGTGCTTAGTAACAGGTAATAGTAATAGTAATTCCGTCAATTAATAGAAATCAGGATTATCAGTAAACAGGATGTGTACCGAGTTTGTCAGTAAAGAGTAAACCGTTATTAATGAAGAAAAGCATTTGGATTGTCAGAGAATGTACATTAGGATTTGGGTCAACACACATTGGGATTGTCACTGAAGAACAAAGACACTGTAACAATATGGAACAAGATGTTTAGTGTAATAGATGAGCGATTCTCCTATTCACAAGGAGAAATCACAAAGGTGTAATGTGTAAAACATACATTGATGATATGAATTCTCACTCACTCACTCACTCACTCACTCCCCCTGTTTGTTTTCAGGTGGAGACAATCGGAGACGCCTACATGATAGCTAGCGGTCTGCCGATGAGGAACGGCGACAACCACATCAAGGAGATCGCCGACTGCGCCATGGACATCCTCGCCTCCACCGCCACTTTCACCATACCTCATCTACCAGACAGACCTCTCAAGATACGTATAGGTCAGTCCGGAACTTTCATAGAAAATAGTTAATAGACACAGTGAAATCTCGTTTGTCCGGAAATCCCGGGAGATTTGTGCATGTCTGAATGTGTTCAAAGGATAACACTGTGCACCAGTAACTCGTTCAGCCGGACATTCTGGAGAGGTATCGCCCGGATTGGCGGGATGTTGCTGTATAGCTGACATAACCTGCTCCTTACATGAAGAAATATAAAGAAAACTGATTGAGTGTTAAACAAGACACCCACTTTGTACTCAACAGCCCCGCTTGCATGACAATGATGATGTGTGAAAATACTTGCAGGGTTAGGAGCGGTCACTTTAAATATGGAATGACAACCATTTCCACGGCTGCATACTTCATGTATTCTTCACAGAATAGAGTCGCATATAACCATTAACCAGCTGTGTTTTTCTCTTCAGGAATCCACACAGGGTCAGTGGTTGCCGGAGTTGTGGGTCTAGCGATGCCTCGGTACTGTTTGTTTGGAGACACGGTCAACGTAGCTTCCAGAATGGAGTCTACAGGATTCCGTAAGATAACTACCGACAATATGTCATTATTTGTATTGAGTTAATAATTTGTTAAAAAACGAGAAATGAGGTTTAATGTCGCTCTTATTACACGTGTAGAGACGTTAAAGAAGAGCGCAAAGCCAGGTGACAACAAGTACCATCTTTACCGTGTTGTTATGTGACGCGGCCGGGGTTCGAACCTCTCACCTCCCATTCCCGGGAAGGCCACTTGTCAGCTCAAAGATTCAACTGAATAGAAAAGTTGGGTCAAACACTGCTTTCAAGAATAATCCAGTTGTATCAAGGCGTGTCAGCATTATGTGGGAAGTAAGGCCGATGCTGGTCAAGATAGCCACGGGTATGGCGTTGACAACCCTAGAAACAGAAGCTTGACCACCCTTGCGAATGAAGACTTCTTTGTCTGTTGGGCCACCGGTGCCGCCGGACGAAATTGAGAAGCATTCTTCCAGTTTTACTCCCACAAAAATGCATTACTACCCCCTTCAGTGTCTTTGGCAACAAAACACCAAGAGGGCTGAGGTGCCGTGCTGTGTCACGTACGGTGACCAGAAACCCGTGAAGGTGGGTTCGAATCCCAGATACGCTCTTATGTTCTTCCATGATTGACAGCACCATACCTATGTCCATTTGAAAATGGGAAAAGTTTTAGACCTGCATCAGATCGGGCTTCCTCCAGCTGTCAGCTGACAGGCATTGATGTAACTCAGACATTCACTCACAACTAGAACAATACACGATATCATTCATCATCTCATTTTAGTATATTATCTTCAAAAACTAAATTCTGGTCAATTATCAAACTTCGCTTGTATCAACCTCATGGCCACTGTAAGAGCAATATTCCGTATTTGTAAACTTACAACCGGCAATTCATTATACTGATACATTTAAGGCCAATTAACCACACATGAAAACAACCTGTAATATGTTATGTTGGACTGACATATAGTTACATACAGGTGTATGTTTCAGCCATGAAGATCCACCTGAGTTCTGCAGCCCACGACAAGCTGGTGTCCCGGTTTGCTGGTTACCACTTCTATGACCGGGGCGAGATCCCGGTGAAGGGTAAGGGCACCATGAACACCTTCTTCCTGACTGGGAGGGACGGTTTCACCAAGGTCCTGCCCGATGCTGACCAGGACGCTCCGGGGTCCCCAGAGGGAAGTGGAGGACACTGACCCCATCAAGTGGTCATCCCATCCTTCTGCCCAGTCTGTCGGACTGTGGGACGCACACTAGAGAGGTCAGCCATTCTGTTCTGGTTACCATGCCCCTAGTCACCCCTGGGGAGCGGGTGAAAGACATCCTGGAAAGTCCTTGTCATGGCAGCTGTGCCTCTCTGTCTCACGTAACGCCAGATCATGACGTGTGTTCGGCAAATCTTATGTCAAGTAGAAAGTATGTGAAATCCAGTGTTCCACGTCGGAAAGAACCGATACCTGATGTCCATGTCAATGTGGTGACGTCCAGATTCCACACAATACCCCGGGCAGCCTCACATGGGCTTCGAGGAGCAGAGCTGAATCCTACAAACAGGATGACGTCAGAGGGCCTTGGACCGTATACCGTGGCCTCGCGAGTCAACAGTGTACCAACTTCAGGATGTACGTCTCACGGCAACCACAGAACACTAGAAGCACATAGGGGCACCTGATGTGACCTCGCGGATAAATATTGTGACTAACTCAGTACCGTCAACACTTTGTAACCCCACGGTGGACGATGATGGTTCTCATGACGTCACGTCACAAGAAGACGGTGTTATGGAACAAGGACGTTCTGCCCACTGCAACCATATGGCAACCGAAACACAATCGCCGCATCTGACCTCGCGAAGTATCACAAGTACCAGACGTTCATCTCAGAGTGACCCCTTGGGTTCAAGTTCTGTTGAGCCACTGCCTGTAAATTCTCACACTGATCAGTCAACAAATTACGTCCACCCCAGCAGTGTCACATCACAAACTGAACTTACAAACTTGTCATTGTCCAGCAGCCGGACAGACCTAGCGTCCACACATCGGGGACCAGGACATCGGTCTCATTCAGTAGTCGGTCAGGTGAACATGGCGTTTGAATCAGACGGGGAGAGAAAGTCATCAGTGGGCTATACCATTAAAAGTGCTACAATTCCACGCTGTTCCAGTAGAGCTAGACCGTTGTCCCCACACCTGACGTCACAGATCGACGTGGACGTGTATGATAAGAAACTGAACCGAAGAGTGACCCGTGTTGTTGAGATCACACCGTTATGACCAGTGGTAACTGGTTGTTGATGTGTGAGACAGTTGGCAGAGCTGCCCTTCCTATTGAGGTACAGGGACAGAGCCTCTGACCTGATGTTCTGGGAAAGTCCAAGTCAATTAGTAATCCACATGCATACAGTGGATTGGGAAGAAACTCCATCGTGGTCAAACACATCTTGCGTAAAAGTGTTAGGGATTGTTTGGAAACGATTCCTGGAAGGAGTATGATCCTGCTTTGGGGGGAGTTTAAGGATATAACATCTGACAAGTTTTCAAGCTGTTCTCGGAAAGTCAAGGAGCAGGCTCTGCACGTGAGTGCTTTTCGGAGCAGTGACTCACGCGCATTTTTTGTCTGACTTGATGAACTCCAATTTGAAACAGATGATGAACATCCACAATGGACAATTCAGAACTGAACATTATGTAACTTCCGGTGAATTCAAAATGTCCCTAGGCTGGACGTCTGGTGCTGCCGACCTATTGTAGACCAATTTGCCTGCACTCGGAGTAGGATAAATAAGCAAGCAACTTGTGGAGTATCATACAGAAGCCAGTGACCCAAGCCACTCGGCCCTGACACATTTCTCCTTGTGTCTTCGAATGTCCTACATCCAGCCAGCTGTCTATGTTGAATAAACCGCTTCACATCGCTGTTACAATATGTATTTCTTCCGTTGGATTAAAGGGGCCGTAGTGAAGAGACGTTTATCAGACACATATTATACATACCGTTGTCCACGTCCTTAGGTTCAGTCATACAGTTAACAGTCGTCGTGTTTATTAAACGCCGGACAACATTTATTTCCGAATATTTAATGGGACAAATTAGGAACGGTCAAATATGAATCATTGGACAATTATTGCTATTCGCATATCTACTACTGGTTGACGTGGAATATAGGCCACAAAACAGATGAGCATGTCAGTGTGATGTTTTATCGCCTCGGTGAGTCAGCCACTTCTGCTTAATCATCTTTCTGTGCCATGACAGTTATACATCCAGTGTCTCCTCCACAAGCTCAGTGTAGGTCACCGAGATATTCCCCCAAAGTCAGTCATATGTTTACTGTATACAACAAAGCCCCCCTGCATCACACTCTGGCTATATCCACACGACAGCCATTGTAATGCGTCATACTATTACTACTCGCTTTATGCCACGGGGGTTGGGTTTTCGTTGTAAATCATAAAACATTAAGGCCTACCTACTTAGCTGGGGGCAGATAGAAGATTGAGGAGAAACAATACCTAAGGGTTTCACTCCCGACACATCCGTCTCCATCCAGCGTCACACCCAACAACAAATGCCACTCGTCATGACGTCATCATTAGTTCATTCCGAATGGACGAAATGATAATAGTCTTTATACCATGCATAAGGTGGTTCTTAAAAGAGGTATATTGCTCCACGGCCTGTTGTCTATCTTATATCAGGCATACTGCAAGACATTTTGTTCGTGTAAGCCCGATAGGTTGCAAAGCTTTATGTTTGGATAGTATTGAGGGATTGTCCAACCTGTATAGCAAAGATCATGTGTAAACTCGGTTGTTTTTTAAAACTGTTTTTTTTTCATGGTTATAGATAACTGTCGAATAAATATATACTGAACAAAAGAAGTAAAGGATGCTTTCACATAACTTCAGTGTCACTGCCCTGGCCTGCTTGAATTCCAACTCAGCACCTTTCAGTTGTGTGTGATCATAGTTTAGGTACGGGTATCAGATGTCAGAACTGAATGAATATTACGATTGTTGGTTGTCTGGGGACGCCCACCAGCACCAGTCTAGTTCGTAAATCTGAAGTTGTCGTTGACGACCAGCCAGCGTAAACACTTCATGAAATCTGTATATATACAAAACTCAGTTACTATGCAGCATGTTAGCAATGTTGATAGATGGTCCGACATGGTGTTGATAGATGGTCCGACATGGTGCATGTGTTGCATGGTACTATTGGTTGATAGAAGGTCCGACATGGTGCATGTGTTGCATGTTACTATTGGTTGATAGATGGTCCGACATGGTGCATGTGTTGCATGTTACTATTGGTTGATAGATGGTCCGACATGGTGCATGTGTTGCATGTTACTATTGGTTGATAGATGGTCCGACATGGTGCATGTGTTGCATGTTACTATTGGTTGATAGATGGTCCGACATGGTGCATGTGTTGCATGTTACTATTGGTTGATAGATGGTCCGACATGGTGCATGTGTGTTGCATGTTACTATTGGTTGATAGAAGGTCCGACATGGTGCATGTGGTCCGACATGGTGCATGTGTTGCATGTTACTATTGGTTGATAGAGAATGGTCCGACATGGTGCATGTGTTGCATGTTACTATTGGTTGATAGATGGTCCGACATGGTGCATGTGTTGCATGTTACTATTGGTTGATAGAAGGTCCGACATGGTGCATGTGTTGCATGTTACTATTGGTTGATAGATGGTCCGACATGGTGCATGTGTTGCATGTTACTATTGGTTGATAGATGGTCCGACATGGTGCATGTGTTGCATGTTATTGGTTGATAGAAGGTCCGACATGGTGCATGTGTTGCATGTTACTATTGGTTGATAGATGGTCCGACATGGTGCATGTGTTGCATGTTACTATTGGTTGATAGATGGTCCGACATGGTGCATGTGTTGCATGTTACTATTGGTTGATAGATGGTCCGACATGGTGCATGTGTTGCATGTTACTATTGGTTGATAGATGGTCCGACATGGTGCATGTGTTGCATGTTACTATTGGTTGATAGAAGGTCCGACATGGTGCATGTGTTGCATGTTACTATTGGTTGATAGATGGTCCGACATGGTGCATGTGTTGCATGTTACTATTGGTTGATAGAAGGTCCGACATGGTGCATGTGTTGCATGTTACTATTGGTTGATAGAAGGTCCGACATGGTGCATGTGTTGCATGTTACTATTGGTTGATAGATGGTCCGACATGGTGCATGTGTTGCATGTTACTATTGGTTGTTGATGCATGTGTTGCATGTTACTATTGGTTGATAGATGGTCCGACATGGTAGAAGGTCCGACATGTGTTGCATGTTACTATTGGTTGATAGTGGTCCGACATGGTGCATGTGTTGCATGTTACTATTGGTTGATAGATGGTCCGACATGGTGCATGTGTTGCATGTTACTATTGGTTGATAGAAGGTCCGACATGGTGCATGTGTTGCATGTTACTATTGGTTGATAGATGGTCCGACATGGTGCATGTGTTGCTATGTTACTATTGGTTGATAGATGGTCCGACATGGTGCATAGAAGGTGTGCATGTTACTATTGGTTGATAGAAGGTCCGACATGGTGCATGTGTTGCATGTTACATGTTACTATTGGTTGATAGATGGTCCGACATGGTGCATGTGTTGCATGTTACTATTGGTTGATAGATGGTCCGACATGGTGCATGTGTTGCATGTTACTATTGGTTGATAGATGGTCCGACATGGTGCATGTGTTGCATGTTACTATTGGTTGATAGATGGTCCGACATGGTGCATGTGTTGCATGTTACTATTGGTTGATAGATGGTCCGACATGGTGCATGTGTTGCATGTTACTATTGGTTGATAGAAGGTCCGACATGGTGCATGTGTTGCATGTTACTATTGGTGAAATCCATGAGCCTACTGCTGACAAACGATTCTAAGTAGTGCGAGTCTGAGGTTAGGTCCCGCTATGATTGGAATCTGGCCCGTCCAGCCCGTCATGAGAAACAGAGACAGACGCTTAACAACTCCAGAAACACCTTGTCTGACTGGATCACTGAGACTCAGTTACTGTACCAGGTTAACGCCATGCCAACGTCGTACCAAATATGTCAGGTCGGAGAGTTCTGTCCTGGAAATAGCTTGGCAGTTTACATTCTCAGGAGTGGTCACAGGACAATACGAGTCAAAATGAAACATTCACAAATAGTTTATTCCGAAAATGTATGTAAATGAGAATACCAGAACACCCACAGCAATAAGCCAATATATGCCTCACACGACTAAACAAGTGCAGTGCCATCCAGTTTGTCTCATCATTAATATGTGAAAATATAAAACCAGCATTACAACCATTATTTAATAAGACAGTGAATTACTTAAACCAACAATTACTGCATCCACATAATATCACACAGGACATAGTGAATTACGTGGGGATACAGTCGTTCGTCCGGAGTTGAGTCTGTTGAATATCTCTAGGTTGTGTAGGTGATGTAATGTCCAATATAAGTGATTAATATCGCCATAACTGTGGTTCGTTTGGGTCTCTGGGAGAGAGATGACATCTCTGTTTGGTTACCATACACAGACTACAAGAAACACTTGCTAACTACCGTATATCACCCCACTCGCTAGACTTGACATTGTCTGTATCACATCACCCGGAACTTAGTCATTCAGACATGGTGGTCAATGTTCACACGTCATGGTGCAGGGATTGACAGTTTGTATGATCAATTACAAATACCTCTGTCTCAGTCAGCTGAATCATGTATAGTGTATGTATTTTCCGGCCTTCTTGTTGGATAACATGTAATATTTGTATATCAACGTTCTTAAATTGAAATCCTTCACAGACAATGCCACATTTATTGATGTAAGAACATATTTACAATTATCATGCAAAGAGTATGTTTCGTGGCAGGATACAATCAACAGAATATTTACGCAAAATATCGTATTAGGTCAGGTGGGTACTTCTTTCAGTGTTTAACAAACAAACATACCCTTGACTGTCAAACGTTCACCAACAGATTTCTTTGCTAGTTCTATGTCTGTATACTCATTACCAAATCCATAATGTAAGATATTGAATGTTTAAAACATAGTTTAGGTCACACGATACCGACTGCTGCCAATGTTTGACTGACAAATCACTTTTTGGCGATATCAATGCAGATTCGTGATGAATACTTCCAATGTCTAGAGAGGTTTGAGAGGGATGAGACTTCCAACGATAGAATAAAGAATGACATCGTATGATAACGAGATGATCGAGCATGCGAGTTGGAGATGGTTAATATCCTACACAAGGAACATGCAGATGAGAGTCAAAACCCTCTCAGTGAACGTGCACAGCCTCTTGCCCTGTACATGGTGGCCTTATGTTTCCGGTCGTGGTCATCTGCTTTATACAGCTTTAAGTACGGGAGTTAAATACACCAGTGTAAGTGGTCTAATCTGAACACAAAATGTGAAAGAATTATTTGATGAAATAATGCTGAATATCTGACAAATGGGTGGGCGATGTTCATTATTCCCTAGTTTGCTGGTGATATAGGTTTCGACCCGGAAGTCAGAAGACAGCTTTCACGGTGTCGATACGGTTCACATCAGCCCAAATGCATCTACATGATACAACAAGGTTGATAATGATTAGCAGTACAATATACTGTGATTACCAGTACAATGACCTACAATGACGAATACAAATAATCGGACTCAAGCAGATTGTTGAAAATACAAAGTGAGACATGTTATGGGAACGCCGACGTGTTAAGGAATATCAAAGTCCAGTCTGAAGTGGCAGTCCACACCTACTAGTCGACTTATTGTGTTCTCTATTGAGATGGATGTACAGACAATCCAGTTTATCATTCAAGGCCTTGACGCGCGAGTCAAGAAGTCATTCACCTGAACCAGGGCGGATCTATACATTGAGAAGCCACGACTATTCCCGCCAGTATGTACCTTCCACAGCGATATTGATGACTATATCCCCACCCTGTTTACGACCTCCCTGACGCATCGTACCCCACCCTCTGTCGCTCCTGCCCCCCCTGCCTGCCCCCACCCTCCCTGCCCCCACCCTGTCGGGCCCCACCCTGCCTACCCCCTCCTTGCCTGCTGCCCCACCCTGGTTGCTACCCCTCCTTGCCTGCCCCGACCCTGCCTGCCCCCACCCTGGTAACGGTGACAGGTGAAGCAGCAGTTGATGGAGACGGCTTGGTTGACCACGCACTGTTCCACAGGAAAATGACGGAAGAATGACGTGCAGTTCAAACTGCCGAACTCCCCCGTGTTGAAGATAACAGGACGGTCTCCGAATTCACACCCTGAAACACAACCACGAGCTACGTATAGATAGATCATCGTGGGAAACCTACAATGGCAAATTGTGATAAAAAAAGAGTTAAGATTGCCGAGGGGGTTGAAGGTCGTGTCCAAGGTCATAGCACTAAAATGATAATGTATATGATTATGCGCGAACGGGGCTCTTCTGGTTGTCCAGATGTATCCGGTGTTATAGTTCACGAACACTGAAAAACCCTGACGCATAATGACATGGATACCCCACGAAATATGTGACTCTGGCCAATCCTTGTTATTGACAGCACGCCAAACAGCAGGCAGGGCAACAACATGTTCTAGCGTTTACGCCTTCTGGTATGGCTTGGCCAGGGGGCAAACCACCGACCTACCGCTCCGGCCAAAGAATGGCGGACGTGATCCCATCACAAGGTCAGAAGTCTATCGTGAGAATATTCCAGGGGCAATTGTGTTCGGCATTCATCAACAAGGGTCCAATCTGATACTTAGAATACTCACTCTGCTTTTCGAATACCCTATTCCAATAATTACCATTTCGTGTCAGTCATAGCTGTTATGTTCTTAGACTTGGGAGAACTCGATAACATAGACCACAGAATAAATGGCGTCTGCTAAAACCATGTGTTATTCATTTATTGCCTTAATCAACGAGAGTGATACAAGGGGACGTAACTCGCATCTCTGTCCGACATGCGAGATAATGGCCTGATAAATGATGGTATTTTACCTTTTTGTCATTTTTTGCTTAGTATCTACATTCAAATTTTGTGGGCTAATAACTTTCAGGCATAGCTAGCCCGACTGGTGAGCAAGATTTGGAAACTATTTCGCACACTGATCTACGCATTTGGGAACCGATGACATTTGTCAACCAAGTCAGCGAACCTGACCACCCGATCCCGTTAGTCGCCTCTTACGACAAGCAAGGTGGTGGTGGTGGTCAGAAACTAATTATTCATTACATTATTATTTACAAACAGAAATGTCATAGCACCAAATTCAAAAACAAGCAATCCGTCATGCACAATACACATCGAAAAACATGTAATTTTACATGTAATATGTATTCAAACAAGCCGTGAGGTGAGAGTGAGTGAGTTAGGTCTTACCCCGCTTTTAGCAATATTCCAGAAATGTGCTTCACACATTGTACCCTTGTGGGAATCGAACCCTGGCCTTCGGTGTAACGAACGAACGCTTTAGCCACTGGGTCGTCAGACCGACCTAGGCCACACGAGATCTTCCTACAGCATTTCATATAAAACATTACGGACAGTTTAAGGATTGGAGTAGGGGAGACAACTCTTACCGACAAGATTGTTAGGCATCCGGGCTCTGAGTCGTTCACAGGTCTGACAGCAGAGTCTTCGTATCTGTTCAGCATAGCAGTTGATACGGACCCCACCGTACTGGTCAAACGGCCGGCACAGGTTGGCGTTCTGGTCACCCCATGGACAAACTGTACAGGTGGAGGGACATATGTGTTATACACAGACCCTGTAGTGGAGGTATGTTAGCATGAGAACATACTTAACCTGCCTCTGCTAGGTTCGCGTGGACTCCCAGTCTTTACACTAATCACGTACAAGAACCACTAATCAAAGAGAGTCCCAATGAGTCATCCACTGGTTTAGGTTTTGATCACAGTGGTGAATCCTGCGTCGTTCAAATTTGTATATCTAATATTGAATTGCAAATACATTTGCTTATGCTACATGTATATAATAAATATTTATTCAATTTGTTTGTTTGTGTGTGTGTGTGTGTGTGTGTGTGTGTTAATGTATAATACGTATATAATGTTGCCTTCATAAGGAGGAAGATCGAATCCCATCCCACACATACACGCACACACAGAGTACAGTGTTCACACTTAGCCCTTGCTTCACAATGTCACACAACGGTCTGTCTACACATGTACCCATTTCTTAAGCTCATTTGGTCAAATGTTTGTCAATATAAATTACAATCACGGTCTGTATTTCGGTGGTCTAAATCCTACCCCAAGTGGAATATATGCTTGCAACATATGGTGTAAACTGCCATCTGAGGAACACGAAATGCTTTAAATTATCCGACGCTATTTCTGTCAAAAGATTCAAGGATTGTCTGGACGAAGTTCTTGCGTCTGTCTGTCTGTCCGTTTTTCTATATATCTTAGGTGCGGGGCACATAGCGCTAGGATCCCTTGTTGAGCGGCACAGACGTCTTGCTGTGAGGCCTTTATGATGATGCTGATACTCACCCTGATTTTCGGCGTTCCCCCGCAATCTCGTGCACGTGTGGCAGCAGAGACGTTGGTTCTCTGGGATGTAGCACAGGCTGGGGTTCTGTGTGACCCTCTCACACCTCGGGGTCATGTCGCCATACTCACACCCTGTCTCTCCTGTAAACAATTAGGGAAAATGCAAAGATACCATGTTTACAGGGCTGTCGTTATTATTAACGATTCTGTTAACCAACTTCACTGTCCCGAATACATAAAGCAATATTTGCGCTTTGTTTGTCAAGACGAGACAAACCAGTGATCGACAACACAAGTAATCATGTACGGAGTTAATTCCACAGTCAACCAGGGCACACATTGTAACTCCTATATTTGGAGTCAGATGGACAATTCAGTCACTCAGACTGAATCGTAAGATGTCACAGTCACGGTCACAGGTAGCACAGCAGGTTCCTCCAATCCACCACCTATCTTACCCTGTACCTACCTTCACACAAACCTACTTGATGTTCCTCCACCACCTATCTTAACCTGTACCTACCTTCACACAAACCTACCTGACATATGCATGTTACAGGTATCGCATGTATGTTCCTCCACCACCTATCTTAACCTGTACCTACCTTCACACAAACCTACCTGACATATGCCTGTTACAGGTATCGCATGTATGTTCCTCCACTCTACCACTCGCTTTACCCTGCAGCTACCTTCACACAAACCTACCTGACATGTGCCTGTTACAGGTATCGCAGCAACTCTGTCTGTTCCTCAGGTCGTAACAGTCGTGGGGCTGTATCTGACGACACTGGTAGGAATGGTCCCCAAACTCGCATCCTTAAACAGCCAACAACAGTGACATCAAATACAGATGGAGGTTCCTTTGCAGTTACTCAAAACGATTTTCATATTTTTTTACAAGTAATGGTACAAGATGTCTTTCAGTCTCTTTTGACGCGAGTCTCAAAGATGAGGTTTTTCTTTTGTTTTTGATGATACCTTAGCGTGGTAGTAAACCTGAAACAAGTTATTCGCAAGCCGATGTACTTTGTTGGAACGTGCACAGAAACTAATGACATACCAACATTGGAGGGATTCTTAAGTGGGCGACACTTCTCACAGCACTCCCTAGATGTGAATTCATGTCGATAGCAAAGAAAAGACCCGTAGAAGTCGACAGCCCTGGCACAGTCCATACCATTGATACGCATCCGGATACCAGTTTCCGGGCAGTTCTGGTGGAATAGAAGTCAGTCAGGGGTCACAGTGTTAAACAAATAGCTTGGTCTCGGGTTCTATCTTCACGAATATTCATCATTGGCATACTAGCTGACCCAAATAGATTATGTGTTGTGGCTTCCAAAAAATCTATTTGGGGGGAAAACAAAAATATACCTTAAATCAGGGACCGAATACTGGTTTGTCTGTAACTAATGCCAGGTCCCTTGATTAATGTGATACATCATTTAGCCATCTTAGAATTCGAAGAAGAGTTAGGAGAGTTAGTTTATCAATTTCATGAAGTCGCTTCCACTTTGTATTCCCTGGTTGTCATGGGAACCAATGGTGTAGACTTCGTGGTTTCTGTACAATAACTAGGGATAGATTTGGTTTTGTTTGAAGCCCCAGTTAGCAATTTTCCAGCTACACGAGGGCGACCTCGTGATACCAGGACCTGGGTCAGACAAAACCATTCATACATGTTATAAGCGACGTCGAACGCCGAGGACAAGGGGCCAAATAGGTCACCAAGATTGACAAACCGATCCATTTAGTCGTTTCGTGTAACTTGCATCGTAAAAGTTCTGTTGAAAACCCACGAGATACATTATAAATCACTCACCCCTTGATTAGGATTGTATGGATACTGTTGTCCAGATGGATTATATCCATAAGGTACATATCCCTGACCAGTGGGTTGCCCTCCTGTATAGGTCGGCTGTCCAACAGTATATGTAGGCTGTCCACCAGTATATGTAGGCTGACCACCAGTATATGTAGGCTGACCACCAGTATATGTAGGCTGACCACCAGTATATGTAGGCTGACCACCAGTATATGTAGGCTGTCCACTAGTATAGCTCGGCTGTTGCTGTCTAGCTGTATATGACGGTTGTTGTTGTCTTGTGCTATATGTGTACTGATTCCTGCTGGAGTAGAACGGTCGCTGCCCTTGAACTGTGTACGTTCTGTAGCCTGGCGTCTCTCGGGACACCTGCTGCCCAGTATTCATCTGTCGCCTGTCCAGCGGCTGCCCACCGCCAGTGGAGAGTATAGGACCCAACGGATAACTAGCAGCAAGAGTAGGACGTCTTCCCGTTGGCCCGCTGCCGCCAGTGTTGCTGTAATACGTCCCCGTGTTTGTGGAGCGCCCTGATGTCTGTCTCCGTGTTCCGGTTGGGCTATATGTTGCCGTAGCAGCCCCCGAACCCGATGGGTTATACACATAACCCGTGTATCTTGGATCAGTCTGTGTCCCCTGGTTTTGACCAGTTCGGGTAGGGTTGCCTTGGGAATCATCAACATCATCTTCATTGTTGGTCCGCTGGTTATTGGCCCTAACATTCGGGTCAACGCGTTCCCCTGGGTTTCCGGCTTGGCTGCCATAGGTCTGGGTGCCAGTTGACCGGGTGCGTGTGGGTGAGCGACTGGCAGACTGACTGCCGGACTGACTGCTTTGGGAACTGGAGTAGTCACGTGACGCCCTTCCTGATGCCCCACCAAGTTCTGGCGTGTATTGTCGGTACAAAGGGGTACGTGTGGAATAAGGCGCCCCATAATACTGCTGGTCGCTCTGATTTAGGTTATGGTTTAGGTTTGGGTTCAGGATGGCTGTGTGGCCGTAGAAGGAGTCCCCAGAGTTATGGGAAGCCTCTGAAATAGGTTGAGTCTGATGTTCGTCTTGCTGTGTGTATGGAATGGGCTGCAAGGTGAAGGTAGTAGAGTATAGACACCAACTAGAACATTACATGACACATACATGTATTATGAATTTGTATTTTGTTTGTTGGATTATGTTAAGATACAACAACGGTATGTTGTAACATGCGATACACGCCTGGCCCTAGATGGTACAGTGTGATACGCAACAAGCCCTAGGTGGCATCATTTAATACATACTAGTGCCTAGACGATTACAGGTGATACAGACCAGGCCCTAGACGATACCAGGTGATACAGACCAGGCCCTAGACGGTACCAGGTGATACAGACCAGGCCCTAGACGGTACCAGGTGATACAGACCAGGCCCTTAGACGGTACCAGGTGATACAGACCAGGCCCTAGACGGTACCAGGTGATACAGACCAGGCCCTAGACGATACCAGGTGATACAGACCAGGCCCTAGACGATACCCTACAGGGCGGTACCAGGTGATACAGACCAGGCCCTTGACGGTACCAGGTGATACAGACCAGGCCCTAGACGATACCAGGTGATACAGACCAGGCCCTAGGCGGTACCAGGTGATACAGACCAGGCCCTTGACGGTACCAGGTGATACAGACCAGGCCCTAGACGGTACCAGGTGATACAGACCAGGCCCTTGACGATACCATGCAATACACACCAGGCCCTAGACGATACCAGGTAGGCCCAGGTGATACTGATGGTAGGTGAGACAGACCAGGCCCTAGACGATACCAGGTGATACACACCAGGCCCCGGTGATGGCCAGACCAGGCCCTAGACGGACAGGTGATACAGACCAGGTGATACCAGGTGATACAGACCAGGCCCTAGACGGTACCAGGTGATACAGACCAGGCCCTAGGCGGTACCCAGGTGACTAAGACCAGGCCCAGACAGGTGATACAGGCCCTAGGACGGTACCAGGTGATACAGACCAGGCCCTAGACGGTACCAGGTGATACAGACCAGGCCCTAGACGGTACCAGGTGATACAGACCAGGCCCTAGGCGGTACCAGGTGATACAGACCAGGCCCTAGACGGTACCAGGTGATACAGACCAGGCCCTAGACGATACCAGGTGATACAGACCAGGCCCTAGGCGGTACCAGGTGATACAGACCAGGCCCTAGGCGGTACCAGGTGATACAGACCAGGCCCTTGACGGTACCAGGTGATACAGACCAGGCCCTAGGCGGTACCAGGTGATACAGACCCAGGGGACGATACCAGGTGATACAGACCAGGCCCTTGACGGTACCAGGTGATACAGACCAGGCCCTAGGACGGTACCAGGTGATACAGACCCAGGTGATACAGACCAGGCCCTAGGGCGGTACCAGGTGATACAGACCAGGCCCTAGGACGGTACCAGGTGATACAGACCAGGCCCTAGGACGGTACCAGGTGATACAGACCAGGCCCTTGACGGTACCAGGTGATACAGACCAGGCCCTAGACGGTACCAGGTGATACAGACCAGGCCCTAGACGGTACCAGGTGATACAGACCAGGCCCTTGACGATACCATGCAATACACACCAGGCCCTAGACGATACCAGGTGATACAGACCAGGCCCTTGACGGTACCAGGTGATACAGACCAGGCCCTAGGACGGTACCAGGTGATACAGACCAGGCCCTAGACGGTACCAGGTGATACAGACCAGGCCCTAGACGGTACCAGGTGATACAGACCAGGCCCTAGGCGGTACCAGGTGATACAGACCAGGCCCTAGGCTAGGCGGTGCCAGGTGATGATACAGACCAGGCCCTAGACGGTACCAGGATACAGACCAGGCCCTGATACAGACCAGGGCCCTAGGCGGTACCAGGTGATACAGACCAGGCCCTAGGCGGTACCAGGTGATACAGACCAGGCCCTAGACGATACCAGGTGATACAGACCAGGCCAGGTGATACAGACCGGGCCAGGTGATACAGACCAGGCCCTAGGCGGTGCCAGGTGATACAGACCAGGCCCTAGGCGGTACCAGGTGATACAGACCAGGCCCTAGGGCGGTACCAGGTGATACAGACCAGGCCCTTGAGATACCAGGCAATAGGTGATACAGACCAGGCCAGGCCCTAGGACGGTACCAGGTGATACAGACCAGGCCCTAGGCGGAACCAGGTGATACAGACCAGGCCCTAGGCGGTACCAGGTGATACAGACCAGGCCCTAGGCGGTACCAGGTGATACAGACCAGGCCCTAGAGCGGTACCAGGTGATACAGACCAGGCCCTAGACGGTACCAGGTGCTACAGACCAGGCCCTAGGCGGTACCAGGTGATACAGACCAGGCCCTAGGCGGATACCAGGCCCTAGGCGGACCAGGTGATACAGGCTGATACCAGGTGCTACAGACCAGGCCCTAGACAGTACCAGGTGATACAGACCAGGCCCTTGACGGTACCAGGTGATACAGACCAGGCCCTAGGCGGTACCAGGTGATACAGACCAGGCCCTAGGCGGTACCAGGTGATACAGACCAGGCTCTAGACGATACCAGGTGCTACAGACCAGGCCCTAGACAGTACCAGGTGATACAGACCAGGCCCTAGACGGTACCAGGTGATACAGACCAGGCCCTAGGCGGTGCCAGGTGATACAGACCAGGCCCTAGACGGTACCAGGTGATACAGATCAGGCCCTATGCGGTACCAGGTGCTACAGACCAGGCCCTAGGCGGTACCAGGTGATACAGATCAGGCCCTAGACGGTACCAGGTGATACAGACCAGGCCCTAGGCGGTACCAGGTGATACAGACCAGGCCCTAGACGATACCATGTAATACACACCAGGCCTTAGACAGTACCAGGTAATACAGACCAGGCCCTAGACGATACCAGGTTATACAGACCAGGCCCTAGACAGTACCAGGTGATACAGACCAGGCCCTAGACGGTACCAGGTGATACAGACCAGGCCCTAGGCGGTGCCAGGTGATACAGACCAGGCCCTAGGTGGTACCATGTCGTAAATGCCATCTATGGAAACTGCAAATGATTTCAGTTAATGTGCAAAATATGAATTTATAATATGTTTTTCACTATCTGGCAAATGTTTCGTTTTTTAACCTTAATTATCAAGATATATCATATCTAATGACCAGTTCCTTCATCACCAAGGCAACGAAAGATACATATTTGCTGATAACCAGTTCTTTGCCAAATGTACATTGTTTAATGGCGATGTCACAACTGACCCCAGTCACAAGGCAGCTCAATTGCTTTGTTGTTTTCCATTAGACAGAAACTTTTAAAACAATGCCAGTATTCTGGATTATATAATATTTGTCAAGCATATTCATGAATACTTTATATTAAACAGATTTTTAGGCGCTTGATGTACATGTTGTTTGACGTAAGGCAAGAAAAACCGTACTGAATCCCAACAAGCAGAGGTGTGTCACCACTTACCCCAATCTGGTCAGCAAGATCTCGCTTTTTCAATGTATGAAGTAGGATAGACTCATCTGCAATAGACAATATTTAACTAAACAGTTATTGTGTGTTATTGTTATAGTATTATCTAAAATCAAACCTAATAATATACTGAGACAAAAAAGAAACTTCACATTCTTTCTTCAGGGCACTTTAAAAGAACAAGAGATGGTAAGATGGTTAAATTGTTATTATTTCATTGCTGAGATCTGTGTGATGTACTCGATACACTGACAGTGCCATAATCAGTTCCATTAGGCTACACCGCCGTTCCAAAACATGGGTATACAGAATATCACGTCACAAGAATAACAATGCGAAATTTCTCAGTTCAATATCGTGTATGGCCGCCCCGCGCATTCACCACTGCCAAACACCGTCTTCTCATCGACTGCCTGATGCTTGTGAACACGTGGTTGGGGATTCTGCGCCATTGCTTTTGCAAGGCAGCGCCAAGTTCCTGCAAATTCTGAGGTTGGTTCCTAAGACCACGAAGCCGTCTCCCAAGTGCATCCCAAACGTGCTCTATTGCATTAAGGTCAGGGGACCTCGATGGCCAGTCCATGACGTTGATTCCAGCGTTTTGAAGGAAATTTCGTGTCAACATCGCGGTATGCGGCCGAGCATTATCATGCTGGAACTGTAGACCTGGGCCATGAGCCGCCATGAAAGTAACGAGTTCAGGGGTGAGCACCTGGTCGCGCTAAGCAGCAGCTGTGAGGTTTCCACGGATGACCAGAAGTCGGGAACGGTTGTTCCCACAGAAAGCACCCCACACCATGCAACTTCCGCCCCCGAATCTGTCGACTTTCTGTACACAACATTGGGCATACCGTTCACGACGTCGTCTCCAGACTCTATGCCTGCCGTCCGCGAATCTGAGGGTAAACCTGGATTCATCGCTAAAGACGACTCGATTCCAGTCTCTCTGGGTCCATCGGAGGTGACGTTGGGCCCACAGCAGACGTTGACGTTGATGAAACGGCGTCAATATTGGCCCACGATATGGACGTCGAGAATGGAGATTGGCAGCCCGCAACCTATTTCGAATGGTCTGTGAGGACAGTCGACCTCTAAACATCTCAGCCCTTGTTCGTGTAGCCAGCAGAAATCTGTCACGTAGGTGACGTAGGACGATTTGACGGTCTTCTGCTCGTGACGTCACACGTGGACGACCGGACCTTGGGCGATCAGGAGTGGTGCCAGTTTGTTGTAGACGACCTCGCAGGTCATACACAGTACGACGGCTGCATCCCATTGCTCTTGCGACGTCAATAACTGATCTTCCCGCTTGCAACATGCCAACGGCACGTTCACGTTGCACATTTGACAATCGTGGCATTTCAAGTACCGTTAGAACTGTGGTTTAAAAGTGTTTTTTCAGTTCTTGAGGCCAATGCAAACACGTGCATATGAAGAAAACTTCGATGCGAAGATCACGTGATCGACTGCACGTGCAAAACCTGATTGGCATTAACGTCATTCGCACGACGAATGGATGGGTTTGAGTAGGTTTTGCTAACGTTTTTCTAGAGTCGAAAGATAGGGATCCCATTTCGGACACATAGATGTATCATCAGAGAAAAATTATTCATTATTTTTCAAATTACATTTTGTGAAGTTTCTTTTTTGACTCAGTATATATTTGGCGTGCAGCATATATAAGAGGGAAGATATTGTCATTTCCTCTGGCACTAGTTGTGCAGTATCACATAGGTAATATGTGGTGTATGACGTTCAATCCTTGTACAATATAACAACCTCTCAAGCAATTTATGTATAGTATAGTTTGGATTACAGAAAAGAAATATCTATTTCTGCTTCACATTTCATACAATAATTGTGTGGTATTCTGAAGGAACTAGATATAATTCTGCAGTACACCTTACAGAGATCCAATAATGACTTTATTAACTCTCTGGTAATATATGTCTTGTACAAAAGAAGGCAAACATAATCAAGCTACTATATTTAGTCCAATGTTTGTAACATGATGATAGATACAGACAGCAGTCTGGTAGCTGATGATATCCGATAGATACAGCAGTCTGTTAGCTGATGATAGCCCATAGATACAGTAGTCTGTTAGCTGATGATAGCCTATAGATACAGCAGTCTGTTAGCTAATGATAGCCCATAGACACAACAGCCTGTTAGCTGATGATAGCCGATAGATACAGCAGTCTGTTAGCTAATGATAGCCGATAGATACAGCAGTCTGTTAGCTAATGATAGCCCATATACACAGCAGCCTGTTAGCTAATGATAGCCCATTTATACAGCAGTCTGTTAGCTGATGATATCGGATAGATGCAGCAGTCTGTCAGCTGAGATTAACCCATAGATACAGCAGTCTGTTAGCTGATGATATCCGATAGATGCAGCTGTCTGTTAGCTGATAATAGCCCATAGATGCAGAGATCTGTTAGGTGATGATAGCCCATAGATACAGCAGTCTGTTAGGTGATAATAGCCCATAGATACAGCAGTCTGTTAGCTGATGATAGCCCATAGATACAGCAGTCTGTTAGCTGATGATAGCCCATAGATACAGCTGTCTGTTAGCTAATGATAGCCCATTTATACAGCAGTCTGTTAGCTGATGATATCGGATAGATGCAGCAGTCTGTCAGCTGTGATTAACCCATAGATACAGCAGTCTGTTAGCTGATGATATCCGATAGATGCAGCTGTCTGTTAGCTGATAATAGCCCATAGATGCAGAGATCTGTTAGGTGATGATAGCCCATAGATACAGCAGTCTGTTAGCTGATGATAGCCCATAGATACAGCAGTCTGGTAGCTGATGATAGCCCATAGATACAGCAGTCTGTTAGCTGATAATAGCCCATAGATACAGCAGTCTGTTAGCTGATGATAGCCCATAGATACAGCAGTCTGTTAGCTGATGATAGCCCATAGATACAGCAGTCTGTTAGCTGATGATAGTCCATAGATACAGCAGTCTGTTAGGTGATGTTAGCCCATAGATACAGCTGTCTGTTAGCTGATGTTAGCCCATAGATACAGCAGTCTGTTAGCTGATGATAGCCCATAGATACAGCAGTCTGTTAGCTGATGATAGCCCATAGATACAGCAGTCTGTTAGCTGATGATAGCCTATAGATACAGCAGTCTCTTAGCTGATGATAGCCTATAGATACAGCAGTCTGTTAGGTGATGATAGCCCATAGATACAGCAGTCTGTTAGCTGATGATAGCCGATAGATACAGCAGTCTGTTAGGTGATGATAGCCCATAGATACAGCAGTCTGTTAGCTGATGATAGCCTATAGATACAGCAGTCTGTTAGGTGATACAGCAGTCTGTTAGCTGATGATAGCCTATAGATACAGCAGTCTGTTAGCTGATGATAGCCCATAGATGCAGCAGTCTGTTAGCTGATGATAGCCCATAGATACAGCAGTCTGTTAGCTGATGATAGCCGATAGATACAGCGGTCTGTTAGCTGATGATAGCCCATAGATACAGCAGTCTCTTAGCTAATGATAGCCTATAGATACAGCAGTCTGTTAGCTGATGATAGCCCATAGATACAGCAGTCTGTTAGCTGATGATAGCCCATATACACAGCAGTCTGTTAGCTAATGATAGCCGATAGATACAGCAGTCTGTTAGCTGATGATAGCCGATAGATACAGCTGTCTGTTAGCTGATGATAGCCTATAGATACAGCAGTCTGTTAGCTGATGATAGCCGATAGATACAGCAGTCTGTTAGCTGATGATAGCCGATAGATACAGCAGTCTGTTAGCTGATGATAGCCCATAGATACAGCAGTCTCTTAGCTGATGATAGCCGATAGATAGCAGCTGTTAGCTGATGTCTGTACAGCAGTCTGATGATAGCCCATAGATACAGCAGTCTGTTAGCTGATGATAGCCTATAGATACAGCAGTCTGTTAGCTGATGATAGCCTATAGATACAGCAGTCTGTTAGCTGATGATAGCCCATAGATACAGCAGTCTGTTAGCTGATGATAGCCCATAGATACAGCAGTCTGTTAGCTGATGATAGCCCATAGATACAGCAGTCTGTTAGCTGATGGATAGATAGCCTGTTAGCTGATAGATACAGCAGTCTGTTAGCTGATGATAGCCCATAGATACAGCAGTCTGTTAGCTGATGATAGCCTATAGATACAGCAGTCTGTTAGCTGATGATAGCCTATAGATACAGCAGTCTGTTAGCTGATGATAGCCCATAGATACAGCAGTCTGTTAGCTGATGATAGCCTATAGATACAGCAGTCTGTTAGCTGATGATAGCCTATAGATACAGCAGTCTGTTAGCTGATGATAGCCCATAGACACAGCAGTCTGTTAGCTGATGATAGCCGATAGATACAGCAGTCTGTTAGCTGATTATAGCCAATAGATACAGCAGTCTGTTA
The DNA here is from genome assembly GCF_003918875.1 of Haliotis rubra. Taxonomy (NCBI): domain Eukaryota; kingdom Metazoa; phylum Mollusca; class Gastropoda; order Lepetellida; family Haliotidae; genus Haliotis; species Haliotis rubra. The sequence goes on from NW_025765259.1 coordinate 780,191, forward strand.
GCTGATGATAGCCGATAGATACAGCAGTCTGTTAGCTGATGATAGCCGATAGATACAGCAGTCTGTTAGCTGATGATAGCCAATAGATACAGCAGTCTGTTAGCTGATGATAGCTGATAGATACAGCAGTCTGTTAGCTGATGATAGCCGATAGACACAGCAGTCTGTTAGCAGGACATATTCAGTAATTGCCTGCTTGTGTTTACTACTCCAGAGCGTCAACTCCAGGTCACACAATTATAGACGCGAACATACTGGTATATATCACACGTCTGTGGTCAGGTCACACAATTATAGAAGCCAACATACAGGTATATATCACATGTCTGTGGTCAGGTCACACAATTATACACGCCAACATTCTGATATATATCACATGTCTGTGGTCAGGTCACACAATTATACACTACAACATACTGGCATATATCACACAGCTGTGGTCAGGTCACACAATTATAGAAGCCAACATACAGGTATATATCACACATCTGTGGTCAGGTCACACAATTATACACTACAACATTTTGATATATATCATACGTCTGTGGTCAGGTCACACAATTATACACTACAACATACTGGTATATATCACATGTCTGTTATCAGGTCACACAATTCTGTGGTCAGGTCACACAATTATACACTACAACATTTTGATATATATCATACGTCTGTGGTCAGGTCACACAATTATACACTACAACATACTGGTATATATCACATGTCTGTTATCAGGTCACACAATTATAGACGCCAACATACTGGTGTATATCACACATCTGTGGTCAATTATACACTACAACATTCTGGTATATATCATATGTCTGTGGTCAGGTCACACAATTATAGACGGGAACATAGTGATATATGACACATGTCTGTTATCAGGTCGCACAATTATAGAAGCCAACATTCTGGTATATATCACATGTCGGTGGTCAGGTCACACAATTATACACTACAACATACTGGTATATATCACACGTTTCTGGTCAGGTCACACAATTATACACGCCAACATACTGGTATATATCACACGTCTGTTATCAGGTCACACAATTATAGACGCCAAGATACTGGTATATATCACACGTCTGTGGTCAGGTCACACAATTATACTCTACAACATTTTGGTATATATCACACGTCTGTGGTCGGGTCACACAATTATAGAAGCCAACATACTAGTATATACCACACGTCTGTGGTCAGGTCACACAATTATATACGCCAACATACTGGTATACATCATACGTCTGAAGTCAGGTGACACAATTATACACTACAACATTCTGGTATATATGACACGTCCTTGGTCAGGTCACACAATTATAGAAGCCAACATACTGGTATATATCACATGTCTGTGGTCAGGTCACACAATTATGGTAGCCAGCATACTGGTATATATCACGCGTCTCTGGTCAGGTCACACAATTATACACGCCAGCATACTAGTGTATATCACACATCCATGGTCAGGTCACAGACTTTTACTCGTATTTTATGTTCATGGTACGTTCCGTGCAACACCGTGTACATGGGTGTATGTCAGACAGTATCATCTCACCTTTAGTGTCTGGGTGTCTGCTAGAGTGGACGTGCACGACGACACACAACACCGCTATATATCCCAGCATCAACATGGTAGAACAGGTAGTATCCTGGATTTCCTAAGTGCTACTTCACACTACCGCATGGTACTGAAGAATCACAGCCACACGGAATTCTGCGCCAGGAATTATATCACTGGCTTTCCTTACGCCCCCGAGCCGTATAGTGTTACCTGTGTCTAACCCCGATAATTACCGCTATTCCCGACCCCCTCAGCGATGCTGCCGACCACAAGAGACTCAACACCGCGTTAATTTGCACGCGCAACTGTCCAGGGATGTAGCCCTTATCAGCTGAGAATTCAGTGAAGCAGCCAGAGATAGGACTGATGAAAATACCGGTGATATCTTCAAGAAGGGATGAAATCCTCTTGGGTTTTTCTGAAGCAAATCGTTTGCAATGACTAACATGGTCTAAATATAACGTCCTTTTGAACGTTTTTACGAATTCCATAAATTTCGCATATGTTTTTCAACGGCTGTTATTGCGGTTTGTTTAAACTTACATCCACGTTTTTGACACATCGGCTGTTTCTGGAAATCAACTTTTGACAAAGTTCCTCTTCCTGATGGTTTTGTGGAGAGACATTCTCTGAAACTAAGTCGAACAGCTCGCCTATAAACCAGCATGAGAGTTGTAAAACTATCAGGCATTGGTAGTAGGCTATATAAACACTTGTTGGACGTCAATCTTTCCTCGTTTCCAGAAATACACATCATAGGCTTTTGAAACATATCAATGGGAATATATACATACCATATTTAAGTTTTATCTTGATCACCTCTGCAGGTTTCGCGTATGTCTGTATCTATTACAACGGCATGTAACAGCTTCAGTGCAACTATGTATAGGCCAGATATTGGAATAACAGATGAACTGTGCAGGGCATTGTAACCAAACATATTAGCGTTTGCCTCAAACACTCTAAGAAGCCCATGTGCTAGACACGTCTACTGCGTGACTAACGTCTTCCAGCGAGGAGAATCTCAACTGATGTTTCAGTCTTTCAAAAACTTAAAAGGAACCTTATGGGATGCTTTGGTTATGATTTTATAGGTTAAACTCAGTTTCGATATAAAATGGAAAAAAGAAAATCGTGGCATTGGCTTGTGCCCATCCCCGACCATCCAGGGTCTAAAATTTCATTCCTTTATGGTAAATATACTATTCAAAAGTAGTGGGGGATAATCAATAAAAATATGACACAACTTTTCGTATTTTGTATCTTTAATGAGATAAATACTTTGACATCTGTCTGAGATTTGCATGAGTCGATGGACGTCGAATGGCCATAGATTGTGTTAGGGTTTGGCCATAGCGTCCTACGTATACTAGCCCTTATTTACCATGAAGTCACCAGTGAACATCCGGGTTACAACTGGTCTACAGCAACCCATGCTTGTCGCAAGAGGCGACTAACAGGATCGGGTGGTCAGGCTCGCTGACTTGGTTGCACATTATCATAGTACCTCTTGGGTAGAGGAATGCTCATGATGTTGATCACTGGATTGTCTGGTCCAGACTCGATTATTTACCGACTGCCACCATATAGCTGCAATATTGCTGAGTGCGGCGTAAAACAACAAACAGGCAAAACAAACCAAGAAAGGACAAACGCGATAATCCGCTTATATTCTAAAGACAGTCCCGGATTCGACAAGACACACTCCTAATCAAACGTCCACAGCCAACTTGGTTCCGTCCAACCCAGTCGTCTTGCATCACAGCGCCAAATTCGTTGACGGTAACGCACGCTCCGTCCATGGATGCCCCAGACATGTTCGATGCTTGGCTTGAGCGCTGGACATGGTCCGATGGTTCTCCTGGAGGTACTCACTATCAGCCTTATGTGCTCTTGAGTTGTCATTCTGAAACACAAAATGACGCCCATGTCGGAGCACAAATGGCACCACCAGAATGTTGTCACGGCAATGCCGTCATGGCACGCGTCCGTGAATTTCATGTAAAGGTGGTCTGCCAGTGATCCCGACCCCCACCACTACCCCAAAAACCATCGCTCTGTCTAACGTTAATAGCATGAAAACGCTCATTCGGTCATATGGTATCTGATTCGGTCAATGTCACATTCTGTCAAGGAAGTTCAAGATAAACCTCATCTGAAAAACTGAACGTTTACCGAACGGCAAATGGTCCAGCGCTTCCGCTCTTGACACCAGCAATGCGACTGTCCGCCAATCGCGGATTAACACGTGATCATCAGGAGCACGGGTTCTGTCTTGTGAAACCACTCTTACACCTGCATGTAGGTCTGTGAAGGTCATCCCAATTGAAGGGTCACTTTTACCACGGTTTCGTAACACAGTCGTTCAATTGAAACGATTTTCTGCGCCAGTTGAAGAATTTCATCAACGTTATTTGTCTATGATACGGCGATTCTAATCTACTAATTACTTACGGTGAAACGCTCATAGCTCGTGCCCCAATGCTCTGCCATGTTTCAACTTCCAACATGCCAATTGCACCTAGCCGTTCCTGGCGTGACAGACACCGCATTAATTGTGTTTTAAACAATATCAGTCTGGTTTTTATCGATGAACTGAAAAGCAACAAAGGAATACGTTTCAATGTAAACTTCGAGTTTTACCCCCTACCATGTACACGTGTACATAATACAAAACGTTCGTACGCAATTCATAAAACGTCGTCAATGGAATAATCATTTTCTATATCCATATACAATCATACAACTTGGTTCCAAAATAATGTCAAGCCAACATGGAATATCTCCTACCAGGTTTAATGTTTAAGGAGTGACGTCACTATCTCCATCCATTTAAGCACTAAGCTCCGACAGATTGTCTCCCCCCATGAGGGTCATGTGACTGCAGGGCGGTGTCAGTGATGCGTTATCCACGATGCCATTCTATAGGTTATCTCCCAAGACAGCCATATCTTAGACAGCCATAACTTAGGCACTAATGAAGGGGATTAATTAAGACAACACCCATGGCTGAAATGGAACAGTGACTGTCCTAATTAGTGTTCCCGCTGAGTAAACCTAGCTTGTAAATAAATAAAACAATTGAAACTGTAAAGTATGTGTAAACTCAAATCTTTGAAAGACATTTAGAAGAGGAATGCATAAGAAAAGCAAGATTTATGGATGTCAACTTCATTATGGTGAATAACACGACGTTTCAGAGTGTATGCTTACGCCTTCATCACCTGGACTCTCACCTGATGATTTTGTGTACAAATCATTTATTCTCAAGCAAAGTTTTCAAAATATATTGACTATGACTGCTATATGCTGAGTGACATGACATTTTAAAGGCCAAATAAAGAGAATGACAAAATTTCAAGTGAATATGAAATTTTGGACTTATCCACCTCTGCATGATTCTTAGGTGGAATGCTACTTAATATGCCAAGAATGGCCATGATCAACATACCATATTTATTATTTACTTTTTGGTTTTTATCTCTGTTGAACTTATAATAAATATGAATGCTGAATGAACATAACGTCTTGTCTAATTGATTCTACTGGACTGATCCATTATAAGAAATAGGTATCAGCTTGAGGATTAGTTGTGCACTGAACCAGAAATGTTGTTGTTTTAAGCTGTCTAAAATATGGCCGTCTAAGTTTTGGGAGGTTACCTTCTATAGTGCCTTCACCCCAGTGATAGGTATGCCAGTATCAGTCGCATATTTAACACGACATGCGATATATGGCATGCATTATCATTACATGTAAGTGTGTGTGTGTGTGTGTGTGTGTGTGTGTGTGTGTGTGTGTGTGTTTTATTACATGTTGTTTTAAGCCACATTCAACACTTTTCCACGTATTTCACAGGGATCCGTACGCTGTACATTCATACATTCAAACCAGTGGTTGATTACATACATAAGCAAACCAACTGGGTACCGGGCCACCACAATCAGCCACCACAATCAGCCACCACAATCAGCCATGTTGCACGCCAAGACCGTCGCATGGTATGGATTCGCTGAACGTACAACCTCCATTTTGAACGGATTACATGAAACCGGCGGCACGACATGCACGTTAAGGAACACCATTAGGACGAGCGGTATGTAACATTGATTATAACCTATGTCTTTACCTCATTACACTTTACTGTATTATTGTAACAATATCTACTGATATTGTGTACATTCAAGCTCACATTAACAGTGAAATCGAGCGCAACAAATCCATGAATTTCGACATCATCATCTTTACAAATTTACAACAGAAACTGAGAATAGTACTGCTGATCGTGACATATAGTTTCTAAATAACAACCGTCCTCATTCAACACTGGAAGACATGTTGAAGTCAGAAACACCATTCCATTCCGCATGATAACAGGGTCATTCCATCCCGCATGATAACAGGTTCAACCCTCCCAGTGATGTTTACAACATCCAACTACAGCAGCCAGAAGGATACAGCAGCAAAGGAGGTATATTGATGATCAGACCTAAATATGGAATCTTTTTTCTTTGATCATCTGAACAGTATTAGATATACATTGACTTTCAGTCACTGAGACATTTTCTATTGCAATACAAAACTGATTTTAATAAACGGAAATTTGTTCTCTTATGGAGTGTTTATTATGCTCTGATATTTACCTACGCCATGGATGGTTAGTTGATCGAACTATACACATGATTGTCACCACTTCATTGTCCTGCATGGCTCACTCAGACAGAGGGGGATTTTACTGCGCTTTCATAGCTCTAGTTCAGGGATGTTGGCAAGCCCGAGAGAAACATACACATAGGTTGTTGTGAGGTAAACATGATATTGTCATGGTATCTAATGCCCTCACCTGCGATACATATACAAGGTTTGTTTGCCACAACATACGATGCATATATACCCCTCATTGCTTCGTTGTAGTCACTTCAGCTTGTTAACGAGAACCCTGTGAAGATAGGTCTTCCGCAACCCATGCTTGTAAGAGGCGACTAACGGGATCGGGTGGTCAGGCTCGCTGACTTGGTTGACACATGTCATCGTGTCCCTATTGCGCTGATCGATTCTCCTTCATTTGGTCTGGTCCCGATTATATACAGACCGTCGCCATATACCCGGTAGTTGGAATATCGCGGCGTTGAACAAAACACAACCAAAAGCAAACAAAATGTTAACAAGAATCTGCATAGAAACACCCCTCATTGACAAGAAACAAGAAGAAATTGCTATGCATAAGGTTTTACCTTATTTGCTCAAAAGAGTCTACAACGCCAGTCCAACAATTATTCAGGGTAAAACCTGAAGAGAGATGATTATTTCCAGAATTTAGGGGAGCAAGTATATTTTTCCAAAAGCATCCTACTTTACAGCCCACTCTCAAGCATCGACATGTATCTGGTTGATCTTGCTTAACTGGTGGCATCATAAACTACATCATAATATATAGATACACATTTCGTCAACATCTGGAATCATCACATGTTGACAGTGAGTCATAAATCCTGCAGCAGACCTGTCTTAGGATTATATCAAGTTTTCGTATTGCTCTGATTTTGTAAAGTGTAACCAAATAATGTTGTGTTGTGTTTTTTAGACAGAAAGATCTTATTTTAAGTATGAGTTATGTTTGCACTGTATTAGCGACTAGTCACAACTATATATGCCGCCGTCATGAACGACCTTCACCTTGGTGTACCGCTAAGTATTCTTACGCGAATGCTCGATTCTCTTCACGTACGATTTGCTTCTATTTTTAGAGTAATTTTAAGAATGACATTATATGATAAAGGGATTATTAAATCGTGTGTTTCCGTATCATTAATATCATATATTAGGAATAAAAATTATGTATTATGTATTATGCTCGCCAAAGGCTCGCATAATACAATTTTTATTCCTAATATATGATATTAATGATACGGAAACACACGAGGTTAATAATCTCTATATATCGACCTCCTTGAGAACAATGAAACCTATGGCGTGACATAATTTGCATGAAGCATGAAATGCTGTGAAAATATCAGAATATTTTCACTACTATCAGTGGGGTAATACATGTATATGTGTTCACATGGATAGTTTTCTCTACATCTACAGGTTCTCCCCAGTCTCAAATACTCGTGTAGTAATATATATGTTAGGTTCTTAAAATACATATAACGTAAATATACTTGGCACATAAAGAAACTGTGCATACAAAAATTTTAAATCTAAATTTATCAAACCTGTGTAGACACATAAGGATTTAAACTCAGAGATTAGTGACATGTATCCAACATGCATGCACGTGCCACGTTCCGTGACGTCAGTGGGTTCGTCCTTGAGACGTGCAGTACGTTGTTGCACGTGCATTCCGGGAAAGAGAAACAGAGCAAATGAATGCCACACAATACTGTCACGTTGGAAAGCTCAACCCCTGCCCTTGCGATCGTTCAAACAATTAAACGGCTATTGAAACGCATAGCATGCCAAGGCTCACGTCTGCACAACGTCATGAGGCCATTGGGGTGGTCCGTGGGGGAATATCTCAACGACAAGTGGCTGCACATTTCCACTGCCACCGGAACACCATTTCTGCACCGGTGAGATGCTACCAGAACACAAATGACGTCATCGATCGGCCACGTTCTGGACGTCCACGTGTAACAACGCCAAGACAGGACAGATGGATAAGGGTGACCCATCTTCGCCACAGGTTTCAGACTACAATGATGACTGCCCGAACCATCCCAGGACTTCGCCGTATCCATCCTAACACAGTTCGACAACGTTTACGTCATCACGGGATCAGATCACGACGTCCCGCCATACGACCTATCCTGACACAACGTCATCGACAAGCTCGCCGAATGTGGTGCCGAAATCATGTCCGCAGACCCTTGTTTTGGTGGAGAATTGTTATTTTTACAGATGAGTCCAGGTGTAACATTTCCCATAGTGATGGACGTCAACGTGCCTATAGACGCGTGGGAGAAACGTTATTCACAGGCCTGTGTCTTGGAGAGGAATCGCTTTGGTGGTGGTTCCGTGATGATTTGGGGTGGAATAACAGCACGCCAAAGAACTCCTTTGGTGATTGTTCAGGGCAACTTAACTGGTGTGGGCTACAGGGATCAGATTCTTCGACCTGTGGCAATTCCTTTTCTGCAACGTCATGGCCCTGGGTTAACATTCCAACAGGACAATGCCCGCCCTCATACGGCAAGGGTTGCTATGGATTTCTTGCAACACCACAACGTTGACTTACTGCCTTGGCCAGCAAATTCACCGGATCTCTCCCCGATAGAGCATGTTTGGGACGAGATGGATCGACGTCTACGCCGTCTTCCTCATCCGCCAGATAACGTCCTTGACCTTGCAACAGAGCTTGAGAGAATCTGGCGTGACATCCCACAAGCCTTCCTTGCACGTTTGATAGGGTCTATGCGTCGTCGATGCACTGCTGTTCTCAATGCCGATGGTGGACATACCCGTTATTGAGCTTGTGACATGGTCGTTTGACCCCTGTCCCGCTTGTGGACTCGTGACGTCATTGTGATTGACTTTTCAATTGAAATTCTCCCGACATGTTATGGTCTCATGATCCCTCCATTAAAGTTTATATGTACCTTTGACATTGTTATCGTACTTATCAACTGAGATAATATTTTGACAATGCACAGTTTCTTTATGTGGCTAGTATAATATGGTACGTACACAGGCCACAAAAAATAGTACGAGAGAGAATTGTTTTGGAAAATATATTGAAAATTCAAAGAATTATTGTTGATACTCTCTGTGCCTAATTTCTGTACCGAGCAATATAATTGAAAATAGGTTGGGACGAAGTTGTACAAGTATTCTGGCTAATATAATTTTTATATACTGTGTTAAGATGCATAGACTATCAGTTTCTTATTATGGTAATTCATTTTACAAACACTGCTTCGTTCCAACAAATGTTCACCTTCGGCGTTGTAAGCGGCACGTAATCTGCAGGTGTTCTGTGACCATGACCCTATTCTCTCACTCGAAGGTCAGGTCGGGTCACGTATGTTTTGGGGTCACTGTCAAGAGCGCGTTGTGTCCACGTCGTTTGCTGTGTGCACCCTTACAAACAGCAGTTATGTCAGCGATGGACAAATATGCATTGCAAATGAGAAGCGGAAGGGTAATGCCTGCAGTTGGACTTGGGACGTTAGCCCCCAAAGAGGTAATGTACGAAACTGCATGAAATAGTGCTCGCTAGCGGAACTTGCCTTGTTCCGAGGCCTGTATGGGTTACACCGGCTTGATGTTAGTTTATTTGACGAGAATCTCAATGCAGCTGATTAAGGGAGTTAATATACGCGCGTCTGAAGATATATTTTATATCTCATCAACTGGTTGCGAGTATCTAAGCAGCATGTGTAACAAGAGTGCAGGGGTCCTGAGTAGAGATAACCAACAAACTACAGCAAATGGCGAACAGCTGATATGATAACGGGGGCCCCTTTGGGGTTGGAATAGAATTAGTACTTGAGCTCAGCGACGATAGATAATTGTTTGATGCCTTAATTTATGATTGATAGGAGTCAGTTTGTAATGTTAGATAACGCATTACTTATCAATTATGAAGACTTTATGTTTAAATGTTGTTTCATGGATTCCTTCAGCTCTAAGATGTTTTGGGAGTTTTAACAGAAAAGATTTAATGAATCTTGGAAAAGAATGGTGGAGACTTAAAATTGGTATTAGGTGTTGTGTTTGACTTAAAGCGTGTATGCTGTTACATGTATCAGTAAAACCAATGAAGACTGGGTTAGATTTGGTCTTCAGCAGCCAATTCTTGCCTGAAGACACAATTATATGGAATAGGGTGGTGAGGCAGACACACTCTGACACACATACACACACATAATGACGCCTCATGCGCACATAATTTGACACACATACACACACATAATGACGCCTAATGTGCACACACTCTGACACACATACACACACATAATGACGCCTCATGCATACACACACACACACACACACACACACACATATAATGGCGCCTCCGTGCACACTCTGACACACACACACATAATGATGCCTCATGCACACACAAACACACTCTGACACACACACATAATGACACATACACACATAATGGCGCCTCATGCGCACACACTGACACACACATACACACATAATGGCGCCTCAAGCACACATTCACACACATAATGATGCCTCATGCGCGCACGCACGCACACACACACACACACAGAGTCACACATAATGATGCCTCATGCCCACTTTGACACACATACATACTGGTGATAGGAGCAAACATACCTAGCAAGCCCCTAAAGACAGGCACAACAAGACAAGCTATGTAACCATCATTATTTACTCAGTCTTGTTAACATGAGACCTTTACCTTGATCTCTCTACTTGGAGATCTGGGAACCTCTCGGAGCTTTCAGGGTCAAGATATCTACCTTCATATTAACAAGGAGATGAGCATTCAAACAGTATATGTGTTAATCTGTATTGCAAACAACTAATTGTACATAATACTTAATATCAGAAAGTTCCAAATGCAAGATAATATAGCTGTGCTATTATTCTGTGGGTCTGAGAACATGGCATACTTACATGAAAGGATGTACTGTCTGGGATAAGTTGGTGCTCTGTGTCCATTTCTTTTGCCAAATACTGAACGGAGGTACTAAGGAGATAATCCTTAATTCCAAAAGTTGACATTTGATTGGCTAAACCTCACTTGAGATGCACTCTTGAGATGCTCCTATCATGCAGGTTGTCATGTTAAAGTTCCCAGGAAGTTCACTGGTTTGATCTCTGTATATAGACATGTAGAAGTGGTACTTGTTGTTAAGGCAGGGAGAGAAATGTGACTCGTCGGCTTGTAGTCGTATAAGTCTGGGTGGTCCGACACTATGAAATATTTGGACAAGCAGATGCATTCATAGTAGTGTTGGGAATTGGTTAAAATCTCATAATTGATGATTGGTTCATTACAACCGATCAATCATCGAAAATAATTGGTTAGCGTTATTTATGAAATTTTCCTGTTTGCACAAAAGCATAAAGAAAAAGCTTGTAGTTCTTTGGTTGTTTTTCCCGCAAATTTCACATCTTTAAAGGATGACTAGTATGTTAGGAACATAAATTTCTTGGGGTATTCAATCATGACTTGGACCGAGCTTGTAGTGCTCATGAAATGTAACAGACAAAACCAACCTTGTGAAAAAAATTGTTAATGTAAAAGGTGTTCCAGAATTGTTTGTATTCGATTATGAGAAAACATGATCGATTGCTTGGTCGTTTAGTCACTGCGACCAATTTCGATTATTTCAATTAATCGGACCACCCCTAATTCAGACACATGATGGCACACTTTATATAAGTGCAGTCATATTGAATGTGACATGAGTTTAAACCCCACCTGACATTCGATGGATCTGTCCTAAGGTTTTCAAACAGAAAGGTACTTTACTGAAGTAAACATGTGATCTGAGGCCTAAAAGAAAATGCTGTTGTTCCGATTACCCGACCGACCCTTGAATTCTGGTGCCAACCCTATTTTCTTTAAGCGGTATGAATAAAATATGCTTTCACATACCATTGTTTTTTCCCGGCACCGACAGACATGGGTCATTCTGATTGAGAAAGTCGACATGATGGCCGCAAGCTTGATTAAATAAACAATTACACATTGATAAATGTGTTATTAGTTTGTACTTTACTTCTAAAAGAATATGTAAAAAAAAAATCCTACCTACCTACCCTAAATTTTAAAGAGGTGTAATCGGAACCACAACATTTTGTTTATTTGGCCTACATGAGATTGTTAGTTTGGTCTTGTACATGTAAACTGGGGGAAGTTGGTAGAACATTTCACAAGCCTATGCTGCATCCAATGTGTCTAAATTGTGGGTGACAACCAAGATATATATTGCTGAATGTTGAGTAGTCTCGGGAAAGTTGGATCAGTGGAGATGTCTGACACAGGTGTGTCTCGGGACTGTCAGTTGTTGGAAGTTTAGGCTCAGCTCCTGTAATAGAAAGATTTACTCACCAATCACTGTTAGTGATGATAATTGTAAATGTGTGACAACTGTCAAATGGCTGGAATATTGCATTATTAAACATATTAAACAACAAACAATGAAACTATTATTAAGCTGTCCTGCTGGAACTTTGAGCTGAACACATAGTCTGTGTACATCTTCTTGGAACACAGAAATAAATTAGGATGAGATAATCTTTTGGAGGGACAGAGTTGGATCAAATGGCTGAATTATCCATTTATGTCCATGCTGGATGAAAGTTCCATGTTTTGCTAGAATGTTGATATGGTATTTCTGTACACTAAGAAGAACTTTGTGATCAGCCAGTGAGCACAGGTAGCTTTACAGTTGACGCATCTAAGTGTTTTATAATTATCGTTGTCGTCGCATCATCAACATGGTCTGTGGAGCCGCTGTGCACACGTGACCTGCAGTTAAGTGGTAAGCCTGTCTGAAGCAGGGAGTCTTTGTACTTGATTTGGGTTGTAAGGAAATGAGTAGATGTAAGCAATGAAATGATATGATGCCTTCCTCTGCAGTCTGAAGAAGATGTGATTGCTGCCGTGAAGACTGCTGTCCGTGCAGGCTACCGCCACATTGACTGTGCGGCCATCTATCGGAACGAACGTGCAGTGGGACACGCCATCAAGCAGTTGATAGTAGAGGGCATTGTCCGCCGAGAAGATCTCTTCATCACGAGTAAGGTACGCAGATTGTTTCAGTGAGGGGGATGTATTGGATATATCACAGTTTATCATAAATCTACTTTGGTCCCAAGATGGGTCAGTTAAAGTTCCCAAATGGGAATGAATAATTTCCCATTTTGTGGGTTTGAGTGGGCAAGCCCATTGACCAACAGTGTTTACAGGTAATGTTCGTATTGTTGGTACTTGTAGTGTACAGTATATTCAGCCTTTGTACTTGACAGAACCCACACATTTGACAATGGATGACCAGATGGTGGAGACATGAATATGTACATAAACACAAAGTGTCAAAATGGTGGCCACCCGGGGCAAGTGACTCAGGTCATGTGTGTCTCTATTCAATGGGCAGGCATTCTGTATCCTAAATGTTTAAGTCGATGTAAAACCCTCCAGTACTTGTAGGCATGTGGAATTGTGTACTCCCAAGGAAGCTGAGAATGATAACTGGAATGATTATGGATCCACTATTCAGAGATCATAGAATCTTGCATAGATCCCCTCTTCTGGATAAGCTCCTGGATTTATGAGGAGTTGAGTGAGTGTAAGGGTTGGGTTCATGTTTTTGCTAGTGTTTAGATGGGTGATTGGGTGAGTCGGGTGTATAAGTGAGGGAAGGAGACATTGAGCATAAAATGTTATTAGCTTTTATATTTCCTCCAGATCTTAAAGTGAAAAGAGTTCTAATATTACAGCATAATTTTGTTAAAGCTAGATGCTTCTTTGTCCAAGTAACTTTCAGAAAATGTAAGGCAAAAAACTGTGTCACATAGATAAGATGTCTCCTGAGTGTGGCTTGAAATTACAAAACAATTGTGTATATATCTGTGGAGTATTTTTAACAGCTTCTGTAATTTTGTCAGTTATGGAATACCTGTCATCGAGCAGATCTGGTAGGTCCGAGTCTCCGCAAGTCCCTGGAGGATCTTGGGTTGAAGTACTTGGACCTGTACTTGATGCACTGGCCGGTAGCATACAAGGTAAGTTGGTGGGACAGGTTTAACAGTCTAGTGTCGGGACATTGTATAACACATATGTACAATGCATAACACAAAATGTATAACACAGAATGACACTATGACAGAGATGGACAATGTACAACACAGATGGACATTGTATAACTGATGACCATTGTATGACACAGATGGACAATGTATAACACAGAATGACACTATGACAGAGATGGACAATGTACAACACAGATGGACATTGTATAACTGATGACCAATGTATGACACAGATGGACAATGTATAACACAGATGGACAATCTATGACAGAGATGGACAATGTATAACACAGATGGACAATGTATAACACAGATGGACATTGTATAACTGATGACCAATGTATGACACAGATGGACAATGTATAACACAGATGGACAATGTATAACACACAGATGGACATGACAGAGATGGACAATGTATAACACAGATGGACAATGTATAACACGGACATGACACAGATGGATAATGATGACACAGATGGACAATGTATGACACAGACAGATGGACAATGTATAACACAGATGGACAATGTATAACACAGAATGACACACAGATGGACAATGTACAACACAGATGGACATTGTATAACTGATGACCAATGTATGACACAGATGGACAATGTATAACACAGAATGACACTATGACAGAGATGGACAATGTACAACACAGATGGACAATGTATAACACAGAATGACACTATGACAGATGGACAATGTATAACACAGAATGACACTATGACAGATGGACAATGTATAACACAGAATGACAGATATGACAATGTATAACACAGAATGACACTATGACAGATGGACAATGTATAACACAGATGACAATGTATATGACAATGTATGACACAGATGACAATGTATAACACAGATGGACAATGTATACACAGAAGATGATATGACAGATGGACAATGTATAACACAGAATGACAGATATGACAATGTACAACACAGATGGACAATGTATAACACAGATGGACAATGTATAACACAGATGGACAATGTATAACACAGATGGACAATGTATAACACAGAATGACAGATATGACAATGTATAACACAGAATGACAGATATGACAATGTATAACACAGAATGACACTATGACAGATGGACAATGTATAACACAGAATGACAGATATGACAATGTATAACACAGAATGACAGATATGACAATGTATAACACAGAATGACAGATATGACAATGTATAACACAGAATGACACTATGACAGATGGACAATGTATAACACAGAATGTCAGATATGACAATGTATAACACAGAATGACACTATGACAGAGATGGACAATGTATGACACAGATGGACATTGTATAACTGATGACCATTGTATGACACAGATGGACATTGTATGACACAGATGGACAGTGTATAAAGCATAGGAGATTGGATGTATACAAAGACAGTGTAGATATCCAAACTATTTACGGAACTGTATTTAATGCAAAGCTTGTTTTGCCTTGAATCCAGTGGACGAGGAGCTGGAGCACTTAATTAACTGATAAGAAATGTAGGTGAGTTGGTCAGTGTCGGACGTTATCAGGCCCTGTGTTGGATGGTCACTAATATACAGGGTGAGCTGGTTGTAGATCCACTGCTTCCCATCTGCTTTACAAGTATTCCTGGCAAAGTGCCAGCTTACCTACATTCCCTCCACATGCTGGCTGTAGAGGCAGGTTAAGGAAATCTTGTGACACTATATCATGGCTGTCTGCTGGAGGGACTCGTTGGTTATGTTCATTCAATGATAGGTTAATGGATCACCAATGATTAAAAAATCAAAAGTGGACTAATGAACTCTGATTGAACTATCAACATGCACTTCAAATGTACATATCTTTTGCCAATGACCAAGGTACACTGAGGATTCTAGGTATGGCATGTATGTTTCGTCTGTTTCAACTTATAAGGATTTAAGTATGCAGTTTCACATCCTCAGTATCAATACAGATTTACTGCAGTCAGCTTGATCAGTTTGTGTGTTTGTTCTTCAGGAGGGTGGAGCCTTCCACCCCTGGGATGGGGACACAGGAAAGGTTCTGTTTTCTGATGTGGATTACCTGGAGACGTGGAAGGTAACAGCACTGATTCCGGCTTCTGTCACTTGGGTTTGTCTGACAGACACTAGAAGACTGTTTAGATGAGAGTGTTATTCTGGCCTCTAATACTGTCATGTGGGTTTGTCTGACAGGCACTAGAAGACTGTGTAGATGAGAGTGTTATTCTGGCCTCTAATACTGTAACTTGGGTTTGTCTGACAGACACTAGAAGACTGTGTAGATGAGAGTGTTATTCTGGCCTCTAATACTGTAACTTGGGTTTGTCTGACAGGCACTAGAAGACTGTGTAGATGAGAGTGTTATTCTGGCCTCTAATACTGTCATGTGGGTTTGTCTGACAGGCACTAGAAGACTGTTTAGATGAGAGTGTTATTCTGGCCTCTAATACTGTAACTTGATTTGTCTGACAGGCACTAGAAGACTGTGTAGATGAGAGTGTTATTCTGGCCTCTAATACTGTAACTTGATTTGTCTGACAGGCACTAGAAGACTGTGTAGATGAGAGTGTTATTCTGGCCTCTAATACTGTCATGTATATTTGTCTGGCAGGCACTAGAAGACTGTGTAGATTTGCAGGCACTAGAAGACTGTGTAGATGAGAGTGTTATTCTGGCCTCTAATACTGTCATGTATATTTGTCTGACAGGCACTAGAAGACTGTGTAGATGAGAGGGTTATTCCGGCCTCTAATACTGTCATGTGGGTTTGTCTGACACACACTAGAAGACTGTGTAGATGAGAGGGTTATTCCGGCCTCTAATACTGTCATGTATATTTGTCTGACAGGCACTAGAAGACTGTGTAGACGAGGGTGTTATTCCAGCCTCTAATACTGTAACGTGGGTTTGTCTGACAGGCACTAGAAGACTGTGTAGATGAGGGTCTGACACTGGACATCGGGATGTCCAACTTCAACAGCAAGCAGCTGCAGAGAATCTTGACTGAAGCCAGAATACAGCCCAGTATGAACCAGGTGAGATCAACCTCAACTTTAAGTGGAGGTTTAGAATAAATCCCCATTAATGTTTATCTGACATGACATTTGGCTGAAACAGGATCAAAATGTACACATGACTTATAATGTTCCTCAGACACAATTGTCTCTGAAGATGTAAAATTTAACTGGGATCCACTGTGCTTCTTGCATGAATAAACTGGGTTTTTTTCAGCTTGAAGTGAATTGTCATAATACCAACAGGAAGCTGATAGAGTTCTGTCAGTCACAGGGAGTTCCTGTTGTGGCGTTTGCACCTCTTGGAACTCCTAGCAGCAGCCCGTGAGTACATGAAGGTGTTAGACCATTCCCTTGTGAGCTTCCTATAGTTGGCACTACTGTAACATGACATGATGTGAGGTGCTCCTTGGTTATACAGTGCTTTGTATGATAAAAACTGCCGACAAAATTATAATCCTCATCATATGGAGGGAAGATATAAGATTCTCATTAAAATATTAATATTTTGATTCATGCACTTCAATCAGTTTGTAAGTGTTAACAGGGCTCGAAAATTCCACTTGTCCGTTCGTATTGACGAGTAAAATTTGTTTTGTGCAAGTGAAAAACATAATTTACTCGTCCTAGAGGACGGTGACTGGTGTTGAAAGAGTTAAACAGAGGAGGTGGAAATTTTAATTTAATCTAATGTTTTAAAAATCCTGTCATTTATTACGCGCTTGCCAGGTGTCATTAATATTTTCAACAAGGTAATATAGTTCACTATTTCATGCTTTGTTGGGTTTACAATATCCACTTTGTTGATTTGTAATCTGCTTGTTTTCTCAAATATTTCAAATCTGAACTGCGTATTGTCTACAAAGCCAAGGGAAGTAACATTTTTATTTTTATTTAAAATGTTCAGCTATTTTAAATGGTGAGCTAATTAGCAGACAAAGTAAGTAATGTTTTTTGTAGTTTTATTGAAGCAAACATTTTGAAATAAAATAATTTAAATTTACTTTCATTATGGTGCATAGGGCAAGTACAATTTTAGAAGGACGAGTGGAAAGTTCATATTACTTGCCCTGCAGGGCGAGTGTAGATTGTTTAATTTTTCGAGCCCTGCTTAAAATGTCAGGGGTCGACCATCATCTTAGGCAGCACAATTGGCTTACAGAGTTATGTCCCTTAGATGTACCAGCAGCCTATATTCATGGGTTCAAATGCCCAGACTTGTCAGCTCCAAACGTGCTCCTGATACATATATATCTGACCCAGTGACAACTGAACTACCTCAGTCAGTCAGTCACTGTCGATGGAGAACATGTTGCCTGTCTCACATGGTGTTCAGGAGCCAGTGTTGTGTCACAGTGTTGTGTCGCAGTGTTGTGTCGCAGTGTTGTGTCGCTGTCTGCAGCAGGAGGGGAGGAACATAGATTCGGTTCTATTAGGAATTTGTTCTTAGTATTTTGTTCTCATTGGTGAGCAACTATTATACATGTTTATGAAAAAAATGAACATGTTCAAAATGTTCAGAAATATTTGAATTTTTGCAATGTTTGTTTCCAGTCCTGTAGAATGAGTTTTTTGTAACTGTCACCAATTTGTGTCTGTGATACCTAGGTCCGACAAGAAAGTCTCTCTGCTTGATGAACCTGTTGTGAAAGAAATTGCTTCAACGAAAAACCGGTCACCTGGTCAGGTGAGTGTGTGGAGAGTTGATTAAGACAAGGAAGAGATCATCAACCTGTGTGTGTCGGATGTTATGGGATCATTGGATTTGTGAACTTAAGCACTGCTTCTCTTGTCAGGATCAGCAAACTTCTACTCAAGCAATGGATCAGTGGGAAATTATGTGTATGGGGAAAATCTTGTGACAACTGTTGATAGGATGTATTCTTAATCAGCCCTTTACCTCATTGTTTGTTTGTCTCGGTAATGTCACACCTGGGAATATATCGCAGGTGTGACAGGCTCCTGTAACACAGTGTGGACCAGACAAACTCATGTTTGTGTGAATGATGTAGGGAGGAAGACATTCAGTCAACCTGTTGACAAGCCTGGCCAACCTCATTAACTCGCCTCTTTGGCCAGTATAGGTTGTCGGGGACCTGTTAGTTCCCACAGGGCTTTTGTGAAGTGATGTGAAGGCTGTGAGTGTTTAGCTCCAATTGTTTAATGTACATGAAGTATCTCATCACTGAGATGGCATGGTGGACTGTGTGGCAGACAGGTGACTTGCTGATAGAGGACTGTCACTTCCAGCAGGATCATGTTCCTTGACATGGTATATTTATTCTAACATTTTCACTCCCATTGTGTACGGATGTGTATCTTCTCATATTCAGCATGTTTTTGCGTTATGGATGCAATCATTTGGGCATTTTTACAGTTTTTAAAAATAGTTATAATTAAAATTGTGATTTTGGTAGACTGACTGACTGAGTTAATTTTGACGCCGGTTTTAGCAATATTCCAGCAACATCACGGCGGGGGACAGCAGAAATGGGCTTCACACAATGTACCCAACGGAACCCGGGGTCTTCTGCGTGAGATTTTGGTAGATATGTATATATGTATCCATACGTGCATATATTTCTGATAAACTCTCAACAACCAACTAGACCCGTAATTAACAATAGGCAAGACCCTGCCCTGTTATGCATTATTAGATGTGTAATGGGGATGCCTGTAGGTCTCAGCAACTGCAATAAGATATATAGAGAATTCATCAGTGTTGTTATACTATTGTGCTTTTTCATTTGTTTATGCATATTGTGTGCAAGCAATTTAATGTTAATTTGGTTCCAGTGATTCCCATATGATCTGGATGTCTGTAAAACTGTGATGGCATTGTCCTTGTTTGGGAGTGTCACTGGTCTGTGGATGCCATGTTTGAGGACCTTGAGCAACTAAATGGTTCTCCATTTGTCTTCAGGTGTGTCTAAGATTTCTCATACAGCTTGGGATCGGAGTTGTGCCGAAAAGTGTCAATGCAGCTCGGATAGCACAAAACATTCAGGTAAATTTGAAAATAAGTCACTTTCAATTTAACTTAAAAGATTTTACCACAAATTGTGCATGTTTAGACTATAATTATGGATGGGAACTTATTACTTTTTGGTTAATTTGTAGATCTTTGACTTTGACTTATCTGAAGAGGAAATGCAGAAACTTTCATCACTGAACATCAACTACAGAACATATGCAGAGGACATGTGAGTTGTTTAGTCCTAGTTATTGTATGGTACATGTTTGTGGTGGCAATATTGTACAGGCAGTACATGTGTTCATTGTTGTACAGACAGTAACCTAAGGGCATTGTTGGAAAGACAATAATCCAGGGGCATTGTTACACTTTAAGTAACACTGAGGCATTGTTACACAGACAGTAACATTGAGGCATTGTTACACAGACAGTAACATTGAGGCATTGTTACACTTTAAGTAACATTGAGGCATTGTTACACAGACAGTGACATTGAGGCATTGTTACAGAGACAGTAACATTGAGGCATTGTTACACAGACAGTGACATTGAGGCATTGTTACAGAGACAGTAACATTGAGGCATTGTTACCCAGACAGTGACATTGAGGCATTGTTACAGAGACAGTAACATTGAGGCATTCTTACACAGACAGTGACATTGAGGCATTGTTACAGAGACAGTAACATTGAGGTATTGTTACACTGACAGTAACATTGAGGCATTGTTACAGAGACAGTAACATTGAGGCATTGTTACACAGACAGTGACATTGAGGCATTGTTACACAGACAGTGACATTGACAGGCATTGTTACAGAGACAGACATTGAGGCATTGTTACAGAGACAGTGACATTGAGGCATTGTTACACAGACAGTGACATTGAGGCATTGTTACACAGACAGTGACACTGAGGCATTGTTACACAGACAGTGACATTGAGGCATTGTTACACAGACAGTGACATTGAGGCATTGTTACACAGACAGTGACATTGAGGCATTGTTACACAGACAGTAACATTGAGGCATTGTTACACAGACAGTGACATTGAGGCATTGTTACACAGACAGTAACATTGAGGCATTGTTACACAGACAGTGACATTGAGGCATTGTTACACAGATAGTGACATTGAGGCATTGTTACACAGATAGTGACATTGAGGCATTGTTACACAGATAGTGACATTGAGGCATTGTTACACAGACAGTGACATTGAGGCATTGTTACACAGACAGTGACATTGAGGCATTGAGTAACAGTGACATTGAGGCATTGTTACACAGACAGTGACATTGAGGCATTGTTACACAGACAGTGACATTGAGGCATTGTTACACAGACAGTAACATTGAGGCATTGTTACACAGATAAGTGACATTGAGGCATTGTTACACAGATAGTGACATTGTTACACACAGACAGTGAGGCATTGTTACACAGACAGTGACATTGAGGCATTGTTACACATTGAGGCATTGTTACACAGACAGTGACATTGAGGCATTGTTACACAGATAGTGACACTGAGGCATTGTTACACAGATAGTGACATTGAGGCATTGTTACACAGACAGTGACATTGAGGCATTGTTACACAGATAGTGACATTGAGGCATTGTTACACAGATAGTGACATTGAGGCATTACACAGATTACACAGATTGTTACACAGACAGTGACACATTGAGGCATTGTTACACAGACAGTGACATTGAGGCATTGTTACACAGACAGTGACACTGAGGCATTGTTACAGACAGTGACACTGAGGCATTGTTACACAGACAGCATTGACATTGAGTGGCATTGTGACACTGACAGTGACATTGAGGCATTTTTTCACAGATAGTGACACTGAGGTATTGTTACACTGACAGTAACATTGAGGCATTGTTACACTGAGTGACATTGAGGCATTGTTACAGAGACAGTAACATTGAGGCATTGTTACACAGATAGTGACATTGAGGCATTGTTACACAGATAATGACATTGAGGCATTGTTACACAGACAGTGACACTGAGGCATTGTTACAGAGACAGTGACATTGAGGCATTGTTACACAGACAGTAACACTGAGGCATTGTTACAGAGACAGTGGCATTGAGGCATTGTTACACAGACAGTAACATTGAGGCATTGTTACACAGACAGTAACATTGAGGCATTGTTACAGAGACAGTAACACTGAGGCATTGTTACACAGACAGTAACATTGAGGCATTGTTACACTGACAGTAACATTGAGGCATTGTTACACAGACAGTGACATTGAGGCATTGTTACACTGACAGTGGCATTGAGGCATTGTTACACAGACAGTGACATTGAGGCATTGTTACACTGACAGTAACATTGAGGCATTGTTACACAGACTGTGACATTGAGGCATTGTTACACAGACAGTGACATTGAGGCATTGTTACACAGACAGTAACATACGTTTGTTGTAGTGCAGTGGGACATAGTTATATAGACAATAACTATGGGGCATTGTTGTAGAGACAATAACTGTGGGGCATTGTTATACAGGCAGTAACATAGGTTCATTGTTGTAGAAACAATAACTGTGGGGCATTGTTATACAGGCAGTAACATAGGTTCATTGTTGTAGAAACAATAACTGTGGGGCATTGTTATACAGGCAGTAACATAGGTTCATTGTTGTAGAGACAATAACTATGGGGCATAGTTATACAGGCAGTCACCTGGGGGCATAATTGTACAGAGAGTATCATAGGGGCATTGTTACATAGACTGTAACAGGGGCATTGTTACATTGACTGTAACATGGGCATTGTTACATTGACTGTAACATGGGCATTGTTACATTGACTGTAACATGGGGGCTTTGTTTTACAGTCACGTGGGGGCATTGTTGTACAGACAGTAACATAGGGGCATTGTTACATTGACTGTAACATGGGCATTGTTACATTGACTGTAACATGGGGGCTTTGTTTTACAGACAGTCACTTGGGAGCATTGTTGTACAGACAGTAACATAGGGGCATTGTTACATTGAGTGTAACATGGGGGCATTGTTATACAGACAGTCACTTGGGGGCATTATTGTACAGAGAGTATCATAGGGGTCATTGTTACATGGACTGTAACAGGGGCATTTTTACATTGACTGTAACATGGGGGCTTAGTTCTACAGACAGTCACTTGGGAGCATTGTTGTACAGACAGTAACATAGGGGCATTGTTTCATAGACTGTAACATAGGGACATTGGTGCACAGTGACATTATTCTATAGACAGTAACATAGGGGCATTGTTGTACAGACTGTAAATGTTGGGTATTATGTCAAGAGAAGTAGGGATAATTTAGCAAGCAGCCTGACTGATGCATGACATCAGGACCACACAAACCAGGGTGATGATGTCTCTGTTCAACTCCCAACAATTACATTCCTTACCAGGTTGAAGTATTGTCATAGTTCAGGGAGTTGTCACTCTGATGCTAGATATCTTTCTATTTAGTCAGAACAAGTATGCACCAGGTTCATATTTCTTTCCAGAGCCACAGAACACAAGTATTACCCGTTTCATGAGGAGTTTTAGTGAAGCAGGGGAGACAACTCTACCAAGCTTGGAAACCTTTTCAACCATATTCCCCAAACAAGTATTTCCATGTGATCATGCATGACATGAAGGCTGCTGCACAGTAGCACAGTCGCAATTATTCCAGCATTCTCACAAAGCAGACAATCCGGTGATTTAAGGATGACAAACAGACCCTGTCAACATCGTGTGAAGACACACTTCAAGGCTAAATGAGAAGCTATGAGTGTGTGAAGACAAGCTATCATAGCGTGAAGACAAACTATCATAGCGTGAAGACAAACTATCATAGCGTGAAGAGAAACTATCATAGTCTGAAGACAAGTTATGTTAGTGTGAAGACAAACTATAATAGCATGAAGACAGCTATCAGGGCATGATGACATGCTATCAACCAAAACACAAAGTCTGACCCCAGATCCAGTTCAGTCTACCAAGTGATGTCATTGGTCTGGGGACCTGCTTTAACCCAGTACTAGGGACTGCTTTAACCCAGTACTAGGGACTGCTTTAACCCGCTGCTTTAACCCAGTACTAGGGGCTGCTTTAACCCCAGTACTAGGACTGCTTTAACCCAGTACTACCCAGTACTAGGGGCTGCTTTAACCCAGTACTAACTGCTTTTAACTAGTACTAGGGGCTGCTTTAACCCAGTGCTTTAACCCAGTACTAGGGGCTGCTTTAACCCAGTACTAGGGGCTGCTTTAACCCAGTACTAGGGGCTGCTTTAACCCAGTACTAGGGGCTGCTTTAACCCAGTACTAGGGACTGCTTTAACCCAGTACTAGGGGCTGCTTTAACCCAGTACTAGGGGCTGCTTTAACCCAGTTCTAGGGGCTGCTTTAACCCAGTACTAACCCAGTTACTAGGGGCTGCTTTAACCCAGTTCTAGGGGCTGCTTTAACCCAGTACTAGGGGCTGCTAGGGGCTGCTTTAACCCAGTACTAGGGGCTGCTTTAACCCAGTACTAGGGGCTGCTAGGGGCTGCTTTAAACCCAGTACTAGGGGCTGCTTTAACCCAGTACTAGGGTACTGCTGCTTTAACCAAGTGCTAGGGGCTGCTTTAACCCAGTACTAGGGGCTGCTTTTTAACCCAGCTGCTTTAACCCAGGGGCTGCTTTAACCCAGTACTAGGGGCTGCTTTTAACCCAGTGCTCTAGGGCTGCTTTAACCCAGTTCTAGGGGCTGCTTTTAACCCAGTACTAGGGGCTGCTTTAACCCAGTACTAGGGGCTGCTTTAACCCAGTACTAGGGGCTGCTTTTAACCCAGTGCTAGGGTGCTTTAACCTAGTACTAGGGCTGCTTTAACCCAGTACTAGGGGCTGCTTTTAACCCAGTGCTAGGGGCTGCTTTAACCCAGTACTAGGGGCTGCTTTAACCCAGTACTAGGGGCTGCTGCTTTAACCCAGTACTAGGGGCTGCTTTAACCCAGTGCTAGGGGCTGCTTTAACCCAGTACTAGGGGGCTGCTTTAACCCAGTACTAGGGACTGCTTAGTCTAGGGGCTGCTTTAACCCAGTACTAGGGGCTGCAGTATTAGGGGCTTTAACCCAGTACTAGGGGCTGCTTTAACCCAGTACTAGGGGCTGCTGCTTAACCCAGTACTAGGGACTGCTTGCTTTTTAACCCAGTTCTAGGGGGCTGCTTTAACCCAGTAGGGCTGCTCTAGGGGCTGCTTTAACCCCAGCTGCTTTAACTAGGGGCTGCTTTAACCCAGTACTAGGGGCTGCTTTTAACCCAGTACTAGGGGCTGCTTTTAACCCAGTGCTAGGGGCTGCTTTAACCCAGTACTAGGGGCTGCTTTAACCCAGTGCTAGGGGCTGCTTTAACCCAGTGCTAGGGGGCTGGGCAGTGCTAGGGGCTGCTTTAACCCAGTGCTAGGGGCTGCTTTAACCCAGTGCTAGGGGCTGCTTTAACCCAGTTCTAGGGGCTGCTTTAACCCAGCTAGGGGCTGCTTTAACCCAGTGGGCTAGGGGCTGCTTTAACCCAGTGCTAGGGGCTGCTTTAACCCAGTGCTAGGGGCTGCTTTAACCCAGTGCTAGGGGCTGCTTTAACCCAGTGCTAGGGGCTGCTTTAACCCAGTGCTAGGGGCTGCTTTAACCCAGTGCTAGGGGCTGCTTTAACCCCTAGGGGCTGCTTTAACCCACTAGGGGCTGCTTTAACCCAGTACTAGGGGCTGCTTTAACCCAGTGCTAGGGGCTGCTTTAACCCAGTGCTAGGGGCTGCTTTAACCCAGTGCTAGGGGCTGCTTTAACCCAGTACTAGGGGCTGCTTTAACCCAGTACTAGGGGCTGCTTTAACCCAGTACTAGGGGCTGCTTTAACCCAGTTCTAGGGGCTGGGCTGCTTTAACCCAGTACTAGGGGCTGCTTTAACCCAACCTAGGGGCTGCTTTAACCCAGTACTAGGGGCTGCTTTTAACCCAGTACTAGGGGCTGGCTAGGGGCTGCTTTAACCCAGTACTAGGGGCTGCTTTAACCCAGTGCTAGGGGGCTGCTTTAACCCAGTACTAGGGGCTGCTTTAACCCAGTTCTAGGGGCTGCTTTAACCCAGTACTAGGGGCTGCTTTAACCCAGTACTAGGGGCTGCTTTAACCCAGTACTAGGGGCTGCTTTAACCCAGTACTAGGGGCTGCTTTAACCCAGTACTAGGGGCTGCTTTAACCCAATAACAGAGTCCTGCTCTGACATATATACTTGTATCCACATATATTCCAGCATTCAAAATGAGGGCAAAACCTGGGGTTGCTGGGATGTCTGCATCAGGGACCCTCCCAAATCTGTAACCAGTATCATCATTATCAGTGAGATCAAGTATGGTTTTACGCCACTTTTAGCAATATTTCAGTAATATCACCGCAGGGGACATCAAAGCCAGGTGTTCAGTGTGATGAACTGATGCTTCAACCATTAGACTACCTCACCGACCCTCACAAGCATCCCTTGATTTTCATATTTTGGGGAACTGTATTTGCAGTGTGCTTCTATCCCTATATTAGAAAGGGTAAATAATGAAACACATTTAGAAAAATAAATTTGTTTTAAAAGCAAAAAAACCCAAAACTGATTATGGGATGAAAGGTTAGTCCATATTACGAATGTAGCTGCTCATAGAAACTGCTAACAATCTATCAATGAAAATCATAAACCTCCCTCGGGGTCCTCCTACCTTGCTATAGTGTGGAAATAAGAAGATATATTGTTTTGCTGTGGCCTTTCCAAGTAGTATAATGACAAAATGTATTAGGATGAAAATCTGTGCCATATACTGATCTGTAATTATCAGCATGTGTTTATATTATGTCTTATTTGTGCCATATATACTTATATGATATACACAAAGTTTCTGTGTGTTTTACCAAAGACTCATATAATTCCTTCATGGAGTGATGACAAGGCAATATCTGATATATTTCATACTTCAGGAATAAATCATTGTTGTCTGTGAGTTGTTTGTTGTGTAGAATTTCAGAACCTAGATTGACCTTAGTTTGTTACAAACAACACAAGTGTTCAACAGTACACAGGCCACCAGTCTGTCTGCAGTTTCCAGGAGGAAATGGCTGTAGCTCTTTCATCTGTAAGATGTGATAGTCAGAGTCTGGGATGACCTGGAACAGAATTATGACCTCTGCTGGAAGAGGAGTCTAAAATACATGAGTTATTGTGCACTGAAACCAGGGATTGTTAATGTGTTGAATATCAAAGTTATTTTGATGGACTGGGTCCTAACAGCTAATTGGGTATTTTGCATCGCCTTGTCACACTGGGAGAAGGTCAAGGTTGCCCCACAACGTCCGAGAAACACAGGTACAGGGGTCATTTCTTTCACAAGATCAACACAGTTATCTGTCTATAGTCGCAGGCCCCACGCAATAGGCTGCATGTAGGCTCACCTGTTCACGGGCACCAGGTGCCATTATAATTTGATAGTGATTCATAAACACATGCTACTGATGTAGTTACGGTCGTACAATGATTAAACATGCTACTGATGTAGTTACGGTCGTACAATGATGATAGTAGTCTGTCTCACAGCCCCTGAACCACATTATTTTCCCTACTGCCAAGCCCTCTCTGCAGTGCTAAAGCCATAAATAAAGCAAGTCTAGATTTCCTCAGTCTGAATCTCTGGTCTCCCTAGGGCTCCTTTTCAATATAAATGGGCTTGTTTGTTACTATCAAAATTATATATATTCAGAGACTAAGCCTTAGTCTAGCTGTCACTGGGACTTCAGCAGCTGACAATGTTGGATGGACCGGGATAAACCAGTTCAGTATTCAGCCGTTATCTCTAACTATATCAATGCACCACATCGCACGTAGTTACATTAATGCTGATTGTGACTGTGACCAATCAAGGCCTTTACTGTGATACAACACGACGAAGACAACATGCAGTCTGTCTGTGTTAGAGACGTGTGTTTGCGATGTTACGAATGTGTCCAAGGACAAGCCTCATAAATTTCTACCAAATGAAGGGTTTTTTTAATGATAACGAAATGTTGAACCGTGGAATTTGTTCATTAGATACGCCTCTATCGCGTTGCATGACGTTAAACTCTGCCCTAGTCTCTGCGTTTCTCTGACGTAAGACTGCGTTACTGACGCAGTTCGAGAGATTCTCCAAACCCAGTGCATATATTACATCTAAGTTGATTGTTTCAACCACTCCGATATTTTCATATTGCAGCAGGATCGGTGGGATATCGGTGAAGATCAATTCTGGTATATTGCTAAAAGCGGCGTAAAACCATACTCACTCACTCATATTGCAGCAAATTAACTCACATCTGGAGGGAATTAGGGAACTGGCTTCAAGCACTATTCACTATATACTAGACGGTGTCTGCACAGGACGTCGACCCTTGGGTGAAATGTCACGGTTCAGTTAAAGAAAAAGGTCGACGTCCTGTCCATTTGACTTTATACCAATTAACAGGGATTAGAAAACACAAAGAAATGATCCAGTGTTTTCACAAGGCGATAATCCAGATTATGCGGTTGAGAACACAGACAACAGGAGAAAAGTACTATAATTCGTCCATTTTATTTCGTATACAAAATCATCCAACATGAAGTAGGTGAGATGCACCATTTGCAAACTGGTTCATCTGAAAGATAGTAAAAGTAGATTTATTATTTCTTTTTACACATTCTTTTACACGGACCACGTTACACCACTCTACTGCTATATATAAATTGTTAGAATTGTTAAAATCTATTAAACGATATGCAAAACATGGTCACGTACATTATTCAGATTTGATATATCTATTTTACTTTTATATTTTCCTTAGTAACAGATTGATATCAGGCATTGACAAGATGCTTACCTTTATGTCTACTTGGACACGGGGATAAGCATGGTCACCTTTCACCATCGTCACAATGTCATTGACAGTTGACGCAGTGAAATTACACTTCTTTTCTGTGCACTTCCAGGATATCCAATTTCGCTTCACTCATAAATCCACCAACACACAGGTATCTTCCACCACTGGATGTAACTGTGTATTTATATATCGAAATTGAATGCAATCTACCGCGTGTTCCTTCCTTAAATATGTTCATCATTGTGAATTCACTCTCATATGTATGATAACATTGATGACATGTTGTGTGAACTATGTTCACGCCTTGCACGATGCTCCGGTTATGGAAAATCTTAAAACAACACCTACTAGCGGATTAGCGTGACTCTAGCAACGCCTTCAACATCAAAGTTTACCGCGGGTCGACTTCGTGTCCATAGCGAAATTTCAAAAGGTCGACTTCTTGTCCATAAACCTACTAGACAACACACATTGTGCTCGGATTTCCACGCAGAAACGGGGCGGTGGGGTAGCCTAGTGGTTAAAGCGTTGGCTCGTCACGCCGAAGACCCGGGTTCGATTCCCCACATGGGCACAGTGTGTGAAGCCCATTTCTGGAGTCCCCCGCCGTGATATTGCTGGAATATTGCTAAAAGCGGCGTAAAACTCAACTCAGTCAGTCAGTCCACGCAGAGACAACGATCCTTTACATGTAACCCACTATCTGATTAGGGGCGGTGGGGTAGCCTAGTGGTTAAAGCGTTGGCTCGTCACGCCGAAGACCCGGGTTCGATTCCCCACATGGGCACAATGTGTTAAGCCCATTTCTGGTGTCCCCCGCCGTGATATTGCTGGAATATTGCTAAAAGCGGCGTAAAACTAAACTCAGTCAGTCAGTCACTATCTGATTACCCGCATCATATTTAGTCAGAGTCTCGAACCTACTTCCAGCTTTCTGCCAGGGTCAACTACATCGAAGTTACCTAATTGTGTAGTGTTAGATATGTGAAGGTCACTACAAGAAAAGCTTTCAAGATTCTTGTATTCCTGTCACTGAACTGAAGGACAAACGAAAATCTATTCATATTCGTGGTGGGTATATGGTTGTGGAGGGTTGCCAGAGGTGTTCATATCTACATTACCTCGGTGAACCCGCTAAGATTCGACAACCAGTGCTGATACCCTGTCATGCTCGGAGACAATCCTGATTCCGTCATCATGCTCGGAGACAATCCTGATTCCGTCATCAGGCTCCCTGGCCTTCCAGGTTTCGACATAAAACTCGATGAAGTGGCGTGATGCTCATGCAGTGACTGAGAAGTTTCTTAGTCCCGTGATGGGAATCGAACCCGGACATTCTAAGCACAGGTCGGGCGTCGTGTCCGCATCAACACAAGCTGTACCTACGCCCAGACCACCCGTCACCATGTGGCGCGGCAGTAAGTAACAAACAAGCGTCATCATGGGCACATGTCATATCATTGTGCAATACAACATTAAGGTTTATTGATTCATCAGATCCGTATTGTTTGAAGATCAAAGGGAGTCTTATGATACAGGATCGGAAACAACATATGGCCAACATAACGTATTTGATATACACCTCTCGAGATGGATCTACATGACCAGTGTGTGGAAGTGTGCATGTGTTGGGGGTTGAAGGGCGAAACTCTCTTCTCGGTGGTATCAACCTTTACCTGGCATTGAACCTTCACTAATCTATCATTTGCGTGTCTCTGGGGACAAACACTTCAGCGAATATATTGCTTATTTTGTATGAACGCTTAGGAAAGACGTGCTTACAGACAGACCCGTGAAGATCCGGGTTAAAATGATCTTCAACTCATGCTTATCGTAAGAGGCGACTAACGGGATCGGGTTGTCAGGCTCGCTGACTTGGTTGACACGTATCTCAATTGCATAGAACGATGCTCATGCTGTTGATCACTGGATTGTCTGATCCAGACTCGATTATTTACAGACCGCCGCGATATAGTTGGGATATTGCTGAGTGCGGCGTAAAACTAAACTCACTCACTCAAACTCACTGTTTACAGACATAAAACAGTGAAGGTTGCTCTTCACGATAACATCTGACTTGGTCCAATTCAGAAGATATAACTAATAAATGTATAGGTACAATCATGAAAGATGAACACACCAATTACTCACTTACTGGATGATTGATGGATTAATCAGTCATAACCTTGTAATGTTGAAGTAAAAAGCTGTATCATTAGTACGTATGTCGCTTGTATCTTTGTATGAACATATAACTTTGTTATAAATGCAATCGGTTAATTTTGAAACTTTTAGTTGGATCTTCAATGTGCGTGAAGTGATTTAAAGTACTTAACACGAACACTTACTTCTTTGTGACGAAATACCCTTGACTTAAGTTCACGTTGTGTGTGTCTTCCGTACAACCATAATGTTGCCAAGAAGCTTAACGAAAAAACACAAACATTGCTACCATAAGAAGGATTTTTGTATGACAACGAACTGTGGAATTTGTGACTTGTTTGTTTCATACGCTTATGGCCTTTGTCATTACTTATACAACCATCACGCCCGGCAAGAGGCTGCTGGGTAGTACTAGATCAAGGGTGTCCATGGCAACGTTGTGCGATAAAGTCACATGCGGACATAATGCTGTGTTACCAACTGGTACATGCGTACATCTTTGGGGGCGTTTTGTCATATGTGATGGTTTGATAAGTGACATTTCTGTAAGGTTTACAAGTATGTTATCTCGTCACTCTCGCTCACTCAGCCATCCATTCTTCCACTCACTCACTCTACTTCATGTATCACAATAGTGGAATAATTGTTTTGAGTGAGTGAGTGTGGCTTTGCGCCGCTTTTAGCAATATTCCAGAAACATCACGGCGGGGGACACCAGAAATGAGCTTAACACATTGTACCCATGTGAGAATCTAACCCGGGTCTTGGTGTGACGAGCGAACGCTTTAACCATTAGGCTACCCCACCGCCCTCGTTGATTCGAATGATATGTTGTTAATCAGTTGTTTTGTGCTTATTGTATAACCGTTATGAATCGAAATACATTAAATACACAAACTATATTTTGAAATCACAGAAAAATAAATAGTAACTTAAGTTTTTCATCCAACCTGTGTGAATATGAACGTAAATCAGTCCGTTGTATTGTGTTGAAGGTCCATTTTCCATTCCATGGAATCAATATGGTGCCTGTGCTGCCGCCTTGGTGTGTACCTTAGTTCCATCAACAGGCGTGCTTTAGTTCGGAGAAAATAGAATCAGAATTACTCTTGTTTCTTCATAAAGTTTTGCTCACCTACCTATAATGTCTTATAAAGGGGAGCTTCAGTATCTTGTTTCAGTATGACGAACTTTTCGGTCTGCAGTTTGATGTATACCCATCGCCGCCGCTTTACTGTACTAACCTTCTGATAATCAGAAATAACAAACACGATCCATGTCAAACTTAGCGATTTCTCAAACCATTACCTGTTGCTTTTTACCTAATGATGAAAGTACTTCCCAAAGCTAATTATCGTCCGTGATGTCAATACATTGAGTAAAACTTCAACAGAAGAAACAACCCGCATGTGTAGTTAAACCCTGCACTCTACCGTCAGGACCGTGCAGATCTGTGACTCATGGAAAAGTACAGCCGGCAGAGAGGTTACTTGAAACGTAGTAGCGCCGAGAATATTTTCTGTATAACTTGTTCAGAAATGCGAGATAAAAACAGTGTTAATCTTTAATCTGTGTGACGTAAACACCTGTGTTCTAATGACACGCGAGTCCATAAATGTCATGGCGGTAACAGGTGGCGGGCGGATGGTGCCCCGGTCGCCGGACCCAGGAGGAAACGGAATTTATGGGGTCATTGTAGACGTTTGTTTTATTGTGAGATTTATCATAAAGCTGGCTAAGGCAAACACTGGTCACGCTGAATAACTCTCTGTCCTGTGTTAGGGAAGGGCCAGATCCTCGTTTTACAATGAGATTGTAGCTGTAGCATCCGTCATAGTAGAGATTTCTATAGCATAGGCCTACCCAAGGTACACAAACATACTGGTCATATTATAGAGTGTACCTACATGTCCATAAGACAGATCTACAGATACAGTGGCATATATACCAGCATGGATATCATTGACATACGTGTATATTAGTCCTCACATACCACAGTACAGACCTACCGAGATTAGAGATACTTATTGTCTGTTCCTTTACATAACATGTATATCCGCTTGGTGGTTCCTGCATGATAGGTGTGTGTGTGTGCGTGCGTGTGCGTGTACGTGCGTGCGTGCGTGCGCATGTTCATGTATACACCAGATTATACTGTAACCAGACTCTGTGGAATATTAATGTTAACAACCCCTTTATGAGCGAACCTTGTGGACGGGAGATCTCACTGGACCTGTGTATGACGCTCTGATCCAGCATGCTTCATCTAGTGCAGCAGGACCCATACGGCGTCGTAAGCCTTGGTATCACATGTTTACCTGACGTAATCTGTGCGTGTGTCATGTTCATGACTTGTCATAGGTTTGGAGCAGACAAACAAGTGATTGATGCTATGAACGAATTCCAATGGCGAGTCAAGGATTCTGACCACTCCAGCCATTATATCGGTTCTTACGACTAGGTCCATGGGGTATGGGTGCCGTTGTTCAAAGCAATCTAAGCGTTCAGGTGTTGTAACTCCCATATTCTTACAAAGACGTAGTACTATCGTAGTGTTATGGTTGTACAACGGCACCCAGTCCCAACCAGGAATCTCCGCAGGGAGCTGCTCACTCGGAACTGTCAAAACGACTCCAAGCCTTTCAGTGCGTTCTGTTAGTACAGCAGTGTTGACGCTCAGGTCCTGCAGGACGTCTTGACGTGACAGTTACTTCGCCCCTCCTTGGCCCCTCCTTGGCCCTCACGGGGCACATGTTCTTCTTGGAAACTGAACCCTCCTCAGTGTTCTGAAATGTTTGTTTTATTCACGCACAACAATTTATATTGGCATCTTTTAATGTTAAAATTGAAGCTATGAGACATTTGTATCGGGATATGCCCTCTGGTACAAATATGGCTAGAAACGTTCACATCACTGTCCAATATTCCTTTCCTGTTGTACCAATGGCGGTTCCCTATGATGACACCTCCGCCACACTGAGTGACCTTCAACAAGTGTACAACCATGTCAGTGGGTACCGCTGAACGGTCTCACATTCCTACACCCAACACAGTCTTGAGTCTAGAAATATTTCATGTGTCCAGTCGACTTGTTTATAATCAACAATTTCATGACCGCATCTTCATCTCAAGACACATAGATCAGTAAATCACTTTCAGTCAAGAATTTGGAAAATTTGTCCCTCAACGTTGGTCACACATCCTCCAGAAAATGCTGTCTCCGCAGAAATCCGAAAGACGTTCCAGGTTCCATACACACGTGCAACATTCTTCCTCCCAGACGCATGCTACATACTCTCCTTCAGGCACGTGTGTTGCATTCTCACTTCCAGACACACGTGCTGCATTCTCACTTCCAGACACACGTTATGTTCTCTCATCCAGACACACATGCCACATTCTCTCTCCCATTAACACATGCTACATTCTCTCTCCCATTAACACATTCTACATTCTCTCCCATTAACACATGCATTCTCTTCGACAGACACACACAGACCGACATCCTACATTCTCTTCTCTTCGACAGACACACATGCAACATGCCTCCTACATTCTCACAGACAGACACACATAACAGACCAGACCGACATCCTACTACATGCCTATAACAGACCGACATCATTCTCACAGACAGACACACATGCAACATGACATCCTATAACAGACCGCAACATGCCTATAACAGACCGACATCCTACATTCTCACAGACACACACATGCAACACATGACATCCTACATTCTCACAGACAGACACACATGCAACATGCCTATAACAGACCGACATCCTACATTCTCACAGACAGACACACATGCAACATGCCTATAACAGACCGACATCCTACATTCTCACAGACACGTGGAATATTCTCTCACGCACATACACGTGCTACATTCTCTCTTCCAGACACATGCTAGATTCTTTCCCCTTCAATCTCACACACCAACGTCTCGGGGGCCGCTAGTCATAATGGCGTTATTTCCAAAATGCGAGTTACCCTTCGATTGCGATTATCCTCCCTGAAGTCAGCGCTCTCCTTAGAGGTCCCGCGGGGCACCAAAACGCTGGGCCTGCTGGCGTTACACCGCGGGATCGTGGCGCTCCTGATGAGCGAGTTCTTTGTGAAACCTACGATCGAGTTGTTGTCACTATCATGTTCATACGCCCTGTTCACATGAGAGATAATAGAATTGGACAGTTCCCTTGGATCTGACGTCACTCGGTTGGTATGCGTAGCATGTGTTGGTTCAGTTAATGTATTCACATGTGAGGAAATGGTCGACTGTTCGTAAGGATCTGGCGTCAGTCTGCAAATATTGCTGTGGTTTGGTTCTGCTACCGTGGCAGCAAGATAGTCAGGGTTTGACGCTTCACAGTTCTCAGACGTCACACGGTTGCTATGACAACGAGCCGGTTCGGGCAACCTGTTCACACGTGAGGAAATGTTTGTTGGTCCATAACTCTCTGACGCGACTCTTCTAAGAGATGGCCATGCAGATTCTGTTGATTTATTCACACGTGAACCGAGTAACTCATGAGGATCAAGCTTCAGACGTTTCCCAGGCACTGTAGCGCCCTTCGAACACTCCCCGGAATCTGACGTCATGCGAGGCTTCGGTGTGCAGCTACCAAGGTAACCACTGTCCTCCCTAGAAGCTTCTCTGCAAGGCGTTGACGTCACAGTTGGCATCGGCTTCAGAGCTGAGAGTCTCTCTTCTCGCATGTGAGTCTCACAGTAGGCGAGACTTGGAAGCAAGGCGGAATGGCTACCCTCCCGGGTGTGTGTTCCACAGTCAGGGATGCTGGTCAGCATGGAGAACTTGACTGTGGGGGACCCCGGAGAGTCCTGGTCAGCGCGGGGCAGGACCTTGGTGAAGCCGTCCCTCCCAGTCAGGAAGAAGGTGTTCATGGTGCCCTTGCCCTTCACCGGGATCTCGCCCCGGTCGTAGAAGTGGTAACCAGCGAACCGGGACACCAGCTTGTCGTGGGCGACTGAGCTCATGTGGATCTTCAGCGCTAGAGATTGGATAGAAACAGATGAATATATTCTGTCTTCAGGGTCACCGGTTCACTACTGCTGGACCAGACAATCTAGTGATTGATGTCATGAGCAACACCCCATGTTGTGGGGGACCGAACCTTACCGCTCACTCTTAGCTGCCTGTTACGGCAAACAGTGTGAGGGGTCAATTGTAACATTGGCCCTTATGCAGTTCTACTGGGAGAAGCGGGCACCTTGTGTACAACGTATTCGAACAGTACTCTCAATGTTTAACTTGGACATGAAAGAGTAACAGATTATCATGGAAACTTTCATTGTCCTCATAGTATTACTTGTATATCAGTTCGAATGACTGCAATGAAATCGACATGAACAGTTTTTCAGAGATCCCTGTCTATCTCAGCACTAGGGAAGCCCAGTCAGTGGTACTTACGGAATCCTGTAGACTCCATTCTGGAAGCTACGTTGACCGTGTCTCCGAACAAACAGTACCGAGGCATCGCTAGACCCACAACTCCGGCAACCACCGACCCTGTGTGGATACCTGAAGAGAGAAAACAGAACCTGTTATAGTCTGTCGCACCCTACATGAAGCTAGCTACCGTGGAAATGGTTGTCATTCAATATTTAAAGGGCCCGCTTGCGTCAAACGGTTCTAACGCTGCAACCAATACGGGTTCGATACAGGATATAACAAATGTCCGGATGAACGGGTTACTGGTGGGTACATTTAGACAAGCACAAATCTTCCGGGATTTCCGGACAAACGAGATTTCACTGTGTCTATTAACTATTTTCTATGAAAGGCAATGATTCCCCGACTGACCTATACGTATCTTGAGAGGTCTGTCTGGTAGATGAGGTATGGTGAAAGTGGCGGTGGAGGCGAGGATGTCCATGGCGCAGTCGGCGATCTCCTTGATGTGGTTGTCGCCGTTCCTCATCGGCAGACCGCTAGCTATCATGTAGGCGTCTCCGATTGTCTCCACCTGAAAGGATTGTTTATTTCTGCGTGAGCGTACAAAACCAGCCCAGTTTTTCATTAGTAATCAGTCTTAAGAAACTTTGCCACATAAATGTTCAAATTAAACATTCTTGTCACATAACTCGGCTGTCTTCACGTTTGTAATGTCCCAGTATTATCAGCTTAACGGAAGCTTCGTGCATTGTATATGCAAATATTATTCATTATATTTTAATGTTTAAGTTTTACGACATAATAACCTTATAGTTTCTGGTCGGAAAGGAAGCCCAGAGAATAGGAATGCCACACTGTGACAGCTGACATAGCAGCGTCCTTAGACGTATGCTGGTTTAGACACAACGCCTATTCGTCCTATGTGGTGTTGTCTCTACACGTGTTGTGAACTAATACCTTTCATAGGCACAAAACCTCGACCTTGGAGCACACGGCTCCAACCAGCCTAATAGGACCTCTGCTTATCTAGCCTGAATCCATGGTGGAATGAGTTTCATATAGCACGGGAACAATAACGAAACTTATAGAATACTTCCACGAGGTTCCACTTTATTTCGTCCTCCATTTAAGTGTAAATTTAATTTGTGGTAATTCCTACACAAAATGGTTATGGATCAGGCGGGATCTAGCGTCAAGCCACTCCACTCCATCTCGGCCAAGGTAATATGGAGTCGGCCAGACATACAGAGTGGGACTGGATGGTGTTTGTACGTCTTTGTGAAATATATCTGCCGAGGTTCTGGTACCTTGAATGCCAATATCTCCTCTGAAGACAAACAGTCGATCAATTCAAATCCTAGGTTAAATCTTCTACATATGTAGTTGATAGTTATGGCGTTTGTTAGTCATAAGGCTCGGACTCGAATCTCAACATATATATCTCAACAATATACATGGATCGTTGTTTTGACAATATAGGAGAGGTGAGAAAGGTGGAATTCCCACCCAGAGCGTCACATACTTCTAGTATGGGCGTGTGAGTGATTGAGTTGGGTTTTACACCGCTTTTAACAATATTCCAGCGGGGAACACCAGAAATGGGCTTCACACAATGTACCCATGTGGGGGATGGAACCCGGGTCTTCAGCGTGACGAGCGACGCCTTAACCACTCGCCTACCCCACCGCCCTCTTCCAGTATGGAGACGTATTATGTTTTCATATTATTATCTAGATATTAGGGGATATTCCGACCATGAAGATGTTGGCGGGGCTTGGCAGTGAATGGTGGACATACGTTATAGCATTAAATATGGATGGTGTTTGAAGTGAAGCGCTCGGGATGAACATATCCCAACTGATACAATTCTTGGATGAATGTTTGACACCCGGTAACTAATGGACGTACCTTGTACACGTCATAGTGCGTGATGATGTCATCAAACAGCGTGTACAGACAGTTGAGGAGATTCACAACCTGTAACAGAGTCATGACAGTTGGTGAAGGCTGGCTAACGCCCATGTGAGTAGTCTTGACTTAAGCACCGCACCATAGCACTCAATTCATACAAATGTCAGCCGGGAACTGCAGGTATCAATGCTTGACGGCATGCACAATATTCAACCAACACTGACTGACTGACTGAGTTTGGTTTTACGCCGCTTTTAGCAATATTCCAGCAATATCACGGCGGGGAACACCAGAAATGGGCTTAACACATTGTGCCCATGTGGGGAATCGAACCCGGGTCTTCGGCGTGACGAGCCAACGCTTTAACCACTAGGCTACCCCACCGCCCCTTCAACCAACAAGGTATATGGGATATGGCATTTCGACGAACACCTTCGTTTATAGATTGATTGTTCATGGTCTGACATCTCTTTACACGTCGAACTAGTGCAACTTCCGGGAAATACGAACAAACGAGTCACCACTGAACACTGTACGCGGACTTGGTTGTATCCTCGTCATATTTTAATGCTGTAATTCCTTGTTTCTTATACAGATTTGTCAATTCATATTCATAAAATAAACGAACTCGTTCAGCAGATATCGTTATAGATCTCCGATGAAATCAAATCCCTTAAATGGCATTAGCCTGTGTTTATTACGTCAGGTTCCATCGTCTCTCTTCACGTACATACCTGACTGGCTCATCCCGATACATCTGACCTCCAATTGTTCCAGACTTCTGTTAATACTACATAATGATAGGACATGAAAAGACGCGAATGCTGTTACCTCAATGGGTGTGCTCTCGCCACAGATCTTGGTGAAGCCCACTATATCAGAGAAGTATATCGTAGCCTGGTCAAACATCTCCGCCTTCACTGGTTTACCCAACTTGAGGTCCTCCGCCACGGACCTGGGGATATAACAGTCAGCATGAACCAGTGTCTTAACTAGCAATGGGGACTCTTTACTCTAGGGCCATTCTTTAATCTTTGTACTGGATTCCAAAGCTACACAACAAAACACAACTAGCTACACGCGTCACTCACTGTGGCAGCATCCGGTACAGCAGGTTCTCCGTCTTCCTCTTCTCCGCGTCCAACTCACTCGTCCTCTCCGCCACAAGCTCCTCCAGATGGTTGGCGTACTTCTCCAACATGGCGATCATGTTGTCGATCATCGTCATGTGTCTGTACAACCACAGCATACATTATACGTCATGTGTCTGTACAACCACAGCATATATTATACGTCATGTGTCTGTACAACCACAGCATACATTATACGTCATGTGTCTGTACAACCACAGCATATATTATACGTCATGTGTCTGTACAACCACAGCATACATTATACGTCATGTGTCTGTACAACCACAGCATATATTATACGTCAAGTGTCTGTACAACCACAGCTTATATTATACGTCATGTGTCTGTACAACCACAGCTTATATTATACGTCATGTGTCTGTACAACCACAGCTTATATTATACGTCATGTGTCTGCACAACCACAGCTTATATTATACGTCAACCCATCGTCATGTCTCTATACAATCCACAGCATACGTCTTAAGTCAAGTCTTGGTCATGTGTCTGTACAATCATAGTAGACATCATTCATATCAACTGGACTGCCAGTATGTCAGTATATTCGTATGTTCCATAACGACAGCATATCGTCTAAGTGAGTACATGTGTCATCTTTGCTACACAGGGAATGCTAACCACACGTCTTATACATAATGGAAATGACAAAATGGTCATTGTCTTAATTACAAAAATGGTTCTCTGTTGTCAGTATACATACTTGGATGGGTTGATTCTTGTGAGGGACTTGACCACCCTCGGGGCGGAGGGACGGGCACTGGGGTCCTCACTCCAGCAATCCTCGATCAGGGCTGCCAGGTCCGGATGTTGACGAAGCTCACGTGCAACTGACGGACGGAACCGAGTCTGTATCGATGGTTCCCGAACTTTACTGATGATTTCTGTGGGAAAATAAAAAACAAAGTGAGCCACTTTCCTTTGTGTGTAAAGGTGAGGGAATACCAGCAATGCACTTCGAACAAAGCAGATCCATCCCATCACTGGAATCTATGTATTGATCTACCCGAGGAACAGACGAAAGGGCACTCTGTGTACGGACCTACCTGAGGGACAGACGAAAGGGCACTCTGTGTACGGACCTACCTGAGGGACAGACGAAAGGGCACTCTGTGTACGGACCTACCTGAGGGACAGACGAAAGGGCACTCTGTGTACGGACCTACCTGAGGGACAGACGAAAGGGCACTCTGTGTACGGACCTACCTGAGGAACAGTAGAAAGGATACTCTGTGTACGGACCTACCTGAGGAACAGTAGAAAGGATACTCTGTGTACGGACCTACCTGAAGAACAGTAGAAAGGATACTCTGTGTACGGACCTACCTGAGGGACAGACGAAAGGGCACTCTGTGTACGGACCTACCTGAGGAACAGACGAAAGGGCACTCTGTGTACGGACCTACCTGAGGAACAGACGAAAGGGCACTCTGTGTACGGACCTACCTGAGGAACAGTGGAAAGGATACTCTGTGTACGGACCTACCTGAGGAACAGAAGAAGGGGTACTCAGTACCTACCTGAGGAACAGAAGGGGTACTCGGTACCTACCCGAAGAGCAGCAGAAGGGATACTCGATACCTATCTGAGGAGCAGTAGAATGGGTACTCGGTACCTACCTGAGGAGCAGTAGAATGGGTACTCGGTGTACGGGCCGGACCGTGTGAACACTTCCTTCAGAATGATGCCCACGGCATAGATATCCGCTTTTTGGAACTCAACATTCCTCTCAGCTCGCAGAATCTCAGGGGCCGTCCACAGTTCCTCTGCAAGTTTGTTTGTGTGACAATTAAATACCAGACATATTTACTCATCATCATTTCCATCATTGATTGTTCTTGTAATATCCATCACAAAGTAATCCTTATCATTAAGAGTTTCTTAAGTCTGTTTTATTAAATGGGACTAATTTCTGCTAATTAGTACACCAAAACGATAACCGGTTACCGCAATGCGTCACTTCCGGTACACTTACTGTCTGCGTTCTCCTCGAAGGGTATCGACGCCTTGTCCATCGACCTGATTTTAGGGACCCCGAAGTCCGTGAGTTTACATGTCCACCGACTGTCCACAACACAGTTGGAACTTTTCAAGTTGCCATGGTAGTTGACTGAACTCTTGTGTATGTATTCCAGACCCTGTGATTGAATAACATATGAATAAGTACCGGTGGCGGAGCATTGGTCTCCTTTCAGCCGTAAGATGGAAGCATGAGTTGTTGTTTGATTACTTTGTATATGTATAACGACAATGCTGTATTAAATGAAAGACCGTTGTTAACATCATACAATCCCTTTGAACCATTACAAACATTGCATATCGAATAATATTTTTTATGAGTTTTGTCCATGTGTTTTCATCAAATAGGAGACTGGACACCATGAAACAAGGTAAAGAACTCAAACCACCGGAGGTCTAGCCTCGCGACACATAAACTGTCAACGACCCAGGTAAGTGTTCAGCACTTATAGTTTTGAAGTCTCCTACATTGTTCTTAACAGGTTTACTAGTTCTATTTGGACCCCTGAACAACCTACCTTAGCGACGTCCTGACACAGGGCGAACTTGAAGAGCTGATCCAACTTGATGTTGGTGTTCCAGATGATATCCTGAGAATATCAAGAGTTGACGTGAATAAGCGGAAACGTGCAAGATCCACTGAATATGTACTTGTAGTGTTGTTCCTTCACTGAGAAACAGACCCGAGTCTTACATCAGTGAACGTGCAGAATGATTATATCAACCATGTCAGATACCACGACACAAGTTTAGATGCAAGGTGGACGGGAATCACAGTTTTGTTGGTACAGACGGGTTAACTATGAAGTGTGAGGACGCTCATTATGATCAGGAAGGGGATTGGATGGGGCGGTAATGCTTCATTGACACCCATGACAACCGACATCGATGTGGATTTGCCGTTTGTGAGAGT
Organism: Haliotis rubra; assembly: GCF_003918875.1. Taxonomy (NCBI): domain Eukaryota; kingdom Metazoa; phylum Mollusca; class Gastropoda; order Lepetellida; family Haliotidae; genus Haliotis; species Haliotis rubra. The sequence continues at coordinate 823,013 of NW_025765259.1, forward strand.
GGCGGGGGCTGTGGACATACTGACTCGTTTCGCGAACAGATGGTGTCATCCCTGATTTTCATTTATAAAAGGTATTTTTATAGACATTTCCCCTGTTTTCTGGTCTTGATGTCAAGGATTAATGATGACAATGGATATGATTTTGACGCTTTTCACAGATGGAGGTTATTCAATATTGGGCCACGTTTAATGACCTACCTGTAAACTGCCCTTAGGACAATACTCCCACAACAACAGAATCCTTCCTGGATCTACGCAAGCGCCAACAAACGCACAGACGTTCTGATTCTTGAGTTCCATCAGCTGGAAGACAATGTGTATAGTTAGAGGACTTCCTGGAGGTAGTGGGTGGAAGCAAGGGTTGTCCATCATGACTGGTCGCTAACCTTCCTCTCAGCTGTGTCATGACTGGTCGCTAACCTTCCTCTCAGCCGTGTGAAGGCGATTTAAAATAGTATTCCAATTCAGATAAAATAGTGCATGGAAGAAAGAATGAATGAATGAATGAATGAATGGTTAGGTGGACGCTGCTTTTCATTGTTTCAAGCAATGTTCCAATAATATTAGGCTTAAAACGGTCCTACAAGCTGTACCACGATGGGAATAGGACCCTGTGCGGTAAGTAAACGTTACCCACGAGGCTACTTGGCCGCCATGAAGATATGTTCTTACCTGGTTGAGTTCCTGCAGAACCTCCTTGGTCAGACTGACGCTGTTCTTGGACATCCTCTTGACGGACACCAAGCTCCCTAAACACAAAGCCGTGATTTAGTAAGTATCTGCAGCGTTATTTTGACTTCGTCACTCATTTATTCATTACTAGTGTATCATTAACTGCTTGAGACGTATTCCTAATACAATGCTTACAGAGTGAGTGAGTTTAGGTTTACGCCGCTTTTAGCAATATTCCAGCAATATCACGGCGGGGTACACCAGGAATGGGCTTCACACATTGTACCCATGTGGGGAATCGAAGTCGGGTCTTCAGCGGGACGAGCGAACGCTTTAACCACTAGGCTACCCCACCGCCCCTGTTAACAGACAACCGATGAAGTCTTGAACGACTTGAATGAAAGGCTGCCCATGAGTCCCAGACAATGTTCCCATTTTAGAATATTGTGAGTTATGTCTGTAAGCACTCTCACGGTATTCTGTTACGGTGCTGTACACTACCATGATGCACTATTATGGTACACCTTCATTATACACTACCATGATGCACTGTTATGGTACACCATCATTATACACTACCATGATGCACTATTATTGTACACCATCATTATACACTACCATGATGCACTATTATGGTACACCATCATTATACACTACCATGATGCACTATTATTGTACACCATCATTATACACTACCATGATGCACTATTATGGTACACCATCATTATACACTACCATGATGCACTATTATGGTACACCATCATTATACACTACCATGATGCACTATTGTGGTACACCATCATTATACACTACCATGATGCACTATTATGGTACACCATCATACACCATATACACTACCATGATGCACTATTATGGTACACCATCATTATACACTACCATGATGCACTATTATGGTACACCATCATTATACACTACCATGATGCACTATTATGGTACACCATCATTATACACTACCATGATGCACTATTGTGGTGTATACACCATCATTATACACTACCATGATGCACTATTATGGTACACCATCATTATACACTACCATGATGCACTATTATTGGTACACCATCATTATACACTACCATGATGCACTATTGTGGTACACCATCATTATACACTACCATGATGCACTATTATGGTACACCATCATTATACACTACCATGATGCACTATTATTGTACACCATCATTATACACTACCATGATGCACTATTGTGGTACACCATCATTATACACTATCACAGATGCCTCATGCGCGCATTACCTCTGATATATGCGACAGAACCAAACATGGTGGTGCCAGTCTCCGTGCAGTGATGTGACCTTGGCGAGTCTGTGTAGGAATCGCCTGAACTCCCAACATTGCGCGTCTTGGTTACTCCCTTCACGTTCTTGGAGCTGCGACGTCGTGCGAGGTTCTTGAAGCTGGACTGTGGACGTAATGAGAGTTGGTGTTTCAGCGATATTCCAGTGTAGAAAAAAATCTATCAGGATGGGGACACAAATAAGAGTATGGAACCGAACACAGACTCTATGCGCGAGGAGAGAACGGCCAGCAACTAGGCTGACCCACCAGGTTGTACAATGATACTCTCTACTGGGTGCGAGTGGGCTACTTACTATGTCCGACACATATGGTATAATAAGGGCTGGAAGATTTATTGAGATGACGGATAAAACTATTAAGGGTAAATAGATCAGACGAGGCGTGGTGAAAAGGGGTTTAATGTCGCGTTCTAGCTTACGTCACTAGCTTACGCGACATGCCAGTGTGTGTCTACAGGTGCTTGTGTGCATGTGTCTGTGTGAGAAACAATATGTGTGGGTGGTTGAGATGGGTGGTAGGGTAGGCGGTACTCTTACAATATGTGTGGGTGGTTGAGATGGGTAGTAGGGTAGGCGGTACTCTTACAATATGTGTGGGTGTTTGAGATGGGTAGTAGGGTAGGCGGTACTCTTACAATATGTGTGGGTGTTTGAGATGGGTGGTAGGGTAGTAGCGGTACTCTTTACAATATGTGGGTGGTTGAGATGGATGGTAGGGTAGGCGGTACTCTTACAATATGTGTGGGATGGTTGAGATGGGTGGTAGGGTAGGCGGTACTCTTACAATATGTGTGGGTGGTTTGAGATGGGTAGTAGGGTAGGCGGTACTCTTACAATATGTGTGGGTGGTTGAGATGGGTAGTAGGGTAGGCGGTACTCTTACAATATGTGTGGGTGGTTGAGATGGGTGGTAGGGTAGGCGGTACTCTTACAATATGTGTGGGTGGTTGAGATGGGTAGTAGGGTAGGCGGTACTCTTACAATATGTGTGGGTGGTTGAGATGGGTAGTAGGGTAGGCGGTACTCTTACAATATGTGTGGGTGGTTGAGATGGGTAGTAGGGTAGGCGGTACTCTTACAATATGTGTGGGTGGTTGAGATGGGTGGTAGGGTAGGCGGTACTCTTACAATATGTGTGGGTGGTTGAGATGGGTGGTAGGGTAGGCGGTACTCTTACAATATGTGTGGATGGTTGAGATGGGTGGTAGGGTAGGCGGTACTCTTACAATATGTGTGGATGGTTGAGATGGGTGGTAGGGTAGGCGGTACTCTTACAATATGTGTGGATGGTTGAGATGGGTGGTAGGGTAGGCGGTACTCTTACAATATGTGTGGATGGTTGAGATGGGTGGTAGGGTAGGCGGTACTCTTACAATATGTGTGGATGGTTGAGATGGGTGGTAGGGTAGGCGGTACTCTTACAATATGTGTGGATGGTTGAGATGGGTGGTAGGGTAGGCGGTACTCTTACAATATGTGTGGATGGTTGAGATGGGTGGTAGGGTAGGCGGTACTCTTACAATATGTGTGAATGGTTGAGATGGGTGGTAGGGTAGGCGGTACTCTTACAATATGTGTGGGTGGTTGAGATGGGTGGTAGGGTAGGCGGTACTCTTACAATATGTGTGGGTGGTTGAGATGGGTGATAGGGTAGGCGGTACTCTTACAATATGTGTGGGTGGTTGAGATGGGTGATAGGGTAGGCGGTACTCTTACAATGTGACCCACATAAACGGCATGTGTACTAATAACTGGAGTTACCTACCCTGACGCTGCCACAGAGAATGGCCGTCACGAAGTCGATCTCCTCAAACTTCACTTGCCACAACATACTCTCCAGCTGTCGGCGACGTCGGTAACGTCTGAAACGGCATGACAAAATTTGTCACAAATATATCTATAAATACACACACGCATGTGGGACCCCGGGTATTGTTCAACCGGGAAGGATATTTCTTGACCGGAGTACAGTAGGAGATGTCGCAATGCTCACCTGAGTGACACCTGCACGGCGATGGCGATGATGAGGACGACTGACGACCCTGCCGCCGCCCCCGTGATGGTGTCAGCGTAGCCGGGGTCGTGGGGGTCGGGCTCTGTGTAAATCATACTGATGTGTTGTAATAGCGCGTGAAGGAAATCACAAATTTTGTCGTCATTGTCCGTTCGTAACTGGCTAATACCAATATGTACCATGTTGCCGCTTTATTGCATATGGGCAGAGAAATCTGTAGGTGTATTTGCTGAAGGTTAAACGGGAATAACGCATTTGGCTACCAACATCATCAACAATCCATACTCCAAACTGGTCTGAGTGAGTGAGTGAGTGAGTGAGTCCTTAATAGGGAGGTACCAATACAAGCCATACCTACGAATGATTGTAGAAACAAACCAATTAAATAACTACACAACCCTTCTTGTAGACCAACGCTAAATTGTTAGATAAGATGCTGTTTTACCTATCTTGCACTTCTCTCCCTCAAAGCCACACTTGGGTATGTCTGGTGGCGCGTTCTCCTGGCCAACCTTCCCGTCGGGCCATCGGGCACTGATCTTCTTCTCCATTTGCTGCAAGACGAGGGAGGGCGTCATTTGTGAAACTGTTAAATGCAAAGACAATTCACAGGGCATTTAGTAGAGTATGAAAGCTTTACAAACGTTTATACCACTTACCGAGTAGACCATTCCCCCCGGTGAGGGTGTTGTAGATCTTGGTGATGGTGGTGAAGTTGCCGTCTTCCTGCATGTCAAGCAGCCAGATGTTGACCAGTCGGTCACAGAAGGTGTCTAGAACCAAATTGGCCGTCACACCTGTCGACGAAAATGACATGTCACAGTAAGTATTGTCCACGCACCTGTGCACAGTGGACAGCTGTATCAACAAAGCACATATCTCAGAGTCCCTGATTCTCCGGAGCGTTTTTAGCGGTATTTCTTTACCTTATGATCTGGTTTCCAGGTGTTTAAAATCATCAGCACTTTGGGTTAAAGTTCGTATAAGAGGGCTGATAGTATGAGCAAAAGAATATCACATTTTCCAAGTTCTGTTTCCTATCAGTTTTTAAAATATATCCACGGAAACAAAGTAACAGACTCCTTGTAGTACTCGTGAAATTATGGCTTGTTATTCAAAACTGGCTTCCGCGGGCGATATCAAACGATACGTCCCAGGATAAATATTTCAGAATGATTTTCATTTGTTTATTCGTCGGTTACCTTTCCACTTCAAAAATATTAAACACTGATCTCGCTAGAGTTGACTCTGGTTAGTTCTACTTTATTCAATACTGCATATTGCTGTTCACAAACTGGAAGAATGGTCCTGGAAGATTGAATAATTTGTAACCTAAAATTCGACAAGTCTCGGAGGTGTGACGCAGCGATCGCTGCGATTATCTATGTATCTTTTGTTTGAGATGATATTTTCGGAAATGGCATTATCAGGTACAGAGGAAAAGGAATACCAAAAACTGGAAATATTTTTACCTATTCCCAACTTGTGGGGTCCTGTAAACTTAAACCAAGCTACAAACATGGACGTCTTACCAGTTGTCTGCACCCCCTGCGCCATGGAGAACATGTGGGTTCCGTTCGTCGGATTCTCCCCGGCTACCATGGACTTGTTGACCAGAATCGCCCACAGCAGGGTAGCGTCGTACAGAAACGGGGCATAGGCGTCTAGTTGCTTTAGAGATGAAGGATTTAGTTATATATGAAAAGTTTGGCGATAGGCTGCATCTAACATTTGAAGGTAGAAAACAACTGGGCTTCATATATTGTTTCCATACTGGAATCAAACCGTTAATTTTGCGAACCAAAATTTAAACCACTAAACAACCCACACACCCTTATCATTGGACCAGTGTGTCGCTAATTCAACATCCGCATTTCAATGAATCCGAATTTTAATATTCACATAAATAATAGCATTTATAATGGCTCTCTGAAACGTTCTATTAGAATCTCATAGGGTTTGGACGAATTCTGTTCGTGATATCCAAACGTCGACATGAACAAATACGTTGATTATGGCTGATGGAAAGACGGGGTTGTTCTGTCCGACTTCAGGTGAGTTAGGGTTGATTGTTACATGAAGATACTTACGTCTGACCCTCGAGGGATGTCCCAGAGTTCATCAGTCAGTGTATTCATCTTCTGCACATGGTTTTTGAACTTTTTGTACGTCTGTTGTTCTTGACCCACCAAAATAACCTGGAGGGAAGAGTGAGTGAGTAACGCCCCTTTGAACAATGTCACGTCGGCTTCATGCCGTGGATACTTAGAGATTTCTACGTGGGACAAATACATCGATAGCGCTGCTGACAAAACAAGGTTCAGAAACGGGATTCGACAGGATTTTCTCGTAACACGGCTATAACATATGCTATCTCAGAATCTTGTTTCTCAAAAGGTATTGTAATTACCAATTTGCAAATGTTTTCTAAACGTAGTTATACATAATCCGGGTCTGTCAGTCACTTACGTGGATCACGGACTCAAACGCAAACTTTGCTTCTTCATCAAAGGAATCGTTTCGTCGCCACACACGGTCTGATAAAACATCTGCCTCGAGCGTCTCGCCCGAATACACCTTAACAAAATGAAAATGTTGGTGTAATGATTTCTTTTCTCCTTGTACTGATTAATTGGAATGTATTTACAAGAGTTATATATTCACGAGAAAACTGAAAACGTTATGCTATATGAAGTGGGTGGAGAGAAAGAGTCTTCAACATTGTTGTTTTAAGCGCCTCGTGGTCGTCGTAGTGAATGAGAGACAGACTCACATCTCCGTTGATGCAGATGAAGGCGAACTCCCCCCGTCGTGAGCCCCAGTCGGTGAGCCACCAGGATGTACTTCCTCATCGTCAACCACGGCACGGCGAAGATGATGACTGGGAAGACAATGGGCCATGCATCAGTATACGTCCTACACCTACACTACTCACGTACACGAGAGTAAAGGAAGCTCTTCTCTGACCCTCACTGATTTGTCTTGTCCTCAGTGTTAAGCTGACAATAATAAAGCCAGTTTGGAGTTGACTTCAAGTGGTAATGTTCATTAGTTTGAGAACCACTTACTTCTGGCGTACTTCTTGACCTGAAGGAAGATTTCTTTGATCTCATCGTCGTCCATGGTCGGGGTCACAGAGTGCGTGGACGTGAAGAAGTTGGTGGTGTCCCCAGCCAGAGCTTCGTACACCGACTTGTAGGATTCGTCTTTATCGTGGATCATGGCGTAGCGCTTCCAGTTGAACACGCTCGAGACGTAGCGCATTGTTGTGGCTGCGCACAGAACGTTGGGTAAGCAAAGGAAACGGACATTCTGACTAGTGATTTTGTTCTTCGGGAAGAAGAAAGAACACTGTCTTTCACTGAGTCACATGCATACTGGGAAACGAAAGGATGAATGAATGACTAGCAGACAAAACAACAGAGAGACATACATGTGCGTGTGGAGAGCTGCGTATACTTACAGAACTGGTTCAGGGGTCCGAGAAGTCTGATGAGGGTAGAGTAGATGCTCCTGTCTCTGAGGTCGTGGTCGTTGGAGACCCAGCCGAAGACGGGGATGTTCCAGTGGGACGCCAGCTGAGCCACGGGACGCATGCCTGGGGGTACAGAGGGTGGTAAACGTAAACGCAGGAAAGACGTTATGGGCTGAGAAAGTGTATAATTCGTTGCTTTTACTCTACACAGTAAAACAAGGAAACATTGATAAACTAGGAAACTACTATGTCCATCCAATGTAGCTTGTAGCATTAGATGCAATATTTGACATCACTTTTAGTGTTATGTTCTATCAAATGTAAATTTGAATATTCAAATTGTATGTTTTCAGTCGTCCTAAATGCCTTGACAATTTTTTTATTTCGAGTTGACTGAATGTACTCCCGCTCGGTGGTAATGGTAATTCCAATATACCACATGACTGTATGCTCTCACATACCATAGGCCATATAACGCCGGCGAGTAACACGATCGCAAAGATATAGACAAGAGACTGTTCAAACTCTTTTTTAATAAACTCTTCACATTGTTCCATTCTTATCTTTATGAAAGTGCAATAATGAAAGAAGTAATCAGAAATCAGAAAGAAAGTTCTGCAATGTCATCATTCTGAATGTTTATCATGGGGATCGTCTTGCTACAGTTAACAGATCCGGGTTAGAATGGATCTTCAGTAAGCCATGCTTGTCGTAAGAGGTGACTAAAGGGATCGGGTGATCAGGTTCGCTGACTTGGTTGACACGTGTCATCGTATCCCAAATGCGTAGATCGATGCTCATGATGTTGATCACTGGATTTTCTGGTCCAGGCTCGATTATTTACAGACTGCCGCCATGTAGCTGGAATATGACTGTGTGCGACGTAAAATTAGCCTCACTCACTGCAGTTTACATAAATACAGACCCGTTAAACATGGCTATCTCACTATAGCGCGTCCTACCTGCGGAACACGGGGGTCCAAGGAAGAGATGTGGGTCAAACGTGCTCTTGGCGTCGACGGCGGAGGTGAGAGCGGCCTTGGAGTTGCAGTCACTGTCATACCATTTCACCCTGGACACACGGAAATAGATGTTTGGTCATTAAATAGAAACATTAACCAAACAGAATCGGATGTTTTAATACTGCGAGATACATCTAAGCGAGCTCACATAACTGTTATTTTGCAGGCGACATCATGTCAAAATGTCCAGTTTCAGCGAAACCGTTTCCAAATTGACTTTTCAGCTGAGTAGGTTTTCCCTGACACGCTCAATGAATAGAGTCTAATGAACATCAGGAAAGTCCTTGTTTCTTCGCCCGGACAATCACTAACTCGCATGACAACCCTGGACTTTACGTGGGCCTGAGTATGGTAGACAGATAAATTTTGCATTGAACCCTCCCAACCCAGTCCGCCCATGTTTAACGTATAGAACCCTACAAGAGTGTGCAATTATTGTACAAGTGTATACAGTATGTCGTAACGTCTTCATCTGTTTTCAGAGCGCTTCAACTTGATGTGTTAAACGCGCACCTGCACCGCCATACGTACTAACGTTGTGTCTTACGTACAAACTTACAACTTACTTTATAGACTTCCTGCTTGCCATTCTTCCTTCCTTCTTACATCAGTTTACACTTATTACTTTTCTTGCCATACTGACTCACAAAATGATTGGCCCACTTACAAATTAAATTCTTGCCTTAATTACTTACTTACTTCCTGAAGTTTCTACAAACTACTTACTATACTAATTAAAATTTTCCTAATCGTATTGACTTACTCTGTGGTTATCCCCCCAACCTGAATGGTTTAAATATTTGATGTCTTTACTGACGCACAGCCTTATGGGCAAGGGGAATCCAGTCGTCTTTTAGACGAGCCAATGATCATTGATTAGGAGTGAATTTGATTGTGAGTTTCTAGGTGTCTCCTCACAGACTCGTGTTCATGTGTTTCCAGTAGACATCTCAGATCTGTGCCACTTTCAACTTTTCTCCAACATGAGTCTCACGGCCGTTCTATAGCTGGAATGCCAAACTCTCATTTTGTGCGTATGTGTGTGTGTGCGTGCGCGTGTGTGTGTGTGAATTTCGTTTTGAATTTACCAACGACTTTTTGTTTACTCGCTCGCGACTTCATTCTATTCGTATAACTGTGGAATATTTAGCGCTTGAGCAAATAGATCACAACAAAATTACGAATTTGAAAATTATAACTTAAGTTAAATTATATTCTTGAAAACAAAGGCATTGGATGTTTTCATTTTGAAAGATTTCATGGAATTCTATTTTTTTATTTCATTTTTACAAAATATGGCCATTGTATGACTGCTAATGTGACATAAACTTCATGTTGCCTACCAGAGAGATGACAGATATCACATTCGCAGCGGAATAGTGTGGACTGGATACGACAGTTGTTGTCAGAAGTTTCAACAGGTTAAATATGAGCATCAGTTGGGCGTCGCTGACATTTAGATTGTTTTATTGGAAAACATACAGTGGGATGTGAAGTTATTGCCAACACTACCGCCACGCCCTCTGTAATCCGCATATTGTTTTCCGTCCAGGTCTTTGTTATTTCCTGTATGAACCGCGCTGAACCTGCAATGTACATTGGATGGCCAACATGTCTTCTGTGAACGACCCGAGGAGATTGACAATCTGCTTGTTATCACGATGGGTGATGTTCAGCAAGCGCGACAACGAGGCTGTTGGTGATATTTCAAAAACTGTCTGAATCTTGCTCAAACGTTTTGGATCAGGGTTAAAACATTAAAGGCCTTAGTAAAGATTTTGAAATCGTTTATGGCAGACAGATATAGCGATTCGTAAACAGATGTATCCCTTACATTTCCTAATGGATCTTAGTGATCTTAGTGTCATCCAGCTGGGGGTGGGGTGGGGTTCAATGACTATCTCTAACTAACAGCGCAGACCATTCACCGGGTCACCATACAGCTCATCTCTTGTTTCCAGTTGTTATGAGTGTGTACTTCCAAAACATATCGAAAACATATAGTAGAATATCGCGACTCAAAGGCATCTCAAAAAGCTGTTTCATGTCACGGAGCAGCTTGGTCCTTTACATCTGCCATAAAGAAGAAACTGAACGCCTTAAAGGGATAATTCGCACAAACGAAACAATTCTGAGAAGCCCTGAACTCCCCTCTGTGTCCTGCTTGTCACACATACGCCATAAGTGTCAGCTGTACGTGTCACATTCAAGGCTGGCCCGACACCCCATTGCTGGTGGGTAAGTAAACCAAAACATACACATAAATGTTTTCAAAAAGAAATATTCATATCTATCTAAACCAAACACGACATGCTTAGTCTCAGAACCCGAGTAATCTACGTCTGTCAGTGCATCTGGCATCATAGTTAATACAACATAGGGGACCATTCCAGAAAAACAAATGCCCTTCATCGCAGACACCTGTAGGACACCTGTAGGACCGTCGTGGTAGTCAGGGTTCAGATTGGCGTAAATCAACCTGTATTTGTTGTACAATACCTGTAAGATCAGGTTGTACGTGGCACGGTTGACAGCGTATCATCTCCTCCGAAAGCGAGGGACGCTGCTCACGTCTCTCACACTAGTTATCAAGTTACCCCTAATATTTCCGGAACGAATGAACTTTAGGAGACGCAATGCATGCACAATGCCATTTAGGAAGATGTAACATGTTATATTTGGGATTACACTTTCTCCGTAAAGTACAGATTCTAGTTCTTTTGTTGGGTTGAGTCCCATCAAGAGATTCGAACTCACATCTTCAGAGTCAGGCACAAAATCGCCAGCATACAAAGTGAGACGCCTAATCGATTTAGCTACTTTTCGCGTGTCACAGCCCCAAGACCAACAACCACAAAGCTAATATATCAACTTCCATGCCTTCACAAGCATCACTGTTCATGTTCCCTTCAATACACAGAGGGGCGTTGCCCTTAACACAGATATGCCACCCCTCACGTTAAATTTCGGACTGTACTTTGGGCGCTGATACAAAGGTTTTTCAGTTTGTTTGGTCCAAAATTTCAGTGTACTAGGAAAAAGCCACACAGAACTTTCATCTGAGAAAATCACATTGTCACAGTTAAAATTTCTATGCTGTAAGCACCAGTTCAACCTTTGCTCCTTTTGTTCAGGTTTCATGATCGGTGATGGAATTCCTCGACTTTTCTGCCAACCCATTGCATGCAGCTCAGTTCTAATTGTCTCCTTACAGACAGCCACAGTTCCTCTATCAATCATATCCAGCCTTAAGTTTTCTAAACTCCTTCGTTTGTTTTTAGAAACAAGAATACCAAACCGCCCCCTTCACCGACAGTCAATTTTCTGGGCCTACCTGCGCCTCCCTGGTTCTCAATGCCATATCCATTCGTAATATTTTTCAAAACACGATAAACAGTGGACAAAGGGATGCCTAGCTGTTCTACTTGAAATCACTTTACCTGATCTGATGTCCTTGTTATATTACAAAGGGGATAACTCTTCACAAACTAATGAAAAAGGATTAATGGAGTTATCTCTCTTGAATGAAACCAAGCACTTGATAGCTGGTCAATGTTGTTTATACTAGAAATCCAATTAAACATATTCCTAAAATTCTCAATAATTTCTGGTCATACTGTACTTGTACATTGTCCCCCAAACTCCCTTTACTTTAAGTACGGACGTACAGGCAGACAAACATACAGATAGACATACTCGCATATACATACATACATGCACGCACGCACGCACGCACGCACGCACGCACGCACACACGCACATACATACATACATACATACATACATACATACATACATACATACATACACACATACATACATACACACATACATACATACATGCATGCATACATACATACACTGGACTGACTAAGTATGGTTTTACACCGTTTTTAGCAATATTCCAGCAATATCAGGGCGGGGATACATAGAAATGGGCTTCACAAGTTGTACACATGTGGGGAATCGAACCTACATACCTTTGGCATGACGAGCGAACGCTTACATACACATGCATACATACATACATACATACATACATACATACATACATACATACATACATACATACATACATACATACATACATACATACATACATACATACATACATACATACATACATACATACATACATACATACACATACATACATACATACATACATACATACATACATACATACATACATACATACATACATACATACATACATACATACATATACATACATGACATACATACATCACATACATACATACATACATACATACATACATACATACATACATACATACATACATACATACATACATACATACATACATACATACATACATACATACATACATACATACATACATACATACATACATACACACATACATACATACATACATACATACATACATACATACATACATACATACATACATACATTTATTTTACTGATCAATCTGAGGATACCGGCAATAGCGGGTTTAAAGCAAATTAGAACGTTGACATGTATAGGCGAAAGCTTTAAATCCTTCCTCATTCATCAAGTATTCGCATTGATGGTTAGGGTTGAAGGAACCTTGCACCCTGGCGCTTCACCTTGTCGCCCTCGAGCTGGTCGCTATGACAATGATATATTGCTAAAGACAACATTAAAATGAAACAAGGAGTTTCACTTGTACGAATTTCTTCACTTTTCTTTTCCATTCCACAGCGGATTTTGAAGAACCATTATGGGGCGCTCGTCATCACCTGCCATGTTGGAGCAGTGTGCAGGCCGGAAAGATTCTGATAACACAGGCCATGCCTCGTGGTGGGGTTCACGTAAAAGGGGCACATTATAAATGCAGTGTCACTTATCAATATGCTGGAATTAACATGTTTATGATATAATATTGGCGCCGATAAATCACTTTCTTGGGGAAGGTTTCATCGGGCTGTTTACTCGGCTTTAGATAGTACGTCTTTGTAGAAACTGTCGGCGGTTAGAATTCAAAGGCTTTTCGAATACTAATAATTATATATGATATACGATATAAGCTACTGCATTTAAGCGTCATCGATATGACGATATATATATGTATATACTGAAGTGACATGGGCTAGTGAAGTAGTAGAATAGGGGGTATATATATAGTATATATATATATATATGATATATATGTATGCAAATGCTGACCCTTCATCCCGATCACGTCCAGGCATTGAGAACAGGTTGGTAACTGAAAGAGGCAGTGGTAGGAAGCTGAAGAAGAAGTGCGAGTGGGGACACAGGTAGGAGGCTGGGGGTGGGGAACGAGTGGGGACTGGAGTAGGAGGCTGGGGGTGGGGCGAATTAAGGGGACACAGGTAGGAGGCTGGGGGTGGGGCGAAATTGGGGACACAGATAGGGAGAGGCCCTGGCTTCATCTGCTTGGTTACTTTCAGACGCAACTGGACACTCAGCGTATGGTCTAAATTATATTATTTTGAAACTAAAAGATTGGGCCAGCAAAGCAATACGTGAACTTACCAATACCGAGGACAATGGCAATGGACAATGTGCAAGCACGACAGATAAATTCTCTGCAAATCACTTCTTTTGCCCTGTGGCTTTTGGCCAGCCTGTGAGAACAACTCCATGGAGAATCCGACGTGGTAGGCTGGAGCTATACTCTCTGAAGTGGTGGCGTGTGGTATAAAATAGCCAGCACAGACGGGGACAAGGGTTACATAATAAATCGCATGCAACATGTACATGATTCTCCATTTTCTCTCTTATCCCCTCATGTACAATAATCCGGCTGGAGTATTGACGTCCATCTTGGCGTACCTCTGTTACGTCACATCACCGAAATAGCAGTCATGTGCCCAGTCCAGCCCCACATCAAACAGTTCATCGGGGATGAACGCTTCAGACCGACGGACTCCGGCGTGATGAGTAGTCCACTGTAGGCGAGGTATACGCCCCTCCCCACGTCAAAGGGCTCTTAGAACTGGTTGCGGGAATGATAATATTTGCCTCCTGTAGACATACATACATACATACATACATACATACATACATACATACATACATACATACATACATTACATACACACATGCATACATACATACATACATACATACATACACATACACATACACATACATACATACATACATACATACATACATACATACATACATACATACATACATACATGCATACATACATACATACGGGATCATGCATACATGCATACATACACATACATACATACATACATACATGCACATGCATACATACATACATACATACATACATACATACATACACACATACATACATACATACATACATACATACATACATACATACATACATACATACATACATACATACATACATACATACATACATACATACATACATACATACATACATACATACACACATACATACATATACATACATACATTACATACATTCATTTTTTCCCCTAAACGATTACCTAGATGTTGAATGTTGTTCTGTTTGTGGTATTATTTATTTTGTTCAATCTGAGGATACCGGCAATACGGGTTTAACGCAAGTAGAACGTTGACATGTATAGCCGAAAACACTAATCAACCCTAATTATCAAGTAATTACGTGATGGTTAGGTTGAAGGAAAGCGCACCTGGCACTTCACCTGTCGCCCTCGAGCTGACGCTATGACAATGATATATTGCTAAAGACAACATTAAAATGAAACAAGGAGTTTCACCAGTACGAATTTCTTCACTTTTCTTTTCCATTCCACAGCGGATTTTGAGCTCATTATGGGGCGCTCGTCATCACCTGCCATGTTGGCTCAGTGTGCAGGCCGGAAAGTTACAGTAACACAGGCCATGCCTCGTGGTGGGGTTCACGTAAAGGGGCACATTATAAATGCAGTGTCACTTAATATTCATGAATTAACATGTTTATGATGAAATTTATTTTTCAAATGCGTCACTTTCTTTCCAGGAAGGTTTCATCGGGCTGTTTACTAAAGCTTTAGACAATGCGTCTTTGTGGGAAACTATGTGGATTAGGAATTCAAGGCTTTTCGAATACTTATAATTATTTATGAGAGACGAAGACAAACTGCTGCATTTAGCGTCATCTACATGACGTGTAGAGATGTATACACTGAAGTGATATCGGCTAGTTAAGTAGAAGAATAGGGGGTCAATCTCCATAGCATATGAACGTATATATGATATAATGTGCAAATACTGACCCTTCATCGATCACGTCAAGGCATTAGGGAGGCAGGTTGGTAACTGAAAGAGAGGCAGTGGTAGGAAGCTGAAAGAAGTGCAGTGGGGACACAGGTAGGAGGCTGGGGGTGGGGCAGTGGGGACACAGGTAGGGAGGCTGGGGGTGGGGCAGTGGGGACACAGGTAGGAGGCTGGGAGGAGGTGGGGACTTGAGCAGTGGGGACACAGGTAGGAGAGGCCCTGGTTTCATCTGCTTGGTTACTTTCAGACGCAACCTGGACACTCAGCGTATGGTCTAAATTCATATTATTTCTAAAAGAAACAAAGATTGGGCAGCAAGCAATACGTGAACACCAATACCGAGGACAATGGCAATGGACAATATAAGCACGACAGATAAATTCTCTGCAAATCACTTCTTTTGCCCCTGTGGCTTCTGTGGCCTGTGAAACAACTCCATGGAGAATCCGACGTGGTAGGCTGGAGCTATGCAAGTGGGTAGCGTGTGGTATAAATAACCAGCACAGACGAGGACAAGGTTACATAAATCACATGCAACATGTACATGATTCTCCATTTCTCTCTTATCCCCTCATGTACAGCATCATCCGGCTGGAAGTATTGACCCAATCCATCTTGTGGCGTACCTCTGTTACGTCACATCACCAGAAATAGCAGTCATGTACCCAGTCAACCCCACATCAAACAGTTCACATCAGGAGATGAACGCTAGACCGACGGACTCCGGCGTGATGAGTAGTCCACTGTAGGCGAGGGTATACGCCCCTCACGTCAAGGGCCTCTCTTACAGAACTAGTTTGCGGGAATGATGTATTTGTCTCCTGTAGTAGTAGTCCCAAAGGATATGATGCGGGCGACGTTAATGTCATTGAAATGACGTAAGTAGTGTTTTTTTTATGTCGGCTGCAGCTCCTGTTTTGCGGCACCTGTCGGTTGATTGCAACTTATAGTGCCCAGACGCTGTAGGCGGTGATCTCAATATCAACCCCCGGTTTGCCATAATAAGAGTGGATACGTACCAATGTACGTTGGTAATAAGACGGACCGGGACGTCAGTTGCTTGGTCAAGACTGAACTGTTTCCACGCAGCTGAATAGTGGTCAGTGAAAATAGGAGAGTGCTTGGTTTCTCCACCCCCCATCCCCCAACACACACACACACACACACACACACACACACACACACACACACACACACACACACACACACACACACACACACACACACACACACACACACACACACACACACACACACACACAAACAAACAAACACACAAACACACAAACTGCATGTAGTGAGTGCGTTGCCAAGGCAACACCAGGAGGGTCACGGGTTTTACCTTGACATGCAGCACTGTGACCTTTAACCTGCCCTTCATCTACACCATCAATATAGGAAGATTAACGTAACTACAGTTAAAGTGACTAAGGTTTTACATATGGCAGCCATATGTTTTATGAAGGGAACCACGGCACAATATGTGGACACCACGTCTGATTGCAAGCAACATATGCATTGTTTAGATGCATATTCTACATTCATACATGCTATTTGTATAGCGCTGATATCCAGCTCAGCTCAGCTGCTCAAAGGCGCTTTGTTTTTCCCTCGATCACTGGATGTCAATCTCAACAGCACGTCGTATTAGCAATCTCAACTCCCTGGGGATCATACAACTCTTGCAGCCACTAGTTAGTGTGGCTTTCCCATCCTTATGAGGTACACACATAGTCACAGTACTTTGTCTAAGTTTACTGCACGTTGCTGTACCCGCAACTAGGTGTTTGCACGTATTCACGTGGTCACCATCTGGTCATATACCAACGGATTCGTGGGTTCCTTTAAATGCACAGGGTTGTGTACTGTACACTAGGGGTTGTGACAACACTGAAAGAGTCTACACACACAGCTGACTCCAAGGTTTTTACACCCGATCACAGGTGAGCTCGATCCCGTCACCTCAAACTCACTGGATCACTAGCCTGGCGCTTTAGACAGTTCGCCCACCACGCCCCCACCATGCCTTAAGATTAAGGCAGGGGCCAATATTCTGGTATTACTATCGAGCATTATCTGTAACGCCTATACAGGTGAGTCCTTAAAACACTCGCTTTGAATGTTTTATAGACAACGATTTTAACCAGTACAGTGGAATTCGCACCTGATTTCTCTTGGGCTGAACATTAAGTCCCGTCAAGACATGGTTTGGTGGCTGATTAGGGTATCGTAGGCCTTAAGATTAAGGCAGGAGACAAGAACTATAAAGAAGAAAGCGATAGCACGAGACGAGAAAGCGCATGGATTGCGAGACCAGAAGTATATTCACGAGACGGAAAGCCATAATCCGACTAAGGCAGGAGAAGGTATAAACTAAGATATGTGAGATCCGAGAAGGTTAACTAGATATGGGACGGGAAGAGTATGTAGGTCATTGTTGACATAACTGTCGTGGTTACTTCATGTTGGGAACGGTGGCTGTTAAAGACGACCCTACGCTCATGTCATCTCGTGTATTTTGTTTACAAGTCCACAGCTGAATATTCCACATTTCTGTCCATAACGAACAAAACATCCGCAACAGGTAACATTTCTTTCAGTCTTGTATGTTTCTTATTTGACATTTTTTTCCTGGTTGAAAATGAAATGCCTGAAGTACAGAAACGTGGATTTAACGTTTCACTCCCTTCACGATACAATGGTTGGCCGGACCCCGAGACAAAGGCGGCCGATCCCTGTTGTACATTTTTCTCTATGGAAATTTTTCGACACACGGAACAGTATTGTTCATGTACATGCAATGTAGTCACATCATTACACGACAGACACAAAATTAAGTAATATTCCCCTCGAGACAAAGAAAGAGCGCTGCACTGACTGGCAGATCCTTGTTTCAGGCTTAAATACAGACAATATGTAGCCATGGGCGTCAATTCAAAATGGCCGTGGGCGAAGGCGAGGGGCCGCCACACTGACATGAAGTCCTCTGGAATATATATAGACATGTAAACATCCTCCTCCTTCTGACCTTCCTGTTACCAGGACGATGTGTCTGTCACGTGGATGACACAGGTCAACAAACATATTACCCCTCGTCACCAAAGGGAAACCTTGTTTATCGGGACACCAGAACGAATCCTGTCCGGATTAAGAGGGAAAGAGTAATAGCAGTTATCAGACGTTCATAAAAGTAATTGCCCGAAAAGAGAATTTGCAGTTTTACCAGATGTGGACTATATTTTGGAATAATGGCAGAAGCGGTGAAAAATAATCTTTCTTTACATTGATCCGAACACACCTACCAGCCATGTTCTGTGGTGATATAGCTGTTCTTGCACATGGAATTAACGTTCAAATAGCGGAAACGTAGTTCTCTATCGTGCTCTCGAATTCATCTTACGAGCGAGCCAGTAAAATTTTGTAAAGTTTTGAAACATAATTATATTTTGCTTTTTACTTATTTTGCCGTTGTGTGACAGCACAGTTTCGGGGGATTTCTATGGATTAGCGTACTTTGATAGCGTAGTTTGATAGCTGATAGCGTCCAAGGTGATGAAGATGTAATACATTACCACTTAGGAAACGTACAAATACGGGTATGGTTTGGACAAGCCACTGACCATCAACTGGCCAATAGTTGGATTTGAATCAACAGTATTATTGTGTATGTTGGCCACTCAAGATCAATCGAACACCGAATACCGACACTGTTAATTTTTGCAACATGTTTCCTCAATTTAACAGTGAACTTTTCATTTTTTTCAGAATTATACAAAGATACACTTCGATTGAAGACGTAATAAACGATTCTTTTCTGTCCACGCTTAATGTAGAAATTGGCAAATGATTAGTTCCGCAGATCAATTTAATTCATTGCTAGTGACACGGAATCCTTTAAATATACATGGCTCAGTAACAGTACGCCGTAGTAAAGTATCAGTTAATTCATGATGTGAAAAGACTTAGTTATTGTCATAACTTAACGTTTCATTGAACTTGTTTCAGGTAATAATATTCAAGTTTCATGTTATGATATTTAACCATAATGTTTTAAGAAGAAGATTATATTTGATTATGCTGTCATATTTGATTCTGTTTGGTTGATACTGCAGGCTTGCTGCATCAGTTGATACTGCAGGCTTGCTGCATCAGTTGACACTGCAGGCTTGCTGCACCAGTGATTGTGAGGACAGAATATACACTAAACAATAGGAAGATTCGTCACGCCATGATTACAAAAACTTATGTGCAGGTAACTCATTAATCACGAGCCAGATGACACGCTAATGTGTGAACAAGAACAATAGATTTGCCGTCATATTAGAAAACAGCTTGAGTGCCTTGTACATGCGATTCTTGGGGCAATAAAAATTCCAAATTAAGAGGCATATGAAATATGGGTTTGTACAATGTGCAATTAATCGTTCAAACTTCAACATTAGGTTGTCAAACAAAGCTTTCAACTGTCTTGGTCCCAGAGACGGTTTATTCTTGGGGGAAAATGGCTGAAGGGTGTATGTGTGTGTGCGAGACATGTGAGATGCAGTGTTGAACAGTGGTGTTTCCACCCCAGGGGCACTTGAATGAATTAAGACATGAACAGTAATCTTTACTCTGAAGAACAAGTGATTTATTGTTTGTTTGTTAGTTCACATACTGTTTACGTGTTTCTCTGTTGTTTAGGATTTAGAAGAAAAATATCAACACCGAGTTAAAAGAATAAGGCAAAATGTACAACCCTGTCGTTGTTCCAATTTTTCAGGTCATGAAAGCTCTCTCCACGTACTTTATGATGGGATGCTGTACATGGTTCCACATGCATGGTAATAATAGATACAGGAATTCTGTTTGGGAAGTAATAAAACCATAACCTGCTACATCGTCCTCACCAAATACGAAACGTTCATTCCAAAACACAGTTATCCCACACATACGGATTGAATAATATAGAACAATTCACTTGTATACGCCTAATTTCCAGGCTAGGCCTGCTCAACGGATATAGCCATTGTATGTGTTGTACCGATAGCAAGCGCTAGGAGAATACCTACCTACACGTGCTTTAACTAGAACATACGTATGAAATTGCCTATGACACACATATATGAGATCGTCATTACGTTTCTATACAGTGATAGTCATGGTACAGTCATCGCCGGTGTCGCTGTATTGTGTGGGAGCCGGTTACATAATCGGTCAGCGTAAGACACTGTAGGTGTCTTCTCCATGATGAATCGACGTTTATGTGGAGGGTATGGCATGGGAGAATAAACTTAGTCATGGGTATTTTAGATACAGATTGTTGTGGTTTGTGTGAACGTCTTTGTGACTGTTTCCTACATAACTTTCTTCAGCGGGACGTAAGAAAATATGTGGGAATTATTTAACATGTTTTTCATTTCAAACACCGTGGATATGTTTTCTTTGAATGTTAATGACACATCTGTTAGGATTTATATTTTGTTTGTTTATATCATCCGACATCATAAAATTTACCTTAAACGAAGAAGCTTCTTTAAATAAATAGGCAAATTCAAGATATTATGACGAAAAAGAAATAATCTATTGGTCAAATAATCTATCCGCAACAAATATGTACCCTAATAAAACACATATTTGCACTTGAAATAAAATGTTGTAGTATTTTCAAAGTTATCATTTGATTAGTAATTTGTTGTTTTGTATTTTACGGAAAAACATCATATAACATACATGCCAAATAGCGTTTCTACTGTCTTCTTAAACTTTTATTTACATTGTTCTCCTGAATAAACGAATAAAGAAATGGGATTTTAAATTAATGATTTTCCTACAATGAGATCATACAGTAAACAAATAATTCATATACCGTGTTGGCAAAAAAAATGAAAACAGGATATGCAATTTGGTTTAACCTGAGAGTATTTCTTAACGAGAAAATGAAACGAGCAAAAATATTGACAAAGTGATGCTACCATGGGTTGACTGTTGGGTATTACGTAGATGGAAACCAAATCGTCCAACTTACCGTATAGGATGTCCTCTAAGATATTTTCGCCCAATGGAATACAAAGCCAACTTTAAAGCATTTACAGTTGTGGCAGCACTGAACTTGTTGTACTCCCTCTTTGGTGCCATCCAGGCAATTCTGAACTCTCGCTTGTCCCCCTGGACGCTGGGGGTGTGTAGCAGGAGGATGGGGAGAAGGAGGAACACTCCCCAGGTGTACATTGTCCCTGGTCTACCAGCCCGAGCCTGGCTGTACACCGTTCATCTGGCAGGTAACACACAACAGAAGCTGCTTCTAGCGCAATGATGACAAGTCGTCTGCTTGTTCTCATACATCACTCATGGCGGGAAGGGTGACAAACCGGCTAATTCAAGACTGTTACAGCCTGATGACCCGGGGGATGACACCAGACGGAGTGACCACTATATGAATGGTTAGGGAATTTCGGACAGTGGTCCAAAAGTGTCACTACCGTTTCCGTTTCTGCATCTACCTGATGACGTCATGTCGAGTGGACCAATCAGACAAAGGAATGGAGGCGCACTTAGGCGTACAACCATGACACTTTCATTGCCTGGAGAGATGAGAATGACAGTTGGGAATATTTGGTGTGTTCATGTTTGGAATACACCCAGGCATTCTGGATTATTATTAAGTAAAACGGCAGTCGTCAACGTCTAGAAAATTTACAGATATCACTCAAGGATTGATATTGTACAACTGGCCCCAGGACGATCTTCTTGCGCAAGCAAAATTAAACTGTGCTCTACATTTATGAAATGTCACCTGCATTATTCGCATAGTTGCACGTAGTTAGGCATGTACGTGTTTAAATGTTGACCGACTGTGAAGTGTTGTCTTCGTCATGTTTTACAATATCCTTCTTGTACACGGTCTCGTGATACGTCTGAACCAGATAAACCAGTGATAGATATGAGCAACGCCCAACACCATCAGGGAACAGACATACAATCAACAAACCCATGACTACATAGGCTAGTTAAGTCGCCCACAGCGACCAATACAGATTGTTGGTCATCTAGTCGTATTCAGCATTGGACTTTAATGTGATGACCAGAGAATAGGGAAATATTGGACTTATGAAGATGTTATCACTGTAGTTGTATGTTTGTAATGACGCAATGGTACTCCAGCTATACGACGGACTGAAGAATGGAACCTTTCGCTCAAAGGAGTTGGCGTTCATTTTGTAAGCGCACACAAGTACTGCGCAGTATTTTATTGTTTTGTAAACCTGGAAAATCTCTTCCTGTATCCTGAATGTGCCAAATCACGTGGTCCTTTCAGTCGCCTCATATGATAGGTATAGGTTACTGTGGACAAGTGTTAACCTCGCGGTGTCATGAGTGAAGGTTATACTTATAGATACACAGCAAAGGAAAAACACACTTTTATTGCTTGATAAAAATTCAGTGTGGACATGTATACAGTATTATATCAAACAATTTCCTACAATTCAGCATCACAAAAACTCTATCCTATTTTCAAATATATTATTCTTGCTTTAACCACTAGGCTACCCCACCGCCCCAGATTTAGCATGAAACATTCGGGACAGCTAAAAGTAAATACTATTATTTATATACTTCAATATACATATGTTCTTTATTTGCATATTGACAGCTCATTATATATGAATTTCTTGTAAATTCTGTTTTAATTATAACACTGCATCATGAGATCTCCAGGAAGTATCATGGACAATACCGATATGCCAGTGTACTGCAGAGGACAACAAGAAACGCAGGAAGCTATACACTACATTGCAGGCACGTCTCAGTCGATGTATTGTGGAGGAGTGAGTGAGTTAAAATTCAACGTCGCATCGTATTGTGGGAAGTGTGTTAACAGTTCCATTCAAATT
This sequence comes from Haliotis rubra, assembly GCF_003918875.1. Lineage (NCBI taxonomy): Eukaryota > Metazoa > Mollusca > Gastropoda > Lepetellida > Haliotidae > Haliotis > Haliotis rubra. Next base: position 846,635 of record NW_025765259.1, read on the forward strand.
TGGATGAACTAAAACATGAGACTGTAAAAACACACTTTTATTGCTTGATAAAAATTCAGTGTGGACATGTATACAGTATTTTATCAAACAATGTCCTACAATTCAGCATCACAAAAACTCTATCCTATTTTCAAATATTAATCTTGCTTCTGAATGCACTAAGGTCCCACCCTGCTTCCTGTCTGAACCTCGGGTTCTGCTAAAACTGTAGGTTGGACAATTAAAACAGACTGAAAACCATCACAGAGTACATTCCGCTTCACACTTCCAACTTTGAAACAACAATCAATCAATGTCGTCCTCAAAGTGACAAGTAAACTCGAATAGATTTGACACAGCACCCGCCACTCACAACGCCAACAATTTATATACGTCAGGAATGGTGTCTAGGCTTTTACCAAGCTCCATACTTACGTTATATATTTCTCTTATCGGGTGAGTTTAAACCGAACGTCGCATTGGCAATATTTTTGCTAAATGAGAACTGGTGCAATTACAAAGCATCTTGTAAATCTTGAAAATATTGATTTCCATTAGCTGCACAATGACAGATGACAGAAACAACTTACATATTCAGCAGAATAGTAGAGAACATCAAAGATTCACCATCAGTGAGTGAGGGAGTACGGTTTTACGCCGCCTTGAGCAATATTCCAGCAGTATCACGGCTGGGGACACCAGAAATGGGCTTCTCACATTGAACGTATGTGGGGAATCGAACCCGGGTCTTCAGCGTGATGCGCACACGCTTTAACCACTAGGCTACCCCACCGCCCCAGATTTAGCATGAAACATTCGGGACAGCTAAAAGTAAATACTTATTATTTATATACTTCAATAAACATATGTTCTTTATTTGCACATTGACAGCTCACTATATATGAATTTCTTGTAAATTCTGTTTTAATTATAACACTGCATCATGAGCTCTCCAGGAAGTATCATGAACAATACTGGTATGCCAGTGTACTGCAGAGGACAACAGGAGACACAGGAAGCTATACACTACAGTGCTGGTACGTCTCAGTCGATGTATTGTGGAGGAGTGAGTGAGTTAAAATTCTATGTCGCATCGTATTGTGGGAAGTGTGTTAACAGTTCCATTCAAATTTGGATGAACTAAAACATGAGACTGTAAAATTAAATACACTTTTGGAAAGAGGAATCTGTCGGTATGTGTTACGTTATCTTTATAACTCAGCAATTAAGAAATTACCAAACTTGGAACTATTGAAATGCTTGTTTACCCTCACAAACACGTTAATATGATTTAGACCTCTAGCTCTGTGTGTTTCTAAATTTCTAAACACAGTCCTCACTTCACTGCACGTGTTTCGAGTGTGCCAGATCCTGGGTTTAAATCCCGACCCTGATTCTTGTGTCTGTTAGCAACACCATATATAGTATGACAAAAATAATTGAGAATTTTAGGAATATGTTTATTGGATTTCTAGTATAAACAACCTTGACCAGCTATCAAGTGCTTGGTTTCATTCAAGAAAGACATCTCCGTTAATCCATTTTCATTAGTTTGTGAAGAGTTATCCCCCTTTGTTTACTTGCTAGCAGACGACATTTTCAGTGATCCTCAATAAAGATGATTTATAGAAGAGGAAGTTGATTTTAGAGTATTGTAACAAGGACATCAGATCAGCTAAAGTGATTTCAAGTAGAACAGGCATCCCTTTGTCCACTGTTTATTGTGTTTTGAAAAATATTGTTATGGCATTGAGCACCAGGGAGGCGCAGGTAGGCCCAGAAAATTGACTCTTTGTGACAGGAGGCGGCTTTGTATTCTTGTTTCTAAAAACAAACGAAGGAGTTTAGAAAAGGAGTTTAGAAGGAGCTGGATATGATTGATAGAGGAACTTTGGCTGTCTGTAAGAAGACAATTACGACTGAGCTCCATGCAATAGGTTGGCAGAAAAGTCGAGGAATTCCATCACCGATCATGAAACCTGAACGAAAGGATCGAAGGTTGAACTGGTGCTTACAGCATAGACATTTTAACTGGGACAATGTTATTTTCTCAGATGAAAGTTCTGTGTGACTGTTCCATAATACACTGAAATTCTGGACCAAACAAACTGAAAAACCTTTGAATCAGCGCCCAAAGTACAGTCCGAAATTTAACGTGTGGGGTGGAATGTCTGTGTTAGGGGAAACGCCCCTATGTATTTGAACAGTGAACAGTGAGTGGTACACAGATATTCTCGAGGGACATTTACTTCCATCTGCTCACGTGTTCTATGGAAATGTTTGGATTTTCCAGCAGGACAACGACCTAAAACATGGTTCAAAGCATTCACAGGCCTAGTTTCGGACACAAAATATGACATTATTAGATTGGCCAAGCTATAGCCCTGACCTAAATCCAATAGAAAATGTTTGGGGACTTATGAAGGAAAGTGTCAATAAGAAAAATCTGACAAATATTGCTGAAATGAAAGAAGAGGTGGTCCGATATTGGGACAGCATGGACTACGACTTTCTAACTTCTTTGATCAGTGGTATGCCCTGCCGCATTGAAGCCTGCATTGCTGCCCATGGTGACTTGACAAAATACTAACTGTTCACCTGTCTTTGAATCTGGAGTTATGTTCTGCTAATATTTACATTTAATACGTGAGTAATGAGTGAAAAAATAATTACAATCTCTAAATTCTCAATAATTTCTGGTTGTACTGTATATACTACAGGAATAAAGGAAATATGCATTATTTGAAGTTATGCCATTTTAATGCAAAAAGATAATAACATCATTTGTGGTATTTTCCTTAATCACTGTTTAACTGTTGACAGGATAATATCGAAATCTGTATGATTTGACACAAGGCAAATGTGGTGTAAAAGGTCATTTCACAAATTCAGTATCGTGTGTGTCCACCATTGGCGTTGATGCAGGCTTGACAACGGCGACGCATCGACGACACAAGCGATTGAAGAAAGCCTGGGGAATATTGTTCCATGTGTGAACCAACGCTTGTCCCCATCCACCTGATCAATGTGTATTAGGACATATTCCTGTCCTCTCCCAGCCAGAATAAGAAATTTGGAAATTGGTAAAAATACAGTTATTTACACGATGTACTTTGTATAAGTATATATGAACGTGTGTAATTGGAGACTACGGCGTTTCGTAATGAGGTTACTTTCCAAATGCAGCGGCTACATCTACATCTTGCACCAAATCTTGAAAACACAACATCTATTATTTATATATGATATCTAATCATACAGTTTCAGTCTTACAACACGAAATAGAACACTGTGGTCTAGCAAGTGCTGATGCTGGCTGTGTTGAAAGACGCCTGTGTCTGTCCTGGAATTCAGAATAGTATTGAACGTGAGAAGACATTAGATGTTTCAAATAAGTATCGCAACTACACTTGGCAAGAACATTTAAACATATCATTAGAAAAGAAATTGAATCACCCTCTTATTAGGTCTCCTTGCCTCTAGGCAGGAGACCTATTGTAATCGTTCGGATTATTATTAGGGCTCCTTTGCCTTTAGGCAGGAGACCTATTGTAATCGTTCGTGTTTTTATTATTATTATTATTATTTTTTACAGATTAAAAATTGTATGCAGCAGAGAGGGTTCGGGTGATCCTGGCACAGTCAGGCTGGTAAGGCTCATCATCAGCTCAGGGCCCTTGCCCCCTCTACACGCAGCCCAGACAGCGAATGGGACTTCTCCCAGGAAACGCTGCCTAGTCGAACCCACCAAGAACTTTCCGGAGAATATGAAGGCTCCCCAACACTGCAGCCTTCTGCATTACCCAGAGTGTCAGAAGGGCTTTGCTCCCGGTGGAGAACCCGGGCACTCTCCTGATCTGCGCCAGAGATCAGGAGGTACCAAACCAAGGGCACCGAGAACAATGGGGAGTCTGACGACAGTGTACTTGGGATGCAAGCGAGACATTTCAAAGGCGAGGTCCGCATATTTATCATGCTTTTCCTTAATCTTGCCAATCACATTGGTGTCAAAAGGGACAGAAAATTCAATGATATAAATACATTCATTGGCTTTATCAAAAAGGACAAGATCAGGTTTGTTAGCTGGAATTCTTCTGAGGCTGTATATGGGCCTATTCCACAGAAGTTTGAAAGCATCATTTTCCATGACGCCCTGGACATGTTCAGGGTCATACCATGGATGGACCTCGGAGTCAAAGCCACAGGCATGTCGGAGACGGTAGTAAAAACAGCGAGCCATGCCATCATGTCGTTTAAGATATGCTGTTTGTGCCAAGGAAGGGCATCCACTGACAAGGTGTTGGACAGTCTTTGTAAATTCATTGCAAAGTCGACATTTCATGTTAATATTCTCTTTAAGAATCACATTTAGGCGATTACGAGTGGGAAGTGACTGGTCCTGAGCAGCAAAAAGGAAGCCCTCAGTTTCACATTTAAGACCAGCCGACTTCATCCAGGCGAAGGAGTCAGTGGGATTGCTATTCTGTTCAACACACTGCATGTACACACGATGCAATGGCTTCTCAGAAAGCTTCTCCACAAAAGACCGACTCTGGGCAGACTTGGTAAAGGGCTTCACCTGGTTTACTCCCATCGCTGTACCGTCCAGCAGTACATTGCCTTCAACAAAGTCAACCTCAAATTTCAGATTCTGTCCAACAACCTTGGCACGCTTAAAATAGCTGTGGAATTCCTTGCTTTCATCATGAGTCTTCACATGCATCACCAGAGGATCATCCGATAAATAAATATGTACAAAAAATACACAATAAAATTCTGTCATGAAGAGCCTCCATATTAATCAAACCCCGACCTCCAGAATTGATTGGCATGTATAAACGGTTAAGAGAGGAACGAGGGTGGTGGGCTCTGTTATCAGACATGATCATTCTGGTCAAACGGTCAAGACTCTGGATGTCTTGTTTTGTCCAATCAACTACTCCAAAGGAATAGGAGAGGACTGGCACAGCAAAAGTATTGGTGGCTTTGACCTTGTTACGAGCATTTAGCTCTGAGCTCCAGATTTTCTTTAAACGAGATTTGTACTCGGCCCGAAGTTTTTCTTGAATCTGGGCATTCTGGAGATTGTCTCGAACTTGCATTCCAAGATAGGTGTAGGCCTGATCTTCCACAAGACGCTCAATAACTCCTCCCCCCTTGTAACCTGACCGATCCATCATTAGTTACCTTGCCACGTTTCAAATGAAGAGTATTACATTTGTCAAGTCCAAATGTCATACCAATATCATTAGAAAAGGACTCGACAAGGAGAACCTGCTCTTTCAAATTGGAATGTCCTTTGGCAAGGAGTTCGATGTCATCCATGTAAAGGAGATGAGTAAGAGGTGTTGGGGATCTGTGCTGAGGAGGTCCGGGATGGTAACCCTCCTCTTTATTGAGCAGAAAGCTCAAAGGATTTAGAGAAAGACAAAAAAGCAAAGGACTAAAGGAATCCCCCCTGAAATATTCCCCTTCTGATTGGAATAGATTCCGAAGTCTGCACCTGCCCTTGTGAGTACATCTCAAGTTGAGTTGACCAGCAACTCATTAAAGACTTGAGTAAATCAAGTAGTCGCTCAGGGAGGTCAATACAATGAAGAGACTTCAGAATCCATTCGTGAGGGACAGAGTCGTATGCTTTTTTGTAGTCAATCCAGCACATGGAGAGGTTGCGGTGATATGTTTTAGCCTCTTCCAAAATCATTTTCTGTACAAGAAGTTGATCCTTGCACCCCCAACATCCCTTTCTTGCCCCCTTCTGCTATCTGTAAATTATATCATTGGAAGAGCAGTAAGATGACACGAGGTTTGTCAAACACCCTGTGAATATTTTGTATTGTGTATTCAAACATGTGATAGGGCGGAAGTTTTTGGGATCAGTCAAGTCTCCTTTCTTGGGGAGAAGTATTGTGCGACCTTTGCAGAACCATGGAGGAACATCACCTGTGTCCACGAGAGTATTGAAACAGTGCAGTAATGGTGTTTGGACACAGGGGAACAGTTTCCAATACCGGTTTCGAATGCCATCAGGCCCTGGAGCTGTATTAGATTTGGACTTTTTTATAACACTTTTCAGGCAATCTGGTGAGATGTAACAGACAAACGACCTAGTTACCTTCTCATGCATTGCATGGTCATAATCACTGACCCATGGTGCCTCAAAGTTACAGTTGCCGGGTACAGACCACAACTGTTTCCAGAACCTTTCATTGGCATCCATGGGAGGCCGTTTGTCATGTTCACCATCACCTTTTGTTTTCAGTTGCCTGTAGAAGTGTTTTTCATTATTTCTAAAAAGTTTATTTTGTTTGATGAATTTATTTTTTCTTTTCCCATTTTTTCTTTCTTTCTGTCCAAACCTTTATTTTGGCCTTAAGGGAATCGACAATTTGGAGAAGTACCTTTTCTTTTGTTGTCTTGTATTATAATTTAAATTTTCTCCAAATTGACTTTTGCCGTTTTGACATTGGACTCCCTGATGATCTTAACTTCAGGCACAGTTCTATCCAGGAAATGTATTTTCTAGTTTCCGTTAGTTTTACTTGAAACCGGTTTTTCTTTGGTGTATTGTTCTTAGTGCTAGATGTTTTTTCTTTGGAAACTGTGTGAAGTTCCTCCAAGGTTCGAGCAGCAGCGTAGACACAACAATTAACTTCATGTAATGAACAGTCCGATGAAAGTTTCATAGAAATAATATCATTTAATAAATTGATTTCATTTTTGGGAAAAGATTCATTTGTTTGTTTAATTGGCTTCCGATTTTCTAAAGGTATGCCAGATATTTCATCATAAATAGAATGAAACAAAATATACACAGGGTTTTCGGAAAGATCTGCAACTGAAGATGAGGAAGAGTGAGGGTCCGAAATTTCGGGGCCAATAAGCTCTTTGTCGGAAGAGTTTCCATCAGCAAGAGGAAAGAGGTTGACACGGACGTCCATTAGAAGTTTTGGGTCTGCTGCCACTTGAGCATTCTGTTCATGCAAAGGTTCCTGACGGGCACCAGTTGTGGGTTGAACTGGCTCACGGGGCAAGAGATTTTTAAGCCGCCGGAATTGGTCGCGGAGATTTTGCTCCGTCAGGTAAGCATACATGGGCATGGCATTGTCCCAATGCAGCTTCAGCGACTTGCCATTGATTCGTGGATTTTCAGGCCATCCTGTCGCTCTCGCACACTCAAGTAGTGTGGTTTTAAGGTGGTTTGACCAAGATATTCTTGGTCGGGTTCTGTGCCTTCCCCTGGGGCAAGTCCCATCTCCAGTGTGGTTGGTGTCACTACCGGAGGAAGGCTGACTGGGCTGCGGAAGTGAATTTAAACTTACCTTTTGGCTGTCTGTAACCCAGTGAAAAACCAGCTTCGGGGGGTCAGCCCTAATTGGGTGATGCACGTTTGGTTCAGGGAATATAATTCCCCTATCTAGGCCCACCACGGAGAGGCGTACATCATCAGGCCTTATTATTATTATTATTATTTATTCTTCCGCCGTATTTTGTTCCAGTCCTACAAATAGCACCGCTGGACAGATTCGCTTGAAAAAATTCACCCAGATGCCCACCAAGGTGTAGATATTCCCCCTTAAAATCTCTAGGCTGTAGGCCCAATAGCAAAGGGCAGATAATTCAAAATTAATTCAAAAATTTCAAGTGCAAATGCAAATATCTCCAAAACTAATGCTCCAATGTTTGCCAAAGTTCTGGAGCAGATGCGCAATCAAAATGCCTACAATTTCGCCTGGACGGCTCAAGTCTCTAAAATGCACCGTTTGGACGCTATTTGGGATTGAAGTTTTTGGTGATGTTTTTCAGCAAAATCCTGACTGCATACCTCCCAAAATGTGCTGCACTAAAACTACAAGGGCTACGGCTTTCAAACGTTGCATACTTTGTGTCTATGCATGTTTCTACACAGTAGCATCGTCAAATGTGCCTTTGTTTATATGATGGCGCCATATTGGACGCTACTTTTGCGCAAAAGTTGTCTTCAAAAACTTTCACGGGCTACTTTGCTATTTTGTGCCAAACGAAACTTACCACATACAACACTTTAAACGCTTGTTCTGAAGTTGCCTTTGGTTGTTTAACATTTTCTGTTCTTGGTCCTATGTCAAAAGACCCTGCAAGCGCTACGGCTTTCAAACTTTGAAGAGCGCCATAAAATTTACTGATCAAAACATCTGTTCAACAGTATCCATGTGGATAAAACGTATGGGAGCTAAAAGGGGAAAAAACTGTTTGAGACGTGCCCCAAATGAAAGAAAAAGAGTGCCAAACAAACTGACCCTCACCTCCAGGCAGAACACGCGAAACGTCATGCAAAAAGTCTTCCAACAACGTACCAGTCATCATAAATAATGCTTACATTCAAAAACCCAAAGTTTGGGCAGATTTAACGAAATAAGGACTTCTTTATATCACCGACGGCCCAGGGATACATTGCCGAATGTGTCATAAGTTTCATCGACATTTACGGCACGGCAGATTACCCGTGCAAAACATGCGACAGTCTGAAGGAAGGCGCAAGGACGATATCTCCTATAAAGAGACTACCACTGCAAAGCGTGGTCCACGTGCAGATATGGGAGACGATGTAAATTTCAATTGACAATGACGAGAGCTAGCGCTACACAAAATTAAAATACACTGCAGTAGAGGTGCTATTCCTTCATTGTATTCAATCTTTTGTAAGGGGTATGTCTTTAGGCAGCTTTTAAAGATTGTCAATGATTGAGCGTTCCGGGTCAGGGTAAAAGTTGTAGATGTGGTCTAAGGGGGGAAACTCTGGTCTAGCTGAAGTAAGCGCTAGTAAAATCGTTCAACAACGACCAGGCGCCGACTTTGCAATGCCCGAAGAGTAATACGCTTTTGCTAACAATTCGGTGCTGTTTGCATGGATTTTAAAACTTCATAGGTGACCTGTATCGAGTTTAGGTGTATTTCCAGTATATATACCTGCTCTCGATTCACAAATTCAGTTGCAACAGATCGAGTGTAACAGTGTAATCGATACTGATGCAAAACTACTGAAGTACCTTAACTGCTGTGTAATCACAAGTTCACTTGCGTGAGCGTGAGTGTGAGTGAGTTTAGTTTTACGCCACACTCAGCAATATTCAAGCTGCATGTCCGGGGTCTGTAAATAATCGAGTCATCACGACTTGTCAGCTACATGTGACGTACATTTAGATTCACATAATGTCAGTCACAGTGAACCTTTCAAATTATTTAGTTGAGGCCACAAAATTTTCTGTTTCTCTGACTGTTTGAACAAAGGGTTCTTCTGTTTTGATATTCATGATACCTAAGTGATATTATTTAATGTACGAAAATAGGTTTTGTGATGAGTTTATCGAAACTTAATGACCTCCCAGTACTTCCAGTCGAAGAGCATTCGACTAGCAGTGATATGATTCATATTAACTAATACTATTACTACATTCATGAGATATGTGAGAGATGCAAAAGGCTCCAAAGAAGTAAACCCAAGGAGCCCGACATCGCTGCTCGTAGCTATATTTATTATTATTTATTATTCCGCCGATTTTTGTACCAAACACAACTCCTAAACCAATGCTCCGAATCACTTACAAAAAATCACACAGATGCGCACCGAGGTGTAGATATTCCCCTTAAAAATCTCTAGGCTCTTGGCCCAATAGCAAAGGGGCGATAATTCAAAATTAATTCCAAAATTTCAACGTTTGACAGCAAATATCTCAAGAACTAATTGTTCCGACACTTCCAAATTTCTTGTACAGATGCACAATCGAATACCCAACAATTTTGCCTGGACGGGTCAAGTCGCTAAAACGTACCGTTTGGCAGTTATTTTTTGTTTTCAGCTTTTCTGAGTAGTTTGCTCCAAAAATGTGCAAATTCTGCACAAAAAGTGCCAGTATGGTAGATGGCGATTCCAGAACACTAATTGTTTTGAACGTAGACCGAAGAACAACTGAGATACAGCCTTTAAAGGGGGAACTATTTCTTCTCCGGAACTACTTAAAACGTACATGACCCCCGTGACCCCGGCTGTATTTGGAAGATCCTCTCGCCTGTCAAAAAATGTGTTCTGGCTCCGTTTTTGACGATGATATCTAGCCCTCAGATACAATAGATAGAAAGTAAAGCCAAGGAGACCTCATCGTTGCCCGCAACTATATTTTGTTCTGTTATGGATAGAGCCAGTCTTTAAGTCCCATGCGGGAAATTCTCGAACCATCAAGTCATGACCGAATGTTTCTAATTTTAACACAAAATAATTCGGGAAAATTTGCCGGTTTCGACTGCTGCTCAGATACATGCACGGAAGCACTTGATCTATTTATATAACATCTCAACTATTGTCTGCCACAGACTACAACCCCAAATACCGTATCTACACCAACACCGTCACCAATTACAGTCACCAACACCCCACACATAACTGTGTACTGAAAGAGACGTTTAACAGTTTTTGAGCGGCATTATAGAAGTTGGGAAGTACAATATAGGCCATCTTTATTTACAACACACGAAATAAAGAAGATGTAATCCATACAGTTTGTCTATGATAAACGTTTATCCTGCTGTTCTAATATATGCAAGTTAGCTTACTGAATGGTCAAATAAAACTGGTCCGAGTTCACTGTCCTCTAGATGTTTATGTAACTACTTGTATTGAAACTTTGCACTACAGTTTCAAGTCTGTTTTGTGTTTATGACCCGAGTGGATTCGGGCTACAAAAGGTCCCTGAACCCTATGCTGATTGTAAGAGTTGAAGAGATGTGCTGTCTGGCTCGGTGACAATGTGTAATCTTATCACGCAGATATGGGGCGGCTCGGTGACAATGTGTAATCTTATCACGCAGATATGGGGCGTAGATTCAATATCAGCCACTGGCTTGCTACAACACCCTATGCACAAATAAATCATATCTACTGCTTTCAATTTCATATTCAACAACTATTTGAAGTGCTATCCCACGTGATGTTGGAGGTGCGTGCGCGTGTGCGTGTGCGTGTGCGTGTGTGCCTTCTTTACAACATTTTGTGACTGTCATTTTCTTGTTTCAGCGGTTCCCTCCCCCAAGCAACGGTTTGGAGAGTGATGCTGGAAGTGTTCCCACAGTAGCCGGTCTTTCCGTCACCACTGACCCGTTTCCGTTGATACTCGCCACATTCCGTATCAGAAGACCAACGTTCATTCGGTGAAACTCGCCTCTTCCCGTACCCTGTCAAAAGACCAATGTATTCGGTGACACTTCCTTTTCCGTCATCTGTACGAGAACCAATGTTCATTCGGTGACACTCGCCTCTTTCCGTACCCTGTCAAAAGACCAATGTATTCGGTGACACTTCCTTTTCCGTTATCTGTACGAGAACTAATGTTCATTCGGTGACACTCGCCTCTTTCCGTACCTTTCACCAATCAACAAAGGTCATACCCTTATTTCATGAACCATGCCAGTTCTGAAATACACACCACCCTTCAAACCAGAATTCACATAGTACTATCACGTTGGATAGACTGGGGACAACCTTATAACATAATGGTCACAGATTTTCATTATCAAAACATACTTCCCTGCTTCAAGTTTCATGCATTGTTACTTCCACCCCCATGAACGACATCTCTGTCGTGTTTTGAGGACACAAGTAGTAGTCGTCAAAGTTACACTCATTAATGATTATTGGACAAAGAAGTAAAGCTATTTGATTCGCCAACACAATGTCAAGCATGATTTTGGACACGTAACTAAATAATTATCATAATTCATCCAATATATCCAAATGTATACTACTGAAATAATATGACTGCCATTTTTAATGTAGAAATACAATAACATGATTTGTGGTGTTTCACTGTTGGCAGGATAATATCGAAGTCTGTATGATTTGACACGAGGCATCATGACACGCCCCTTGAAGAGGTGTGTTGTCTGCGTTGATGTAGGCTTGACAACTAAGAGACATATACGACACTATGCTATTGAAGGAAGCTTGGGGAATATCTGAGCCAACACTTGTCCCAATTCCTCTAAAGCCAATGGCTGATTCTGGGCTTGACGTAAACGTCACTCCATTTCACCAGTGCTCAGGGTGCTCGATAGGGGACAGGTCTCAGGAAATCTATCACAACAGTAATTATTTCCCTCAAGCGTGAAGTCTGTCCTTGAATGAAGGGCTGCACATGAGGTCCAATGAACTTGTCTCTGTATCGCAGACCTGTCAGATTGCCACTGACAATAACAATTTGTGTCCGACCATGAGATGTGATGGCTCCCCATACCATGACGCTTTCGCCACCGAACTGTCGACGTTGAACAACGCACGCGTCAGGATACCATTCACCTCGCCGTCTGTACACCCCTGTCCTGCCATCTGAGTTGTCCAGATGTAATCTCGACTCGTCAGTAAACAAAACACCATCCCAATCCTGTTGGTGACGTTGGATCAAAAGTGGACGTATTACAGGCCGTCTGGGCCAGATGTTGTGCTGCCTCAGCTGGTTCTGTACAGTTAACAATCGCCGTGACAAAAATAGAACACAGACAAGTAAAAAATATTCAGTAATATATTGAACAAACAATGAGCAAACTACAATGAATGACAATACAGATATCTAGTACAATGCAATTGAGTCATAAATCTAAAATATTGGGTCACAAATATTAACTCACCAGAGTCTTGACATTCAGAGTGAGAACAGATATACTGATTGAAGGTTGTTTACAATGACAGTAGTTGATGGAAAAGCAAGGTCTTGAAATGTTGACCGACAGACTTGATGACGGCAGTCAGATGTGTATAACTCCAGTCATGTGATAAATCCGTGTGTCGCACAACGGAACAACCAGCCTTTATATAGCTCTTACACAGTTCTAGAGCATTCTAGCAAAGCTAGGCAGCATCATTATTCACTGTTATCGAAATAGGTGGAAAACTCCACGGCATGATGAAAGCCGTAAAGATTGCCCAGGCAGGTAACTCTGAAGCGCTATCTCAATAGGCCTACAGCTAAAAATACCATTGCCAGTGAACATATATGATGCGAGATTCGACATTCGAGCCAAAACTCACACTCAAAACTTGTGACCCATAATGACCATCACCTAATCAATGTGATATTACAATTACAAATTACAAAAAAAAAAACCACTCTCATAACACAGGAATGGTCCGAGCAGTCAAACTGGCAGTCTGGAATCGATTCCTTAGATGGGTCAGCCGAATGTGGTTGTCTTGCTGGCGTGACGTCACGCATGGAAGGCCTTTCCGAGGCAAATCTCTCGTGTTCCCATTATGTTCAAAACGTCTCCTTAGAGATGAGATCGGGTTTCAGTGGACACCAAAATGTCTGTCCACTTCATTTTGGGCCATTCCATTCTCCAGTATGCCTACGGCGCGGTGACGTTGATTTGCTGTAAGCCGTGGCATGACGTGCGTGCAGTTCAGATTGAAATTAACATGTTTTCCAAAAGAAAAATTCAGAGGCTGGAGAATAATCAGTTCTTCAATTTTCAATATCAGTTGTGTAAACTTCGGGTCTCAAAAAAGCATGCAAGGGACCTGGAATGGTCTCGAAACGTCGTGTTCTGGCTCCGTTTTGGACGATGATTTCTAGCCAACAAATACCATAGATAGAACTGAAGCCAAGGAGCCATCATCCTTGCTTGCAACTATATGTAAATTCATAATTATGGCAGTAAGGCCTAAATGATTTCATTTAGTAACAATACTTATGGTAAACTCAGTAAACTTAAATTTGTTTGCTAGATATTAGACTAAGCTGGGGTTTTGTATTTGAATTTCAGCTTGAACCTGAAGAGCCTGTAAAACATTGTAAAGCTTACAACGAACTGTCATTATACTGTGACAAAAGGAAACTCAACAGAAAATATAAATAAATGCAGGGTATCCGAAAATAGCGTATTTTTGATCAGAAGAACATACAGACAGAATATCTTTCCCTCGTTATATTAATTATGGAATTCTCGAGCTCGGCGACTTCACTTCCAAGAATTTCACCGCATCACCGCTATCTTTAACGGGTATATTACGCGAGACTAAATAGTTTCCTAGCAAAATGTGTTTTCCTCAACTAATTGAACTGTATAGATTCTTAAATAGTAACACATATGTGTTTTCTGTACTTGCATGCTTGAACTGTGTATTAATAATTGCAAACAAAAACTATTTAATCAAATTTGGGTGTGAGTGGTTCATTTGGAAGCGAGACCTGACGTTCTCAGGCACAACACGGATGACAGACCTGGGAGCTTGCATCTCACCTTAACAAACCCATTGAACGTGTTTAGTGGCTGAACAATATCTACAACTCTTCCCAACATGCTGCCATCAACGTTCAGTTTTATTGGTGATAGGGTAGACGCCATGTTGTTTACATCGACAACAGAGCAAGGATGGGCCATGACATCACAAGTTGTGACGTCACCAAAAACATTGATTTCTTTCAGTAGACGTATTGTATTACGTTTTGCAACATTGTGTTTTTCTTTCTTCTACAATTGTTTTATCCAAGAGTTTACAGTGATGTATTTATAAATACACAAAACTTAATGTTTATTGAGTCATTATTTTTCTTTTCTCGTGTACAGCAGAGTTTGAATGTAAAAAAGTGAATGAACTGAAAACATGAATGAAGTAGTTCCGGCATATTGTTTTTTAACGTCAAATCGTTTATGTTCTGAAACAGACATTCAACGTCCGGCAAAAGGTGTAACCTCCCTAATCTCTCTCTTTCCTATATGGCTGAAAAAGTCTGGAGGTGACGTCACACAAGGAGACGGTGTCGGCCTGTTTGTGGAGACACAGTCTAGAGGTGACGTAATACAATCAGGACACGGTATCAGACTGTTTGTGGAGACACAGTCTAGAGGTGACGTCATACATTCAAGACACGGTATCAGACTGTTTGTGGAGACACAGTCTAGAGGTGACGTCACACAATCAGGAGACGGTATGAGACTGTTTGTGGAGATACAGTCTCGAAGTGACTGTTCGCTGGAACAAGACTTGGTTTATAACTTGTCCTCGCTGACAGTGTGGAACCGTGCTCATAATATCAACCACTGTTGTCAACTCAGTGAAATCGGTGGTATAGAGTGATGAGAGCTGGAGGAAGGGAGGTGAGCAGAACATGTATGACAATGCACTCTCTTCTCCAGGAATGTTGAACACATCTAAACGCACACACACAAACAAACATACACGGATACACACTTTACACATAAACATTTGATTGGCATTTAGAAGTTGGTGACTAATAAGAAAGTAAGAATATTTATGGATAACAACTTCTTTATTATATATGATGCGACGTTTCGGTATGGATTCTTATACCGTTGTCAAGCAAGAGTGAAGTACTACAGCACAGACCAGGCTTATATACATGAACAGGGATTAAGTAATAACAACATGTAGGACTGAATGAGGGGATTAACAATAACAACAAGGCACGGTGGCAATAATGTAGTGACAATAGGAAGCCAATGGTGGTTGATGTAAAAAACAAAATATACATGCTGATGAGATAAATTAACAATGATGGCTGAGGTGCTCTAATCTGTTGTTTTTATGAGATCATTGTATGCAGAAGGGATGAGATATCCCTGGTCTCTGTTGATTGAGGGCTTGTGTCTCCGGATTTGAACTGCTTCTGCAAGTTTCCTTTTGGTGAAGTCCTGGTGGTTTTTGGATAATATGTCCACATTGTCCCAAATTATGTTGTGATTGGGGCAGTTGATGATGTGGTCTGATAATGCCGATTTTCTATCAGATTTAGTGGTAGATGATAAGTGTTCTTTGATTCGGATATTTATGGGCCGGGAGGTTTCGCCTACATAGGCCTCGCCACAGTCACAGTTGATTTTATAGACAACACCTTTGGGTTGATGTTGTCGTTTAGAGGTGTTCCATGTTGTGCTTGAAGACCAAGACCAATCACATAAAAAATTTCAAGAACTAGTGAATAGCCATCCCAAGCCCAGTTCCAAGAAAGCCGCCAACATATCCAACTATCTCAGAAAGACTGTTGTCAACCTAAGTGATAAAAAACATCACTGAACAGGAGGTCAACGTACTCTCCAAGGGACTAAAGTTCATCCCAACCACACCACTCCGCAACCACGACGATGTCATCACCAACATTGAAAAGGGCCTCCAACAACTAGCGCCAGGAGGTAAGATTGATTACTTACGTCACCAGATTACACCGTGGACATCCTTGCCAAAGCCAGCCCCCAACCACCCAACCTCACAGCTGCCGAAAAACAAGCCATCCATCACCTACGAAACGACAAGGAAATCACCATTGCCCCAGCCGACAAGGGCAAGGCCACAGTCATCCTGAACACACCGGACTTTCACAGCATGGTCAACAAGATCCTCCATGACCCAACCACCTACCGCAAGATCAAGAAAGACCCCACCGCCAAACTCTCAGCCGCCAACATAAAGCCAGCCTCAAACAACTGAAAGAGAAGTACGAAATCAGCCAGCAACTATATTACAAACTAGCCACATCTAACCCACAGCCACCGTATGCCAGAGCCACGATAAAAATCCACAAGACCCCACCCAAGGCCAGACTGCTTGTGTGCTCCAGAGACACTGTGTTCTACAGTACCGCCCAACACCTAACGGAAATCCTTGCCCCACTCGGTAAAACAGCGGACTCCTACATCTCTGACTCGACGGATTTCTGTAACAAACTCCTCAAAATAACTGAAGCAGACCAGATCCTGAGTTACGATGTTGTGGACCTCTTCACAAGTGTCCCCATAGAAGAAACTCTCCAAATCCTCCGCCAACGCATCTCTGAATTAGAAACTCCCCTTGACACCAACCTCACCACTGACTCCATCATTGCCCTCACCTCTGCCTGCATCACCTCCACTTACTTCACCTGGGGAGACGACTACTATGAACAAATCCACGGCCTGCCCATGGGCTCCCCTCTGTCCCCAATACTCACAGAAATCTACATGACCTCCTTCGAACAGCAAGCACTCAGCACCTCAACCATCAAACCAACCTGCTGGTACAGGAAGGTCGATGACACGTTTGTCATCCTTCGGCAAGACCAAGACCCAGCAGCCCTCCTGCAACACCTCAACCAACAGCACCCCCGGGTCCAATTCACCTTAGAAACAGAATCCAGTGGTCAACTTCCCTTTCTAGATGTCCTTGTAACCAGAACTCCAGCCAACAAGATCCGTACCAGTGTCTATAGAAAGCCAACCCACTCCGACCAATACATTCATTTTGACTCCAACCACCCTTTGAGAACCAAAACTGGCATTATCTCCACCCTCACCAGACGAGCCATCAACCTTTCCTCCACCAGTCCCACTACAGAAATACAGCACCTCCGCCATGTTTCACCAAGTTCAACCACTACCCGTCGAAACTAGTCGATAAAATTATCAGCACCACACTCCACCCAACAAGAAAACCGGCCTCCAACAAACCTGAACCAGCACCTATTCGTATCTCCTCCCCTTCATAGGGAAAACCTCTCACCACATCAGCCGTCTCCTCAAGCGAGAAGCAGGCATCGAAACCTACTTTACCAGCTCTACACCACTAAAACCCTACTGAAAGCGAATGGCAGGAACACCTCTAAACGACAACATCAACCCAAAGGTGTTGTCTATAAAATCAACTGTGACTGTGGCGAGGCCTATGTAGGCGAAACCTCCGGCCCATAAATATCCGAATCAAAGAACACTTATCATCTACCACTAAATCTGATAGAAAATCGGCATTATCAGACCACATCATCAACTGCCCCAATCACAACATAATTTGGGACAATGTGGACATATTATCCAAAAACCACCAGGACTTCACCAAAGGAAACTTGCAGAAGCAGTTCAAATCCGGAGACACAAGCCCTCAATCAACAGAGACCAGGGATATCTCATCCCTTCTGCATACAATGATCTCATAAAAACAACAGATTAGAGCACCTCAGCCATCATTGTTAATTAATCTCATCAGCATGTATATTTTGTTTTTTACATCAACCACCATTGGCTTCCTATTGTCACTACATTATTGCCACCGTGCCTTGTTGTTATTGTTAATCCCCCTCAT
The DNA here is from genome assembly GCF_003918875.1 of Haliotis rubra. NCBI lineage: Eukaryota > Metazoa > Mollusca > Gastropoda > Lepetellida > Haliotidae > Haliotis > Haliotis rubra. The sequence continues at coordinate 864,711 of NW_025765259.1, forward strand.
TCAGTCCTACATGTTGTTATTACTTAATCCCTGTTCATGTATATAAGCCTGGTCTGTGCTGTAGTACTTCACTCTTGCTTGACAACGGTATAAGAATCCATACCGAAACGTCGCATCATATATAATAAAGAAGTTGTTATCCATAAATATTCTTACTTTCTTATTAATCAAGTTTAAATCACATTCATGCCTTATTTGGAAAACAACTGCATCCTATTCAGTGAAACATACTCCAGCCCAAAAGACCATGTCTTTTAGCCTTCAAAGTCATGGTGGCAATGATCGAAGGGTAGGGTTCGGGACAACATTTGTAGTAGGCAACAGTTCTCCGCATGGAATGTTCGATGATGTCCCATTGATCATCATGGTAGTACTCTGAGACGTCAATCTCGGAGGTCTTGTTTTGGACGTCCATGATGTTCCCGCTATACGTCCAGGATCCAATCTTCACCGAACAGGTCAGTGCCGTCAGATGAGTAGTCCATTGTGGGTGGTATATAGACAGAGTCCCACGGAGGCATCTGTGACATCAGCATGTCTGAAACAAAGACAAGGAACTCGTTCATCATGGATTGATTATATACTCATGTAAAGGTAGGATAGTAATACAGGGTGCAATAGGGATGCCGTGGTCAAATTCCGTATTGCACCCCAGATTCCGTATTACCCTGCCGTTTCTACATTGCTAAGCTATGATTTGTTTTATTTAGTAACAGATTAATGCAAGATAAGATGGTATATAATGAATATAGAACGTCAAACTAGTGCATTTGGATGTTTCGAACTCGTTGTTTCTCTTCTCCCATGACATATTTTCATTCAATACAAAACATCCAAATGCACTAGTATGACGTTCGACATATGTATTGGGGATGCAATGAAAGACAAGGAAGGGATTAATCATGGATGTATTGGGGATCCAATGAAAGACAACGAACCAACCCATGATGGATGTATTGGGTTTAGAATGAAATACAAGGAACTCACTCACCATGGATGTATTTGGGATTCAATGAAAGACAAGGAGGGATTTCATCATTTATGTATTAAGGATTCTTTGAGCGATAACTAACCAACCCAACTTAGATGCATTGGGGGTCCAATCAAGGAGAAGGAAGGAAGGAAGGGAGGGGGGTGGGGAGCGAGAGAGCAATAAGTAGAAAGTTTTACACTTTCAGACAGTAATGTCAAAATGAACATATATATATATATGTTTGTTTCATCAATTAAATTGATAGGGAAGGTGGGTGGTTAAAGCGTCAGCTAGTCAACGAATATACCCACCCTAGGTAGGGAACAATGTCAAGGCGCCATATATCTGAGGGAGGGAGTCTGATAAGAGGAATTCCTCCGTATTCCGAGGGCTCCCAAGTCAGTCTGTTGTCAAACCACGCATAATGGGTCCATGTGTCGAGTTCCGCGTCCCCTGTTCTCAAGTTCTGGAAACAATAATACATTTATTGAATCGAAACTGGGTTTATCCACAATCAAGGCCTGTTTTATCTGGCATACACCTGAATCCAAAGCAATCCACCCTCGTCATCAAGGACACTCACCAGCGATGATATCTTCAATACGGTCAAGTTGATGGTCACGTTGAGTGTGTCGCCTTTAGAGCTGACGGGGATGGTGTTTTTCGTGTCTCGTGATTTCAGTTCTTTGTACAGAGGATCGTACAGCTGACTTTGGACTGTAAGACATAGGTCAGATCGTGTTAGATCAGTGGACCTAAACACATATATCATATCACTGGACTGTAAGACATAGGTCAGATCATGTTAGATCAGTGGACCTTAACACGCATATTAGATCACTTGACTGGAACACATAGGTCAGAACATGTTAGATCAGTGGACCTTAACACGTATATTAGATCACTGGACTGGAAGACATAGGTCAGATCATGTTAGATCAGTGGACCTAAACACGTACATTAGATCACTAGACCGAAACACATATGTCAGATCATGTTAGATCAGGGGACCTAAATACGTATATTAGATCACTAGGCCGAAACACATATATCAGATCATGTTAGATCAGTGGACCTAAACACGTATATGATATCACTGGACTGTAACACATAGGTAAGATCATGTTAGATCAGTGGACCTAAACACGTTTATCATATCACTGGACTGTAACACATAGGTCAAATCATGTTAGATCAGTGGATCTTAACACCTCTATTAGATCACTGGACTGTAACACATATGTCAGATCATGTTTGATCAGTGGACCTAAACACGTATATCATATCACTGGACTGGAACACATAGGTGAGATCATGTTAGATCAGTGGACCTTAACACGTATATCATATCACTGGACTGTAACACATAGGTCGAATCATGTTAGATAAGTGGACCTGAACACGTGTATCATATCACTGGACTGTAAGACATAGGTCAGATCATATTAGATCAGTGGACCTAAACAAGTATATCATATCACTTGACTGGAACACATAGGTCAGATCATGTTAGATCAGTGGACCTAAACACGTATATCATATCACCTGACTGTAACGCATGTGTCAGATCATGTTAGATCAGTGGACCTTAACACGTATATGATATCACTGGACTGGAACACATAGGTCAGATCATGTTAGATCAGTGGACCTAAACACGTATATCATATCACCTGACTGTAACGCATGTGTCAGATCATGTTAGATCAGTGGACCTAAACACGTTTATCATATCACTGGACTGTAACACATAGGTTAAATCATGTTAGATCAGTGGATCTAAACACCTCTATTAGATCACTGGACTGTAACACATAGGTCAGATCATGTTTGATCAGTGGACCTAAACACGTATATCATATCACTGGACTGGAACACATAGGTGAGATCATGTTAGATCAGTGGACCTTAACACGTATATCATATCACTGGACTGTAAGACATAGGTCAGATCATGTTAGATCAGTGAACCTAAACACGTATATTAGATCACTGGACTGTAAGACATAGGTTAGATCATGTTAGATCAGTGAACCTAAACACGTATATTAGATCACTGGACAGAAACACATATGTTAGACGATGGACTGTAACCCATATATTTCATCATTGGACTGGAACACCTTAAGTATTAAGCCTATATATCCAGACAGAGAAGACAAGTGAAACATCTTGAAAGGGCTAGGTGGAATTTGAACTCTTTCCAATCTATCCATCCTTCGATATAAACTCACATACTACAATGTTTAAGCAAACCACCTTAACTGACAATCGGGAACAGTTTTCGCAAGGAACGCAATTGACGTATGGCAATTTTATGTCTGGTCCAACATATGTCAATTTATGAAGTGTGAAACAAGAAACAAACATGTCTCTTTGCAACAGTGGGCGTTTTAGATTTATTAGTAACCTTTACTACTTGGCAACATTCCACGAAGCTATGCTGCTGCTGTCTGAACAGATGTGAGTTTGTATCCGACAATCCGGTGACTGAACTCATTCAACTATCTGACGGAGATGCTTTATGCATATATACCTGCAGCAAGAAAGGCCACAAACAGCACTGCCACTGCTAACGCCATCTTCCTTCCTTGGTCAGTGACTTCGGCCTGGTGTGAGTCTGATGGGAGGCAAACTTGCGTTATCGTTCATCGATAGCAGTAGTCTCCATACCAAAGTTCACCTAATATAACGTCTAGTTATATATCAATATGCGATAATATGCTGTTACAACGTATCACGTCCTTGAATCTCAATGGTATCTGATGTTTAACGATGGCGTAGTTGGGAGAATGTTTTTGTGGGCCATTGTAAAACAGGGAGCTGGGAAAGCACAAGGAATGTTCGTTGAATCAGTGTGAGGGATAATGACTGAACTCAATGTGTGCATTAGTATTGTTGTTTTGTAGATACAAAAATACAATACTGCACTGAGAGATTGGATGTCTGTTTTCACAGGCTGGTTAGGCTCACCTTCCTTTATGTTCCCTTGCCCCGTCTGAAAACAGCCCAGTCAGCAAATGGGACTTCTGCCATGAAGCGCCGACTAGTGTTGGACCTCGAGCATGGCGAAGATGGCAATAGAAAGAACTTTCGTGTCAGTTAATATTATGCTGTTTCTGCCAAGGCAGTTCATTCGCTGACAAGGTATTGGCCAGTCTCAGCGGATCCATGTTATAGTCGATATTTCATACTCACATTTACTCTACACTTTTTGGCGATTGCATATGTGAGGGAACTGACCCAGGACAGCAAAGCCCTCGGTTTCACCTCTAAGACGGGGCGACTTTATCCAGTCAAAGAAGTCGGTTGGATTGTTTTTCTGTCCTACACACTGCATATGTACGAGGTGCAGTGGTTTAAAAGGGAGTTTCTTCTTATCTGACAGACATCGTGAATAACTTCATCTGGTTTACTCCCATCGCATTACCGTCTAGCAGTACATCGCCATCAACAGAATCAACTTCCAGCTGCCTTCGTGCCCTTGAATGTTTTGTAGAATTCCTTGCTTTCATTCTCGGCCTTGACATGCCTCACCAATATACCTCGCAAGAAGAGTCTCCACATTAATTGAACCCCGACCTCCCGAACCGATTTGCATACATGTATATACAGAAGAGTACCCTCTGTGGTCAGACATGATCCGTTAGTGAGGCTGCCAAGACTTGTTTGTCTTGCTTGTCCAATCATCAGTTCCAAAGGGAGCGAGACAGAACTGGCACAGCAAAAGTGTTTGTGGCTTTGACCTTGTTTCGAGATTTAGCTTTGAGCTCTTGTCTGGAAATTGGGCAGTACATCGTCAGTATCATGTTTAGATAAACGAAAGAGGGTTCGGGTGATCCTGAAACAGTCCTCTCTTTAGTAGTCTGCAGATTTGATGGGAGATTAGAATTACCCTTCCCTACATCGGCAACACCTCCCATCAAATCTACTTAAGCACCAAGCAGGCATCGACACCCTTTTCACTGGCTCTCCAACCCTCAGGACCATCCGCCAAGCCAATGACCCTCCAAAAAGGTGGAATATGCAATATTTATTTTATACAATACAGAAGAAATAGACATCCATCAAATACCCAATTACATGTCGTTGCTAATGTTAATCTGCTGTATGTCATAACATACTATGTGTCAACACATAATATATATGTCATAATATACCATGTCATAATACACTATATTTATATTATATTTTGATATCGGCGTCAAACAGTCTGATATATATATATATATATATATATATATATATATATATATATATATATATATATATATATATATATATATATATATATATATATCTTCTTATCATTTGGTTGTACTCACTTTTAGCTTGATAACGGTGTAAGAATTTACATCGAAACGTCGCTCTATGCCATAAACAAGAAGTTGTCATCCATAAAGTCGTATGTTTCATTATTATACTTCAGACTGTTGGAAAATGCTTCAAAAAGTGGCTGAGGCGTAGGCACAATACATTCTGGAATGTTGGTAATCAAGGCATCTATAGAAATAATCCCAATACATGCTATAAATAGACTCCATGGTTGTAACGTATTACACGCTAAAGAAAGAACAAACCCCGCGAACAAATATTGACTACACACTTATTTGCAACACAAGAGTAAAGTTGGTGAAATCAAACGCCATATGGATCACAGGAAAATAGTATTTTTGTGTTATTTTGTCGGGTTTTGCTTTTGTTTTTTCGTTGGCCGATAATGTCTTCAATAAAGAGGCCAACTGCAGCAAATGTTATAGATGGGATAAGGCTTCTTTAGTAAAATACAGGTCACATTTAACGTTTTGGAAATTAGAAAATAGCAGATTTATGTATAATTTATTACGTGATTTTGGAGAAAACTGTAACATTGACCAAAAAAACTTGCTCAAATTTTAAAAAAAGAAGATATAGATAACGAACGTTTTGAATACACAATGTCTTTCAGACACGGATGGGAAACTGTACTGTGTGGCAGGATCGGTCATGGGAGCCATGCCAATATACACTCGTCATAGGGATACAAACAGTACATGATTTAGTCCACCAATTGTCGGTCTGCCTTCTTATGGAGGTCGCTGTGGCTGAGCGGAATAGACCGCTGACTTTGTGTGACATGGGTGCCTCTCTCTCTGGAATGAAATTATCCTAAGTAGCTTATTCCTAGGACTGAGACACTCTAGAGTGAAACTATCCTAGGAACGAGACACTTTGGAGTAAAATTATGCTTAGACTAACTGTCTCTGGAGTGAAATTATCCTACGAATGAGACGCTGTGGAGTAAACTTATCCCAGGACTGACACGCTCTGGAGTGATATTATCGGGGGACTGAAACACTCTGGAATAAAATTGTCCTGGGACTGATTTCACTCTGGAGTGAAATTATCCTATGACTGACACATTCTGGAGGGAAATTATCCTGGGACTGAGACACTCTGGAGTAAAATTATCCTGGCACTGACACACCGTGGAATGAAATTATCCCAGGACTGACACACTCTAGAATGAAATTATGCCAGGACTGACTCATTCTTGAGTGAAATTAACAAAGAAATGGACACAAAGAAAACAACGAACAGGAAAAGAGCATTCCAGAATGTATTGTACTTACGCCTCAGACACTTTATGTAGAAGTGAAAGTCACACACCAAATATTCTCGGAATCGTATGTCTTCTCATTCTAACACCTGTAGCTCTGTTCAGCTCATCACCAATTTAAGAGGTACATTGACCACGTTTTCGTCACACAGAAACGGACGTGTGCGCAAGTAATCGCCTTTGGTAGTAAAAATTGACGTCTTTCACCAACGCTATTTCTCTGTTGATATCGTGATTGTAATCTGCTACTTGCTGACTGTGAAACGTTAATAGCTCGTGCCACAAACCTTTTATTCCAACTTCCAACATACCGATTGCAGGTAGCCGTGTCATAAAATGTTTCATTGAGTTTAAAACAATATCAGAATAACTTACAATCTTGATTTTATCACTGAAATGTACAGCAGAACACTGACTCGTTTCACTGTAAACTTTGACCCCCACTGCGTACACATGCATGAAGTACATAACGACGGTTGTGAATGGAATAATCATTTTCTAAATCCACATCCCATCATACTAGATGATTCCTAAATAATATCACCCCAATACAAGACTTCGGATATGACTTAGAATAAATGAGAGTTACAAACTTGTTTTAAAAGGTTCATTAACTGCCCTGATTGTGGAGATATAGTTACTCGGACTCGAGGTGACGTCTCACTCAGGTGACGGTATCAGACTGTTTGTGAAGATACAGTCACGAGGTGACGTCACACAATCAGGAGACGGTATCAGACTGTTTGTGAAGATACAGTCACGAGGTGACGTCACACAATCAGGAGACGGTATGAGACTGTTTGTGAAGGTACAGTCACGAGGTGACGTCACACAATCAGGAGACGGTATGAGACTGTTTGTGAAGGTACAGTCACGAGGTGACGTCACACAATCAGGAGACGGTATCAGACTGTTTGTGAAGGTACAGTCACGAGGTGACGTCACACTCAGGTGACGGTATCAGACTGTTTGTGAAGATACAGTCACGAGGTGACGTCACACTATCAGGAGACGGTATCAGACTGTTTGTGAAGGTACAGTCACGAGGTGACGTCACACAATCAGGAGAGTCACGAGGTATGAGACTGACTGTTTGTGAAGGTACAGTCACGAGGTGACGTCACACAATCAGGAGACAGTATCAGACTGTTTGTGAAGGTACAGTCACGAGGTGACGTCACACTATCAGGAGACGGTATCAGACTGTTTGTGAAGGTACAGTCACGAGGTGACGTCACACAATCAGGAGACGGTATGAGACTGTTTGTGAAGGTACAGTCACGAGGTGACGTCACACACTCAGGTGACGGTATCAGACTGTTTGTGAAGATACAGTCACGAGGTGACGTCACACAATCAGGAGACGGTATCAGACTGTTTGTGTACTGTCGCCGATATCGATAAGAAGCCACACGTAGTGCAGCAGTGTCATCACATCGCTATAACGTGTCGTTATCTGTCGTCTTCTTTCCATTGAGTGAGTATGCTTTTATGCCGCGTTTAGCGGTATCACGTTGAGGGACAAAGGTGCTTCATCAATTACACCCATGTGGATGTAGCGCGACTCACTTCAGTACAGGGGTGGTGGGTTGGCCTAATGGTTAAAACGTTGGCTCGTCACGCCGAAGGCCCGGGTTCGAATCCCCACATGGGTACAATGTGAGAAGCCCATTTCTGGTGTCCCCCGCCGTGATGTTGTTGGAATATTGCAAAAAGCGGCGTAAAACCAAACTCAGTCAGTCAGTCAGTCAGTCAGTCAGTCAGTCACTTCAGTACAACTAAGATTGTTTCTCATGAGCGAAGTGAGTCGGTGTTGTCTGTAGTCAAGTCTGACAGTTACTGAAAAAGCGTGGTACGATGTATTCCATCGGGCTCAAGAACAAGATCTGGTTAACATCTTGTCCATGCTGACAGTGTGGAACCGTGCTCATGATATCTCATTCACTGTTGTGTCCACTCAGTGATATCCTATGTCTTATTTCCCACGTGTCACGTCTCCCCGCGGTCAGTGCTTGCTGCACCCCGTTCCTTGGTGTCCACTATCTGGACAGTGGAGCTCGGCATTCCGCCTGGATCTATCAGCTTCAGCCTCATGCGTGCGTTTCACTATGACCTCATACATATATGTAAGGTTGGCCCAGACACTGACCTGTTTAGCAACGACTGATTAAAGCGTGGTCATGTCTGACTTGCTGAACTACTTCGTGACTGTTTTAATGATTCCACATGTCAGATATTCTCCCTTTGTGCAACTGTTAGTGAGCCAAGCGACAGAAGCAGGTTGTGGAGTGTTGTGAAATGACACAAACACCAAGATCCTGGCTTTGTCACCATCACGTCTGGGCCAGGCAATCCCGTGATTGATGAATGAGTTGGTGACGGTATCAGTAACGGATCCACACTCCGGGTGACGATGTCCACTATGAGCAAAGGTTGGTGGAGACCAGTTCCCCCCCTTGATCCCGATGGCCACCTTGAGACGACAAGATTAACGATGTCGTCACAGTCCCGTATCTGGGACCTACAACTACACAATTACAAAAATCACATCGTTCCGGCGTTCTATAACCGTGACACACTACTAGCGTTGGCTGTGTAGGGTGATGCGGGGTGGAGGAAGGGAGGTGAACAGAGCATGTATTGACCATGCACTCTCCTCTCCAGGAATGTTGAACAAAGCCAAACACACCCAAACAAACAAACATAAAACACACACACACACACACACACACACACACACACACACACACGAACACACACACACACACACACACACACGAACACACACACACACATGAACACACACACACATGAACACATGCAAACAAACATAAACACACTCAAACATACACATAAACACTGACATAAAAACAGTCAAACGCACACACACACACAAACAGACCTACACACACAAACATATACACATGTACAGAACAACACACTCACACACATAAACACACACTAACACAGTCAAACGCACACACACATAAACATACACACAAACACATACAAAGAAACATAAAACAGACATAAAAACACCACACAAACACATACAAACAATATAAAACATGCCAACACGAACACACTCAAACATACACACCCTCATACACACAAACACATAAACTCTCTCTTTCTCTGTCTCACAAACACACACAGAGAATGAAGAGAAAACTAAATAAGGACAAAAAGGAAGACAACCATTTGTAGTAAAGAGAAGTCTCTTTAATGTTATAGATTTTCAAACTTATTCATGTATATTTTATACTCAATAAAACGTAGCTTCGATTGACATTATTTAGTTTTGGTCATTCAAGAAGGAAATATTTTCGACTCTCAATGAGTTCACTTCATTTGTATGTGTTCAAATTTATATAAGTTTAAATCACGTTACTGGTTATACGCAATCGCTGCCAAAGGCTCGTGAATCACCTCTGCTATAAACTAAGAATATAGCGTTCCTTTAAAATAGAATCAAGTTTTAATCACATTCATGCCTTATTTGTAAAACTACTGCAACCTATTCAGTGAAACAAACTCCAGCCCAAAAGACCATGTCTTTTAGCCTTCAAAGTCATGGTGGCAATGATCGAAGGGTAGGGTTCGGGACAACATGAGTAGTAGTTAACATTTCTCCGCATGGAATGTTCGATGATGTCCCATTGATCATCATGGTAGTACTCTGAGACGTCAATCTCGGAGGTCTTGATTTGGACGTCCATGATGTTCCCGCTATACGTCCAGGATCCAATCCTCAACGAACAGGTCACAGTGCCGTCAGAGGAGTATTTGGAAACAGCACATCGTGTCTTGATGCTTGTTGCCGGCATATAGTACACGAGTCCATTGTTGGACAGAACCACAGGGGCATCTGTGACATCAGCATGTCTGAAACAAAGACAAGGAACCCGCTCATCATGGATGTATTGGAGATCCAATGAAAGACCAGGAACTCACCCATCGCGGATGTATTGGGGATCCAATGAAAGACCAGGAACTCACCCATCGTGGATTTATTGGGGATTCAATGAAAGACAAGCAATTAACCAATCATGTGGATGTATTGGGAACGCACTCATCATGAACGTATTTGGGATGCAATGAAAGCCAAGTAACACATTCACCATGGATGTATTGGAGATCCAATTAAAGAGAAGGAAGGCATTCACCATGGATGTATTGGGGATCCCATGGAGGACAAGGAACTCACTCATCATAGATTTATTGGGGATCCCATGAAGGACGAGGAAGGCACTCATCGTGTGTGTATTGGAGATGCAATGAAAGACAAGTAACACATTCACCATGGATGCATTGGAGATCCCATGAAGGACAAGGAACTCACTCATCATGGATGTATTGGGGATCCAATGAACGACAAGGAACTCACTCATCGTGGATGTATTGGGGGTCCAATGAAAGACAAGTAACACATTCACCATGGATGTATTGGGGATCCAATGAAAGACAAGAAACCAACTCATAATGGATGTATTGGGGATTCTATTCTAGAGAAGGAATCCACTCATCATGGATGTATTGGGGATCCAATAAAAGACTAAGAAACCACTCGTAATGGATGTATTTGGGATCCAATGAAGGACATGATAGCTACCCATCATGGATGCGTTGAGTGGGAAAAGTAATAAACAGAAAGGTGTTTATTTACACTTTCCGAATAAAATGAACATAACAATATATGTTTTATGTTATCAATTGAATTGATAGGGAAAGTGTATGGTTAAAGCGTCTGCTAGTCGAACACTGTCTTGACGAATGTACTCACCCACGGAAGGGAACTATGTCAGGGCGCCATACATCGGAGGGAGGGAGTCTGATATCGGAAATGTCTCCGTATTCTGAGGGCTCCCAAGTCAGTCTGTTGTCAAACCACTCGTAGTGGATCCACGTGTCAAGTACCGCGTCCCCTGTTCTTAAGCTCTGGAAACAATGACACATGTTTTTAATCGAAACTGAGTTTATCCAAAATAAAGACATGTTTTATCTGGCATACACCTAAATCCTAAACAATCCACCCTCGCCCTAATGGACACTCACCAGCGATGATATCTTCAATACGGTCAAGTTGATGGTCACGTTGAGTGTGTCGCCTTTAGAGCTGACGGGGATGGTGTTTTTCGTGTCTCGTGAATTCAGTTCTTTGTACAGAGGATCGTACAGCTGACTTTGGACTGTAACACATAAGTCAGATCATGTTAGATCAGTGGACCTAAACACATGTATCATATCAGTGGACTGGAACACATAGGTCAGATCATGTTAGATCAGAGGACCTAAACACGTATATTAGATCACTGAACTGTAACACATCTGTCAGATCATGTTAGATCAGTGGACCTAAACTCGTCTATTAGATCACTGGACTGTAACATATGTGTCAGTCCATGTTAGATCAGTGGACTGTAATACATGTGTCAGATCATGTTAGATCGGTTGACCTATCCACCTATAAAACATCAATGGACTCTAACATATCAGTCAGATCATGTGAGATCAGTGGACCTAAACACGTATATTAGATCAGTGGACTGTTACACATTTGTCAGATCATGTTAGATCAGTGGACCTAAACTCGTCTATTAGATCACTGATCTGTAACACATATGTCAGTCCATGTTAGATCAGTGGGCCTATATACGTATATTAGATCACTGGACTGTAACACATGTGTCATATCATGTTAGATCAGTGGACCTAAACACTTCTGGTAGATCACTGGACTGTAACACATGTGTCAGATCATGTTAGATCAGTGGACCAAAAACTTCTATTAGATCACTGGACTGTAACACATGTGTCATATCATGTTAGATCAGTGGACCAAAAAACGTATATTAGATCACTGGACAGAAACAAATAGGTCAATTCATGTTAGATCAGTGGACCTAAACACATATATTAGATCACTGAACTGTAACACATCTGTCAGATCATGATAGATCAGTGGACCTAAACTCGTCTATTAGATCACTGGACTGTAACATATGTGTCAGTCCATGTTAGATCAGTGGAATGTAGCACATGTGTCAGATCATGTTAGATCGGTTGACCTATACACCTATATTACATCAATGGACTCTAACATATGAGTCAGATCATGTGAGATCAGTGGACCTAAACACGTATATTAGATCACTGGACTGTAACACATGTGTCAGATCACGATACATCATTGGACCTAAACACGTATATTTGATCAATGGACTGTAATATATGTGTCAGATCATGTTAGATCAGTGGACCTAAACACGTCTATTAGATCACTGGACTGTAACATATGTCTCAGATCATGTTAGATCAGTGGACCTAAACACGTCTATTAGATCACTGAACGGTAACACTATTGCCAGATCATGTTAGATCAGTAGACCTAAACACTTCTATTAGATCACTGGACTGTAAGACATAAGTCAGATCATGTTAGATCAGTGTACCTAAACGCTTCTATTAAATCACTGGACTGTAAGACATAGGTCAAATCATGTTAGATCAGTGGACCTAAACACGTATATTACATCACTGGACTGGAACACATGTGTGAGATCATGTTAGATCAGTGGACCTAAACACGTATGATAGATCACTGGACTGTTACACATATGTCAGATCATCTTTGATCGGTTAACCTAAACACGTCTTTTACATCAATGGACGGTAACACATAGGTCAGATGACCTTCGATTAGTGGACCTAAACACTTCTGTTAGATCACTCGACTGTAACACATGTGTCAGATCATGTTAGATCAGTGGACCAAAAAACGTATATTAGATCACTGGACAGAAACAAATAGGTCAGATCATGTTAGATCAGTGGACCTAAACACGTATATTAGATCACTGAACTGTAACACATGTGTCAGATCATGTTAAATCAGTGGACCTAAACTCGTCTATTAGATCACTGGACTGTAACATATGTGTCAGTCCATGTTAGATCAGTGGACTGTAACACATATGTCAGATCATGTTAGATCGGTTGACCTATACACCTATATTACATCAATGAACTCTAACATATGAGTCAGATCATGTTAGATCAGTGGACCTAAACACGTATATTAGATCAGTGGACTGTTACACATTTGTCAGATCATGTTTGATCAGTGGACCTGAACACGTCTATTAGATCACTGGACTGTAACACATGTGTCAGATCATGTTAGATCGGTTGACCTATACACCTATATTACATCAATGGACTCTAACATATGTGTCAGATCACGATAAATCATTGGACCTAAACACGTATATTAGATCACTGGACTGTAACATATGTGTCAAATAATGTTAGATCAGTGGACCTAAACAGATGTGTCAAATCATGTTAGATCACTGGACTGTAACATATGTGTCAGATCATGTTAGATCAGTGGGCCTATATACGTATATTAGATCACTGGACTGTAACACATAGGTCAGATCATGTTAAATCAGTGGATCTAAACACTTCTATTAGATCACTGGACTGTAACACATTTGTCAGATCATGTTAGATCAGTGGGCCTATATACGTATATTAGATCACTGGACTGTAACACATAGGTCAGATCATGTTAAATCAGTGGATCTAAACACTTCTATTAGATCACTGTGGACTGTAACACAAGTATCAGATCATGTTAGATCAGTGGACCTAAACACTTCTAGTAGATCAATGGACTGTAACACATATGTCAGTCCATGTTAGATCAGTGGGCCTATATACGTATATTAGATCACTGGACTGTAACACATGTGTCATATCATGTTAAATCAGTGGACCTAAACACTTCTAGTAGATCACTGGACTGTAACACATGTGTCAGATCATGTTAGATCAGTGGACCAAAAAACGTATATTAGATCACTGGACAGAAACAAATAGGTCAGATCATGTTAGATCAGTGGACCTAAACACATATATTAGATCACTGAACTGTAACACATCTGTCAGATCATGATAGATCAGTGGACCTAAACTCGTCTATTAGATCACTGGACTGTAACATATGTGTCAGTCCATGTTAGATCAGTGGAATGTAACACATGTGTCAGATCATGTTAGATCGGTTGACCTATACACCTATATTACATCAATGGACTCTAACATATGAGTCAGATCATGTGAGATCAGTGGACCTAAACACGTATATTAGATCACTGGACTGTAACACATGTGTCAGATCACGATACATCATTGGACCTAAACACGTATATTAGATCACTGTACTGTAACATATGCGTCAAATAATGTTAGATCAGTGGACCTTAACAAGTATATTTGATCAATGGACTGTAATATATGTGTCAGATCATGTTAGATCAGTGGACCTAAACACGTCTATTAGATCACTGGACTGTAACATATGTCTCAGACCATGTTAGATCAGTGGACCTAAACACGTCTATTAGATCACTGAACGGTAACACTATTGCCAGATCATGTTAGATCAGTAGACCTAAACACTTCTATTAGATCACTGGACTGTAAGACATAAGTCAGATCATGTTAGATCAGTGTACCTAAACGCTTCTATTAAATCACTGGACTGTAAGACATAGGTCAAATCATGTTAGATCAGTGGACCTAAACACGTATATTACATCACTGGACTGGAACACATGTGTGAGATCATGTTAGATCAGTGGACCCTAAACACGTATGATAGATCACTGGACTGTTACACATATGTCAGATCATCTTTGATCGGTTAACCTAAACACGTCTTTACATCAATGGACGGTAACACATAGGTCAGATGACCTTCGATTAGTGGACCTAAACACTTCTGTTAGATCACTCGACTGTAACACATGTGTCAGATCATGTTAGATCAGTGGACCAAAACGTATATTAGATCACTGGACAGAAACAAATAGGTCAGATCATGTTAGATCAGTGGACCTAAACACGCATCTTAGATCACTGAACTGTAACACATGTGTCAGATCATGTTAAATCAGTGGACCTAAACTCGTCTATTAGATCACTGACTGTAAGATATGTGTCAGTCCATGTTAGATCAGTGGACTGTAACACATATGTCAGATCATGTTAGATCGGTTGACCCATACACCTATATTACATCAATGGACTCTAACATATGAGTCAGATCATGTTAGATCAGTGGACCTAAACACGTATATTAGATCAGTGGACTGTTACACATTTGTCAGATCATGTTAGATCAGTGGACCTGAACACGTCTATTAGATCACTGGACTGTAACACATGTGTCAGATCATGTTAGATCGGTTGACCTATACACCTATATTACATCAATGGACTCTCTAACATATGTGTCAGATCACGATAAATCATTGACCCTAAACACGCATATTAGATCACTGGACTGTAACATATGTGTCAAATAATGTTAGATCAGTGGACCTAAACAGATGTGTCAAATCATGTTAGATCACTGGACTGTAACATATGTGTCAGATCATGTTAGATCAGTGGGCCTATATACGTATATTAGATCACTGGACTGTAACACATAGGTCAGATCATGTTAAATCAGTGGATCTAAACACTTCTATTAGATCACTGGACTGTAACACATTTGTCAGATCATGTTAGATCAGTGGGCCCTATATACGCATATTAGATCACTGGACTGTAACATTATAGGTCAGACCATGTTAAATCAGTGGATCTAAACACTTCTATTAGATCACTGGACTGTAACACAAGTATCAGATCATGTTAGATCAGTGGACCTAAACACTTCTAGTAGATCAATGGACTGTAACACATATGTCAGTCCATGTTAGATCAGTGGGCCTATATACATATATATTAGATCACTGGACTGTAACACATGTGTCATATCATGTTAAATCAGTGGACCTAAACACTTCTAGTAGATCACTGGACTGTAACACATGTGTCAGATCATGTTAGATCAGTGGACCAAAAAACGTATATTAGATCACTGGACAGAAACAAATAGGTCAGATCATGTTAGATCAGTGGACCTAAACACGTATATTAGATCACTGAACTGTAACACATCTGTCAGATCATGTTAGATCAGTGGACCTAAACTCGTCTATTAGATCACTGGACTGTAACATATGTGTCAGTCCATGTTAGATCAGTGGACTGTAACACATGTGTCAGATCATGTTAGATCGGTTGACCTATACACCTATATTACATCAATGGACTCTAACATATGTGTCAGATCACGATAAATCATTGGACCTAAACACGTATATTAGATCACTGGACTGTAACATATGTGTCAAATAATGTTAGATCAGTGGACCTAAACAGATGTGTCAAATCATGTTAGATCACTGGACTGTAACATATGTGTCAGATCATGTTAGATCAGTGGGCCTATATACGTATATTAGATCACTGGACTGTAACACATAGGTCAGATCATGTTAAATCAGTGGATCTAAACACTTCTATTAGATCACTGGACTGTAACACATTTGTCAGATCATGTTAGATCAGTGGGCCTATATACGTATATTAGATCACTGGACTGTAACACATAGGTCAGACCATGTTAAATCAGTGGATCTAAACACTTCTATTAGATCACTGGACTGTAACACAAGTATCAGATCATGTTAGATCAGTGGACCTAAACACTTCTAGTAGATCAATGGACTGTAACACATATGTCAGTCCATGTTAGATCAGTGGGCCTATATACGTATATTAGATCACTGGACTGTAACACATGTGTCATATCATGTTAAATCAGTGGACCTAAACACTTCTAGTAGATCACTGGACTGTAACACATGTGTCAGATCATGTTAGATCAGTGGACCAAAAAACGTATATTAGATCACTGGACAGAAACAAATAGGTCAGATCATGTTAGATCAGTGGACCTAAACACGTATATTAGATCACTGAACTGTAACACATCTGTCAGATCATGTTAGATCAGTGGACCTAAACTCGTCTATTAGATCACTGGACTGTAACATATGTGTCAGTCCATGTTAGATCAGTGGACTGTAACACATGTGTCAGATCATGTTAGATCGGTTGACCTATACACCTATATTACATCAATGGACTCTAACATATGAGTCAGATCATGTGAGATCATTTGACCTAAACACGTATTTTAGATCAGTGTTACACATTTGTCAGATCATGTTCGATCACTGGACCTAAACTCGTCTGTTAGATCACTGGACTGTAACATATGTGTCAGTCCATGTTAGATCACTGGACTGTAACACATGTGTCAGATCATGTTAGATCAGTGGACCTAAACACTTCTAGTAGATCACTGGTCTGTAACACATATGTCAGTCCATGTTAGAACAGTGGGCCTATATACGTATATTAGATCACTGGACTATAACACACTTGTCATATCACGTTAGATCAGTGGACCTAAACACTTCTGGTAGATCACTGGACTGTAACACATGTGTCAGATCATGTAAGATCAGTGGACCAAAAGACGTATATTAGATCACTGGACAGAAACAAATAGGTCAGATCATGTTAGATCAGTGGACCTAAACACGTATATTAGATCACTGAACTGTAACACATCTGTCAGATCATGTTAGATCAGTGGACCTAAACTCGTCTATTAGATCACTGGACTGTAACATATGTGTCAGTCCATGTTAGATCAGTGGACTGTAACACATATGTCAGATCATGTTAGATCGGTTGACCTATACACCTATATTACATCAATGGACTCTAACATATGAGTCAGATCATGTTAGATTAGTGGACCTAAACAGATGTGTCAAATCATGTTAGATCACTGGACTGTAACATATGTGTCAGATCATGTTAGATCATTGGGCCTATATACGTACATTAGATCACTGGACTGTAACACATAGGTCAGATCATGTTAGATCAGTGGACCTAAACAATTCTATTAGATCACTGGACTGTAACACAAGTATCAGATCATGTTAGATCAGTGGACCTAAAGACTTCTAGTAGATCACTGGACTGTAACACATATGTCAGATCATGTTAGATCCGTGGGCCTATATACGTATATTAGATCACTGGACAGTAAGAAATGTGTCATATCATGTTAGATCAGTGGACCTAAACACTTCTAGTAGATCACTGGACTGTAACGCATGTGTCAGATCATGTTAGATCAGTGGGCCTATATACGTATATCAGATCACTGGACTGTAACACATGTGTCATATCATGTTAGATCAGTTGACCTAAATACTTCTAGTAGATCACTGGACTGTAACACATGTGTCAAATCATGTTAGATCAGTTGGCCTATATACGTATATTAGATCACTGGACTGGAACAAATGTGTCAGATCATGTTAGATCAGTGGGCCTATATACGTATATAAGATCACTGGACTGTAACACATGTGTCAGATCATGTTAGATCAGTGGGCCTATATACGTATATTAGATCACTGGACTGGAACACATCTGCTAAATCATGGACTGTATCTCATATATTACATGTCCATGTTACTAGATTACCAGTAACAGAGTCTGAACCTGACAAACCAATGACTGAGTATGAATGACAAGTGGTCATGGATGATCATCTTCTTTATAGTACAATAGCTACGTATAGATGCTGATACCATTTTCAAGTATAATATGGGGAATGAGTACAGCGGGATATATATGTAGGGTACATGAGGGTTAACAAAGACAATGGATGATAAAAACAAGTTGATAAAGATGAACTATAAATAAGTTGATCATCCATAAACACTTGTCATTCCTATTGCTTACAACTTCTAGAATGCCTCTCAAACAATTCAATTACTGAGGTTGGCTCGTCACGCCGAAGACCCGGGTACGAATCCCCACATGTGTACAATGTGTGAAGCCCATTTCTGGTTTCCCCCACCGTGATGTTGCTGGAATATTGCTAAAAGCGGCATAAAACCAACTCAGTGAGTCAGTCAGTCAGTCAGTCAGTCAGTCAATTACTGAATAAAGGGCAGAAAAGTGGAGTTGACACTGGCAAGAGTGAAATGGAAAGGACACCCATATTGTTCTCCATCAATGTCAGTTTGAATACAATTTGCTGCAAGCAAAAGAGCAATGGAAAGGACAACCAACTGGTTCCAAATCCATGTCAGTCACGGTTACGGGTTTTCATGACTTGGACTCGACGCCTTCACCCCTCGGCAGTATTCCACGAAGGTATGTCGCTGCTGTCTTGTCAACTCAACTTCAGAAACTTAAATTACTGAACTCAGCAGCTCGCATCGTCTGTCGCAAGTCCAAGAAAGACCATATCACACCTTCACTGATGTCTCTACACTGGTTGCCTGTCAAATTCCGGATTTACTTAAAAATTCTATGTATCACTTTCAAAGCTCTACATGGACAAACACCTGCATACCACTCCAGTCTTCTGTGTAAGTACATTCCAACCCGACCATTACGATCCCAGAATCACCAGCTACTTGCCATTCCTAAAGTTCGACTCTCATCCTATGGGAAAAGATCATTCCAACACGCAGCCGCCAGTCTCTGGAACAACTTGCCCACTCACATCAAGAATGCTGAATCTTTGGACACCCACTTTCTTCGTCTTGCCTATTACTAGACTTTCTATGTTCAATTGTCTCTCTGTAAATAGTTTTAACTATTTTCTTTTCTCCTATAGTATTGTAGCGCCATGAGCGGGTATTAGTAACTGTTGTAGCGCTATATAAATACCCACATTATTAGTATTATTATTACAGATGTGAGTCTGTATCTGGCAAACCAGGGACTGAAACATACACTGACCCTATCGGGTCGAGATGTGTCTCATTCATCTACCTGAAGGAGCTTCATGTTACCTGCAACAAGGAACCCCACAAACAGCACAGCCACATTTAACGCCATCTTGCCTTCCTTAGCCAACGACTTCAGACTGGTTTGAGTATGGTGGAGGACAAAATCCCGTTATCGAACATCGAAAGCAGGTAACGTGATACCAGAGTCTACCTCACGTGTCCAGGTAAATGTTGATGTACGATAATGTGATGATCTAGTTAAAACCGTATCACGTCCCTGAATCTTAAAGTTCAATTGATGTTTGTGTTTAACGATGGCGTAGTCGAGAGAATATTGTCAGGGCCATTGCGAAATAGGGAGCTGGGAAAGCACTAGGAATATTCATTGACTCAGGATTAAAGTCTATACTCAATGTGTACAATAACCTGTAGGCCTGCAGGTGTGACACTGTACAGTGATCTCCAACAAGATGCATACTCAACATAGATAGTGATGTACACCACGACTTCTGATCTCGTCTGTGGTAAAACAGGAATCGTCTTCTGGCGGTGGCGGTACAGGGCGCTGCACATGGATGGAAAGGATGGCATCGTGGGTGTGTCGTCATTGGTCAGGTTGGTGAGCTCGTCGTTGTAGATTGTGCGCATCTGTGTTGACTCCTCCCTGGCTCTCTTCCTCAGGTTGCTGACAAACCGGACCTTCTGACTATCCTCTGGATGGTGATTATGTTCTGTCGTATTCCTTACAACATTGCCAACAGTGCCAACAGTGACTCTTCCTCTGCATGTTGACTGAACACACTTCCAGTGTACACAAGACTGTCTTTCGACATTCTTAGTGTGAAGACAACCGTCAAATAGGACTTGGTGGCTACCTCCTCGTGACATAACAAACTCAACATTACGCAGACCAGCCAGGTTGATGCCATGTTAGTTTGTTGTCAACAGCTATATACTATACCGAACTATCTCAATTTACTTTCTCGTCTCACCTTCTCATTTCCCTCCACTTCTCAATAATACTGTGTATCTTTTATCATGGCACTAAAACAGCTTTTCAACACAATTTCAACATTTAACAACCTACACATTATCCAATTTATAAAATTGTACTACTCACTAGAGGTTTATCTTTCATCATGAAACTAAAACAACTTTTAGCTAATCCCAAATTTCCTTGACACAAAACACTATAGAACAGTTTAATCCCTCCCTTGATCTCATCTGTATACTCTATGCACTAATCTCTCTTTGGGTCAGTTCATTATGCCAGACAGGTAAATGCCGTGTGTTGTTTTAACTAATTGTACGGGTACTGGGTTGTAGGGGTAGTGGCATGTAGGGGTTATGGGATTCAACCGGCAAACCAACTTAAACATGCATGTCAATGCCGCTCCATAACAATAATATAATTACATAGATAGTGATGTACACTGTGTGCAAAACATAATGTGTGCAAATCATAATGGAAATCCACAAGGTGGTGTCCTCCGATCATTTAGACGTCCCAGACTAGTTAAATCAACAAAGGTAATGGTTGGTTGCACTCAGGTACACTGAACTGTTACCTTTATTGGGTAATGGATTGATCCAAAGTTATGTGCATAAGAATATATTAAGCGATCTAATTAATAGGGCTGTAATGATGCATCAAACTATCGATGAATTGCAATTATTCCGAAAGCAATTAATCGATGGTAGAAATGAAAAACCATCGATGCATCGATAGTATGTGTGACTATCGAGTTTAGTGGTGGTTATTTATTCTTATTAAATATTTGTGTTGTTTTGATTTTTTAAATTGTTTAGGTGCAAACTTGCAGCTTCATTGAGTTTATGTTTTAACTGTTTACTCGATCTTGGTTTCAAGTTTCTTGTCAGTTATTCACAGGGGGAGCAGAGGAAGCCCAAAAGCCCGTCGTATCCAGTAACTCAGTTAGTTACATGGGAAATCTATAATCTTGTTTTGATCAAAGTGAACATTATGAACACAAACTGTGAGAAGCCGAAGTCAATAAACATTAGTATTCTGATCAAAGTATTTCTGCACAAAAAGTAACAAACTCATAATTAGTGTTAATATATACCACTAACCACTAATATGAAAACATGTCGTTAGTCTATGGGATAGGTCTATGACGTCAGTGGGTAAAACTAGGTTTGTAATCACAGTCACGCCTGATTGGTCCAAAGTTGTCTGATAATCGGCGTGTCTAACAAATGGGATGTCTAACTTATGAGAGCAAAAGCATTCATGGAATTGGAGACCCCCTTCTTCATCTCGGTTAAATGTGTGTTTAGCAATAATAAATCCTCAATAGAAAAACCCAACTTGCTTATATATACAGGATGTACAGGAGGACTGCAACAGTCACAATGGATTGACATGAGAGTGACGATGAGAGCTATCGGGATAGGTTTGTATGTTGAGGTACAATATCTTCTTATAAATTTTCATTACTATCAATGCATCCCGCTAATATATGATAACATTCATGATAACAGCACTCCATGTCCAGCTCGTTAAACAACACAATAAATATACAATTATTATAATAGACTCACTCAGCGGGCCCCAGTATGGTGGCTGATTAGGGCCATCGCTTTCTCGCCTTAAAATTCGGAGGCTAGAAAGCGAGAAAGCGATATCACGAGACGAGAAAGCGATAACACGAGACGAGAAAGCGATAGCGCGAGACGAGAAAGCGATAACACGAGACGAGAAAGCGATAGCACGAGACGAGAAAGCGATACCATTACGCGATAAAGCGAGAAAGCGATAGAGCGAGAAAGCGACAAAGCGATATTACCCACAATTCAGTGCTGTCTACGCATGATCGACTGCAAACGGGAGCTCAGTCGCCATCGTAATTTTTGGATAGTATTAAATGGTTTTCAGTAATGTTCTTGCCCACGAATGGCGGTGTATGACTTGACGTTTAGAAAATATCTAATAGAGATGTAGACTTTCCTTTGACATGCAATTTGCACGTATGCAATAGTCATATCGTGAAATAACGGAAACGTTCATTTTGTGATGTGACTTAAGGAATTACATATTTTTTGACATAACTGGATTCGAATTGTCTTAACCAACTTAATCACACCAACCAATTGAATTGTTTCTTTGATGGGCATTTTAGATGTTGAGATGATGAAGAATAATGACAATTATATTGGATATACAACTTCTGTGGAGGCGACGTTTCGACATAGATTCTAATGTCGTTGTCAAGCAAGTGATACATGAGTAACAAATTGAGAGAATATATACATGAGTTGTTATTACAGTAGATAGGGAATGAGTTGTTATACATTAAATGAGGTTGATGTACAACGCTTGTAGAAGAGATTGAGTAAGTTGATTGGAAGCCAGAAGGGTGATATACAAGGACTGAATTAGAATTTATAGGAGGCCAGGTGGATGTATATACAAAAGATGGGTTTGATGTACATAGCTGAATTGAAACAGATAATGTACACAAGAAATATTATTGATTACTTTATCAAGTGATGGTAGGCATTGGGAATGTACTATCCTTCATCTCTGTTGAGGGCGGATCCTATGTTCTTGATGTGTACTGCTTCCAAAAGTTTACGAATTTTGTAGTCTGACTGGTTCTTTTCTATGGTTTTCTTTGAATTATGATGTTGTGTGACAAATGTGTCACATTCAGAGAGTTTTAAAGTATGTGGCACTATAAATGAGCCGTATGTAGACAATTCTATAATAATTATCAGTTCTCGCTGTTTGGTTATAGGTGAAGGAATTAGAAATGAGGCATGGAAACTTAACCATTTATGTTTATGTCACTTTATTGTATTTCAGGTTGATCCAAATACAGCTGTAGTTTCTTTGAATTAATAAAGACGATGAAATGTATTAACTGAAGATCTTCACATACATGAACCTAAATCGCTCCTACCCAAAGATAGAGGAGACGCACGTGACAGTAAAGCACCTTGGTACATCAATGTAGTAACAGAACCATTCCACAGTCGATGGTGTAATCTAAGCAAATAAAAGGATGCAGTCAAACGTTCGTCTAATCAAAGCTGAAAATAGTACGCAGTTAAACGCTGGTCTAGCCATATATAGTGAACTTCTTTGGGTGGCATTTAGAAGTTGCTGTGCTGAACAACTGGGAAAGTTATATTGATATACAATTTCTTTACTATAATGTAAGCGACATTTTGGTCCGCCAATTTCAAACCCGTTCTGCGATCATAATATCTATGAAAACCCATCTTTTCCCAAAGATTTCTTCTAACAAAAGTGAGATAATAGACATGTTATACCAAGAACTGATTTTCTACAATATATTGTTACACTCTGCCGCCATTTTGACTGTATGTAATAATTGATGTGTGTGATATGTACTCTTATACCACCATTGGTGGTCTATTGAGAATTGAAAAAAGTAAAGTAAAGGCTACAGCTGGACGTGGTCGCATAGGTTTTGAAAAGCTGATAAGTGTATCCAGTTAATCTTTCGTAACATTTTCGTTTCCAGAGGAGGACTTGAAACTCGTTCAATATATGGAACTATCTACCTGTATCATCTTGTTTATAACCTGGTCAACTCATGTCAAAACGATTCAAATCGAATGAGAGCAATAGGTGGCATTCACTGGGATGCAGACAAATATACCCTCCTACACATCTACAAAACATTTATCTTGTACACACTGGAGTGAGTCGCTACCGTCCTTCTCTATCCCCAACTAAACTCCTTACAATATGTTAAAAAAGCCACAGGTGCAAAGACTAGTACCTACTACCTATTAGTTACTAGAAGAAACCAAATGACTCAATAACTACCAGACTGGGTCTGAAAATAAAATATCAGAATATATACAAAATAAACCCTTTAAAACGTCCCTATCCAGCCACACATTACAGATTTTAAACTCGATTATCCAGACTAACTCACAATGTCAAGGCCACGCACCATACGTTTCACAACCAAAACATAAACACCGTACCCTGGCTCCCCAGCCCTACTTTTTAACATTTAACCCCAATTCGTCTATTTAGTAGACTCCTTATTAGCTTATCAGCAACAGTTTAACTGTTCTGCACAATAAGTCACAATATACTTTACACCACTTACTTAGTTGAACTTACCTTCTTACGTCCAACTTCTCAACTCCCCATCTAAACTAAATTATTTTCACTATACAGGTGTTTATCATATAGTGCTTTATTCCCCAAGCAATAATTTTATTACGTTTTGGTTAAACACACCTACCACGTCGGTCGATGAATTGTGGCACCGTCTCAAGTCGATAGTTGGAGTTCGGGGACAGACAGACATATACGTATGTACACAAGCCATTCTTGTAGAAGTATGAGAGATTATGGCACATACATTTAGAACAATACCTTTTCCACATAATAGTACATGTAGATATATATATGTGTGAAATATGCACACATAAAACGACCAGATGAAAGGCACATGGTGTATAAAATTCCACCACTGATACAATACAGCCCGACGGGGAGTTGGTTTGGTTGGTCTGTTGTTATACACCGCACTAGGCAATATTACAGCTATATGGCGGCGATCTGTAAATATTCGAGTATGGACCAGACAATACAGTGATCAACATTATGAGCAAAAAACGCTACGGAGTTGGGTTACGATGACATTGTCAGCCAACCAAGTCAGCGAGCCTGACCACCAGATTCCGTTAGTCACCTTTTACGACAAGCATGTGTTGCTGAAGACCAATCTAACCCGGATCTTCACGGGTAACATGGGGAGTAGGCAAATGTGTAGTTTAACTCAGTGAAAAACAGAGCTCATAAAACAGGACTCATAAAATACCTAAAGGTATTTAAGAGAAGCTATGGGCGTAAACTTCTGTATTTGTATAACACGATGCAACGGAGTATATTCTTATTCTCCATCGAGTGAATGAAGAGACTAAAAACTAGAAAACAGAAAGCTAAAGACGTACAGTGATAAACAAACAGTGATAAGATAACAAGGGAAGCCAGTACTTAATTAGCGCTAAATTGGTAGGGTGGATGGACAAATGGAAGCCAGGGATTGTTAATCCCGGCATGAATAATGAGATAACAATGGTGGCATTTAACAGGGGAAATCACAAAAAAGAAATGCAAGCCAGGAATTAATCCAGACCTAATTAGTGATGTAACA
Source organism: Haliotis rubra (assembly GCF_003918875.1). Lineage (NCBI taxonomy): Eukaryota > Metazoa > Mollusca > Gastropoda > Lepetellida > Haliotidae > Haliotis > Haliotis rubra. The sequence continues at coordinate 891,189 of NW_025765259.1, forward strand.
ATAAATTAAATGATTGTTATCCTTTTTACAGACTTTTTAAGAGCGCTCATTTATTTCAACGAAAATACACTCGGTTTCTGGTGTTATTGTTGGATTATTGTTTGGACAAGTCAAAGGATTAATTACAAAAATGCCACAGAATTCGAAAGCATGTTCATTTTGTTTCTATACGATTAAACCAAATGACAATAAAGCCTCCTGTTGGATTAAATCATACGCAGGTTAGACGTCATGTGCATACAATGCAGAATTATGTGAAATATCGCTTTCTCGCTCTATCGCTTTCTCGCTCTATCGTTTTCTCGCTCTATCGCTTTCTCGCTTTCTCGCTTTCTCGCTCTATCGCTCTATCGCTCTATCGCTTTATTGCTCTATCGCTCTATCGCTTTATTGCTTTATCGCTCTATCGCTTTCTCGCTCTATCGCTTTCTCGCTCTATCGCTTTCTCGCGCTATCGCTTTCTCGCTATATCGCTTTCTCGCCTTGGTATATCGCTTTCTCGCTCTATCGCTTTCTCGCTTTATTGCTTTCTCGCTTTATCGCTTTCTTCCATAATGGTATCGCTTTCTCGTCTCGTGCTATCGCTTTCTCATCTCGTGTTATCGCTTTCTCGTCTCGCGTTATCGCTTTCTCGTCTCGTGATATCGCTTTCTTGCTTTCTCGCCTCCGAATTTTAAGGCGAGAAAGCGATGGCCCTAATCAGCCACCATACCCCAGCCGTTAATACTAAAACTCACCAAGAATCTGCACGCCTCAGGTAAAAAGTAGAGTGCAAAAGTGAGAACCGCCAAAATAGTGCCAATCTTACTCTGCTAAATAAATCAGAATGGTCTCAGTGTTAGCATTGCCATATTTTGTGTACTTTGCATGTTTATTTATGTGGAACTGCTTGATGTTTCTATTTAAATAGGGGTTTGAGGGACGGGGGTGGGTGGGGGGTGTACTCCCCTAAAACCTCGGGCGAAGAATAGCCGTGACGGGCAGACGGGAATTACAAAATAATTGCTCACAAAATATTAAAACGAAACGTGCGAACCTGGGTAGGTACACCTCGCAAGTGTGGGGTTGCCCACGATAGAATTTATTCAACTATGAATACTATGACTACATACCAAGTGTCACGTAGAATAAAAACACAGTTTTAATGCTTTTTGTTCCTTTGTGAGAAGGTTTGACAATGCCCTTAGCTCCTGAGTGGTGACGTGTGACGTCCTGGGCAGGAGGTTTATGCCCGGACTGTCGACAACAAGAAATAATCCGTCCAAAATACTTGTCGACAGTCCGGGAAAAGGGAGGTGATGTTCTACATAAGTGACTTCACTCCCAGTGTTCTCGAATTAACAAAGTAATTAAAACAGAGTGTGATATATATAGTAGACAATATATTTATTCAGTCAATATAACAACATGCATGTATCATATGTCACATAATACAGCATATTTGTTCATATATTTCATAAATATAAATATAAATATTCATATAAATAAGTAATTTCTGCAGGTGTATAAGTAATAAATATATAAAAGATGGGTCCAGTTATTTCTTCTTGCCAAAAGTCGTTTATATGTGCACTAAAGTAATCTGAATGTTCAGCCAAGATGAAGCAACTCTGACACATGGTCTGTGTAATGCAAGTCAGTAAGTCTGTCGGCAAGAAGGTCGGCCTTCAAGGATTGAATCCTAGCGTCGATGATTCGGTAGCGACGTCTACGGACGGGATCTCTCTGCTGTCCTTGGATCTGCTGAATTTTTACTTCAGTAGATGACTGTTCTTTTTGTAGCATTCGCACAACCTCAAATACATTGGGATGTGTCTTCATGGCATACTTGTTGATTTTGTTGTGCCAACCTTCCAAATTATTGTTAGTTCTGTGTCCATCATTTTCAAAATGACATCTATGAATGTTGTCAATCAATGCATAGCATTTGCCATTTTGACAGTGGTAACAAAATATTCATGATCTATTATATATACCCACATGCGAAATGTTTACAAAAGCATTTCGATAATCCTTCTACTCCGTTTCTCATGTTGTTGCATGTTAAACTCCAAAATGGTAATCCTTCCACTCGCATAACGTAAAATAATAATCTGTTTTTGCAACCTTAATTCTCTTGCAAATTGTTAAAACGACATTCTCTTTAATCTACTTAATTCATTTACTCATGATACGAGCATAGCTGTAGCCGCCATGGCCACTTGCAACCACTAAGCAAACATTCTCACACCGTCACGGTATGTTGACCACGCGATGTCGACATTCTGGGTTTTTTGTTTTGTCGACAGTTAGGGACATCCTATTTTTCATTTGTCGACAGATCGGGCTGACACCGGGCAGGAAGTGACAGTGTATTGATTTCTTTCCTTAATTACCCAGTTGGGGCTCCCTAATTAACCTTTATTTGTTCTGAAGCAGCATAGACTATTTATTTTATTTGGAAGTGGTTATTGGCAAATGTCAATAGGATTGACAAGACATATTTCAATACAGTTAAAGCTCTCACAATACTGTTTATGTTACAAGAATTACAAATTAAAAGTAATATTTCATATTCAACAATTTCTTTATTTTTACTGTTTCGACGTGTATGTTTTGATATTATCTGTTCGTACACGCATACCATTGACGAGCCACATTTCCAATTGCACTGAGTTATTTCGCATGTTGTACGTTAACAAATTAATAAATAAGCTACTGTACTAGGGCTTATCTTGCTGTGGTTTCTGGTCTGTTTTATGAATCAATGTATCATTGAAGCAGTATGTCAGATACAGTTTCCAACACAAGGTAGTACCTTTGTGTTGTTCTGTGAAGCCATATCACATACAAATGATAGAACTCTGGATCATTCGCAGATTGTTGCGAAGCGGCATTTTTGACATTTTCAGTCATCACTCGATCCTGAACTGGGTCACCAGTGTTATGCCCTTGGTGGTAAAAAAACGATGCTTTTTCAGTGCTTCTGTATTCTCAAATCATCTACTATACAATATCACGTCATACTGTAGTTAGATAACTTGTTCCATGGCATTACTTCTAATGTTTTAAGTGCCTAGTGACTACATATGATGATGATTATGAGTTTAACGTCAGCTTCTGGCTGTAGCCAATAACGCCGACAGGGTAGGTGGGAGCTAAAGTAATAATTAATTTGTTTATAATAAGGTATAAACCGCCATACCCCAAAAATGTAAATGATGGGGTGTTAACCTAAGTGAATTTTGAATGAAAACGGCTACAAACAAGAAAATAAATATATGGCGGCGTCTGTAAATAATCGAGTCTGGACCAGACAATCCAGTGACCAACAGCATGAGCATCGATCTGCGCAATTGGGAACCGATGACATATGTTAACCAAGCCAGCGAGCCTGACCACCCGATCCCGTTAGTCGCCTCTTACGTCAAGCATGGGTTACTGAAGGCTCATTCTAAGAAGTGAAGTGAAAAGGTTATCTTAGCCATTATGTGTGTAGAAGGTGTAGGAGTATAGCTTATGAATTTGGTAGTACAGTTAAGCTGCAGCTGATAAAAATACAGGGTCCTAATAACCAAATTAAATTGGGTTACACTTTAACTGTAAGCATAAACGTTGACCTATGGGGCTTAAAGAGTTGATGTAGGACGGCTGGCGAGTTTGAGCACAGACAATCACTTTGGACTTATGGGTGGTCTCTGTTTTGTCATCACGTGGACTACTTTATATGCTGATAACGTACACTGAAGTATACAGGCTTGACACTCTCAAACGTCATGATACTTGACAGCCCTGGCAATCACACGACACAAGCCAGCAGTGCATGATACAGAATGATACGGGCATGTTGGAGTAGTTAGAGATATAATATACAGTTAGAGATACAATTATGTAATATGCTTTGAATGTATCTGGACGTCTGTGGTGAGTCTATCGGCAGTGTCTGGTTCGTGCAACTTGATTACTTGCCTGTAAGATAGATAAAAGTAATCGTGAGAGACCTTTATCATCTTTGTTCGCACTTTGTTCCTGTAACAATACGTTAAAATCTTGATAGTGTTCTGACACTAGTCCTCTATCCATTTTTTAATATCGTTCTAAGTTAGTTGAATTAAGTCAAAATGAGTTGAAATTTGTGACATGATGCTTATAAACATACACTCATTCATTTACAATCTCTAAAACATAAATTTTGAGCGAAATTAAACATTCTCGCCCATGGGCGAGATTTTTAATATCGCTCTAAGCTAGTCGAATTAAGTCAAAATGAGTTGAAATTCGTGTCATGATGCTTTAAACATATACTCATTCATTTACAACCTCCAAAACATGAATTCTGATCGAAAATAAACATCCTCGCCCATGGGCCACTGTTCGCCCATGGGCAGGCACATGGGCGAGCTAGTTTAAATTTCCAGTTTTCGAAAAAAATTTTTTTCATTTTTTCATCCTTGGCATATATTCATAACAACTGCATGTTTCATTTGGTCAAATCTCTTGTCAGGAAGTGCCCACAGTGCGGAGAGTTTCTGGACTTTTGTGAGTCCAGAATTAAATTGTGACGTGTTATAGTTATTACTGTGTAACCGTGTTAACAACAACCTGTAGGCCTGGAGGTGTGACACTGTACGCTGATCTCGAATAAGATGCATAGTTATTACTGTGTCACTGTTAACAGCAGCTTGTATGCCTGGGCCTGTTTGTTCAAAAGCCTGTTAAATTTTAACGGACCGTTATGTAGTCTTTAACGGACCGTTAAAGTTTAGAGAGCGAAAGCCCGTTGCTCAAAGCTCCGTTAACTTTTAACGGCCCGTTAAGACCACGTTAACTTAACGGAAGCGGAGGGGGTACATTACCTCACTAACGTTACCATTAGCATCAGTTCTAGACCTAGCTGCATGGTGACAACATGGCGTTTATTGTCCAGCATAATGCAGCTTCATGAACATTAGACCTAAGGAATTCAGACTTAAAATTTCAGCATTTTCTTGATACATTGACTGAATTACATTTTCTTCATCGGTGCTGATTTTTTAAATTCTTTTTCTTTTCTTACAGTCAGACGTTACTGAGGTGATCATTTGCGATGCCAATTTGACAGGGAATCATGGGACAGTGTGCAAGGAATTCTGAGTAATGGTAAGGTCCTTAAACCTCTAATCATACCATTAGTTAAAAGCCTGTTAAAAACACCTTCCAGCAACCAAATTTTAACGTACTGTTAATTAACTTTTCTTTAGCTATTTAACGGGACGTTAGTGTTTAACGGTACGTTAAAATAACGGTGCTTTGAACGATCGGGCCTTGGAGGTGTGACACTGTACGGTGATCTCCAATAAGATGCATAGTTATTACTGTGTAACCGTGTTAACAGCAACTTGTAGACCTGGAGGTGTGACACCGTACGGTGATCTCCAATAAGATGCATCGTTATTACTGTGTAACCGTGATAACAGCAGCTTGTAGGCCTCGTGGGGTGACACCGTACGGTGATCTCCAGTAAGATGCATCGTTATTAATGTGTAACCGTGTTAACAGCAGCTTGTAGGCCTGGAGGTGTGACACTGTACAGTGATCTCCAATAAGATGCATATTTATTACAGTGTAACCGTGTTAACTGGAGCTTGTAGGCCTGGAGGTGTGACACCATGCGGTGATCTCCAATAAGATGCATAGTTATTACTGTGTAACCGTGATAACAGCAGCTTGTAGGCCTCGTGGGGTGACACCGTACGGTGATCTCCAGTAAGATGCATCGTTATTAATGTGTAACCGTGTTAACAGCAGCTTGTAGGCCTGGAGGTGTGACACTGTACAGTGATCTCCAATAAGATGCATATTTATTACAGTGTAACCGTGTTAACTGGAGCTTGTAGGCCTGGAGGTGTGACACCATGCGGTGATCTCCAATAAGATGCATAGTTATTACTGTGTAACCGTGGTAACAACAACTTGTAGCCCTGGTGGGGTGACACTGTGCGCTGATCTCCAATAAGATGCATAGTTATGCACAGTGTAAACAGCAACTTGGAGGCTTGGAGGTGTGACACAGTACAGTGATCTCCAATAAGATGTATAGTCATTACTGTGTAACCGGGTTAACCGCAGCTTGTAGGCCTGGAGGTGTGACACTGTACGGTGATCTCCAATATTATGTATTGTTATTACTGTGTAACCGGGTTAACCGCAGCTTGTAGGCCTGGAGGTGTGACGATGTCCACTATGAGCAAAGGTTGGTGGGGACCAGTTCCCCCCCCCCCTGGATCCCGATGGCCACCTTGTGACGACAAGATTAACGAGACCTACAACTACACTATTACAATAACCACATCGTTCCGGCGTTCTATAACCGTGACATACTACTAGCGTTGGCTGTGTAGGGTGATGCTGGCTGGAGGAAGGGAGGTGAACAGAACACGTATTGACCATGCACTCTCCTCTCCAGGAATGTTGAACAAAGCCAAACACACACAAACAAACAAACATAAACACACACACGCGCGCACACATACACACACACACACGCAAACACATGAACACATGCAAACAAACATAAACAAGCTCAAACATACACATAAACACTGACATAAAAACAGTCAAACGCATACACACACACAAACATATACAAATGTACAGATCAACACACACACATAAGCACACACTAACACAGTCAAACGCACACACACATAAACATACACACAAACAAACATACAAACACACATACAAACAATATACAAACATGCACATATGAACACACACAAACACATACACTCTCTCTCTCACACACACACACAGCGAATGAAGAAAAAAACTAAATAAGGTAAAAAACAAGACAACCATTTGTAGTAAAGAGAAGTCTCTTTAATGTTATAGATTTTCAATCTTTTTCATGTATATTTTATACTCAATAAAACGTAGATTTGATTGACATTATTTAGTTTTGGTCTTTCAAGAAAGAATTACTTTCGACTATGAATGAGTTCACTACATTTGTATAAGTTCAAATTTATATAATTTTAAATCACGTTACTGGTTATACGCAATCGCTGCCAAAGGCTCGTGAATCACCTCTGCTATAAACTAAGAATATAGCGTTCCTTTAAAATAGAATCAAGTTTTAATCACATTCATGCCTTATTTGTAAAACATCTGCATCATATTCAGTGAAACATACTCCTGCCCAAAGGACCATGTCTTTTAACCTTCAAAGTTATGGTGGCAATGATGGAAGGGTAGGGTTCGGGACAACATTTGTAGTAGGCAACATTTATCCGCATGGAATGTTCGATGATGTCCCATTGATCATCATGGTAGTACTCTGAGACGTCAATCTCGGAGGTCCTGTTCTGGACGTCCATGATGTTCCCGCTATACGTCCAGGATCCAATCTTCACCGAACAGATCACAGTGCCGTCAGATGAGTATTTGGATACATCACATCGTGTCTTGATGCTTGTTGCCGGCATATAGTTCACGAGTCCATTGTTGAACAAAATCACAGGGGCATCTGTGACATCAGCATGTCTGAAACAAAGACAACGAAGGAACCAATCATGGATGTATTGGAGATCCAATGAAAGACCAGGAACTCACCCATCGTGGATTTATTGGGGATTCAATGAAAGACAAGCAATTAACTCATCATGTGGATATATTGGGAACACTCTCATCATGGACGTATTTGGGATGCAATGAAAGACAAGGAACTTACTCATCATGGATGTATTGGGGATCCAATGAAAGACAAGGAACTCACCCATCGTGGATGTATTGGGGATCCAATGGGGGACAAGGAACTCACCCATCATGGATGTATTGGTGATCCCATGAAAGACAAGGAAGGCACCCATCATGGATGTATTGGTGATCCCATGAAAGACAAGGACCTTACCCATCATGGATGTAGTGGGGATCCAATGAACGACAAGGAACTCACTCATCGTGGACGTATTGGGGATCCAATGAAAGACAAGCAATTAACTCATCATGTTTATGTATTGGGAACGCACACGTCATGGTCGTATTGGAGATCCCATGAAAGACAAGGAGCTCACTCATCTTGGGTGTATTTGGGATCCAATGAAAGACAAGGAAGGCACCCATCGTGGACGTATTTGGGATGGAATGAAAAACAAGGAACTCACTCATCGTGGGTGTATTGGGGATCCAATGAAAGACAAGGAAGGCCCTCATCGTGCATGTATTGGTGATCCCATGAAAGACAGAGGAACCCACTCACCATGGATGTATTGGAGATCCAATGAAAGACAAGATACCTACCAATCATGGATGCGTTGAGTGGGAAAAGTGACGAGCAAAAGAAAGTACACTGGTGTAATTGTTGTTGCAATCCCAAATATGCGTTCTAGCTAATAAAATTATTGAAAAACATTGATTGTATAGAACGCAACCATCATGTTGCATTTGCGAAAATGCAACCAAAAACATCTGTACGTGTTTTGCACGAAGTTTTGCAAAATTGTGATTATTGTCCCATGCACCAGCACTTTTCTGACAGAGAGTATAAAACCTGTTTGTCGTGAAGACTGAACAATCACTTGACAGAAATCGCACGAGGAAATGCCAAGATTGACATCGGCGCAACGAAAATAGGCCAAAGGAATCACAAAAATATGTGCTTTCAACTGCGATATTGGGTTGCACAAGACAAACCATAATTCGTCTGTTTAACCGTTTCAGTACGACAGGCCTGACATGTGATCGACCCAGAAGTGGACGTTCCGGTGTCACAACATCCCAAGAGGATCGCTATCTGCGGGTTATTATGTTGACGGTGACGTCATCAGCAGCCACATAATTGGGTCATCGCGTAAGCCGATTCACAGTGACAAGACGACTTCGTCCTGCTGGCATGTATGGGCCTACCGACCGCTGCGTGGAATGGCCTTGACCTTCCAGCATCGTAGGAGCCGTCTGCAGTGGTCATCGCTACGTCGCTGTGTATTGTTACAATGTCATTTTGCTGATAAAACACGTGTATTGCAGTGTGCTTCAACATACATTTTCCATTTCATCAAAAGGTTTTGTTATTTTTATCTTATTGGAAGAAACATAACCTGTGTACTTTCCTTTGCACATCAGTTTAAATAGAAAGGTGTTTTTTTACACTTTCCGAATAAAATGAATAAAACAATATATACTCTCCCAAAAAAGAAACGCATCATGAAAATAGCAATTTCATGTAGCAATGAAATAAAACGGGATTCATTTTACAACAGGTTTTGCTCTGTTTATGAGTCCTATGGTGTTTATGTTTTGAAACATCACAACAAAACGCACCATCCGTAAAATACCCGTATTTTACAGCATGATTTTCAATTTCAGCGTGTAGTGTCACAAAATACACAATTCACATGCAATGCACGTGAAAGTACGGGATCAGATAGTCTCAATGATTGGTATAAAACGTTGATCGTTGTCTGTCGATTATGCACTGTATTTGGAATATTGTTGACGAACGCAAAATGCCACGACTAAGTGAAGCCAATCGTCACATCGCCATTGGTTTGCTTGAAGCTGGCCAGTCTCAACGTGCAGTTGCCCGACGCATGAATGTTCACCAAAGCCCCATTTCACGGCTCTGGGAGAGATATCGCCGGCAGAATGCGGTAGCAGTTGCCCCTTAACAGCTACGGCGACCAGTACCGCTCGACAAATACCCGGATTGAGGAGGCTTTCTGCACAGACCGTCAGGAACAGGTTGAGAGAGGCTGGAAACAAAGTTTATTCGCACTCCTTAGGAGCAACTGATTAGATAAAGCAACATAACCAAGTCTTGACAGGCTCGCTATAGGATCATTCCTCTTGATATCAGCCAATCATTTCCGTAGGTCGGGGTTTAGTTAATGAGGAGGCACACTGGGGAGGCATGTCAAGAGAAATGATGAAAGCAAGAAATCCCTCTAGTATTATAAGGGCGCCAAGGCTGCTGGACAGGACATCAACATGGAAGTTGATGGGAGTGGACGATGGGAGTAAAGTCATTTACCACGTCTGCCCAAATTCTGTCATTTAAGGAGAAGCTACCTGGGAGGCCACTGCAACTCGTATATATGCTTGTTTAGGACAGAGTGGCAATCTAAGTCGATTCCTTTGCCTGGATGAAGTCGGCCAGTCGGCAAGGTGAAACAGAGGGCTTTCCTCCTGCTGCCGGGGATCAGTCACTTCACACTGGCAAACGCCAATACGTGTTTCATATTGTAAACGTTAGTTTGAAATATTGACTATAACATCTGCTGAGACTGATCAACACCTTGTCAGTGAATGAACAGCCTTGCTACAAGCAGCATAATATTACAGAAAACTAAGATCGTTGAAATTAACATCGTCTCCCATATCTGCACGTGGACCACGCTTTGCAGTGGTAGTCTTTTTATAGTCTTCCTTTGGGAAGTTTATCTGTATCATAAATTGCAACTGTGTAATGTGACTAACAAATTGTCTGCTTTTAAATTTCGTGTTATGACTTTTCTGTTTTTAAATGACAACGTAATGAATAGATGTTTTTAATAAAACTCATTTTGACTTTGTATTTACAATGTCTATTAATGCAGAATAAAGCTGTCTTTTGCAGTATTCAAGAACATTCCATGAAATATCACCAAATTAACTGACCGTTCAGGCTGATATTCAGTCATAGTATAAAGAAATATGTTATGAAGGCTCACAGCAAACTGTCTATAAAAGAAACATTTTGAAAATATACATCTTGTCTGCTGAGGAGTAGCAAATGGGTGACTGTTTGGAAACCCACTGGGGGATTTGGAGGTTTTAAAGATGATTTGAAAGTACGACTGCCATGGCCGCTGATTCAATGCAGCTGACACAAACTGCAGAAAAACAAACAGGAACGCACAGCCAAGCACAGCAAAGGACAGGCCTCTGGAGAGATTATATCCTTCCAATTCCAGAACACTAACTCTTTTGAATATAGACCTAAGAACAACGGAGTTACTGTTAAAAAGGGAACTATTTCTGTGGGCACTGGTAAACCAGGACGTGGGCAGTGCTAGATTTTACTGGCGCTTCCTGTGAGATGAGATAACTAACTAACTGAAGGAAGCGCCAGTAAAATATAGCAACACTCGATGCTTCCTTCAGTTAGTTATGTCACAACTGAAAAAATGCGAAATCCTCATGTCCAGCCCTGTTTGTGGCGTAGTTGTGGCGTAACTATTGACTCTTACATAATAACAATGTGAAGCAAAATTGTTCCACATTTTATTATCTACAGTGTGGTACCTTTAAAAAGGAAATCCATTGTGCTTTCGCTGAGCGGTGAACCCTATAAAAATGTGTTTTGCCAAAAATTGACCAACTTCCAAGTGCAATAACTCCGACACTATTCAAGATATCAACATGCATTGAACAGCCTAAGTAGTCCGGAGTATGGGTTTCAAAACGATATATAGAACACTATTGTATTATTTGCCGGTCAGGAGCAGAAGATTGTTAAACACAGGCACCGTCAAAAAGTTGCGGAAATTTGCGAAATCGCGAAGGTTGTCTTTGTGTCGTAATGGTGACGTTATTATTGATTTTTACATAACCATGATGTGAAGCAAAATTGTTTCCAATCCAATTACCTACAGTTTGATACTATGGAAAATTTTGCAGAGTTGTGACCTTTTTCTTAACCCTATGAAAACGCGTCTTAAAAAATTCACCAACTTTCAAGGGCGATAACTCCAAAACCATTCAAGATATCGACATGCCTTGAACAAATTAAGGTGTCCAGAGTATAGGCTTTCCAACGGTGTATCGAACGCGATTGTACTATATGCCGTTCTGGAGAAGATTTTTAAAGACAGGCACCGTCAAAACGTGGAAATCGACAAAAATTCAGTCTTTTCAAACTTGCGGAAAATTTGACCTACCGGCCAACTTTTGCTATGTGTTGAATCGTTGAAGAAAGGTGTTGTCTACATTGAGTGAAAATTTGGTCAATTTTTCTCTTATAGTTTTTGAGTTATTCAGGTGTAAAGATTTCGACATTTTGGGTTCTCTGCCCTTACCGGAAGCCGGAAGTCGGGATTTTTTCAACATTGTATCAATTTCAGCATACAGGTTATCATCCCTGAAAGTTTCATGAAAATCGACCCAGCGGTTAGGTCAGGAGAGCTGTTTCAAAATTTGTACAAATAATAAGAAGAAGAATATTCGGATAATAACAGTAGGTCTTCCAGACATTCGTCTGAAGACCTAATAATAATAATGTGGGTATTTACATAGCGTTACATCCAGGTACTAATACCCGCTCATGGCGCTACGTACAATACTATAGGAGAAAAAAAATAGTTAAAACTATTTACAGAGAGACAACTGAACATAGAAAGTCTAGTAACAGGCAAGACGAAAAAAGTGGGTTTTTAGAGACGATTTAAATGTGTCCAAAGATTCAGCATCCTTGGTGTGAGTGGGCAAGTTGTTCCAGAGACCGGCGGCTGCTTGTTGGAATGATCTTTTCCCATAGGATGGGAGTCGAACTTTAGGAATGACAAGTAGCTGGTGATTCTGGGATCGTAATGGTCGGGTTGGGATGTACTGACTGGGGTATTGTTTGTCCATGTAGAGCTTTGAAAGTGATAAAGAGAATTTTGAAGTCAATCCGGAATTTGACAGGCAACCAGTGTAGAGACATCAGTGAAGGTGTGATATGATCTTTCTTGGACTTGAGGCAGACGATGCGAGCTGCTGAATTCTGTAATTTTTAAGTTTCTGAAGTTGAGTTGACTGCCGAGGGGTGAAGGCGTCGAGTCCAAGTCATGAAAACCCGTAACCTTGACTGACATGGATTTGGAATAAGTTGGGTGTCCTTTCCATTGCCCTTTTGCTTGCAGAAAATTGTATTCAAACTGACATTGATGGAGAACAATGTGGGTGTCCTTTCCATTTCACTCTTGTCAGTGTCAACTCCACTTTTCTGCCCGTTACTCAGTAATTGACTGACTGACTGACTGACTGACTGAGTTGGTTTTACACCGCTTTTAGCAATATTCCAGCAACATCACGGCGGGGGACACCAGAAATGGTCTTCACACATTGTACCCATGTGGGGATTCGTACCCGGGTCTGCGGCGTGACGAGCCAACCTCAGTAACTGAATTGTTTGAGAGGCATTTTAGAAGTTGTAAGGAATAGGAATGACAAGTGTTTATGGATGATCAACTTATTTATAGTTCATCTTTACCAACTTGTTTTTATCATCCATTTTCTTTGTTAACCCTCATGTACTATATATATATATATATATATATATATATATATATATATATATATATATATATATATATATATATATATATATATATATATATATATATATATATATATATATATATATCCCGCTGTACTCATTCCCCATATCATACTTGAAAACGGTATCAGCATCTATACGTAGCTATTGTAGTTTAAAGAAGTTGATCATCCATACACACTTGTCATTCATACTCAGTCATTGGTTTGTCAGGTTCAGACTCTGTTACTGGTAATCTAGAAACATGGACAGTTACAGACCAATGATGTAATATATGTTGCAGCATATGTGTTACAGTCCAGTGATGTAATATATGAGATACAATCCATAATCTAGCATATGTGTTACAGTCCAGTGATGTAATATACGTATATAGGTCCACTGATCTAACATGATCTGACACATGTGCTACAGTCCAGTGATCTAATATACGTATATAGGTCCACTGATCTAACATGATCTGACACATGTGTTCCAGTCCAGTGATCTAATAGAAGGGTTTAGGTCCACTGATCTAACATGATCTGACACATGTGTTACAGTTCAGTGATCTAATAGAAGGGTTTAGGTTCACTGATCTAACATGATCTGACACATGTGTTCCAGTCCAGTGATCTAACAGAAGGGTTTAGGTCCACTGAGCTAACATGATCTGACACATGTGTTACAGTCCAGTGATCTAATAGAAGGGTTTAGGTCAACTGAGCTAATATGATCTGACACAAGTGTTACAGTTTAGTGATCTAATATACGTGTTTAGGTCCACTGATCTAACATGATCTGACACATGTGTTCCAGTTTAGTGATCTAATAGACGTGTTTAGGTCCACTGAGCTAATATGATCTGACACATGTGTTCCAGTCCAGTGATCTAACAGAAGGGTTTAGGTCCACTGAGCTAATATGATCTGACACAAGTGTTACAGTTTAGTGATCTAATATACGTGTTTAGGTCCACTGATCTAACATGATCTGACACATGTGTTCCAGTTTAGTGATCTAATAGACGTGTTTAGGTCCACTGAGCTAATATGATCTGACACATGTGTTCCAGTCCTGTGATCTAATAGAAGGGTTTAGGTCCACTGAGCTAACATGATCTGACACATATGTTACAGTTTAGTGATCTAATAGAAGCGTTTAGGTCCACTGATCTAACATGACTTGACACATATGTTACAGTCCAGTGATCTAATAGAAGTGTTTAGGTCCACTGATCTAACATGATCTGACCTATGTGTTCCAGTCCAGTGATCTAATATACGTGTTAAGGTTCACTGATCTAACACGATCTAACCTATGTCTTACAGCCCAGTGATATGATATATGTGTTTAGGTCCACTGATCTAACACGATCTGACCTATGTGTTACAGTCCAAAGTCAGCTGTACGACCCTCTGTACAAAGAACTGAAATCACGAGACACGAAAAACACCATCCCTGTCAGCTCTAAAGGCGACACACTCAACGTGACCATCAGCTTGACCGTATTGAAGATATCATCGCTGGTGAGTGTCCATTATGGCGAGGGTGGATTGTTTAGGATTCAGGTGTATGCCAGATAAAACAGGTCTTTATTTTGGATAAACCCAGTTTCGATTAAAAACACGTGTCATTGTTTCCAGAGCTTAAGAACAGGGGATGCGGAACTTGACACGTGGATCTACTACGAGTGGTTTGACAACAGACTAACTTGGGAGCCCTCGGAATACGGAGACATTTCCGCTATCAGACTCCCTCCCTCTGATATATGGCGCCCTGACATAGTTCCCTACCGTGGGTGAGTACATTCGTCAAGACAGAGTTTGACTAGCAGACGCTTTAACCATACTCTTTTCGTATCAATTCAATTGATAACATAAAACATATATTGTTATATTCATTTTATTCGGAAAGTGTAAAAAAACACCTTTCTGTTTATTACTTTTCCCACTCAACGCATCCATGATGGTTGGCCATCCCCAATACATCCATTACGAGTGGGTTCTTAGTCTTTCATGGGATCCCCAATACATCGATGATGGGTGGGTTCCTCTGTCTTTCATTGGATCCCCAATACATCCATGATGGGTGGGTTCCTCTGTCTTTCATTGAATCCCCAATAAATCCACGATGGGTGAGTTCCTTGTCTTTCATTGAATCACCAATACATCAATGATGAGCGGGTTCCTTGTCTTTGTTTCAGACATGCTGATGTCACAGATGCCCCTGTGGTTTTGTTCAACAGTGGACTCGTGTACTATACACCACCAACAACCACCAAGACACGATGTGATGTTTCCAAATACTCATCTGACGACACTGTGAATTGTTCGGTGAAGATTGGATCCTGGACGTATAGCGGGAACATCATGGACGTCCAAAACAAGACCTCCGAGATTGACGTCTCAGAGTACTACCATGATGATCAATGAGACATAATCGAACATTCCATGCGGATAAATGTTGCCTACTACAAATGTTGTCCCGAACCCTACCCTTCCATCATTGCCACCATGACTTTGAAGGCTAAAAGACATGGTCTTTTGGGCTGGAGTATGTTTCACTGAATAGGATGCAGTAGTTTTACAAATAAGGCATGAATGTGATTAAAACTTGATTCCATTTAAAGAAACGCTATATTCTTAGTTTATAGCAGAGGTGATTCACGTGGCTTTGGCAGCGATTGCGTATTACCAGTAACGTGATTTAAACTTATATAAATTTGAACTTAAACAAATGAAGTGAATTCATTGAGAGTCGAAAATATTTCCTTCTTGAAAGACCAAAACTAAATAATGTCAATCGAAGCTACGTTTTATTGAGTATAAAATATATATGAATAAGTTTGAAAATCTTAAACATTAAAGAGACTTCTCTTTACTACAAATGGTTGTCTTCCTTTTTGTCCATTTTTAGTTTTCTCTTCATTCTCTGTGTATGTGTGTGTGTGTGAGAGAGAGAGAGAGAGAGAGAGGGAGAGGGAGAGAGAGAGTTTATGTGTTTGTATGTTTGAGTGTGTTCGTGTGTGCATGTTTGTATATTGTTTGTATGTGTTTGTGTGGTGTTTGTATGCGTGTTTTATGTTTGTTTGTGTGTGTTTAAGTGTATGTTTGAGTGTGTTTATGTGTGTTTGTGTTGTAGGGTGTGTTTGCAGGTGTTCATGTGTGTGTGTGTATGTGTTTATGTTTGTTTGTTTGTGTGTGTTTGGAACTGGTCCCCACCGACCTTTGCTCATAGTGGACATCGTCACACCTCCAGGCCTACAAGCTGCGGATAAAACGGTTACACAGTAATATCTATACATCTTATTGGAAATCACCGTACGGTGTCACCCCACCAGGCATATAAGTTCCTGTTAACAGTGACACAGTAATAACAATACATCTTATTGGAGATCACGGTACTGTGTCACACCTCCAGGCCTACAAGTTGCTGTTAACACGGTTACGCAGCAATAACTATGCATCTTATTGGAGATCACTGTACATTGTCACACCTCCAGGCATATAAGTTGCTGTTAACACTGTTACACAATAATAGCAATAGATCTTATTGGAAATCACCGTACGGTGTCATCCCACCAGGCTAACAAGTTGCTGTTAACAGTGACACAGTTATAACTATGCATTTTATTGGAGTTCGTCGTACAGTGTCACACCTCCAGGACTACAAGTTGTTGTTAACACGGTTACACAGTAATAACTATACATCTTATTGGAAATCAACGTACAGTGTCACCCCACCAGACCTACAAGTTGCTGTTAACACGGTTACACAGTAATAACAATACATCTTATTGGAGATCACTGTACTGTGTCACACTTCCAAGCCTACAAGCTCCTGTTACCACTGTTACACAGTAATAACTATGCATCTTATTGGAGATCACCGTACGGTATCATACCTCCAGGCCCACAAGCTCCTGTTACCACGGTTACACAATAATAACAATACATCTTATTGGAGATCACTGTACAGTGTCACCCCACCAGGCCTACAAGTTGCTGTTACCACGGTTATACAGTAATAACTATACATCTTATTGGAGATCACTGTACTGTGTCACACCTCCAAGCCTCCAAGTTGCTGTTTACACTGTTACACTGCAAAAACTACGCATCTTATTGGAGATCACCGTACGGTATCACACCTCCAGGCCCACAAGCTCCTGTTAACACGGTTACACAGTAATAACAATACATCTTATTGGAGATCACTGTACAGTGTCACACCTCCAGGCATATAAGTTGCTGTTAACACAGTTACACGGTAATAACAATACATCTTATAGGAAATCACCGTACGGTGTCACCCCACTAGGCATATAAGTTGCTGTTAACACGGTTACACAGTAATAACAATACATCTTATTGGAGATCACTGTACGGTGTCACACCTCCACGCATATAAGTTTCTGTTAACACGGTTACACTGTAATAACTATGCATCTTATTGGAGATCACCGTACGGTGTCACACCTCCAGGCATATAAGTTGCTGTTAACACGGTCACACTGTAATAACAATGCATCTTATTGGAGATCACTGTACGGTGTCACACCTCAAGGCATATAAGCTGCTGTTAACACGGTTACACTGTAATAACTATGCATCTTATTGGACTGACTGAGTTTAGTTTTACGCCGCTTTTAGCAATATTCCAGCAATATCACGGCGGGGGACACCAGAAATGGGCTTAACACATTGTGCCCATGTGGGGAATCGAACCCGGGTCTTCGGCGTGAAGAGCCAACGCTTTAACCACTAGGCTACCCCACCGCCCCGCATCTTATTGGAGATCACCGTACGGTGTCACCCCACGAGGCCTACAAGCTGCTGTTATCACGGTTACACAGTAATAACTATTCATCTTATTGGAGATCACCATACGGTGTCACACCTTAAGGCCTACAAGCTACTGTTAACACGGTTAGACTGAAATAAATATGCATCTTATTGGTGATCACCGTACGGGGTCACACCTCCAGGCCTACAAGCTACTGTTAACACGGTTACACAGTAATAAATATGCATCTTATTGGAGATCACTGTACAGTTGTCACACCTCCAGGCCTACAAGCTACTGTTAACACGGTTACACTGAAATAAATATGCATCTTATTCGTGATCACCGTACAGTGTCACACCTCCAGGCCTACAAGCTCCAGTTAACACTGTTACACTGTAATGAATATGCATCTTATTGGAGATCACCGTACAGTGTCACACCTCCAGTCCTACAAGCTACTGTTAACACGGTTACACTGTAAAAAGTATTCATCTTATTGGAGATCACCGTACGGGGTCACATCTCCAGGCCTACAAACTCCAGTTAACACGGTTACTCTGTAATAAATATGCATCTTATTGGAGATCACTGTACAGTGTCACACCTCCAGGCCTACAAGCTCCAGTTAACACGGTTACTCTGTAATAAATATGGATCTTAATGGAGATCACTGTACAGTGTCACACCTCCACGCCTACAGGCTGCTGATAACACGGTTACACAGTAATAACTATGCAACTTATTTGAGATCACTGTACTGTGTCACACTTCCAAGCCTCCAAGTTGCTGTTTACACTGTTACACAGCAATAACTATGCATCTTATTGGAGATCACCGTACGGTATCACACCTCCAGGCCCACAAGCTCCTGTTACCACGGTTACACAGTAATAACAATACCTCTTATTGGAGATCACTGTACAGTGTCACACCTCCAGGCATATAAGTTGCTGTTAACACAGTTACACGGTAATAACAATACATCTTATTGGAAATCACCGTACGGTGTCACCCCACCAGGCACATAAGTTGCTGTTAACACGGTTACACAGTAATAACAATGCATCTTATTGGAGATCACTGTACGGTGTCACACCTCCAGGCATATAAGTTTCTGTTAACATGGTTACACAGTAATAACCTTGCATCTTATTGGAGGTCACCGTACGGTGTCACACCTCCAGGCATATAAGTTGCTGTTAACACGGTTACACAGTAATAACAATACATCTTATTGGAGATCACTGTACATTGTCACACCTCCAGGCATATAAGTTGCCGTTAACACGGTTACACAGTAATAAATATGCATCTTATTGGAGATCACTGTACAGTGTCACAGCTCCAGGCCTACAAGCTACTGTTAACACGGTTACACTGAAATAAATATGCATCTTATTGGAGATTACCGTACGGTGTCACACCTCCGGGCATTTAAGTTGCTGTTAACACGGTTACACAGTAATAACAATACATCTTATTGGAGATCACTGTACAGTGTCACACCTCCAGGCATATAAGTTGCTGTTACCACGGTTATACAGTAATAACTATACATCTTATTGGAGATCACTGTACTGTGTCACACCTCCAAGCCTCCAAGTTGCTGTTTACACTGTTACACAGCAATAACTATGCATCTTATTGGAGATCACCGTACGGTATCACACCTCCAGGCCCACAAGCTCCCGTGACCACGGTTACACAGTAATAACAATACATCTTATTGGAGATCACTGTACAGTGTCACACCTCCAGGCATATAAGTTGCTGTTAACACGGTTACACTGTAATAACTATACATCTTATTGGAGATCACCGTACGGTGTCACACCTCCAGGCATATAAGTTGCTGTTAACACAGTTACACAGTAATAACAATACATCTTATTGGAGATCACTGTACATTGTCACACCTCCAGGCATATAAGTTGCCGTTAACACGGTTATACAGTAATAACTATGCATCTTATTGGAGACCACCGTACTGTGTCACACCACGAGGCCTACAAGTTGCTGTTATCACGGTTACACAGTAATAACTATTCATCTTATTGGAGATCACAGTACGGTGTCACACCTCCAGGCCTACAAGCTACTGTTAACACGGTTACACTGAAATAAATATGCATCTTATTGGTGATCACCGTACGGTGTCACACCTCCAGGCCTACAAGCTCCAGTTAACACTGTTACACTGCAATAAATATGCATCTTATTGGAGATCACCGTACAGTGTCACACCTCCAGGCCTACAAGCTACTGTTAACACGGTTACACTGGAATAAATATTCATCTTATTGGAGATCACCGTACGGGGTCACCCCACGAGGCCTACAAGCTGCTGTTATCACGGTTACACAGTAATAACTATTCATCTTATTAGAGATCACCGTACGGTGTCACACCTCCAGGCCTACAAGCTCCAGTTAACACGGTTACACAGTAATAAATATGCATCTTATTGGAGATCACTGTACAGTGTCACACCTCCAGGCCTACAAGCTCCAGTTAACACGGTTACTCTGTAATAAATATGGATCTTAATAGAGATCACTGTACAGTGTCACACCTCCAGGCCTACAAGCTACTGTTAACACGGTTACACAGTCATAACTATGCAACTTATTGGAGATCACTGTACAGTGTCACACCTCCAGGCATATAAGTTGCTGTTACCACGGTTATACAGTAATAACTATACATCTTATTGGAGATCACTCTACTGTGTCACACCTCCAAGCCTCCAAGTTGCTGTTTACACTGTTACACAGCAATAACTATGCATCTTATTGGAGATCACCGTACGGTATCACACCTCCAGGCCCACAAGCTCCTGTTACCACGGTTACACAGTAATAACAATACATCTTATTAGAGATCACTGTACAGTGTCACACCTCCAGGCATATAAGTTGCTGTTAACACAGTTACACGGTAATAACAATACATCTTATTGGAAATCACCGTACGGTGTCACCCCACCAGGCATATACGTAGCCGTTAACACGGTTACACAGTAATAACAATGCATCTTATTGGAGATCACAGTACGGTGTCACACCTCCAGGCATATAAGTTGCTGTTAACACGGTTACACTGTAATAACTATGCATCTTATTGGAGATCACCGTACGGTGTCACACCTCCAGGCATATAAGTTGCTGTTAACACGGTTACACTGTAATAACTATGCATCTTATTGGAGATCACCGTACACGTCACACCTCCAGGCATATAAGTTGCTGTTACCACGGTTTCACAGTAATAACAGTACATCTTATTGGAGATCACTGTACATTGTCACACCTCCAGGCATATAAGTTGCCGTTAACACGGTTATACAGTAATAACTATTCATCTTATTGGAGATCACCGTACGGTGTCACCCCCACGAGGCCTACAAGCTGCTGTTATCACGGTTACACAGTAATAACTATTCATCTTATTGGAGATCACAGTACGGTGTCACACCTCCAGGCGTACAAGCTACTGTTAACACGGTTACACAGTAATAGATATGCATCTTATTGGAGATCACTGTACAGTGTCACACCTCCAGGCCTACAAGCTACTGTTAACACGGTTACACTGAAATAAATATGCATCTTATTGATGATCACCGTACGGTGTCACACCTCCAGGCCTACAAGCTCCAGTTTACACTGTTACACTGTAATAAATATGCATCTTATTGGAGATCACTGTACAGTGTCACACCTCCAGGCCTACAAGCTCCAGTTAACACGGTTACTCTGTAATAAATATGGATCTTATTGGAGATCACTGTACAGTGTCACACCTCCAGGCCTACAGGTTGCTGATAACACGGTTACACAGTAATAACTATGCAACTTATTGGAGATCACTGTACAGTGTCACACCTCCAAGCCCAAAGCTCCTGTTACCACTGTTACACAGTAATAACGATGCATCTTATTGGAGATCACAGTACGGTGTCATCCCACCAGGCCTACAAGTTGCTGTTATCACGGTTACACAGTAACAACAATACATCTTATTGGAGATCACCGTACACGTGTCACACCTCCAGGCATATAAGTTGCTGTTACCACGGTTTCACAGTAATAACAGTACATCTTATTGGAGATCACTGTACATTGTCACACCTCCAGGCATATAAGTTGCCGTTAACACGGTTATACAGTAATAACTATTCATCTTATTGGAGATCACCGTACGGTGTCACCCCACGAGGCCTACAAGCTGCTGTTATCACGGTTACACAGTAATAACTATTCATCTTATTGGAGATCACAGTACGGTGTCACACCTCCAGGCGTACAAGCTACTGTTAACACGGTTACACAGTAATAGATATGCATCTTATTGGAGATCACTGTACAGTGTCACACCTCCAGGCCTACAAGCTACTGTTAACACGGTTACACTGAAATAAATATGCATCTTATTGATGATCACCGTACGGTGTCACACCTCCAGGCCTACAAGCTCCAGTTTACACTGTTACACTGTAATAAATATGCATCTTATTGGAGATCACTGTACAGTGTCACACCTCCAGGCCTACAAGCTCCAGTTAACACGGTTACTCTGTAATAAATATGGATCTTATTGGAGATCACTGTACAGTGTCACACCTCCAGGCCTACAGGTTGCTGATAACACGGTTACACAGTAATAACTATGCAACTTATTGGAGATCACTGTACAGTGTCACACCTCCAAGCCCAAAGCTCCTGTTACCACTGTTACACAGTAATAACGATGCATCTTATTGGAGATCACAGTACGGTGTCATCCCACCAGGCCTACAAGTTGCTGTTATCACGGTTACACAGTAACAACAATACATCTTATTGGAGATCACTGTACTGTGTCACACCTCCAAGCCTCCAAGTTGCTGTTTACACTGTGCATAACTATGCATCTTATTGGAGATCAGCGCACAGTGTCACACCTCCAGGCCTACAAGCTGCTGTTACCACGGTTACACAGTAATAACTATGCATCTTATTGGAGATCACCGTATGGTGTCACACCTCCAGGCCTACAAGCTCCAGTTAACACGGTTACACTGTAATAAATATGCATCTTATTGGAGATCACTGTACAGTGTCACACCTCCAGGCCTACAAGCTACTGTTAACACGGTTACACAGTCATAACTATGCAACTTATTGGAGATCACTGTACAGTGTCACACCTCCAGGCATATAAGTTGCTGTTAACACGATTTACACAGTAATAACAATACATCTTATTGGAGATCACCGTACAGTGTCACCCAACCAGGCCTACAAGTTGCTGTTACCACGGTTATACAGTAATAACTATACATCTTATTGGAGATCACTGTACTGTGTCACACCTCCAAGCCTCAAGTTGCTGTTTACACTGTTACACAGCAATAACTATGCATCTTATTGGAGATCACCGTACGGTATCACACCTCCAGGCCCACAAGCTCCTGTTACCACGGTTACACAGTAATAACAATACATCTTATTGGAGATCACTGTACTGTGTCACACCTCCAAGCCTCCAAGTTGCTGTTTACACTGTGCATAACTATGCATCTTATTGGAGATCAGCGCACAGTGTCACACCTCCAGGCCTACAAGCTGCTGTTACCACGGTTACACAGTAATAACTATGCATCTTATTGGAGATCACCGTATGGTGTCACACCTCCAGGCCTACAAGCTCCAGTTAACACGGTTACACTGTAATAAATATGCATCTTATTGGAGATCACTGTACAGTGTCACACCTCCAGGCCTACAAGCTACTGTTAACACGGTTACACAGTCATAACTATGCAACTTATTGGAGATCACTGTACAGTGTCACACCTCCAGGCATATAAGTTGCTGTCAACACGGTTACACAGTAATAACAATACATCTTATTGGAGATCACTGTACAGTGTCACACCTCCAGGCCTACAAGCTACTGTTAACTCGGTTACACTGAAATAAATATGCATCTTATTGGTGATCACCGTACGGTGTCACACCTCCAGGCCTACAAGCTCCAGTTAACACTGTTACACTGCAATAAATATGCATCTTATTGGAGATCACCGTACAGTGTCACACCTCCAGGCCTACAAGCTACTGTTAACACGGTTACACTGGAATAAATATTCATCTTATTGGAGATCACCGTACGGGGTCACCGCACGAGGCCTACAAGCTGCTGTTATCACGGTTACACAGTAATAACTATTCATCTTATTAGAGATCACCGTACGGTGTCACACCTCCAGGCCTACAAGCTCCAGTTAACACGGTTACACAGTAATAAATATGCATCTTATTGGAGATCACTGTACAGTGTCACACCTCCAGGCCTACAAGCTCCAGTTAACACGGTTACTCTGTAATAAATATGGATCTTAATAGAGATCACTGTACAGTGTCACACCTCCAGGCCTACAAGCTACTGTTAACACGGTTACACAGTCATAACTATGCAACTTATTGGAGATCACTGTACAGTGTCACACCTCCAGGCATATAAGTTGCTGTTACCACGGTTATACAGTAATAACTATACATCTTATTGGAGATCACTCTACTGTGTCACACCTCCAAGCCTCCAAGTTGCTGTTTACACTGTTACACAGCAATAACTATGCATCTTATTGGAGATCACCGTACGGTATCACACCTCCAGGCCCACAAGCTCCTGTTACCACGGTTACACAGTAATAACAATACATCTTATTAGAGATCACTGTACAGTGTCACACCTCCAGGCATATAAGTTGCTGTTAACACAGTTACACGGTAATAACAATACATCTTATTGGAAATCACCGTACGGTGTCACCCCACCAGGCATATACGTAGCCGTTAACACGGTTACACAGTAATAACAATGCATCTTATTGGAGATCACAGTACGGTGTCACACCTCCAGGCATATAAGTTGCTGTTAACACGGTTACACTGTAATAACTATGCATCTTATTGGAGATCACCGTACGGTGTCACACCTCCAGGCATATAAGTTGCTGTTAACACGGTTACACTGTAATAACTATGCATCTTATTGGAGATCACCGTACACGTGTCACACCTCCAGGCATATAAGTTGCTGTTACCACGGTTTCACAGTAATAACAATACATCTTATTGGAGATCACTGTACATTGTCACACCTCCAGGCATATAAGTTGCCGTTAACACGGTTATACAGTAATAACTATTCATCTTATTGGAGATCACCGTACGGTGTCACCCCACGAGGCCTACAAGCTGCTGTTATCACGGTTACACAGTAATAACTATTCATCTTATTGGAGATCACAGTACGGTGTCACACCTCCAGGCGTACAAGCTACTGTTAACACGGTTACACAGTAATAGATATGCATCTTATTGGAGATCACTGTACAGTGTCACACCTCCAGGCCTACAAGCTACTGTTAACACGGTTACACTGAAATAAATATGCATCTTATTGATGATCACCGTACGGTGTCACACCTCCAGGCCTACAAGCTCCAGTTTACACTGTTACACTGTAATAAATATGCATCTTATTGGAGATCACTGTACAGTGTCACACCTCCAGGCCTACAAGCTCCAGTTAACACGGTTACTCTGTAATAAATATGGATCTTATTGGAGATCACTGTACAGTGTCACACCTCCAGGCCTACAGGTTGCTGATAACACGGTTACACAGTAATAACTATGCAACTTATTGGAGATCACTGTACAGTGTCACACCTCCAAGCCCAAAGCTCCTGTTACCACTGTTACACAGTAATAACGATGCATCTTATTGGAGATCACAGTACGGTGTCATCCCACCAGGCCACAAGTTGCTGTTATCACGGTTACACAGTAACAACAATACATCTTATTGGAGATCACTGTACTGTGTCACACCTCCAAGCCTCCAAGTTGCTGTTTACACTGTGCATAACTATGCATCTTATTGGAGATCAGCGCACAGTGTCACACCTCCAGGCCTACAAGCTGCTGTTACCACGGTTACACAGTAATAACTATGCATCTTATTGGAGATCACCGTATGGTGTCACACCTCCAGGCCTACAAGCTCCAGTTAACACGGTTACACTGTAATAAATATGCATCTTATTGGAGATCACTGTACAGTGTCACACCTCCAGGCCTACAAGCTACTGTTAACACGGTTACACAGTCATAACTATGCAACTTATTGGAGATCACTGTACAGTGTCACACCTCCAGGCATATAAGTTGCTGTTAACACGGTTACACAGTAATAACAATACATCTTATTGGAGATCACCGTACAGTGTCACCCAACCAGGCCTACAAGTTGCTGTTACCACGGTTATACAGTAATAACTATACATCTTATTGGAGATCACTGTACTGTGTCACACCTCCAAGCCTCCAAGTTGCTGTTTACACTGTTACACAGCAATAACTATGCATCTTATTGGAGATCACCGTACGGTATCACACCTCCAGGCCCACAAGCTCCTGTTACCACGGTTACACAGTAATAACAATACATCTTATTGGAGATCACTGTACTGTGTCACACCTCCAAGCCTCCAAGTTGCTGTTTACACTGTGCATAACTATGCATCTTATTGGAGATCAGCGCACAGTGTCACACCTCCAGGCCTACAAGCTGCTGTTACCACGGTTACACAGTAATAACTATGCATCTTATTGGAGATCACCGTATGGTGTCACACCTCCAGGCCTACAAGCTCCAGTTAACACGGTTACACTGTAATAAATATGCATCTTATTGGAGATCACTGTACAGTGTCACACCTCCAGGCCTACAAGCTACTGTTAACACGGTTACACAGTCATAACTATGCAACTTATTGGAGATCACTGTACAGTGTCACACCTCCAGGCATATAAGTTGCTGTCAACACGGTTACACAGTAATAACAATACATCTTATTGGAGATCACTGTACAGTGTCACACCTCCAGGCCTACAAGCTGCTGTTAACACGGTTACACAGTAATAACGATGCATCTTACTGGAGATCACCGTACGGTGTCACCCCACGAGGCCTACAAGCTGCTGTTATCACGGTTACACAGTAATAACGATGCATCTTATTGGAGATCACCGTACGGTGTCACACCTCCAGGTCTACAAGTTGCTGTTAACACGGTTACACAGTAATAACTATGCATCTTATTGGAGATCACCGTACAGTGTCACACCTCCAAGGCCCGATCGTTCAAAGCACCGTTATTTTAACGTACCGTTAAACACTAACGTCCCGTTAAATAGCTAAAGAAAAGTTAATTAACAGTACGTTAAAATTTGGTTGCTGGAAGGTGTTTTTAACAGGCTTTTAACTAATGGTATGATTAGAGGTTTAAGGACCTTACCATTACTCAGAATTCCTTGCACACTGTCCCATGATTCCCTGTCAAATTGGCATCGCAAATGATCACCTCAGTAACGTCTGACTGTAAGAAAAGAAAAAGAATTTAAAAAATCAGCACCGATGAAGAAAATGTAATTCAGTCAATGTATCAAGAAAATTTTAAGTCTGAACTCCTTAGGTCTAATGTTCATGAAGCTGCATTACGCTGGACAATAAACGCCATGTTGTCACCATGCAGCTAGGTCTAGAACTGATGCTAATGGTAACGTTAGTGAGGTAATGTACCCCCTCCGCTTCCGTTAAGTTAACGTGGTCTTAACGGGCCGTTAAAAGTTAACGGAGCTTTGAGCAACGGGCTTTCGCTCTCTAAACTTTAACGGTCCGTTAAAGACTACATAACGGTCCGTTAAAATTTAACAGGCTTTTGAACAAACAGGCCCAGGCATACAAGCTGCTGTTAACAGTGACACAGTAATAACTATGCATCTTATTCGAGATCAGCGTACAGTGTCACACCTCCAGGCCTACAGGTTGTTGTTAACACGGTTACACAGAAATAACTATGCATCTTGTTGGAGATCACTGTACGGTGTCACACCTGCAGGCCTACAAGCTGCTGTTAACACGGTTACACAGTATGATACCCACATGATAAGCCTAACTAGCCTGAGTGTGCCAGGACGACTGACCTCTCTCTGCTGTATTGTATGATTGTATCTACAGAGTAATACTATTGTACACGCTAAGTATAGACTTTAATCCTGACACTGAGTCAATGAACATTCCTTGTGCTTTCCCAGCTCCCTATTTCGCAATGGCCCTGACAATATTCTCTCGAGTACGCCATCGTTAAACACAAACATCAATTAACCTTTGAGATTCAGGGACGTGATACGGTTTTAACTAGATCATCACAATAGTGTACATGGTCATTTACCTGGACACGTGAGGTAGACTTTGGTATCACGTTATCTGCTATCGATGTTCGATAACGGGATTTTGTCCTCCACCATACTCAAACCAGTCTGAAATCGTTGGCTAAGGAGGCAAGATGGCGTTAAAAGTGGCTGTGCTGTTTGTGGCGTTCCTTGTTGCAGGTAACATAAAGCTCCTTCAGGTAGATGAGTGAGACACATCTCGACCCGATAGGGTCAGTGTATGTTTCAGTCTCTGGTTTGCCAGATACAGACTCACATCTGTAATAATAATAATAATAATAATAATAATAATGTGGGTATTTATATAGCGCTACATCAGTTACTAATACCCGCTCATGGCGCCACAATACTATAGGAGAAAAGAAAATAGTTAAAACTATTTACAGAGAGACAATTGAACATAGAAAATCTAGTAATAGGCAAGACGAAGAAAGTGGTTTTTTAGAGACGATTTAAATGTGTCCAAAGATTCAGCATTCTTGATGTGAATGGGCAAATTGTTCGAGAGACTGGCGGCTGCGTGTTGGAATGATCTTTTCCCATAGGATGAGAGTCGAACTTTAGGAATGGCAAGTAGCTGGTGATTCTGGGATCGTAATGGTCGGGTTGGAATGTACTGGCACAGAAGACTGGACAGGTATGCAGGTGTTTGTCCATGTAGAACTTTGAAAGTGATACATAGAATTTTGAAGTCAATCCGGAATTTGACAGGCAACCAGTGTAGAGACATCAGTGAAGGTGTGATATGGTCTTTGTTGGACTTGAGGCAGACGATGCGAGCTGCTGAGTAATTTTTTAAGTTTCTGAAGTTGAGTTGACAAGACAGCAGCGACATACCTTCGTGGAATACTGCCGAGGGGTGAAGGCGTCGAGTCCAAGTCATGAAAACCCGTAACCGTGACTGACATGGATTTGGAATAAGTTGGGTGTCCTTTCCATTGCCCTTTTGCTTGCAGCAAATTGTATTCAAACTGACATTGATGGAGGACAATATGGGTGTCCTTTCCATTTCACTCTTGTCAGTGTCAACTCCACTTTTCTGCCCGTTACTCAGTAATTGACTGACTGACTGACTGACTGACTGACTGACTGACTGAGTTGGTTTTACGCCGCTTTTAGCAATATTCCAGCAACATCACGGCGGGGGACACCAGAAATGGGCTTCACACATTGTACCCATGTGGGGATTCGTACCCGGGTCTGCGGCGTGACGAGCCAACCTCAGTAACTGAATTATTTGAGAGGCATTCTAGAAGTTGTAAGGAATAGGAATGACAAGTGTTTATGGATGATCAACTTCTTTATAGTTCATCTTTACCAACTTATTTTTACCATCCATTGTCTTTGTTAACCCTCATGTACCCTACATATATATCCCGCTGTACTCATTCCCCATATCATACTTGAAAACGGTATCAGCATCTATACGTAGCTATTGTACTATAAAAAAGATGATCATCCATGACCACTTGTCATTCATACTCAGTCATTGGTTTGTCAGGTTCAGACTCTGTTACTGGTTATCTAGAAACATGGACATGTAATATATGAGATACAATCCATGATTTAGCAGATGTGTTACAGTCCAGTGATCTAATATACGTATATAGGTCCACTGATCTAACATGATCCGACCTATGTGTTACAGTCCAGTGATCTAATAGAAGTGTTTAGGTCCACTGATCTAACATGATCTGACATATGTGTTACAGTCCAGTGATATGATATATGTGTTTAGGTCCACTGATCTAACATGATCTAGCATATGTGTTACAGTCCAGTGATGTAATATACGTGTTTAGGTTCACCGATCTAACATGATCTGACCTATGTGTTCCAGTCCAGTGATCTAATAGAAGGGTTTAGGTCCACTGATCTAACATGATCTGACACAAGTGTTACAGTTTAGTGATCTAATAGACGTGTTTAGGTCCACTGATCTAACATGATCTGACACAAGTGTTACAGATCAGTGATCTAATAGAAGTGTTTAGGTCCACTGATCTAACATGATCTGACACAAGTGTTACAGTTCAATGATCTAATATATGTGTTTAGGTCCACCGATCTAACATGATTTCACACATATTTTACAGTCCAGTGATCTAGCATGATCTGACACAAGTGTTACAGTTCAGTGATCTAATATATGTGTTTAGGTCCACCGATCTAGCATGATCTGACCTGTGTGTTCCAGTCCAGTGATCTAGTAGAAGTGTTTAGGTCCACTGATCTAACACGATCTGACCTATGTCTTACAGTCCAGTGATATGATATATGAGTTTAGGTCCACTGATCTAACACGATCTGACCTATGTCTTACAGTCCAGTGATATGATATATGAGTTTAGGTCCACTGATCTAACACGATCTGACCTATGTCTTACAGTCCAGTGATATGATATATGTGTTTAGGTCCACTGATCTAACACGATCTGACCTATGTGTTACAGTCCAAAGTCAGCTGTACGACCCTCTGTACAAAGAACT
This sequence comes from Haliotis rubra, assembly GCF_003918875.1. Lineage (NCBI taxonomy): Eukaryota > Metazoa > Mollusca > Gastropoda > Lepetellida > Haliotidae > Haliotis > Haliotis rubra. The sequence continues at coordinate 921,996 of NW_025765259.1, forward strand.
GAATTCACGAGACACGAAAAACACCATCCCCGTCAGCTCTAAAGGCGACACACTCAACGTGACCATCAACTTGACCGTATTGAAGATATCATCGCTGGTGAGTGTCCATTAGGGCGAGGGTGGATTGTTTAGGATTTAGGTGTATGCCAGATAAAACATGTCTTTATTTTGGATAAACTCAGTTTCGATTAAAAACACGTGTCATTGTTTCCAGAGCTTAAGAACAGGGGACGCGGAACTTGACACGTGGATCCACTACGAGTGGTTTGACAACAGACTGACTTGGGAGCCCTCGGAATACGGAGACATTTCCGCTATCAGACTCCCTCCCTCTGATATATGGCGCCCTGACATAGTTCCCTACCGTGGGTGAGTACATTCGTCAAGACTGTGTTCGACTAGCAGACGCTTTAACCATACACTTTCCTTATCAATTCAATTGATAACATAAAACATATATTGTTATATTCATTTTATTCGGAAAGTGTAAAAAAACACCTTTCTGTTTATTACTTTTCCCACTCAACGCATCCATGATGGGTAGCTATCATGTCCTTCATTGGATCCCCAATACATCCATTACGAGTGGATTCCTTCTCTATACTTGGAGCCCAAATACATCCATGATGAGTGAGTTCCTTGTCCTTCATGGGATCTCCAATTCATCCATGGTGAATGTGTTACTTGTCTTTCATTGCATCCCCAATACACACACGATGAGTGCCTTCCTTGTCCTTCATGGAATCCCCAATACATCCACGATGAGTGAGTTCCTTGTCCTCCATGGGATCCCCAATACATCCACGATGAGTGAGTTCCTTGTCCTCCATGGGATCCCCAATACATCCACGATGAGTGAGTTCCTTGTCCTCCATGGGATCCCCAATACATCCACGATGAGTGAGTTCCTTGTCTTTCATGGGATCTCCAATGCATCCATGGTGAATGCCTTCCTTGTCTTTCATGGAATCTGTAAAACATCCATGGTGAATGTGTTTCTTGTCTTTCATTGCATCCCAAATACGTCCATGATGAGTGCGTTCCCAATACATCCACATGATGGGTTAATTGCTTGTCTTTCATTGAATCCCCAATAAATCCACGATGGGTGAGTTCCTTGTTTTTCATTGGATCCCCAATACATCAATGATGAGCGGGTTCCTTGTCTTTGTTTCAGACATGCTGATGTCACAGATGCCCCTGTGGTTCTGTCCAACAATGGACTCGTGTACTATATACCACCCACCAGCATCAAGACACGATGTGATGTATCCAAATACTCCTCTGACGGCACTGTGATCTGTTCGGTGAAGATTGGATCCTGGACGTATAGCGGGAACATCATGGACGTCCAGAACAAGACCTCCGAGATTGACGTCTCAGAGTACTACCATGATGATCAATGGGACATCATCGAACATTCCATGCGGAGAAATGTTAACTACTACAAATGTTGTCCTGAACCCTACCCTTCCATCATTGCCACCATGACTTTGAAGGCTAAAAGACATGGTCTTTTGGGCTGGAGTATGTTTCACTGAATAGGATGCAGTAGTTTTACAAATAAGGAATGAATGTGATTAAAACTTGATTCTATTTTAAAGGAACGCTATATTCTTAGTTTATAGCAGAGGTGGTTCACGTGGCTTTAGCAGCGATTGCGTATTACCAGTAACGTGATTTGAACTTACACAAATGAAGTGAACTCATTGAGAGTCGAAAATATTTCCTTCTTGAATGACCAAAACTAAATAATGTCAATCGAAGCTAAGTTTTATTGAGTATAAAATATATATGAATAAGTTTGAAAATCTATAACATTAAAGAGACTTCTCTTTACTACAAATGGTTGTCTTGTGTTTTTGTCCTTATTCAGTTTTCTCTTAATTCTGTGTGTGTGTGTGAGAGAGAGAGAGAGAGAGAGAGAGAGTTTATGTGTTTGTGTGTATGAGGGTGTGTATGTTTGAGTGTGTTTATGTGTGCATGTTTGTATATTGTTTGTAAGTGTTTGTGTGGTGTTTGTATGTGTGTTTTATGTTTGCTTGTATGTGTTTGTGTGCATGTTTATGTGTGTGTGCGTTTGACTGTGTTAGTGTGTGTTTATGTGTGCGTGTTGTTCTGTACATTTGTATATGTTTGTGTGTATAGGTTTGTTTGTGTGTGTGTATGCGTTTGAGTGTTTTTATGTCAGTTTTTTGTGTATGTTTGAGTGTTTTTATGTGTGTATGTGTTGTAGTGTGTGTTTGCATGTGTTCATGTGTGTGTGTATGTGTTTATGTTTGTTTGTTTGTGTGTGTTTGGCTGTGTTCAACATTCCTGGAGAGGAGAGTGCATGGTCAATACGTGTTCTGTTCACCTCCCTTCCTCCAGCCAGCATCACCCTACACAGCCAACGCTAGTAGTGTGTCACGGTTATAGAACGCCGGAACGATGTGGTGGTCGTAATAGTGTAGTTGTAGGTCCCAGATACGGGACTGTGATGACATCGTTAATCTTGTCGTCACAAGGTGGCCATCGGGATCCAGAGGGGGGGGGGTGGGGGTGGGGTGGGGACTGGTCCCCACCGACCTCTGGTCATAGTGGACATCGTCACACCTCCAGGCCTACAAGCTGCGGTTAACACGGTTACACAGTAATAACTATACATCTTATTGGAGATCACCGTACAGTGTCACATCTCCAGGTCTACAAGTTGCTGTTAACACGGTTACACAGTAATAACTATGCAGCTTATTGGACATGACCGTACAGTGTCACACCTCCAGTCATACAAGTAGCTGTTAACAGTCACACAGTAATAACTATACATCTTATTGGAGATCACTGTACAGTTTCACACCTCCAGGCCTACGAGTTGCTGTTAACAGTGACACAGTAATAACTATACATCTTATTGGAGATCACTGTACAGTGTCACACTTCTAGGCCTACAAGTTGCTGTTAACAGTGACACAGTAAGAACTATACATCTTATTGGAGATCACTGTACAGTGTCACACTTCTAGGCCTACAAGTTGCTGTTAACAGTGACACAGTAAGAACTATACATCTTATTGGAGATCACCGAACAGTGTCACACCTCTAGGCCTACAAGTTGCTGTTAACAGTGACACAGTAAGAACTATGGTGGTCCATTGAGAAGCTATGAAAGGTGGAAATTTAATGGTAATAATATTGAAGTTGTGTCTATTTATACATATCTGGGTATTGTGTTTTCACCTAAGTTAAGTTGGTCCCAAGCTCAAAGTTGTTTAGCAGCACAGGGAACTTAGGCGATGATGGCTATCAATAAATTTCAGAATAAGTTTGGCTCTTTATCATGTAATGATTTTTTTAAAGTATTTGATACCATTGTGAAATCAATCTTGTGTTATGGAGCAGAAATATGGGGTACTTCCTTTTAAATGGATATTGAAGGTAAAAAAGAATACTTGTAATGTAATGGCTCTGGGTGATAGTGGCAGGATGCCTCTGCAGTTATCTTATATGACAAGGGCTGTCAAATATTGGTGTAAATTATTGTATATGGACCAATCTCGTCTACCTTATCAGTGTTACAGGATGCTTCTATCATTAGATGCAGGGAGGTAGAATCACTTGGGCTAGTCATATTAAGAATACTCTCTTCAAATAAAGATTTGGATTTGTATGGGTATCTCAGGAAGTGGGTTATGTTGAGATGTTTATTTGTACCTTCCGTCAGAGATTAGCTGATAACCTTAAGCAGGAATGGCATATGCAAGTTGATACTTTGTCACATTTTGTTTTATACAAACAGTTTAATTCTCTTTTACAAGTTGAAACACATCTTACGTCATCCTTACCATTACAGTTTAAGGTTGTTTTAGCCAGATTTAGATGTAGTTACTTTAGAATAGCTGTAAATAATGGAAGATACTCCTCTACATTGTATGGAGATAGGTTGTGCCAGTATTGTTTAAGACAAGGGAAGTATTACATTGAGAATGAAGAACGTATATTATTAATCTGTGAACAATATCATCAGTTACGGCATAATATACTGGGCATATCCACATGTAATTCTGATACTACATTTGTTAACTTAATATCAGCTCAATACTTCAGTCAGTTCGGAAAGATTTCCTTAAATTAAAGGTCCAGCAAATTATTGACAGTAGTAATAAGTAATTTTTTATACATTTTTCATGGTTTTATAATGTATTTTGTACAATGCGCAGAATTTATATGTCAATATGATTGTATTTTGGACCAGTGGCCTTTATACTGAATAAATATTTGTCTGTCTGTCTCTTATTGGAGATCACTGTACAGTGTCACACCTCCAGGCCTACAAGTTGTAGCTAACACGGTTACACAGTAATAACTATACATCTTATTGGAGATTGCTCCTATACTATATTACTTTTACATTTGTACTGCCACTCTATTTTGTACTGTCATAATGATAACGTTGTGCTGATCTGATTAATTTATGAACATGGTCAATTATAAACTGCAACTGTTAATTGGAAATTGCACATTTCTTCCTTGTTTGTTGGTTACGTAACTGATTCCCGGTTAACATTTCATGTCATCTATGTAATCAGCACGTCAGACTATTCAAACATCTGACATGTGTTTAAGGGTGGCGGGTTGGGGTGGGGTCATTCTTCACACGAAACGAAACATTTACACAGCATGACAGTGCGATGTTGCCAAAGTCTGTTGGATTAAATAGCTACGGTCGCCATAGTGTGTGCTAAAAAATGGCTTGATTCTCTATGCAAGTGAGCTGCTTGCGCGCAAATGATACCATTTAGTTACATAGTACGAATAGGTACTTTGCCAGGGACAATCAACCTTTAAAACAAAAATCATCAACTGAATCAACCAGAATGAATCAAGGAATGTGGTCACTAACTGGATATATAGACAATAGTGGTCCATTACCGGAGAGCCGATGGTCGCGGGTTCGATCACCGGCCGCTTCATGCTAAAAGACGTTAATATATGGTACTTGGTCGGCTCGGAGTCAGTATAATGTGTCTCAGTGGGATATTCATGCTTAACTGCGGCATGGTATCTCAATGAGCTAGCACTATAAAACCAGCTTAAGTCTGGGCTAGTTCAAGCAGCCACACATACACACGCATGCATGTCGTCATATGAGCGAAATATTCGTGCGACGTTAAACGCAATTTCACCTCACCTCACCTACTTTGACATCTGTTCATATATAGCTTTATTTAATGCTCAAGATGTCAAAACTAGCTCCAGCATATAATGTGGACACAATAATGTCAACTATTTGTTATATAACCTTAAAATATCATTGACCTTTATCTGCTTTGGTATATTGCCTTGCAAAACTGTATGGAGGATAATGGTATGTGATGCATTTTCCTTATAACAAGACAATCATTGGAAACTCACATCGTCAGTGACAGACAATCTGTCTCACTTAAAACCTTAACATGTATTATGGAAATTAGCTGTAACTTGTCCTCATCCTAGATACTGCACCCAGTAGTCTCTGACGATAGCGTAGATAGCCGACTACATCTCGAGAATGTTCTAAATATAAGAGAATGCCTTTGATTCTCTGATAGTCCTATTTTTCACCAATGACCAAAATGTATTCTACTGAACGTTCGTTTACAGAGATGATGTTGTAAGTTATGTTCAAAGTGATCATCTTGAAAGTAATGATGATCTTGCGCCAATCTGGTGCTCACTTCAAATGAAAACTAATATATAAGCCTGCGTCTTTGGAATGCGTGTCATTAATACTCTTTAAGGATATATCTGAAGTTTGAAAAGAAATCAGATTCCTTCTTTAAGTCTGGGGTATCGCATGTGTACATAGCTGATGAAGAGTATGTTCTTCTACAGCTTTTGTTAATATGGCACCTGTTTATATCTATGTAAATACAAGCAAGATGTATTGCTGTGAGAAGTCTTCGGGTGTAAGTTCTGGAGGAAATTAAAACATCCATTCATAACGATTCATTCGCTCTGATATGTGGTGATTATGATAATAAAACTTTACAGCAATGGGGAAATCATGATTAAAAATTTATATCTTCAAAACAATGTTTTGATCCTCTGTGGGATGCGATTGAAAATAATAGGATAATTTCAATCTCGAGTGTGTCAGTCCTAGGATTTCAATCTCGAGTGTGTCAGTCCTAGGATTTCAATCTCGAGTGTGTCAGTCCTAGGATTTCCTTCTGGAGCGTGCCAGTCCTAGGATTTCCTTCTGGAGTGTGTCAGTCCTAAGATTTCAATCTCGAGTGTGTCAGTCCTAGGATTTCAATCTCGAGTGTGTCAGTCCTAGGATTTCAATCTCGAGTGTGTCAGTCCTAGGATTTCCTTCTGGAGTGTGCCAGTCCTAGGATTTCCTTCTGGAGCGTGTCAGTCCTAGGATTTCAATCTCGAGTGTGTCAGTCCTAGGATTTCCTTCTGGAGTGTGTCAGTCCCAGCTCTAAGCTACTTAATTAGGTGTGATTCTATCGATTGTATCCGTGGATATATTCACTGTGTGAAGTAAAGGTAGTGAATTAATCACGCCGCATAGTAGCTGTACATAAAAAACGATCCTGTTCAGTTTCCTGGAAGTACCTCCATCGTTTTGGAGATATTCAAACTTAACACATGTTACATTTGGTATTATACTGTCTAAGTCAAGTACAGATCCTAGTACTTTGGGGATTCGAAACAGAATTGTTTCTTCAAAACGTTCGTAATAGATATCGTTATTAAAGGTTCTGTGTTCCACAGACGGGAAATGATTGACATATCTAATGCACAAAGGACCAGAAGGAAAATGATTGGCAGATTGAATGCACAAAGGGCCTGGCGGGAAATGATTGACTTATGTAATTCACAAAGGGCCACGCGGGAAATGATTGACATATCTAATGCACAAAGGACCAGAAGGAAAATGATTGGCAGATTCAATGCACAACGATCTCGATGGAGAAGGGAAATGATTGACGTGTCAAGTGACTGACAGATTTCATGCACAAAGGATTAGACGGGATATGATTGACAGATTTCATGCACAAAAATTAAAATGGGATGTAATTGACATTCTGTTATGAAACGAAGAAGCCTCTTAGGAAATGGCAAGCTTTGTTTGAAGACTCAAACAGGAAATTGTCCTGATGGCACCTGTCTTATTGGAATACACAGCTTGGATGGAGTGGGACTCCCGACTGCTAACACCGCAACAAAAAAGCTACACAGTATGCAATACATATGGCCACGCAGTACTGATATTGCAAAATGACGAGCACGACTGACAAATATAGTGTGTAGGGGCTCAGCAAGTTGAGAATCGAGCCCCGAATGTCTATGCCAATGGTTATTCGTAATCGTTAATCTGCAATGTAAACAGTGTAGCCCAGCTGACGACACATGAAGCTCAACTCACCAACAGCCAGGTGCCGCGCACAGCGTGTTTGCTTCACGGTGGCTTTCTGAAGGTCCGCTGAGTCAAACACCACTATTTATCTTTCTCAGTTGGTGATTAAACCCAGATGCTGGAGCTCCCTTGTTATCCCTATCACATATTATATTGACGTGGGATTTTACCATATCTTAATTTCCATCTGTTCAAGGTGTACAGTTGCTGTTCAATTGTCCTCACCTCTTGCGGAAAACTCAAAACAGTGTAATTCTGATTGTTTTAATGTTTTACGGGTTCACTACTTTAGTGACCGATATAGAATTACGAGATTAGTTTTTATATCTCGTACAGTTTGTGTATCAGTGTATTTACAAACGGCATTATTGTAGCCATTTGCTGGCGCATCAGTGGTATTGGCGATATACTGAGAGTGATGCTGTCATCGCTTGTTTCCACCTCCACATTGCCCTACCCTTGCCCTACTCTTGTCTACTATTGCCCTACTCTTGCTCTACCATTGTTCAACCCCTTGCCCTTGCACTTTTTGCCTTAACACATACACTTAACCATAGCCTTACATCTGGCCTTGTTAGGGCTCAGCCTTGCACAACCTTGTACTGAAGCGTTATTCTTGCACAGGACATTAAGTCTACCCTTAGCTTCAGCCTTAGCCTTACGATGACACGGTCACTGACCTTACCCAAATGTCAAATTCCGAATCTGAACCGCTCGTCACGCTGAAGACCCGGGTTCGATTCCCCACATGGGTACAATGTGTAAAGCAAATGTCTGGTGTCCCCCGCCGTGATATAATAATAATTATGATAATAATGACACTTATATTGCGCTATATCCACGCCATGAAGGTATGCCTAAAGCGCATTGCCTGAAACGATGGTAACAGAGGCAGCTGAGTATTGCTGGATTATTGCTAAAAGTGGCGTAAAACCTCACTCACTCACTCCTCACTCAACATCTTGGGCATCACTCAACGTCGTGTCACTCCTCCTGTAGACGGTATTAACGCTTGAAGGGACAAGGTCACGACTGGTCATCCTTGGGAATGGTTGTTACGAAAGGTTAAATGTCAAGGATTGAAACAAGCAAAAAATACCAAGCACCTATAGTTATATCATAGGACGTTTTTCCTTAGCAATTCGGAAACTTTGCTACTTTGACAAGAAGTCAAACGTAATCGTATCAGCTACCTGATTTAATGCAATTTTCTGTACATTTTGACAACACATATGTCAGTTCTGAAACATATGTTCAGATATCGGGCATGCGTAAGTGACAGTGACAGATGGTAAGGAAGATAACTAGAAACAAAATACCGTATGACAATCACAAAAACATCCACGACAACTAATCGATAAGCACATTATTTTCCTTAAGCTTCACACTCAAGATAATTCTTCATATTTTTTATTTCATATCATCGGTAAGTTGCACGCACACATATCTGTCTATTTCTTCATTCCTTCTCGTTTCGCACCTTCACAGACATGACTCATCCCTACATTTCATTCACTGTTTATCTTCTGTAAGCTGCTTACACAAACTCATTCGGTATCTTGCTTCTTTCCAATCTAGGAGACAACGATGGCGGAGTCGCCAAAGGCGAACTGCAGTTTGCCATGTGGAGTTGCGTCCCTTTGGTTTAGGTTTGTAGGTTTATCACTAACATACTCGTGCTCGTGGGTTGCCCCCCTAGTGGTACACCTCGGAGACCAGCATCCCTTCCTCACACGTGACGATGACACATGACGATGACACATGACGATGACACATGGCAATGACACATGACGACGACACATGGTAATGACACATGACGATGACACATGGCGATGACACATGGCGATGTAACTAGGTGATAACCCAGTTCACGTACACTCACTTATGTTAAGTTATTATCTCTAAATTTAATTCTTTACCTCTTCTAAGCTGTCTACATGAGATATGTCACACTATGCCTTCTTTGCTTAATAGCTATCCCCCTCTTAGTTGCTTACATGACATATGTGACCATACGTATATGACCTTTATTTGGATGTATGTGGCGTCACTATACACTCTTAAACAACAACAACAACAACCAAACAAACAGAAACGCATAGGTGATTTTGAGAATATTAGACTCATGTAGCTTCGGCAAAAACAATACAAATATACTATTTCTTTCCAAAGCGTCTTCTTTGTGTGATTGTAAACTTTGTCCCTTCTTTAGAAGCGTTTGAAAATAATATTCGTCAAAACGTCACCCAGACCATATGCAAAGCAAAATGCACGTGCAAGTAAGCGGGAAAGCATGCGGTATTGATCACTATAAGTCAAACGTTGTGTTTAATTATGTCATTCGTTATTGCCTGGAAAATAGGAATCATCATGCCATGACTGAGTGCCGCCAATCGAAACATCGCCAAAGGCCGCCTTGAAACTGGACAACATAGCTTTCGGATCGTTTCCTGCCGACCAATTCCGCCCGAGATCGCCCGAGAAGCGGCCGTCCAAGAGTTACCACCCAAGTCTATGGCAACTACATCCGGGTTGCTCACATGCGTCGTCGTATTGCCACAGCCGTAGAGACTACACAACGCATCCCTGGTTTGAGAAGAATTTCCGACCAAATTGTCAGGAATCTATTGCATGAAGTGGGAATTCGATCAAGAGGGCCAGTTGTCGCCCCTGTTTTGATAGATGTCCATCGGCGCAATGGCTTGCGGTGGTGTCGTAAACACCGGAACTAGAAGCTGGAAGCGAGTCTGGCTCAGTGATGAATCACGATTTCTTCTTCACCGGCGAGATGGAAGACGGCATCTTTACCGTCGGAGAAATGAACGTTTTGCCCCCTAATTGCATTCGACAGGTCGACATATTTGGTGGGAACAGTGTTATGGTGTGGGGTGCGATATCCAGAACACAAAGATCTGATTTAGTGGTGGTTCAGGGGAATTTGACAGCAAATCGGTACATCAACGAAGTCCTTGCACGTCACTTGCCTCCGATTATTGACCGATAGAGGGGAGTTGTTCCAGCATGACAACGCTACTTGACATACAGCACGCGTCACAGCAGGCTGTCTTGCCATGGCCTTCCCAATCACCAGATCTAAACCCGATAGAACACCTATGGGATAACCTCGCTCGACGTGTACGTCAACGTCAAAACACGCCTCAGACACTTCCACAACTTGCCTTCACATTGCAGGATGAGTGGGGAAGAATTCCGCAAGAGCGACTTCGTCGACGTATCGTCATGATTTGTTAAAATGAACTTACTGACTTGGCCAGCATTACGGTGGGTTCATAAAGGTTTCATTTAAGTTAAAGTCCTCAATACATCAGCACAAAGGTTTTGCATCTTAAAGACAAAATATGTTCTAGGTGTCTAACACAAATGTTAATTACTGATATGCCCCCACCACACCTCCCACACACTACAACATATATGCATCATCTATAGTTCTGTCAAATTACGTGCAAGTATTTTCACCTACACACCTATGTAATGTGATGTTTTAAATACTCCACCTCACCTTGCTCAAAGTGAGGATTCAGATGTCAAGCCTGTACACCAAACAAACCCCTGTGAAACGTGACTTGTCAAATACTTGCAACCTTCTGTCGAACATAAGTCTTAAAATACTTCACCTACCGCTTGTCAAAACTGTGACTACAAATTCCCGTCCCATAAAGCCGATGATTTCATCTCGATGATAATTACCTCATTCGTGATCATCCCTCCACAAAGTGTTGTCTGGTACATTGACTAGTAGCATTCTTGTGGTCAATGATGTTCTAGTTGTACATAGTTTACTCGCCAATGAGTGAGTGAGTGTGTTTAGTTTTACGCCGCACTCAGCAATATTCCAGCTATATGGCGTCAGTCTGTAAATAATCGGATCTGGACCAGACAATCCAGTGATCAACAGCATGAGCATCGATCCACGCAATTGGGATACGATGACATGTGTGTCAACCAAAACAGCGAGCCTGACCACCCGATCCCGTTAGTCACCTCTAACGACAAGCATGGGTGACTGAAGATCAGTTCTAACCCGGACCTTCACGGGTTTCTCGCCAATGAATTTGTACATTTTTTACTCGCCAATGACGTGTAAGTTGTACATAGCTTACTTGCCAAGGATGTTCCAGTTGTACATAGTATAAAGTTACAAACACCGATGAATTTCCGGTTGAACAAAGTGTGCTCACCAACTGCCCTCCAGTTGAACATAGGTTACTCACCAATGACCTTCCAGTTGAACATAGGCTACTCACCAATGACCTTCCAGTTTTCCATCGATTTCTATATTAAACTCCGAGAGATACTTCTTTGCCATCTAAAATAGCATCCACCGAAATTGAACAAGAATTCTCTCTGTAATCAAACGAAAAGCTGTTCACTGGAATATAAAGATATGTATCAGTATGCAGTGGGTAAACATTGAACCTATAAACGGTACACCTTATATCACGGTTTCCATTTTACAAATGTGTTTTTCTATCAGCTTACGAAGCAGATCAAGAGAATATAATCGCCTCCTCAAGCAATCTAGAGAATGAAAAACTCTGCGGGACAAAGGCCGAGGATGAAGACGTTTTCTTGTGTACAAGACTATGCTTAACTTGTACCGCGAAATGGGAAAAACTGTTTTTCAGACACCGTATATTTATAGGCGTCAACCTAAGCATATCAGACATGCATCAGGTGGCACTTCTATTCTACATCAGACGTCAGGTGAGGTGACATTGGGTTTTACGTCGTACTTTAGAATATTTCGCTCAAATGACGACGTGCATGCGTGTGTATGTGTATGTGCGGCTGCTTGTACTAGCCCAGGTTTTATAGTGCTAGCCCACAAAAATACCATGCCGCCGTGAAGCATGAATACCCCACTCAGACACATTATACTGACTCCGAGCCGACCAGTCCTTTTTGTACCCATTAATGCTGAGCGCCAGGCAGGGACCGAGTAGTACCATATTTTAACGTATATTTGGTATGACGCGACCGGGGATCGAACCATGCGACTTTCCGCTCTCCGGGCGGACGCTCTAACACTTCTATATCAGACATGCATTAGGTGACACTTGTATATCAGACATGCATTAGGTGACACTTGTATATCAGACATGCATTAGGTGACACTTCTATATCAGACATGCATTAGGTGACACTTGTATATCAGACATGCATCAGGTGGCACTTCTATTCTATATCAGACATGCAATAGGTGACACTTGTATATCAGACATGCATCAGGTGACACTTGTATATCAGACATGCAATAGGTGACACTTGTATATCAGACATGCATCAGGTGACACTTGTATATCAGACATGCATTAGGTGACACTTGTATATCAGACATGCATTAGGTGACTTCTATTCTATATCAGACATGCATTAGGTGACACTTGTATATCAGACATGCATTAGGTGACACTTCTATATCAGACATGCAATTGAGGTATATGACACTTGTATATCAGACATGCATTAGGTGACACTTGTATATCAGACATGCACTTTAGGTCAGACACTTGTATATCAGACATGCATTAGGTGACACTTGTATATCAGACACATCTGACACTTGTATATCAGACATGCATTAGGTGACACTTGTATATCAGACATGCATTAGGTGACACTTGTATATCAGACATGCATTAGGTGACACTTGTATATCAGACATGTAGGTGACACTTGTATATCAGACATGCATTAGGTGGTGACACTTGTATATCAGACATGCATTAGGTGACACTTGTATATCAGACATGCATTAGGTGACACTTGTATATCAGACATGCATTAGGTGACACTTGTATATCAGACATGCATTAGGTGACACTTGTATATCAGACATGCATTAGGTGACACTTGTATATCAGACATGCATTAGACACTTGTACATCAGATACACTAGGTGACATTGTATATCAGACATGCATTAGGTGACACTTGTATATCAGACATGCATTAGGTGACACTTGTATATCAGACATGCATTAGGTGACACTTGTATATCAGACATGCATTAGGTGACACTTGTATATCAGACATGCATTAGGTGACACTTGTATATCAGACATGCATTAGGTGACACTTGTATATCAGACATGCATTAGGTGACACTTGTATATCAGACATGCATTAGGTGACACTTGTATATCAGACATGCGTTAGGTGACACTTGTATATCAGACATGCATTAGGTGACACTTGTATATCAGACATGGATTAGGTGACACTTGTATATCAGACATGCATTAGGTGACACTTGTATATCAGACATGCATTAGGTGACACTTGTATATCAGACATGCATTAGGTGACACTTGTATATCAGACATGCATTAGGTGACACTTGTATATCAGACATGCATTAGGTGACACTTGTATATCAGACATGCATTAGGTGACACTTGTATATCAGACATGCATTAGGTGACACTTGTATATCATGCATAGGTGACATCAGGTTAGGTGACACTTGTATATCAGACATGCATTAGGTGACACTTGTATATCAGACATGCATTAGGTGACACTTGTATATCAGACATGCATTAGGTGACACTTGTATATCAGACATGCATTAGGTGACACTTGTATATCAGACATGGATTAGGTGACACTTGTATATCAGACATGCATTAGGTGACACTTGTATATCAGACATGCATTAGGTGACACTTGTATATCAGACATGGATTAGGTGTACATCAGACATGGATTAGGTGACACTTGTAGGTGACACTTGTATATCAGACATGCATTAGGTGACACTTGTATATCAGACATGGATTAGGTGACACTTGTATATCAGACATGCATTAGGTGACACTTGACACTTATATCAGACATGGATTAGGTGACACTTGTATATCAGACATGCATTAGGTGACACTTGTATATCAGACATGGATTAGGTGACACTTGTATATCAGACATGGATTAGGTGACACTTGTATATCAGACATGGATTAGGTGACACTTGTATATCAGACATGCATTAGGTGACACTTGTATATCAGACATGGATTAGCATTAGTTGACACTTGTATAGACATGCATTAGGTGACACTTGTATATCAGACATGCATTAGGTGACACTTGTATATCAGACATGCATTAGGTGACACTTGTATATCAGACATGCATTAGGTGACACTTGTATATCAGACATGCATTAGGTGACACTTGTATATCAGACATGCATTAGGTGACACTTGTATATCAGACATGCATTAGGTGACACTTGTATATCAGACATGGATTAGGTGACACTTGTATATCAGACATGGATTAGGTGACACTTGTATATCAGACATGGATTAGGTGACACTTGTATATCAGACATGGATTAGGTGACACTTGTATATCAGACATGCATTAGGTGACACTTGTATATCAGACATGGATTACATGGATTAGGTGACACTTGTATATCAGACATGGATTAGGTGACACTTGTATATCAGACATGGACATTAGGTGACACTTGTATATCAGACATGGATTAGGTGACACTTGTATATCAGACATGGATTATATCAGACATGACATTAGGTGACACTTGTATATCAGACATGACATGACACTTGTATATACATGGATTAGGTGACACTTGTATATCAGACATGGATTAGGTGACACTTGTATATCAGACATGGATTAGGTGACACTTGTATATCAGACATGCATTAGGTGACACTTGTATATCAGACATGGATTAGGTGACACTTGTATATCAGACATGCATTAGGTGACACTTGTATATCAGACATGCATTAGGTGACACTTGTATATCAGACATGGATTAGGTGACACTTGTATATCAGACATGCATTAGGTGACATTCTATATCAGACATGACATTAGGTGACACTTGTATATCAGACATGGATTAGGTGACACTTGTATATCAGACATGGATTAGGTGACACTTGTATATCAGACATGGATTAGGTGACACTTGTATATCAGACATGCATTAGGTGACACTTGTATATCAGACATGCATTAGGTGACACTTGTATATCAGACATGGATTAGGTGACAGACTTGTATATCAGACATGGATTAGGTGACACTTGTATATCAGACATGGATTAGGTGACACTTGTATATCAGACATGCATTAGGTGATCACTTGACACTTCTTATATCAGACATGCATTAGGTGACACTTGTATATCAGACATGGATTAGGTGACACTTCTATATATCAGACATGGATTAGGTGACACTTCTATATCAGACATGGATTAGGTGACACTTGTATATCAGACATGGATTAGGTGACACTTGTATATCAGACATGGATTAGGTGACACTTGTATATCAGACATGCATTAGGTGACACTTGTATATCAGACATGGATTAGGTGACACTTGTATATCAGACATGCATTAGGTGACACTTGTATATCAGACATGCGTTAGGTGACATATTTGTTTGTTTGTTGCTTATCAGCAATATTCCCGCGGTCTGTGTATAATCGAATCTGGACGAGACAATACAGTGATCAAAATTTTGAGCATCTACGTACGCAATAATTGGCATACGATGACATGTGTCAGCGACCTCCTGACCTCCTACGACAAGCATGGGTTGCTGAAGACCAATACTAACGGCTTGGTATACATATAGGACACGACCCCTAAGCAAAGAGGCTGGTACCCGTATTGCCAGAAGTGGTAGAGATGTGAAACCTGTTTTACATGTTTTACAGTCATTGCAGTCGTCCAGGAATAGAGGAAGAAATGTATTACCTCTACAGTCACTGTGTTTCCCAATTTCATCATTTAATCTGTTTTACTGAGCAATCGATCGTCATACAAGTCAATCAGCTGACAATGACTGATAAAGCCTGATTGATCGGCATCCCAAGAAAGTGACATCAAACTAAGGGGACGTTAAATTTAGATACGTTACAATCTAGAAAAGATTCGGGGTTTCTATTCTAGGACAATGAAAGGTGGTCTCATGTCCGCTCCATTGTAGCCAGTTGGTGTGAGTGATCCCGTCACTTCACTCAGCAAACGGTGGAACTGGGTAAGCGGCGCGAGAAACTCGTCTAACTCGATAAGGGTCATTACCACACAACACGTAGCGCGGGGGTGAGGCTGGGACCCATGAGGACACAATAGCTCAGCTCCACAACTGTCTTTACGGCATTAACCATTTGTGTTTGCAGAACTTAAAGCAGATATGGAAATGGTCGTGGGTGTGTGGTTCCCTATTGGTCAGAAATGTCTTTGAAAGTCAGGATGGGCGAGTGTATCTTGGCAGACCTTCACCACAGTTGAAGACGAGGGAGCTTGATTCGTCCGTTGCAAGGTATGTGATGCTACTGTCATTTATGTTGTAGATAGACTGTGCTGTCATCTATTAACACGTTTGTGCCAGTGCAAATCCGACAATAATATGGCGAAAATGGAAACATAAAGTTCTGTAGCTCCAAACATGTTTAAGGGTTATATGAAGAACCACACTCATTCCATTTTCAGATAAGAATTCAATCTTTGTTATTAACTAACCCATCGGACTCTAAACAAATTCGTTTAGTTGCGTGATAGAAATTGAGAAGTGCAATAATTACAATGTATATGGACAAAATGTCCTTTACTTCGAGACGTTTCGATACTGGTTCTTGTACCCTTGTCAGTACAAGAATCTGCCTAAAGAGAGAAATAAACAACGCTGTTACCCATAAAACATGTCAGTATCGTACTCCGAATGTTCAGATTACCTGAATTAACTACCGCATTGTGTAGGCTCTAAGGACATGGACCCGTGAAGGTCCGGGTTAGAATTGATCTTCAGTAACCCATGCTTGTTGTAAGAGGAGACTAACGGGATCGGATGGTCAGATTCGCTGACTTGGTTGACACATGTCATCGTATCCCAATTGCGTAGATCGATGCTCATGCTGTTGATCACTGGATTGTTTGTCCATGTGAGATTTCACCCGTGGAGATCCTGGTTAGAATTGGTCTTCAGCAAACCATGCTTGTTGTAAGAGGAGACTAACGGGATCGGATGGTCAGACTCGCTGACTTGCTTGACACATGTCATCGTATCCCAATTGCGTGGATCGATGCTCATACTGTTGATCACTGGGTTGTCTTGTGCAGATGAGATTTCACCCGTGGTCACTGGGTTGTCAGGTGCAGATTCGATTATTTACAGACCGTGGCCATATAGCTGGAATATTGCTGAATGAGAAGAAGGGTAATACTTACAATTAATAAGATTTCCAGTTTTACAAAGTTCCTGTTGCTGTATAAGGCAGCACATCATGCAGCATAATGCAAGGTTAGATAATCGCTTTTAAATGTTCACATGTTCATTTATATGACACAAATAGTGAATACATTTTTCTATAGATACTGATCATTCGTTAGACGAATTTCGGAAATCACATCACATCATGCTTATACCTATTGTCCTTTGTACAGGCCATGAAAAGCACGAACGTATCATAGTGTCGAGGAATACATACATGTTATCAAATACTGCAAAAACAATATCAAATACTGCCCACTTTAGTCTCGGGTACTGCATTGACAGTATCAAAAAAGGCATACATAGCAACAAAACAAATATTCAGTTCAGATAATCATGGTGAGGAAGTCCATGCATCCAGTATGCACAAAATGCAAACTTTACAATATAAGACCATTTAGATTCACGCGTTCAATACACGTACATACCTGTTCTTGAAGGAATAGCATTACCTCACAAATATATACCACCTGGTGGAGTGAGGGCGGAATTACATATTATTTGCATGCTTTTGAATGTATTTAAAGGACATGTAGAAGTATGAAACTGCGTTCAGTATCTTGATCTCAATATTTAGACTTGTACATCCAGCTAAAAGCATCAGTCGGAGATGTACACAAGGTCGAAACTGTTAACTATTACATCTCTGCTCCCAGTCGTATCTTACAGGGTGATGACTTTCAGTATGCATAGCATTTAGTTCAGCCAGTGCTATCAATGGCTATAGTCAATATTCCCCTGTAGTCATTTCAGTGTGAATAACTTGGTACTATTTACATAATGTTTAATAAAGTAACGCGAAAATTGTTCCAAGAGGGATTTATGTGTACGTCAAAAACAAGTTGTAAAAGATAAAACAGTGACCACAGGAAACAAATGTGACACTGTAAAGATTGAGTCATCAATAGATCAAGTTGCTTATGTTCTTATACACTCTATACACTCTATACACTCTATACACTCTATACAATTTATTCCAATTATATTATTTCCTACGGAAAACAAATACCTTAGGTTTTGAAAGATTGCTATTTCAGTACTGAACAATAATCACCTGGAATAGTTAGTTGTAAATTTGACACCTACAGTACACACTCATCAATAGAAACAATTAATGGAAATCAGGGAATAATGCTTATGCTCTTCTTCAATATATATCGACAATGTGAGCGACCGGCACATCTAAACTCACCGGCGAAAGAAACGTCACCAAAATTATTATTTTTATCTTTTATCGTACACTAAGTGATTATTCATATCCGTAGTTCACACTTTCATCATTCAGAATGTTCCAAATCCATTAATTTTCTAAATATGATTGTTAAATTTCCAAAATCTGAGTTTGTTGTTTTGTGACATGTTAAAAAAGCGAGGTGACTTTTCTTTCGCCCGTGAGTTTACATCAGACAAAGCAAATTGGGCTTAGTACACAGCCCTGTTTCAATCCAAAGGGCAAGCGAAAAACTTCAGTCTGGCCACCTCTACACCGTTAGTATACTGAAAGTACACGAATACACTGACTGAATCATATCAACATTTCAAAGGGAAACCACAGTTTTGGAGAACACACGGATATTTTACATTTGTGTTTTCGATCTTCAGAATCAACTGATTCTAAAGTCGACAAGGACGCAATAATTAACTTTTACGACTATTTGAATAAATATCTTTTTACAAGCGGTGAGGGTGAACTGACAACTGTTTGTTCTTCGCATGTGTTGATTCGCTCTTCATAAAGAGAAACGCACAGGAGATGAGAAACTTGATTTGTTTATTCATGAAATTTGCAAATGCAATATTTTCGATCGAACGACGTTAGTTACATGTCCATTAACTGGTGTAGTGCAAACACGCAACCCTTTTAAACATGTGCAGCGTCATGCACATATTGCACGAACATGTCATGGAAAATTGAACGCAGAATTCAAATGCAATCGTGTGCAGCCGTTATGAATATGAACGGTCAAACCTCAGTCAACATTTTGGCACACATGTATCGACTTATTGGAAGTAGGAAACGGCGGAGACTGAATGCTGCCAATTACAATATTGCTGTAGGACGCCTTAAACCTGCAATCCGCAGTTGCACGTCATCGGGGCAACACTTTTCGTTAAATGAATCGGTATACCAGTCACAGTTCAACCCAAGATCGCCCGAGAAATGGTAGACAAAGATAGCTACATTCGGATCTTTTATCTACGTAATTGCCATGCTACTGCCACCGAGACTGCAGGGTATGTACCTGGTATCAGAAGGGTATCGTACCAAACAATCAGGTATCGTGGGCGACAGGTGCAAAAACACTCAGGAGATTGGTATTTTTTCTTGTATTAAGATAATCGTATCGAGAAGTCTCGTTCAGTGATCACGATTTCTTTCCTTACCGATGTCGAAATGACCTTCTTGCACGAAAGTACGTTCTACAAGTCAACAGAATCGATGGCAGAAGTGTACTAATGTGATGAGCCATAGTTACCATATGTGTCTGGTGGCTTCGGGGAATCTCACAGCAAATCACTGTATCGTCCAAGGTTTTCAATGACACCTTCTTCTGATGCATATGACCAACCGACAGAGGTTGTTACAGCATAACACTACAGCACATAGGGATCGTATCACTTCATTTATAATTCAAATTCAATGTCTCATGGTCTTACAGACCTCCAAATCATGACGATTTCAACCTTTCCGGTATTATATTATCATAATCTAAAGCTGACGTCTTCAGCGATTGTTAGCTATTCAAATATTCCAATACAATATCTGCACTAAGACAGGTGTGGCACGTGCTATTATTACATACTTTGTATTTAACGTAGTTTAAGATATTCAAGGTTATCAAGCGACCTCTCTCAAATATGTAGCTGATAATTTTAAATGAAGTACACATGTATTTTGTGACTTGAATATCCATTGCAAAGTGAATTAAACATCATTCAAGAAGCATTTTACATTTTCTTTCAATTCAAAGTGAACACCAAGCCCCCTGTTTACTATTATTCATCATATCATTCACTTGTGTCTCTTAGCAGACCGGACACGTGAAGGTCCGGGCTAGAATATTGATTTTCAGTAACCCATGCCTCTCGTAAGAGGCAACTAACGGGATCGGGTGGTCAGGCTCGCTGACTTGGTTGACACATGCCATCGATGCTCATGCTGTTGATCACTGGATTGTCTGGTTCAGATTCGATTATCTACTGACCGCCGCCATATGGCTGGAATATTGCTGAGTGCGGCGTAAAACTAAACTCACTCACTCACTGTTGGCAGACCGAGGATTCCACATAACAGAGACAGCATGTAGCAAAGGACGATACTTCTACAGATGTATCAATACTGGTGTTCGTCATATCAGTACAAGTATCAGCTGTAGGTTGCACCTGTCAGATTACAATACAGAACTCCTCAAGTCGACCCTCGTCCAACACATGACGATTAGAAACTGTTCTTCAGAGTGCACACAGATTGTGCCAGTGCAGTCCATCTGACTAGTTGCTCACTGGACGCTGTAATTAGAATCTGCTTATTATAACCCAAGCTGTCTGTTAGGCGCTAGAAGGTTATAGTCACATGACTTTCTCCAATCGGGTACCCATTTTCTGCTGGGTGAACAGAGGCAATTTTGAACAAACTCACTTGCCTAAGATGAGACCACATGTATCACATGTGCTTCGTTGTGGGGCAGGGCTGAAGTCACAGAGGCTCTCAGGAGTCAAGCTGCCAAACACGCAGTTTAAGTAAACTTAGGTTCAGTATTATTCGTTACACTGCTATACTGAGTCTAACAAAACCTAGTAGAAGGTCGCGTCAGCAAACCTTTGAGCGACCTATGACCGTCCAATCAAACGCGAGACGGCCAAAGGATTTAACCAATCAGACAACGACTACTTGTTAAGGTTCGGCGGGACTTACAAAACGGTTTTTGGATTTTCTCTTTACTGGTCGCTGACACTGATCTATCAACAAACGAAAATCCGCATAAACACATATATTTGACCTGCAGAATATACACTTAAATGACATGGTTACTATTAGCTTATATTTCCGCAAGATGACATCCTTGAAAATTGACAAAATGCTATTTTCAGCGACTGTTTACTCATTGCGCCCATGTGTATAACTCGGAAGCGATCGTGCGGAAAATAGCATTCGGAATCGTTCGAGTCTTTTAGGTAAAGGTTTAAACAGTATGTGCCAATGTTCACTTTCGCGATTTGGTAAGCTGTTTTCTGACTGGTCAATCCAAAAGGTTAGCTGACGCGACCTTCTACTAGGGTTTGTTAGACTCAGTACAGCAGTATAACGAATAATACTGAGTCTAAGTTTACTTAGACTGCCAAACACAGTCACCCACCCAAGGACTCTGCGAGCTGGACGTTGCTTAACTTCAACTGATTCGTGACCTGAGCTTTACCCACAGCACCACACACCACCACTACTATCACACGAGTAATGTCACAAATCACCAGTGCGAGCGTTCGAATTTCCTATATTACTCAAGCACTGTTCCTGCAGACTGGCAACAGGTCTCAAATGATATTTATTATGCACAGTATCCAGTAGTGATTACATAGTATCATGCACTGCATGCATATCGCCAAGTACTCATAACACAGTAAATATGGTTGTACAAAATGCCCGTTGCCTACAAGTACTGAAGATAACACATCCAAAACATAGCATCAAGAACTGTAAAACGGTATTCAGTGCACATTATCAGTGCGACGTTTCGATACAGATTCTTGTACCGTTGTCAAACAAGAGTGATACATGAAGTGGAGGAGCTGCATATATATACTGTATATAACAATGAAACAACATACATTGTAATTGACAAAGGAAACAACATAATTGCCATAATTGGTTAAACAGTAAGTTGATGAAGCCAGTGAGTATACAAAGGATAGTGAATGGAAGCCAGAGATGTATAAATCCAGGAGTAGTTACAATGAAGGAGATGTTTATACAATAGGTGCGATGTTTATACAATAGATTGGGCTTGGTGGAGAAGTGGATCATAAGCTGATGGAATGAAGTATCCTTGGTCACGGTTGATGGTGGGCTTATGGCGTTTGATGTGAATGGCTTCGGTGAGCTTGCGTTTAGTGAAGTCCGTTTGGTTGTTGGCGAGAATGGTGAAGTCGGACCACTCTATTTGATGATTGGGGTTTGCCTTGATGTGGTCAGAGATAGCTGATTTGGTGTCGGAATTAGCAACAGAGGTGCGATGTTCTTTGACTCGGATGTTGATGGGTCGGGATGTTTCACCTATGTAGCTTTGTCCACAATCACAGTTTATTTTATAAATAACACATTTCGGGTCGTTGTTGTTGACGGGTGGGTTGTTTTCCTCCCTTGGCATGGAGGAGGTTGTTGAGGCTGGAGGACGCTGAGAAGGTTGTGTCTATGCCTGCCTGTTGTTTCGGAAGTCGGCTGATTTGATGTGATGGTTTACCTATGTAGGGAATGGATATCTTGATGGGGGCTGATTCTGGTTTAGATATTTTGGCAGGAGGTGAAAGCGTTGCTTCGATGGTTCTGTTGACTATTTCAGGTGGGTAGTGGTTGCGTTCCACTTTCAAACGAGAAAATTCGGATCGGCTGAAAAGTAGGTCATTGTCTGAATTGGTTAATGAGACTCATGTTTCGGTTTGCAAATAAATAGGTCTCCATCATTTTCCCAAAAGAGAGCATGTCGAAGTGGCTCTAATGATGAACGAGGAGTTGACTTCTATTCAGAACTTCTTAAGACTGCACTGAGTGAACTGGATTAGCATCTCGTGGTGTGGTCTTTGTAAAATATATACTGCTGGCAATTCTTGAACACATTTCGTGCAATCCGAAGTGCTTTTTTTGTTTCGTTTTTCGACACACACTCTTACTCTGGTTCAAATCCTCAATACATTCACAAGATTACCAATGGAAGAGTTTCATGTCACGATTACATCTGAATCCGACTATACCATCATGAACATAGCGTCATGGACTGCATCTTTAAAAGCTCCGATTCATAGCGCATCGAAAAAGTTATATTTTGAAGTAGGGGAGATTGGAACGGTTTTTTACTTAACTTCTTGTAATTCGATACTATTCGACAACTCACAAAGTTAATAGGTACTAACTAGTACATTGACATCTTGGCTTTAAACCTCGGTGTCATTTAAAGTTCACTATCATGTCATTACAAAGTTATTTCGTATCAAATCAGTGACTGCATGTTTTACAATTGACCCCGAGCACGGGGCAATATAACAGGTGGATGGGGCAATTGTAAGAAAGAAGGTTCAGATGTAACAATCTGTTTATTTTCTAAATAAAATCAAAATAAAATGTGGAAAGATTCAATTGAGATGGAAATGGATTAACATTAAACCTTTATCACCATCGACATTTAAAATGTTTTTGGTTTAAAATTCTTGTATTGGTATGCCCAAAATATAATACAAAGACTAACACCAAAAACTTTCACCCGAGGGCTAATACATAACACTGAAAATGTTCTACTATGCTAACACTAGTAAAGAACTAACATGAAACCGACATCATAATTTGCTTCATTATGATAACCCATGGGAAAATTACATGGGGGCAGTTGTTACACAGTGTTACAATTGCCCCCGATGGTAGTAGCCATGTTTCATGCCACGTCACATGTTAACAACTTTGGGCTTCTCAAACATTTCTACTTCAAAATATGTCGTAATACCTAAATTTTGCTCTCGAAAAGTTAATTTCATACCTAGCAACTTTTACTGCATTTAGAACGTTTATTACGTTTTGTGAAAAATAAGGGACAATTTCTCATTGTCATGGGTTTTTAGTATAAGGAAGAAGAAACTACTACACATGGGAATAATTCCTTACAATATTGTGGGGGGGAAATGGTGAAAGATATAATTGCTGGTGTTATTACTTTTCCCGATTGAGGAAGAGCGCGCGAGAATGTCAGACCAAGGTAGTGTGGGCATAATGTTACCATTGCTTACTTTCTTTCGATTTCTTTCTTCCTTTATTGTTTGTTTTGTGGCCTCATTTGCAAAGACGATTCTCGGAGACTGTATAATGCAAGAAATGGATTATATTCTGTTCATTTCAGGCGCTTCACTTTAGGTGTCGCATCAGTGTCAATATTGTTCGCACGTTTCACACATCGAGGTTTGTCAAAGATAAAGATACGAAGTTATAATTTGCGAAAATCTCTTCTCGCCCTCGCTAATACTCGACTGAGCCTCTGGATGGCTGTTCAAACATGTTCATATTTCTCGTTATACGTGCCTATCTCTCGTTATACGTGCCTATCTCTCATTATATGTGACTATTTCTCACTGGTCTGGCCAACAAGCTTCCTGGGCTGACCGAAGCCAGCATATCGCCTGGAGCTACATCGTCAAAGCAGGGCACAATGACGACTCGAAGTGTTTACTTGTCAAATGTCGAATGAGATCTGTCAAGTATGTGCGCTTTTGAATAATTCATCCGGTTTGTCGTCAGTTGTGTTCGAACGTACTACTTGCGATGAATTCTATCGCTTGTTTGTGTCAAAAATAATTTGGTGTGTGGTTGAAACGGTAACTGTTGCCACAGTTTCGCATTTCGATTCCGGTTCCTACACGTACTATAGTCTATGTTTAGCTTCATAATGGCCTTTCAGCGCTAGAGCCGAAGAATGACGAGCGTATCCATCTGTTTCACACGTTGTCCCATGCAATGTGCCACAAAGACGCACAATCCTACTCGTCATTCGGATCTAGTCGACAATGTTCGTCAGTGAATACACTAACTACAGGACACAAGCAATAGTGTAATCGACTCTCCGATTGCAATTAGTTTTTATTGGTTAGTCAGAAATAAATTGGCCCAGAACATGTCGAGGAACGACAAATTATCAAACCAACATTATAGGTGGTACAAGAGCGAACAGTTAATAGTATTGATACACAACATGAGTAAGTGGTGATCTGACTCGCTGACTTGATTGACACGTCTTGTATAGATTGATGCTCATGCTTTTGATCACTTCATTGTCTGGTCCAAACTGGATTATTTAGAGACCACCCCAACATCATACAAAACAAAACTAGAATGGGGAGCACAAGGTTTAAACGTTAAAACAGATGTGATCATGAATTTGGGAATTGTCTTGAGAAGTAACATTTACTATAATAACCTGAAGAATTTTACAGAAAAGAAACCGTGGACATGTGGTGTAGAGACAATTACCTGGTGTTAAATGCAAGTAAAATCATAGAAATGTTAATTTACTTCAGAACCAAAAAGCCTGAAGTTTCTCCTGTGTCCGTGGCCAACACGGATGTCGAAATTGTTACATTTATCTAGGGACAGTTATCGACAACAAACTCTGGAATGTAAACACCGATGCCTTGTATAAAAGGGACAAAAACACCTGTATTTTCTACGTAAACTGAGATCTTTTAATGCTCACAGAACCATTTTATCCCTCTTTTACACCAGTTTTATCTAAAATATTTTAACATTTTCCATCCAGTCCTGGTATGGGGGACTCTCGCTTCAAAACCGAAACATGCTCAATAAATTTGTAAAATTTGTATCTGAGTTGCCAAACAAGAATTTGACAGTTTATGTTTCTTCTATGAAAAGCGTTCACTGCAGCACACAAGATGGCCATTGATCCCGCCCACATGGGACACTCTCAGGAGAAACCTACCATCGGGCTGACGTTATCAGCTTCCAAAACTAAAATCAAATAGGGTTTAAAATCTTTTATTCCATCAAGTATAGGATTTTTGAATAATTAGACAGAATGTTTCTTCTCATTTAACAAAGTATTGCTTATATAGCTATCTATGTATCTGTTGATTTTTAACTCTTATATATTCTTGATATGTGAGCTCTGTGAGAATGTACAGCGAATGCTCGTGAAGGGTAATAAAGCCTTTTGTCTTTGTCTCGTCCTTGTCTTGCCTGGATGTCTGTCGAGTGGATGGTAAAGTGTGTACGATGTTTGTTGTGTGGATAATGTTGTGTGTAGGTTGCCTGTCTTAATAATAAAGTGTATTATGGATGAAAACCTGTGACATGATTGACATTCCTTGCCAGAGGGGTGAATGCGATTTCCGATAGGAGCTCCCTGCAGACTATGATATAACGTATAGTTGATGCTGTCCTTTTGCTTTAGACTACAGACTGGTGCTACTGGAAAGATGAAGCAGGGCATCTACTGGGCGGCTGTCATGTTGGGAGTAGGTGTCCTTGTCGACACTCTTGCAGTTCACAGGCCAGTAAGTAGATACAGACAGATATACAGACCAGTAGGTAGGACACGCTTATATACAGACCAGTATGTAGGACACGTGTATATACAGACCAGTATGTAGGACACGTGTATATACAGACCAGTATGTAGGACACGCGTATATACAGACCAGTATGTAGGACACGCATATATACAGACCAGTATGTAGGACACGCATATATACAGACCAGTATGTAGGGCACGCGTATATACAGACCAGTATGTAGGACACGCGTATATACAGACCAGTAGGTTCGACACGCGTTTATACAGACCAGTATGTAGGACACGCGTATATACAGACCAGTATGTAGGACACACGTATATACAGACCAGTATGTAGGACACGCGTATATACAGACCAGTATGTAGGACACGAGTATATACAGACCAGTTTGCAGGACACGCGTATATACAGACCAGTATGTAGGACACGCGTACATACAGACCAGTATGTAGGACATGCGTACAAACAGACAAGTATGTAGGACACGTGTATATACAGACCAGTAGGTAGGACACGTGTATATACAGACCAGTAGGTAGGACACGTGTATATACAGACCAGTATGTAGGACACGCGTATATACAGACCAGTATGTAGGACACGCGTATATACAGACCAGTATGTAGGACACGCGTATGTACAGACCAGTATGTAGGACACGTGTATGTACAGATCAGTATGTAGGACACGCGTATATACAGACCAGTATGTAGGACACGCGGATATACAGACCAGTATGTAGGACACGCGTATATACAGACCAGTATGTAGGACACGCGTATATACAGACCAGTATGTAGGACACGCATATATACAGACCAGTATGTAGGACACGTGTATATACAGACCAGTATGTAGGACACGTGTATATACAGACCAGTATGTAGGACACGTGTATATAGAGACCAGTATGTAGGACACGTGTATATACAGACCAGTATGTAGGACACGTGTATATACAGACCAGTATGTAGGACACGCGTATATACAGACCAGTATGTAGGACACGCGTACATACAGACCAGTATGTAGGACACGCGTATATACAGACCAGTATGTAGGACACGTGTATATACAGACCAGTAGGTAGGACACGTATATACAGACCAGTAGGTAGGACACGCGTATATACAGACCAGTATGTAGGACACGTATATACAGACCAGTATGTAGGACACGTGTATATACAGACCAGGTAGGACACGCGTATATACAGACCAGTATGTAGGACACGTGTATATACAGACCAGTAGGTAGGACACGCATATATACAGACCAGTATGTAGGACACGTGTATATACAGACCAGTATGTAGGACACGCGTATATACAGACCAGTATGTAGGACACACGTATATACAGATCAGTATGTAGGACACGTGTATATACAGACCAGTATGTAGGACACGCGTATATACAGACCAGTATGTAGGACACGTGTATATAGAGACCAGTATGTAGGACACGCGTACATACCGACCAGTATGTAGGACATGTGTATATACAGACCAGTATGTAGGACACGCGTATATACAGACCAGTATGTAGGACACGTGTATATAGAGACCAGTATGTAGGACACGCGTACATACCGACCAGTATGTAGGACACGTGTATATACAGACCAGTATGTAGGACACGTGTATATACAAAGCTCCACAGTTAACTTTGAGATTCAGTTATAAGATCACTTTGTGATCATGTTACCTACTGTGTTTCAGAGCTATGCAGCCAGGGTGAAGGCACAGTACCTTCGAGGTGAGCCATAAGGAAATTTACAATTGTATTAGCAGTTCATTGCATCAGCAGAATCCCTTTCAATTACATCATGACGTAACTATGGTTTGACTCAACATGTGAGTGAGTGAGTATGCGTTTACGCCGCTTTCAGCAATAGTTTGAATGTATACCAGAAATGGGCATCAGACATTGTACCCATGTGGGGAATCGAACTCGGGTCATAGGCGTGAACTCATTAACCACTAGGCTACCACAGCCTCTGACTCAAAATGAAAGTGCCATCGGTGTGTGTGAGCTTTGGTGTATGTGATCTGTAAGTGTAACCGTTAGACCACCTATATGTGTATGTGATCTGTAAGTGTAACCACTGTAGTCCGTTTGGCTCAAAAGCGGACCGATGAATTGCAATCTAACTCGAAAACTTATAAACATATAACACTCAATGAAACGCTGATCATAATCACAATATCAGACCAACTCTGTGATTTGTGTGCAGAATTTATGTCCGAAAATTACAAAAGTTGTTTAACAAACTATCATTAAAATATTGACACAGTTCACTATTTTTTACGAGGGAGGAGTGCAGAGAAAGGGACAGCCAGGTGTTAGAGAAGCACGTGCACAAGTGCCGACAAAGTTAATAATTCATTAACCTGTGCTGTGCCGTCTCCATCCTTTCTAGACCACCTACCTCTGTGTTCCATCACCTGTTTGTGTCACCTGTAGACCACCTACCCATGTGTTCCATCACCTGTTTGTGTCACCTGTAGACCACCTACCTCTGTGTTCCATCACCTGTTTGTGTCACCTGTAGACCACCTACCTCTGTGTTCCATCACCTATGTCTGTCACCTGTAGACCACCTACCTCTGTGTTCCATCACCTGTTTGTGTCACCTGTAGACCACCTACCCATGTGTTCCATCACCTATGTCTGTCACCTGTAGACCACCTACCTCTGTGTTCCATCACCTGTTTGTGTCACCTGTAGACCACCCTACCTCTGTGTTCCATCACCTGTTTGTGTCACCTGTAGACCACCTACCCATGTGCTCCATCACCTGTTTGTGTCACCTGTAGACCACCTACCCATGTGTCCCATCACCTGTTTGTGTCACCTGTAGACCACCTACCTCTGTGTTCCATCACCTGTTTGTGTCACCTGTAGACCACCTACCTCTGTGTTCCATCACCTGTTTGTGTCACCTGTAGACCACCTACCTCTGTGTTCCATCACCTATGTGTGTCACCTGTAGACCACCTACCTCTGTGTTCCATCACCTGTTTGTGTCACCTGTAGACCACCTACCCATGTGTTCCATCACCTATGTGTGTCACCTGTAGACTCCACCATGTGTGTGTTCCCTCTGTGTTCCATCATCTGTTTGTGTCACCTGTAGACCACCTACCTCTGTGTCCCATCACCTGTTTGTGTCACCTGTAGACCACCTACCCATGTGTTCCATCACCTATGTGTGTCACCTGTAGACCACCTACCTCTGTGTTCCATCACCTGTGTGTGTCACCTGTAGACCACCTACCTCTGTGTTCCATCACCTGTTTGTGTCACCTGTAGACCACCTACCTCTGTGTTCCATCACTTGTTTGTGTCACCTGTAGACCACCTACCCATGTGTCCCATCATCTGTTTGTGTCACCTGTAGACCACCTACCTCTGTGTCCCATCACCTGTTTGTGTCAACTGTAGACCACCTACCTCTGTGTCCCATCACCTGTTTGTGTCACCTGTAGACCACCTACCTCTGTGTTCCATCACCTGTTTGTGTCACCTGTAGACCACCTACCTCTGTGTTCCATCACCTGTTTGTGTCACCTGTAGACCACCTACCTCTGTGTTCCATCACCTATGTCTGTCACCTGTAGACCACCTACCTCTGTGTTCCATCACCTGTTTGTGTCACCTGTAGACCACCTACCTCTGTGTTCCATCACCTGTTTGTGTCACCTGTAGGGAGGAGATCCGACCTGGATAACGCCATCAATGCCTTGCCGGAACAGGAACGTCATGATCTCCCCCAGGGTAGCGACCCCAACATTGGCGACCAGCTGATGGAGGAGTTCCTCACGTTCCTCACACTGAAAGGTGAACAGCCTCCATTTAACGTCATTGAAATGGGTGCATACTATTCACTGCTGGTGTAGTGTAACCTGCAACCTACTGTTGAAGAGCAGGCTGCTGATAAAATACGTAACCTCCAGCTGATCTAATACATGTTACCTTAAGCTGATAAATACCATGTTACCACAATATAATACATGTTACCTCCAGCTGATATATCTTACATGTTACAATCATCAAATATAATACATGTTACCTCCCACTGATATAATACATGTTACCTCCAACTGATATAATACATGTTACCTCCAACTGATATAATACATGTTACCTCCAACTGATATAATACATGTTACCTCCAACTGATATAATACAGTTACCTCCAACTGATATAATACATGTTACCTCCAACTGATATAATACATGTTACCTCCAACTGATATAATACATGTTACCTCCAACTGATATAATACATGTTACCCCAACTGATATAATACATGTTACCTCCAACTGATATAATACATGTTACCTCCAACTGATATAATACATGTTACCTCCCACTGATATAATACATGTTACCTCCACTGACTGATATAATACATGTTACCTCCAACTGATATAATACATGTTACTCCAACTGATATAATACATGTTACCTCCAACTGATATAATACATGTTACAACACATGTTACCCCAACTGATATATAATACATGTTACCTCCAACTGATATAATACATGTTACCTCCAACTGATATAATACATGTTACCTCCAACTGATATAATACATGTTACCTCCAACTGATATAATACATGTTACCTCCAACTGATATAATACATGTTACCTCCAACTGATATAATACATGTTACCTCCAACTGATATAATACATGTTACCTCCAACTGATATAATACATGTTACCTCCAACTGATATAATACATGTTACCTCCAACTGATATAATACATGTTACCTCCAACTGATATAATACATGTTACCTCCAACTGATATAATACATGTTACCTCTAATACATGTTACCTCCAACTGATATAATACATGTTACCTCCAACTGATATAATACATGTTACCTCCAACTGATATAATACATGTTACCTCCAACTGATATAATACATGTTACCTCCAACTGATATAATACATGTTACCTCCAACTGATATAATACATGTTACCTCCAACTGATATAATACATGTTACCTCCAACTGATATAATACATGTTACCTCCAACTGATATAATACATGTTACCTCCAACTGATATAATACATGTTACCTCCAACTGATATAATACATGTTACCTCCAACTGATATAATACATGTTACCTCCAACTGATATAATACATGTTACCTCCAACTGATATAATACATGTTACCTCCAACTGATATAATACATGTTACCTCCAACTGATATAATACATGTTACCTCCAACTGATATAATACATGTTACCTCCAACTGATATGATATAATACATGTTACCTCCTCCACTGATATATAATACATGTTACCTCCAACTGATATAATACATGTTACCTCCAACTGATATAATACATGTTACCTCCAACTGATATAATACATGTTACCTCCAACTGATATAATACATGTTACCTCCAACTGATATAATACATGTTACCTCCAACTGATATAATACATGTTACCTCCAACTGATATAATACATGTTACCTCCAACTGATATAATACATGTTACCTCCAACTGATATAATACATGTTACCTCCAACTGATATAATACATGTTACCTCCATACTGATATAATACATGTTACCTCCAACTGATATAATACATGTTACCTCCAACTGATATAATACATGTTACCTCCAACTGATATAACTGATATAATACATGTTACCTCCAACTGATATATAATACCTCCATGTTACATGTTACCTCCAACTGATATAATACATGTTACCTCCAACTGATATAATACATGTTACCTCCAACTGATATAATACATGTTACCTAATACATGTTAACTGATATAATACATGTTACCTCCAACTGATATATAATAATGTTACCTCCAACTGATATAATACATGTTACCTCCAACTGATATAATACATGTTTACCTCCAACTGATATAATACATGTTACCTCCAACTGATATAATACATGTTACCTCCAACTGATATAATACATGTTACCTCCAACTGATATATAATACACTGTAATACATGTTACTCCAACTGATATAATACATGTTACCTCCAACTGATATAATACATGTTACCTCCAACTGATATAATACATGTTACCTCCAACTGATATAATACATGTTACCTCCAACTGATATAATACATGTTACCTCCAACTGATATAATACATGTTACCTCCAACTGATATAATACATGTTACCTCCAACTGATATAATACATGTTACCTCCAACTGATATAATACATGTTACCTCCAACTGATATAATACATGTTACCTCCAACTGATATAATACATGTTACCTCCAACTGATATAATACATGTTACCAACTGATATAATACCAACTGATATAATACATGTTACCTCCAACTGATATAATACATGTTACCTCCAACTGATATAATACATGTTACCTCCAACTGATATAATACATGTTACCTCCAACTGATATAATACATGTTACCTCCAACTGATATAATACATGTTACCTCCAACTGATATAATACATGTTACCTCCAACTGATATAATACATGTTACCTCCAACTGATATAATACATGTTATCCTCTAATACATGTTACCTCCCACTGATATAATACATGTTACCTCCAACTGATATAATACATGTTACCTCCAACTGATATGTTACCTCCAACTGATATAATACATGTTACCTCCAACTGATATAATACATGTTACCTCCCACTGATATAATACATGTTACCTCCAACTGATATAATACATGTTACCTCCAACTGATATAATACATGTTACCTCCAACTGATATAATACATGTTACCTCCAACTGATATAATACATGTTACCTCCAACTGATATAATACATGTTACCTCCCACTGATATAATACATGTTACCTCCAACTGATATGATATAATACATGTTACCTCCAACTGATATAATACATGTTAACCCAACTGATATAATACATGTTACCTCCAACTGATATAATACATGTTACCTCCAACTGATATAATACATGTTACCTCCAACTGATATAATACATGTTACCTCCAACTGATATAATACATGTTACCTCCCACTGATATAATACATGTTATCATTCCCACTGATATAATACATGTTACCTCCAACTGACATAAATAGAGAATACTACACGAGGTCTCACTACATACGAATTATACGAAACGAGTGTCCTTCCTATGGTATCTGACCGAGCGAAAGCGAGGTCAGATAACATAGGAAGGTCACGAGTTTCGTATAATTCGTATGTAATGAGACCGAGTGTGGTATTTTATTTATTACCCACGTCTTACATGCATTAAATTGACAAAATAGCGTATTTTTGTTATGTTTTTGGTTGCAAACCGAAACCG
This sequence comes from Haliotis rubra, assembly GCF_003918875.1. Lineage (NCBI taxonomy): Eukaryota > Metazoa > Mollusca > Gastropoda > Lepetellida > Haliotidae > Haliotis > Haliotis rubra. The sequence continues at coordinate 956,314 of NW_025765259.1, forward strand.
GTTTCATAAAGAGGTTGCGGAAGAGTTTTGTAAACTACTCCGTTGCAGCTCGTTTCTTGGTTTCCATTTGCTTCATTCGGCTAACATCACTGGTGGAAACATTGCGTTTATGTTTTTCGACAGATATAATTTCTCAGTTCGACTCACAATTAAACAGCGACACGGCAACGTTCGCAATGTTTATATTCCCACAATGCATTTAAGTTGTAGAATGAATGAATTCACGTGTTTGTTATGAATGAAAAAATAGTTACGTCAGAATGTGACCTAATTGAGAGGTCATCGGTTATCCAATCAAATCGTTAGAATTTCAGGTCAAGTCGTTACGACACAGGTCAAGGCGATACGACACTCGTGTGACGTACGAGATTAATATGCAACTACCCATACGTTGACCACGTGGGTAATAATACATGTTACCTCCCACTGATATAAGACGTGTTACCTCTAACTAATGGTGTAGTTCATTCTACCACCAACTAATGTCTGCACAAATACATGCCTTCGTTAACACAACGTATCTGTCATCTGTACTAACACATCCCTTCACTTACCACCCACGCTGAACCTGTACACACATGCCCAGCTGGAGAACTCACACATAACTCTTCATATTTAAGTGATATTTCAGTCCATCATGATACTTTGATATTCTCCAAGTATGGTAGACCTTTTTGTCTTAGAGCGTTGTTTTGGTGGAATAGTGTGCGACATCTTCTAACCAGCTGCGTTATGTGAGACCAGAGTTGTATTTGTAGTTGAATCAGATTCTTTCTTGGTTTGAAAGACTGCAGATTATTTTAAAGAGAAAAGGGTTTGTATGAGTGATTGAGTGAGTTTAGTTTTACGCCGCTTTTAGCAATATTCCAGCAATATCAAGGCGGAGGACACCAGAAATGGGCTTCGCACATTGTGCCCATGTGGGGAATCGAACTGGGGTCTTAGGCGTGACGGGCGAACGTTTTAACCACTAGGCTACCCCACCGCGCTCCTTTGTATGAAGCTAGTTCACACAGATTGTTGATCTGCATACTATACGCCTTGATATTCATCAGCAGGTAATATGATGCTTCGTTTTCCTTTCAGAGACAGGCTTACTGGACATGTGTCTCCACATGAAACGATGAAAGAAATCAACGCTGAAGTATTGCATACTAAACAAATTATTTCTCTTTCGGACAAAACATTGTTTCTAAAACCTCAGACATCACTGGAAGTAGTTTCAAGTTTTAATAAACTTGTTTTGTGTTATCATAGTGAGTGTGTTGTTCCTGCAAATACTTTCACAGTAGGGTCAGGTCTGGTGTCACATTTCATTTCTCACTGAATTAAGAATTTCAGAACCTGAGCTGAAGGTAGTGGATTGTATTACCTGTAGGCTGTAGTGTATGTACTTTTCTGTTGTGGGTTGTGTTCAATGCTGTCTGTAGTATATGTACTTTTCTGTAGTGTGTTGTGTTGAATGCCGTCTGTAGTATATGCACTATTCTGTAGTGTGTTGTTGAATGCTGTCTGTAGCATATACACTATTCTGTAGTGTGTTGTGTTGAATGCTGTCTGTAGCATATACACTATTCTGTAGTGGGCTGTGTTGAATGCTGTCTGTAGCATATACACTATTCTGTAGTGGGCTGTGTTGAATGCTGTCTGTAGTATATGCACTATTCTGTAGTGGGCTGTGTTGAATGCTGTCTGTAGTATATACACTATTCTGTAGTGGGCTGTGTTGAATGCTGTAGTGGGTTGTGTTGAATGATGTCTGTAGTATATGCACTATTCTGTAGTGGGCTGTGTTGAATGCTGTCTGTAGTATATACACTATTCTGTAGTGGGCTGTGTTGAATGCTGTCTGTAGTATATGCACTGTTCTGTAGTGTGTTTGTTAAATGCTGTCTGTAGCATATACACTATTCTGTAGTGGGCTGTGTTGAATGCTGTCTGTAGTATATGCACTATTCTGTAGTGGGTTGTATTGAATGCTGTCTGTAGTGTATGCACTGTTCTGAAGTGTGCTTTGTTGAATGCAGTCCGTAGCTGATCGACTCATGAAAGACTGGGCGAGTTTGGTTTCGAGTCGTTTTGTGAGTGAGTGAGTGAGTGAATGAGTCACAGCTTGACAGCACCATGTCGGAGAACTGCTCGACGTTTTGTCCGTATATCGAATGTTGACGCGTGAAACTGAAAGGCCTTCCGTGTCCCTTTGTAAGGACGTGGTTGGATACCGGAATGAAATGGTACAAATACAAGTTTATAAAACAGACATACGGAAAATAACGACATGTGATATAAAGAAATGATAATATAAAGATGTTATACCTGACAATGAAACTCGACCACAAAAGATCAAAATGCCGCATAGTGGAAATCGCTTTGACTGATTTTGACACGTGTTGCTCGTTTATGCAAGGGGGTCCACGCAGCACTGTCCTGTCGAGATGCCCGTAGTTATTTCACGAAGCGATCAGCAGATAGTGAATATTGTACTGGATCGTACGGGAGTGAATAACGGAGCAGTGATGTGGGTGAATGTGTTGGTTGTCTGACGCCCAACTCAACACCGACTGCCGGGACGTCTCACAGTGCAGCAGAGACAGCAGTAGATGTGGCAACGTTCCTATAGATCATGTACACAAATACAGCACGTCTGTGTTCAGTGGTGTAAGGTACGCCAGGAGTTAGTGAAGCGTACATAAAATACACTGAAGGGAAAAAGAAAGTATTGACAGGTTGTTTTCCCTGTAATTCAGGCCATCCTATCTATGTGACGAAAAAACGTTGAATGAGATCATAGTGATACCCCGAAATGTTCTAACTTTACTGCAAACCTTGCACTTAACACCAGTCTGTGTACTTCAGCAACATGTTCCTTCAGCGTTTGGTTGATATGGAAAAACTTCCCATACAATTCACTTGAGAATTTGACATCTTTAGTGTGGCGCCTCACTTGCAGGTTTAAGGAGCCTTAGGTCTTTACAATCTTCTCTCAGGCCCCACACTGTAAAGATGGTTTATTTGCAGGTTTGTGCTCAGTCTCTGCTGCAACAAACAATGTCTCATCTATCCTGGAAGCTTGATCTGTGTCTCATCTAAGTGATACACATCCAGGAAACTTGTGTCATCTTGTTGCTCAAGTCTTGAACACTTCTGTAGACTCTGATCTGTAAGTGTCAAACCAAGAGAATAACATTATGAAATAAATTCAGAAAATGTTAATCAAAACTAATTATTTTGAGTTATATTTTAAACATGGAGTGAAAAGGTGTGTGTGTTATGTTTGTCACGCATCTTTACACTCTAATTTAACCAAACAAAACAAGAGAACTGAAACTGAAGGGCAATAATCTACCACTTTGTGTGATAATCAGCTTTCAGCTGGTGACTCTGGCACATTGGAAGACTTTGGTATTGGTCAGACTCCATGTATAATGTCTGTCGACGGAGTTTGGTATTGGTCAGACTCCATGTATAATGTCTGTCGACGGAGTTTGGTATTGGTCAGACTCCATGTATAATGTCTGTCGACGGAGTTTGGTATTGGTCAGACTCCATGTATAATCTCTGTCCACGGAGTTTGGTATTGGTCAGACTCCATGTATAATCTCTGTCGACGGAGTTTGGTATTGGTCAGACTCCATGTATAATCTCTGTCGACGGAGTTTGGTACTGGTCAGACTCCATGTATAATGTCTGTCCACGGAGTTTGGTATTGGTCAGACTCCATGTATAATGTCTGTCGACGGAGTTTGGTATTGGTCAGACTCCATGTATAATCTCTGTCGACGGAGTTTGGTATTGGTCAGACTCCATGTATAATGTCTGTCGACGGAGTTTGGTATTGGTCAGACTCCATGTATAATGTCTGTCGACGGAGTTTGGTATTGGTCAGACTCCATGTATAATCTCTGTCCACGGAGTTTGGTATTGGTCAGACTCCATGTATAATCTCTGTCGACGGAGTTTGGTATTGGTCAGACTCCATGTATATCTCTGTCGACGGAGTTTGGTATTGGTCAGACTCCATGTATAATCTCTGTCGACGGAGTTTGGTTTTGGTCAGACTCCATGTATAATCTGTCGACGGAGTTTCGGGAACAGTAGGGAGGTCACAACTATCAGACATCTCGCCCTTCCGTCCACCAGATCCCAGCACACTCGGCGACTGTGTATTCCCAAAACAAACATGATGGTCTGGTAAGTGTATCTGTTAAACAAAGTAATATAGGTTCAATCACAATTAGACACGAATAAAAATGCATACTGTCCGCACTCACTTCCAGTTTGAAAAATGAATACGTTACAAAAATTTGGCAAAATACAACTGCGGTCTCTATTGCTCAAGTCGTCATCGACCGTGCCAGCTCCCCTTCCACAAAATCCCGAATACCATTCCGTAATAACCCCGAATACCATTCCATAATAACCCCGAATACCATTCCGTAATAACCCCGAGTACCATTCCGTAATAGAGTCAATCAATCTTTATTTCATACTGAAAGGCCACACGCCTGTAGTACATTGTTTAATCATGTGCGGGTAGTAGAACATTCTTTCTGAGAATAAAAGCTTTATGGATATATATGGACAATCTTTCTAAATGTGTTTTACTGGAATTATTCATCAATGATATAAACTTATGCGTTTCAGGATGTACATAATAATATTTCTTTATATATCTATTTCTTAACGATAAGTATGCTGGGCAAACACATGCTGGTAAATACATCAATTCTACCTCTCAACATAACTTTAATTCTATAATCGCTTCTCATAATTATGATATTTTGCATAACTCTTCAATCTTTTTATTTAAAGCACAACAAATAAGGCAAAGTAATATATAATATATTCATATCATGCATTTGTACTGTTTTATGCTATGAAATGTATGTAAATATGTATTATGCGCAGGGATATTTTGTAACCCTATATTGTCTGTATTTTGGGCCAAAGGCCTTATACTGAATAAATCTGTCTGTCTGCAAACACATAAAAAGTGAAAAAAAACTCATCTTCGACCTCGTGTAAGTTGCACATTTGGAAGATTCTTTCTTTCTCAATACCTTGGTATCTCCCAGTTTCAACGTATAAATCATGCGCGGAGCAGCGGAATCTCGCCAATGAAGATTTATATTTCCTTATGGTCAAGACGGAAAGATAATGTTCTGTATATATGGAATCTTATTATTTTGTAGTAAAAACATTTATTAGATAATGAGAGACTAGTTAACCAATTTTGAAGGAATATATCTTTCTTTGTTTAACTGTACAGACAAAGTGAGAATGAGATTCTACAAATTGTTCATGCCAGGCATTGCCGAAGCCGATAGATGATAATAACTGTTATATGTCTGTTACCCAATTACGTTTCCCATGGCTATCATATAGTATCATCATTGCATAACATTTTCTTGGCAATCTGTGTGAGGGCATTGTTAATAATTTCAAGCAATATCATATAATTTTTACATTTGATTCTATGTACAATGGATATCTTCCACATTCTCCGCAGACCATACAAGTAATTCCGTAATAACCCCGAATACCATTCCATAATAACCCCGAATACCAATCCGTAATAAGCCCGAATACCATTCAGTAATAACCCCGAATACCATATTCACTAGAGTCTCACTTTCTCCTCACTGAATCAATCCCCTCTAAAGCCATGTAAGAATTCACTGAAAGCGAAGGAGGTTGGCAGCCTCATTCCGCCGACCTCAGCTTGAAATCCGTTCGACTTCCATACAGAAACGCAGATAATGGACACAAAATACATCTTTTTTACGAAGATGAAGTATTGCTATCAAAGGGGGTTGATAACGTGCGTTGAATCAGGGATATTCTACATCACGCGTTATAGAGGTTGGTTACCATATAGCCCCCTAGGTTATCTGACCAACTCTCGGTGCAATACCGGGAATAAGGTGAGGCGCACCACGAGAAGAACTTTTCCCTTGGCAGATCGGGTCTGGCAACTCAATGCCTCTACCTCAATGTTTTTGTTGGAAACATCTTCAATAAATAAACAAATACAGAACCATTCAAAATGATTTATTTGTTTACAATATCTGCACACTGCAGTTAATAAATTGGAACCGGCGGGACCTCCTTCCCCCTTTTCCATTCTCCTCAGGGTCACTTGAATCATCTGAAAAATGAAATAGATGTTTAGACAGGATCCTCATAGATAGTTTTGTAATGAATAATTTGAGTTACAACAATGATTAATTTGATGAAACATTCCTAGAACGTGAACATGGCGTTTACCAACAAATTACATTCATCAGTATCAAGGATATTTTTCATGAAAATCTCAAATACCAATAAACTTGGGGTTAGTACAAACTCTTGACCAATGGAATGACAGTTCGGTCGGTGGGCCACTGTGGCCAAATGAGCAGTGCATTTTCCCCCGACCCCTATATAAAGTGTTATCTTTTTAACCCGTAACCCACGCTTGAAATGTATTCTATTAGGGTTATTTCGACGGGGTATGGTTTAGGACTAGGTTTAGGGTTTGTTTCTTTTCATAGAAAAACCATAGGCCTATATTCTTAGGCATAGAATGATTAAAACAGAATACGGGGGTTACGGGAGGAAGCCTTTCCCATATAGTTTAGGGGGGAGCCATCACATTTTACATAAAACCCACACCCACACCCACACCCACACCCACACCCACACCCACACCCACACCCACCCACAAATTATGAAGTGTCCCTTAGCGTTAATCAGAAGAATAGGACAGTGGTACGAGGTAGACATCTACATATAAGACACACCATGCATCAATACACTACCAGCATTTCAATTTAATTTAGATTACTTCATTATTTTTGAATTTAACTTGATTAGTATGACTACCAATATCCTAATATTTTCGAAAAAGGAACCGCTAGATAGGCGGTAATGAGTATAGCTTTTCTGAGTACAAATACAGATATAGACAAATGCTATGTAGGGCACGATACTTACCAGATGACCAGTTTGCTTCAAAATCCACTCCGGCCTGGAACACAGTCGTCGCAGCTCGCTGAGAAGTCAAGAGCATCTCCTTGTCGCAATTCATTTGCTGTAATGGCAGTTTAAATCACGTGGTTTTGACATTGCGTGATTGTTTAGAGCTCGACTTGCACGAGATTCTGGTGCAGGAACGTATTTCGCACACTTATGGTCCGTTTGGGTTCAAATGAGAACGACAAATGATTAAATAACTCGAAATTGGGATAAGTGCACAAAACATAAGTAAGACACATGGTCCTGAAACCTCTGTACCCAAAAGGATCTGAAATCGGACGGGTTTTTTATCGATCACGGAAAAAGTTGTTTAGTAAGAAACCATCACGTAATATTGTGCTATTTTCCCGCTTCACACCGGGGGATGACAAACGGCTGATGGAACAGCGCCTGACTAGCTGGGGTCATCTCACCTGGCTGTACTGAGTTGCACCTGAACGTGTGCGTGTGTGTTATCTGACCAACTATCGGTTCCATACCGGGAACAAGGCTCGGCTTCGCCTCACCTTATTCCCGGTATCGCATCTCGAGAAGAACTTTTCCCTTGGCAGATCCGGGTTGACAACCCGATGCCTCTACCTCAATGTTTATATTGGAAACATCTTCAACAAATAAATACAAAACCATTCATTTTTTAAGATATTATAATATCTGCACATTGCAGTTAATAATATTTCAACTGGAATAAGAATGTTTTTGGCCTTGTGGTATATGCGAAATAACAACCTTAAGCTCGTGATTCGCTTCGATAACAACCTCGAGGGAACCGAGAGGTGGTTATCACACCGAGGGACGAAGTGGGAGCACCAATAACGCCAGTAGATGCTTGACGACATCACCGAAACGGTTCGTCTGGACATGCACTAGTGCTCGTGGTGGTCAGATTCACTACTCAAAAGGTTTCGTATCTGTGAACCAACTCCATCATGACAATGACTGTTTCACTCTCAGTATTTCTAGGACTGTAAAATCGTCAACATCAAACATGGATGTATACTGCTTTCCACCTGAGCTACAACCAACTTGTTTTAGCGAGTAGCGTGTGATTGAAATACAGCGAATCACTCGTAAAATCCAGAGAGGATGTAGGAACCCCGAAAATATCAGCCAACAGAGTTGCATTCAACCAGTTGGTGAGTAAACATAGATAACATACATGCGAACAGCAATACACCAGGCGTTATTATCCATAAGGGACCGTTCATCTCTCTCTCTCTCTCTCTCTCTCTCTCTCTCTCTCTCTCTCTCTCTCTCTCTCTCTCTCTCCCTCTCTCTCTCTCTCTCTCTCTCTCTCTCTCTCTCTCTGTCTGTGTCTCTCTCTGTGTCTGTGTCTGTGTCTGTGTCTGTGTGTGTGCGAAGTATGTACAATGTGATTGATCCCCCCCGAAACTGTATGTACAAAGTAAGTGTCCCTCCTGCATGTCCTGTACAAAATCAATTCAATGACTTACTCACCCCTTCTCATAATTTTAAGCATCATTTGTTAACATTTAATTGTACAAACTTGTATGTGTACAAACTTGATACACATACACATACTCTTTGGTAAAGGAAAGTCACTCGGAGTATTATTATTTTATTATATTTTTGTTGGTTGTTAAACGTCGGTCTCAGCAATATCCCAGCTATATAGCGGCCGTCTGTAAATAATCGACAATCCTGTGATCAACAGCATGAACATTAATCTACATAACTTGAATACCATCACATGTGTCAAACAAGTCAGCGAGTCCGACCACTCGATCTCGTTAGTCGCTCCTCACGACAAGCATGGCCATGGGTTGCTGAAGTCCGAATCTAACCCGGATCCCTTGGAGTAGTAAAATGTAGCTGTTGGGAGAACGTCTGTCACAAGCACACGTAACAATCCCGACTCTCACAAACCTACCCACTGCCGCTAGTGGAGTCACACAGGGCATGAAATCATGTACGGCTGCTAGACTGACTGACTGACTGAGTTTGGTTTTACGGCGGGGGACACCAGAAATGGGCTTCACACATTGTGCCCATGTGGGGATTCGAACCCGGGTCTTCGGCGTGACGAGCCAACGCTTTAACCATTAGGCTACCCCACCGCCCCTACGGCTGCTGGAGAATAAGCCACAGTGGTGTGTAAACGGCCGAAGCTTGAAACTTGTACTTGCTGGCGCTGGTGGAACATCTATCATCCCTAGAATTAAAATATGCGCTCCGTGGTAGAACATCTGTCATCCCTGTATTGAAATAAGCTCGAGGTAGAACATCTGTCAGCCCAAGTATTGAAATACGCACTACGAGGTAGAACATCTGTCACACCTAGCATTCAAATACGCATTTCGCTATAGAACATCTGTCACTCGTAGTATTGAAATACGCATTTCGAGGTGAAACATATGTCAGCCCAAGTATTGAAATATGCATTATGCGGTAGAACATCTGTAAGTCCTAGTATTCAAATATGCAATTCGACGTACAACATATGCCACCCCTAGTATTCAAATACGCGTTTCGATGTAGCACATCTGTCACCCCTAGCATTTAAATACGCACTTTGAGGTAGAATATCTGTCATCCCTAGTATTGAAATACGCACTTTGAGGTAGAACATTTGTCACCCCTAGCATTCAAATAGGCATTTCGAGGTAGAACATATGTCAGCCCTAGCATTCAAATACACATTTCGATGTAGAACATCTTGTCAGCCCTAGTATTCAAATACGCACTCCGCGGTAGAACATCTGTCACTCGCAGTATTGAAATACGCGCTTCGTGTTAGAGCGAGTGAGTGAACGAGTGAATTTGGTTTTTAGCAATATTCCAGCAATATCATGGCGGGGGAAACAGAAACTGGACTCCATACATTGTACCCATGTGAGCAATCGAACCCGCGTCTTCGGCGTGACGAGCGAACGCTTTACCCACTTGGCCACCCCACAGCCCCACTTCGTGGTAGAGTGTCTGTCATACCAAACGCTCAAATACGCGCTTCGTGGGAGAGTGTCTGTCATACGAAACGCTCAAATACGCACTTCGTGGTAGAGCGTCTGTCATACCAAACACTCAAATACGCACTTCGTGGTAGAGCGTCTGTCATACCAAACACTCAATACGCACTTCGCGGTAGAGCGTCTGTCAAACCAAACACTCAATACGCACTTCGCGGTAGAGTGTCTGTCAAACCAAACACTCAAATACGCGCTTTGTGGTAGAGCGTCTGTCATATCAAACGCTCAAATATGCACTTCGTGGTAGAGGGTCTGTCATACCAAACACTCAAATACGCACTTCGTGGGAGAGCGTCTGTCATACCAAACACTCAAATACGCACTTTGTCGGAGAGCGTCTGTCATACCAAACGCTCAAATACGCACTTCGTGGTAGAGCGTCTGTCATACCAAACGCTCAATAAGCACTTCGTGGTAGAGCGTCTGTCATACGAAACACTCAAATACGCACTTCGTGGTAGAGCGTCTGTCATACCAAACGCTCAATACGCACTTTGTGGTAGAGCGTCTGTCATACCAAACACTCAAATATGCACTTCGTGGTAGAGCGTCTGTCATACCAAACACTCAAATACGCACTTCGTGGTAGAGCGTCTGTCATACGAAACACTCAAATACGCACTTCGTGGTAGAGCGTCTGTCATACCAAACGCTCAAATACGCACTTCGTGGTAGAGCGTCTGTCATACGAAACACTCAAACACGCACTTTGTCGCAGAGCGTCTGTCATACGAAACACTCAAATACGCACTTCGTGGTAGAGCGTCTGTCATACCAAACGCTCAATACGCACTTCGTGGTAGAGCGTCTGTCATACCAAACACTCAAATACGCACTTCGTGGTAGAGCGTCTGTCATACGAAACACTCAAATACGCACTTCGTGGGAGAGCGTCTGTCATACGAAACACTCAAATACGCACTTCGTGGTAGAGCGTCTGTCATACGAAACACTCAAATACGCACTTTGTCGGAGAGCGTCTGTCATACGAAACGCTCAAATACGCTTCTTCGTGGTAGAGCGTCTGTCATACCAAACGCTCAATACGCACTTCGTGGTAGAGCGTCTGTCATACCAAACGCTCAAATACGCACTTCGTGGTAGAGCGTCTGTCATACCAAACACTCAAATACGCACTTCGTGGGAGAGCGTCAGTCATACGAAACGCTCAAATACGCACTTCGTGGTAGAGCGTCTGTCATACGAAACACTCAAATACGCACTTTGTCGGAGAGCGTCTGTCATACGAAACGCTCATATACGCACTTCGTGGTAGAGCGTCTGTCATACCAAACGCTCAATAAGCACTTCGTGGTAGAGCGTCTGTCATACGAAACACTCAAATACGCACTTCGTGGTAGAGCGTCTGTCATACCAAACGCTCAATACGCACTTTGTGGTAGAGCGTCTGTCATACCAAACACTCAAATATGCACTTCGTGGTAGAGCGTCTGTCATACCAAACACTCAAATACGCACTTCGTGGTAGAGCGTCTGTCATACCAAACGCTCAATACGCACTTTGTGGTAGAGCGTCTGTCATACCAAACACTCAAATATGCACTTCGTGGTAGAGCGTCTGTCATACCAAACACTCAAATACGCACTTCGTGGTAGAGCGTCTGTCATACGAAACACTCAAATACGCACTTCGTGGTAGAGCGTCTGTCATACCAAACGCTCAAATACGCACTTCGTGGTAGAGCGTCTGTCATACGAAACACTCAAATACGCACTTTGTCGCAGAGCGTCTGTCATACGAAACACTCAAATACGCACTTCGTGGTAGAGCGTCTGTCATACCAAACGCTCAATACGCACTTCGTGGTAGAGCGTCTTTCATACCAAACGCTCAAATACGCACTTCGTGGTAGAGCGTCTGTCATACGAAACACTCAAATACGCACTTCGTGGGAGAGCGTCTGTCATACGAAACACTCAAATACGCACTTCGTGGTAGAGCGTCTGTCATACGAAACACTCAAATACGCACTTTGTCGGAGAGCGTCTGTCATACGAAACGCTCAAATACGCACTTCGTGGTAGAGCGTCTGTCATACCAAACGCTCAATACGCACTTCGTGGTAGAGCGTCTGTCATACCAAACGCTCAAATACGCACTTCGTGGTAGAGCGTCTGTCATACCAAACACTCAAATACGCACTTCGTGGGAGAGCGTCAGTCATACGAAACACTCAAATACGCACTTCGTGGTAGAGCGTCTGTCATACGAAACACTCAAATACGCACTTTGTCGGAGAGCGTCTGTCATACGAAACGCTCAAATACGCACTTCGTGGTAGAGCGTCTGTCATACCAAACGCTCAATACGCACTTTGTGGTAGAGCGTCTGTCATACCAAACACTCAAATACGCACTTCGTGGTAGAGCGTCTGTCATACGAAACACTCAAATACGCACTTCGTGGTAGAGCGTCTGTCATACCAAACACTCAAATACGCACTTCGTGGTAGAGCGTCTTTCATACGAAACACTCAAATACGCACTTCGTGGTAGAGCGTCTGTCATACCAAACGCTCAAATACGCACTTCGTGGTAGAGCGTCTGTCATACGAAACACTCAAATACGCACTTCGTGGTAGAGCGTCTGTTATACCAAACACTCAAATACGCACTTTGTCGGAGAGCGTCTGTCATACGAAACGCTCAAATACGCACTTCGTGGTAGAGTGTCTTTCATACCAAACACTCAATACACACTTCGTGGGAGAGCGTCTGTCATACCAAACATTCACATACGCACTTCGTGGTAGAGCGTCTGTCATACGAAACACTCAAATACGCACTTCGTGGTAGAGCGTCTGTCATACCAAACACTCAAATACGCACTTCGTGGTAGAGCGTCTGTCATACGAAACACTCAAATACGCACTTCGTGGTAGAGCGTCTGTCATACCAAACACTCAAATACGCACTTCGTGGTAGAGCGTCTGTCATACCAAACGCTCAAATACGCACTTCGTGGTAGAGCGTCTGTCATACCAAACACTCAAATACGCACTTTGTGGTAGAGCGTCTGTCATACCAAACGCTCAAATACGCACTTCGTGGTAGAGCGTCTGTCATACCAAACGCTCAAATACGCACTTCGTGGTAGAGCGTCTGTCATACCAAACGCTCAAATACGCACTTCGTGGTAGAGCGTCTGTCATACGAAACACTCAAATACGCACTTTGTGGTAGAGCGTCTGTCATACCAAACACTCAAATACGCACTTTGTGGTAGAGCGTCTGTCATACGAAACGCTCAAATACGCACTTCGTGGTAGAGTGTCTGTCATACCAAACACTCAATACACACTTCGTGGGAGAGCGTCTGTCATACCAAACATTTACATACGCACTTCGTGGTAGAGCGTCTGTCATACGAAACACTCAAATACGCACTTCGTGGTAGAGCGTCTGTCATACCAAACGCTCAATACGCGCTTCGTGGTAGAGCGTCTGTCATACGAAACACTCAAATACGCACTTCGTGGTAGAGCGTCTGTCATACCAAACGCTCAAATACGCACTTCGTGGTAGAGCGTCTGTCATACCAAACGCTCAAATACGCACTTCGTGGTAGAGCGTCTGTCATACCAAACACTCAAATACGCACTTCGTGGTAGAGCGTCTGTCATACCAAACGCTCAAATACGCACTTCGTGGTAGAGCGTCTGTCATACGAAACACTCAAATACGCACTTCGTGGTAGAGCGTCTGTTATACCAAACACTCAAATACGCACTTTGTCGGAGAGCGTCTGTCATACGAAACGCTCAAATACGCACTTCGTGGTAGAGTGTCTTTCATACCAAACACTCAATACACACTTCGTGGGAGAGCGTCTGTCATACCAAACATTCACATACGCACTTCGTGGTAGAGCGTCTGTCATACGAAACACTCAAATACGCACTTCGTGGTAGAGCGTCTGTCATACCAAACACTCAAATACGCACTTCGTGGTAGAGCGTCTGTCATACCAAACACTCAAATACGCACTTCGTGGTAGAGCGTCTGTCATACCAAACACTCAAATACGCACTTTGTCGGAGAGCGTCTGTCATACGAAACGCTCAAATACGCACTTCGTGGTAGAGTGTCTTTCATACCAAACACTCAATACACACTTCGTGGGAGAGCGTCTGTCATACCAAACATTCACATACGCACTTCGTGGTAGAGCGTCTGTCATACGAAACACTCAAATACGCACTTCGTGGTAGAGCGTCTGTCATACCAAACACTCAAATACGCACTTCGTGGTAGAGCGTCTGTCATACCAAACACTCAAATACGCACTTCGTGGTAGAGCGTCTGTCATACCAAACACTCAAATACGCACTTCGTGGTAGAGCGTCTGTCATACCAAACGCTCAAATACGCACTTCGTGGTAGAGCGTCTGTCATACCAAACACTCAAATACGCACTTTGTGGTAGAGCGTCTGTCATACCAAACGCTCAAATACGCACTTCGTGGTAGAGCGTCTGTCATACCAAACGCTCAAATACGCACTTCGTGGTAGAGCGTCTGTCATACCAAACACTCAAATACGCACTTCGTGGTAGAGCGTCTGTCATACGAAACACTCAAATACGCACTTTGTGGTAGAGCGTCTGTCATACCAAACACTCAAATACGCACTTTGTGGTAGAGCGTCTGTCATACGAAACGCTCAAATACGCACTTCGTGGTAGAGTGTCTGTCATACCAAACACTCAATACACACTTCGTGGGAGAGCGTCTGTCATACCAAACATTTACATACGCACTTCGTGGTAGAGCGTCTGTCATACGAAACACTCAAATACGCACTTCGTGGTAGAGCGTCTGTCATACCAAACGCTCAATACGCGCTTCGTGGTAGAGCGTCTGTCATACGAAACACTCAAATACGCACTTCGTGGTAGAGCGTCTGTCATACCAAACGCTCAATACGCACTTCGTGGTAGAGCGTCTGTCATACCAAACGCTCAAATACGCACTTCGTGGTAGAGCGTCTGTCATACCAAACACTCAAATACGCACTTCGTGGTAGAGCGTCTGTCATACCAAACGCTCAATACGCACTTCGTGGTAGAGCGTCTGTCATACCAAACACTCAAATACGCACTTCGTGGTAGAGCGTCTGTCATACCAAACGGTCAAATACGCACTTCGTGGTAGAGCGTCTGTCATACCAAACACTCAAATACGCACTTTGTGGGAGAACGTCTGTCATACCTAACGGTCAAATACGCACTTCGTGGTAGAGCGTCTGTCATACCAAACACTCAAATACGCACTTCGTGGTAGAGCGTCTGTCATATGAAACACTCAATACGCTCTTCGTGGTAGAGCGTCTTTCATACGAAACACTCAAATACGCACTTCGTGGTAGAGCCTCTGTCATATCAAACGCTCAATACGCACTTCGTGGTAGAGCGTCTGTCATACGAAACACTCAAATACGCGCTTCGTGGTAGAGCGTCTGTCATACCAAACACTCAAATACGCACTTCGTGGTAGAGCGTCTGTCATACCAAACACTCAAATACGCACTTTGTGGGAGAGCGTCTGTCATACCAAACGCTCAAATACGCACTTCGTGGTATAGCGTCTGTCATACGAAACACTCAATACGCACTTTGTGGGAGAGCGTCTGTCATACCAAACGCTCAAATACGCACTTCGTGGTATAGCGTCTGTCATACGAAACACTCAATACGCACTTCGTGGTAGAGCGTCTGTCATACCAAACACTCAAATACGCACTTTGTGGGAGAGCGTCTGTCATACCAAACGCTCAAATACGCACTTCGTGGTATAGCGTCTGTCATACGAAACACTCAATACGCACTTTGTGGGAGAGCGTCTGTCATACCAAACGCTCAAATACGCACTTCGTGGTAGAGCGTCTGTCATACGAAACACTCAAATACGCACTTCGTGGTAGAGCGTCTGTCATACGAAACACTCAATACGCACTTCGTGGTAGAGCGTCTGTCATACGAAACACTCAAATACGCACTTCGTGGTAGAGCGTCTGTCATACCAAACGCTCAATACGCACTTCGTGGTAGAGCGTCTGTCATACGAAACTCAAATACGCACTTCGTGGTAGAGCGTCTGTCATACGAAACACTCAAATACGCACTTCGTGGTAGAGCGTCTGAGATAGGCAGACAGACAGTTTTTGTAGTGGCGGGTGCTACCCAGCAGAGCTTAACTTTACTGGAGTTACTGTAGTAATTTCTTTTTTCACCTGGTGTCTAATTTCAGCGATCCCCTCAGACTATTTCGATCAGTGTTGCTTTTTCAGCTTGATTATGTTTCATGTGTGCAGTGCGTAACGGGAAATAAATACTATGAAGATAAAAACTGTTTCAAAAGTCAAAGGGTATTTCTAAACACGAAATAATGTTTCCAAATCGTCTAAAGCCAACCGCTGTTTGAGATAGAAGATGGCACCAGGGTTGACTTGGTCTGTTTTACCTGTGCAGAATCACATATATTTCTACCCTGTTGTGTTTACAAGGCCGGAAAACAGGACTTATACACTCATGTCTTCGTAATCCTCGTGGTTCACGCACTTCCGCCGCCAGTGCATCGTTTCTTGTTGTTTGATTAGTACAAATGATTCATTTGGAGGTTATTCTTTTTCTACTGAGTGTATACCAGTACATGTTCATCATTGCCAGAAACAATGCCGTGGTCCAGCGGGTAGAGTGTCTGCCTGGAGAGTGGTGGTCCAGTGGTTCGATCCCAGCGCGGCAGCTTCATTAGCCATTAGCATGTGACACTGGTTGTTATCTTGCTTGTCTCTAACGGGGTGAAAGAGGCACTGGTCGTCATTAGCATGAACGGGGCATCAATGTTAAACTGCGACTTGGTATCTGAGTGGGCTGGCACTAATACTCCTGGATTAGTCCAGGCTATTGCAAGCAGGTACACGACCCTGCGTGCACGTCGCTACATAAGTGCGATAACAATGGCATGACGTGATATCACATTTCACCACCAACTAACCAGGGATGTATAATACTATCTGGAGAAGATACGACAAGAAACTGAAGCTTGTCTGTGATGGATTGTGTCTTTGAAAGATATTCCCCCCCATTCCCGTTTCTAAACAATTCACCCGGCAGGCAGAATCAATCACCATTTAGAAACCACAGCACACCCACACTCCCACATGCCGGAACATGTTCATCTAGGGTTGGGGATTTCATTCATAATCATCCTGTTGATGACGTGAAATGATCGTTCACATAACGTGTTTGGTTGCCCATGCACATCAAACATCACGAATGTGACTTGTTGCTGCAGGAGAAATGATAAAGAAGGGACTTCAAAATACATACATCAGTGCAAGAAACCTTCCTCAGCGAAGGTCAACAAGTCGATTTATTGTGGCTTTGTCAACTGAACGGTTTAAGATTGAGAAGTCAAATTCCTCATCTACTTTTAATCTTGTGCCAACCTCAAGGCTGATCATGCCACTCTAGCCCCCTAATAACGCCACATACATTGATTTTGTGTCTACGTCGGACATTAATAACACGGAGATGGCAATGCGTTACAGAGAGGAGTGGGAGGAGCCCACTTTAACTCGCACAGGTCACACAGACGTGACCGTCTCAACTCAAATATCCATGTCTATAGTATCAGGAATAACACCTCAACTCGAATGGGACTCGTTGCAAGGGCACTTCCTGTTTAGTGTGATGGACACCTACAGGTGGAATTCAGGCTAACATCCCTCAGATGTATGCAGGTATTGATGATAGGAACTCAGTTTGGGTATAACTGGGACTGACGTAATGTGTGGACCCTATTTCACGGCTTTAGAGATTATATGTTTGTATTGATAGCATCTTCATTCAAAGAAAGCAACTTTCTCCTAGATGTATGTAATCTCCAAATGGAGCTGATCGTTTTCACAAATTTATCGTTAGGAGTGGGTGAGTGAGCTTTACGCTGCTTTTAGCAATATTCCAGCAATATCACGGACACCAGAAATGGGCTTCACTAATCGTTAGGAACGCGTGTTGTCTCTCGAAGGAAAGCTAGTAAACTTGTTTGTCAAAAGTGGTTTATAAAGCCAAGCCCTTGTTTTAATTATTGCTAACAAACACGGGTGTGTATTCAGAAATAGAACGCTCCTTGTGACGCATGGGCTGTAATTGCTTACAGATCACGTGACCTCCGTCCAGGTGTTTTGCGTCTTACAGTGGAGTATGTATTTATTCCGATATGAGTAAACATCGATATCAGTGAGCGGGAGTATCGACTGTCCACGAAGCAGCCGAGAGATGGAGGGGTAAACAGGCGTGTTGATGCCGTGCCGGACACATCTGGACATTACAGTGTCATGTATGTCCGCGCAGACATCGTCAGTCAGACCACGGAACACATGTAGACTGGCAACAACAGTACCGCAGTCAACAAGATGAACCAGCATTCATAAGATTGGACATTTCCAATTGTAACTGAATATAATCTCCCCCATGCTGGGAAAGAAAAGATTGTAAAATATCCTGTTTAGACAGGTGTTGTTGGCTCTTATTTAGCGCTGTATGAACAACTCATTGAACTTCATGTGATAAACTGTGTGTGAGGACGCATGATTTGCACAGGACAGCTTTACAACATTGTGCAGCTTACCACCCAGGAACATGTTGTTCTCGGTGACCTTTGGACAAATAGTAGCAACCTGAAGCTTCTCTTTCAAGTATGCAAGTCGCATTGGACAAATACAGGCCGACTTATACCAATTATACTAATATATCGTCCTTAATGCTCACCTAACTGGAGACATACATCCAAGGAATTTGTCGACATCTACAACTCACTTATTATCGCCCATGCTGTACAATACATATATCTGAGCAGTGGGGTAAATTGGCAAAATGGGAGACTCATTCATCCTGAAGCCAACTTTATATGGACACTGAGCATAGCCTCATCAAATACTACTCTCCTGGCCATTGTTTAAAGAGTCCACAACTCCCAGAAATGTCGTGGTGAAGAAGTCACTGCCGAACAGTTTATAGATATACATGTATGTATATGTAAACAAAGAAGTCCCCAACAAGTATGAGAAACAATTATGTAGATATATTAAAAAGGAAGTAAGTTACAAACGATTATTACCCACGCAGTCAACGTATGGGTAGTTGCATACTAATGTCGTTAACAAACGAGTATATAGATTTATTGAAAAGGAAGTCAGTGGCAAATAACTATATAGATGAATGTAGATGTATTAAATATACATGCATCCATGCATGCATGCATACATACACACACACACACACACACACACACACAATACATAAACATACATACATACATACATACATACATACATACATACATACATACATACATACATACATACATACATACATACATACATACATACATACATACATACATACATACATACATACATACATACATACATACATACATACATACATACATACATACATACATACATACATACATACATACATACATACATACATACATACATACATACATACAAACATGTAGCAGTGCGTGGAGTCATCCCACAGATGACATCCTTACCTTGTCAGCTTGCTGACGGGGTTAACCTCTTTGGTCATGTGGACAAGGCGTCCGACTTCGGATCAGAAGGTCCGTGGTTCGAATCCCAGCACGGAACTCGGAAATTTTGTGGCCGCTACATACATACATACATACATACATACATACATATGTATTAAGGAGGACGTAACTGATAAACTAGTTGATCGATGCATTTAGATTTGTCATTGACAAACAGGTACATTGAACAGAGTGATCACTGACAAATATGGATATTAATATTTTGGTGATACCTGTCAATGTATATACTGTATATCGCTCCAAGTTTTTAGCGATTGTATTTGGCTGAGAATGTTGGATATGATGCTATTAGTTTCATGGATGGTCACTGGATGACCTTGATGAACGTGTCCCAAGAACTCTTTAAAGTTGGATCATAAATACAAACACCTGAGTATCACTCGGGGGATATCATTAATGAGAGTCAGGTATGTCAGGACTATTGAAACAAGGGGACGTTGGACGTTGGACGTCAGGGGGATGAATCGTGGGTTGATGCAGATCACATATCATCTCATTAATGGCAGCATCTAGATCTAGTCGGAGTCGTAAGATGCTCATTGAGAAAGGTAGAGGCGTATAGTGGTGCCTGCTGGATCCCATCTAGGGGTTCTACCAGGTTGAGATTAGATCGAATCAGTTCCTAGCCATGTCTACTATTCAGAGAAGAGCTCTGTTGTTTCCAGAGAATGCGGTACAGAACAGCTGATCCCAACATTGCCTCACAAATCTGTAGCTGCTTCAGGAAAATACATGTTTTGGGTATTTGTTTTGCTGTAAGTATCCGATTAGTTCAGTAAGCGTGGGATAGGTAATGACGTGTCGCCCGAAACAAGGACACATGTCCTATTGATGAAATACCTCTGTGGTATAGATGCTCACCCTGTGTCACTGACTGATGGGAGGGGAGATTCTAGTCAGTGTTCAACGTGGGTTCCAGCAGACAAGACTGCGATCATTGACCCTGGAGATTCTTGATGTAAATGGGCTGCCACACTGATCAGTATCTGCAAACACATTACTGACGCCACACACCTGGGACCGGAAGTTGATAATGTTATGTTCTAACCAGGTACGTAGAGGGGACTATGACGTCAGCCTGATAGAGCAGGTTCAGAGAGAGACAGTGGTGGTGTGTGGTGTGGTGCGCTGTGACGTCATTCTTCCAGCCGCCCACACATGAAGTGTCGCAGGAGGTATGGTTGACGACTGCCGCAGTGTCCTTCACTTCACTTGTTTTGCTGATGTATTTAACGATTGTAAGAGAGACGTTTGTCATTCAAAACAATGTTACATATCATGAAGGACGCTGGGTAACATATAGGGATGAACAAACTCTTTATAAGAATCGGTCGAGGTTCGAACGCCGTTAACATGCAACTGATGTACAGAGTCCAATACACAAGGAGTGGTTTCACAGTTGACTGGATTAAGGTAGTGGCCTCGAGAAGCCTGTTAATTACACAATCTGTAAGATCTTATGAAAAAACGTCCCAAACGTGTAGCATAAACAAAAGAATAATCCAAAGGATTAGGACTGATTCGATGCGTTGATGGTATATGTAAGCTTGGTCACGGCTGATTCAGTAATTTGATACGGATTGCTTCTTGAAGGGAATCGGAATGTCACCCATATGGCCTGATAAAGCTGTTTTGGGTAACCTAATTGTAATAAAGAACTTACTTATCTATGCTGTACCTTATCCTTCCTTAGTGTCTTGTGAATGCTTCCCAAGTCTCAAGTTGATACTGATATGGTTTATAGCTGGTGATAACTAGCCGTGTTTGCGTTTTACGCTTAATTGACATGGACTTCTCACAGGTTACCAGGAATGGCAGATGCCCAGATGTTCCAGCAACAATCTAGATATTATCAGATCCGTGGTCCAAGACGATGTCTGCACCAAATGTTTGTGACGCGTCTCCCTACAAATCCCACGCATATACCACATGGGTCAAAGACTTCCCTATCTTCAAACATCGCAAAAAGCCTTCAGGAAAACCTGTACAATAAGCCTTTGTCCTCCCACATGCATGCATTGAGAACATATTTGATAACTTTCGTAACAAAATGGTGATTCGCAAATGATGCAGTTCCTGTGTGGCAGAAAGGATCATCATCCTGCCACGTCCTTGAGTGAACTTCAAGTACAGGTTCAGTACAAACGACCCTGTATCGTGTATGTTTGTGGAACTGTCATGTGGCTAGCTGCAGACTTTAGATCGAGGTCGTTCTGGCGACGACTTCACGTGCACGGACAACGTGACGTGCTACAGTCAGCGACATCAGAGACTGGAGTGAGTAGAAGCTGTTACAGCTTGGCCGTCACCCCAGCATACACCATGGACCCACGTCGAGTACACTGAGTGCACCATGCTAACCCGAATCTGTGTTACTTTAGGTTTAGACAAGAACGTACTTCTATCAACAGAAACAAATATGGATCTGAAAATGTCGAGCCGGCAAGCTAATGTTTCCATGTTCATATCTAATCGTATAACAAATTCAGTAACTGTAGCATTTAGGTTTCTGTACAGTATAGCAAGTGTATTTTCGATGTGGTGACATTTAGGAGATAAACATACTGTGTTGGAAAATCAGAAGTATATAACGAAATTATAATAGCTCTAAATAGTTGTTATAATAACCCTCATAGTACAGTAGCAACTGTGCTGTATTCCTACGTTAACAGAAAATCATGAGACATTATACGAAGAATGGTTAACATGTTACTTGAACCGACGTCTTTACTACTAGTCACGAAACACACTTTGTGTTGTCTTAGAAAAGGATAATGATAAATACAAACCAGAACCTACACGAAACGTCAAAATGTTATTTGAAAAATGTGAATCCTGATAGATCATTTGTAATTCCTCATACTCGATTCGATTCCAAGAACTCTCTCGTATCAACAACTGCGCGTCTACGTCAGCTTAGCGTGGTGCAAGGGATAGCTTCGTCAACAGGCATCTACGAAATTATGTCTTGACATGTAAGTCATAAACGTACATGGAATTTGATATATTTCGCTAATACGCGAACCTTTACCTTTCTGTGTACTATTTTTGACTCGCTGAAATAAATTGTCTGGTCACAAGGTGAGATAAAGGACGATATAATATAGACGTGCACGGTTGATTGGAATACCCACATATATTGTTAGCAAGCTGACAAGGTAAGGATATATGTATCTATACACGCGTTTCATAGTTTCATATGCAATTAGATTCTAGTCTTAGACAGATACAAATACGTTCCATTCCGTTAAAAAGGAAAGGATACATAGATTGTGAAGCGGTTTTAATACCTCAGCGAAAAGATGTGAAATAGGACAGAAAAGAGATGGCCAAACACACCCAACATCCGTCTCTAAGAAGCCCGAGTATTTTGAGAAACGTTTATGAAATTTGTAAAAGAAAAGAAAACGTTTTTGTTACCTTTCCAGCTCAACAGTTTGAATCTCACTTTCAATATGATACGTAAAATATAATCTTGTCACGTGTCGCCGCTATTTCAACAGCGATGAAGGCCTCTATGTGTCCAGGATCATGACCTTTTCTTAAAATTGTCTGTTTTAACTAACATGATTGCTGTCTATGGAAGCGTTTTTGTGCCACATTCTAAGAAAACATTTATCTCTTCTATGTTCCTCTGAGGAGGCTATACTTTCATCTCCATATAATGGTATTATAAAGACGTGAAAAGTAGTTAAGCATAAACAAATGTTGAATACCCTGATATATTTTTGATTAATTTTTTCACCCATTATTTGAAATAGTGATACAAGGTATAATTATGGGAAGAGTAGAGTTTGCGCGAGACGATATAACCAGTGATGCGTGACAATCGCGCTCGTGTCGCTTGTGGCATGCACGTGCAACATGCTACCCTCGAGGATCACACAAAGCAGTTTGGCCCAACGGCTTTGTTGGTATTTAACGTTGGCTAAAACGGCCATTCAAGCATATTCATTGAACATGGCACGGAGACGATTGTCAATCGACACTAGGAATCAGATTATTGGTATGCATACCGCAGGAATGTCCTTTAAGGCGACTGGACGAAATCTGGGCTACCATTACACCGTTGTTAGCCGTTTAGTTCGGAAACATGCGCAGACCGGAAGTGCAATGGACCGTCCAAGGTCTGGAAGACCTCCTGTCACGGCTGTCACTGTCCTCAGCTGGAAACACTGTGGTTACCCAATCCACCCATCAGCAACAGAACGGTTAGAAATAATCTCAAAGCGGCAGAATTGAAGGCCAGAAGAGTCATTAAACGTCCCTTGTTGAGAGACCACCATAAACGTGCACGTTTGGCATGGTGCTTGGCCAGACGACACTGGAATCTGAGGACCTGGAGGAAAATCCATTGGTCGGACGAAAACCGCTTCTTACATCACGTTACTGATGGACGTACGCGTGTTTGGAGGCATAAGATCACAGCTTAAACCCTCAGGAACATTCTGCCAACTGTTGCCTTTGGAGGAGGATCTGTCATGGTGTGGGGATGCCTCCTCACGATTGTAAGCTGGATTTGGTCACCATCAGGGGCAACTTAACGGGAGCTCAATACATCCGGAACGTCCTACAGCCAGTCGTTGTCCCTCATTTCGATAACCATCCACTTGCTACACGACCTCAGTACATGAACGATAACGCCAGGCCTTATCGATCACGTGCCGTAGTGGATTACATGAGGACCAATGCAGTGACAACTCTACCCTGGCCAGCGTTAAGCCCAGATCTGAACCCTCTGGAGCATGTGTGGGACATTATAGGGCGGCGAATCCAGGCACGGAACCCTCCAGTACGGAATTTACATCAGTTGGAGGCAGCTCTGCATGCTGAGTGGTTGTTATTGACCCGAGAACAGATCCGACGTCTGACTGGAGGCATGAGACGTAGGGTGGAATGTGTCATCCGGGTACGTGGCGGGTCCACCCGGTACTGATTAGTCTCACTGAACACGTACACTCGTGTCTTCAAGGAACGTTTTCATGTGACAATATCAATGTCAACACCCTTTCATTGACTTGCAGCTCCATACTTTTGGGGAGTTTTGTTTCGGGGTAAAAACAGTACCTGCGGTAACATGACGTAATCGCCATTAAATTCTAACCACAGCTCACCGATGTTTCTGTCTTGCCAGATGGTTGTTCTATCAGATGGCATTTGAATGTCCGAGCATTAGGGCTATTGCGGACCTGGCATGTTTTTTGCCATTTGGCATTGTGAAAATATCAGGGGTGCTTAACTTTTTTCTTTGTGTATATATACAAGATTTTTTATATTTTGGCAGCATGGTGGTTGTTAATTTTCATTTGTCCTATTTTCTTATCACAACAAACTTGAATTATTTCAAATTTCAACCTATCATCATTAAAATACAACAAATCAATTATCAAAACTTCATCACTTTTAATACTTACTTTATTTAATGTTCAAATACTATCTCAGTAAAGACATATCAAGGTTGGAGTTGTCAAACCAATCGGTAACTGTTAATTAAGACAAAGATCATATACACAATATACACTGTAACATAGACATGGGAGTATTGGGGATTTCTCAAGAAACAAAGTATACCATATTATTGTTACAAATAATACCTTTTCCTTAGTAGATTATGATACCTGATGATACCTTTTCCTTAGTAGATTATGATATTATATACGTAAATAATCTAAAGTATCATGTATGTAGATGTAAGTATTATTGATGTAGACTATGTCACTAATACCCTTCCATAGTTTTCTCCTTGTTATGGTATTTCCAACTGTCAATCCTAAGTGTGTGTCGTCAGCTGGTGAACGTGTGTAGTGGCGACGACCCATTATGTCTTGCCACCCAGTCAGGTCAACGGTACCATGTTGTTTCATCTATGTAAGTAAAGTATATATCACCATTTGGGAAAATCAAAGAAAGCCGACAAATATTGTGACAAAGACTGTCCATTTAAAGTTAAAGTACCCATCAACTCTGCTGTTTTAAGTTCTCATGGAAATGATTTAATTAGGTTGATATTTTTTTAATTTCAATTATCGTTGGTAATAAATAGAACATAAAATCCGTTCCCTTTTCATTTCAAGCTTAAGACCTTGATGAAACAATGTAGTTGGTGAAAATTATTCCGCTCACGACCTTAACTTAATATGAAATGGCATGCTTGTTTAATATTCTATTATCTCTGTGACTCCTGGTCAGATCAGAGCAGCGTGGTTCCATAGATCAGAAAGGGGAGGTTTGACAGATCGCTGCCTGCAAAAATTAGACATACCTAATTAAATCAGATACCGTATGAACGATATGGAGTTAATAACATGTCGATCTTGAAAATTACAAACTTTCACGAGATCAGACATGTGCCAACGAGTAACCTCATACGACAAGCATGGGCTGCTGCTGACCGATTCAAACCTGGATCTTCACGGGTCATACATTAGGAGTCCAGAATACTGATGTGACAAACTCTACAGCAGCATGTTGAGACATTTTAGGATTCACTCCTCCCCAATCACCTTATCAGTACCCCACATCCTGTCTCTCTCCCCTTTCACGTCCCCCTTCCCTCCCTTGCGAGGCCTCTCACATCTTAAACTAAAAGATCATTGCTTCCAAGACTGAAGACGTGACTGTGTTGCCACAAAACATTCATTTTTAACGATTTTAGATTTCAACTTATACTTCCGCAAAGTCTATTTTTCAAGCAGACACATATTGGGATCTATATTTAGGCAGCAGATGGATGTGAAATGGACGTGGGGTGGTGTGTTTACAAGATTTCACACAAATAACATGTTACTTTACAATACCGCCTGTCTTCCTGTCAAAATCCCAGTGTCCGTGTTGTGATGGAGGATAGAGCAGCTGGACAAAGAAGAGAAGGTCGGTGATTCGGTCGCCTCTCGGCGGCGTCATACTTAAAGAAGTTAAAAATGGTAGTTGGCATCATGGCGATAAAACCAGGTCCAGTGCACGCCGTGGAAGAGGTGGAATGAGTGGGTGCCCTGCCTCTACTACGGTGTTCCACTGGACTACAAATGTAATGGTGAAACGGCAGTGAGTTGGAATAGCCAGTAAGAGGTAGTTTGGCAGTGAAGATTGTGGGAATGGTTCTCGCCAGACGCCGATATGGCAGTACTCCTGCTGAAGTACCGAAATTCCAGGACTAGTTGGTACACACCAACATACAACACACACGCACGCACGCACGCACGCACGCACACACACACACACACACGCACACCCCGCATCCAAACACACACACACGTGCACCCCAGCACACAGGTCAACACACACATACATATCAACACACACACTCGACACGCGCGCGCGCGCACACACACACACACATATAACGCATCCAAACACATCCACACACACACACACCAGCACACACCTAACACACAACAACACACATACCAGTACATGCCCAGCATTCATATCAGCACACACACCGAAACATCCCAACACACACACACACACACACACACACACACACACACATATACAACAGCATACAACACATCCCGACACATACACACCAACAAACACATACACATCAGTAAGCACACAAATACACACACATACACACCCAACACACACACCAGTACATGCCCAGCACTCGGCACACGCACTGAAACACACACAACACACATATGCTGTAAGCCATTAAAAACGCAATTGGTATTTGTTGTCCTGAAACTCACAAAAGTTCTATTGAAGATTTTTGCCTGCGATACAGAGGATGTAGGGATAAAAGGCTGTTATTCTGGTCCATTTCGAGTTCGAGTCCCGGAGCATTCCTCTCACATGAACTTTGATACTTAAAACTGAACCTTTGACATTTCTCGTGAACACAACCACATTCATGAAACACGTTGTGCACATGCATTACCTTCACCCAGGCCCTGTAAAAGCACAAGGAATTGTGGAACTCAATCACTTTGAGAAAATGCCACACTTGACACAAGACGAAAGGAATCAGGTTATCGGTATGGTCAGCCAAGGTGCTTCAGATGTGATGATTGCCAGGCACTTTAATGTGCATCCATCCACTGTAAGTCGACTCAGACAGCGTTTCCGGGCTACCGGAAGTGTTGCTGATCGTCCGCGACCTGGTGCACCACCTGTGATAACAGCTCGACAAAACCGCAATATCCGAGTTTCACACTAGCGAAATCGGTTCCAAACAGCTGATGATGAGGCAAGGAGGACAATAGGGACAAGTCAACGTCATTTCAGCGCCCAAAAGGTGCAAGACGCCTTGCTGCCTTCAACATCCGGTGTCGTCACCCGTACCGTGGTCCAACCTTATTGCATCGCCACAGACTTGCCAGACAGCGATGGGCAGCAAATGGGGCCAATCTTGGCAACAGGACATGGCCAGATGTCATTTTGTCAGATGAATCCAGGTTTAACTTATCCTTTGCAGATGGACGTCCACAGATTTATCGACGTAAAGGAGAAAGACTTGCGCCAAACTGTGTCCTTGAACATGATCGTTTTGGAGGGGGGTGGTGTCATGATCAGACCACAGACCATCAGAGGCTGCAGACCATCCAACAGCTGTTCCTGAGAAATGTGTCTTTCAATGCCCCAAAGACTGCGAGTATGTCTTGCAGCGCACGGTGGACACACACGATATTGACTGCAAGTGACCCCTCCTTTGTTTGATGTCGTTGTTGCGTCACTGATGTTGTTGTTGAGTGGACATTTTCAGATGAAATTATTCACAGATGTTCACTTAAAACATATCTGCCAGTTAGGTTTATATATGTTGAAATTGGAGTGAGTAAAGAAAGTATGAATGTCAAATTGCGTTTTTAATGGCTTACAGTATACATATACACTAGCACACACACAAACACACACAACATCACACACAACTCACCCGAACACAGTTGAGCATGAGGGGTAAATGTGGGACAAAAGTGCCTTTATTAGGATAGGTTCGCGTATTGGCTGTATGTCATGGCCTATTGGGGGGTCAATGTGTCCATCTTTTAGATTAACAAACGGAAGCCACTGGTTTCATGCCCGCAGCGATCATCTAATCATTCAATAAACGTCAATATAACAGAATGTCATATCTCTTCATCTGAACAGATCATTCCGGGGTATCCACGAGCTGCTATTGATCAGATTTGCTCAACATTGATTACTCCTGGCTGAAAGTGATCATCTCGCAAACAACATATCAATAACACACTGAAGAGATTACTTCAAGGTCACATACAAAAACCCATGTCTAGATTATCAACACAACTTATCATTTTGATCCACAACACCTACCAACTGAAAACCGCCCGCGTCCACGAGGTCCCTACATGAAACATGCCCCACGTCCACAACCTCCAAGCATGGAACACGCCCCACGCACACAAGCTCGCCACACGGAAAATGCATCACACCCAAAACGTCCATATATGGAACACGCCCCACGTCCACAACCTTACCACATTGAACACGCCCCACGTCCACAACTTACCACATGGAAAACACGCCCCACGTCCACAACCTTACCACTTGGAACACGCCCCACGTCCACAATCTAACCACATGGAACACGCCCCACGTCCACAACCTTACCATACATGGAACACGCCCCACGTCCACAACCTTACCACATGGAACACGCCCCACGTCCACAACCTTACCACATGGAACACGCCCCACGTCCACAACCTTACCACATGGAACACGCCCCACGTCCACAACCTTACCACATGGAACACGCCCCACGTCTACAACCTTACCACATGGAACACGCCCCACGTCCACAACCTTACCACATGGAACACGCCCCACGTCCACAACCTTACCACATGGAACACGCCCCACGTCCACAACCTTACCACATGGAACACGCCCCACGTCCACAACCTTACCACATGGAACACGCCCCACGTCCACAACCTTACCACATGGAACACGCCCCACGTCCACAACCTTACCACATGGAACACGCCCCACGTCCACAACCTTACCACATGGAACACGCCCCACGTCCACAACCTTACCACATGGAACACGCCCCACGTCCCCCTCCACAACCTTACATGGAACACGCCCCACGTCCACAACCTTACCACATGGAACACGCCCCACGTCCACAACCTTAACCATGGAACACGCCCCACGTCCACACCACATGGAACACGCCCAACGTCCACAACCTTACCACATGGAACACGCCCCACGTCCACAACCCTTACCAACATGGAACACGCCCCACGTCGTCCACAACCTTACAACATGGAACACGCCCCACGTCTACAACCTTACCACATGGAACACGCCCAACGTCCACAACCTTACCACATGGAACACGCCCCACGTCCACAACGTCTTACCACATGGAACACATGGAACACGCCCAACCCCACGTCCACAACCTTACTACATGGAACACGCCCCACGTCCACAACCTTACCACATGGAACACGCCCCACGTCCACAACCTTACTACATGGAACACGCCCCACGTCCACAACCTTACCACATGGAACACGCCCCACGTCTACAACCTTACCACATGGAACACGCCCCACGTCCACAACCTTACCACATGGAACACGCCCCACGTCCACAACCTTACCACATGGAACACGCCCCACGTCCACAACCTTACCACATGGAACACGCCCCACGTCGTCCACAACCTTACATGGAACACGCCCCACGTCCACAACCTTACCACATGGAACACGCCCCACGTCCACAACCTAACCACATGGAACACGCCCCACGTCCACAACCTTACCACATGGAACACGCCCCACGTCCACAACCTTACCACATGGAACACGCCCCACGTCCACATGGAACACCTCTACAACCTTACCACATGGAACACGCCCCACGTCCACAATCTAACCACATGGAACACGCCCCACGTCCACAACCTTACCACATGGAACACGCCCCACGTCCACAACCTTAGAGTTGAGTCTGGTTTATATAGGACGACGTGACACTGCACTAAATGCGTGTATGCTTGGGGCAAAGGATGTGT
Organism: Haliotis rubra; assembly: GCF_003918875.1. Lineage (NCBI taxonomy): Eukaryota > Metazoa > Mollusca > Gastropoda > Lepetellida > Haliotidae > Haliotis > Haliotis rubra. Next base: position 986,961 of record NW_025765259.1, read on the forward strand.
AGTAGAGCCTAACCGATTTCAAAACTTCATCTTATAAAGATGTACTCCACCTACAGATTGCAATGCATGCTCAACAGACGAGAAATATGACACATATAAACACACATGGAACAATCGTTAAGAATATGCACCATTCCTAACATGAGCACGAATGCCCGCGAAAATATAAAATATTTGGAGAGCTCGAACAAATGTTCACATATATTGTCACACACACGCATAACGGGCAGCTGAAGAATCTTAACGCTGGTCGCCTTGAATGATGATGTTGAAAGTTGATAGTTTTGTGGATTGCTGGATATAAGCTTCTGTCTCACGATGAATATGGGGTCGGTTCGGCTGTTGTTTGACAACATCCAGTTTGTGAAATGATCATATTCTACAGAAAAAAACGATTCCTAAATCATAATAATAAAGTTTATTGAAAAGGATCACAGAGAATGTCTTCATTTGTTGGTAGAAATTGTGGTAAACTAGACTTGCCACATATTCTAGACTTGCCACATATTCTAGACTTGCCACATATTCTAGACTTGCCACATTTTCTAGACTTGCCACATATTCCAGACTTGGGCTTCCTCTTATACATTTGTTCCAGGGTCTGCATGACAGACTATAGGCTGCAGGCTGCCGGCAAGATGGCTGCCGGCGTTCACGCTGCTTGTGTGTCTCACCATCTCTGAACTACCGTTTGCTTTCCTACGAGTTAGGGTAGCGGAATCGTAAGTCACATCAAACTCACGCAACCTGTATTCTCCACCATTGGCGTTCGTTTTTGGAGCCCTCGGTGGCAGACAAAGGAAGAGTGAGTGAGTTTAGCAATATTCCAGCAATATCACGGCTGGGACACCAGAAATGGGCTTCACACATTGTACCAAGACAACGGAAGACAAACGTCAGGGAGTTGATGACGCCGACAACATGTACAATGTTTATTGAAAATGAAAAATATGGTCTGAATGGTACAAATATTGGTGATCACGTGACAGAACGCACACCAGGGCGCAGTGGCCATTGTTCCCAGGGCGGAGACCCACTCTGCTACTTACACACATGCAGAAGTAGGACAGCGATTATTCATCGTCGTCGTCGTAGTCGTTGCTGAGGCGGCGGCCTTGGCCACGACTATCCTCAAAGTCCACTTCCGTCGATGATGTTGGCCCGTCTCCCTGATTGATCATGTCAGTCAGAGTTTATGGATAAAGACACTACGCCACGTGGTACAAGGTCACTGACCTATCTATGCACGTGTACATTGGCGAGATCATTGGTAGCGTTGGAAATTAATGGGTACTGTCCGACGGGGGTTTATATTAAGAGGAGATACAATGAATGTTTGCAGGATGCGTTATACTGACTGACTGACTGACTGAGTTTTGGTTTTACGCCGCTTTTAGCAATATTCCAGCAACATCACGGCGGGGGACACCAGAAGAGGGCTTCACACATTGTACCCATGTGGGGATTCGAACCGGGGTCTTCGGCGTGACGAGCCAACGCTTTAACCACTAGGCTACCCCACCGCCCCGGATGCGTTATACAGGCGCAGGAGATAACATGTCGGTTCACTTTGGACACAATTATGTCTTAGTAATATATGAACTTTTGAAGAAAACTGTGGAAATGGTTTGCACAATAACACACATCATAACGAACAAATTAACGAATCGGGTGAAAAATCAAACCGGTTAAATGTCTAAACTGTCTAACAGTCAATACACGACCATAACGATGATGAAGTGGTTGGAGCACTGATTTCTTACAATCTGAAATAGGTTCTGTTTGTTTGTTTGTTTAAAACAGCTCTCCGCAATATTCCAACTATATGGCGGCGGTCTGTAACTAATCGAGCCTGGACCAGACAATCCAGTGATCAACATCATGAACATCGATCTACGCAATTGGGAAACGATGACTTAGTGTCAACCAAGTCAGCGAGCCTGACCACCCGATCCCGTTTGTCGCCTCTGACGACAAGACGAATTCTAACCCGGAGGTACTAAATTAGGTTATGTGTATTGAATATATTGTGCCCCCTACATGTGCTGAGATGAAAATGAAATGAAACGATAAGCGAGAGATATGTGCAGATATTCTTAGAGTTATAACTATGTGTGATAAAAGAGCAATTGCTGCTGGATAACTGACACGTGAGACTTAATTACCAGAGGTCAATATAAGTGTGCTTATGTAGTCTGTCGTCAGGCTCTCAGGCATTCATCACTTGTATGCTTAAAGTGTTAATAAACACCTATTTATGTTTATTATGTTTTTTTATTTATTTGAAAAATAAGCAAAACAATGAATGGCTCACATGACGTTAGGTAAGAACTCAACTAATGCTGTGTACTCAGTTGATATACAAGTACTTACAGTAACACAAACTACTTGTGTAGCTACACATGAACTAGAGCAACTGGCGATAACTAATGACAACTAACCGTAAGTAATGGCAACTAACGGTAACTAATGGCAACTAACGGTAACTAATGGCAACTAACGGGTGAGCTGGCTCTACCGCCACAGTCCCCAGGTTTGTCCTAGCATGTCAGTTTAGCGGAGGAAATTGGCCTGCAGCAATGTAGGTGTGATTGGTTAACTACTTTGGTGAAACCCACAAGACCATGGGTATAGGGCTGACGGATCTAGAAGTATATCAAGGTAAAACATGATTCTACGGTAAAATATGGTGAACCGCAATGACTGACATAAAGTATGCACTTATTTTAGACTACATCAAGCTGACTCATCTGGCCAGACAAATGTGTAAATAACAATACACAGCCTCAATACCTACAACATTAATTGTCGTAGGACAAATGTGCCCTTAAAACAAGGCCATATATATTGACATAGGGGCGGTAAAAAATTGTGGTGGGAGTTTGGTAAAAAGGAAATATTTAAAAACAAGGCCATGTATATTGACATACTACAGAAAGAAAAGTGTACAAACACTACGTTGGCCACAATAACGTTAGATACAATAGGCACTATGGCGCGTGTATAAGGTATCATCTATGATAACACGTATAACAGCATGGGATATAGTGTGAACAATATCACGAGACACAGCATGAATAAGGGTCATAGAATAAGCCGGTATGTTAATACTAGATGTAAAATGGCACGATATACACTAATAATACAGTGTTTAACACCAGATAGAACGTGTACATCACTGAATATTGCCGACGTGAGGTCCATATCGAACACGGTTCCATTATAAGTTGTTATGTTTCCAATAATATGTGTATGGCACGATAATGTCTCGCTGGCAATTGAAGACGCCAATGGAAGGTGTGGCGGGTAAGGGGGAGGGAGGGAGGAGGTGGCATTCGGAAAGTTCTTGGTTGCGGCACCCTTTGTGAGACAGACCCGTGTTCAGAACGGCAGGATATGGTATATAATTTATTCTTTTTGAAACGCCGATGAGATGAGTATTGACTGGACTTTGAGTGATCTGTGGACCAACATACAAACAACAGATTATGCCTAAAGCCAGTCATTGCGTGGTCTGATATATGTCGCGCTCATCGACCAGCAGCAGCAGTTCAATATAAGGGACACTGGTCATGACGGCGGATGGAGGGAGACGATTCGACGTTCGGCGCGAGACGAGTTGTAAATCCCGCCTCGAGGAAGCTCGCGTGCGGGAGGTTTAATTTGTAGCAGTTTATCAGCTCCAGCAACAAGTTTGCATACGATTAGCGTCCGAGGGAGGGGTATATAAGAGCTGCGCCGCCGGGTGGCTCTCTCTACGGCGACAGACAGGAAGTGGTGATGGAGCCTGGCACGAGGACTATGCACGTGCTGTGGGTCGTCTGCTGTCTCCTGGTCCTCCTCGCCATGCACGTTATGGCGTACCCCACAGGTAGGACGTGCTTTCACTTTTACTTTTATTCAAAATTCACCCAAGAACACAAGAATTCACTGATGAACAAAGAACCTGTTTAAGGTTAAACGTATGTCTACGGTAACAAAATACAACTATCAGAGAAACATCTACCTGTCGCCGACAGGTCAACAATCAGTTATTATATATCCAAGTTATGCATAAATGCATGTCTCCAAGACCTTGTATATTAATAGCGTTTGTTATTGAAACACTATATTTCATGAATAAATAATAGGAACATATTCACGCACATATAAGAAATGGAACTAAACAGTTGGCTAAAAAGCACTGAAGAACTCCACTGACAAGTTAAAAACATACGATACAATAAATATATTAAAACCTGTTTTTGTAAAATGTTTAACTATTCCGAATTATACTATATTCACTGTATAATGCAGTGTCTCCGATGTTAATATTGTAGTTCAGTGATGCAGTGTCTCTGATGTTAATATTGTAGTTCAGTGATGCAGTGCCTCTGATGTTAATATTGCAGTTCAGTGATGCAGTGTCTCTGATGTTAATATTGTAGTTCAGTGATGCAGTGTCTCTGATGTTAATATTGTAGTTCAGTGATGCAGTGTCTCTGATGTTAATATTGTAGTTCAGTGATGCAGTGTCTCTGATGTTAATATTGTAGTTCAGTGATGCAGTGTCTCTGATGTTAATATTGTAGTTCAGTGATGCAGTGTCTCTGATGTTAATATTGCAGTGTGATGTTAATATTGTGATGCAGATGTCTCTGATGTTAATATTGTAGTTCAGTGATGCAGTGTCTCTGATGTTAATATTGTAGTTCAGTGATGCAGTGTCTCTGATGTTAATATTGTAGTTCAGTGATGCAGTGTCTCCTCTGTTAATATTGTAGTTCAGTGATGCAGTGTCTCCTGTTAATATTGTAGTTAGTGATAGTGTGTCTGATGTAGTTCAGTGATGCAGTGTCTCTGATGTTAATATTGTAGTTCAGTGATGCAGTGTCTCTGATGTTAATATTGTGTTCAGTGATGTCTGAAGTGATGTAGTTCAGTGATGATGTTAATATTGTAGTTCAGTGATGCAGTGTCTCTGATGTTAATATTGTAGTTCAGTGATGCAGTGTCTCTGATGTTAATATTGCTGTTAAGTGATGCTGTCTCTGATGTTAATATTGTAGTTCAGTAATGCAGTGTCTCTGATGTTAATATTGTAGTTCAGTGATGCAGTGTCTCTGATGTTAATATTGTAGTTCAGTGATGCAGTGTCTCTGATGTTAATATTGTAGTTCAGTGATGCAGTGTCTCGAATGTTAATATTGCTGTTCAGTGATATAATATATATGTATTGTGACATTTTCCGAACGCATTCAAGCCAGAGGAGAATAAAACCACACAACTCACTCCAAGATAGCGACATAATCGCACGTTATAGAAAAGTCAACTTTTCTTCAAGTATAAATCAGCGCCACCCATTTGATTGCAGAGGACGACTCAGCCTCCAGTTTCTACAATAGCTTGATCATATTGCACAGCAATCAGCTTCACTCTTATAAACCTCGGGCATTGACCGCTTGTGAACATTAAGCTAACATCTGTGCGAACACTGTGATAATGGCATGTTGACACAAAGGCAGCTTTTGTCCATGATTGTTTAACAAAGGTAAATGTTTGTATGTCCTATTCGCCTACTAATACAGGTGATTCGTGTCTATTAATACTGATTTGTTTACCTGATTGGCGGAATATTAGTATTTATGAGAGATGTTAGTGATCCATAGTCCTACACTTAGGTACGTGTTTCAAGTCCTGTTCCCTGCTAATACTTTCACATTATAGCTACTGCCCATAGAGTGTGTTATCTGTGTGGATACGACCCTGTAATACCAACCATGATCCAGAAATTGTCAAAGGGCGATATCTACAGCTTGGGGTATCTGATTGGTAATAGCATACACACATTAGTTAAAATCATTGATTAACTTGGAATTAGACAGAGACTGTATGTCCACCAAAGTAGAGAGCTGATATACTCGTGGGCGTAACAGGAGCACGGTTGGTTAACCATGGTATATATGTTTTATACGGGTATATCATTTATACATTCCAATAATGGAATGTTATTTTGGTCTTGTTGGACCACGTGGATCTAATAACTATAGCATTACTATGATCATTCCAAATGTAAATTGACCACCAGTGTGTGTGTGTGATATGCACTCAGTATGATGTACACCCGTTTTGATATAAATTCAGTAGTATGTACATCAGATATGAGATACACCCGTGTTGTTATATACTACTGGTATTCAAACATTGTGATATATACCCGTTCTGATATATAGTGTATATATGCACCTCTCCTAATATTCCTCGTTTTGGTATATGCCTCTTCTGGTATACGCTCCTCTTGATGTGCATGCGTTTTGAAATGTATCCCTTGGAATATACACATAGGCGAATCCAGGAATTTTCAAAGGGGACCCTTAGCTCCGCCAATGCAGTACATAACTTCAATGTGGTCTTTGGTCATTTTCAAAGGGGGGTGGGGGGACTCTCCCCTTGGATCCGCCATTGATGCATCCTTTTCATAGAGCCTGATGTGGAGATGAGGATATTCAGTTTCCAACTTGCAATATTGTTAATGCGTGTTCTTGTAGAGCATCTGAGGTTTGTTGTATTTGCTATACTCTGTGCTTGACTGCATGGTCCGGATGAGGGGTCACGCTGTAGGTGAGACATCACAGACAACTTACCCTGACTCTGTCCCATTACCCCCGGCTTGATGCTGTAACGTTAGATGGTCCGCCCTGCATGTCCTTCACTCCCGACACGCAGAGAACAGTTTCATATCACATCCATCAAACACAGGCTCGGGAATCTGAGCCGGCTCCAATTTGTGATCACTCGTGTCTGTTTCTCTCTGCCACAAAGTGGACGTCGGTGACGCCAGACGTGAGGACGACACGGGAAGTCACACGGAGGGTGTGTAGGAGTCGGAGTGGTGTGTGGTGCTGTCGTAAGGACGGTGTAATGAGGGGGTTATCTGCGTTATCCATCGATGTGTGTTGCAGTCGCTGATGGTGACGCACGCACGGTGTTTAAGTGTAGGCATTGTGTGTCCGCCATTATCGTCTGTGTGTTGCAGTCGCTGATGGTCACGTACGGACAGCTTGTAAGTTTAGGCATTGTGTGTCCGCCATTATCTTCTGTGTGTTGCAGTCGCTGATGGTCACGTACGGACAGTGTGTAAGTGTAGGCATTGGGTGTCCGCCATTATCTTCTGTGTGTTGCAGTCGCTGATGGTCACGTACGGACAGTGTGTAAGTGTAGGCATTGGGTGTCCGCCATTATCTTCTGTGTGTTGCAGTCGCTGATGGTCACGTACGGACAGTGTGTAAGTGAAGGCATAATACCAACCATGATCCAGCCATTGTCTTCTGTGTGTTAGCAGTCGTATCTGATGGTAATAGCATCATTAGTTAAAATCATTGATTACGGACAGAGACTGTATGTCCACCAAAGTAGAGAGCTGATATACTCGTGGGTGTAACAGGAGCACGGTTGGTTAACCATGGTATATATGTTTTATACGGGTATATCATTTATACATTCAATAATGGAATGTTATTTTGTCTTGTTGGACCATGGATCTAATAACTATAGCATTACTATGATCATTCCAAATGTTACTTGACCACCAGTGTGTGTGTGTGTGATATGCACTCAGTATGATGTACACCCGCTTTGATATAAATTCAGTAGTATGTACATCAGATATGAGATACACCCGTGTTGATATATACTACTGGTATTCAAACATTGTGATATATACCCGTTCTGATATATAGTGTATATATGCACCTCTCCTAATATTCCTCGTTTTGGTATATGCCTCTTCTGGTATACACTCATCTTGATGTGCATGCGTTTTGAAATGTATCCCTTGGAATATATACGTAGGCGAATCCAGGAATTATCAAAGGGGACCCTTAGCTCCGCCAATGCAGAACATTAACTTCAATGTGGTCTTTGGTCATTTTCAAAGGGGGGTTGGGGGACTCTCCCCTTGGATCCGCCATTGATGCATCCTTTTCATAGAGCCTGATGTGGAGATGAGGATATTCAGTTTCCAACTTGCAATATTGTTAATGCGTGTTCTTGTAGAGCATCTATGGTTTGTTGTATTTGCTATACTCTGTGCTTGACTGCATGTTCCGGATGAGGGGTCTCATACTTACGCTGTAGGTGAGACATCACAGACAACTTACCCTGACTCTGTCCCATTACCCCCGGCTTAATGCTGTAACGTTAGATGGTCCGCCCTGCATGTCCTTCACTCCCGACACGCAGAGAACAGTTTCATATCACATCCATCAAACACAGGCTCGGGAATCTGAGCCGGCTCCAATTTGTGATCACTCGTGTCTGTTTCTCTCTGCCACAAGGTGGACGTCGGTGACGCCAGACGTGAGGACGACACGGGGAGTCACACGGAGGGTGTGTAGGAGTCGGAGTGGTGTGTGGTGCTGTCGTAGGGACGGTGTAATGAGGGGGTTATCTGCGTCATCCATCGATGTGTGTTGCAGTCGCTGATGGTGACGCACGCACGGTGTTTGAGTGTAAGCATTGTGTGTCCGCCATTATCTTCTGTGTGTTGCAGTCACTGATGGTCACGTACGGACAGCGTGTAAGTGTAGGCATTGGGTGTCCGCCATTATCTTCTGTGTGTTGCAGTCGCTGATGGTCACGTACGGACAGCTTGTAAGTGTAGGCATTGGGTGTCCGCCATTATCTTCTGTGTGTTGCAGTCGCTGATGGTCACGTACGGACAGCGTGTAAGTGTAGGCATTGTGTGTCCGCCATTATCTTCTGTGTGTTGCAGTCGCTGATGGTCACGTACGGACAGCGTGTAAGTGTAGGCATTGGGTGTCCGACATTATCTTCTGTGTGTTGCATTCATCGATGGTCACGTACGGACAGTGTGTAAGTGTAGGCATTGGGTGTCCGACATCTATCTTCTGTGTGTTGCATTCATCGATGGTCACGTACGCACGTTGTGTGAGTGTAGGCATTGTGTGACCGCCATCTATCTTCTGTGTGTTACATTCATCGATGGTCACGTACGCACGGTGTGTGAGTGTAGGCATTGTGTCCGCGCCATCTATCTTCTGTGTGTTACATTCGCTGATGGTCACGTACGGACGGTGTGTAAGTGTAGGCATTGTGCGTCCGCCATTATCGTCTGTGTGTTGCAGTCGCTGATGGTCACGTACGGACGTTGTGTAAGTGTAGGCATTGGGTGTCCGCCATTATCTTCTGTGTGTTACAGTCATGATGGTCACGTACGGACGGTGTGTGAGTGTAGGCATTGGGTGTGCGCGCCATCTATCTTCTGTGTGTTACATTCATCGATGGTCACGTACGCACGGTGTGTAAGTGTGGGCATTGTGCGTCCGCATCTATCTCTGTTTGTTACATTCATCGATGGTCACGTACGCACGTTGTGTAAGTGTAGGCATTGTGTGACCGTATCTATCTTCTGTGTGTTACATTCATCGATGGTCACGTACGCACGGTGTGTGAGTGTAGGCATTGTGTGCGCGCCATCTATCTTCTGTGTGTTACATTCATCGATGGTCACGTACGCACGGTGTGTAAGTGTGGGCATTGTGCGTCCGCATCTATCTCTGTTACAACTGATGGTCACGTACGAACGGTGTGTAAGTGTAGGTATTGTATGCATGCCACATACCTCAGTGTGTAGCTGTCACTGACGGTCAATAACGGACGATGTCTAGTGGAGACGCATCCAAAAACTGTCATTGGCTCGGTGTAGTTACATCGAGTGCAGGATAAAATCTCAGTGATGCCATACACCCAAGTTATAGGTGAATGACGTAATGAAATGGAATACAATACTGTTAATTACTTCACTTTTCCACTTCTTTCTATCACAAGTACATCCATCAAAACTTCCATTATAGGAGACATCGATAGGTACCCGTGTAACCTCCTCAGCAGCCATCTGAATCTTTGACATGGTGATACCAATCGTGATTTCAGAGGGTTGTTCAATAATACGAAGACAATGGAAACATATTAAATAGAAGTGAAATATGCATAAAAACAACAGTGGACCCATTTTCCCTGCATATGTGTATGTTAATGATGAGAAACATATGTTTTATCACATCATTAGCATGTGTTTCGACAACAACAGAAAACAATGAACTTGTTGGCGAGTGTCTGCTTTTGAACCAATCACCAAAAACGCGATAAAGCTGCTACACCACACTCAGATGAAATCTCGTAATTACAAAACACATGAACGCCCTTCCCTAAGCTAGACCTGCGTCAGATATATGTCTTTAAGCGATCAGCTGATTGTACGCACATGTTAAACCCTCCTGATCTGACATCGGGTGCGTGTCTGTCTGTGTTGCTGTGGGCAAAAGGCACTTGTCTATGTGAAGATACTCTGTCAACAAGGAACTCTCAGGAAGTCTTCAGACCCGGAAATTGTTCTGGAGAACATAACGATGATTGTCGCGTGTATCAAATGGCAGTACGGACTCAACTGCGCCGTCGTGTGTAATCTACTAGAAATGGCCATCACTGAATTTCAGACTGATTAACAACGAAAAAAGCAAACTCGAACAAAAAACAAACGAGAGGAATGCTATTTTGACATTTTCAATATTCCTAATGTAAAATTTAATGACAATTTTGTTGCGTTTAATCATCAAGTAATCAGTGATTATATGGCAAATGGCCAATCAATGATGAACTATCGATTAGGGCAGTAATACACATTCAGTCAGTCCACTTAGCTGACATTGGATAAGGAGACCCGGGTCTGTACGTCAAGCATGTCAACAAACATTCCCAATAATCGTTGGTGCTGCCGTCAACAGGTAATAGCCTCCTCTCCATCACACAGGTAGAAGTTTCTCTCTGTTTGGGTTATCGATATGTTATTTATTCACCCACAAACAGCTATAGATCAGCTATAAGAAGATGACTCAGTTTACATAAGTTCACATGGAGTTCATACATAAGGCACGTTGCAGTATTGCCCACACCAAGCTGCCGTGACGGGGGCTAGTACAACTTTACAGCTGTCGTCACGCCAATCTCCAGATACATGAGAGTTTGCATCTTTCAAGGATCATTGATTAGGTACCACATCTGTTCAAGTTTTGGCCTTGAGATGTGCCAGGTATATTGAATATGTGTAATCTGAAAAGACGATTGGCCATTTGTTTGAAAAGGTCTTGCTGGTTCAATTTGTAGCAAGGTTTAGAACATTGGTTTAAACGTTGTTCTTCATTTTTGCACTGGATGGAGGTTAGGTTGGGTGGTAGGGCCGGGGCCATGTGGAGGTTGTAGAGAAGGATGGGGTCGCTGTTGAGTAAATCTGAGCACACATATAGATAAGGATTTGTTTATATGTTTATATCCCTGGAACGGTAAGCCTTATATCCGACATCAATGCATTGAAATACTGCATATCTGCCGATTGTCCCCTTTACTAAAACATCACCAGTTTGTTACCATAATGTGAAATATTGGCCTGTTTTCGCAACTGCTGATGTCTTAAGACGCTTAGTCTGGCTGAGCAGGCCACGGTTATGCAAGCTGACATGTTCACACGATGTCCCCAGTTCAATCACTCCCCTACACTCATGAGCAGGTTCTCCAGACAATAGAGAGTGGGAGACTCCACCAAGACCACATCTGCAAGCCACACGGGGTGTCACTGCAGGATACAATGGACGTCCTTTACCGTGTGTCAAATATACAAGGTACACCCTTGGGGATAGATATCCACATCATGAAGATATAATAATGTTAATGTGCATTGGATGTTTGTTGTATACTCTTCCAGAAGTATCCTACTGTTTATTGTCTTTCTTATAAGCATATCGATATTTTTGTTCAACTGCAGCACGCCTCATGCAATATTTGATTAATGTAGAATGTCCTGCCATGCATGGACGAGATCATCAAAGGCTAGGGTCAATTGTGATTGACACATCCACGGACAAATTAACCTATGCACGCTGATTTTAATAGCATGTTTATATATACTGAACATCTTTGAAAACGCACCAGTCCAAAATTGTCCATATTTTCATCAAGATGGATTTCAGCATGACAATGATCAATGAATATAACTAACATGAAGTCGAAGGGCATGTCCAGTTGAAAAAATGCTTTAGAAACAAATTCCTGTCCATAGTATGACTCTGTCCACGCCATGAAAAAAGCGCAAATTTCATTCTGAAATCATACTGACTGTGACATTAAAAGCAGGTGTATGAGAACCGATTCTCATTGCTTCACTAACGATTGTGAAACGAGGACAGAGATGCCGAGGTTAACACCTCACGAAAGAGAACGTGCACTAGGCATGATTCAGGTTGGCACCAGCAGCAGGGATATTGCTCGACAACTTGGACTTGGCCACTCCACCATCGTTAGGCTTCATAGAAGACATAAGTAGACAGGCAGCACCCGTGACCTTCAATGACCTTGGCAACAACGTGTTACGACGCTCCATCAGGATCGCCATATAGACCTTGACCATATCCGTGATCGAATACTGCCGACTGCCAGGACTGCTGCACTTGTTCAAGGTTGACGTGGGGGTCATAAGCGCTGACTCCATGGGCTACGACGCCGTCGACACGCTACAGGGCTCCATGCTCGACGTTTACGTTGGACCAATTCTGACTGACAGACACCGTAATGAGCGTGTTCCATGGGCTAAGATGCATTTTCTGTAAAGGTTACAACAATGGCATAGTGTGGTAGTCACTGACGAGTCACGTCTTCATCTACGTAATGCCGATTACATGTTTGGCGTAGACGTGGTGAACGTTATGCTGATGAGTGTGTGGTTCAGACAGACCTTTGGGTGGTGGGAGTGTCATGGTCTGGGGTGGAATAAATTACAATCACAGGACTGCCTTCATGTCTTTCAAGGGAGAGTTAATGCCCTTTATTACCGTGAGCAGATTCTTCAGAATCACATCGTATCTGCCTTCAATCACCACCAAGATGTCCATACTTTTCAGCAGGACAACGCACGGGCACACACAACAAGACTTTCCATGCAGTATCTGGCCCAGCAACACATCCAGGTTATTCATTGGCCAGCACAGTCGCCAGATGTATCCTTTATGGAGCACTTGTGGGACGAAATTGGTCAAAGTCTTTCGCGGCGACAACAGATGCGAAACATCCGGGAAGTTGAGGCTGCACTACTGCAGAAGTGGAATGCCATGCTTAAGAACTCTATTCGGACGCTTATTGACTCAATGAGGAGACGTTGAACTGCACATGTCAATGCAAATGGCGGTCACACGCGATATTGACTTTTCAATTTGACCCCACGTGTGTTTGATCCTTTCTGACTGTGGAACACATTTCAATGAATGAGCGTCTTTTCTGTGTTGTTGTTTTTGTCAGTCGTCCATCTGTTATTATCCACTCAAAAAATATTAATTCCTTACACGTGCTTTTAATAATCTGAACTTTTATAAGTGGTGCGTTTTCAATGATGTTCAGTATATATAGAAACAATGGAAGTTCCGAACAATATGCATGCTGCATAGCAGGGCAGATCAGCGAGAAAGGGGGCTCAGCTGCGTCAGTACTGTACCTTCCACATAGATGTTATTTATTAGGAAGTCACAGTGTGTTTCCTCAATAAACCTCAGCTGCCGTTTTCGTGGGTTTTTCTTTTCCAAACTGTCCCGAACCTTTGACAATAGTAATGAAGCAATGTCTGTAGTCACTACGTTTTGTGACTAATACCTCATTGTACAACCATTGGACTTTTTATTTAACTTTGTCATGTTTCGCACAAAGCTGATCGACTTCAACGTCCCTAAGGGGCGATTGGGTAGCCCAATGGTCAAAGCGTCCGGTGAAGACCCGGGTTCGATTTACCACATGGGTACAATGTGTGAAGCCCATTTTTGGTGTCCCCCGCCGTGATGTTGCTGGAATATTACTACAAGCGGCGTAAAACCATACTCACGCAACAACCCTAGGGTAGCAACAATTCTGTCAAATCATTTCCATTTTTAAGAATTTACAAGCTAATAAATCATTTGACTCAAATAATTTCTGTGAAAGTCTTCCTGTGATTCTGCAAAGGATTGCACTTGTGCTCGGTGATTGTATTAAGGACTGTGGTTGTTCGGTGATTGTATTAAGGATTGTGGTTGTTAGGTGATTGCATTAAGGACTGTGGCTGTTCTGTGATTGTATTAAGGACGGAGTTTCTTCTGTGATTGTAATATGGACAGTGGTTGTTCCGTGATTGTATTAAGGACTGTGTTTGTTCCGTGATTGTATTAAGGACGCCGTTTGTTCCGTGATTGTATTAAGGACGGAGTTTGTTCGGTGATTGTAATAAGGACGGAGTTTGTTCTGTGATTGTAATAAGGACAGTGGTTGTTCGGTGATTCTAGTGAGGACGCCGTTTGTTCCGTGATTGTATTTAGGCCCGTGGTTGTCCTGTGATTGTATTAAGGACAGTGGTTGTTCGTTGATTGCATTAAGGCCCGTGGTTGTCCTGTGATTGTATTAAGGACAGCGGTTGTTCGGTGATTGCATTAAGGCCCGTGGTTGTCCTGTGATTGTATTAAGGACAGCGGTTGTTCGGTGACTGCATTACGACCCGTGGTTGTCCTGTGATTGTATTGAGGACGCAGTTTGTTCCGTGATTGTATTAAGGACAGTGGTTGTTCGGTGATTGTATTAAGGCCCGTTTTTGTCCTGTGATTGCATTAAGGCCCGTGGTTGTCCTGTGATTGTATTAAGGACAGCGGTTGCTCTTTTCTCATTTAGTATACTGCCTTTAAATGTAGTAGTATTTTTTATCTTGCCTCACACATAAATGTCGTTTTCTGATTGGCTGAGCGCTCTTCTATAATTTGGAATGTACCCCCGCTTACAAGCGAGTAACATTTTCCATGTACCCCGCTGGGAATGCCGAACTCATTTGGTACTTCGTAGTGGTAAATCTTTATCTCGAATAACCTTAAATCACGTATGATGTACGGAAATTACCGATGCAAATCGATGGAAGTAGATAACTCTAAATTTGTTTTTCTTGTCTGGTACGCCCACAGGAACCCGTTATCGCTATATAAGTTAAACTTAGACCATAGATCAACACGCACGTCACATATATAAATAGATTAGTTATATATGTGACGTGCGTGTAGATCTATGGTGTATTCGAAGAACTGACGAATATTGTCGGCAACAGTGACTGGCTATGTGATTATACTCGACCTGCAAGTTGCTGGTACCATAACGAATCTAGCCACAGTAGAAGCCTTATAGGCTGCCAAGGCCACGTTCTGCAGCACGTTCCTGTAATTGAACAACTAAGATGCGTTGGAAAGTAAACTTATTGTGTTTACTTCACTATGGTTTGACATTTAACGAAAATACTTTTTTTGTCGCGAACTGCTACTTATTTTATTGCAAATGTCAAATTTAGGACATGGCATCCTTTTGTCAATTCTGAGGATATTTAGTTTGACCTGTCGTTTTTAACATAATATACAGAACTATACACTCCACTTGTTACTGTAGACCCTTGTTTTGTGTCGCCCGGTCAAGCAGCAGCAGTTACGTTCTTTCAACGACAAAGACCATTGTTGCGAACATTAGCATGGCATTGATGGTCATATACAGGACACTGTGAAACACGTGGACATATACAGGACACTGTGAAACACATGGACATAGATAGGACACTTTGAAACACATGGACATAGATAGAACACTGTGAAATACATGGACACATATCGGACACTGTGAAACACTGGACATATATAGGACACTGTGAAACACATGGACATAGATAGAACACTTTGAAACACATGGACATACAGACGGACATATAGAACACACGAAACACGTGGACATATCGGACACTGTGAAAACACATGTGGACACTGTGAAACAGACGGACATACAGGAATTGGACATAGACAGGACACTATGAAACACATGGGCATAGATAGGACACTGTGAAACATGTTGACATAGATAGGACACTGTGAAACACGTGGACATAGATAGGACACTGTGAAACAAATTGACATAGCCAGGATGACAGATATGTTTTCATGCTGTCCGAGCAAGCCATGTAAACAGTTGAAATATTGGGAGAGCAAGACAAATACACAGTCGCGATACTGCTACACAATACATCCTGCGGTACTGACCACATGACATCAGCGGAGTTATGTTGAAATACAATCACAAGGAAACTAAACCAGCGCCACCATGTGGAGCGAACATAATATCGAAGGGTCAGCAACTCATTATGGGGTCAGCGCCAGAGCCATATTCAATAATCTCAGAAGGTCGCGGTGTCTAACTGTTCCCGAGCTGGGAGTAATCTAACGATTGGTCTCCATGATCATTGGGATCTCCACACCATTCTGACTCTCCGAGATAAAGCAACGCATGAGAGGGCCTTAAACATTACATTGAATACGTTCCCATGTGCTCCTAGAGACTTCATCGTCTGTGCTGGGACTGCAGGAAGGTCTGTATCATGACAGTATGTATCATGATATGAATACACAATGCCGTTTAGAAAGTGTCAAAAGTAGTATACGTTGTATTGCCACGGTGATTGGATGGGTTAGATCGATCACTTTGTGCCTCACTCTCAGAAGGGACCAAATGTACTCGAATCTGATCTTTACTGAGAAAGTTTAATCCAAAACATATGTCGTATCACGATAGTTTGTCTTGACCATCTGTAGCATGGAAATCTATTTTCGGAGAGTTCCATACTGTGGAAATATTACACCAACCCTTGACAGGACGCATAATGAGTTTACACACACATCATCCAAACCTATAGATATATACATTGTCGTGGTCTTCAAGGAGAAGACAAATACGATGCCAAGTTAATGACCTCGTTACGTTCTGTAGGAGATTTTAATCGCCCTGATCATCGGCGATGTCCTCTGTGATATGAAATTGCACCATTTGATTCTAAGGTGAAGCTGTTTTATGAGTTGATCCTACAAAGGTTAATGACATTAGATATAAGATCTGTTTGCAGAATGGACGTGGAGTCATCCCACAGATGACGTCCTTACCTCGTCAGCTTGCTAATGGGGTTAGCGTCTTTAGTCATGTGGACAAGGCGTCCGACTTCGGATCAGAAGGTCCGTGGTTCGAATTCCAGATGTGTCTTTATACATATGCTCCATGTAAGGTATAAATATGGAATACTCGCAGTGGCAATATCACCATTCAGCATTGCTTGGTAAGAAACGGCAGAAAATGTCAGGAGTGTAATCTCCCAAGTGTAGTATTTTATGTATTACCAATGCTAAATATCTGTTTAAATCCAAACAAACGACAATCTTGTTCCCAGACCGACCTGATGATACCAGAATGTAAAATTGACTGTGCACAGATATGAGCCTAAGTATGGGCATTCGTTGACATTTGATGTTAGAATTAATTAAATGCTCCTGTTGATGTCACAGAAGCTGCCATCATCATTTCCGAGTTGGGGGATTACTTCTCCTGGTGGACATACCAACATATGGCTGCGGGAGATAAACTGCAAGATCACAATTTCACTCTCTGCCTACGGTCACTCCCACGCCGGTGTCGTCGCTGAGCGATCCTTCTGTCTCCCGGATGTTTCAGCTGAAATCGCGAGTTTATATTATACTCCTCACAACACATGTTAATGTTAAGCAACACAATTTTTTAGTCTCATTACATTTTCAGTTATTGAAATTGCGAATCATGGAATGAACATTAAAGTTGAAGTCAGTTTTGGACAGTGAAGCAGTGTTCAGTAACGCGTATGACCACCATGAGCACAAATGCAAGCATCTACACGTCTTTACATTGACCAAATGAGCCTTTAAATTTGCTCTTGTGGAATGTTTTGACATTCTTTTTGTAACGCCTGTTCAAGTTCATCCAGAGTCTAGGGGTGAACATGGAGACTTCCAATAATGTCCCAAGCATGTTCAGTGGGATTAAGATCAGGTGACCTTGCAGGCCAGTCCATATGTGCGATGTTATTGATCTAAACAACATCATTAACAACTCTTTCTCGGGCATTATCATCCATGGACGGGCATTATCAACAATAAAAATGAAGTTAGGACCCGCTTGTTGTACCAGAGGAATGATTACAGGAAGGTTTTAACCGATCAGACTGCATGTGTGAAATGTGGAGCACATCCATGCCACACATTTTGCATGTTGTTTCTGAGGGTGGTTGTGTTCAGGTGATGTTGTCAATGTTATCAGATAAATCAATTTGACAATCACTAAAGGTTATGTATTCGTTGAGTATTCACCTTTCAGTAACATGCCGGCAAAAATCGCTATCGATATTGATAAAGATATTACATTGAAAATACTTGTTGCTTAATTTGTTTTGAGGAGTATATAATAATGCTTTGAACAACACACAACCGATCTGGCCGCCAAAATGTTAGGGTTTTTGTTCTGGCTCAATGCCGACGAAATTAAAATCAACTGGAGTCACTACGCACATAGCGTCAGTGACGTCTTCCAGGACAAGGTCAAGGTCATCTAGGGACTACAGGCGGGTTATCGTTACGGTACAGGCGAATTAGACGTAGGCTCTAAAAGTATATCACTTGTAATGGCCTGTCCAGAGTCAGTGAGTTTAGTTTTACGCCGCACTCAGCAATATTCCAGCTATATGGCCACGGTCTGTAAATAATCGAGTCTGGACCAAACAATCCAGTGATCAACAGCATGAGCATCGATCTGCGCAATTGGGAACCGATGACATGTGTCAACCAAGTCAGCGAGCCTGACAACCCGATCCCGTTAGTCGCCTCTTAAGACAAGCATGGGTTACTAAGGTTTATTCCAACCCGGGCCTTTACGGGTGGCCTGTCAAGAGACGTAGGGACGATACGTATATTATTTGAAGGGACCTGTCCACAGACATAGGGTCAATACGTATATCACTTGTAGGGACCTGTCTACAGACGTAGGGACGATACGTATATCACTTGTAGGGACCTGTCTACAGACGTAGGGACGATACGTATATCACATGGATAGGATACGTCGGTTATATATTAGTTTCGATGGTGTGCCTTCAAACATTGTGCGTAGGATCGATACGTTGTGAAGCAATAACCCCTGACACCATTATGTCCGCCAGTCAACACCTCTTTGTTTCTATATACCAGTATTAACACTTCTCCCTGAATGTCCTTGTTTCTATATACCAGTATTAACACTTCTCCCTGAATGTCCTTGTTTCTATATACCAGTATTAACACTTCTCCCTGAATGTCCTTGTTTCTATATACCAGTATTAACACTTCCCCATGAATGTCCAGACAGGGAAAACAGTACGTCTGGGTCAGAAGAAGACATATGAGCTAACATTAAGTAGCATTCGATATCTACCATCGGAAGATCTTTCCTGAACCCAAGTCGACAAAAGCCGTTACCGGCGTGAGCTCATACCTTAATTCATAGATATAGCTTCAAACGACTGTGGAAATATAAAATGATTATTTCATTTTGCCAGCTTCACATAAACATGACCACGGTATTTGTGTTGCCGATGCACTTTGGGGTACAAACCATTGTATTACAGGTATGACAGAGGTTTGGTGCTCATTCGCTGGTTTGCCTAGTCCAGCCTCCACCTGTACCACTGTACCACTGTACCAGGGTGTATTGCGGTACCTCACACTCACGGACTGATACCCATGTTGCACCAGTGATGATGGAGCACTTATATACTGACAGGAGGATAGCAGTCTTGACGACGATAACCAAAAACGATATTTATGTTCATGCAAATGTCGATAGTCCGTTTATTGGTGGCTTCCAATTGTCTTTTCGTCTGACCTTCAATCTCTTAACTGATAATAAACAACCTGATCTTCTCCTCGCAAATATCTCGAGTACCGTGATCAATGATGCCGCGGTGATGGTGATAAGACAAGCCACCAGCTTCCGCACACACTCACGGCGGGAGGGCGCCAGCTGCTTCAAGTCACTATCAGATCCGAGGAGATTATGTCAAGGAAAATAATCACACAAACCTCAGTGAATGGGCAACACCATATGAAAGAGGAGAATGTGATGAAAATATGAATGAAATTGGTAAAGACGTCATTGGTATGACAGTCATCTTCCGCCGGTCTGAGACTGATATGTTGGTACACACAAGGGATAATTCGGGGAAGATGGGTTCCGATTTTCTTACAAGTAGCGTTGTCAAGTACACATGTCTATCTGATGACTTGGACTTCAGACACGAGACAGCCACATACGTTGGACCTCAGGCCCCTGCTAAATACCACCACCTACCTAAACATAAACCGAAAACGCCAGACCCAAAAATTTCAACCTCACCCCGCCCCGCACCCACCACCTCGCATCCACCCCCACACCCCACAGCCCACTCCCACACCCACATCCTCACCCTAACCTCACACCCCACACCCACATCGTCACCCACACCCCACACCACACTCCACACCCACACTCCACAGCCGCACCCCGCACCACACAACCACATCCACACCCCACAGCCACAACCACACCCACACTCCACACCAGCACCCCACACCCACCCACACACCCACATCACACACACACACACACACACACCCTCACCCACACACATCCTCTCACTCACACACACACACACACACACACACACATCCCACACACCCACACACACACAACCACCCCCACCCCGCCTCCCATCAATCAACAGCTACCATCCAGCAACTGTATCTAATCTGTTTTCACACCTTGATTATGTCGCAGTATAAGGATCATGTTTCCAAAACAACAAAATATTATTCGGGCCCACATGCAAACCCGTGGGCGATGCACAATATCAATATATTCATTTTGTCATTAAAACATGGCGCAAACCAATCAATAAGAAACATGCAATATCTGCGTTTTATGTCATCTGAACACATCGGAGATGAAAACGGAGAAAGGGACAAGGATATATGTCAATTGTTCATCAGGACTATAAATGCACTCACACGGACTCGGGACGGGATATTACAGAAGCGCTTCCTATAACGGACCCTGTAATGTGATCCAAGCGTGTTGTGGCCTGTGATCAAGTGAGGCCGTTACAAGCGGTGGACCAAGCCTGTCCTTCTGGCGCATGTCGTGGCGTGACCAGCCATGGCGAGGGACAGGAAAAGGGGTCAGGTTTCTTCCAATCAATCTACTGCCAACAATCATCGAATTTACTCTCAGTTGATGTAACCAATCCTCATGACCCGTCCATTGTTTTACGGTGTCACCGACGCCACGTTGTGAGGCGACGTGACTTGTCACGTGGGACATCGGCCATGGCGCTTTCAGAACTTTCTCAGGTTATGACATTACCTCCATATTTTGCCGCCATGATTAAATATGTCAACTGAATCTTGCATCCAGTGTATGTCTGTGAGTGTGCCCGTGTTGTGCGTGTGTCTGTGTGTATTCTGTGAGTGTGTGTGTGCAGTAGTGTGACTTGAACCTGTCTAAATACAGATGGAGAATGATTTTCTGGTCGAAATCTAACCAATGGTTTCCTACATAACTGTAAACCTTTGAAGACACATGTTGTCATAAAACCGTATTTATAGAACCTGATCTGTATATCGAGTGTCACAAGTTTATCGTTTACTGTAGTTATACATGCACAACGATGTTCAAGGTCAATCGGACAGGGCCTCCTTTGTTCTTGTAGTCTGTAGAAGTGAATGACACAATCAGGCTAACCCGGCCAGTATCGCTGAAGGGGTCATGGCACAGGTACTACAGATACGTACCCCAGGTACGTTTCTATATACAGATATGTACCCTAAACAAAGTCAAAATACAGAAACGTACCCGGTACCCTAAAAGGCGGACGAGTCCATATTCCGCAATCCAAAACCGAAACTGCATGTAGTTGTTCCCGTTCAACTGATTGCGAGTGGTATTCATCATCGCGAAATATCCGTTACTGTGTATTCTCATTACTTACATAACGCAATCAAATGTACCTAATACAACAGTATGACAGTTCCGATCAAGAATACGACACAATGGGAATGGAATCTTCCTAGGGTACGTTTCTCATTATGACCTGGGGTACATATCTGTAGTACCCGTGCCGACAACGACCCCTTCAGCGTCAGTATCAAGCATACCGACAGGGGATATCCTGTCCAGTTGACCTTGTACTTGGTTGTTTTGTCTGTACTAATGTCGTAATCAAATCGTTGAAGGGCAGTTAGAAGTGGACTGCATAAGAAGCAAGATTTATGGATGTCAACTTCTCTATTGTGAATAACACGACGTTTCAGAGTGTATGCTGACTCCTTCCTGAGGTTGATAAAGGAGCAAGCATACACTCCGCAACGCCGTGTTATTCATAATAAAGAAGAAGTTGACATCCATAAATCTTGCTTTTCTGATTTCGTACTTATTATAGAATATTTATATAGCGCACATATCCAGGCGACTCGTGCATGCTATTTTTTCTTCGTTTTTATTTTTTTAGAGGTTTTGACACACTCAATGCTCAGTACTAGCAGTTTATTGTTTAGATGTAGTCGGTCTCCAAACAGTTCATAGTTTAGATGTAGTCGGTCTCCAAACAGTTCATAGTTTAGATGTAGTCGGTCTCCCAACAGTTCATAGTTTAGATGTAGTCGGTCTCCAAACAGTTCATAGTTTAGATGTAGTCGGTCTCCAAACAGTTCATAGTTTAGATGTAGTCGGTCTCCAAACAGTTCATAGTTTAGACGTAGTCAGTCTCCAAACAGTTCATAGTTTAGATGTAGTCAGGGTCCATATAGTTCATAGTTTAGATGTAGTCAGGCTCCATATAGTTCATAGTTTAGATGTAGTCAGTCTCCAAACAGTTCATAGTTTTGACGTAGTCAGTCTCCAAACACTTCATAGTTTTGACGTAGTCAGTCTCCAAACACTTCATAGTTTTTGATATTGTCAATCTTGAGGGTTCATACCGTTCATACTGTCAGTCTGACTAGTTCATAATTTAGATGTAGTCAGTCTCCAAACAGTTCATAGTTTAGACGTAGTCAGTCTCCAAACAGTTCATAGTTTTGACGTAGTCAGTCTCCAAACACTTCATAGTTTTGACGTAGTCAGTCTCCAAACACTTCATAGTTTTTGATATTGTCAATCTTGAGGGTTCATACCGTTCATACTGTCAGTCTGACTAGTTCATAATTTAGATGTAGTCAGTCTCAAAACAGTTCATAGTTTAGACGTAGTCAGTCTCCAAACAGTTCATAGTTTAGATGTTTACTTTAAAAGTTGATATTTTCCGGAATTAAAAGTGAAGTCAGTGACAGTCCCCAGAGTCATGGTTCTCCGACAGGTCACATTCAGTGCCACGGACACAACTTTCCGACACAATCAACTAAATATGGTCAGTTGCAATTGTTGATAGCTCATATTATCATAGCGTTATGTTATACTCACGGATCCCAAACAGCCCATTTGACCTGCAGCATGTGTGGTGTCCTTGTAGAGGAGCAGCTACCGACGGCCTCCAGACTGCAACATTTAACATCGGGCTTATTGTAATTAATTTACAGTATTGGCTTTATTCCAAATGCTCATTTATCGCTTAAGGGCAAGAAAGTCTCCAACCCTATGGGATTATGTGGATTATCATGGAAACGTGTAAGTAAGGCGAGCTAGAGCTTAAATATCTCCCACCATCCGTCGGATTAATTGAGACAGCGCATAAGGTCTCCATGAAGGCAAAAGCCATGCCTCTCGACGGCATGACCTTGCCCTAAAAATGAAAATATGTTAGACAAAGACTCCACTCGTGGATCCATGTACATGTAAAGATGTAAAACTGAGGCTCCCCACAATAATCCATGCAGATGCAAAGATGTAAAACTAAGGCTCCCCACAATAATCCATGCAGATGTAAAGATGTAAAACTGAGGCTCCCCACAATAATCCATGCAGATGTAAAGATGTAAAACTGAGGCTCCCCACAATAATCCATGCAGATGTAAAGATGTAAAACTAAGGCTCCCCACAATAATCCATGCAGATGTAAAGATGTAAAACTGAGGCTCCCCACAATAATCCATGCAGATGTAAAGATGTAAAACTGAGGCTCCCCACAATAATCCATGCAGATGTAAAGATATAAAACTAAAAACTGAAGGCTCTCCCACAATAATCCATGCAGATGTAAAGATGTAAAACTGAGGCTCCCCACAATAATCCATGCAGATGTAAAGATGTAAAAACTGAGGCTCCCCACAATAATCCATGCAGATGTAAAGATGTAAAACTGAGGCTCCAATAATCCATGCAGATGTACAATAATCCATGCAGATGTAAAGATGTAAAACTGAGGCTCCCACAATAATCCATGCAGATGTAAAGATGTAAAACTGAGGCTCCCCACAATAATCCATGCAGATGTAAAGATGTAAAACTGAGGCTCCCCACAATAATCCATGCAGATGTAAAGATGTAAAACTGAGGCTCCCACAATAATCCATGCAGATGTAAAGATGTAAACTGAGGCTCCCTCACAATAATCCATGCAGATGTAAAGATGTAAAACTGAGGCTCCCCACAATAATCCATGCAGATGTAAAGATGTAAAACTGAGGCTCCCCACAATAATCCATGCAGATGTAAAGATGTAAAACTCCATGCAGGCTCCCCACAATAATCCATGCAGATGTAAAGATGTAAAACTGAGGCTCCCCACAATAATCCATGCAGATGTAAAGATGTAAAACTGAGGCTCCCCACAATAATCCATGCAGATGTAAAGATGTAAAACTGAGGCTCCCCACAATAATCCATGCAGATGTAAAGATGTAAAACTGAGGCTCCCCACAATAATCCATGCAGATGTAAAGAGATGTAAAACTGTAAAGGTAAAACTGAGGCTCCCTACAATAATCCCCAACTGAATATAAAATGCAGATGTAAAGATGTAAAACTGAGGCCCCACAATAATCCATGCAGATGTAAAGATGTAAAACTGAGGCTCTCCCACAATAATCCATGCAGATGTAAAGATGTAAAACTGAGGCTCCCCACAATAATCCATGCAGATGTAAAGATGTAAAACTGAGGCTCCCCACAATAATCCATGCAGATGTAAAGATGTAAAACTGAGGCTCCCCACAATAATCCATGCAGATGTAAAGATGAGGCTCCCCACAATAAAACTAAAGATGTAAAACTCCCCACAATAATCCATGCAGATGTAAAGATGTAAAACTGAGGCTCCCCACAATAATCCATGCAGATGTAAAGATGTAAAACTGAGAGGCTCCCCACAATAATCCATGCAGATGTAAAGATGTAAAACTAAGGCTCCCCACAATAATCCATGCAGATGTAAAGATGTAAAACTGAGGCTCCCCACAATAATCCATGCAGATGTAAAGATGTAAAACTGAGGCTCCCCACAATAATCCATGCAGATGTAAAGATGTAAAACTGAGGCTCCCCACAATAATCCATGCAGATGTAAAGATGTAAAACTGAGGCTTCCCACAATAATCCATGCAGATGTAAAGATGTAAAACTAAGGCTCCACACGGTATTCCATGTACATGTGTAAACCAAGACACGACACAGGGATGGGCGTAGATGTAACTATGTAACTAAGGCTCCACACAGAGATAGATGCAGAAGTAAAATGTAAAGCCTTGTAGATGTAAACATTCAAACCAAGGCTCCATGCGGTAATCCACGTAGCTGAAAATATGCAAAAATATTATCGGTATTTTAACAGTATCATATACAACCTTTGAAGTGTAGCAACTTTCTTCCTTTCAATGTTATATGTCTAATTTGTTATTCCTTTAGCTTGCATACATTAAGTTAACGTACTGTTTTTTTATTCAGGAGAATTTGGCGAAAGTGACTCCCTCTCTTACTCCCCTTCATACGACTTCATCGACGAATACCTCCGCCACAATGACGAGGAGCTCACACCGAGCGACTCCGAACTCGGGGATCTGATCTGGGACCTACTGTATCGCCCTAATGCCCAGACCCTCCCCTGGAAGAGGAACGCCCCGGGAATTAGGCGACGACAAAGCTTGGATGTCGACAACGGAAGACACCATAAAAGACAACAAGGCTGGTACACAGACTATGGCAAACGGCAACAGGGGTGGCACTCTGATTATGGTAAACGGCAACAGGGATGGCACTCTGATTACGGCAAACGGCAACAGGGGTGGCACTCCGATTATGGCAAACGGCAACAGGGATGGCACTCTGATTACGGCAAACGGCAACAGGGATGGCACTCTGATTACGGCAAACGGCAACAGGGGTGGCACTCTGATTACGGCAAACGGCAACAGGGATGGCACTCTGATTACGGCAAACGGCAACAGGGATGGCACTCCGATTATGGCAAACGGCAACAGGGGTGGCCCTTCGATTACGGCAAAATTCAGGCTGGCATGCCGCTCGAAATGCAGACAATGATGGCACTCTGCCTATGGAGACGTATCTCTGAACGACATCTACAATACGCTGTCCCAGGGCTGGCGTCCAGCTTACCGGAAACGTCAACAGGGCTGGCACGTGGATTATGGTAAGAGAAGCAAGAATGTTGACGACGTCACGTGGGACGATAGACCTCTAGAACACTATGAAAGTCTTGGAAGACCTTTGGACCTTCAGCCTTATACCCCGAATTTTGCTACCCAAAATGAGCCTAATGCCGATATGCAGGACGAGTCTTCTGGATATGAAGATCTAGAGCAGGAGATAAGGAGACGACAGCTAAGTGTGGGCCCCGAACAAGATGGATTTACGAGTTAAAACGCCAGCAAAGTTGGCACCCTCCCTATGACAAGCGGACCTGTTCGTGGCTCACACTGTGCAGCTCCTGATGAAACTCCTGGGAAGTGTTGAGGACAACATTGTCCTAGACTGCGTGTAAAGGGAGACGTGGGTGCGGCTGGTGGTGGCATGGGTGGGGCTGGGGAAATGAGGGAGGGGGTGTGGATTCAAGAGGGAAGGGGTTCCATAGGGAAGGGAGAGGATTCATGAGGAAATGGTATGGATTTAACAGGGAAGGGTATTGATTTAACAGGGAAGGGCAGGGGTTTAACAGGGAAGGGTATGGTTTAACAGGGAAGGGTAGGGACTCAACAGGGAAGGGTATGATTTAACAGGGAAAGGTATAGATTTAACAGGGAAGGGTATGATTTAACAGGGAAAGGTATAGATTTAACAGAGAAGGATATGATTTGACAGGGAAAAGTATAGATTTAACAGGGAAGGGTATAGATTTAACAGGGAAGGGTAGGGATTTAACAGGGAAAGGTATAGACACAACAGGAACAACAGATATTGACTAGATCACTGTGTGAAATTCTTTACTGTGATCTATACTACCTGTGTTAGCCAGTGAACATCTACTAGTGAACATCAATCAGTGAACATCTACCAATGGACGTCCAGTACGACTTTAAGGAGAGAGAAATGTGATTCCTGGAACTATTACCACAGAACGTTTCGTCATATCCGAACCAAATTTCATAAACTTCAACTTGTCCAATCTTAACTTATTGTACACATATCTTGTGACGACACATTTGGTACTGTGTCAGTCCAGCGTCCTTTATTTTTTTCATAAAACTGCCATTGACGTGTAGGTGTATACATCAGACTTCTTTTACATCAATAGATTTTATTGCAAACTCTGTTTCGTCTTATACTTTGTGACTCAGGCGTGTGTTTCCTTTGGGTGGCCACGTTATATAGTAACCATGGCAACACCATCTTCAGTCAACAGAATCCAGATCCATGTCTGCATCAATGAATGATCGAGCCCACCTGTGACCGGGTGTAAAAACCTTGGAGTCAAGTTTGTGTGCAGACTCTTTCAGTGTTGTCACAACCCCTAGTGTACAGTACACAACCCTGTGCACTTAAAAGAACCCACGAATCCGTTAGTAGATGACCAGATGGTGGCCACATGAATACGTGCAAACACCTAGTTGCGGGTACAGCAACGTGCAGTAAACTTGGACAAAGTACTGTATGTATGTATGTATGTATGTATGTATGTATGTATGTATGTATGTATGTATATGTATATGTATGTATGTATGTATGTATGTATGTATGTATATGTATGTATGTATGTATGTATGTATGTATGTATGTATGTATGTATGTATGTATGTATGTATGTATGTATGTATGTATGTATGTATGTATGTATGTATGTATGTATGTATGTATGTATGTATGTATGTATGTATGTATGTATGTATGTATGTATGTATGTATGTATGTATGTATGTATGTATGTATGTATGTATGTATGTATGTATGTATGTATGTATGTATGTATGTATGTATGTATGTATGTATGTATGTATGTATGTATGTATGTATGTATGTATGTATGTATGTATGTATGTATGTATGTATGTATGTATGTATGTATGTATGTATGTATGTATGTATGTATGTATGTATGTATGTATGTATGTATGTATGTATGTATGTATGTATGTATGTATGTATGTATGTATGTATGTATGTATGTATGTATGTATGTATGTATGTATGTATGTATGAATGTATGAATGTAGACCGCCGCCATATAGCTGGAATATTGCCGAGTGCGGCGTAAAACTAAACTAACTTATCCGTTAGTCTCTCAGTCGTGTGTCAGCGTCACCCAAAACAACTAAACACTGACGTGTGTTAGTCTTGCTATGTTTAGCTAGTTTAACCCTCGGTCCTTAGTCTCACTCTAGTCCTTTAGATCGGCTCTGTTTAGCTAGTCCAACCCTTGGTCCATAGTCTAGCTAAATTCCTAAACTGTGATACATACAATATTGTATATATACTCTCGAAAAAGTAGTGGATCATCAAATCAAATGTTAATAGCAAGTGAGTGTTAACGAGTTTTAACACCCAATACAAGAACGCCAAGGTCTGTACAACTTGTACAATGCATCATTAGCAACTACAGGGGCGAAGGACTATGAATAATACAAGTGTCGAATAAACTCTGATTTGCACTTGATTCCTTCATTATCCAGTATTATCATGTAACAACATCTGATTTACGCTGTGAGAGACGTGTCGGTACAGATCCTCGTGCTGTTGTCGTGTATACATTGGTAGCAACAACCACGATCCATGGACGGGATTAGCATGCCAGCCTGACTTACTGCAACACAAGAATGACATTGCAACACCTGTCGACAGGGAAGACAGGAAGTCAGCTTCGTTGCCATAAGCCTTTTATCAACAGAGATCAAGACTATTTCATACTTTCCGCCTACAAGCAACTCATCAAGAAATAGATTTTTCAAATCGCCACACTTATAATTTAATCCCTTTCAATTGGCCTCTTCATCGTGTACAGATTTGGAGTGATCGTAGATTAACTATACTACCCAACATTCGTTAAAGACCACACCGTTCATTGACAACTGAGAAGTATAGCGTCTCATACTGTACAGTGTGATGGATGTGTCGGCTCGCGTCTCACATACTGTACAGTGTGATGGATGTGTCGGCTCGCGTCTCACAAACTGTACAGTGTGATGGATGTGTCGGCTCGCGTCTCACATACTGTACAGTGTGATGGATGTGTCGGCTCGCGTCTCACATACTGTACAGTGTGATGGATGTGTCGGCTCGCGTCTCACATACTGTACAGTGTGATGGATGTGTCGGCTCGCGTCTCACATACTGTACAGTGTGATGGATGTGTCGGCTCGCGTCTCACATACTGTACAGTGTGATGGATGTGTAGGCTCGCGTCTCACATACTGTACAGTGATGGTGATGGATGTGTCGATGTCGGCTCGCGTCTCACATACTGTACAGTGTGATGGATGTGTCGGCTCGCGTCTCACATACTGTACAGTGTGATGGATGTGTCGGCTCGCGTCTCACATACTGTACAGTGTGATGGTTGTGTAGGCTCGCGTCTCACATACTGTACAGTGTGATGGATGTCGGCTCGCGTCTCACATACTGTACAGTGTGATGGATGTGTCGGCTCGCGTCTCACATACTGTACAGTGTGATGGATGTGTCGGCTCGCGTCTCACAAACTGTACAGTGTGATGGATGTGTAGGCTCGCGTCTCACA
Source organism: Haliotis rubra (assembly GCF_003918875.1). Taxonomy (NCBI): domain Eukaryota; kingdom Metazoa; phylum Mollusca; class Gastropoda; order Lepetellida; family Haliotidae; genus Haliotis; species Haliotis rubra. Next base: position 1,017,025 of record NW_025765259.1, read on the forward strand.
TACTGTACAGTGTGATGGATGTGTCGGCTCGCGTCTCACATACTGTACAGTGTGATGGATGTGTCGGCTCGCGTCTCACATACTGTACAGTGTGATGGATGTGTCGGCTCGCGTCTCACATACTGTACAGTGTGATGGATGTGTCGGCTCGCGTCTCACATACTGTACAGTGTGATGGATGTGTCGGCTCGCGTCTCACATACTGTACAGTGTGATGGATGTGTCGGCTCGCGTCTCACATACCGTGTACAGTGTGATGGATGTGTCGGCTCGCGTCTCACATGAGTGTACAGTGTGATGGATGTGTCGGCTCGCGTCTCACATACTGTACAGTGTGATGGATGTGTAGGCTCGCGTCTCACATACTGTACAGTGTGATGGATGTGTCGGCTCGCGTCTCACATACTGTACAGTGTGATGGATGTGTCGGCTCGCGTCTCACATACTGTACAGTGTGATGGATGTGTCGGCTCGCGTCGTCCGGGAGGAAGATGTGGTAGTGAAGGAGGGTGTGAACTGAGATGTGGTAGTGGAGGAGGAGGGTGTGAACTGAAATGTGGTAGTGGAGGAGGGTGTGAACTGAGATGTGGTAGTGGACGTGCAGTGGAGGGTGTGAACTGAGATGTGGTAGTGGAGGAGGGTGTGAACTGAGATGTGGTAGTGGAAGGAGGATGTGGATGTGAACTGAGATGTGTAGTAGTGAACTGGAGGTAGTGTGAACTGAGGTAGAGAATGAGTGGGGGAGTTGCAGTAGGAAATGATTGAGTTATGATCAGAGGGAGGCGCTGGTATTGAAGTGAGGTAGGGAGAGAAGGAGGTGTGGTAGGAGGGTGGGCATGGTATGGTGGTGGTGGTGTGGGGTGTGAGGTGGGTCTGAGATGTGGGTGTGTGTTGACGTGTACTGAGAACGTGAACACTTAGGTGCACCCCACCCGCTTACTTTGCCGATCGCTACGCTACCATTGCAGTCAATCGATTAGAACTTAGTGTAAATATGATCACGGATGATTGGCTATCGATCACCACTGAGACCTATCGATTGATCCATCTGATTTTCATCTTTAATCCTCACAAAGACACGAGGGCCTCTGTACACTGGGTACTGCATAGATTGCGGCACAGCTTTGAGTGTGAGAGTTGTGTGATTATGGAAGTCTGGCACTCTGATAACAGTGTTCACCAGTAGACGATATCATGTGTCTGTAGATCTACTACTAAAGTCTATTTCCTTTACACCCACACACATTGTCAATGTATTCATTAACGCTTATGGCCAGCTTAACTCATCATTTGCAATCACCCCCTGCACAAATCATCTCCGCTCGAATTTATGTTCACATCTATCTAAATTGTAGCTGAACAGTTCTGAGCTTAACTATGAATAACGAATAACGCAACCCTTAATTAAAAGTTAATATACTTAAAACCAAGGCCAATGGAGCTCAGTATATGAAAGTGACTAAATGTTATCTGTTGATGAAAATGGGCACAAGTAGCTGCAGTGATTTCATCACCTATCCGGTCTTCATCAACCCATGTTTGTCGTAAGAGGCGACTAACAGGATTGGTTGGTCAGGCTCGCTGACTTGGTTGATGCATGTCATCGTATCCCAATTGCGAACGATGCTCATGCTGATGATCACTGGATTGTCTGGTCCAGACTCGATTATTTCCATACCGCCGCCATATAGCTGGAATATTGCTGAGTGCGGCATTAAAAATCAGTCGATCAATCATCACATATCCCAGACTACATGGACAAACTCCTACTGCCATCCATGTTGAAATCTGTAGAGTAGGGCGTCCTGCCTTCACCACTGTTTAAAGATTGGCTGCAGAATTCCGGACGGAAAGAGAGACCTCCGAAGATGATCCGAGGTCAGGGAGTTCTTCAACAACAACCATAAAGGAAACTATTGAAAACTACATGTTACAGTACAACCAGAAGTTATTGAGAATTTAAAGATTGTACATTTTTTTATATTTTTTCACTCATTACTCACGTATTAATGTGAATATTAGCAGAACATAACTCCAGATTCAAAGACAGGTGAACAGCTAGTATTTTGTCAAGTCACCATGGGCAGCAATGCAGGCTTCAATGCGGCGGGGCATACTACTGATCAAAGAAGTTAGAAAGTCGTGGTTCATGCTGTCCCAATATCGGACCACCTCTTCTTTCATTTCAGCAATATTTGTCAGATTTTTCTTATTGACACTTTCCTTCATAAGTCCCCAAACATTTTCTATTGGATTTAGGTCAGGGCTATAAATGGCCAATCTAATAATGTCATATTTTGGGTCCGAAATCAGGCCTGTGAATGCTTTGAACGATGTTTTGGGTCGTTGTCCTGCTGGAAAATCCAAAAATGTCCATAGAACACGTGAGCAGATGGAAGTAAATGTCCCTCGAGAATATCTGTGTACCGCTCAGTGTTAATCATATATGACATCATATATCATATGAAGTTGTTATCCATAAAGTGTCATACTTTCTTATCACCTGGTACAGTTGAACAAGGGTCTGGTTATGTCATCAAAAGCCTGGCCACCTCGTGCACCCTGTATAAATTTTATGTTAAAATTGAAATCCATTTAAGGATAAGATCACTGTTTATTCTTGTTCGTGGCTCAATGTTGAGTATCATATCCGTCAACATGTTCTTAAAGGTGCTAGCGATTGATGAATGCTATTTAGGATTACAACCCCACAAAATTGCAAACAACGTACCTTTACTTCGTTGTCCTGCTGGAAAATCCAAAAATGTCCATAGAACACGTGAGCAGATGGAAGTAAATGTCCCTCGAGAATATCTGTGTACCGCTCAGTGTTAATATTCCCTTCAAATACACAGAGGGGCGTTGCCCCTAACACAGATATGCCACCCCACACGTTAAATTCCGAACTGTACTTTGGGCGCTGAAGGTTTTTCAGTTTGTTTGGTCCAGAATTTCAGCGTATTAGGAAACAGCCACACAGAACTTTCATCTGAGAAAATCACATTGTCCCAGTTAAAATTTCTATGCTGTAAGCACCAGTTCAACCTTCGCTCCTTTTGTTCAGGTTTCATGATCAGTGATGGCATTCCTCAACTTTTCTGCCAACCCATTGCATGCAGCTCAGTTCTAATTGTCTCCTTGCAGACAGCAGTTCCTCTATCAATCATATCCAGCCTTAAGTTTTCTAAACTCCTTCGTTTGGTTTCAGAAACAAGAATACCAAGCCGCCTCCTGTCACCGACAGTCAATTTTCTGGGCCTACCTGCGCTTTCCTGGTGTTCAATGCCATATCCATTTGCAATATTTTTCAAAAACACGATAAACAGTGGACAAAGGGATGCCTGTTCTACTTGAAATCACTTTAGCTGATCTGATGTCTTTGTTATAATACTCTAAAATCAACTTCCTCTTCTCTAAATCATCCATACTGAGGATCACTGAAAATGTCGTCTGCTAGCAAGTAAACAAAGGGGGATAATTCTTCACAAACTAATGAAAAAGGATTAACGGAGTTGTCTCTCTTGAATGAAACCAAGCACTTGATATCTGGTCAAGGTTGTTTATACTAGAAATCACATTAAACATATTCCTAAAATTCTCAATAATTTCTGGTCATACTATACAACTATATGTGACACGCCACATGTGATCACACGTCACAGAGCCAAAACAGCATTAAAGAGACTATGTCACAGTTACGGACATTCTGGAGAACTGTCTTGACATGCTGCAGGTTCCAGCACATTGTGTTCCGTCTCTTCCTTCAGAAGAAGGCAACATGGTTTGGTGAAGCTGCAAGGTGGCAGTTTCGGTTGTGTCAGATCATCATGTTAATCTGCTCCGAACCCTCACTTCAGCACCTTATCACGTTCACATTCACACCCTCACACCTTCACATCAGCAAAGACTAACAACCCTCCAGTCGCACACTCTCACACATCCAACACCCTCACATCCTCACACACGCAGAGCCTTCGCCATCCTCACTGCCCCACACCCGCAGAGCCTCCGCCATCCTCACACCCGCAGAGCCTCCGACATCCTCACACCCAAAGAGCCTCCGCCATCCTCAGACCCACAGAGCCTCCGCCATCATCACATCCGCAGAGCCTCCGATATCTCACATCCGCATCACATCCTCACACCCGCAGAACCTCCGCCATCCTCACTGCCTCACATCCGCAGAGCCTCCGCCATCCTCACACCCGCAGAGCCTCCGCCATCATCACACCCGCAGAGCCTCCGACATCTCACATCCGCATCACATCCTCACACCCGCAGAACCTCCGCCATCCTCACTGCCTCACACCCGCAGAGCCTCCGCCATCCTCACATCTCACACCCGCAGAGCCTCCGCCACATCATCCCAGAGCATCCTGCATCTCACATCGCATCACATCCTCACAGAGCAGAGCCGCCATCCTCACATCCTCACACCCAAAGAGCCTCCACCATCCCTCACACCCGCAGAGCCTCCGCCATCCTCACATCTCACACCCGCAGGGCCTCCGCCATCCTCACACCCGCAGGGCCTCCGCCATCCTCACATCCTCACACCCAAAGAGCCTCCGCCATCCTCACACCCGCAGAGCCTCCGCCATCCTCACATCCTCACACCTGCAGAGCCTCCGACATCCTCACACCCAAAGAGCATCCACCATCCTCACACCCGCAGAGCCGCCATCCGCACATCTCCACACCTGCAGGGCCTCCGCCATCCCTCACACCCGCAGAGCCTCCGCCATCACATCCTCACACCCAAAGAGCCTCCGCCATCCTCAGCCTCCGCCATCCTCACATCTCACACCCGCAGAGCCTCCGCCATCCTCACACCCAAAGAGCCTCCGCCATCCTCCGCCATCCACACACCAAGAGCCTCCGACATCCTGACATCCTGCAGAGCCTCCCGACATCTCACATCCGCATCACATCCTCACACCCGCAGAGCCTCCGCCATCCTCACTGCCTCCACCCGCAGAGCTCTCCGCACATCCCGCAGAGCCTCCGCCATCCCTCACACCCAAGAGCCTCCGCCATCCTCATCCCCAGAGCCTCCGCCATCCTCACACCCGCAGAGCCTCCGCCCCGCACATCCTCACATCCTCACACCTGCAGAGCCTCCGCGATCCTCACCCCCACAGCCTCAGCCTGATCCTCACACCCGCAGAGCCTCCCAGCATATCCAGCAACACCAGCATCCGACATCCCCGCCAATCACACCGAACTCTTCTATAATAACCTCTTTAAACGCGTCTATTAAACGTACATACAGCATATGAACGACACCCGGGCAGACATGCCTGCTCCTTGATTTGCTGCAAGGATAAACCAAAGAAAGCCATACATTGGATTCGATCTAACCCCACTCCTTCCAACTCCCAATCCAACACAAATGCAATTGCCCACTTACAAACAAACCCCAGTCACACGTAAACTCAAACATACGCACATCTGAGTCTCAACATCACTTGAATTGCTGCTGGTCTTTCCCCGACATTTGTGAGGCCCATACACAAATTACCACTCCATAAAATAAACGAAAGATTGTAAATTCGAAAGAAACTGTATGGTGGCCTGGACGTAACTCTTGTTGCCATGCGACAGTCGGGGGCACACCAGCTGAAAGGAACACGTTCGGTTTTGTGAAGGTCACAGCAACATATCAAATACCTTGTCTCCTGTGAGGAATTAAGACACAGCACGCCATCCATTACCACCCAAGGTCGGCTGTCACAGTGCGACCATGGCATCAAGCGGGAAGTGTTCATACAACATATTAAAGTGTGTTACAGAGTGATATTGATGTCCAATTTACAAACGATATGTACCTGATGTTGCGACAAGTCTCCCTGGGCTGTCCAACATTCACACCCGTCTAGTGTACAACAAGCAGTTTCATTCCACACTTGCAATGTCTAAATTGAATATCAACTGCTGCCAGGTAACCCGGAAACGCATGGTTATCTCTTACCCTTACAAAAGCATCATCACCCCTTACAGCGGGACAAGGTCGTGGTTACCGTGTACAGGTCGTGACATCATATATGATATGAAGTTCAATATAGAACAAACTTTATGGATAACAACTTCTTTTTATTCGTGAGTGCGACGTTTCGATACAGATTCTTGTACCGTTGTCAAGCATAATGGGACATGTTAGAGAGAATGGTGATGTCAGACCACTCTATTTGATGATTGGGGCTTGCTTTGATGTGGTCGGAAATGGCTGATTTGCTGTCGGAATTGGTAACAGAGGTCTGATGTTCTTTCACTCGGGTGTTGATGGGTCGGGAAGTTTCGCCTGTGTAGCTCTGCCCACAGTCACAGTTTATTTTGTAGATGACACATTTTGGGTTGTTGTTCTTTACGGTGGCGGGTTTTCTTCCATTGGCATGGAGAATGTTGTTAATGTTGGAGGACGCGGAGAAGGTGGTATCTATGCCAGCTTGATCTTTCAGGAGGCGGCTGATTTGATGTGACGGTTTGCCAATGTAGGGGATGGATATCTTGATGGGGGCTAAATCTTGTTTGGGTCTTTTGGTAGGGGGTGACAGGGTGGCAGCGATGGTTCTGTTGACTATTTGGGATGGAAAGTGGTTGCGTTCTACGAAGACTTTCTTGAGGTGTTCGATTTCATCTTGTAGTTTAGTTGAGCAGATGTTCTTGGCCCTTCTGGTTAGTGTGGAGATGATGCCGGTCTTAACTTTAGGTGGATGATTGGAGTTGTAGTGGATATACTGATCCGTATGGGTGGGTTTTCTGTATACAGTGGTCTGGAGTTGGTTGCTGGAGGTGCGGGACACAACAGTTCTACCCACTGGGGTGTGATGAAGTTGTTATCCATAAAGTGTCATACTTTCTTATCACCTGGTACTGTTGAACAAGGGTCTGGTCATCTCATCAAGTTGATCAAAGGCCTGGCCACCTCGTGCACCCTGTATAAATTTTATGTTAAAATTGAAATCCATTTTAAGGATAAGATCACTGTTTATTCTTGTTCGTGGCTCAATGTTGAGTATCATATCCGTCAACATGTTCTTAAAGGTGCTAGCGATTGATGATTGCTATTTTGGATTACAACCCCACAAAATTGCAAACAACCTTCTACTTTGTAAACATGGTAAAGCTTGGCGGTTGTTCTTGACCTACAGAATTCGGTCCTTCTGCAAGCACGGCGTCTGTGTCATCTGCTGGTATGTGTTGAACCATGTGTAAAGTTTCCATGCTTGCTGAAGCGACCGTAAAATACACCGACAATAACGTCTGTACGAGCCGTCTACGCGTTAAACTTGCTGTGGTTGGTACTTTCTATATGCTGTGCTGTCTGCTCCATGTATACTTGCTGTAAAAGGTGAGCGACCTACTAGGAGTACTAACAGTGTGGTGTACTCGGTATACTTGATGCGAGATGTACTCGGTGTACTTCCTGCCTTGTGTTTCGGTCTACTTCCTGACTGGTGTACTCGGTGTACTTGCTGTGTGGTGTACTCAGTTCGCTTGCTGTGTAGTTTATTCGGTGTACTTGCTGTGTAGTGTACTCGGTGTACTTCCTGACTGGTGTACTCGGTGTACTTGCTGTGTGGTGTACTCAGTTCGCTTGCTGTGTAGTTTATTCGGTGTACTTGTTGTGTAGTGTACTCGGTGTACTTCCTGACTGGTGTACTCGGTGTACTTGCTGTACAGTGTACTCGGTGTACTTGCTGTGTGATGTACTCAGTTCGCTTGCTGTGTAGTCTGTTCGGTGTACTTGCTGTGTAGTGTACTCGGTGTACTTGCTGTGTAGTGTACTCGGTGTACTTGCTGAGTAGTGTACTCGGTGTACTTGCTGTGTGGTGTACTCAGTTCGCCTGCTGTGTGGTGTACTCAGTTCGCTTGCTGTGTAGTCTATTCGGTGTACTTGCTGTGTAGTGTACTCGGTGTACTTCCTGACTGGTGTACTCGGTGTACTTGCTGTATAGTGTACTCGGTGTACTTGCTGTGTGATGTACTCAGTTCGCTTGCTGTGTAGTCTATTAGGTGTACTTGCTGTGTACTGTACTCGGTGTACTTGCTGTGTAGTGTACTCGGTGTACTTGCTGTGTAGTGTACTCGGTCTACTTGCTGTGTGGTGTACTCGGTCTACTTCCTGTATGGTGTACTCGGTGTACTTGCTGTGTAGTGTACTCGATGTACTTCCTGTGTGGTGTACTCGGTCTACTTCCTGCCTGTGTACTCGGTGTACTTGCTGTGTAGTGTACTCGGTGTACTTCCTGTATGGTGTACTCGGTGTACTTGCTGTGTAGTGTACTCGGTGTACTTGCTGTGTGGTGTACTCGGTCTACTTCCTGCCTGTGTACTCGGTGTACTTGCTGTGTAGTGTACTCGGTGTACTTCCTGTATGGTGTACTCGGTGTACTTGCTGTGTAGTGTACTCGATGTACTTCCTGTGTGGTGTACTCGGTCTTCTTCCTGCCTGTGTACTCGGTGTACTTGCTGTGTTGTGTACTCGGAGTACTTGCTGTGTAGTGTACTCGGTGTACTTGCTGTGTGGTGTACTCAGTTCGCTTGCTGTGTAGTCTATTCGGTGTACTTGCTGTGTAGTGTACTCGGTGTACTTGCTGTGTGGTGTACTCAGCTCGCTTGCTGTGTAGTCTATTCGGTGTACTTGCTGTGTAGTGTACTCGATGTACTTCCTGTGTGGTGTACTCGGTCTACTTCCTGCCTGTGTACTCGGTGTACTTGCTGTGTAGTGTACTCGGTGTACTTCCTGTATGGTGTACTCGGTGTACTTGCTGTGTAGTGTACTCGATGTACTTCCTGTGTGGTGTACTCGGTCTTCTTCCTGCCTGTGTACTCGGTGTACTTGCTGTGTTGTGTACTCGGAGTACTTGCTGTGTAGTGTACTCGGTGTACTTGCTGTGTAGTGTACTCAGTTCGCTTGCTGTGTAGTCTATTCGGTGTACTTGCTGTGTAGTGTACTCGGTGTACTTGCTGTGTGGTGTACTCAGCTCGCTTGCTGTGTAGTCTATTCGGTGTACTTGCTGTGTAGTGTACTCGATGTACTTCCTGTGTGGTGTACTCGGTCTACTTCCTGCCTGTGTACTCGGTGTACTTGCTGTGTAGTGTACTCGGTGTACTTCCTGTATGGTGTACTCGGTGTACTTGCTGTGTGGTGTACTCAGCTCGCTGGCTGTGTAGTCTATTCGGTGTACTTGCTGTGTAGTGTACTCGGTGTACTTCCTGTGTGGTGTACTCGGTCTACTTCCTGCCTGTGTACTCGGTGTACTTGCTGTGTAGTGTACTCGATGTACTTCCTGTGTGGTGTACTCGGTCTACTTCCTGCCTGTGTACTCGGTGTACTTGCTGTGTAGTGTATTCGATGTACTTCCTGTGTGGTGTACTCGGTCTACTTCCTGCCTGTGTACTCGGTGTACTTGCTGTGTAGTGTACTCGATGTACTTGCTGTGTGATGTACTCAGTTCGCTTGCTGTGTAGTCTATTCGGTGTACTTGCTGTGTAGTGTACTCGGTGTACTTCCTGTATGGTGTACTCGTTGTACTTGCTGTGTGATGTACTCAGTTCGCTTGCTGTGTAGTCTATTCGGTGTACTTGCTGTGTAGTGTACTCGGTGTACTTCCTGTATGGTGTACTCGATGTACTTGCTGTGTGATGTACTCAGTTCGCTTGCTGTGTAGTCTATTCGATTGTCCTTGCTGGTGTACCGGTGTACTTTGCATGGTGTACTCGGTACTTGCTGTGTAGTGTACTCGTGTCGGTGTATGGTGTACCGGTACTTGCTGTGTAGTGTATTATCGGTGTATTTCCTGTATGGTGTACTCGGTGTACTTGCTGTGTAGTGTACTCGGTGTACTTCCTGTATGGTGTACTCGGTGTACTTGCTGTGTAGTGTACTCGGTGTACTTCCTGTGTGGTGTACTCGGTCTACTTGCTGTGTAGTTTATTCGGTGTACTTGCTGTGTAGTGTACTCGGTGTACTTGCTGTGTGGTGTACTCGGTCTACTTGCTGTGTAGTCTATTCGGTGTACTTGCTGTGTAGTCTATTCGGTGTACTTCCTGTATGGTGTACTCGCTGTACTTCCTGTGTGGTGTACTCAGTTCGCTTGCTGTGTGGTGTACTCAGTTCGCTTGCTGTGTGGTGTACTCAGTTCGCTTGCTGTGTAGTGTACTCAGTTCGCTTGCTGTGTACTCTATTCGGTGTACTTGCTGTGTAGTCTATTCGGTGTACTTCCTGTATTGTGTACTCAGTTCGTTTGCTGTGTAGTGTACTCGGTGTACTTCCTGTATGGTGTACTCGGTGTACTTGCTGTGTAGTTTACTCGGTGTACTTCCTGTATGGTGTACTCGGTGTACTTGCTGTGTAGTGTACTCGGTGTACTTCCTGTGTGGTGTACTCGGTCTACTTGCTGTGTAGTCTGTTCGGTGTACTTGCTGTGTGGTGTACTCGCGGTCTACTTGCTGTGTAGTCTATTCGGTGTACTTGCTGTGTAGTCTATTCGGTGTACTTCCTGTATGGTGTACTCGCTGTACTTCCTGTGTAGTGTACTCAGTTCGCTTGCTGTGTGGTGTACTCAGTTCGCTTGCTGTGTAGTGTACTCGGTGTACTTCCTGTATGGTGTACTCGGTGTACTTGCTGTGTAGTGTACTCGGTGTACTTCCTGTATGGTGTACTCGGTGTACTTGCTGTGTAGTGTACTCGGTGTACTTCCTGTGTGATGTACTCGGTCTACTTGCTGTGTAGTCTTTTCGCTGTACTTGCGGTCTACCAGGTGTCTTCATTCCAGGTCTAAGTCAATAAAGTCTAAGTAGATCAGTTCACTTGTTGAATATTACAATTATAACCAAAGAACGTTTCATCTTAAGTCTTCCCCGACTGATTTATTTGTTTTTATTTATTTTAGTTTTTCAAGAGACCATATAATAGATTATATGGTCTCTGGTTTTTCAGACAAGCTATCGAAAGCAATTCTCTACATTATTTTTTATGTACATTACGCTTTTTTCACTGAATATTTGCCTTTATCATCACAGAAACACCAACAGACTGCTAAAAGTGAAAACAGTTCCATTCATTTTCACTCATTTTCCGGTTTCTACTATCTTCGTTTCGTTAAGTAAATCGTCATTTTAGAGACAACTTTATAAACTTCCGGTACGAACGGAACACGTGCCTGATGTCAACAAATGCTGATTAGTTTGACCGTGTCCAGAGTGTGTCTTGGTCCTTGTGTCAAACGGTCAGCGGAATATGACAGCAAGATGTCTGAGAAGGATTCTAAAGATTTGACAGCCGCGATCAAACAAGAATTTCTATATCTGTCGAACGAGGCGAGAGGTAAGTTGGTAACGTCACATTGATCAGCAGTACACGGTGGTCCCCCGTGTTACGTACTGTTATCTACTTCAGGTGGTAGACCAGCTGTAGACAGGTTAATCGTCTATTTCTGTCAGGGTCCGATTAATATTTCTCGGCCAGTGATTAATCTGAAGTGGTCACAAGATCATGATTACGAAGATTATGATCAAACTAAGAGTTAAGAAAAGGATAACCTTCCATATGATAGGTTGAGTTCTGGAAACTACACCATCTTGTCTGTGAGGAGGTTGGGTTGTAATCATTGTATATACAAGCAGGAGATATTACACAGTTGCCAAAGTTGATAAGCATTGTAATTACAGGTGTGAACTGTACAAAGTTGCCAAACATAATAAACATTGGAGTTGAAATTACCAAGCTGATCAAGATAGTGCACATTGTATATCAAAATGGATCTTTGATTACAGAGATACCCAAAATAGTATGCACTGAAAATGTAACTGAATTATACATATACAAATTTGCTTTTGAATGTTTACATTGTACAAATTTCCCCAAAGTTTTTGTTCTCCTCTGATGAGTACATTATTAATAACAGATCAGTACATTGCTACAAATCCCCTTGTATGACCCCTTGACAATTATCACATGGAATATATTATGTAATGACAATTATCACAGTCTTATAGTATTTACAAATAGTAGTGGATATTCAGTAGAAAAGTGTCACAACTTGGGGTGACTATTATGGGGGAAACAACTATCGCGATAGTGATAGTCTATTGCAACCAACTATTGCAATAGCTGTGTTTTTCTCTTTGAATTGTCTCATTTGAAGTCATTTCCTAAATGAGTGTATGGTTTATATGTAATAAAAACAAGCTGAAGCAGTTTCAGTCTCTTTTAATAACTGACAAGAAACCTGAAACCCAGATCAAGTGTGTTTAAGAGGTAATAAGGGCAGATAACTCTGAATCAAAGTGAACAAATCAGGTACTTCCTATATTTTGAGGTGCACATTTATCAACGGAAGTCAATTACTAAACTATTGATAGTCACACATACTATTGATACATCGATAGTTGTTTTTCGTTTCTGCCATCGATTAATTGCTATCGGAGACTCAACAATTGCAATCCATCGATAGTTCGATGCATCGTTACAGCCCTAGTCACAACCGCTGATATTTTATATCTTTTATGAAGTAAATAGTTTAACAGTGTGACAGAGACATCTGACTGTCATTTGCTTCAGTCGTTGAACATCAGATGAACACAGATTTTGTTAGATGATAGGCTCAAGTGCCCACTGTCCATCATGCCATGATTTACCATGAAAAATCAAATTCATTATGATTAATACACACACGCACACACCGACACACACACACACACACCGTGTTCTCAACACAATCCGAAGGTATGCTCCTAATCAAACATCAAATGTCAACCAGATTCATTCTATCTAGTTCTTCCTCCTGGGCAGCAGTGAGATCGTTGAGACTATTTGGTGGTTGTTGATAATGACAATATATGTTTGATGGTGGCAAGTCTGGACTGAGTGCCTGCCATGGTAAAGTGGTCAAGTATCCTGTTGGAGGTACTCAGTAACAATATGTGCCCTGTATGCTCTCATTGCCATCCATAAGTACAAAATAACATCCATGTTGGTGTGCACATTGCACCTTGTGTACCTCCAGGATGTTGTCATGGTTGTACTGCCAAGTGACATGTCCATGAATAATATATGATGATGTTCTGCCTGTCACAATGAGCCCACCCCATGCCATTACTTAACTACCCCAAAAATTATAGTTTTCTCAAACCATTCTGTCTATGCCACACTCTGTTACACCTGTCCAAAGTAAACCTTGATTAATCCAAAAACAATGTTGCCTAAAGCTGATTGGTCCAGAACTGATGAAACAGTCTTGTGTGCATGTCAAGCACTATATGACTGACAATAGTCCAGATTAACACAATATGATCAAAAGTAGCCTGAACTATTATTATCCTCCGCCGCGTGTTTAGCGCGAAGCGGGGGATATAGTATTAGGCTACGTACGTACAAATTGGAATATCTTAAGAACCGTTGAATGGATTCTTTTCATATTTGATACTTAGGTTCATCACAGTAAAAGAAAGGTCCCAGTCAGGTTTGGTGACCTTGACCTTCATTTCAAGGTCACAAGGGGGACTTTAACGTTTTACCCTTGTCAGCGAGATATCTCAAGAACCGTTTGCTGGATTTTCTTCATATTCAACACCAAGCTTTATCTAGGGAAGGCGCAGGGCCCAGTCGATTTTGGTGACCTTCACCTAATTTTCAAGGTCATGGCGACACTCTGAAGATTTCAGCATGTTAAGCTGCATGTTAAGCTTGTCAGCGAGATACCTCAAGAACCGTTAACTTGATTTTCTTCATATTCGACATCAAGCTTCATCGAGGGAAGGCGCAGGGCCCAGTCGATTTTGGTGACCTTCACCTTATTTTCAAGGTCACGGTGACACTTTGAAGATTTCAGCATCTTAAACTGCATGTTAAGATTGTCAGCAAGATATCTTAAGAACAGTTCACTGGATTTTCTTCATAGACTTTCAAGACTTCCCTTGAATGTTTTTCAATAAGCAATTTCTTTATTACTATTTTTGCATATTTCATACACTAAGACATTCATGTCAAGGTCAAAGTGAGTCTTGAAAATATTTGTGCGTTTGAACAACTACAGAGCAAGATATCAAGAGAGGTTGACTGGTCATGTTTTTGTTTACTTTTAACTTCATCTTAAATTACGACCTTCACTTTCATTACTTTTTAAGGTTGATTTCATAATTTGCGGCAGGGGATTATGTCACCTTAGTGACAATGCTTGTTATATAACCAACAGTAATACAGACTAATGATAATAGTCCGCTTATGTGGCGCTCATATCCAGGCACATTGCCAGCTCACGGCGCTACATGTATTACTATCCCCGGTCATAGGACACTATCATACTTTCCAATACTTTTTCAACTCCTTGGGGAACATACAGCCATGATGCCTGTTAGGCGCAATGAACTAAACACTCATATTGCCTGCACATCCTCACAGGCACCCATTTTCAGCTGGGTGAACTGAGACAATATGGATTTAAGTATCTTGTGCAAGGATACTACACAAATGTGCCCACCTCAGGACCTGAACCTAGGTGCCTCCACTGGGGATCGAACCCGGGCCTTCAGCGTGATGACGCCTTACCACTTCACTATTGTAACTTACACTATATAACCGACAGTAGCCAGACCTTTCACTATATAACCGACAGTAGCCAGGCCTTTCACTATATAACCGACAGTAGCCAGGCTTTTCACTATATAACCAACAGTAGCCAGGCCATTCACTATATAACCGACAGTAGCCAGGCCTTTCACTATATAACCGATAGTAGCCAGGCCTTTCACTATGTAACCGACAGTAGCCAGGCCATTCACTATATAACCGACAGTAGCCAGGCCTTTCATTATATAAACTGCAGTATCACAAACTATCACATACAAACACATACAAGTGTATTGGCCTCTCTGTAAAAATGCAATAATTTTTGAAGTGACAGTACAGCCCATTTCACCCTGCCTCTTCCATGTTAGAGTTGTACCTGGACAGTGAAGTCCCACTGCTGAGCTCGCCACCCACACCTCTGGTCTTCCATCGCCAGTATGTCGCCCCCAACAAACCCGTCCTGATCCGAGGACTTACAGACCACTGGCCAGCTCTGTCCAAGTGGTCGCCGGAATATTTCAGGTGGGTGTCAACTCAGACCAACACACAGAAAGCCATGTATATCTGCATGGACTATACTTATGATGATAAAGTAGCACAGATGTTTTACATATGGACAAACAAAATAAGCTTTCTAATTACAACAGTTTTGTAAAGACTTCAGATACATTTGTATTTTATTATGTTCAGATTAGTCTCTTGTAAATATCAGCACATATGTCTCAGTTAAAAATGACTGACTGTATTTATATTTACCCAATAACAACTTGTACTGACAACAGGTGATGTCTCATTGTGTTTCTGTAATCAAAGGAAGACGATAGGAGAGCTAGAGGTAACGGTCACAGCGACACCTAACGGCTACGCTGATGCTGTCACTGAGGGGAAGTTTGTAATGCCAGAGGAACAACGTATGACGATGTCAGAGTTCCTCGAGAAACTTGACAAGGGGGACAACTCTGCTGAGGTTTACTACATCCAGAAACAGAACTCCAACCTTACAGAGGAGTTTACATCCATAATGTCCGATTTAGAACCCGAACTGACGCTGGGCAATGAGGCATTTGGTAGGTTAGCTGACCTGAGATTGTCAGTAAAGTATTTAGTAGGTTAGCTGACCTGACACTTGGCAATAAAGTATTTAGTAGGTTAGCTGACCTGACACTTGTCAGTAAAGTATTTAGTAGGTTAGCTGACCTGACACTTGTCAGTAAAGTATTTAGTAGGTTAGCCGACCTGACACTTGTCAGTAAAGTATTTAGTAGGTTAGCTGACCTGACACTTGGCAGTAAAGTATTTAGTAGGTTAGCCGACCTGACACTTGGCAGTAAAGTATTTAGTAGGTTAGCCAACCTGACACTTGTCAGTAAAGTATTTAGTAGGTTAGCCGACCTGACACTTGGCAGTAAAGTATTTAGTAGGTTAGCCAACCTGACACTTGTCAGTAAAGTATTTAGTAGGTTAGCCGACCTGACACTTGGCAGTAAAGTATTTAGTAGGTTAGCTGACCTGACACTTGTCAGTAAAGTATTTAGTAGGTTAGCCAACCTGACACTTGTCAGTAAAGTATTTAGTAGGTTAGCCAACCTGACACTTGGCAGTAAAGTATTTAGTAGGTTAGCCGACCTGACACTTGTCAGTAAAGTATTTAGTAGGTTAGCCAACCTGACACTTGTCAGTAAAATATTTAGTAGGTTAGCCGACCTGACACTTGGCAGTAAAGTATTTAGTAGGTTAGCCGACCTGACACTTGGCAGTAAAAAGTATTTAGTAGGTTAGCCAACCTGACACTTGGCAGTAAAGTATTTAGTAGGTTAGCCGACCTGACACTTGGCAGTAAAGTATTTAGTAGGTTAGCCGACCTGACACTTGGCAGTAAAGTATTTAGTAGGTTAGCTGACCTGAGATTGTCAGTGAAGTATTTAGTAGGTTAGCCGACCTGACACTTGGCAGTAAAGTATTTAGTAGGTTAGCTGACCTGAGATTGTAAGTAAAGTATTTAGTAGGTTAGCCAACCTGACACTTGGCAGTAAAGTATTTAGTAGGTTAGCTGACCTGAGATTGTCAGTGAAGTATTTAGTAGGTTAGCCAACCTGACACTTGGCAGTAAAGTATTTAGTAGGTTAGCTGACCTGACACTTGGCAGTAAAGTATTTAGTAGGTTAGCTGACCTGACACTTGTCAGTAAAGTATTTAGTAGGTTAGCCGACCTGACACTTGGCAGTAAAGTATTTAGTAGGTTAGCCGACCTGACACTTGGCAGTAAAGTATTTAGTAGGTTAGCCGACCTGACACTTGTCAGTAAAAGTATTTAGTAGGTTAGCCGACCTGACACTTGGCAGTAAAAGTATTTAGTAGGTTAGCCGACCTGACACTTGTCAGTAAAGTATTTAGTAGGTTAGCCGACCTGACACTTGGCAGTAAAGTATTTAGTAGGTTAGCTGACCTGACACTTGGCAGTAAAGTATTTAGTAGGTTAGCCGACCTGACACTTGGCAGTAAAGTATTTAGTAGGTTAGCTGACCTGACACTTGGCAGTAAAGTATTTAGTAGGTTAGCTGACCTGACACTTGGCAGTAAAGTATTTAGTAGGTTAGCTGACCTGACACTTGGCAGTAAAGTATTTAGTAGGTTAGCTGACCTGACACTTGGCAGTAAAGTATTTAGTAGGTTAGCTGACCTGAGATTGTCAGTGAAGTATTTAGTAGGTTAGCCAACCCTGACACTTGGCAGTAAAGTATTTAGTAGGTTAGCCGACCTGACACTTGGCAGTAAAAGTATTTAGTAGGTTAGCCAACCTGACACTTGGCAGTAAAGTATTTAGTAGGTTAGCCAACCTGACACTTGGCAGTAAAGTATTTAGTAGGTTAGCCGACCTGACACTTGGCAGTAAAGTATTTAGTAGGTTAGCCGACCTGACACTTGGCAGTAAAGTATTTAGTAGGTTAGCTGACCTGACACTTGGCAGTAAAGTATTTAGTAGGTTAGCTGACCTGAGATTGTCAGTGAAGTATTTAGTAGGTTAGCTGACCTGACACTTGTCAGTAAAGTATTTAGTAGGTTTGCCAACCTGACACTTGTCAGTAAAGTATTTAGTAGGTTAGCTGACCTGACACTTGGCAGTAAAGTATTTAGTAGGTTAGCCGACCTGACACTTGGCAGTAAAGTATTTAGTAGGTTAGCCGACCTGACACTTGGCAGTAAAGTATTTAGTAGGTTAGCCGACCTGACACTTGTCAGTAAAGTATTTAGTAGGTTAGCCGACCTGACACTTGGCAGTAAAGTATTTAGTAGGTTAGCCGACCTGACACTTGTCAGTAAAGTATTTAGTAGGTTAGCCGACCTGACACTTGGCAGTAAAGTATTTAGTAGGTTAGCTGACCTGACACTTGGCAGTAAAGTATTTAGTAGGTTAGCCGACCTGACACTTAGCAGTAAAAGTATTTAGTAGGTTAGCTGACCTGACACTTGGCAGTAAAGTATTTAGTAGGTTAGCTGACCTGACACTTGGCAGTAAAGTATTTAGTAGGTTAGCTGACCTGACACTTGGCAGTAAAGTATTTAGTAGGTTAGCTGACCTGACACTTGTCAGTAAAGTATTTAGTAGGTTAGCTGACCTGAGATTGTCAGTGAAGTATTTAGTAGGTTAGCCAACCTGACACTTGGCAGTAAAGTATTTAGTAGGTTAGCCGACCTGACACTTGGCAGTAAAGTATTTAGTAGGTTAGCCAACCTGACACTTGGCAGTAAAGTATTTAGTAGGTTAGCCAACCTGACACTTGGCAGTAAAGTATTTAGTAGGTTAGCCGACCTGACGCAGCAGTAAAGTATTTAGTAGGTTAGCCGACCTGACACTTGGCAGTAAAGTATTTAGTAGGTTAGCTGACCTGACACTTGGCAGTAAAGTATTTAGTAGGTTAGCTGACCTGAGATTGTCAGTGAAGTATTTAGTAGGTTAGCTGACCTGACACTTGTCAGTAAAGTATTTAGTAGGTTTGCCAACCTGACACTTGTCAGTAAAGTATTTAGTAGGTTAGCCAACCTGACACTTGTCAGTAAAGTATTTAGTAGGTTAGCCAACCTGACACTTGGCAGTAAAAGTATTTAGTAGGTTAGCGACCTGACACTTGGCAGTAAAGTATTTAGTAGGTTAGCTGACCTGACACTTGGCAGTAAAGTATTTAGTAGGTTAGCCCGACCTGACACTTGGCAGTAAAGTATTTAGTAGGTTAGCTGACCTGACATTTGGCAGTAAAGTATTTAGTAGGTTAGCTGACCTGACACTTGGCAGTAAAGTATTTAGTAGGTTAGCTGACCTGACACTTAGCAGTAAAGTATTTAGTAGGTTAGCTGACCCTGACACTTGGCAGTAAAGTATTTAGTAGGTTAGCCGACCTGACACTTGGCAGTAAAGTATTTAGTAGGTTAGCCCGACCTGACACTTGGCAGTAAAGTATTTAGTAGGTTAGCTGACCTGAGATTGTAAGTAAAGTATTTAGTAGGTTAGCCAACCTGACACTTGGCAGTAAAGTATTTAGTAGGTTAGCTGACCTGAGATTGTCAGTGAAGTATTTAGTAGGTTAGCCAACCTGACACTTGGCAGTAAAGTATTTAGTAGGTTAGCTGACCTGACACTTGGCAGTAAAAGTATTTAGTAGGTTAGCTGACCTGACACTTGTCAGTAAAAGTATTTAGTAGGTTAGCCGACCTGACACTTGGCAGTAAAAGTATTTAGTAGGTAAGCCGACCTGACACTTGGCAGTAAAGTATTTAGTAAGTTAGCTGACCTGAGATTGTAAGTAAAGTATTTAGTAGGTTAGCCAACCTGACACTTGGCAGTAAAGTATTTAGTAGGTTAGCTGACCTGAGATTGTCAGTGAAGTATTTAGTAGGTTAGCCAACCTGACACTTGGCAGTAAAAGTATTTAGTAGGTTAGCTGACCTGACACTTGGCAGTAAAGTATTTAGTAGGTTAGCTGACCTGACACTTGTCAGTAAAGTATTTAGTAGGTTAGCCGACCTGACACTTGGCAGTAAAAAGTATTTAGTAGGTTAGCCGACCTGACACTTGTCAGTAAAGTATTTAGTAGGTTAGCCGACCTGACACTTGTCAGTAAAGTATTTAGTAGGTTAGCCGACCTGACACTTGGCAGTAAAGTATTTAGTAGGTTAGCCAACCTGACACTTGTCAGTAAAGTATTTAGTAGGTTAGCCGACCTGACACTTGGCAGTAAAGTATTTAGTAGGTTAGCTGACCTGACATTTGGCAGTAAAGTATTTAGTAGGTTAGCTGACCTGACACTTGGCAGTAAAGTATTTAGTAGGTTAGCTGACCTGACACTTGGCAGTAAAGTATTTAGTAGGTTAGCTGACCTGACACTTGGCAGTAAAGTATTTAGTAGGTTAGCCGACCTGACACTTGGCAGTAAAGTATTTAGTAGGTTAGCCGACCTGACACTTGGCAGTAAAGTATTTAGTAGGTTAGCTGACCTGAGATTGTAAGTAAAGTATTTAGTAGGTTAGCCAACCTGACACTTGGCAGTAAAGTATTTAGTAGGTTAGCTGACCTGAGATTGTCAGTGAAGTATTTAGTAGGTTAGCCAACCTGACACTTGGCAGTAAAGTATTTAGTAGGTTAGCTGACCTGACACTTGGCAGTAAAGTATTTAGTAGGTTAGCTGACCTGACACTTGTCAGTAAAGTATTTAGTAGGTTAGCCGACCTGACACTTGTCAGTAAAGTATTTAGTAGGTTAGCCGACCTGACACTTGGCAGTAAAGTATTTAGTAGGTTAGCTGACCTGAGATTGTAAGTAAAGTATTTAGTAGGTTAGCCAACCTGACACTTGGCAGTAAAGTATTTAGTAGGTTAGCTGACCTGAGATTGTCAGTGAAGTATTTAGTAGGTTAGCCAACCTGACACTTGGCAGTAAAGTATTTAGTAGGTTAGCTGACCTGACACTTGGCAGTAAAGTATTTAGTAGGTTAGCTGACCTGACACTTGTCAGTAAAGTATTTAGTAGGTTAGCCGACCTGACACTTGGCAGTAAAGTATTTAGTAGGTTAGCCGACCTGACTCTTGGCAGTAAAGTATTTAGTAGGTTAGCCGACCTGACACTTGTCAGTAAAGTATTTAGTAGGTTAGCCGACCTGACACTTGGCAGTAAAGTATTTAGTAGGTTAGCCAACCTGACACTTGTCAGTAAAGTATTTAGTAGGTTAGCCGACCTGACACTTGGCAGTAAAGTATTTAGTAGGTTAGCTGACCTGACACTTGGCAGTAAAGTATTTAGTAGGTTAGCCAACCTGACACTTGGCAGTAAAGTATTTAGTAGGTTAGCCGACCTGACACTTGGCAGTAAAGTATTTAGTAGGTTAGCCGACCTGACACTTGGCAGTAAAGTATTTAGTAGGTTAGCTGACCTGAGATTGTCAGTGAAGTATTTAGTAGGTTAGCCGACCTGACACTTGGCAGTAAAGTATTTAGTAGGTTAGCTGACCTGACACTTGGCAGTAAAGTATTTAGTAGGTTAGCCGACCTGACACTTGGCAGTAAAGTATTTAGTAGGTTAGCTGACCTGACATTTGGCAGTAAAGTATTTAGTAGGTTAGCTGACCTGACACTTGGCAGTAAAGTATTTAGTAGGTTAGCTGACCTGACACTTGGCAGTAAAGTATTTAGTAGGTTAGCTGACCCTGACACTTGGCAGTAAAGTATTTAGTAGGTTAGCCGACCTGACACTTGGCAGTAAAAGTATTTAGTAGGTTAGCCGACCTGACACTCTAGCAGTAAAGTATTTAGTAGGTTAGCTGACCTGAGATTGTAAGTAAAGTATTTAGTAGGTTAGCCAACCTGACACTTGGCAGTAAAGTATTTAGTAGGTTAGCTGACCTGAGATTGTCAGTGAAGTATTTAGTAGGTTAGCCAACCTGACACTTGACAGTAAAGTATTTAGTAGGTTAGCTGACCTGACACTTGGCAGTAAAGTATTTAGTAGGTTAGCTGACCTGACACTTGTCAGTAAAGTATTTAGTAGGTTAGCCGACCTGACACTTGGCAGTAAAAAGTATTTAGTAGGTTAGCCTAACCTGACACTTGGCAGTAAAGTATTTAGTAGGTTAGCTGACCTGAGATTGTAAGTAAAGTATTTAGTAGGTTAGCCAACCTGACACTTGGCAGTAAAGTATTTAGTAGGTTAGCTGACCTGAGATTGTCAGTGAAGTATTTAGTAGGTTAGCCAACCTGACACTTGGCAGTAAAGTATTTAGTAGGTTAGCTGACCTGACACTTGGCAGTAAAGTATTTAGTAGGTTAGCTGACCCTGACACTTGTCAGTAAAGTATTTAGTAGGTTAGCCGACCTGACACTTGGCAGTAAAGCATTTAGTAGGTTAGCCCGACCTGACACTTGTCAGTAAAGTATTTAGTAGGTTAGCCGACCTGACACTTGTCAGTAAAGTATTTAGTAGGTTAGCCGACCTGACACTTGGCAGTAAAGTATTTAGTAGGTTAGCCAACCTGACACTTGTCAGTAAAGTATTTAGTAGGTTAGCCGACCTGACACTTGGCAGTAAAGTATTTAGTAGGTTAGCCGACCTGACACTTGGCAGTAAAGTATTTAGTAGGTTAGCCGACCTGACACTTGGCAGTAAAGTATTTAGTAGGTTAGCTGACCTGACACTTAGCAGTAAAGTATTTAGTAGGTTAGCTGACCTGACACTTGGCAGTAAAGTATTTAGTAGGTTAGCTGACCTGACACTTGGCAGTAAAGTATTTAGTAGGTTAGCTGACCTGACACTTGGCAGTAAAGTATTTAGTAGGTTAGCTGACCTGAGATTGTCAGTGAAGTATTTAGTAGGTTAGCCAACCTGACACTTGGCAGTAAAGTATTTAGTAGGTTAGCCGACCTGACACTTGGCAGTAAAAGTATTTAGTAGGTTAGCCAACCTGACACTTGGCAGTAAAGTATTTAGTAGGTTAGCCAACCTGACACTTGGCAGTAAAAGTATTTAGTAAGGTTAGCCGACCTGACACTTGGCAGTAAAGTATTTAGTAGGTTAGCCCGACCTGACACTTGGCAGTAAAAAGTATTTAGTAGGTTAGCTGACCTGACACTTGGCAGTAAAGTATTTAGTAGGTTAGCTGACCTGAGATTGTCAGTGAAGTATTTAGTAGGTTAGCTGACCTGACACTTGTCAGTAAAGTATTTAGTAGGTTAGCCAACCTGACACTTGTCAGTAAAGTATTTAGTAGGTTAGCCAACCTGACACTTGTCAGTAAAGTATTTAGTAGGTTAGCCAACCTGACACTTGGCAGTAAAGTATTTAGTAGGTTAGCCGACCTGACACTTGGCAGTAAAGTATTTAGTAGGTTAGCTGACCTGACACTTGGCAGTAAAGTATTTAGTAGGTTAGCCGACCTGACACTTGGCAGTAAAGTATTTAGTAGGTTAGCTGACCTGACATTTGGCAGTAAAGTATTTAGTAGGTTAGCTGACCTGACACTTGGCAGTAAAGTATTTAGTAGGTTAGCTGACCTGACACTTGGCAGTAAAGTATTTAGTAGGTTAGCTGACCTGACACTTGGCAGTAAAGTATTTAGTAGGTTAGCCGACCTGACACTTGGCAGTAAAGTATTTAGTAGGTTAGCCAACCTGACACTTGGCAGTAAAGTATTTAGTAGGTTAGCCAACCTGACACTTGGCAGTAAAGTATTTAGTAGGTTAGCCAACCTGACACTTGGCAGTAAAGTATTTAGTAGGTTAGCCGACCTGACACTTGGCAGTAAAGTATTTAGTAGGTTAGCCGACCTGACACTTGGCAGTAAAGTATTTAGTAGGTTAGCCGACCTGACACTTGGCAGTAAAGTATTTAGTAGGTTAGCCGACCTGACACTTGGCAGTAAAGTATTTAGTAGGTTAGCTGACCTGAGATTGTCAGTGAAGTATTTAGTAGGTTAGCCAACCTGACACTTGGCAGTAAAGTATTTAGTAGGTTAGCCGACCTGACACTTGTCAGTAAAGTATTTAGTAGGTTAGCTGACCTGACACTTGGCAGTAAAGTATTTGGTATGTGTAAAGTAGGTAATAAATATGTAGGTACTGCATGGAATTTCAAATGTAAGTTTGAATTTATAGATTACTGACATAAATGTATCATTTGTATTTCAGGGAGGTCTCCTGATGCTGTGAACTTCTGGATGGGGGATGGTAGAGCTGTCACCTCCAGTGAGTAGACTAGATAGGATTGGTGTAGGCTGTACTCTCTCATTGAATGAATAGAACAGATAGGATTGTCTCCTCCAGTGAGTAGACTAGATAGGAATGTTGAAAGTTGGACTCTCTCCTTGAATGAGTAGAACAGATGGGATTGTCTCCTTCAGTGAGTAGACTAGATAAGAATGTTGAAAGTTGGACTCTCTCCTTGAATGAGTAGAACAGATGGGATTGTCTCCTCCAGTGAGTAGACTAGATAGGAATGGTGTAGGCTGTACTCTCTCCTTGAATGAGTAGAACAGATAGGATTGTCTCCTCCAGTGAGTAGACTAGATAGGAATGTTGAAAGTTGGACTCTCTCCTTGAATGAGTAGAACAGATGGGATTGTCTCCTCCAGTGAGTAGACTAGATAGGAATGTTGAAAGTTGGACTCTCTCCTTGAATGAGTAGAACAGATGGGATTGTCGCCTTCAGTGAGTAGACTAGATAGGATTGTCTCCTCCAGTGAGTAGACTAGATAGGAATGGTGTAAGCTGTACTCTCTCCTTGAGTGAGTAGAACAGATAGGATTGTCTCCTCCAGTGAGTAGACTAGATAGGAATGGTGTAAGCTGGACTCTCTCCTTGAATGAGTAGAACAGATAGGATTGCCTCCTCCAGTGAGTAGACTAGATAGGACTGGTGTAGGCTGGACCCTCTCCTTGAATGAGTAGAACAGATAGGATTGTCTCCTCCAGTGAGTAGACTAGATAGGAATGGTGTAAGCTGTACTCTCTCCTTGAATGAGTAGAACAGATAGGATTGTCTCCTCCAGTGAGTAGACTAGATAGGAATGGTGAAGGTTTGACTCTCTCCTTGAATGAGTAGAACAGATAGGATTGTCTCCTCCAGTGAGTAGACTAGATAGGAATGGTGTAAGCTGGACTCTCTCCTTGAATGAGTAGAACAGATAGGATTGCCTCCTCCAGTGAGTAGACTAGATAGGACTGGTGTAGGCTGGACCCTCTCCTTGAATGAGTAGAACAGATAGGATTGTCTCCTCCAGTGAGTAGACTAGATAGGAATGGTGTAAGCTGTACTCTCTCCTTGAATGAGTAGAAGAGATGGGATTGTCTCCTCCAGTGAGTAGACTAGATAGGAATGGTGAAGGTTTGACTCTCTCCTTGAATGAGTAGAACAGATAGGATTGTCTCCTCCAGTGAGTAGACTAGATAGGAATGGTGTAAGCTGGACTCTCTCCTTGAATGAGTAGAACAGATAGGATTGCCTCCTCCAGTGAGTAGACTAGATAGGACTGGTGTAGGCTGGACCCTCTCCTTGAATGAGTAGAACAGATAGGATTGTCTCCTCCAGTGAGTAGACTAGATAGGAATGGTGTAAGCTGTACTCTCTCCTTGAATGAGTAGAAGAGATGGGATTGTCTCCTCCAGTGAGTAGACTAGATAGGAATGGTGTAGGCTGTACTCTCTCCTTGAATGAGTAGAAGAGATGGGATTGTCTCCTCCAGTAAGTAGACTAGATAGGAATGGTGTAAGCTGTACTCTCTCCTTGAATGAGTAGAACAGATAGGATTGTCTCCTCCAGTGAGTAGACTAGATAGGAATGGTGAAGGTTTGACTCTCTCCTTGAATGAGTAGAACAGATAGGATTGTCTCCTCCAGTGAGTAGACTAGATAGGGATGGTGTAGGCTGTACTCTCTCCTTGAATGAGTAGAAGAGATGGGATTGTCTCCTCCAGTAAGTAGACTAGATAGGAATGGTGTAAGCTGTACTCTCTCCTTGAATGAGTAGAACAGATAGGATTGTCTCCTCCAGTGAGTAGACTAGATAGGAATGGTGTAAGCTGTACTCTCTCCTTGAATGAGTAGAAGAGATGGGATTGTCTCCTCCAGTGAGTAGACTAGATAGGAATGGTGTAGGCTGTACTCTCTCCTTGAATGAGTAGAAGAGATGGGATTGTCTCCTCCAGTAAGTAGACTAGATAGGAATGGTGAAGGTTTGACTCTCTCCTTGAATGAGTAGAACAGATAGGATTGTCTCCTCCAGTGAGTAGACTAGATAGGAATGGTGAAGGTTTGACTCTCTCCTTGAATGAGTAGAACAGATAGGATTGTCTCCTGTATTTGGAAAACTTGATAGGGTTGAGGATGGTCTGTCTATCATCACCAGTAGATATAGATAGAATATACAATAATAGGTAGAATAGATAAGATGAATAGATTATGTCCATGAAAGTTTCAAAAGTGAGATAATAAGTTCAAGTTGTACATTGTGTCTTGATGATTGTATTGACTTGTGTCATGGTTTGTTAGTTTACATTCTCACTGAATGTCCTGTCCGTGCACCTCAATATTCTGTACCAGTGATAGCATGTTGTGTTCTCATGACAGGTGTTCTGTATTGATGAATCTGTGTGGTGACTCCCTATGAGTGAATTTTCTGCTGTTCTGGTTGTAGTGCACAGAGACCACTATGAGAACCTGTACTGCGTGGTGTCGGGATGGAAGAAATTTATCCTCATCCCTCCAACAGACCTGCCGTTCGTTCCGTATGGTGAGTGTACAATACGTGTCTGTGAGTCTTCTTCACTCAATGAACACACCTGGCAATATTCACTCAAACACCGACTCATCTCAATGAAAATGAGGTGAAATCTTTGTAATACTTTACTGCAGTCATCAATATCAAGCAAATGCTAAATACTTACATACAGTAGATCATAACACCTGCTTTGTCCTGTAAGGTGAGGAGATGTGACTTGATATTGATCTACCTGTGATAGTATACCTGTAAGGTGAGGGGATATGACTTGATATTGATCTACCTGTGATAGTATACCTGTAAGGTGAGGAGATGTGACTTGATATTGATCTACCTGTGATAGTATACCTGTAAGGTGAGGGGATATGACTTGATATTGATCTACCTGTGATAGTATACCTGTAAGGTGAGGGGATATGACTTGATATTGATCTACCTGTGATAGAATACCTGTAAGGTGAGGGGATATGACTTGATATTGATCTACCTGTGATAGTATACCTGTAAGGTGAGGGGATATGACTTGATATTGATCTACCTGTGATAGTATACCTGTAAGGTGAGGGATGTGACTTGATATTGATCTACCTGTGATAGTATACCTGTAAGGTGAGGGGATATGACTTGATATTGATCTACCTGTGATAGTATACCTGTAAGGTGAGGGCATATGACTTGATATTGATCTACCTGTGATAGTATACCTGTAAGGTGAGGGGATGTGACTTGATATTGATCTACCTGTGATAGTATACCTGTAAGGTGAGGGGATATGACTTGATATTGATCTACCTGTGATAGTATACCTGTAAGGTGAGGGGGCATTTGTCACCTGTGTGTCACTGATCATCTGTTTGTGATCTCCCAGGAGAATACCAGGCTGCTGCCTATACAACAGACGATGACGGCA
Organism: Haliotis rubra; assembly: GCF_003918875.1. Taxonomy (NCBI): domain Eukaryota; kingdom Metazoa; phylum Mollusca; class Gastropoda; order Lepetellida; family Haliotidae; genus Haliotis; species Haliotis rubra. Next base: position 1,044,264 of record NW_025765259.1, read on the forward strand.
ATTTCCATATTGTGGACGACGAGGAGGCAGGGCAGGTGGGTGACGTGGAGTCCTCAATGAATGCACATTAAATCATAAGTTAGTTTGGACCAGTAAATACTCTGAATATTCATATGGTTTTGTCCGGTGAAGGCTTACATTCTGCTATTGCGCAAACCGATGTCACCCTCAACATCGTATTCCACTGAAACCCTCTAATGGCAATTGTATGCAAGCTCTGCTCTTGTGTAAGACTAGCTCAATTCACATTCTTCTCTATCCAAACTGAAATGTGTAACTGACCTGTGTCAGAAAGTCAGATTGTCATGTGAACGTTTCTTTCTTATATACTTGTTTTCCATAAAGTAGGGAGTGTTTGGCAGACGCCATTACTTTGAAACCTTCTATGTCACCAGAAACACTCCTGATCAAATATTATATATCTAGATAAAAGTGGAATATTGTTTATCTAGGTAACAGAGAACCATTGTCAACTGGTAATATAGCTGAATATTGTTTATCTAGGTAATAGAGAACCATTGTCAGCTGGTAATATAGCTGAATATTGTTTATCTAGGTAATAGAGAACCATTGTCAGCTGGTAATATAGCTGAATATTGTTTATCTAGGTAACAGAGAACCATTGTCAACTGGTAATATAGCTGAATATTGTTTATCTAGGTAATAGAGAACCATTGTCAGCTGGTAATATAGCTGAATATTGTTTATCTAGGTAACAGAGAACCATTGTCAACTGGTAATATAGCTGAATATTGTTTATCTAGGTAATAGAGAACCATTGTCAGCTGGTAATATAGCTGAATATTGTTTATCTAGGTAACAGAGAACCATTGTCAGCTGGTAATATAGCTGAATATTGTTTATCTAGGTAATAGAGAACCATTGTCAGCTGGTAATATAGCTGAATATTGTTTATCTAGGTAACAGAGTACCATTGTCAGCTGGTAATATAGCTGAATATTGTTTATCTAGGTAACAGAGAACCATTGTCAACTGGTAATATAGCTGAATATTGTTTATCTAGGTAATAGAGAACCATTGTCAGCTGGTAATATAGCTGAATATTGTTTATCTAGGTAACAGAGAACCATTGTCAACTGGTAATATAGCTGAATATTGTTTATCTAGGTAATAGAGAACCATTGTCAGCTGGTAATATAGCTGAATATTGTTTATCTGGGCAAGTCGGTTTTAAGTAAAATGGTTTGGATTCCGTGAATCCACAGTTTAGAGTTATGTCCCTTGTATTCAGGTTCCCTGGATCCCGATTGACCCGCTGAAGCCAGACTTGAAGAAGTATCCTCAGTATGCGTCTGCACATCCCCTTGAGGTGGTAGTGGAAGCAGGGGAGACGCTGTACCTGCCGTCGCTCTGGTTTCATCATGTTCAGCAGTCTCATGCATGTATAGCCGGTAGGTGTCATCTGTATCACTGTCAAGTGTCACATGTATAGCCGGTAGGTGTCATCTGTATCACTGTCAAGTGTCACATGTATAGCCGGTAGGTGTCATCTGTATCACTGTCAAGTGTCACATGTATAGCCGGTAGGTGTGACCTGTATCACTGTCAAGTGTCACATGTATAGGTGGTAGGTGTCACATGTATCACTGTCAAGTGTCACATGTATAGCCGGTAGGTGTGACCTATATCACTGTCAAGTGTCACATGTATAGGTGGTAGGTGTCACATGTATCACTGTCAAGTGTCACATGTATAGCCGGTAGGTGTGACCTATATCACTGTCAAGTGTCACATGTATAGGTGGTAGGTGTCACATGTATCACTGTCAAGTGTCACATGTATAGCCGGTAGGTGTGACCTATATCACTGTCCAGTGTCACATGTATAGCCGGTAGGTGTCATCTGTATCGCTGTCAAGTGTCACATGTATAGCCGGTAGGTGTCATCTGTATCGCTGTCAAGTGTCACATGTATAGCCGGTAGGTGTCATCTGTATCACTGTCAAGTGTCAGATGTATTGCCGGTAGGTGTCATCTGTATCGCTGGCAGGTGTCACATGTATAGCCGGTAGGTGTCACATGTATAGCTTGCAGGTGTTTCATGTATAGCTTGCAGGTGTTTCATGTATAGCTGGCAGGTGTCACATTTATAGCCGGTAGGTGTCACATGTATAGCCGGTAGGTGTCACATGAATAGCTTGCAGGTGTTTCATGTATAGCTTGCAGGTGTCACATGTATAGCTGGCAGATGTCACATGTATAGCCGGTAGGTGTCACATGTATAGCTTGCAGGTGTTTCATGTATAGCTGGCAGGTGTCACATTTATAGCCGGTAGGTGTCACATGTATAGCTTGCAGGTGTTTCATGTATAGCTGGTAGGTGTCACATGTATAGCTGGCAGGTGTCACATGTATAGCCGGTAGGTGTCACATGTATAGCTTGCAGGTGTTTCATGTATAGCTGGCAGGTGTCACATGTATAGCCTGTAGGTGTCACATGTATAGCTGGTAGGTGTCACATGTATAGCTTGCAGGTGTTTCATGTATAGCTGGCAGGTGTCTCATGTATAGCCGGTAGGTGTCACATGTATAGCCGGTAGGTGTCACATGTATAGCTTGCAGGTGTTTCATGTATAGCTGGCAGGTGTCACATTTATATCCGGTAGGTGTCACATGTATAGCCGGTAGGTGTCACATGTATAGCTGGCAGGTGTTTCATGTATAGCTGGTAGGTGTCACCTGTATAGCCGGTAGGTGTCACATGTATAGCTGGCAGGTGTTTCATGTATAGTTGGTAGGTGTCACATGTATAGCTGGTAGGTGTCACATGTATAGCTGGCAGGTGTCACATGTATAGCTGGTAGGTGTCACATGTATAGCCGGTAGGTGTCACATGTATAGCCGGTAGGTGTCACATGTATAGCTGGCAGGTGTTTCATGTATAGCTGGTAGGTGTCACATGTATAGCTGGTAGGTGTCACATGTATAGCTGGCAGGTGTCACATGTATAGCCAGTAGGTGTCACATGTATAGCCGGTAGGTGTCATCTGTATCACTGTCAAGTGTCAGATGTATTGCCGGTAGGTGTCATCTGTATCGCTGTCAAGTGTCACATGTATAGCCGGTAGGTGTCATCTGTATCACTGTCAAGTGTCAGATGTATTGCCGGTAGGTGTCATCTGTATCGCTGGCAGGTGTCACATGTATAGCCGGTAGGTGTCACATGTATAGCTTGCAGGTGTTTCATGTATAGCTGGTAGGTGTCACATGTATAGCTGGCAGGTGCCACATGTATAGCAGGCAGGTGTCACATGTATAGCCGGTAGGTGTTTCATGGATAGCTGGCAGGTGTCACATTTATAGCCGGTAGGTGTCACATGTATAGCCGGTAGGTGTCACATGTATAGCTTGCAGGTGTTTCATGTATAGCTTGCAGGTGTCACATGTATAGCTGGTAGGTGCCACATGTATAGCTGGTAGGTGTCACATGTATAGCCGGTAGGTGTCACATGTATAGCTGGTAGGTGTCACATGTACAGCTGGCAGGTGCCACATGTATAGCTGGCAGGTGTCACATGTATAGCTTGCAGGTGTTTCATGTATAGCTGGCAGGTGTCACATTTATAGCCGGTAGGTGTCACATGTATAGCCGGTAGGTGTCACATGAATAGCTTGCAGGTGTTTCATGTATAGCTTGCAGGTGTCACATGTATAGCTGGCAGATGTCACATGTATAGCCGGTAGGTGTCACATGAATAGCTTGCAGGTGTTTCATGTATAGCTGGCAGGTGTCACATTTATAGCCGGTAGGTGTCACATGTTTAGCTTGCAGGTGTTTCATGTATAGCTGGTAGGTGTCACATGTATAGCTGGCAGGTGTCACATGTATAGCCGGTGGAGGTGTCACATGTATAGCTTGCAGGTGTTTCATGTATAGCTGGCATGTGTCATGTATAGCGGTAGGTGTCACATGTATAGCTGGTAGGTGTCACATGTATAGCTTGCAGGTGTTTCATGTATAGCTGGCAGGTGTCTCATGTATAGCGGTAGGTGTCACATGTATAGCGGTAGGTGTCACATGTATAGCTTGCAGGTGTTTCATGTATAGCTGGCAGGTGTCACATGTATAGCCGGTAGGTGTCACATGTATAGCCGGTAGGTGTCACATGTATAGCTGGCAGGTGTTTCATGTATAGCTGGTAGGTGTCACCTGTATAGCCGGTAGGTGTCACATGTATAGCTGGCAGGTGTTTCATGTATAGTTGGTAGGTGTCACATGTATAGCTGGTAGGTGTCACATGTATAGCTGGCAGGTGTCACATGTATAGCTGGTAGGTGTCACCTGTATAGCCGGTAGGTGTCACATGTATAGCCGGTAGGTGTCACATGTATAGCTGGCAGGTGTTTCATGTATAGCTGGTAGGTGTCACATGTATAGCTGGTAGGTGTCACATGTATAGCTGGCAGGTGTCACATGTATAGCCAGTAGGTGTCACATGTATAGCCGGTAGGTGTCACATGTATAGCTGGTAGGTGTCACCTGTATAGCCGGTAGGTGTTACATGTATAGCTGGTAGGTGTCACCTGTATAGCCGGTAGGTGTTACATGTATAGCTGGTAGGTGTCACATGTATAGCTTGCAGGTGTCACATGTATAGCTGGCAGGTGTTTCATGTATAGCTGGTAGGTGTCACCTGTATAGCCGGTAGGTGTCACATGTATAGCTGGTAGGTGTCACATGTATAGCTGGCAGGTGTTTCATGTATAAATAGTAAATGTCAAATGTAAATTTGGCAGCAGTAACATGTATAAGCAGTATCTGGCACATGTTTTTCCTAATATACTATTCACACTTTGATAAGGATCAAATCTTGGATTCAACAGAAAACTATAATGTGGGGTCAAATTTGGTTTAAATATCTAAGCTTATTGTAAGCATGGATACTAGGTTTCAGTATGTCATTTCATTTGTGGATCTCATACCTGCTATTGACAGGTGTTGTGTACTTGTCAATGATTCGTTCCATGATTTGCAAAATGGTTGATTGGTGCCATGAAAATGGTTTTGATGGTTACTCATGTATCAAGTGCATGATGTTAGAGTAAAGTGACTGTTTGCCTAAAGAGGGGTTACCATATTATTATTTATCCAGTTTTAAATGGATACAATTTCAAATTATAAATCTACATTTAAGTAAAGTTGTGAATTTGTGTGCTCCTTAACAAAGTGTGAGTAGTATAGGTGTCACATTGTAACCTGAAGGTGTCATCTCTATATCCAATAGGCTAATTTCTATACACTGTAGGTGTCATCTCTATATCCAATAGGCTAATTTCTATACACTGTAGAATTTCTATACACTGTAGGTGTCATCTCTATATCCAATAGGCTAATTTCTATACACTGTAGGTGTCACTATATGTTGTATACACTGTAGTGTCATCTCTATATCCAATAGGCTAATTTGTATACACTGTAGGTGTCATCTCTATATCCAATAGGCTAATTTGTATACACTGTAGGTCTCATCTCTATATCCGATAGGCTAATTTGTATACACTGTAGGTCTCATCTCTATATCCAATAGGCTATATTTGTATACACTGTAGGTGTCATCTCTATATCCAATAGGCTAATTTGTATACACTGTAGGTGTCATCTCTATATCCAATAGGCTAATTTGTATACACTGTAGGTGTCATCTCTATATCCAATAGGCTAATTTGTATACACTGTAGGTGTCATCTCTATATCCAATAGGCTAATTTGTATACACTGTAGGTGTCATCTCTATATCCAATAGGCTAATTTCTATACACAATAGGCTAATTTGTATACACTGTAGGTGTCATCTCTATATCCAATAGGCTAATTTGTATACACTGTAGGTGTCATCTCTATATCCAATAGGCTAATTTGTATACACTGTAGGTGTCATCTCTATATCCAATAGGCTAATTTGTATACACTGTAGGTGTCATCTCTATAGCTTGTATAGCTTATGTGTCAACTTTTAGTCCAGTGGGTTTATGATTCACATGACTGTTTCAGTCAACTACTGGTACGACATGGACTTTGACATCAGGTACAACTACTACAAGTTTGTGGAGAAGATGAAGGAAATTGTCAGCTGACTGTCAGCACAGAATGGAAGAGGTGTTGTTCACCTTAGTGACAATACCAATGTGTAACAGTGTGCATGAAGTAGATGGGCGATATTAATTTTGACAGAAGAAGATGTATGTAATGTTATTTTGCCATCCTGTTGCTCTGATTTTATGCCTGTTTATGTAAACCACTGGTCCCAGTGTAGCAGGGCGCATCTTATCAGTTGGATTCTCATGACTGTTGATTGTTTTATCGGTGTTTTGTAAGGTGGTCAGTAAGTAGTAGGGAATCTACCTGGATCCTTCGGCTGCTGTATGTCAGGATTTTCCATGAGAACTCATGCCTTTTACAGAAGAGGACAATGGATATCCGGATAAACTAATGTCACAACTCCTCACTCTGTCTCAAAACATGGCTAAATTACAACATAAACATGAATGACAAGTGTCCATCAGGGTCTTAGACTTCAGCTGTGCAAAGACTGTACTTGTGATTGCATGTGTCTTGTTCTGTTTGTTTTTTATTTAAAATAACTGTCAGCTGGATGGCAGTGGAGTGTTTGAATGTTTGTGGTCAGGTTGAAAGTGATGTATGACAATGTTGGACAGGATTTCAATAAACACAGTTGGAAAGTCTTTACGCCTTGTTGCTTCTGCCATACGTTGAATACAAAGCAAGTGACACACCTTCATCAAGCTTTGAAAGCAGATATATCCTTCGTTAGACAAGTCACACCTTTAGTCACACCTCCATGTTTGTAATGGTGGTGTTAACTTCATCTTCATTAAGAACATGGAACCATGAATGTGGCACATTCATAACAAATGTGGAGCCATGAAGGTCACACCTTCATTACATACGTGAAGCCCTGAAGGTCACACCTTCATTACATATGTGGAGCCCTGAAGGTCAAACCTTCATTACATATGTGGAGCCCTGAAGGTCACACCTTCATTACATACGTGGAGCCCTGAAGGTCACACCTTCATTACATACGTGGAGCCCTAAAGGTCACACCTTCATTACATACGTGGAGCCCTAAAGGTCACACCTTCATTACATATGTGGAGCCCTAAAGGTCACACCTTCATTACATACGTGGAGCCCTGAAGGTCACACCTTCATTACATACGTGGAGCCCTGAAGGTCACACCTTCATTACAGACGTGGAGCCCTGAAGGTCACACCTTCATTACATACGTGGAGCCCTGAAGGTCACACCTTCATTACAGACGTGGAGCCCTGAAGGTCACACCTTCATTACATATGTGGAGCAGTGAAGGTCACACCTTCATTACAGATGTGGAGCCCTGAAGGTCACACCTTCATAACAGACGTGGAGCCGGAAGGTCACACCTTCATTACATATGTGGAGCAGTGAAGGTCACACCTTCATTACAGATGTGGAGCCGGGAGATCACACCTTCATTACATATGTGGAGCAGTGAAGGTCACACCTTCATTACAGATGTGGAGCCCTGAAGGTCACACCTTCATAACAGACGTGGAGCCGGAAGGTCACACCTTCATTACAGACGTGGAGCCCTGAAGGTCACACCTTCATTACAGATGTGGAGCAGTAAAGGTCACACCTTCATTACAGACGTGGAGCCCTGAAGGTCACACCTTCATTACATACGTGGAGCCCTGAAGGTCACACCTTCATTACATACATGGAGCCCTGAAGGTCACACCTTCATTACAGATGTGGAGCAGTGAAGGTCACACCTTCATAACAGACATGGAGCCGGAAGGTCACACCTTCATTACAGACGTGGAGCCGGAAGGTCACACCTTCATAACAGACGTGGAGCCCTGAAGGTCACACCTTCATTACATACGTGGAGCCCTAAAGGTCACACCTTCATAACAGATGTGGAGCCCTGAAGGTCACACCTTCATTACATACGTGGAGCCCTAAAGGTCACACCTTCATAACAGACATGGAGCCGGAAGGTCACACCTTCATTACAGACGTGGAGCCGGAAGGTCACACCTTCATAACAGACGTGGAGCCCTGAAGGTCACACCTTCATTACATACGTGGAGCCCTGAAGGTCGGTCACACCTTCATTACAGATGTGGAGCCCTAAAGGTCACACCTTCATAACAGACGTGGAGCCGGAAGGTCACACCTTCATTACAGACGTGGAGCCCTGAAGGTCACACCTTCATTACAGACGTGGAGCCGGAAGGTCACACTTTCATAACAGACGTTGAGCCCTGAAGGTCACACCTTCATTACATACGTAGAGCCCTGAGGGTCACACCTTCATTACATACATGGAGCCCTAAAGGTCACACCTTCATTACAGATATGGAGCCCTAAAGATCGCACCTTCATTACAGACGTGGAGCAGTGAAGGTCACACCTTCATTACAGATGTGGAGCCCTAAAGGGCACATCTTCATTACATATGTGGAGCCCTAGAGGTCACACCTTCATAACATGTGTGGAGCCCTAAAGATCGCACCTTCATTACAGACGTGGAGCAGTGAAGGTCACACCTTCATTACAGATGTGGAGCCCTGAAGGTCACACCATAACAGACGTGGAGCCGGAAGGTCACACCTTCATTACAGACGTGGAGCCCTGAAGGTCACACCTTCATAACAGACGTGGAGCCTGAAGGTCACACCTTCATTACAGACGTGGAGCCCTGAAGGTCACACCTTCATTACAGACGTGGAGCCATGAAGGTCATGAACCTTCATAACAGACGTGGAGCCTTGAAGCTCATATCTTCATTACAAACATGTTAAACGTTCTAAATATTTATTGCAATATATGAAAGGCAACTCCAAAGAATAACCAACCTTGACTATCCCACGGAAGAGATTAATTAATACGAATGTGCTTATAGATCACAAAGAAATAGTGATAACAGATGTGAAGAAGCACAGAAATATATGGATCAAGTCAAAGAAGTGTTTTCCTTGTTGACGCAAATGGCTAAAGCTGATTGAAGATTGCTCGGCATGGAGAGGAGGTTGACAATTTGAATGTTCAACCCATCACTTGTGTCATACAGTCTTGTAAGTATTTGATATTCTAAATCTAAAGGTATAGATATCAGTGTGAAACAAGTTTTCACTTGTCTCTTTTATTTCTACCTGGCGCAAGGGAATTAGGTATTAGGTATCTTCGATATTCCTGCAGTTGAAGTTCAACTTCTTGGAAAATCAATTCATATACTACTATATACCGCAATTCCAGCAGAAACCCCGATTCAGGTGCACAGAAAAGCAGATCTGAATAAGGGGAGCACTAAAAAATCGGGCCCAGTCATATGATTGCTCCTTTCCTAAATAGTCCAGGAGGAGGCAGCTGAAAAATTTGAAATCGTAGCCTCCCAAGTACTGATTTTGTTTGACACTATTTTCAGTTAGTATGATGTCATGGTCTCATGAAATGGCCTGTAATACTCGCAGATTGTGGTATCAGGGTTTTTACAGGCCATTATATGTCTTAGCCACAAATTTCAGAGGGATGGTGTTAATGATACAATGTCATACAAGAATGGAGCCCTGCAAGTCGCACCTTCAGTACAAGAACAGAGCCCTGAAGGTCGCACCTTCAGTACAAGAACAGAGCCCTGAAGGTCAAACCTTCAGTACAAGAACAGAGCCCTGAAGGTCAAACCTTCAGTACAAGAACAGAGCCCTGAAGCTCAAACCTTCAGTACAGGAACAGAGCCCTGAAGGTCAAACCTTCAGGACAAGAACAGAGCCCTGAAGGCCAAACCTTCAGTACAAGAACAGAGCCCTGAAGGCCAAACCTTCAGTACAAGAACAGAGCCCTGAAGGCCAAACCTTCAGTACAAGAACAGAGCCCTGAAGGTCAAACCTTCAGTACAAGAACAGAGCCCTGAAGGTCAAACCTTCAGTACAAGAACAGAGCCCTAAAGGTCACACCTTCAGTACAAACAATATTTATGTAATGGGGAAGTGTACTTCATTTAGCGGAGGCAACCAGAGACAACCCAGACTACCAGCTGAAAAGAAATATACTTTATTGCAACAATAGGAATAATAAGCAACAGTGTGCATTTTGTAACATAATAACCAATGTTTGTTGTATCACAGATCTAAATAGAAACACGAGGGGAACTACCTTGGTATAAAACAAACTAGTGTCTACTTCTAGAAGTCGTATGTCAATCTCTACTAGTACAATAGTCAACAGTGCAGGTGTATGTACGCGCTACAGATCTACATGCAGATGGCGCTCTCTCGCACTGCGCACGCATACACTCCAACCTCGCAAGTAGACTGACAGGCAGTTATTTTGACGGTGCAGTATCATGTTTTGATCAGGAAACATTGGATTAATTTGTATGCGATGGTAGCAGAACTTGTGCTCTGTAGCTCACTAAAACTGCACAAAACCGAAAGTTTCTGGATATAAAACGTGTTCAACGATGCGTTTGTATGCTTACAGCTTTTGGTTATATCTACTGCCTCAAGACATCCTCGACTTGTACTTTCACCATCACTGTACGTTTTACATCTCTCAGGCCCTTGTCACATCAGACTTGACCAACCCGACGGTTCCAATTCCGTCCCAACAACCCCCATATCCTCCAGACACCCCCTAGACCCGACAACCAGTAGGCCAGTCCTAAACCCTTCCTTGAATATTCAAACGCGCCTGGATTTCATACCCAGTTCCTTCAGACGCCCCCAAAATCTGTAAACATCCCTAGATTCACATAAAACGCTGGTCTTCCTGACTTCCAATGACTCCCCGCACCTTGAAACACCCCAGACTCCACATCACGTATAGTTAGCCTTTCATCAAATCATCCTAACAGCGCTTAGTATTCTCTGAGATGGACGAGATCACTCCGACATGACTAGATCTTTCTGACGTCACCTAGATCCTTCGGACATTCGCGCCTAGATCCTTCGGACATTCGCGCCTAGATCCTTCTGGCAACCTGGCATCCTTTCTGAAACCACCATCAGTCACGTAGCTGTAGAAATAGTGCAATGCAAACACGCAACAAATAAATCCTTGACGTGCTGAGCGCTAAATTTAAAAATATCAATTTCATTTAATGACGGTGAGTTGTCTCGTTGGAATGAGGAGAGTACACAAGTCTACTGATATCTGTACATATGACACACTTAACACAGAGAGAGGACTAGCAGCATGTAACACATATCAATATACAGAACGATGGGGATATATATGTATATGAAGCTGTCAAATATGTATCAACGAACCAGACTTCCAATACAACTGATATGAATAAGTAAATAATTGTACATGGACCCTGTATCTTGCCTTGACAGATTCAGTCTCTTGTTTTGTGAGTGATAGATTCTGTCGCTGACAGACCTTGCCAAGAGCTTTGTGGGTGATTGTCACTATGTCTTTAACACCAAGGTTGCGTGACACCATCATCACGTGATCACTACTATGACGTAATAACTGCGCCGGTTGTACGCCTTGGCGTTACCTGTCTCTGTGACATGGCGGCAACTGGTCAAGAAACGAGACACGCCACGTCAGCGCGGTGCCACCTGTCTGGTTGATGGGTCACGTACTGGGATTGCCGGGTAATATCAAGACACAAATATTCAGCATCTAACATCCATGGACTAAAGCCGATCACAGAAACATTGGAACGTAAAAGAGAGACATCCATTGTGAATTACCGCAATCCACCACAAGGGAGACAACCCACACGGTATTCTGTCTCCTCTGCTACTCCCGGATTGACCAGTGGGTCACATGACATATGATTACGATTACGACATCAAAAGCTACGACTACAGGGGCACTGGTCGCTGCACGGAGGACCAGTCCAGTGCCTCACAAATTCATTCAGATGATTCCTCATCATCAGCACAACGCAGCAGCCGACTGAAGCGGCGGTATAATTCCCATGATACGATTCCTAATGAGTAAACTAATCGGTTATCTTGTGGCAAGCAGTTATATTCTTCAGATGAACATTCCTTCACAACATCAACATCCGCATCTGTTCCTCGTGTTTCACAAGGTTTACATCCAACACAAAGAGTACTGTATATGATCTTCGGGCTACTTCTAAACCGGAAGATGTATAACATCTTAATGATCCATAATTTGACCGATGATAAGTTTGATTTTAACAAATAGTCCGTCACATCTACAAGTTGATAGACCGTGACACGTCATTCCTGAGCTCTGCACACGACCCCTCCCCTGCAGGGAAGATACGCAGGTTGACGTCCCGCTTCCTGACCTTGTACATGTCTTGAAGGATGGACTCCAGTCGCAGCACCGGAGCCACAATGACGGGGTCGTCGCCGATGTTGCGGGCGTAAACGGAGAAAGACTGGACTTTGTCGTCCCTGAAACAGCAGACTGCTGACCAGAAAAGATCGGGTACGTGGACATCATTGCCAATAGTGATCTCAGGGTCCTTGGAAGGCACAGCGCCGGAAGCTATATACATCTCTGGTCGCGACGGGCCTGTCGTCGGGTCCACGTCGACGGGAATCTTGCAGTGGTTGATGGCGTAAGACCTTATCTCCGCGACAGCATGGCGCCAGGCCGAGTACAGTGATGGATGCATTGGAGCAGCGTTGGTCAAGGTGAAGGTCGAAAGTTTGGCGTCTACGTCAGCTCCGACGAGCTCTGGCCACATAAGATGCGCGATTCGGTAACCGGACATGTCGTAGTCGACGGGGAGCGCCTGTTTCATGCCGAGGTCACAGTCCCAGTCCGTGTTACATTTCAGGGAGTCTGACATCGTGGCCAAACCGCGCTCCCTCTTGAGCAGCCAGCTGAACGTCATTGGCTCATCAATTAGACCTGGAACAGACACCAACATATCATCTAGGTGGGCATGAACAATATACGTCATTTACAATACACTGTTTTAAGTATTATCTTAGGAAGATGTGTGAAACTGTGATATGCTGACAAAGAAACATGATTATGGTATGAGTACTAAATACGAAACTAATAGGACCTAAATACGAAATGTTGGATTACCTTGAGCTCTTAACCAATTCACGAAGAGAGATACAGTTAAACACACACGCACGCACTCACGCACGCACACACACACACACACACTGTAGCACGCACCCCCTCCCCAACACTCATACACACACACGCACATTTACTGACAGGGGGTTTTACTGATGCCAATTTAAGACTGCGTCTAATCAATAATTCACATGGATATTGGTAAGTTTCTCGTTCTCCCAAATCTGCAAGTTTACAAGGCAAGGTTTCAATAACGCTGTAATATATATTCTCTGTATTCCACTGTGTCCAGTTTTCAGAGTCTTATGCCCGAGACTGCCAGCCCACTGTCTCCCCATCTCTCAGCTGTCGGATGGCATCTTCAGGCGCCATCTATTATCAATTGGGTGATCTACCACGATCCAATTGTCATCATTTTGCAGTTCCTCTCACAATTCATCACTTTACCCAAGTAGACTGTCCGCATCCGGACAGACATAACGGTTTATATCTAGGAGCGTAGCTCTTGGGACGGGGAACCTGGATGTGATTGTCCAGTAATTGGACAGCCCAGACTGGCCGATAGCAGAAATAAATTTGCACTGGCAGTGATTGAGTAACGTGGCGTGGACTGTCGAGGTGGGTAGATGTGAGCAATTGTCTGCACAACAGTCAGAGACAGGCAGAAGCTTTGCCTTCAGCCTCTCTGCTGACACTGCCTTCAACAATCAGGGACAAACCAGGGCTTGATTACAGGGCATTCGCAGCGCCGTGGACAACAAAGACAACAATTGCAGCCATAAATACCTATTCACACAAATGTACGTTGTGATTGTAGCGAGTGTCCACTGAAGACCGGATTCAATATGCCAGAAAATATGTGGTTTTCTTCTAATCTGGCCACGGACTTCTCGAGATTTTTCTAATACTACAAGCCAAAATATTTATATATATACTTGCTCAGTCACCACCGGCAATTAGCATTGTCTAAATGATATTTCGAATTTAGTTCGATCATGTTAAACAATCATGTTGTGTTGCCATGGTAACTGACATAATCACGGTCTTGCTGCCATGGGAACTAAATCAACCGTGTTCCTCAGGAATTGAAACAATCGTATTCTTGTAACCACTACAACTGAAGCTTTCATAATTTTTAGCAATGTAGAAAATTCGTGTCTCAGGATTAAATCAACTTAACGAGACATCTTTGACACCATTCCATTCCATCCTTGGTCAAACAATCAGAGAACAAATACATATAAATCTGCGAATGTCCTAAGGTATAATGTGGTTGATACAACTCCGGTGGAGAAGAGGAGGGCAGATACTGGCATGAAATGACACCTCGGTCAGGAGCTACTAACACCTCAGACACAGGGCTGGGCGTTATTCCATAATGACATTATGGGATGGTGTTATAGAATAGTGTGGTAGACATACAGTACACGGGAGACATACCTCGGACACATACTAGACAACATGGCTACCTCACAAGACGTTCAGCATTTCAGTCTGTCAGGGACACATCGGGCATTTAATAATTGGCAATTTGTAGACAGATTTAATATACGCCAGCTTCCAATTGACATTTATTGTAGATTTTGATTGATATTTGTTTCCTGTTTGATTAATTTAAATCACGTTATCAGCGTGAGGGCATGTTTGTCTGTACAAACTGTGTAAACTAGGACACAAGTACATGTGCTAGTTTGTACCAATCACGCCGGTTTTACAGCTTAACCAGATGTCATCGACGGTCGTTGCTCTTAGTCTCCTTGTCTCAGACAATGATTCTTGTATTATCGAACCAAATTAACACAGGGCCAGAGCCATATTTCTCTGTATTGAAAAATTCCATACGTTAGAAATCAAAGGTGTTTCATTACAAGACTTTAACGATCGTAATACATATTGTTTCCCCAATGTATAATATTCACCTCACGGCTGTCATTCTTGAAATATTCAATGTTCGACACTCAAAGTTACCCTCACACAGTCACAGTTAACCCTCCTCGACACTCACACAGTCACAGTTAACCCTCCTCTACACTCATACTGTCACAGTTAACCCTCCTGTACACTCACTGTCACAGTTAACCCTCCTCTACACTCACTGTCACAGTTAACCCCCTCTACACACACTGTCACAGTTAACCCTCCTCTACACTCACTGTCACAGTTAACCCTCCTCTACACTCACCGTCACAGTTAACCCTCCACCACACTCACTATCACAGTTAACCCTCCTCTACACTCACACTGTCACAGTTAACCCTCCTCTACAGTCACACTGTCAAAGTTAACCCTCCTCTACACTCACTATCACAGTTAACCCCCCTCTACACTCACTATCAAAGTTAACCCTCCATCACACTCACTGTCACAGTTGACCCTCCACCACATTCACTGTCACAGTTGACCCTCCTCTACACTCACACTGTCACAGTTAACCCTCCACCACACTCACTATCACAGTTGACCCTCCTCTACACTCACTGTCACAGTTAACCCTCCACCACACTCACTGTCACAGTTAACCCACCTCTACACTCACACTGTCAAAGTTAACCCTCACAGTTAACACTCTACACCCTTCCTGTCACAGTTAACCCTCCTCTAGCACTCACACTGTCACAGTTAACCCTCCCTTACACTCACTCAGTTAACCCTCCACACTCACTGTCACAGTTGACCCTCCTCTCTAGACTCACACTCTCACAGTTAACCCTCCACCACACCTCACCTCACAGTTAACCCTCCACCACATCACAGTTCACCCTCCTCTACACTCACACTGTCACAGTTAATCCTCCACCACACTCACTATCACAGTTAACCTCCTCTACACTCACACTCACAGTTAACCCTCCAACACCTCATACCGTCGTTAACCCTACTTTTACACCTCCTCTAACCACTCCTCACAGTTAACCCTCCTCTACACTCACTGTCACAGTTAACCCTCCTCTACACTCACACTGTCACAGTTAACCCTCCTCTACACTCACTGTCACAGTTAACCCTCCTCTACACTCACTGTCACAGTTAACCCTCCACCACACTCACTGTCACAGTTAACCCTCCACTTCACCTCTACACTCATACTGTCACAGTTAACCCTGACTGTCACAGTTAACCCCCTCTACACTCACTGTCACAGTTAACCTACCTTTACACTCACTGTCAGTTAACCCCTCTAGTTAACCGTCACAGTTTCTACACTCACACTATCACAGTTAACCCTCCACCACACTCACTGTCACAGTTAACCCTCCTCTACACTCACTCACAGTGTCACAGTCACACTGTCACAGTTAACCCTCCACACACTCACTGTCACAGTTAACCCTCCTCTATACTCACTGTCACAGTTAACCTCCCCTCTACACTCACTGTCACAGTTAAGTTAACCCCTACACTCACACTCACTGTCACAGTTAACCCCCCTCTACACTCACTGTCACAGTTAACCCTTCACCACACTCACTGTCACAGTTAACCCTCTACACTCACTGTCACAGTTAACCCTCCACCACACTCACTGTCACAGTTAACCCTCCACACACACTCACTGTCACAGTTAACCCTCCTCTACACTCACACTGTCACAGTTAACCCTCCTCTACACTCACACTGTCACAGTTAACCCTCCTCTACACTCACTGTCACAGTTAACCCTCCTCTACACACTCACTGTCACAGTTAACCCTCCTTCACACTCACTGTCACAGTTAACCCTCCTCTACACACACTCACACTGTCACAGTTAACCCTCCTCTACACTCACTGTCACAGTTGACCCTCCTCTACACTCACTGTCACAGTTAACCCTCCACCACACTCACTGTCACAGTTAACCCTCTATCACACTCACTGTCACAGTTGACCCTCCTCTACACTCACACTGTCACAGTTAACCCTCCACCACACTCACTATCACAGTTAACCCTCCTCTGCACTCACACTGTCACAGTTAACCCTCCACCACACTCACTGTCACAGTTAACCCTCCTCTACACTCACACTCTCTCACAGTTAACCCTCCACCACACTCACTATCACAGTTAACCCTCCTCTGCACTCTCACTGTCACAGTAAACCCTCCTCTACACTCACACTGTCAATGTTAACCCTCCCTTAGACTCACTGTCACAGTTAACCCTCCTCTACACACTCACTACCGTCACAGTTCTGGATTAACCTCCACCACACTCACTGTCACAGTTAACCAACCTCTACACTGTCACAGTTAACCCTCCTCTACACTGACTGTCACACACGCCTCTACACTGTCATCAGTTAACTCCTCACAGTTAACCCACCTCTACACTCCTCACTGTCACAGTTAACCCTCCTCTACACTCACTGTCACAGCTTAACCCTCCTCTACACTCACTGTCACTGTCACAGTTAACTACACTCACTGTCCTCACAGTTAACCCTCCACTACACTCACTGTCACAGTTACCCTCTCTACACTCACTCTCACAGTTAACCCTCCACCACACTCACTGTCACAGTTAACCCTCTCTACACTCACTGTCACAGTTAACCCACCTCTACACTCACTGTCAAAGTTAACCCACCTCTACACTCACTGTCAAAGTTAACCCTACTTTACACTCACTGTCACAGTTAACCCCCTCTACACTCACTGTCACAGTTAACCCTCCTTTACACTCACTGTCACAGTTAACCCCCTCTCTACACTCACTGTCACAGTTAACCCACCACCACACTCACTGTCACAGTTAACCCCCCTCTACACTCACTGTCACAGTTAACCCTCCTCTACACTCACTGTCACAGTTAACCCTCCACCACACTCCTCTACACTCACACTGTCAATGTTAACCCTCCTTTACACTCACTGTCACAGTTAACCCCTCTCTACACTCACTGTCAAAGTTAACCCTACTTTACACTCACTGTCACAGTTAACCCTCTCTACACTCACTGTCACAGTTAACCCTCCCTACACTCTCACACTCACTGTCACAGTTAACTGTCACCTCCTCTACACTCACTGTCACAGTTAACCCTCCTCTACACTCACTGTCACAGTTAACCCTCCTCTACACTCACTGTCACAGTTAACCCTCCTCTACACTCACACTGTCACAGTTAACCCTCCTCTACACTCACTGTCACAGTTAACCCTCCCCTCCTCACAGTTAACCCCTCACACACACTGTCACAGTTAACCCTCCTCTACACTCACACTGTCACAGTTAACCCTCCCTCTACACTCACTGTCACAGTTAACCCTCCTCTACACTCACACTGTCACAGTTAACCCTCCTCTACACTCACTGTCACAGTTAACCCTCCTCTACACTCACTGTCACAGTTAACCCTCCTCTACACTCAGTCACAGTTAACCCTCCACCACACTCACTGTCACAGTTAACCCTCCTCTACACTCACAGTCACTGTCACAGTTAACCCTCCTCTACACTCACACGGTCACAGTTAACCTCCTCTACACTCACTGTCACAGTTAGCCCTCCACCACACTCCCACTTCTACCCGTTCACACAATGCCAGTAATAAGGATATTACGCCGTTTTGCAAGATTCACACAATATTATGTTGTGCAACATGAGAAAGGGACAATATTGAACCCAAGAATCCATGGAGTTGAGAATATAACTGGACTACTGAACGCTCTAAACACGAGACTACTCAGATTCCAATACATAGATGAACCAAACACATTTGTCTGTAAAACACTGAAGAACATCACCTCAAAATTCTTTCCACATCAGTCCTGATCTCGTCTCTTCCATGTCACCTACCTCTCTCAATCATAAAGTCGGTCTTTGGCCAGGTGTCTTCACCAAGCTGCGTGACCTTGGCCAAGGACACAACGGGGATACGGCGGGCGGTGTCGTAGATAGTACCGTAGTATGCCGTCTTGTGTCCGAATACCTTCCCCCACTTGCTGTCGGGGGCGAATCTCTGACACAGGAAGGAGAAGGTGGAGTGGATGTCAGATATACCGGAGGGTATTCTGTTGCCGAGGATGAAGTCCTTCCAGCAGCTGTGGGTGTAGTCGCCGAGGTTCCTCTGTCGTCGGGCCAGCTTGGAGCCCTTGCACTTCCGTGATGACTTGCAGATGTCCTGTAGGTGGCGCTTGCAGACATGCAGAGGAGTGTGGGATACCAAGAAGGCTTCCTGTTTGGAGCACCATCGTCTGAGATGGCCCTTGGACACGACCTGGGAAAGGTTGAAGCTGGAGAACACAATCTTCCTCCGCTTCAGGTCGTATAGGGAGTAGCGGCAGAAGTCTCCTGGAGGTACAGCAAGATAATAATGAGGTTCTTTTCGCATTGTGCATAAACATTCAGGCCAAACCAATAGATATGGACAAACGTACTGACAAATATATAACTGCGATCCCGATGACGACAACGATGGTGTTTATTATTAGAATTATTATTGCTAGTGGTAGTGTTGGTCGTGGTAGTTGTCTTACCTCCATTCGCTGCTGGGCCAAACGTCATCTCTGCAATGAACGAATCAAGTATGAATTCAACTGAATATGAAAAATACGTCTCAAACTACAATTCGGAGTGTTATATTTGTAAATGAAGTGTTGTTCTCGTGGTCAATGACGGTGCCAGCAACACAGATTTCCTTGATAAACATCACATTTGAAACAGCTATAACTAGATTACACCGGCGTGGTGACCAATAACATTCTCTCCCCAACATACCTACCCTGCCTGTCAGATGTTGCGTCACATAATACAATTAAAAAACTGACAAAAAATTCATTCTCATTGGAGTCTCTGACCCATCGATGCGTTGTAGGAGCGTGTCGGGTGTTCGGGTCCAATTTGGTGCTTCACAACTCACTAACCTTATTACCGTCCTTACTTCACTAACCTTATTACTCATATCTTTGTTATAGATGTGTCTGTAAGAGAGGTGTGTAATATGTTGTCTGCATATGTAATGTGTCGTTATCACGTTTGTGTCTAGGACATTCATACATTCATAGCATTTTCAGAGTAGACATAACAACTCACAGAAACAATATATAGGAACTTCTAAACGTTCTACTTTCAGGAAGGTTTTGTTATCCCCCGCCGCGCGTTTAGCGCGAAGCGGGGGATATAGTAGTAGGCTCCGTCTGTCCGTCCGTACGTACGTACGTACGTCCGTACATACGAATTGGAATATCTTAAGAACAGTTCTCTAGATTCTTTTCATATTTGGTAACTAGGTTCATCACAGTATAAGAAAGGTCCAAGTCAGGTTTGGTGACCTTGACCTTCATTTCAAGGTCACAAGGGGACTTTCACGTTTTACCTGCATGTTAAGCTATCTCAAGAACCGTTAACTGGATTTTCTTCATATTCAATACGAAGCTTTATCTAGGGAAGGCGCAGGGCCCAGTCGATTTTGGTGACCTTCACATAATTTTCAAGGTCATGGCGACACTTTGAAGATTTCAGCATATTAACTCGCAGGTTATGCTTGTCAGCGAGATACCTAAAGAACCATTAACTGGAGTTTCTTCATATTTGACACCAAGCTTCATCCAGGGAAGGCGCAGGGCCCAGTCGATTTTGGTGACCTTCACTTAAGTTTCAAGGTCACAGCGACACTTTGACGATTTCAGCATGTTAACCTGAATTGTCAGCAAGATATTTCAAGAACGGTTCACTGGATTTTCTTCAGACTTTCAAGACTTCCCTTAAATGTTTTTCAATAAGCAATTTCTTTCGTACTATTTTTGTATATTTCATACACTATGACATTCATGTCAAGGTCAAAGTCACTCTTGAAAATATGTGTGTGTTTGAACACCTAAAGAGCAAGATATCAAGAGAGGTTGACTGGTCATGTTTTTGTTGACATTTAACTTAAACTTTCATTACTTTATAAGTTTGATTTGATAATTTGCGGCGGGGGATTATGTCACCTTAGTGACAATGCTTGTTTAATTTCGTTTTCGAGATCAGACAGGCTTACTTTGGTGTGTTGCTCACTTACACTGAAGCCTCGCCGCTGGTCGGTTCATTGGACAGTTCAGCTGACGCGGTGTCGAGTGTAGGTGTTACAAGATCATTGTGTTACAAGATCTTCAAGATCAATGGGTGATACGATAGACAGAACACAGCTGACGTTGTGGTACAGATCGAGTGTGTGAACCAGTGGGTGTGTGTGAGTGAGTTAGTATGTTTTTTACGCCGTTTTTAGCAATATTCCAGCAATATCACGGCGGGGGACACCACAAATGGGCTTCACACATTATGCCCATGTGGGGAATCGAACCCGGGTCTTCGGCGTGACGAGCGAACGTTTTAACCACTAGGCTACCCCACCGCCCCGAGGGTGTGTATGAACCAGTGAGGGTGTGTATGAACCAGTGAGGGTGTGTGTGAACCAGTGAGGGTGTGTGTGAACCATCGAGGGAATGTGTGAACCATCGAGGGAATGTGTGAACCAGTGAGGGTGTGTGTGAACCAGTGAGGGTGTTCGTGAACCAGTGAGGGTGTGTGTGAACCAGTAAGGGTGTGTATGAACCAGTAAGGGTGTGTGTGAACCAGTGAGGGTGTGTGTGAACCAGTGAGGGTGTGTATGAACCAGTGAGGGTGTGTGTGAACCAGTGAGGGTGTGTGTGAACCATCGAGGGAATGTGTGAACCAGTGAGGGTGTGTGTGAACCAGTGAGGGTGTGTGTGAACCAGTGAGGGTGTTCGTGAACCAATGAGGGTGTGTGTGAACCAGTGAGGGTGTGTGTGAACCAGTAAGGGTGTGTGTGAACCAGTGAGAATGTGTGTGAACCAGTGAGGGTGTGTATGAACCAGTGAGGGTGTGTGTGAACCAGTAAGGGTGTGTGTGAACCAGTGAGGGTGTGTGTGAACCAGTGAGGGTGTGTGTGAACCAGTGAGGGTGTGTGTGAACCAGTGAGGGTGTGTGTGAACCAGTAAGGGTGTGTGTGAACCAGTGAGGGTGTGTGTGAACCAGTGAGGGTGGTGAACCAGTGTGTGTGAACCAGTGAGGGTGTGTGTGAACCAGTGAGGGTGTGTGTGAACCAGTGAGGGTGTGTGTGAACCAGTGAGGGTGTGTGTGAACCAGTGAGGGTGTGTGTGAACCAGTAAGGGTGTGTGAACCAGTGAGGGTGTGTGTGAACCAGTGAGGGGTGTGTGAACCAGTGAACCAGTGAGGGTGTGTATGAACCAGTGAGGGTGTGTGTAAACCAGTGAGGGTGTGTGAACCAGTGAGGGTGTGTGTGAACCAGTAAGGGTGTGTGTGAACCAGTGAGGGTGTGTGTGAACCAGTAAGGGTGTGTGTGAACCAGTGAGGGTGTGTATGAACCAGTGAGGGTGTGTGTGAACCAGTAAGGGTGTGTGTGAACCAGTGAGGGTGTGTGTGAACCAGTGAGGGTGTGTGTGAACCAGTGAGGGTGCGTAGGAACCAGTGAGGGCAAGTGTGAACTGGCAGCGCCTCGAATACTGGGGCTTTATGTAAGCCTGGTAGAGCCCTGACGATTCACATATATCGACTGTTAGGGTAATTCTAAGCTTTAAGCATGCGTATAAGTACTCCAGCATGTAGGTATCTCTGTCATGAGGTCGCACCTGCGTTGTTGACGTCTCGCACGTCAACACCATCACATCTGTACGAGAACTTCCCATTGGTGGATCCATTCCACGATCTGCACGATCCCTGGTCCCGGATGTTGCAGGATCGAACCTCGACCCTAGGACCCCGGCACGACACCATCTTGCCCAAAGAATTCCCGTCGATGTCACATGACCGGAAGCGGATATCTACATCACCTGATGCTACCCATGGCGACCAACTCCCCCACATTGCTTTTGCTGAAATAAATGTGGTATATAAACGTTTGGAATAATGTCTCTTGTACTGTGTCAATGATAAATAGACTATATACCATATTATTTAAGAATATTTCAGTTAATATAATTATGTGTCTTATGAACAGAATAGTTTGGTTTGGTTTGGTTTACGATGCCACGGTGTAGGTGATTCATCCATAACAACGCACCGTTCTTCTCGGGGCATAGCGGGGCTCCACCCTGGGAGTCTTGGCCTGCAATGGAAAATATAATTTCAGAAAGTATTTACTTACGAACCGCAAACCGTTTCGTAATGCATTACACGACCTACATAGTATGATATGGCTTTAGATTGCACTGGGTGATGACCTCATCCTGGCTACTCTCGTCAGCTCTTTCTATACTTCTCACACTCTGGGGGCACGGGGGCCCCGGCTTCTGCAGAGCCGTAATTTGCTGTGCACATATAGAGATGCGACGCTTGGACAGAAGCCAGTGATCCTACTTCATCCAGTTACACTGCTGGTAAGGACTGCTACATCACTTCAGGATTTCCTTCCACAATAGTCTGAGATGCCGTGATGTAAATGTGAAGCGACGTACAATTGAATTCTCTCACACAATCGTGCACAACCTTCCTTAGAGCCACCATAACCACGGCACAACCGGTACACCACTCCCGACCTACACTTACACTTCTTGTTGTGGTCTGGGGTGATGTTGTCCTGACTCTGACAGGCCTGTAGCTGCATCTCGCACCTGTTTCTGTACCACTGACCGTCACTGCCACAGATAGGGCGCGTGGCTCGACCAGTGCAGTTGATGGAGCATGCGCACGCGACACTGTCTCCATCAGCCTTGCAGATGCCGCCGTACAGACAGGTGACGTCATCACATGGACTACCGTCTGAAACACATTGTACAGGTCACAGACAAGCAAGTGACATCATCACATGGACTACCGTCTGAAACACATCGTACAGGTCACTAACAAGCAAGTGACGTCATCACATGGACTACCGTCTGAAACACATTGTACAGGTCACTAACAAGCAAGTGACGTCATCACATGGACTACCGTCTGAAACACATTGTACAGGTCACTAACAAGCAAGTGACGTCATCACATGGACTTCAGACTGAAACACATTGTACAAAACACTAACAAGGAATTGACGTCATCACATGGACTACCGTCTGAAACACATTGTACAGGTCACTAACAAGCAAGTGACGTCATCACATGGACTACCGTCTGAAACACATTGTACAGGTCACTAACAAGCAAGTGACGTCATCACATGGACTACCGTCTGAAACACATTGTACAGGTCACTAACAAGCAAGTGACGTCATCACATGGACTACCGTCTGATACACATTGTACAGGTCACTAACAAGCAAGTGACGTCATCACATGGACTACCGTCTGAAACACATCGTACAGGTCACTAACAAGCAAGTGACGTCATCACATGGACTACCGTCTGAAACACATCGTACAGGTGACTAACAAGCAAGTGACGTCATCACATGGACTACCGTCTGAAACACATTGTACAGGTCACTAACAAGGAAGTGACGTCATCACATGGACTACCTATACATAGTAAAGACCACTTACGTCTGAAACAGCAGTCCTGGCTAGGTATTCTCGAAACGTTCATAACCCTACGAACTTCTTAAGACCATTCCTAAAACATTGGCTACGATTAAAGTTATGAATTCTTATAACTACGAACATTTCGAGAATAAGGGCCCCGATGTTGTGTTCTTTTCAAGGTAGTATGACAAAGTAATCGTAACTAATGTAGTTCTGGCAAGACTGCTGTAATTTGTGAAGTAATGTCACCGTTGTGTTATACCTGGTGTAGTACTAACAGCCTTATTATTACTTGGGTACAACCGGAGTACTACTTATCATGTTGAGTGGACAGTCACACAGAACGTTAAACATCAAAATCTACTGGAACGAAATGAAGAGAGACGTCCCACGTATAGTTTATGCCAGTTGATGTGAGCTATGGCTGTACTGACATTTGAATCGCTGTATCTGAAGTTGCCGTTATATCCCTAACGTTCCTGGCATTTAGTGTGTTAGTGACTTTAAATATTTACGCGTGTCCATTGTGAAACCCAGACCTCCAGTATCTAATGATGCCAAATTACAAAGGAGGCCAGAGTAAAGAGAAACTAACTGACATTTATAGTCTCCCCTCCTCGACACCTTAATGATTTCATACCGGCACTATAATTACGGGGATAATAACACGTCCACGGGGTCTACTTCACCGTCGTAGTTGAGGTTGCCGTATCTGCCGTGTCAAGTTGCCACGTTCACCAGTGATATACAGTGACGCGCCGCAACATAAGTGACAGCACCGACGGCAGAGACGGCATGCTGCAAGCGGCCAGATAGACTTGCCTGGTCTGACGGTCTGTGCTCAAACGATCCAGATTCACTTCTTGTTGGGTGCAAAGTTCTACACTCAATACAGCCAGACTTACTTCTTTGGTGTCGCGTTTTACACTCAATACAGCCAGACTGTCTTCTTTGGTGTCGCGTTCTACATCCAATACACCAAATCTAACTTGTCACAGAATATGTTGTTCTACAATCATACTGCCAGAGTGAGCTGCAGCAGGATACGCCAGATTGACATGTTACGGGCCATGAAGTCTGGCAAAGTGGCTACAAGCAGGTATTAAAGTTCACTGTTCATTAATTCACCGTGAGGTCCGCAGTAGATCAACTACACAATACTACTATACACGTGTTTGTTGTTATTCACCCATTAAGCAGTTTCCACCGGACTGGCCCTGGACCACATACACAATTCAAGTTTCAGGTTGGCTGTCAGCTGTCCGTGAACTAGGAACTAAACCTGTCAGTCTACACATACACCACAAGGTGGTAGCACAAGTTTCAGGTTGGCTGTCAGCTGTTCGTGAACTGGGAACTAAACCTGTCAGTCCACACATACACCACAAGGTGGTAACACTAGTTTCAGGTTGGCTGTCAGCTGTTCGTGAACTGGGAACTAAACCTGTCAGTCCACACATACACCACAAGGTGGTAACACAAGTTTCAGGTTGGCTGTCAGCTGTTCGTGAACTGGGAACTAAACCTGTCAGTCTACACATACACCACAAGGTGGTAACACAAGTTTCAGGTTGGCTGTCAGCTGTTCGTGAACTGGGAACTAAACTTGTCAGTCCACACAGACACTGTAGCACTTACCTCCAGCCCCAGCTTCCTGGATGATGTCGAGGAGGGCCGGGATCTCCTTCATCTTCTCCGTCGGGACAACGACTTTGGTGGTGGTTGGCATAGTTGAAGGTCGAAGTGAGGTTGTCTCGTACAGAGCCTCGTCTCCATCCTCATCGCCACCTTCTGGAACAGAGGGGTGTAGACGCACGTAGTAGCTACAGGCTTAGAGTGACCTCGTGGTGTATTCTAAAACCCCAGTTATGTCGATCCGTCCATATTTATGAATATTCCATCTGATGGCCCATGGTTAAAGTGCATGTGCGTCATGCTCGGTTACCTCTGAAGCCTCAGGTTTGGGTACCGGTGCAAGCATCTTACGGATGATAACTGGGATACACCTGATGGTTAAGGATAAAAATGTATGTGCTGGACGGCTGGGATACCCCTCAAGACCTTGGGTTTGGGTGTGTATACAGTAAGGTGATGGTTGGGGTACCCCTGATGCATTTGTGATAAGGTGTATGTACAGTTAGGCGATGGTTGGGGTACCTCTGATGGCCCAGTCAACCATGGAGTCGTCAGCAGCACCGTCGTCTCTTTCGTCCTCATCCTCGTTGTCGTCCACTATGGCGGATGTCGGCAGCAGCGACGTCGTCTCGGGGAACTCTGTGAAACATTCAGATCAGTGGGCATAGAGGAGGCGGTGAACGCTCGGGCGTCGTCATGGCTACATGCTTAAAGTCAGGTGAGCCTGACCCGACAGTATAAGATTCTGGCAATGTGTATGTATATTTAATCTTTCTGAGAGTGTACATTTGTCCGGCATACTGAACTCCCAATGACATGAATTGCAAATACGATTGTGCTAAGTTCGTCTAGCCTCTTCCTGGTAGATCCATGTAACAGAAATGTGATCTATATGCGACACTGTGGCTAATCTAGTTCTCCTGTAGCATCAGTAGAGAGTAGCACAGAAGTTGTACAAGCCAGAATTGTTTCACTTGTTGCTTCCAACCTTCTGTTAAGGCACTAACACCGACCTGTAACCTATATCAGGTTCCATAAAGGTACCTGTTGATGTTATGGCACTAACACCGACGTGTAACCTATATTAGGTTCCATAAAGGTACCTGTTGCAGTTAAGGCACCAACACCGACCTGTAACCTATATCAGGTTCCATAAAGGTACCTGTTGATGTTAAGGCACTAACACCGACCTGTAACCTATATCAGGTTCCATAAAGGTACCTGTTGCAGTTAAGGCACTAACACCGACCTGTAACCTATATCAGGTTCCATAAAGGTACCTGTTGATGTTAAGGCACTAACACCGACCTGTAACCTATATCAGGTTCATAAGGGGTTAAGGCACTAACACCGACCTGTAACCTATATCAGGTTCCATAAAGGGGCAGTTAAGGCACTAACACGACCTGTAACCTATATCAGGTTCCATAAAGGTACCTGTAACCTATATCAGGTTCCATAAAGGTACCCATATCAGGTTCCATAAAGGTACCTGTTGATGTTAAGGCACTAACACCGACCTGTAACCCATAAGGTTCCATAAAGGTACATGTTAAGGCACTAACACCGTTAACCTATATCAGGTTCCATAAAGGTACCTGTTGCAGTTAAGGCACCAACACCGACCTATCAGGTTCCATAAAGGTACCTGTTGCAGTTAAGGCACCAACACCGACCTGTAACCTATATCAGGTTCCATAAAGGTACCTGTTGCAGTTAAGGCACTAACACCGACCTGTAACCTATATCAGGTTCCATAAAGGTACCTGTTGATGTTAAGGCACTAACACCGACCTGTAACCTATATCAGGTTCCATAAAGGTACCTGTTGATGTTAAGGCACTAACACCGACCTGTAACCTATATCATCAGGTTAAGGCATAAACCGACCTGTAACCTATACCTGTTGATGTTAAGGCACCAACACCGACCTGTAACCTATATCAGGTTCCATAAACCTGTTGGTTAAGGCACTAACACCGACCTGTAACCTATTGCATGTTAAGGCACCAACACCGACCTGTAACCTATATCAGGTTCCATAATGGTACCTGTTGATGTTAAGGCACTAACACCGACCTGTAACCTATATCAGGTTCCATAAAGGTACCTGTTACTGTTAAGGCACTAACACCGACCTGTAACCTATATCAGGTTCCATAAAGGTACCTGTTACTGTTAAGGCACTAACACCGACCTGTAACCTATATCAGGTTCCATACAGGTACCTGTTGCAGTTAAGGCACAAACACGGACCTGTAACCTAGATCATGTTCCATAATGGTACCTGTTGATGTTAAGGCACTAACACCGACCTGTAACCTATATCAGGTTCCATAAAGCAACCTGAGCGTGTCTTCTACATGACACTGTGTACACGTCGCTCATTTTAGTGGGTCACACATTCGCCAGATTGCCCGCAATATGCAAGGTGTTCGTAATATGCAAGTTTAATGCTTCAAAATGTGTTGTGAGATGTCAAAGGGCAACTTTAAAGTTTGTTTACCTCTGGCGGTTGTCCTGGCCTCCTTATCTTGTGTTGTTGATTCTAAAAATGTTAAAAAGGAAAATGTAAGCTTTAAGTGACTCCAGAAATGTCGGTTTAGCGAGAGTGGTCAATTATAGAGAAGTCGGTATAGCAATAATGGTTGATTAAAGAGATGACAGTATAGCAATGTCGGTTGATTACAGAGCGTTATAGTAAGAATGGTTGCTTGCAGAGATGTCCGTTCAGAGAGTAGATGAATACAGAGGTGATGATATAGCAAAATTGGTTGAGAGATATCGCTGAAGAGAGTGATGTAATATAGAGAGGTCGTTAAAAAGAGAATGGTTGATTACTGAGATATACCAGTCGTGAAAGAATGACTTAGTACAGAGTTGTCGATACAAGAGGTTTCCGTTTATCGAGAGGCCCGTATAGAGGGAGGTTCTGGGTATCAAAATCTGGTATAGGAATAGGTTCTGCTTACACAGGCACTGAATGTCAAGAGGCTGGAATAGAAATAGTTTCTGTTTACTGAGAGGCTGGTATATAGAGGTTTAGAATGTCGAGAGACCGTCGTACAGACATATGGTCACCTGTGATTGGCTTTGTTGTTGTAGTAGACGCTGTTGTAGATGTAGACAATGTCGATGGTTTTGACGGTGTAAGTTTCGAACCTGAAACAACGTCAACAAAGCATTCACAAACACACGTTCATTTCAATGTCGTTTCTTTGGATGGATTGTTGGTCATTAAACAATGGCCAAGATTTGTATTCATGAACGGGATGAGTTAATTGATAAAAAACGTCTTTCTTGTATTCCTATTTACTTGGTCAGAGCTCTTCACAAAATAAATTTTGGCTCAAATATTTTGGTGTACATGAACGCAACTTGTTTGTTCTTACAGCATATTTTGATCATGTTCTTTAGATCAATGCTGGATCAGTGTCGGGCACAAACAGACCTGTGTGAGAATGACTACTAATAGAAGCAAGACAGCGATACATAGTAATGGTTAGAATACGCCTGGATCACATCCACAAACACTGGCGAAACGGTGCGGTCTTCATGACGGTACTTTGTGATGTATGAAATAATTATTTTGGCACAGGAAACCTTGAAATCACAGCACAAACATACGATGAACTCGTCTTTATCCGTGAGCGTGGCAAGAGTTTGCAAACAAGTTTGTTGAATTACGCCCCAAAAGTGGGAATTCTCTCTAATCATATCCCGTTGAATTTCTTCCATGTCCGTGTTTGAGAACGCTGGGCAGATATGACGTGTCTTTATTTCATATCAAAGAATTACAAAGTAAGTATGAACCGGGGATTTATTGATAGGACCCACGAGACTCAAAATCACCAGCACAAAATATTTCTGAATATCTTTTTACTCACTCACTCCGACATATAACTCGACCTAACGATGCAAAGAAACTACTGGCAACATAATTTCAAAATTTCATGTTCTTAAATTTTGGTATTCCAAAATGAGTTATCGTTCTAATGACATAAAACTGGCAGCTTTGGTGGTTTTAATAGCGTTTAAATCATATTAATATTTAACCGGTCGATAAAGCTGAAGTTTGGGACAAACCGACTTCCACACGCAAGGGAACCACTTGAAGCGAGGACTTGTGTGTTGAAGGTAATTCATGTCTGCTTATTGACCCCTAAATACAACCTTAATACATTCCCGTGATAATGTCACCCCAGCTAGACAAAGCCCAGTTGTATGGGGTCTTCCTGCAAACACTGGCGGAGATTAACGCTGATCACTGCAGTCACACTCGTAACCCCGTCCTACCTTGAAAAACATAATCAAATTCAGCATCCCTCTCCAAATGGCTCATCTATATGATTTATATGTTAAAGACAAGCATAGCCTATCGACATAAAGGAATAAATAATAAGGAGAGGCAATAAATTGTGATATCACATCTATCGATCGTCGTCCACGGTGTATTCGCCGTCAGCGTTGTGCGGCCGGGTGCAGTGGAACACGCGAGAACGATATTTAGAAACGGACTAGGTGAAATTGCTTTCATTTGACAGAGGGAGATTAGTTGATCCAGATGCAGGAAAGTGTATGTAGATGATGTGGTCTTGCACCACGTTGATGGTGCCGGCATCACAACCCTCTCGGAGGAGAATTTCTGGGGATTATCGTCCATGCCTTAATGTCGCCAGACAATAATCTAAAACGACATCAGTTTTATGTTTCCTTTCTTTTCGTACGTGAGGCATTCAATGTTTTCCTCATTACGGGGATGGAAGCCTCGACACAAAGAAAGGTTGGATGAGGGGGGCAGGGGTATTTCTCTTGGTCGCTGTAGGGCGGGATGATGCCGATGTCGACGTTCTATTTGAACCCAACTCACGCTTGTAATAAAGTAATGTTGCCTTATTGATGTAATCACCCCCTGGTTGTTATAACGTGAGGTGGATATGGGGCTGATACTGATGTGGATGATAAGGGATAATCTAGAGGTTGAGAGGGAGGTTGATGTGGAGGTTGATGTAGAGGTTGAGATGGAGGCTGATGTAGAGGTTGAGATGGAGGCTGATATAGAGGTTGATATAGAGGTTGAGAGGGAGGTTGATGTAGAGGTTGAGGTTGAGGTTGATATAGAGGTTGAGAGGGAGGGTGATACAGAGGTTGATGTAGAGGTTGATATAGAGGTTGAGAGGGAGGTTGATGTAGAGGTTGAGATGGAGGCTGATGTAGAGGTTGAGATGGAGGCTGATATAGAGGTTGATATAGAGGTTGAGAGGGAGGTTGATGTAGAGGTTGAGGTTGAGGTTGATATAGAGGTTGAGATGGAGGGTGATACAGAGGTTGATGTAGAGGTTGATATAGAGGTTGAGAGGGAGGTTGATGTAGAGGTTGAGATGAAGGATGATATAGAGGTTGAGATGGAGGCTGATAAAGAGGTTGAGATGGAGGCTGATATAGAGGTTGAGAGGGAGGGTGATACAGAGGTTGAGATGGAGGCTGATATAGAGGTTGATATAGAGGTTGAGAGGGAGGTTGATGTAGAGGTTGAGGTTGAGGTTGATATAGAGGTTGAGAGGGAGGGTGATACAGAGGTTGATGTAGAGGTTGATAAAGAGGTTGAGAGGGAGGTTGATGTAGAGGTTGAGAGGGAGGGTGATACAGAGGTTGATGTAGAGGTTGATATAGAGGTTGAGAGGGAGGTTGATGTAGAGGTTGAGATGAAGGATGATATAGAGGTTGAGGTGGAGGTTGGTATAGAGGTTGATGTAGAGGTTGATATAGAGGCTGAGAGGGAGGTTGATAAAGAGGTTAAGATGGACGTTGATATAGATGTTGATATAGAGGTTGAGAGGGTGGTTGGTGTAGAGGTTGACATAGAGGTTGAGATGGAGGCTGATATAGAGGTTGATATAGAGGTTGAGGTTGAGGTTCATAAAGAAGTTGAGGTTGAGGTTGATATAGAGGTTGAGATGGAGGGTGATATAGATGTTGAGATGGAGGCTGATATAGAGGCTGAGAGGGAGGTTGATGTAGAGGTTGAGATGAAGGCTGATATAGAGGTTGAGGTATAGGTTGATATAGAGGTTGAGAGGGAGGTTGATGTAGAGGTTGAGATGGAGGCTGATATACAGAGGTTGATATAGAGGTTGAGAGGAGGTTGGATATAGAGGTTTGATAGATGTTGGTTGAGATGGAGGTTAGAGGTTGATATTAGAGGTTGATAGAGGCTGATATAGAGGTTGAGAGGGAGGTTTATGTAGAGGTTGAGATGAAGGATGATATAGAGGTTGAGGTGGAGGTTGATATAGAGGTTGATATAGAGATTGAGATGGACGTTGATATAGAGGTTTATATAGAGGTTGAGATGGAGGTTGACGTAGCGGCTGAAATGGAGGTTGATATAGATGTTGATATAGAGGTTGAGATGGAGGTTGATATAGAGGTTGAGATGGACGTTGATATAGATGTTGATATAGAGGTTGAGATGGAGGATGATGTAGAGGCTGAGATGGAGGTTGATATAGATATTGATATAGAGGTTGAGATGGAGGTTGATATAGAGGTTGAGATGGAGGTTGATATAGATATTGATGTAGAGGCTGAGATGGAGATCGATATAGAGGTTGAGATGGAAGTTGATATAGATATTGATAGAGGTTGAGATGGAGTTGATATAGAGGTTGAGATGGAGGTTGATGTAGAGGTTGATATAGAGGTTGAGATTGAGGTTGACATAGAGGCAGGGGTTTCGACGTAGATGCGGAGGTGGCATGTTGTCGGTAACTGAGTGTGAGCGTATCTGTGGAATCTATATGCTTGTATGCTGGACTCTTTTAAGAAGGCCCTAAAGACATTCCTGTTTACTAAAGCCTGTAATTGACATTTTCCCTTCTTCTGTAAATAGTGTTAATGCTCCATGAGCATGCATGAGTGAGTGGACACTGGCAAATGTCCACTATTATTATTAGTTATCGAGCTGGAGTTGACGCTGTGTTAACAATGTTTCAGTTTACCACTTTATGACAGCTTGATGTTGAGGGAATTCCTTAGTGATGGTGTTTCAGTGTACCACTTTATGACAGCTTAATGTTGAGGGAATTCCTTAGTGATAGTGTTTCAGTTTACCACTTTATATGTTGAGGGAATTCCTTAGTGATGGTGTTTCAGTGTACCACTTTATGACAGCTTGATGTTGAGGGAATTCCTTAGTGATGGTGTTTCAGTGTACCACTTTATGACAGCTTAATGTTGAGGGAATTCCTTAGTGATGGTGTTTCAGTGTACCACTTTATGACAGCTTGATGTTGAGGGAATTCCTTAGTGATGGTGTTTCAGTGTACCACTTTATGACAGCTTAATGTTGAGGGAATTCCATAGTGATAGTGTTTCAGTTTACCACTTTATGACAGCTTGATGTTGAGGGAATTCCTTAGTGATGGTGTTTCAGTGTACCACTTTATGACAGCTTGATGTTGAGGGAAATCCTTAGTGATAGTGTTTCAGTGTACCACTTTATGACAGCTTGATGTTGAGGGAATTCCTTAGTGATGGTGTTTGAGTGTACCACTTTATGACAGCTTCATGTTGAGGGAATTCCTTAGTGATGGTGTTTCAGTGTACCACTTTATGACAGCTTAATGTTGAGGGAATTCCTTAGTGATAGTGTTTCAGTGTACCACTTTATGACAGCTTGATGTTGAGGGAATTCCTTAGTGATGGTCTATGACTGTCTCTTCGTGAAACCCACAAAGACCTTGAATCAGGACAAACCGGGACTCGAACCCACGATCACATGTGTTGGGCACACGAGGGGGACGTAGCTAACTGCGACTCTTTTATGACTTGCCACCCATGTCCCAATACCTAACATAGGAGTCACTGAGCAAGGTACGTGCCACTCCCTTCCTGGAGACAGAGACAAGTTCATTGGCTGACCTGCTGTGGCATATGAAAATCTCAGTAAGATACAGATTCTTGTACTTTTTTGTTTGCATCTCATTCGGAGGTGTCATAGTTTCTCTCCGACGTGCATCTATACACTTTCTACAGAGTAGAGTAAACAACCGTCAAAACATAAATTTATCCAACTGTTGTCAACTTCTGATCGTATATTGATTGAAAATATTGCTTTGTTCATATACCATGCGATATTGAAGAGAAACCCACTCTGCTTTTGAACTTTGTATATACCTGTACTATGGGCCTGTGGCCTTCAGTTCTGAATAAACTGACTGACTGACTGAGTTTGGTTTTACGCCGCTTTTAGCAATATTCCAGCAACATCACGGCGGGGGACACCAGAAATGGGCTTCACACATTGTGCCCATGTGGGGATTCGAACCCGGGTCTTCGGCGTGACGAGCCAACACTTTAACCATTAGGCTACCCCACCGCCCCAGTTCTGAATAAAGATTAATACAGAGTAGACTGAGAGATGTTCAGTATAAACTTACTTTCAGCAGTTGTGGCCTCAGCGCTCAGCTTGATGCCCTCTCCTTCTGCAAAATACAAACGACGTCCATTAACGCCGCCCTCAAACACAATAAAAGTTACAATCGAAACAATAAAGTGAAACAAGAGGAGCTACCAATTCATGAAAACAATATTTTCTCAATAATGACACCATTTGCACGGCAGACAGTCAACATCGCTCTGACACTGGATCAGAAGAGAGAAGGTCAGTATAATATATGTAGTACTTCAGTAGTACTTCAGATCTATATACGGCCAGTATTATACTTCATCTCAGTGCACAAGGGTGACGATAATGTGTTACTCTTTAGAACCCGGTATCGCTGCTGTGGACCTCAACTGAACTGTCCAGAGAGAGCGTCCGTCAGCATCGAACCCAAGAAACTGAACTGTCTACAGAGAGCGTCCGTCAACATCAAACCCAAGAAACAGAACTGTCTACAGAGAGCGTCCGTCAACATCAAACCCAAGAAACAGAACTGTCTACAGAGAGCGTCCGTCAACATCAAACCCAAGAAACAGAACTGTCCGCAGAGAGCGTCCGTCAACATCAAACCCAAGAAACAGAACTGTCTACAGAGAGCGTCCGTCAACATCAAACCCAAGAAACAGAACTGTCCGCAGAGAGCGCCCGTCAACATCAAACCCAAGAAACTGAACTGTCTACAGAGAGCGTCCGTCAACATCAAACCCAGGAAACAGAACTGTCTACAGAGAGCGTCCGTCAACATCAAACCCAGGAAACAGAACTGTCCGCAGAGAGCGTCCGTCAACATCAAACCCGAGAAACTGAACTGTCTACAGAGAGCGTCCGTCAACATCAAACCCAAGAAACAGAACTGTCTACAGAGAGCGTCCGTCAACATCAAACCCAAGAAACAGAACTGTCTACAGAGAGCGTCCATCAACATCAAACCCAAGAAACAGAACTGTCTACAGAGAGCGTCCGTCAACATCAAACCCAAGAAACAGAACTGTCCGCAGAGAGCGTCCATCAACATCAAACCCAAGAAACAGAACTGTCTACAGAGAGCGTCCGTCAACATCAAACCCAAGGAACAGAACTGTCCGCAGTGAAGATAATGTGTTACTCTTTAGAACCCTTTAAAACCCGAGAAACAGAACTGTCCGCAGAGAGCGTCCGTGAACATCAAACCCAAGAAACTGAACTGTCTACAGAGAGCGTCCGTCAACATCAAACCCAAGAAACAGAACTGTCTACAGAGAGCGTCCGTCAACATCAAACCCAAGAAACTGAACTGTCTACAGAGAGCGTCCGTCAACATCAAACCCAAGAAACAGAACTGTCTACAGAGAGCGTCCGTCAACATCAAACCCAAGAAACAGAACTGTCTACAGAGAGCGTCCGTCAACATCAAACCCAAGAAACAGAACTGTCTACAGAGAGCGTCCGTCAACATCAAACCCAAGAAACAGAACTGTCTACAGAGAGCGTCCGTCAACATCAAACCCAAGAAACAGAACTGTCCACAGAGAGCGTCCGTCAACAT
Organism: Haliotis rubra; assembly: GCF_003918875.1. Taxonomy (NCBI): domain Eukaryota; kingdom Metazoa; phylum Mollusca; class Gastropoda; order Lepetellida; family Haliotidae; genus Haliotis; species Haliotis rubra. The sequence goes on from NW_025765259.1 coordinate 1,080,329, forward strand.
CAAACTCAAGAAACAGAACTGTCTACAGAGAGCGTCCGTCAACATCAAACCCAAGAAACAGAACTGTCCGCAGAGAGCGTCCGTCAACATCAAACCCAAGAAACAGAACTGTCTACAGAGAGCGTCCGTCAACATCAAACCCAGGAAACAGAACTGTCCGCAGAGAGCGTCCGTCAACATCAAACCCGAGAAACAGAACTGTCTACAGAGAGCGTCCGTCAACATCAAACCCAAGAAACAGAACTGTCCGCAGAGAGCGTCCGTCAACATCAAACCCAAGAAACTGAACTGTCTACAGAGAGCGTCCGTCAACATCAAACCCAAGAAACAGAACTGTCTACAGAGAGCGTCCGTCAACATCAAACCCAAGAAACAGAACTGTCCGCAGAGAGCGTCCGTCAACATCAAACCCAAGAAACAGAACTGTCTACAGAGAGCGTCCGTCAACATCAAACCCAAGAAACAGAACTGTCTACAGAGAGCGTCCGTCAACATCAAACCCAAGAAACAGAACTGTCTACAGAGAGCGTCCGTCAACATCAAACCCAAGAAACTGAACTGTCCGCAGAGAGCGTCCGTCAACATCAAACCCAAGAAACTGAACTGTCTACAGAGAGCGTCCGTCAACATCAAACCCAAGAAACTGAACTGTCCACAGAGAGCGTCCGTCAACATCAAACCCAAGAAACAGAACTGTCTACAGAGAGCGTCCGTCAACATCAAACCCAAGAAACAGAACTGTCTACAGAGAGCGTCCGTCAACATCAAACCCAAGAAACAGAACTGTCCGCAGAGAGCGTCCGTCAACATCAAACCCAAGAAACAGAACTGTCTACAGAGAGCGTCCGTCAACATCAAACCCAAGAAACAGAACTGTCTACAGAGAGCGTCCGTCAACATCAAACCCAAGAAACAGAACTGTCCGCAGAGAGCGTCCGTCAACATCAAACCCAAGAAACAGAACTGTCTACAGAGAGCGTCCGTCAACATCAAACCCAAGAAACAGAACTGTCTACAGAGAGCGTCCGTCAACATCAAACCATCAAAAGAAACAGAACTGTCTACAGAGAGCGTCCGTCAACATCAAACCCAAGAAACAGAACTGTCTACAGAGAGCGTCCGTCAACATCAAACCCAAGAAACAGAACTGTCTACAGAGAGCGTCCGTCAACATCAAACCCAAGAAACAGAACTGTCTACAGAGAGCGTCCATCAACATCAAACCCAAGAAACTGAACTGTCTACAGAGAGCGTCCGTCAACATCAAACCCAAGAAACAGAACTGTCCACAGAGAGCGTCCGTCAACACATTATGCATGTATATAATTACACCAACTTCCCAGTTAAACACACTGACATCCCAAAATCCTGAGATCCTGAGTATGTTCAGCGACCTTCATACAAGCCACTTTCACCCTCGCAACTACGAACGGGCACTGTGTAAGAGATGGGAACTCACCGGGTATGGGGAAGGTTGTGATGTTGAGCTGGTGGGCGCTCAGGTCAGTATCCATTCCAGACCCTGACCCTGCTCCAGACAGTTCAAGGTCATCGTCGTCGTCACTAATGATGTCATTTCCTCCGGAAACTGCAACTGGGGTGGTCTTCTCTGTGACTAAGGCATCAATATTCACATTGGTTGTTGTTTGACCTTTGACTTCTGAAGAGGTTTCATGGGCGTAGAAGGGATCATCAAGGTCAATGAAGTCTGAGATGTCCGACACATCATTTCCTTCCAGGGATTCTGGAATAAACGAAATGGGTTCAGTGGATTTACATTGACAAAATGTCATTAGTACTGCTAATCCAATACAAGGGGGCGGTGGGGTAGCCTAGTGGTTGAAGCGTTCGCTGGTCACGCCTGAGACCCGGGTCCGATTCCCTACATGGGTACAATGTGTGAAGCCCATTTCTGGTGTCCCCCGCCGTGATATTGCTGGAATATTGCTAAAACGGCGTAAAACGAAACTCACTTACTCACTCACCAATACAAGTAAGGGATATTAAATGATATTCAGAATAAAGGCGGGTCACCAAGGGGTTTCAATAATTGGACCCATGTGGGAAATCAAAACTTGTTTCATTCTTAACGGTGAACGCTTCAAGCGCCGAACTATTGTATCCCCTCAAATCTACTCATGTGAGTCTGAAGGCTCCCTTGCAGTGAATGAACATGTTGCCGTAATACCAACTATCCAACGACCCCCATCCAACAAAGAGATTTCTGAACTAGTAGTAATTCAGTCTCCATGGAAATCATACAGTGCCAGACATATTACCATTAAATGTCGTTTTGCTGAGATGCACCATTAACAGCTTGCCGTTTCCCCCAAGGGTGGACGGAATGCCTAGCAGCAGATGTTTTCATGTATGTCAGTTTTGACGAAACGATCACCAGTCATGTTTCTCTCACATATCAAACACCAGAAATATAAATATTTAGCTCGGCAAAGTGTGTTTTCCACAGACAAACAAACAGACAAAACATTACATCCTGAAAGTTTGACAAAAGCATTAGCCAAGCCTGACCGGGAACAACCACTTTGTTTTTTAACATCTTTGTGGTAAGCTGACTGGTTCTGAGACCGGAATGGAAGCACGTGTTAATTAATAGACATATGTAAATCTTCCTCAGAGAACAGGAAACAAAACATGAAAGATCTATCGACCTCACGCGGGGACAGTAAACAAAACATGCTAGATTTATCGATCTCACACAGGTACAGTAAAGAAAACATGTAAGATCTATCGATCTCACACAGGTACAGTAAACAGAACATGCAAGATCTATCGATCTCACACAGGTACAGTAAACAGAACATGCAAGATCTATCGATCTCACACAGGTACAGTAAACAGAACATGCAAGATCTATCGATCTCACACAGGTACAGTAAACAAAACATGATCTATCGATCTCACACAGGTACAGTAAACAGAACATGCAAGATCTATCGATCTCACACAGGGACAGTAAACAGAACATGTAAGATCTATGGATCTCACACAGGTACAGGAAAGAAAACATGTAAGATCTATCGATCTCACACAGGGACAGTAAAGAAAACATGCTAGATTTATCGATCTCCCACAGGGACAGTAAAGAAAACATGCTAGATTTATCGATCTCACACGGGGACAGGAAACAAAACATGCTAGATTTATCGATCTCACACAGGGACAGTAAACAAAACATGCAAGATCTATCGATCTCACACGGGGACAGTAAACAGAACATGCAAGATCTATCGATCTCACACGGGGACAGGAAACAAAACATGCTAGATCTATTGATCTCACACAGAGACAGGAAACAAAACATGCAAGATCTATCGATCTCACACAGGGACAGGAAACAAAACATGCTTGATTTATCGATCTCACACGGGGACAGGAAACAAAACATGCAAGATCTATCGATCTCACAAGGGGACAGGTAACAAAACATGCTAGATTTATCGATCTCACACAGGGACAGGAAACAAAACATGCTAGATTTATCGATCTCACACAGGGACAGTAAAGAAAACATGCTAGATCTATCGATCTCACACGGGGACAGTAAACAGAACATGCAAGATCTATCGATCTCACACGGGGACAGGAAACAAAACATGCTAGATCTATCGATCTCACACGGGGACAGGAAACAAAACATGCTAGATGATATCTACTCAGATATCAATGAAAATGTTCACACTGTATATCCAAACAAAATATGCTAGATTTAATATAGGTGACCGCACAATGATAACAGTAGCTATTAACTAGGTGACCGGCACAAAATAACTAGCTATTGTCCATTAATACAAGGTGACTACAGGTGATAACTAGGTCCATTGTAATACAGGTGACCGGCACAGTGATAACTAGCTATTGTCCATTGTAATACAGGTGACCGGCACAGTGATAACTAGCTATTGTCCATTGTAATACAGGTGACTGGCACAGTGATAACTAGCTATTGTCCATTGTAATACAGGTGACTGGCACAGTGATAACTAGCTACAGTGATAAGTGATAACTATTGTGCATTGTAATACAGGGTGACCGGCACAGTGATAACTAGCTATTGTCTATATTACAAGGTGACCGGCACAGTGATAACTAGCTATTGTCCATTGTAATACAGGTGACCGGCACAGTGATAACTAGCTATTGTCCATTGTCACAAAGGTGACCGGCACAGTGATAACTAGCATATGTAATAGTAGCTAGACCAAAACAGTGATAACTAGCTATTGTCCATTGTCACAAAGATTTTCGTGATCGGCATAGCTAGACCACTGTAACCAACAACTTGATTAGAATTAGTAAAAACATACACCAACAAATAGAATATTGTGGAAACGGTGTGTGACATGACCAAATAGACAAGATATTGTAAAACCTAATTGTAACACCAGTATTGAGATCGTTGCAGCCATGAAAACTACTTGAACAGTGGCCAATACAGCCCAGGTTGATATTCCATCTCTGCAGCTTGCTCTGATGGATTTCAAAAACTCTTTTATCAGGCAGAATACGTCAGTTGGTGCATCTCTTCATCAGAGCACTCTCACTCCAAACACACATTCTTTCACAAAATATTGCCACGCCGACTCAGGAGGATGCGTATTCAATACCATCCGTATTGAGCAAATGATGGCCATCAAACAGCTACTTTCATTCTCACCAAATCATTTCGACATTTCGACATATTCATAGAAACATGTCTCTAATTAGCGCCTGTCTTTAACCTGAGGCTTTATGGAACCTATCATCTTAGCTAAGAGTGATTTTCTCTCAGTTCCCATTGAACCAGCTAATAAAAGCATTTCAATATACGAAGAGTTTTCCTCGCTTCCCAAGCCCCAGAGGTGAATCAGTGGGTTAAATCGTCCTACATTTAGCGCAAATTGTCGCGGACCATCTTCATCACGTCTAATACCATCGACCAAGATGGCCGCCTTTTCAGAGCTCTCGCCTGATCTCGTAATGACTCGGTAAGATCTCGAAAGAAGTTCTGACTCTTTGATGGAATTGATTGGCGCTGACCTCATTGTTCCAGGAGTAGGTGAAGTAATCGCCAGATCTCCCCAATCAAAGACGACTCTCACTACACAGAGACGTTGCCAGGCCTGAGTACACACTAGAAGAGTGTCTTCCCCTGTTCCAAGATACGGCTCAGTCTTCTGTTATACAATATATTATATATATTGGAGCTGAACAGTTTTATTTGGATACGATATCGAGTGCATCAGTATCAATAGCAGTACCTAGACTGTACACTGGTCGTGAGTCAGCAGCTTACAGCAATATCAGTAGTTGTATCTAGACTGTACACTGGCCGTGAGTCAGTAGCTTACAGCAATATCAGTAGTTGTATCTAGACTGTACACTGGTCGTGAGTCAGAAGCTTACAGCAATATCAGTAGTTGTATCTAGACTGTACACTGGTCGTGAGTCAGTAGCTTACAGCAGCAATATCATCAGTAGTTGTATCAGACTGTACACTGGTTGAGTATCTAGACTGTCAGTAGTTGTATCTAGACTGTACACTGGTCGTGAGTCAGTAGCTTACAGCAATATCAGTAGGTGTATCTAGACTGTACACTGGTCGTGAGTCAGTAGCTTACAGCAATATCACTAGGTGTATCTAGACTGTACACTGGTCGTGAGTCAGCAGCTTACAGCAATATCAGTAGTTGTATCTAGACTGTACACTGGTCGTGAGTCAGAAGCTTACAGCAATATCAGTAGTTGTATCTAGACTGTACACTGGTCGTGAGTCAGTAGCTTACAGCAATATCACTAGGTGTATCTAGACTGTACACTGGTCGTGAGTCAGTGGCTTACAGCAATATCAGTAGTTGTATCTAGACTGTACACTGGTCGTGAGTCAGTAGCTTACAGCAATATCAGTAGTTGTATCTAGACTGTACACTGGTCGTGAGTCAGTAGCTTCACAGCAATATCTAGACTGTACACAGTAGTTGTATCTAGACTGTACACTGGTCGTGACTGGAGTGAGTGGCTTACAGCAATATCAGTAGTTGTATCTAGACTGTACACTGGTCGTGAGTCAGTGGCTTACAGCAATATCAGTAGTTGTATCTAGACTGTACACTGGTCGTGAGTCAGTAGCTTACAGCAATATCAGTAGTTGTATCTAGACTGTACACTGGTCGTGAGTCAGTAGCTTACAGCAATATCAGTAGTTGTATCTAGACTGTACACTGGTCGTGAGTCAGTAGCTTACAGCAATATCAGTAGTTGTATCTAGACTGTACACTGGTCGTGAGTCAGTAGCTTACAGCAATATCAGTAGTTGTATCTAGACTGTACACTGGTCGTGAGTCAGTAGCTTACAGCAATATCAGTAGTTGTATCTAGACTGTACACTGGTCGTGAGTCAGTAGCTTACAGCAATATCAGTAGTTGTATCTAGACTGTACACTGGTCGTGAGTCAGTAGCTTACAGCAATATCAGTAGTTGTATCTAGACTGTACATTGATAGTGAGTCATTAGTATCTAATACATGATAGTGAGTCAGTGAGTCGAGTCATTAGCTTACAGTAATATCAGTAGTTGTAGTGTACGTTGATAGTGAGTCATTAGCTTACAGCAATATCAGTAGTTGTATCTAGACTGTACATTGATAGTGAGTCAGTAGCTTACAGCAATATCAGTAGTTGTATCTAGACTGTACATTGATAGTGAGTCAGTAGCTTACAGCAATATCAGTAGTTGTATCTAGACTGTACATTGATAGTGAGTCATTAGCTTACACGTCTTTGCTCATGGTGAGTCACTAAGTTATAAGCCTCTATATTTAATGAGGCTGTGTGTTACAGGTATTATCTATTATATTAGGGTCTATATGCACCTTTTCACCCTTGTGCTGTTCAGTATGTATTCAAAGTCCATGTAACCCGGAGGTCATTTCTAAAATGTTTATCAATGCAGCAAAAGAATACAATTATAAAAAAGGAGGTTTTATGTGTAAGTTTTAAAGTGTTTACATATAATGTCACTTTCCAGGGAGCGGCGTGTGTAACAACGTTAAAACATTGCTTTGAAGTTCAATTAGTTCCCTTCACCTGATGAGTTGATAGTCTGATTAGAAACTTTTCCACATCTAATACAACGACATCCACCACGTTTTACTTCTTTTAGGAGGAATCCTTTCGTTATTTAGTCAGATTAATCACAATTTCATCACTTTTCCTATAGATATATTTTTTGCAAATATCACGAAATGAAATTAGAAAAGCTCTTAGAGAAGATTGTTTCTGTGGAGAACCCATCCAGCTGTTGCCTGTGACGAGGACGATGATGTTAGTGTCAAGAATGATATAGGGCGCATCTGTAAGACAAATGAAGACTAAATTCATTATGTCCACTGATGGCCCCGATGGCTCAAGGCTGACAGAGGGAGTGCGCCACAGCAACATTAAGCCATTTCAGAAGATCCCTCGTTATAGACGCTTACTGGCTGTGAAAACCTCTAGACGAGGTTTGTAGTCCTATGAAGCTAAAATGTAATTAATGCGTAGACTTAGGTTCAATATTATTTGCAGAAGCATAAAAGGCGTCCCGGCCACGGATTGAGTTGGGAGAGCTGCATGTTGTATGGTTGTCCTACGTCAAGGGTGCACAGTGTCTGTATCTGGGTGAACCCGCGTCTCCCCGCCCGCTACCCACCCTGAACATGAACCATTAAAATATCATGCAAACTGGAGGGGCGGTGGGGTAGCCTAGTAGGTAAAGCGTTGACTCGTCACGCTGAAGACCGGGGTTCGATTCCCCACATGGGTAAAAATGTGTGACGCCCATTTCTGATGTCCCCCGCCGTGATATTGCTGGAATATTGCTAAAAGCGGCGTAAAACCATACTCACTCACTCGTGCAAACTGCCTGTGTAGTTAATTTATAAATAACCATTGACATGTTCGTGGATGCCACGCCAGGATATCGATGCCTCGTCCCCCATGCAAGTACACGTACACCTGCCTGCTGCCTCTTCCAGAGACGTGACATTGCTTTACCACGGAGTTAGCCAAACAGAGCTTAAGTCCCCATAAATCTCCCAGTATCGGGGAGACGTGCTGTGCTTTCTTCTTTAACAGGCCTGTGTTTAAACTGTCAATATTCGATCTGAAAAACCGCAACCAGACAAAGAATTAAAAGAAGACTGAATGTGTAACGGCACGGAATATCCCGATAACAGAGCCGGTAAAGGGAATGTACTGTGTATGTCAACAGCATCGCATCAGCAGTATGAAGGTTGGACCCACGCCTTCAGGACAAACTAAAGCTGCATTCCAACATTGTCCAACATCGCCACCCGTCCACCCGTCCAGGAAATGGTCAGTGGTTGTGGGTCCTAAATGTGCTGTAAATCACCATGGAGACCACATGCTGTAAATCAACTTGAAAAAACACCCCTTACAGCTAATGCTGGAATGAGCAGGTGTAACGGACAGGGAGTATTTCAGCCACATTGCCCCCTGGTGGCTCAACAGGACGGGGACAGGGAGTATTTCAGCCACATTGCCCCCTGGTGGCTCAACAGGACGGGGACAGGGAGTATTTCAGCCGCATTGCCCCCTGGTGGCTCAACAGGACGGGGACAGGGAGTATTTCAGCCGCATTGCCCCCTGGTGGCTCAACAGGACGGGGACAGGAAGTATTTCAGCCACATTGCCCCCTGGTGGCTCAACAGGACGGGGACAGGGAGTATTTCAGCCACATTGCCCCCTGGTGGCTCAACAGGACGGGGGCAGGAAGCTACAAAACACCATGGGCGCTTAATGCAGACATGGTCCTGATATACCAATAATCTGGGATTCGAACCCGCTAGAAGGGACTCCGACGTAGTGAGTCACACTCAACGTAATACAAAGACGAAAGTCACACGATTTTCCCACAAAACACTCCCGTCCTGTAAACATGGAGGAATGCGACTTTGTATATTTGCTGCTTTCGTATTACTTTGATCTCCAAGTCCTAATCTTCTGCCTAACATGAGCTCTGTTGTATGGGACTCCAGATCTGACACAACTGTCAATATGAAGGTGAAAAGGTTCCGTCTGCGGAAACAACGTACCTAAATACACTGATTAGGTATCACAACAAACCATAGAAACCAGTTTTGTGATCCTCCCAGGGATCAGACTGTGATGAGAATATTTCAGCCTGATCCGCGGCTGGTTTCCCCGAGTCTGTCACAACACAAGCATCCTTCCGTCTCGACCCTTTGATGTGGAACAACCCACGATGCTAACAAGCAACACAGGCGCAGGATCAAAGATCACTGACTGAAATTATAAGTTCTGGCGTTTACTTCTGCTAATGGAGCCAGACAACAGCCGCGTCTTCCAGAAACAACGCTGACAATGATAAGTCTGAAATAAGAGTCACTGGCCTGTGATGCTCCTGTATTGTTGAAGCAGACGCACAGACACACGTGGCAGTACTGTAGTTGTTTAACACCGTAATTCATCAATATTCTACACTGCTACATCACGCTGGGTCCAAAACAGTTTAGTCTGGACCAGACAACCCAGTGATCGATATTGTCAAAATGGACCCACAACCACGAGCCACGATAACACACAGAAGTTGGTACAGTGGGGGTATATGCAGGTGTCTCTCTCCAGTAATGCTAGGTGCAGGCGTCTGTACAGAAGTGATATATGCAGGTGTCAGTACAGTAATGACATATTCAGGCGTCTGTACAGTTATGATATATGCAGGTGTCTGTACAGTAATGATATATGGGGAAGACGTGTATGTTAGGAAAGCTGTTCGGGAAATTGAAATTATGCATACTTCACCTCACTGCTGTTGTACAGAGACTGGGTTGGTTTCGCATATAACATTTAAGATACAGAAGAATGTTCAACTTGAGAATGGGATGCCTGAAGTAACACAGGCAGTAGATATCCCTTTGGTGAAAGCCCCAATGACAGGTGTGGGTCGAGCAAAGTCCGCGACACGAACCGTTCTTTGATTCCAATCTAAATGATATTAAACAACACTATTGACAGAAGGCTTTTTGCGGTTGTCGCAACTCGGCCAAGTGATATCTAGCACTTCCCCCTATATAATACACTACAAGATCTCTGAAGACAACCACCTAATTAAGTCTAACGAGGAGCCACCAAGGCTCACACTCAGCCGTATCGATTCAACACCATTTGTTCGTCTTCCGGCCTTCAGTTTCATTGGTGCTTGTATCCCCTGAAGAGATTTTGATTGGTTGACATTTATCTTGCCACAAAACTGCCATTAACCACCACGTTTGAAACCCCTGTGTTCCAATGAGCGTTAATAAGGAATTGCTTCTTCCGCACCCTGGGCTACTCACCCTCTGCGAGGCTCACACAGGGTGAGGTGAGGTGAAATTAGGTTTAACGTCGTGCTTGAGAATCTTTCGCTCATATGACGACGTGCATGCGTGTGAATGTGTATGTGCGGCAGCTTATACTAGCCCAGACTGAAGCTGGTTTTATAGTGCTAGCCCACTGTTATACCATGCCGCAGTGAAGCATGAATACCCCACTCAGACACATTATACTGACTTCGAGCCGACCAGTCCTTGTTGTACCCATTAATGCCGAGCGCCAGGCAGGGACCAACAAGTACCATATTTTAACGTCTTTTGGTATGTAATACACAGGGACACGATATGGACACATACGTGCAGTAATCTGCATTTCTATGTAGCATGAGTGAGTGAGTGTAGTTTCACACCGCTTTTAGCAATATTCCAGCAATATCACGGCGGGGGACAAGAAATAAGCTTCACACATTGTACCCATGTGGGGAATCGAACCCGGGTCTTCGACGTGACGAGCCAACGCTTTAACCACTAGGCTACCCCACCGTCCCGTAAATGACCAGAAATAAACAAAATACGGTGTGTGTTGAGAATGAAGAAATTATACAACTGGTATTGAAAAGATCATTCAGATCACGATGCACTGATTGCATGTGCCTACATGCGACAGAATTACATTCAACAGGATCGACCTTCTCCTGAATGACGTCAGGTTATACATACAATGAGTCACCTAGAGGGGTCACGGTGACCTGGGCGACTGTCCACATACCTATAATGAAAGAACATGTATCAACATGGAACCATGCATACACTGTATGTTTCAAAAAGAAAGGTATATGTGGCCTTTGACGCATGGACACGTCACATCTTTACTTTTTCCTGGCCGTTCACGATGCATGAAATGACAAAGACAGTAGGACAGACAATGGTGGCTGTAAGATATGAAGGCACGTGGCAGGTTCGGGGCCCTCGTTATATCTGTAGGCACGTGTAAAAAGCTAAGATATGTAAAAGCCACTGTAAGATATGTAGGCACGTTGCAGGTTCGGGCCCTCGTTATATCTGTAAGTAAGTGAAAAGCGCCACTCTAAGATATGTATCCACGTGGTATGTACGGGGCCGTCATTAGATCTGTAGGCACGTGTACAGCGCCAATGTATGATATGTAGGCATGCGGCAGGTGTGGGACCGCCATTATATCTGTAGGCAGGTGGCAGGTGCAAAACCAATCACTCCCTATGATGGCACAAGGGGAAGGCCCACGAAGGTGATCAACAAGCCATCTTCCCCATCTTCCCGTAATCCTCATTCATCGTACAGTGCTTCAGACCGCTGGGTATTTGTCTGCTCCCATCATTTCTCAGACACAAGTAAAACATGTAAGTTGAATTAATTCCATCTTGTCAGTTCTCATTCCACAACGTACAAATCGATCGGCAGTTCTTTCATCCGACGAAACTCTCCCTCGTCGCCTTGTATGCAGTGTGATGTAATAAGCCCCGTTTCTGTGTTCGACCTCGAGGAATAACGGACAATAACGCACAATCAATGTATGTTCCTTCCAGTTTGTCCTGGGATTTGGAAAAAAGGCTTGAAGTTCTGGTACTTTCACGGAAGTACCCAATCTTCAGAAACAAATAGCGTTTTTATCGGCCAACTAACATCAAGATTCTACTGACGACACAACACAATATTGCATTGTTAAAAGTACTCGCTCTGTGCTCCTGGGAGAATGAGCCAGCAGCTGGGACACAGGTTTAGACCAGAATAACAGGGAGTATCTTCTAATTAATGGCTGGAGATAATTACTAAACACATTATAGCATCTGGGTTGTATGTTTGCTCGTAACGAAATGCTAAAGTTTCTCTCTTCAATTTGAAGTAACGTCGATATTCAAGAACTTATTCCACTGTCTCTATTTTAAACTGCACATTCTGAACGGCCTGGCCGGATTTCAGTTGTAATAATTCATAACCATCGCCTGTTGACGAACGCCTAGGACTTGGCAATTGTAAAGCAGATAAACAGTTTAATAGTTATTCCGGAATGAGTCGATATCATAATAGCCTTAGACAAACCACCTGCACGGTAATATTGTCTTGAGATCAGCTTTCTTCAAATTGCTTGCGACATGCGGACTATTAAAGAAAGACATCCTTTCAGCTGATTACTCTCCAGTAAACGGGTTTATTCTTGTGCCTATCAACTGGCTCAACCATGAATATTACTGGAATCGGATTTATGCTTTCAACAGGACCCACGGAATGACGTTTTCAGAATGCCGGCTCTGATGTGAGTCTGAATCTATTCATAGAGAACTTCCACATGGCCGGAAATAGTAGCTTGTATATAAAATGGAGCTCCGTCATAGACATTTGGTTGCACACAACCAACTTCCACAGCATTGAGCTCCACGCTATAGATATTGTGTTGTATACTGGCTACAACCAACTCCAGCAACAAAGAGCTGTAAACATATTGGAACAAACGAATTCCACAATCATGTGCTCGGCAATGTTGAGTCCCTATTTTTACAGGCTAGAAAGTATGCCCTCCTCTCCCCTGGTGGACCAAGGTATACTCGGCGGCTTCAGTAAGGCACATAAGTAAGGCACATAGGTAAGGTGCATAATTAAGACACATCAAAAACAAAACTGACGCAGCTTTTGATCTTGTTATGGCCATAACCAATAATGACGTTTGTTCAAACTGTACCGTCCATCTTCAATCGTTCATCAAGAGAGTAGGGCAGTTTAACCAGACCACTGAACGGGCATCTCCTAACAGGCTTCAATAGTGGCAGTCTGCGACGTGTAATCTATAATAGAGATCCAGTGTCCACTCTGTAACTGAGATCGAAGCTCACAGCCACTTGCTGTACAGCAGTAATGGACGTCAGTGTGGCCTTCGGGCGGGGTCAATGGCCCTAGATGTCCGACCATCTATGATGGCAAGTATTACAGTCAGTCCAGAACGTTGCTGTACGCCCTCGTGTCGTGGAACCATCAATCACGGCGGCTGGGAGGACACTGAGCAGCCCGACAGGGGAGCATCAGTGTCTGTACAAGGGAAGGCCTCAAGGTCGTTGTCAGGAAGTATCCAGATCCTTACACATATTAGTTAGTGAAGATGATAATTGATATCCTAGTGGATAGTGTGCTGCCAACAACTCTTGTTGTAAGTGTAGGGGGACATAGTAAGTCGGAGCTTGAAAAGACATCAGTTGCACCTCGAGATGAGTAAAATCATTTACTATTCAGTATGATTGAGTGGAGTGGCAGCAAGACTTCCCAGTGGGTCTGGAGGGGGCGTATGAAGGTTTCATTCAAATATCAAAATTGGACATAATTCTTAAGGGGCGACTCTGTGCGTCTATCCCAGGCGAAGGCACAGGATGACCAGTAGGTCATCTCAGAACGGCAAGAACGGAAACATATACTCGATAGTGTCATAATCATCAACACAGTATTGTCATAACCAGCAACTGAGTATTGTGATAACGATCAACTCCACAGGCTGCCAGTATCAAATAAATATGGCGGGCACCACAGAAGGCACGCGGTCAACACTGTCAGTATCAACTAAATATGGTGGGCACCACAGAAGGCACGGGGTCAATACTGCCAGTATCAACTAAATATGGCGGGCACCACAGAAGGCACTCGGTTAATGCTGCCAGTATCATTTAAATATGGCGGGCACCACAGAAGGCACGCGGTCAATAGTGTCAATATCAACTAAATATGCGGGCAACACAAAGGCACTCGGTTAATGCTACCAGTATCAACTAAATATGCGGGCACCACAGAGGCACTCGGTTAATGCTACCAGTATCAACTAAATATGGCGGGCACCACAGAAGGCACGCGGTCAATAGTGTCAGTATCAACTAAATATGCGGCACCACAGAGGCACTCGGTTAATGCTACCAGTATCAACTAAATATGCGGGCACCACAGAGGCACTCGGTTAATGCTACCAGTATCAACTAAATATGGCGGGCACCACAGAAGGCACTCGGGCAATACTGTCAGCATCAACTAAATATGCGGGCACCACAGAAGGCACTCAGGTCCCCATCAAAGTGACCGACACGCGGTCAATACTGTCACTATCTAAATAGCTGCCAGCATGCATATGACTGACACCCCAGAGACACCACGCCCAATACTGCCAGCATCAACTACATATGATTGACACCGCAGAGACACCACGCCCAATACTGCCAGCATCAACTACATATGACTGACACCCCAGAGACACCACGCCCAATACTGCCAGCATCAACTACATATGACTGACACCCCAGAGCACGCCCAATACCAGAGACACCACATCCCAATACTGCCAGCATCAACTATATATGACTGACACCCCAGCACACCACGCCCAATACTGCCAGCATCAACTACTAAATGACTGACCCAGAGACACCACGCCCAATACTGCCAGCATCAGCTACATATGACTAGCACACCACGCCCAATACTGCCAGCATCAACTACATATGACTGACACCCCAGAGACACCACGCCCAATACTGCCAGCATCAACTACATATGACTAGCACCGCAGAGACACCACGCCCAATACTGCCAGCATCAACTACACATGACTGACACCCCAGAGATACCACGCCCAATACTGCCAGCATCAACTACAAATGACTGACACCCCAGAGACACCACGCCCAATACTGCCAGCATCAACTACATATGGTGCAGAGGTACGGTTACATCACCAGGAGAAAGGGGGTGATTGGATTCCTGTCACATACAAGTTTAGATAATCGCTTCTACTGCTGGCGCTTGTTACTGTCGTGTCTGTCCGTGGATAAACCTCTCTGTATCAGCGGAAATGTCAGCGGATGTATATTTGCCTAAATATAATATAACGTGGAAATGTCAGTCTTATAAATGACATATATCGGCACGCATAGAAATTGACAAGCATATCAATATTTAATGAATTGTTAAATCGCAAGCGATTCAGACATTTGACACATTATTAGTGTGTTTGAAAACATATTCTTCCATAGCAGTTGCGTGTGCATTTCATTTCTTGAACATCACAGAGTTCAACTGCTCTCTGTGTGTGCACGTACACATTCACACACTCACGCACACACAAGAACACACACATGTCATCACGCACAGATGCACACGCATGAAGACGTACAGGCATACAGGCAAGTTATCTGAGGTGAACCCCCCAGACCTCTCCAGCAAGAGCACCTTGACCCCAGTGTACACAGGAAGCGATCCATCGGTGATCATCTCCCCTCTTTCATTTCCTCATTTTCCAACCCTGATTACTTAAATCATTGTTCTTGACCTTGTGGCGGCCGTGTATTGATTCCTCCCAGTGTGAGGACGTACTGCAGGGCCACATGCCGGCCTCCAGCCCCCCATTGACCATTCACATAGACCCCCCTGCTACTTTAGTCGATGTATTGATGGATGACTCGACGCGTTATTTAACTGTTATCGTACGAAAGTTAAATATTGACTACCCCGTGTGGACTTCTAGATCTCATATATTTACCTTTAATGGCGTGGTGCTGAATAAAAAATCCACACGAGACGTTTCTACTGCTGTAGAATGACGGGATGCTCCGGCAAGCGATATGGGCACTGACTGGTCTATATTTTGGTACCGCAGACCGGCTCTTTTACAGTTACAGTTCTCGGATCTAGTCACATATGAAATAATTCACCGAAAATACGACATCCAGAGTTTCACTGGAAACAAGAATTGTTTGATCGACCTTCTAGAAGTTGGTGAGTCAATAATGATGCATAAGACTTTATTGATAACAACTTCTTGTTTATGGCACAGAGATGGTTGCACAAGAACACGCCATTTCAGCATGAAACGTCCTACATTAATGACGTACATCTACATGTCGCGGCCCACCTGTGGTTTACCTGTGTGGCTCCATGTAGCCGTACGTCACAGCACACCTGTGGTTTACCTGTGTGGCTCCATTTAGCCGTACGTTACAGCACTCCTGTGGTTTACCTGTGTGGCTCCATGTAGCCGTACGTTACAGCCCACCTGTGGTTTACCTGTGTGGCTCTGTGTAGCCGTACGTTACAGCTCACCTGTGGTTTACCTGTGTGGCTCCATGTAGCCGTACGTCACAGCTCACCTGTGGTTTACCTGTGTGGCTCCATGTAGCCGTACGTCACAGCACACCTGTGGTTTACCTGTGTGGCTCCATGTAGCCGTACGTTACAGCTCACCTGTGGTTTACCTGTGTGGCTCCATGTAGCCGTACGTTACAGCTCACCTGTGGTTTACCTGTGTGGCTCCATGTAGCCGTACGTCACAGCACACCTGTGGTTTACCTGTGTGGCTCCATGTAGCCGTACGTCACAGCCCACCTGTGGTTTACCTGTGTGGCTCCATGTAGCCGTACGTCACAGCACTCCTGTGGTTTACCTGTGTGGCTCCATGTAGCCGTACGTCACAACACATCTGTGGTTTACCTGTGTGGCTCTGTGTAGCCGTACGTTACAGCTCACCTGTGGTTTACCTGTGTGGCTCCATGTAGCCGTACGTCACAGCACACCTGTGGTTTACCTGTGTGGCTCCATTGGCAACTATGTTTTGCTAATGCTCTTTTTGTATTTTTGTAGAAAGTGTACATACCCTACAGAAGCAGTGATGGCCTGTTAGTACCGCTTGTTATGTGTGTGTTCCGGTGTTTTAAACCTCATATGCACTCATAGCATGTACCTGAATCAGCTGAACATATGATGTCTGGAGTTTTCTGCTAGTTGTGCAAACTATGAAAACATCTACAACAAACTCTCAGAATACATTTTCCTAATGTAGCTGTGCGCAGTGCTCATACTAGTCTGTCATACAGACCCTGACACAAGTGTATCCAAGAAAGCCCAAGCAAGGCAATAAATAAGTGGCAAGGCTAGATTTCCACAGTTTCTGAATATGAAGAAAGCTTCTGGGCTTATTTTATTATATTTTATTATTATTATATAGGAACTGTTTTTTCTGTAAAATATGTTCATTTCAGAGACTAGATGTTAGTCTATGCTCATACAAACCTGATACAAATACTGAGAATATGTCCCAAAATTTCGAGTTAAGCTATTCCATTAATATAAAATATGATATTTGAGAAACATGCTTTACCGTATGCTTTCTTAAAGCCTTTTTTATTTTGGTCTAATTCATGTGAATGTCAAGTTTAAACGAAGGCCATACTATTGACCTCTGTCACCAGCAAGTAATGTGACGTAGTGTGTCCAACAAGAAAAAAAGGAATAACGGCAATATCTAGACTGCAATATTATATTTCAATTATATATTTAACGACATACTAATCTGACGAAGGCCCGGGTTCGAATCCCCACATGGGTACAATGTGTTAAGCCCATTTCTGGTGTCCCCCGCCGTGATACTGCTGGAATATTGCTAAAAGCGGCGTACAACTAAACTCAGTCAGTCAGTCAGACTAATCTGAAACCTCGGAACCAAAATTATACGATGTATATACGTAGCGGAGTTGTATGAACTGTATGTGTGTTTGTATGTATGTATATATCTCTGTAGTGAATGACGAATCACTCGCCACATACTGCACACAGTACACGCCAAGCAGTGAGTCTTTAAGAAACATATATGTTCATTTGAAATTCAGACATCAAATCAATTTCCCGGGACTACAATGGAAGCCCTGTTGCCATAATAAACTGCCTCCCAACGGAGGGCAACATTTAGCGCCGCCAGCAAGTCGTGCTACTTAGCCGCTCATACCCTGCTGCAGCTGGACAAATGTCACTCAGCTCAAGTATTCCACGATTCCCTCATGACAATTTAAACATTGCAATAAAGCAATCAATATTTCATGATCTTATGTAACTTCAACGGAGCCAATTATTCAGCGCCAAGCAAGCCCTCAAGCCGAGTCGGTTCTCCGGTAGGGGGCGTCATTACAGACATTAGAGGACCACTTCCGCCGCGCGGAGGAAATGCTTCTTTTGTGGGTGGTATTTGCCTTTGCGCTTTGAGCAGGAAACTTCCATGTTTCAGAAAATAGACGGATTTAGAAAGATGGATAGATGGTTAGATTCATGACTGAAATGTGTTAAAGATGTTAAGATAGACGCACACAAAGACTCTCCCTCTCTCTCTCTGTGATGTAATGTGGAGAGAGAATGATAGAGAGAGAGAGATAAGAGTATATAAGAATGTAAGAGAACACAAAGACTCTCTGTGTCTCTCTCTCTCTCTCTCTCTCTCTCTCTCTCTCTCTCTCTCTCTCTCTCTCTCTCTCTCTCTCTCTCTCTCCACATCACATCACAGCGCACATAACAAGAGACATAACGATGTAAGTGACTGCACAGAGACTCCATATTATATCCAGGTGAGCTACAATAATCGCGATATCTCCCCTTCCTCACAGCCATTGCCCGAGGACTTTATATTTCACTTTATCAGTTTCATTAAGACGAATGAAAAAGTAATAGCATGTGCTTCCACTAGGTGCATCGCAATCTGGCCTTTTACAGAAATATTGAAATTTGGTTCCCGAAATCGTATTTTTCTCCTCACAAATTGCTCCAAGATATTCCATTCAGGCAGACTGCTATTAAATTCTACGAACAAGGATTTTTCGAATAAAAAGCACATACATTATAAACTGCCGGTGCTGCTGGGGCTTCCATTTCCTATGGATTTCCGTGAGTAAATCAGTGTGGGGGTGAGTCCTTGGCCAACACGCACTTGGCAGTAACTGTAGAATAGTTAAACATTTGCAGCTTCGCCAGCCTCGTGGCCAGCCCAATGGCATCAGCTCTGGAGTGTACCCAGACATAGCTGCTGATCACGTCAACAGTGAGTGGAATTATAAATCACCCTAGGCAAATATACACCTCCAATTACAACGTAACGTAAGACTCGACCCCGTTCACTCGAGCAACGATTTATCTGGAAGAGGAACGCAATAATAAAGTGCCCCCTCTTGGATGAGGAGACGGACGATGCTCTGCGGCTTTTTCAAAGTCCAACACAATAAACAAACAAATAACCATTACCAGTGGAACTGGAGATTGGTATAATTAAAGTTTCGATTGTGAAATTAAATGAAGACTGATATCTGCCTGGTACTGCAACAATCCCAGGGGTGTGCTGATAACTACCATATACATAGCGATGTTAACAATAATCAAGTGATATTCTTGCAATATTCATGCACCACGACAGCAACAAATCAGGAACAAAACCACCTTCAGCGCTTAAGAGTATAAACATACCTTACTTGCATAGCTTAAGAGTATAAACATTCCAAACCATCACAGCTTAAGAGTATAAACATGTCATACCTAAGTAGCTTAGGGGTATAAACATACCTTACCTTCATAGTTTAAGAGTATAAACATGTCATACATTCATAGTTTAAGAGTATAAACATGTCATACATTCATAGTTTAAGAGTATAACATGTCATACCTTCATAGCTTAAGATTATAAACATGTCATACCTTCATAGCTTAAGAGTATAATATTGTAACTTCAGCACCGAAGAGTATATACGTATCGTACCTTCACAGCTAAAGAGCATAAACATGTCATACATTCATAGTTTAAGAGTATAAGCACGTCATACATTCATAGTTTAAGAGTATAAACACGTCATACATTCATAGTTTAAGAGTATAGTAGCACGTCATACATTCATAGTTTAAGAGTATAAGCACGTCATACATTCATAGTTTAAGAGTATAACACGTCATACATTCATAGTTTAAGAGTATAAGCACGTCATACATTCATAGTTTAAGAGTATAAGCACGTCATACATTCATAGTTTAAGAGTATAACACGTCATACAGTCATAGTTTAAGAGTATAACATGTCATACCTTCATAGCCACTGAGTACGAACATGTCATACATCCAAGAGTGAAGAACATTAAGATACACGCTCTTCTGCGAGGATTTGCAACTGTAGATTAGAATACACCATATAGGTACGATACCGTCAACACTAAACAGTGTAAATACTTTAAATCTCCATGACATGACGTGTCTTAACATTACCCAATCCATTACACTAAACACAGACCTTCCTCTCAGAACAGTCTGCTAAAACAAACTCCTCATCCTCCACCCCTACTGAGACATTGTATTGTCTCAGTGATCTCAAACGATTGCGACACATTAGTTTGTTGATGGACAAGTCAGTGTATTTCAAGTCCTGTGCCACTGGCTTGTCGATAACTACTGTCTTTTCTATTTTGAACCAGTTCTGCTGAAAACAGAAATCTCCTTTGACGCCTTAATACGACGAGCGAGCAGCACTGACGTCCGTTTTTGAGCTTACTGTTTCTGACAGAATAAGACGGAGGAGGGATAGAGCTGACAGTTGTGCTATTGATACTTTCCCTTCTGTTTTGATTGCTTTTGTCAGCAGTGCAGTGTCTAAAACACTTCATCTCTTACGTAAGAGCTGCCATATGAGGTAATACCCCCTCTACGGTCTGAGCTTGTCAGCTGCACATGGGAGAGGTGCTAATCCGAGCTTTGTTAATCTGGTTCCATTGATGGTTTGCTCCATATAAGGGTAAAGGTGCGCATGCGTATTGTGAAGGTCGTGTATTTATCAGGGACACAAACGAGCTCCAGTCCTAAACAGAGGAATCGGTGTCTCCTTCACGTTTGGTCTAAATGCTCCAAAAATAACAAAGGAACAATGTTTTGTCCATTCCTTACATACGGTTTATGAGACATGTGACTGTAGTTTGGGTCACTGGACCGGTATTTTATACAGAACGGTTCTGGATGTTATCGATGTCAACTTCTTCTTTATACACAACGTCTCTGACTATTCCTTGCCCCTCGTCAGGTTAATACTGACAGTGATACAAGACATATATACCGGTGATGTACATGAAGCCAGGCTGATTTTAAGCACGTATATACAATAAATAGCGGATTTTAACATGAAAGAGAATAAAATATACAAAAGCAGATATGGTGTTTTAATAGTGGGTAAGTGACAGAAGCCAATGCCTCTAATTGGGTACAAAGGGTGGCTGATAGTCTAATGATATTCAAAAGCTGGGATAAGACACAAAAGGTAGGGATGATGCTGTTTTTTATCATTTTAAGATTAATTGCATGTTTTCCATAAAACCTTCCTCAAATCAAAAGTAGGAATATCAACCTTAGAAAATAGTAATGATCAGTACCTGGTCTATGCAGAAGATTTCTATGAAAGGAAAGAAGCTAGAAATACTCATTTTTAAAACAAGTCCTTTTTAATTGGAGAGTGGAAATTCAACAGACATATTCAAGTTTGGAAATCTCCTATAACGAGTGCGAGAAGATACCAATATTCTGTACAGAGATATAGAAATATTGTGTACGACGATATAGCAATATTGTGTACGAAGATATAGCACTGACTGACTGAGTTTTTTACGCCGCTTTTTAGCCGCTTTTAGCAACATTCCAGCAACATCACGGCGGGGAAGATATAACAATATTGTGTACGAAGATATAGCAATATTGTGTACGGGGATACGGTAATATTATGTGATAAAAGTGGCTGACACGTAGATTATTACTTAACTCCTGTTATATGTTCAGCGTCATCTACCGATAAAGGTCAAGCAACAATCATTAACATATCTCTATACAACGATGGTTAGTATTGGACTCACACAGTAAGGACATGGACTCGCACAGGAGGAGCATGGACTCGCCCAGATGGACTCGCACAGGAGGAGCATGGACTCTCACAGAGGGAACATGGACTCGCACAGAAGGGGCATGGACTCGCACTGACGGACTCGCACAGAAGGAACATGGAGTCACACAAGAGCGTGGGCTTTCTAAGTGTATGGGGATGGGTTATCACATTAAGGACAAGCCTGCACACACCACAAGTTACGTAAATGACGTGATGGCAATAAAGCTCCCAGGATTAAACATGCATGAAGCTTCCTTATTGAGGTTGGTATCGATCCCGCTGACCCGGCACCGCATATTGTGTAACAGGAGAACAGAGCAAGTTGCCAACACTGAACACACTGGCATGGCAACAGGCGGTGGGACATATAGGTACTAGGCACAGGCACCTGGACACATATGCAGTCAATACAACATAAACATTGAGGAAAGCAAGCACTTGTCTTGAAGAATTGGGAACACTGTGAAACATTGACACCGGGGAACGTAAGCAGAAACATGGGTATTGGACAAAGTAAAGCAGGATTGTCTGAGTTCAGTCCCTGTGTTGGCTAGACATGAGTGTCGAGGATGGTTTTCGCGACAGACTGTAAATATTGTCATGTATCTCACCCGGCCACGTGTACATCAGAAACTCCAAGAATTGTGTCTTGTGTTACCAATCGGAATGTGACAATAGTTCTGTTCTACACACAGTTATTTATGCACCAACTTAACGGCTGATTGAGGTCATGCACCAAAAACAATTCCTTAAACTTAATTAACCTATACCTCTTTTGTCTATACCGGACATGATATACAGTTTTGTCCTATCCAGGTCATCAATAATGAATAGCCCGGGGGAACGTTTCTTCAAACAAACTAATAAACAGGTTCAATAAAGTAAGTCCCACGAAACCTTAGATCCGTATCATCGACAGAACTCTCGTCACTGTAGTGTAACGGTGTGTCAAAGACTTCCTGTTAATGTACTGTAACCCAGGTTAATTATTATACTCTTTGTGTGTGTGTGCGTGCGTACGTGCTGTGCGTGTGCGCGTGTGTGTGTGTGTGTCTTAATGAGTTAATGAATAGAATCGACTCAAATAGGCATTATGCATTGGTGCAGCAAATGTGGCGGCTGAGAAATGTAAGTTACTTCATTTCATTACATCTACCAAAGGTTCATATTTTCAGGCCGCTGGTTTTCCAGTTCAGCATCTAAGACAATTACATTCCCTGGAAATGTTGTGTTTTGTGCCAGACACACATCGTGTGTTCGCGGTGTGTTCTGTGTGAAACACGTCACGGTGTGGGATCCCCTCAAGACAATCAAACCAATGCCTTCTATTTTCGCTTTTGCGCAGTTAGTTTAAGGTATTTGGTTCGCGGAGGGTAATTGTCTGGCAAGCAGTTGAAGTCACGTCAGTGAGATGTCCAAATATCCTTATAGTTTCTCAATCCAATAACAGCGCTCAATCAAGATTCGTCATGAAGACCCTATTTATATTTGCCACGATGAAGGACAGTCTGCATCCTCAGAGCTACAGCAGCTGGTGGGAAGTGGGGTGGGTGTAGGGTGACGATGGATAGTGGGGTGGGTAGTGGGGTGGGTGTAGGGTGACGATGGATAGTGGGGTGGGTAGTGGGGTGGGTGTAAGGTGACGATGGATAGTGGGGTGGAGAGTGGGGGAGGGTGTAGGGTGACGATGGATAGCGGAGTGGAGAGTGGGGTGGGTGTACGGTGAGGGTGGGTAGTGGGGTGGGTAGTGGGGTGGGTGTAGGGTGACGATGGATAGTGGGGTGGGTAGTGGGGTGGGTGTAGGGTGGTGACGATGGATAGTGGGGTGGGTAGTGTGGTGGGTGTAGGGTGACGATGGATAGTGGGAGTGGGGAGGGGGTGTAGGGTGACGATGGATAGCGGAGTGGAGAGTGGGGTGGGTGTACGGTGAGGGTGGGTAGTGGGGTGGGTAGTGGGGTGGATGTAGGGTGAGGGTGGGTAGTGGGGTTGAGAGTGGGTTGGGTGTAGGGTGAGGGTGGATAGTAGGGTGGGTGTGCGAGAAGGGTGAGAGAACAGTGGAGACTTGGGGTAGATGTGAGATAGGGGTGGAGAGGGAGTAGGAAGGCCTGCAACGCAATGTCAAGTCCATGTGTGTTGCCCGGATGTTGTAAGGAAGCTGTGTGATGATGTCACTGTATCAGCATACTCAAGGTTGTTACATTCTTTGTTGTTTTCATGCAGAGATTCAATACTGACATTCAGTCATTCATTTAACAACCATACTTGGGAGGGAGTCCTTTTCTTTTCCTTTGGCAGTACTTTCCTGGCGCTATAGCATAAACGTACTTCCGTAACAGTCTTCTATCTTTGATTAACTCTGCAGAATTTCTGCCATGGAGATCACTTTGTATTTCACCAAAACGTATATTGTAGTGATTAGTGAGCAAGTGATTCAAGGTAATTATCTAAGTGAGTAAAAGGGTCGGTGAGTGAGTGTGTCATGTTTGACACAGCAACTCCCTGTATTTCCCACCCACCACGACGTTTGGTGAAACAACGCGTCACTGACCAAGGAACAGACACACCGCCATTGATCAATGGACGCACCACTGGACCACCCTCTATGGTGTTATACTTAACGCGACACACGACTGGATTGCTAAACACAGTCTGTGTATGCTATTCAGACACACATGACGTACAATTGCGTTCTGTAAGTCACCAGCCCGTGCCCGGGGAGATGTATTGTCCGTTTGACCCCCACCCCACCCCATCAACTGGTCCTGCCCTTGCGCCCTGCAAGAAGTGACAGATCGAGGGATCATCAGAGCTGGTATTCAGGTCATTATTTCCCCTGGACCTGACATTTGAGCCATGTCCTCGCGGGGGCTCGCAGTAATGAGACGGACGCTGCATATACACGGCCCTGGAGACAGAGGATGGAGAAGACTGGCATCCATTGACCCCGCAGATGTTTCATCAGATTCCTCAGTTCCTAGTTAACACTCTCAATGGCGAGATGGCTGGAACATCCCGAACTGCCTGACTGTGTAAACACCAGTGATTGGGTCAACACTGTCATGTACAGTAGGAGGCTGCAAGCTGCACACACACAGATAATCACGCCATTCTCGACTGGTGTCAACAAGCATGTGCCATTATACGCTAGAGCGAATCTCTTTTATTTGAACCCCTAACAACAAAACAGAAAAAAATGGAAATATAAAATTATTACCCCAAACCTAGGTGTAACCGTGTCCATGAAACTCTATGTTCTTTTCCCGGTCAATAAGCTCAATTTATAGCTGACCAGGACGGTAGCGGTTGACCAATCACTTCCTTCTGACCGAGGAACGGTAGGGAATATCAAGTGGAGTATCATTGAGTCAGACATGGGTTGAGTAACAGTACTCGTGAAACATGGGAAAAGAGGCTTGCACATCCGAATAATTTCTGTTTTATTCTGGCCACAAATCCTTGGCAAAATGCCTTATTGGGGTAAATAAGCTGTATCTGAGAGATTGATGATCAATTTAGTATTTTTCCAAATGAAAGAAATTCCCAGTGAGGTCTGTCGCCATGTGACCTTGTCCTAACTCGCCATTGCTACAGAAATATATGAAATTCATATATAACAGGAATGTTGTTGTGTTTGTCGGTCGTGTTGAAGTAATGTGTTTTAGTCAAAGAAGTAGTATTATCCATCAAGATACAATAGCCCTACCTTTGTGCGTGATACGTCACGCCTTTATGTCATTTAGAATACCAGCTGTTGGCGATACGTGTCGCCAAGAACTGGTGAACTTTGCTTGATGAGATAGTCCACACAACACGGCCTTCCTTGGCCATCAACACGGTTACTTCAACAACTATTTCATGTGTAGTGGATGTTGATAAGAAGAACACGGCGCCCGCACAGAGCAGATTGTCTGGCAGGAAGTGAATAGTAACGCACCATTAGCTTTGACTGGTACGTCATCATACTCAGCCACACAGCTTACCTCCCCTTGAAATGCATTAGATTCTTTCATAACTATTGTTCAACTCTCCAGTGCGTATTTTCAGACTTGTGTATATAACCATAACCGTTTTCAGGAGGCTGTTATAAGCCTTATAAAACACCATTGCAGTAAAGGCGTACCAAGAGAAAGGCTCTGTACAACTAATTAATAAATTGTGATCCTTAACGCTTACAGACTACGAATCACCCTAATAAAGTCACTTAGGTGTTGCACGACCCTTGGTGCCATTACAGACACAGTGTCCGGCGATTGTGGAGACTGAGATTGTGGCATATTGATCTTGCTTATGTTGCCACTGATTGACACTCCATGTCAGGCCCTGACTCAGACACGTTATTGTAATTAGTTGTCCAGCAACATGTGTAATGTTACATGTGATTTGAAGGACGCCTAAAGATACCACCAGGGGTCTGTGAGGTAAAATGAACGGTGACTAGTCAGTGATTAGTCAGGTTGGCGTGCACTAGTTGGGGCAGTAATGACGAGACTGACATTAAACAAGTGCTCTCTTCATCAGGCTCAGCTGACGAGGTACTGGAGCCGTGGATGGTACGTTTGTGATGCATAGCTTAGCCAGCAACATGCAGCTTGTAAACGTGATGTCACGCAAAGGTCGGGCACAGTCTCAGGGAGCCTGGAGATAAATATTAATTAATGTGTCAAATTAAATTTTGTGTATACGTCAGAATGAACGTCGGTTCGGGAATGTTTTTAATGTTTAAGATGGTATCCACCTCCAGCAAGATAAAAACTAAACCCTGTAGTCAGTACCTCTTGAAACCTCAAGCCCTATCAGGAACTATGGCAAGGGTGGTCCAGCAGTCTCAGAGGAGTGTCAGTGGGTTCAGTTCCAAACTCTGAGTCTAGGGGCGGTGGGGTAGCTTAGTGTTTAAAGCGTTCGCTGGTCACGCCAAACACCCGGGTTCTATTCCCCACGTGGGTACAATTATGAAGCCTATTTCTGGTGTCCCCCGTCGTGATATTGCTTGAATATTGCTAGACGCGGCGTAAAACTAAACTCACTCACTCACTCTGAGTATAGGTCCAAGGTTTGACAGCATCTCGCGTTTAGTTTCACCATAAAAAGTCATCCTTAAGACCAGCAGCACTTCAGGCTTCCTCCAGCGTCAGAGTTAAACATAGGCCAAAGCAGTGTTAAACCAACCCACGTACTCTGATAGCGTGACTGTATGTACGTACGTACACAGAACTGACAGAGAGTTGTGTCAGCTGGGTGGTACATACTGAATAGTTTAACCGTGACGATGTCCCTTCATACAGTAACTGGTACGTCCTTAAGACGTTTGGGAGACGGAGACGATGAGGTAATCCTCACAGCACTAGCCTAGCGGTGCCAATCCGTGCCTCTTGTGGATATCAGACTGCATTCAAAAAGCACGTTAACATAGGAAAAATAGAAATTGCCCGTTTTGCGCGTATTAGAGGTGGTTGGTTGTGTGTATATAACCGCATTACTCTGGTTTTGATTGTGCTGGCCTGTCACTAAACAGACTGTTGCATTATTCATCTCAGGCGAGATTGCTTATATCTGCCAGATTAGGAGTCTCGATCGGATGATAATCGCAATCTAAATTTAAAGCATTCCATTAAATAAAAGGCATCGTGTTTCCAGACTGGACTACGCGGTTACAACCGGAGGACATGGTACTGTTATTGTATTCATGGGATGTGTCTCAATAGGTGTATTCATGGGATGTCTCAACAGGTGTATTCATGGGATGTGTCTCAATAGGTGTATTCATGAAATGTGTCTCAATAGGTGTATGCATGGGATGTCTCAACGGGTGTATTCATGGGATGTGTCTCAGTAGGTGTATTCATGAAATGTGTCTCAATAGGTGTATTCATGGGATGTGTCTCAATAGGTGTATGCATGGGATGTCTCAACGGGTGTATTCATGGGATGTGTCTCAATAGGTGTATTCATGAAATGTGTCTCAATAGGTGTATTCATGGGATGTGTCTCAGTAGGTGTATTCATGGGATGTCTCAACAGGTGTATTCATGGGATGTGTCTCAATAGGTGTATTCATGAAATGTATCTCAACAGGTGTATTCATGGGATGTGTCTCAATACGTGTGTTCTAGTGGTATGTCAGTCACATGACTTCAGCATTTTATACAGATATGTCTCAAAACATGCCAAAATGACATAATGCCGCTGTTTATATATCACCTTCACTTCACAGCGACCTTGACAGACATATCACAAGATATGCAAAAATAACAGAACAGAATCAGCTGATTTATGTATCACCTTCATAGCAACCTTGACAGACATATCTCAAGATATGCAAAAGTAACAGAATGGAATCCGCTGTTTTATATATCACCTCCACAGCGACCTTGACAAACATATCTCAAGATATGCAAAAATAACAGAACAGAATCTGCTGTTTTATATATCACCTTCACAGCGACCTTGGCCTGAAGCTCAAATTAGTATGTGACATTTGGACATCCTTGGATTGTTATAGACAACAGTAATGACTAGCTGACACATGGCGTGTTCCTTGAATTGTCTCAGTATATTAGAACCAGCCCGACCGGTGACACCATGTGATTGCAGGGCATGACAAGACAGTGCCTATACAATTACATCATTACATTATGGTGGTACTTTCGATATTTAAACACCCCAGATGTTTGTATTTCGTCACACGCGTAATGTAATAGCACGGTTACTATGGAAACGGAATGTTTCTATTCTCTATCGATTAATTCATTACACAAGTGTCATGCTTTCAAGTTCCATAGACTATCACGCCTTGAATCAGTAGAGCGCATAGAGCACGATTCAAAGTAGAGCCAACAGAACACGATTCAAAGTAGAGCCAACAGAACACGATTCAAAGTAGAGCCAACAGAACACGATTCAAAGTAGAGCCAATAGATGCCTGTACCACGAATGTGTGTGCGACCCCACCAGCTCGCCTCTTTCCAACCTACTCTGCCCTCCCAGTGACGGAATCGGTCTCCCCAATACTTGACAAAACGCCAAACGTTGGCTCGTTACGTGATAAATATTCTTTACTGGTACCATAGACCACATAATCGCTGGCCGTAACGCCAATTGTCGGTAGGTAATTAGCAATATACAGCCATGTATTGGTCATTACCCCAACATTCTCTGACCGACTGAATGTCTATGTGGATACTGTACTGCGTTCATGGACTCAACTAATTCCTGTGTTAATTCAATATTGCCCGTCTATCAAATTTTGATGCATATATACTCAGCAACAAAAGTTCTTGTGACGCTATTAAAAACGGTGTAGAAAACACATAATAAGAAAACGAAGTTAATACAAACACTTTTATTTCATAGAACAGACATTTGACCTGCTAATGACAACCTTAATTTCGGATTAGTGAGAATTTCAAAGGGTAAAACACCAATCTGAATACTTAGGGGTAAAATGTCCCACTCTAATACCAGGTATGACCACCAGCAGAGTTAGTACAGGCAACACACCTCCGTCACATGGAATTAATCAGTCGTGTATGACATCGTTGTGGGATGTTGTCCCAGATCTCACGAAGACGTTGTTGCAGTTGCTGCAGCGTTACAGGCGGATTTGGTGAGCGTCGCAAGCGTCTTTCCATTTCATCCCACACATGCTCAATAGGCGACATGTCCGGTGACTTAGCTGGTCAGGGAAGCACATCAACAGTGTTCTGAGCCAGAAAACGTTGAACAATACGGGCAGTGTGCGGTACGGCGTTGTCCTGCTGTAACGTCATCCCTGGTCCATGTTGCCGTATGAACGGTAAAACGGCTGGCTGGAGAACCTCATCCCGATATCGCTGCCCTGTCAGATTACTGGCTGGAGAACCTCATCCCGATATCGCTGCCCTGTCAGATTACCAGCGATGATGAGAAGGTCTGTCTTGTTTGTAGCCGTAATTCCACCGCAGATCATCACGCTACCGCCTCCAAACCGATCAATTTCCATTACACAATTGTCAGCATAACGTTCGCCACGTCGACGGTAAACTCGCACACGGCCATCAGCTCTGTGAAGCGAAAATCTGGACCTATCCGTGAAGAGGACATGATTCCACTGACCTTGAGTCCATCTCACATGCTGTCTTGCCTACTGCAGACGTTGTTGGCGATGTTGTAACGTCAAAATCGGCCGTCTTGATGGGCGTCGTGCGATGATCCAAAAACGCCGTAAACGTCGACGAACGGTTTGTGGTGATATCCGCCTCAGTCCAAGGATGATTGCTGCCGTGACTGTTGCTTGCTGGAAGCGGTTCCGGAGGTGTGTCTGTCGAATCCAGTTGTCTTGACGTCGGGTCGTTACCGGGGTTGGACCATTACGAGGACGGTCTCTGACGTGATTTGTCTGTTGGTGTCACTGCCACAAGTTCCATACTGTGTTTCGATGGACATTGTATCTGCAAGCAACTTCTCGTTGTGGAGTACCGGATTGGAGCATTCCAATAACTCGCCAACATTCATCTTCTGTTAGCCTTGGCATAACAACTGTTTAATTCTGCTGAGAAATTTGACGTTTTTTCATATTGCACTCCTTCAACGTGTCTTTATCAGGAATGAACCATTCTCTCCACTACCCAGGTTTAAAGATCCACAGTCTAACACATTCCTCACAAACATTCCCTCCACTACCCAGGTTTAAAGATCCACAGTCTAACACAAATGTCTCAAAGTCATTTTTTCATGATTTGCAAACATTACCTTGACAGATGCGTTTGGATACTCTGTCATAGTGCCGTGAACCCGTTTTTTTATGATTCGTATACAAAAGTAAGTATTTATTAAAAAAATATCCGTGTCACAAGAACTTTTGTTGCTGAGTATATATATATTTCCAGGAAAAATGGAAAATACGTCAGATCAGTCAAAATATAGTATTATTTACTGAATATACATACGTATGTCGACGTACAAATATAAACTTACACTGCAATAATACACCCTAACACTGTATAGAAACAATAATAATACATTTATAAAACAGTTAATATCCACCTAAAAGATTTCAGTGTTGCTATTACATATTACAAGAGTTTATAATATTGTAGAGTACAACGACAGGTGGCTCAGACAGTTCTACTTATACAGTCACAAAGAGATGTGGTTTTAGGAGGGGCCTGAAACTATCCTGGGATTGAGTATTTCTGGTGTCTTATGGGAGTGAGCTCCAGGGCTGAGGGCTACAGACACTGAATGCACGGTCAGGGAGTCCATTTGATTTCAGTTGTTGTAGTAGGATATCACTGGAAGATCGGCGATTTTGCTGTGGAGACAAGGTGCTTGAAATGAGAGGGAAGGTTTTCATTGTAGAGGCAGTAATGGGTGAAGATGAGAATCTTAAAGTTGATTCTAGCAGATAAAGAATTTTCACAATTCATGAATTCATCTTCATAATTCATAAACCGTTCTAGTGTAACTCCAGTATCAGACAACATTTCCTCGAACATCAGATACAGGCACGTGCAATAGGTATAAAGATGGATGGCAGGCCATACAGAATGCTACCGGGAACACAGACAGACAGACACTCGTATACAGTCATTAGAGTGCCCCCATCATCAGACAATGGGGACAGGTGTGTCAGGTCGTGAAGCACCCCATCATCAGACAATGGGGACAGGTGTGTCAGGTCGTGAAGCACCCCATCATCAGACAATTGGGACAGGTGTGTCAGGTCGTGATGCACCCCATCATCAGACAATGGGTACAGGTGTGTCAGGTCGTGATGCACCCCATCATCAGACAATGGGTACAGGTGTGTCAGGTCGTGATGCACCCCATCATCAGACAATGGGTACAGGTGTGTCAGGTCGTGATGCACCCCATCATCAGACAATGGATACAGGTGTGTCAGGTCGTGATGCACCCATCATCAGACGATGGGTACAGGTGTGTCAGGTCATAATGCACCCCATCATCAGACAATGGGTACAGGTGTGTCAGGTCGTGATTCATCCCATCATCAGACGATGGGTACAGGTGTGTCAGGTCATAATGCACCCCATCATCAGACAATGGGTACACGTGTGTCAGGTCGTGATTCATCCCATCATCAGACGATGGGTACAGGTGTGTCAGGTCATGATGCACCCCATCATCAGACAATGGGTACACGTGTGTCAGGTCGTGATTCATCCCATCATCAGACGATGGGTACAGGTGTGTCAGGTCATGATGCACCCCATCATCAGACAATGGGTACAGGTGTGTCAGGTCATGATGCACCCCATCATCAGACAATGGGTACAGGTGTGTCAGGTCATGATGCACCCCATCATCAGACAATGGGTACAGGTGTGTCAGGCACCCCCATCATGATGGGTACATCCCATCATCAGACATCATGGGTACAGGTGTGTCAGGTCATGATGCACCCCATCATCAGACGATGGGTACACGTGTGTCAGGTCATGATGCACCCCATCATCAGACGATGGGTACAGGTGTGTCAGGTCATGATGCACCCCATCATCAGACAATGGGTACAGGTGTGTCAGGTCATGATGCACCCCATCATCAGACGATGGGTACAGGTGTGTCAGGTCATGATGCACCCCATCATCAGACAATGTCAGGTAATGCACCCCATCATCAGACAGGTGTGTCAGGTCATGATGCACCCCATCATCAGACGATGGGTACAGGTGTGTCAGGTCATGATGCACCCCATCATCAGACGATGGGTCTGATGCACGGAAGACTATAAGTTTCATCAAGCACCAGAATATACAATGCGGGGGCAAGCCGTCACTTAGTACAGCTGCATGCCTCGGTGGTGAGGAGCGAGTCAATAATAGATAGCATTACCTGGGTACATCTTATTCACTCACAGTCGGCTCGTGTTTAACGGCCCCTTTACAGTAAGAGCATAAAACTTTAATGCCAGAGCTTCTTAATTAGTAACCGAAGAAGCATGCTGGTGTTTCTCAGCAATGTGAGCATACTGGGTGACTGACATGGAACATTTCTCCTCAGTGCAAGCACATCTTGTTCAAGTGCAGGGGTAGTCTGTAGATGATTACCATGTAGATATGTATTTCACAGAGTGTCTTCACTTTCAAGAACCTGTGAGGGCATTCGTTGGATGGATATGTCAACATCTTTAACGTAACTTATAAATCGGCTTGTCTTAATCGTCCAAATAGTTCGGTTCCAAAACACCTGCAACCCATTTGAGATATACTGACATACATAACAAAGTACACACCTGGTGTTTGGGGACTATCCCCATTAAAACCATAAATAATTTGCTAGCAGTGTTGTAATAGGGTACAATATCTGTGTTGTTTTGGAAACACTTGCACAATGTTTGTGACAAGGCAGAATCAAACACTTTTTAAATATTAATACTGTTTTCAAGAAAATATTTTACCAAAGAATCAGGTGTGTACTTTCTTTTGAACGTCAGGTGATTCGTTATCAAACGTATGTGTAACGTCCAACTACATCTGCGTGACTGGCTACATAGTTGAATCCAAAACACCTTAAAATCAAGCAACTTTACCCAGAAATCAACTTCTCAAACTTCAACCATAATCCTTAATATATATAATCAGTAACTTTCTCTTTGTTACCAGAAACTATCAGCGTCAAAAGGATTAAACATAATGTTTCTCCCACCTGAAAACTGAAATTACTCCATTCTTGTATCCATGGGTTCTAGCACATTTTGTCAGAAATGAAAGCAGATACGTTTACTGAGAAGACAGTGTCAAATATTTGACGTCACTTATAACCTTAATGTAAAACATGGAAAAAACACATTTAGACAAGAAGAAGCACAAAATCACCAGCTGTGCTTCCGCGTCTTGCTGTTTCTATGTGTGTGTGTGCGTGCGTGCGTGCGTGCGTGCGTGCGTGCCAATAAGTTAAGCTATGGATGACCTGATATCGTTCAGTAACCATGAAACAGACAATTCCACTGGATGGCCGACATGGAATGGAAAATAGGTAAACCTGTGTAATCGCCACATCTGGTTTATGAAACCGTCGGTGTCTACATTTCAAATTGTTTGAGGGGATGGGATGATGATCTTTCTAGGAACCTTTCAAACAGCGCCAACTGACTTAACAATCTATTTGATCAGGGTTACTAAAATGCCTTCGAAATTGTGTACAGTACACACATGGAGGACATTTCCTCATTTGACGCATCAGAAACAACTCCCTATTGTGTCGTATGTTCCCCAAATGAACCATTGACAAGTTTTACGTGTGTTGGTGACGGGTACAATCAGTGGAACAGCCAACAACCAACAGCCATATTTATGACATTTGATAGTGATTCATGTGGACATGCTTCTGATACACTCGGAATCCAGACTCTTCCTTTTGGCCCAGACTTCTTGTGGCAATGGAACGGTCCGGTCACGTCTGCGTGTATCACACTACGAAACACTCAGACATATCTGTATCACACTACGAAACACTCAGACCTGTCTGTATAACACTACGAAACACTCAGACCTCTCTCTATCACACTACGAAACACTCAGACCTCTCTGCATCACACTACGAAACACTCAGACCTCTCTGTATCACACTACGAAACACTAAGACATGTCTGTATAACACTACGAAACACTCAGACATGTCTGTATAACACTACGAAACACTCAGACCTCTCTGTATCACACTACGAAACACTCAGACCTCTCTCTATCACACTACACTACGAAACACTCAGACCTCTCTGCATCACACTACGAAACACTTAGACCTCTCTGTATAACACTACGAAACACTCAGACATGTCTGTATAACACTACGAAACACTCAGACCTCTCTGTATCACACTACGAAACACTCAGACCTCTCTGTATCACACTACACCACGAAACACTCAGACCTCTCTGTATCACACTACGAAACACTCAGACCTCTCTGTATCACACTACGAAACACTCAGACCTCTCTGTATCACACTACGAAACACTAAGACCTCTCTGTATCACACTACGAAACACTCAGACGTGTCTGTATAACACTACGAAACACTCAGACCTCTCTGTATCACACTACGAAACACTCAGACCGCTCTGTATCACACTACGAAACACTCAGACCTCTCTGCATCACACTACGAAACACTCAGACATGTCTGTATCACACTACGAAACACTCAGACCTCTCTGTATCACACTACGAAACACTCAGACATGTCTGTATCACACTACGAAACACTCAGACCTCTCTGTATCACACTACGAAACACTCAGACCTCTCTGTATCACACTACGAAACACTCAGACCTGTCTGTATCACACTACAAAACACTCAGACCTGGCCGATTATATCACAATATGATACATGTAGAGGTACCGGTGTTTGAGGTACATTTGAGGTCAATTTGACAGTATGATATGCCTTGAGGTGTCACGTTTATATTCAGCTGAACCAAATACCAGATGATCCACTCGCTTATTGTACAAGACATGACTCCCGGAAAGGTGAGGAGGCAGAAATCACAGACGACCCGATGTTTACTAATGTCGACCTTCTTCCAATTTCGTGAACGTTTTCACCTTATTATGAAAACCAGATGGAACAAACATGTGCTCCTAATGTACCCGTAGTGGAAGTGTTCACGGGAAGACGGTGTGTGAGTATTCTGTGTGTATTGATCGCTATCGGCAATCCAGGCCGCTGACTAACCTAAGTAGTCTAACCCATGAATCATCAGCTATGTCCATCAGTCAGACTTATTCACACTTTTAAAGGTTATATTTTCCACAAAGAAACCAATTCTTGATTGCAACAGACGTGTAACGCCTTCAGAAACACGACACGTTCGTGTCCATATATGGGCGTCTGCTAGAGACAACAGAGTATCTATATCCACCATCATTGACAACAGGTACCATCATATAGTCTCAGAGCACTTACAGAATGGTAAATGTTTAAAGCTGTTCAGTTTAACTGTCAACCACATTACGTGCATTCAGATATTAACATCTGATATTACATTGTTCTAGTAACTGTTTAAACGGACTACCAGATGTATGTGATACATATTTCGTAAGCGCCAAATATGAGCTGGTGTCAACCAGTTGACGTATATAGATGTTACCCTGTTGGTCAACATGGCCACAGTACAATGTACATGGGCGTTTCTATGTAGATCAACGTTACCTTGTACATAAAGGTTACCTTGTAGGTCAACATGACCATGTACATCAGCGTTTCTATGTAGATCAACGTTACCTTGTACATAAATAATTCCTTGTAGGTCAACATGACCATGTACATCAGCGTTTCTATGTAGATCAACGTTACCTTAAACATCAATGTTACGTTGTAGGTCAACATCGCCATGTACATCAGCGTTTCTATGTAGATCAACGTTACCTTATACATCAATGTTACCTTCTAGGTCAACATCGCCATGTACATCAGCGTTTCTATGTAGATCAACGTTACCTTGTACATCAATGTAGATCAACGTACCATGTACATCAGCGTTTCTATGTAGATCAACTTTACCTTGTACATCAATGTTACCTTGTAGGTCAACATCGCCATGTACATCAGCGTTTCTATGTAGATCAACGTTACCTTGTAAATAAATGTTACCTTCTAGGTCAACATCGCCATGTACATCAGCGTTTCTATGTAGATCAACGTTACCTTGTACATCAATGTTACCTTCTAGGTCAACATCGCCATGTACATCAGCGTTTCTATGTAGATCAACGTTACCTTGTACATCAATGTTACCTTCTAGGTCAACATTACCATGTACAGCAGCGTTTCTGCGTTTTCATATGTAGATCAGTGTAGCGCCGTAGTACGGTGCACGTTACCATGATCAAAATCAAGTTATATATTATATGCACGTTACGGTGATACCATGAAATAGTTATATATGTGTAGAAGATTGTGATGCAGTGTGTGAAATGGTCTGTGTCTATGCATATCGTTCAGAAGCAAAGACAACACAACCATCATATCTCAGAAGGACATCTACCTAATTAGTTAAACAGCGCTGTCGAGTGCTCGTCGGATCTCTCACTGGCGCTTTTCCGTGTTACTGTTCCATACACCGTCTCCATAGTGCGCAGTGTGGTGAGTGTGTACCAAGACCCTTCTACTGTCAGTCCCGACCAGGCAATAGTCATGTTATCGATATAAATATGTATAGCAATTTTCCACGTGAGCACTACCCCTTGTATTGATCCCTACATAGCTGTACTAACATCGTTCTATCCACGGAAATATCTCTCCTCGATTGACTGTAGCCATTCCTCATACATGTGTGTCAACATCGTCCTCTTCCTGGTAATACTTCATACATGTGTGTCCAACTCGTCCTCTTCCTGGTAGGACTTCATACAAGTGGACAATACTTCATACATGTGTGTCCAACCCGTCCTCGTTCTGGTAATACTTCATACATGTGTGTCCAACTCGTCCTCTTCTGGTAATATTTCATACATGTGTGTCGAACCCGTCCTCTTTCTGGTAATACTTCATACATGTGTGTTCACCTCGTCCTCTTTCTGGTAATACTTCATACATGTGTGTCCAACTCGTCCTCTTCTTGGTAATACTTCATACAAGTGGATAATACTTCATACATGTGTGTCCAACTCGTCCTCTTCCTGGTAATACTTCGTACTAGTGGGCAATACTTCATACATGTGTCTCCACCTCGTCCTCTTCCTGGTAATACTTCATACTAGTGGGCAATACTTCATACATGTGTGTCCAACTCGTCCTCTTTCTGGTACTACTTCATACATGTGTGTCCACCTCGTCCTCTTTCTGGTAATACTTCATACAAGTGGACAATACTTCATACATGTGTGTCCAACTCGTCCTCTGGTAATACTTCATACATGTGTGTCCAACCCGTCCTCGTTCTGGTAATACTTCATACATGTGTGTCAAAACCGTCCTTTTCCTGGTAATACTTCATACATGTTTGTCCACCTCGTCCTCTTTCTGGTAATACTTCATACATGTGTGTCCAACTCGTCCTCTTCCTGGTAATACTTCATACATGTGTGTACAACTCGTCCTCTTCCTGGTAATACTTCATACATGTGTGTCTCAACTCGTCCTCTTAATACTTCATACATGTGTGTCCACCTCGTCCCTCTTCCTGGTAATACTTCATACATGTGTGTCCAACTCGTCCTCTTTCTGGTAATACTTCATACATGTGTGTCCAACTCGTCCTCTTCCTGGTAATACTTCATACATGTGTGTCCAACTCGTCCTCTTCCTGGTAATACTTCATACAAGTGGACAATACTTCATACATGTGTGTCCAACTCGTCCTCTTCCTGGTAATACTTCATACATGTGTGTAGTGGGCTGGTAATACTTCATACATGTGTGTCCAACCTCGTCCTCTTCCTGGTAATACTTCATACATGTGTGTCCAACTCTGTCCATACATCCTGGTCCAACTCGTCTCCTCTTCCTGGTAATACTTCATGTGTGTCCAACCCGTCCTCGTTCTGGTAATACTTCATACATGTGTGTCCAACTCGTCCTCTTCCTGGTAATACTTCATACATGTTTGTCCAACTCGTCCTCTTTCTGGTAATACTTCATACATGTGTGTCCAACTCGTCCTCTTCCAGGTAATACTTCATACATGTGTGTCCAACTCGTCCTCTTCCTGGTAATACTTCATACATGTGTGTCCAACTCGTCCTCTTCCTGGTAATACTTCATACTAGTGGGCAATACTTCATACATGTGTGTCCAACTCGTCCTCTTTCTGGTAATACTTCATACATGTGTGTCCAACTCGTCCTCTTCCTGGTAATACTTCATACATGTGTGTCCAACTCGTCCTCTTCCTGGTAATACTTCATACAAGTGGACAATACTTCATACATGTGTGTCCAACTCGTCCTCTTCCTGGTAATACTTCATACTAGTGGGCAATACTTCATACATGTGTGTCCAACTCGTCCTCTTCCTGGTAATACTTCATACAAGTGGTAATACTTCATACATGTGTGTCCAACTCGTCCTCTTCTGGTAATACTTCATACAAGTGGACAATACTTCATACATGTGTGTCCAACTCGTCCTCTTCCTGGTAATACTTCATACATGTGTGTCCAACTCGTCCTCTTCCTGGTAATACTTCATACATGTGTGTCCAACTCGTCCTCTTTCTGGTAATACTTCATACATGTGTGTCCAACTCGTCCTCTTCCTGGTAATACTTCATACATGTGTGTCAACCTCTTCATACATACTTTCATACATGTCCACTCGTCCTCTTCCTGGTAATACTTCATACAAGTGGACAATACTTCATACATGTGTGTCCAACTCGTCCTTTTCCTGGTAATACTTCATACTACTGGGCAATACTTCATACATGTGTGTCCAACTCGTCCTCTTCCTGGTAATACTTCATACATGTGTGTCCAACTCGTCCTCTTCCTGGTAATACTTCATACATGTGTGTCCAACTCGTCTTCTTCCTGGTAATACTTCATACTAGTGGGCAATACTTCATACATGTGTCTCCAACTCGTCCTCTTTCTGGTAATACTTCATACATGTGTGTCCAACTCGTCCTCTTCTCTGGTAATACTTCATACATGTGTGTCCAACTCGTCCTCTTCCTGGTAATACTTCATACATGTGTGTCCAACTCGTCCTCTTCCTGGTAATACTTCATACATGTGTGTCCAACTCGTCCTCTTCCTGGTAATACTTCATACAAGTGGACAATACTTCATACATGTGTGTCCAACTCGTCCTCTTCCTGGTAATACTTCATACATGTGTGTCCAACTCGTCCTCTTCCTGGTAATACTTCATACATGTGTGTCCAACTCGTCCTCTTCCTGGTAATACTTCATACAAGTGGACAATACTTCATACATGTGTGTCCAACTCGTCCTCTTCCTGGTAATACTTCATACATGTGTGTACAACTCGTCCTCTTCCTGGTAATACTTCATACATGTGTGTCCAACTCGTCCTCTTCCTGGTAATACTTCATACAAGTGGACAATACTTCATACATGTGTGTCCAACCCGTCCTGTTTCTGGTAATACTTCATACATGTGTGACCAACTCGTCCTCTTCCTGGTAATACTTCATACATGTGTGTCCAACTCGTCCTCTCTCTTTCAACAATGCAATGTATGTATGTATGGAACAAATGTGTCCACAAATCAAGCGAACTGAATATGAGATATGACACTACTTAACTTTGAATACTGATGTATTTCCGCTCCCAGCAATCCCTGTGGAATTGAGTCTTCTAGTAAATGTCATGCTATTCCATCTTAATGTTCACCTCAATTTACATAACAGCAGGCACACATTAAGGCATTTTCTCAGATCTGTCACAAATTGAGATGATATCAATCGCGCTGCTTTTGTTACACGTTAAGATTAATCATTAAATAGTAATTTCCCGTTTTCTATTATGTCCTTTCTCGTCGGCGAATACACGCTTCTGTTCGCCCGTACAAGCTTGTAATAGAAGGCTGATGTAATCGACTACAGCAGGTAGAGACTCGGCACAGCACGGTTATCCTTTGCTCAGCAATTGCAATCCAACTTATTGATTTTCTTAAAAGACTTGTTGCTTGTTTTATACCATAGGCCTTGTTTTCAAACTTTATTTCTCAAACGCTGACAACAAGGTAATTACGTCACAACATCCGGGCTACTTCCATCAGTGATATGAGAAAAACGTGTTGGTGTGTCACGCTCTACCACAAATTATGATTGATTAAACTTGTTATACTGAAAACCCCGCCATAAGACACAGCTGCATTGCACAACTGACAAGTTCGGGTCTTCACCAGCACTTAAACTGAGATGAATCCCAATTAGAGCCTTTGACAAATCGTAACGAACAGTTCTAAGAACTCGCCTCATGAGTCGGGGACATAACTGAAAACCGCTGTGTTGATTAGATTTGTCCAAAGATGAAGAGAGGGTGTGAAAATATTTAGTAGAGATCGGAATGCAGGTGTCGGCACATTGGACACACGTTTACTTTGTGTCACGTTATTATTTCTTGCTACTATTTGTCATGTACATGTTCTCTGTGTGCCACGTTATTGTACATCTAGCTACTATTTGTCACGTTCTGTGTGTGTCAACTTATTTTACATCTAGCTACTATTTGTCACGTTCTGTGTGTGTCTGATTATTGTACATCTAGCTACTATTTGTCACGTTCTGTGTGTGTCCGCTTATTTTACATCTAGCTACTATTTGTCACGTTCTGTGTGTGCCAGCATATTTTACATCTAGCTACTATTTGTCACGTTCTGTGTGTGTCAACTTATTTTACATCTAGCTACTATTTGTCACGTTCTCTGTGTGTTACCTTATTGTACTACTAGTTACTATTTATCACGTTCTCTCTGTGTGTTACCTAATTGTATATCTAGCTACTATTTATCACGTTCTCTGTGTGCCCGCTTATTGTACATCTAGCTACTATTTATCACGTTCTCTGTGTGTCACCTTATTGTACATCTAGCTACTATCTGTCACGTTCTCTTTGTGCCCGCTTATTGTACATCAAGCTACTATTTATCACGTTCTCTGTGTGCCCGCTTATTGTACATCTAGCTACTCTTTATCACGTTCTCTGTGTGCCCGCTTATTGTACATCTAGCTACTCTTTATCACGTTCTCTTTGTGCCCGCTTATTGTACATCTAGTTACTATTTATCACGTTCTCTGTGTGTCACCTTATTGTATATCTAGCTACTATTTATCACGTTCTCTGTGTGTCACCTTATTGTATATCTAGCTACTATTTATCACTTTCTCTGTGTGTCACCTTATTGTATATCTAGCTACTATTTATCACTTTCTCTGTGTGTCACCTTATTGTATATCTAGATACTATTTATCACGTTCTCTGTGTGCCCGCTTATTGTACATCTAGCTACTATTTATCACGTTCTCTGTGTGTGTCACCTTATTGTATATCTAGCTACTATTTATCACGTTCTCTGTGTGTCTGATTATTGTACATCTAGCTACTATTTGTCACGTTCTCTGTGCGCCAGCTTAATGTACATCTAGCTACTATTTGTCACGTTCTCTGTGTCTGATTATTGTACATCTAGCTACTATTTGTCACGTTCTGTGTGTGTCAGCTTATTTTACATCTAGCTACTATTTGTCACGTTCTCTGTGCGCCAGCTTAATGTACATCTAGCTACTATTTGTCACGTTCTGTGTGTGTCTGATTATTGTACATCTAGCTACTAATTATAAAATCTATTATCGATGCTGTATCCGCACATCTTGTTGTGTAGAGCTTAGCACCTTCCATTCTGCTTCTCCGGCCACTGCCACAAACATCGACATTCAATACTACATGTTGATCAATACACTGATCGATTACTTTCAATAAATTAAGGTGCCTTTGAGAAAAAGTTCAATCCATTTCGTCCTAAGTCCAGCAGTCAATCATCTTTCAGGGTAAACATTGATCATTAATGCTCGCACGAGCTAGCTCAGCTGGGAATCAATACTAAAATCAATCCCTTAATCCAAAACATTTCGCAATCGATTTTGGGTGTTCGATTTTGCTAAACGTTATTCAGTCAGAAATGGCAGTAGTGCTCTTCAGTGTAATGCTCATTTGATTGAAAAAACTATCAGCGATGATAAAACGGCCTTTCAGCCATTGTGAGACAGATGAGAGCTGGCTACAACTGCACAGATGCAACAGTATGAATAATGCTTCACGTCTACAGCAGCCGAGTAGTCGCCGACGTCGTTGCGAACTCATTTAAAGAGCCGTTGTTGTGAAATGAGGTTCAAGACGTTGGCCTACGGTTTCGTTCCGCTATGAGTTAGCAACATTAGTTTCACCAGGTATATCATACAATAACTAATGTGCCGATCAGTGCTATGAAATAGTCTGTGGAAGAAGTAAATCATACAGTAACACAAGAAGTTCGCAGCATCATTAACGGTAAAGAAGGTGCGGCCTGGCGTTAAGGGAAAGTTCAAGAACCTTCCCCGCCAGACGTCAGAGGCAACACAATGAAGTATTTGTCCCCAGGATGAAAGGGTTCGTCACTGCTGGGAGCCTGCTACAAATGAG
Organism: Haliotis rubra; assembly: GCF_003918875.1. Classification (NCBI taxonomy): domain Eukaryota; kingdom Metazoa; phylum Mollusca; class Gastropoda; order Lepetellida; family Haliotidae; genus Haliotis; species Haliotis rubra. The sequence goes on from NW_025765259.1 coordinate 1,123,477, forward strand.
CCCGCATTCTACACTACCACCACCAATAAGGATGGGCCTGATCCTTAAAATGCCCGAATCTTACTGAAGTTGCTTGAAACATCAATAATACACTCCTCATCGCGTTACACCTGACTGTCTCCTCATCACGTCACACCTGACTGTCTCCTCATCGCGTCACACCTGACTGTCTCCTCATCGCGTCAAACCTGACTGTCCCCTCATCACGTCACACTGACTGTCTCCTCATCACGTCACCCTGACTGTCTCCTCATCACGTCACACTTGACTGTCTCCTCATCGCGTCACACCTGACTGTCTCCTCATCACGTCACATCTGACTGTGAGGTATCCACACACTACTTTCATATCTCTACATTTGACATTTGACAAAGTCAAGTAACTTATTTGTAAGCTCACCCCGGAAACGAATCAAAATACATTCCTTTGTCTCAAGTTATATGACAGAAAGAATCTCTTGATGACACTTCCTGAAAGTAAACCAGAAAAGGAGTCAAAGATAAAAAGCACATCTATATATGCTGAATTGATGGCCCTTGTCACAGGGCGTTACAATGAATCAGGGTCTGTAAATGATTCTAAGTTGTTTCTGGCTTTTATGAACTGATGAATATACAGCAGCCATTCTATCAAGAAGACTCATTACAAGACACAGCCTACACTGTATCATTCCTTTGCCAATTTCCCACAAGCAGAAGCTTCATAAACCACGGCTGCCACCATGGCCCAGAACAACCGTGATATATTGCCACTTGTTCCTTCAATATCGCCTGATACACAGTGGGCAAAGTTAATGGTAATCCATCAGTTAGGAGCACATCTCATCAGAGAACATCAGAGACCTATATCCGTCTGTTTGTAATGGTGAAAAATATCTTTACAGCTCTGGATCCAGATAAACGTGCAGAAACCCTCTTGCCATGGTCACCAAACACATGTCCATATATCCCCATACACAGCAACCCACGTCTTCATCATAACAACAAAAGTTACACTATTGCCTGCTTTGAACTTCAGTAACACACTTCACCTGTACATCATTAATACACCTGATTTGTACATCAATAACACACCTGAACTGTACACCAATGACACACTTCACCTGTACATCATCAATACACTTGACTCGTACATCAATAACACACTTGACTTTTACACCAAAAACACACCTGACCTGTACTGTCAAGGCTAGCGACAACAAGACAGACTGTCACCTGCAGTCCACTACACCATCACGCCAGCTATCAGTAGAAGAGGGAGCGTGCGTGCGCGTGTGTGTGTGCGCGCGCGTTTGTGGTAAGATGGGTTGGTTTCACATGCTTTGTCTGTTCATATAAACACAGGACTCGTAAGTGGTAAGAAGAAACTGGAATAATGTTGTTTACGGTCAACTGCACTTAACCTTGCTAACACTGTGTTGTGGAACACGTGGACATATTGTGTGCTTGTGTGTTCCCAAAATATAACATTGTTTAAAATAGGTTTGATAAGTACATGTGATCGACAGACCAGGTATTGAGTGGAACTGACCTTGTCTGCCAGTACCAGCCTGAACAGATCCCGGGAATGTACAGATATGTCAGTCGTGGTCACCCACACAATCCACTTTGTTGGATACCGCTATGACGTCATAAGGCGCATGTTTTCCCGGGCATCACGTGCATTGGTTATGTCGACTTCACTCTTGAATAATCATACTTGAGTAATCATACTTGGACGAAGATAACTTTCACGAACGAGTCGTATTGATTCAGAACTCACAGGCACTCCAGTCGCGTACACAAACGTGCGTTATGTTTGTCCACAGTGAAACCTTGGTCAAACCTAATCATTAAAACGTTGAATAAAGAGTGCTTGATATCTTATTCAAGCCCTCGTTATCAAGGCGCGATCGTTATCCTACAAGACGGCAACACGCCGAGAATAACCAAGATATTCCAAGCTAAATATTTCATTTTGTTACAAAAATATTGTAATAGCATGCCATTTAAATGGTGAGCATTGATCTCCAATAAGCCACAAATTACGATGTCAGGCCAGGAAAGATTACTGTACGAGATGTACGTGTCACATATGTATCACGGATGTACCATGTGTGTTCCATGTATGCATAATGTGTATATCCTGTATATTTGATGTATTATTACCTCACCAAACCAAAATGTCTTTGATGGTATACCTTTCAATACCCAAGTACCGGAAGTGAGACTCGCAACACACATGTACCAGAAGTTAGACTATCAACACACATGTACCGGAAGTGAGCCTATGAACACACAAGTACCGGAAGTGAGCCTATCAACACCCATGTACCGGAAGTGAACCCATCAACACACATGCACCCAGCCACCCACATTCCGGCACAGCGATCACTTAATATAACATCACTGCCACAGGCTAATTTGCATATCACGTGACCGGACTTTTCTTAATAAGAAGAGACTGGAGTCACGAAAGCTTTTCGGCGCTCTCTTCATAATGTTTTACATTGTTACATATATATTCTTCAACAACTGCGACAGTAAGGTCTATGACAGTACATATTTAGATATCAAACTGGCTGCATCGTTTGCTCTCCATCAGCTTCGATGACAGCACGTGGAGCCGTACAACCTATGTAAACAAAGGATCGCTACGCAAATCAAAATAGTGTTACATGTTTTTCGATATTTTCTCAGTGAAACTAAACCATTCTATTAAAGATGTTTAGTTAGATGTGTAGACTCGTCAAAAATAAAAGAGTAAAAGAAATCTGTACATTATATTGAATGGACATTGCAAGATGTGACGAATCGTCACATTTTTGTGGCCTGTGGCAGAGGTACTATGCTGGCTTGCCGCATGGAACTCTGGGTAGGAGAGTGACATGCACCGGAAGTTAACCTATCGACACACATGTACCGGAAATGAGCCTATCAACACCCAAGTACCAGTAGTGAACCTATGTATCGGGAGTGTAAACCAGTTAACCCCCCAATGACACTCCATTATCGGGAAGACAAATAGTTGTGTTACATGCCGCGCTACGTGATACATTACATGAGTGGGAGTCACTCACGGCAACGGGTTATGCACATTGTGCACCACACAAGTCAACTCGTCCATGTGCTGGACCCTCGCAGCAACTGTGAGTAACTGTGGATGGTCCATGGAAGGGCGTGGCGACCCGGCAATCAGGTGGGAGGTATGACTCACCTGTAGGTGACTCAGATAGCCGTGACGTCTGTGCAGACATGAGCGAGATCAACAGTCGGCACGAGGTACGTGTTTAAACATGGCGAAAAGGAAACCATTGTTGTAACAGGAAATCCATCTCTAAAAACATGACTTGGCAGCACTTTGTAGATAGCTGTACAGCGCGGGTTCCACACAGGGTGGCAACATGGCGGCATTCATAACAACGTTGCTTGAGTTTCTTCCTTCTGTCTGTACTATAACACCATCCCTTCCTTCTGTCTATATAACACCATCTCTTCCTTCTGTATATATACCACCATCACTTCCTTCTGTCTATATAACACCATCACTTCCTTCTGTCTATATAACACACAGACCCCTTCCTTCTGTCTGTATAACAACACCCCTTCCTTCTGTCTGTATAACACCACCCCTTCCTTCTGTCTGTATAACACACACACACACACACACACACACCTTCCTTCTGTCTATATAACACACACACACCTTCAATTTGTCTATATAACACCACCCCTTCCTTATGTCTACATAACACACACACCCCTTTCTTATGTCTGTATAACACCAACATCCCGTTCCTTCTGTCTATATACCACCATCCCTTCCTTCTGTCTATATAAGACTACCATCCGCTTCTTTCTGTCTATATAAAACCATCCCTTCCTTCTGTCTATATACCACCATCACTTCCTTCTGTCTATATAACACTACCATCCGCTTCTTTCTGTCTATATAACACCATCCCTTCCTTCTGTCTATATACCACCATCACTTCCTTCTGTCTATAACACACACACACACCCCTTCCTTCTGTCTGTATAACAACACCCCTTCCTTCTGTCTGTATAACACCACCCCTTCCTTCTGTCTATACAACACACACATCCCTTCCTTATGTCTACATAACACACACACCCCTTTCTTATGTCTGCATAACACCAACATCCCGTTCCTTCTGTCTGTATAACACTACCATCCGCTTATTCTGCGCATTTAACACGCCACCCCTTCTTTCTGTCTATATAACACCGCCCCTTTCTCCTGTGTTCTGTGTCTGTAGAAACCATAGCATCTCCTTCTTCTTTCATCTATAAAACACTCCAGCACCCTTCATCCTAGCCCCCACATCACCCCCTCCTTGTGCCTGTGTAGAGACCCTAGAGGCAGGTGGGAGATGGGAGGTACTGCCCCTAATGACCATCAGTAAGACAAGTAGCTCCATCTCCACTCAGCCTGACCGGATCTTGTTGTCAGCGAACACCACACGGTGTGAAGGCCTCGGTCTGCCACAATCAAATAGGAATTAATTGGGACTTGCAGTGGTCCAGGATCGAGACAAGCGCCACTAATCTCATACAATGTCGCATCAACATTTTCTACTCAAACGGAATCTCTTGTCGGCGCAATAATTAAAATGTGCTCAACTGGAGACCTGGCTTCTCCGAGATGGAATTTTCAGGTTTCTGGTTTTACATCACTGGCTCATTTACTGGAACAAACTCATACTGTTCTAATAGTTCTAGGCACATATAAGAACATACGCATATTGGATGTATACATGCATGTATACTGTTCTCAGAGCATGTGTTAGAACAGACCTGTTTTGTCTCCATACGCTACATGTAACTAGTACACATGAGGCAGTCATGCATATGATTGTCAGCAGAGCTCTCGGATAGCAGCAACTGTACATGGGGAGTGACATCCACTACAAATACCTTTAACCATAGAGGCCTTGACGATCTCAACCTATATCCACAGTGGCCTTGACGATCTCTACCTATATCCACAGAGGCCTTGACGATCTCAACCTATATCCACAGAGGTCTTGACTACCTGTACCTATATCCACAGAGGTCTTGACTACCTGTACCTATATCCACAGAGGCCTTGACGATCTCAACCTATATCCACAGAGGTCTTGACTACCTGTACCTATATCCACAGAGGTCTTGACTACCTGTACCTATATCCACAGAGGCCTTGACGATCTCAACCTATATCCACAGAGGTCTTGACTACCTGTACCTATATCCACAGAGGCCTTGATTATCTGTACCTATATCCACAGAGGTCTTGACTATCTGTACCTATATCCACAGAGGTCTTGACTACAGATAGTCAAGGATATAGGTTGATATAGTCAAGGCCTCTGTGGATATAGGTTGGGATAGTCAAGGCCTCTGTGGATATAGGTACAGATAGTCAAGGCCTCTGTGGATATAGGTACAGATAGTAAAGACCTCTGTGGATATAGGTACAAGTAGTCAAGACCTCTGTGGATATAGGTACAGATAGTCAAGACCTCTGTGGATATAGGTACAGATAGTCAAGGCCTCTGTGGATATAGGTACAGATAGTCAAGGCCTCTGTGGATATAGGTACAGATAGTCAAGACCTCTGTGGATATAGGTACAGATAGTCAAGACCTCTGTGGATATAGGTACAGATAATCAAGACCTCTGTGGATATAGGTACAGATAATCAAGACCTCTGTGGATATAGGTACAGATAGTCAAGACCTCTGTGGATATAGGAACAGATAGTCAAGACCTCTGTGGATATAGGTACAGATAGTCAAGACCTCTGTGGATATAGGTACAGATAGTCAAGACCTCTGTGGATATAGGTACATATAGTCAAGGCATCTGTGGATATAGGTGGAGATAGTCAAAGCATCTGTGGATATAGGTGGAGATAGTCAAGACCTCTGTGGATATAGGTACAGATAGGCAAGACCTCTGTGAATATAGGTACAGATAGTAAAGGCATCTGTGGATATAGGTGGAGATAGTCAAGGCATCTGTGGATATAGGTGGAGATAGTCAAGACCTCTGTGGATATAGGTACAGATAATCAAGACCTCTGTGGATATAGGTACAGATAGTCACGACCTCTGTGGATATAGGTACAGATAGTCAATACCTCTGTGGATATAGGTACAGATAGTCAAGACCTCTGTGGATATAAGTACAGGTAGTCAAGGCCTCTGTGGATATAGGTACAAATAGTCAAGACCTCTGTGGATATATGTACAGATAGTCAAGACCTCTGTGGATATAGGTACATTTGTTTATAGAGGTCTATATGTCTATAGAGGCGTCGAATGCCGATACATATGTCTATAGAGATCTGAACTACCTGGACATATATCTATAGAGGTCTGAACTACCTGGACATATGTCTATAGAGGTCTGAACTACCTGGACATATGTCTATAGAGGTCTCCCGCACAGGTGAGATAATGGGATACCGTCAATCTGACCGTCAAGTGTAACAACGTACGGAGATAGTCCTCCAGTCCACAAATTAGACATTTAACCAAATGTTCCTACATGTGTTATTGACACATCGTTTCATAACGCAAGTCTACCTGACGTGTCTTCCGTCAGAGCTATATACTGAGGGAATAAAATAAGGGATCACATGAAAGCACAAGTGTTCCTATATTTTTGTTCCAGGTTTCTTCACAAGCTTTGTATCGGATAGCTTGTGAAGAAACCTGGGAAAAATAAAGGAACACTTGTGCTTTCATGTGATCCCTAATAGTTTTCCCTCAGTGTATTTAGATGTGTACATCACAGTGTGATCTTATTCCGTGAACCGCCACGGTGTTCCCATGTGTACAAACACACCGCGGTCATCTACAGACACATAGTATAGGTACATGTAAAGAAACATGTATGTAAGAACACGTTCATCGTACAGCAAATGGCGGTGTTCATATATCAACGGGCGTGAGTCACTGCATGCATCACACGCTCAGATAACGTTCGATAACGCCAAACACTCAGACAGTTCTTACTCACCATGAAAACACGATTACACCAGAAAAACGGGCAAGAAGCTATTTCATACTTCTTACTCCTTCATTAACACACATGTATTTATCAATCCCTAAACCGTCCCGGTCCTCTCCCCCCTGGAACCCTGTCATAATTTGGTGAATTGTTCTGTGGCCAACATTCATATGGTTAGAACAGTAAACCTACATAGCAGTTTCATGCTATAGACACGCAACGCCTGATGAGCTGAGCGAGTTGGCATTGTTGGTCTGTTATGTGTGATATACTTCTACTATTGTATGCATGCATGAGCTGCCAGAGCGTGAAGTCAAATAGTCATATATATTTCAATTTAAGGTCACACCTGTCACTAACATGAACATAAAAACATAATGCATTTTGAAAAATAGGTAATCGTAGATGGTGAATTTTTGTAAAATATCAAAGAGGGTACATAACGAATTATCAATCGTTACTCTAATCACATGCCACTTTCGATGAATTATACGGTCCATTTGGTTAACATTCGACCGCCATTTCTAAATCACTTTTTACATAGTTAAGTTTCTCAAAGACGAATTCTTTCCTATTGGTTCACTGCGTTGTAACAGACACCGTGGCTTCCTTGGTTGGGCTCTGGATAACTAGGCAAGCATATTCCAGACTTATTCTACATAACAGCGTGGAATATAATGCTAAATATACATAGGAGATGTTGATGTGGGAAGATGATCCGTACATTACAGCGGGATGCCTTAGATTGCTGCACATCATTATAGGAATTGTTTCCCCAAGAAGACCGGTATTAATTCTTGATTATAAATCAATATTCATCTCGGCGAAGGAAGCTTGTTAGCTCTCGCCAAGTGCTGTTGTGGGGAGTAATAATCGTATATGAGACTTACCGTCCAGATCTACAGCAAGCACTCCACAGTCGCACAGAAACACCAGCACAATCCCCAGCAGAAACTTGAAGCGTGGTCGACGCATGGCGGACGAGAAGAAGAAGGCAATATATTCTCTAAAATAACATAACACGATATGAATTCTCCTCAGTGATTATATCTATCCAAATACAGTCACAAACAGACACCAGATCTTCTTTAACAGCTTTGTGTGACAAAGATTTGCTCCATATCACGACTGATGAAAACGCAGACGACACAAGTTCCAAGCAGACGATACAAGCAACAGACGTCAATTTCAGTAGTACGGCATCCCGCCGCTAGGTGGCGATCTCATCGCTTCAGACTGGTGTCCAGGAGTTCCGATACTGAAGAAAATCGATCGATTCCGAACGTTGCCGACAGCCTAGCCAATAGTTGCTTCCACATCGGTAGGAATGACAGTCAAACTAACATTCCGCAACTCCATGCCTTCCACGTGCAGATTTTTTTATCAACTCTGGAATAGCTTTGTAGGGAACGCTTTGTTAGTATAGCTTCATATCCGATTTATTTACTTCTTGTGACGGAGCCGTGTAGGTATTGGGATCGATATGGTAAACTACTCTGTGTCAGCAGAAGGCATGGATATTGATAGCCTCACTGAGACTATTCACTTGAGATTCTATCAATGAAACCGGTCGCATCATTCTTATCACAGCGTCCACCTCCGGCAGATTCCTGGAAATAAGGAACAAAGGGCAATAGTCAAAGGTCTGTATGACGGAAACATCGATAATGCTTGCATGGTGTGGAGAATTCTTACCGACGATGAAACCGAATTGCAAGGACGCCAGCAGAGCACGCAAAAGGGCAACGAGACAGAGGTTCCCGTTAGTGGAACAGTAGCATAACATGCAAATATTACCATAAACATCATAATATACGAGCATCACTTTAGGACGATAACAAACCATGTTATCAAGGCATCAGCGGAGCATGGTTACGAAACCCAAATTGTTCCCGTTATCGGGAGAAAGGCAGAGTGCTTGAATGTGACTTAACGTGAGAATTTGTATGATCAGCATCTGAAAGAAACTCAGTTATCAGCGTATACATGCGGAAACTAACCAGTCTCTCGTGTTGGCGCATGATTAGAGCACACAAACATAGCCTAAACAGATCATGATAGCGGTGTAAGATTAGAGCACACGAACAGAGCCTAATAGATCCTGATATTGTTGTATGAGTAGAGCACACAAACAGAGCCTAATAGATCCTGATATTGTTGTATGAGTAGAGCACACGAACAGAGCCTAATAGATCCTGATATTGTTATATGAGTAGAGCACACAAACAGAACCTAATAGATCCTGATATTGTTGTATGAGTAGAGCACACGAACAGAGCCTAATTGATCCTGATATTGTTGTATGAGTAGAGCACACGAACAGAGCCTAATTGATCCTGATATTGTTGTATGAGTAGAGCACACAAACAGAGCCTAATAGATCCTGATATTGTTGTATGAGTAGAGCACACGAACAGAGCCTAATAGATCCTGATATTGTTGTATGAGTAGAGCACACAAACAGAGCCTAATAGATCCTGATATTGTTGTATGAGTAGAGCACACAAACAGAGCCTAATAGATCCTGATATTGTTGTATGAGTAGAGCACACGAACAGAGCCTAATAGATCCTGATATTGTTGTATGAGTAGAGCACACAAACAGCTCTAGGATTGACACACCTGAGCAGAGCAGAAAACATCGTAATCTTTCAGCCTTGGAAATAACTAAATGCTGAAGTTCGTAAAGATAGTTTGATAATACCTCCTCCTCCTCCACCCCCAAAAAAAAAAACATCACAAGAAATGGTGGAATTCTTTGTCACAAGAAATGGCGGAATTCTTTGTCAGGAGCCACTCCTGTTACTGCAGGGCTTGCAGGATGCCGCACCAAGTCATATGTATATATATGTATATATATATATATATCAGTGAAGCGAGTGCTCGTCAGGTACAGGACACATGAAGGAAGAGCACTAGCTTCACTGATATATATATAGTGCTCTTCCTTCATGTGTCCTTGGACATAGATTGCCTTGGTGAGGCATCCTGCAAGCCCTGCACGGACACCAGGGCAGTAACAGGAGTGACTCCCTGACAAAGAATTCCGCCATTTCTTGACAACAATACCAATTGTTTGAGCTCTCATCTTCGTTAATCAACTCGAATTGCTTCTTCTTGGGCTTCGCGTATTGCAGCGACGTGGAGGACAAGAACACTGACGACGTATGGTTCAGCAGGACGTCAGATACAGGGGCGTGATGTGAATACACCCTGGTCCCGTTATGTCATCGTCAGAACGTAGTTGATCTCATGACAAGACCGGATACCGTGACCTATTGCATCACTTCAGCGTTTCAAAAATGCCAATGTCTGCCCTGGCTTGTCCAACCAAATACGTGATACTAAACTTCCCTTCTATCCACGCCGCTTCTTACCCAAATGTTCCGAGACATTTACTCAAAAAAAGTTTAATTTCAGTTGAGACAATTCTTCCTTTGCTTTAAAGATTGGCCCCGTCTTATCGGGAAGAAAATCTGACATTTGTGTGGAATGTGCCTTCTGTATCAGCATCTGAAAGCTCCGTACACTGACAGTGTGGAACTGAGATGACCAAGCGTTGCTGGAGTTGCATGGGCTGTAGGGAGTTTCCATTAGTAATGCAGAACGGCTTGGCTATTGACGGACTGGTGTCACCATCACACGTTTCAACACAGAACTCCTGGCAGTGCCCATGATACCATGAAATTGCCAAGTAAATGACTACATGCTATGAATAACAACGCTATCAGAAACTCACTGATTTGATGTGACAATTTCATGAAGGGCAGGGCACATAAAGAAAACAGATATCGGGGTCTGACACTCTGGCTGTGAATACGTGCCTATTTACTTGTAGTTTTGTTGGTATGGATGTGTGGAGATGTGACAGGAGTTTATCTTTCACTGTCTAATCACGGCGGCCATGTTATTACAAGCGACCGTTGGCAACATCACACGAAGACACACATTTGTTTTGAAAGTCACCATTTTATTCTATTTTGATAATAGCCTGCTCCATTGTGTTCATGTTTTTGTAACCTAGGATTAAATAGTTCAACTTCAAATTAAACCCTTCATGTGTCCAACCATCAGAGCATGTTGAGTATTGATTTGCTTTGTAAAGTTACGTTTTGACATAGTTGCAACACTGCTTGCTTTTAATGGTCGTATTATGCAGACTTTCATGTAGGCAAATATGATGGTCCAACAAAAGAATTTTTAAATCGTTTAATTGAAGCAAGAACGAAAAGATTCCAGTCCGTAGATTCCTGTCCCTGTGTTTGCATCCCAGGAAGGTCGAGACCGCATCCGTCAACAACTATGATCAAGGGATCCACAATCTCTGAAGGACGCCATGCTGTGTTGGGAATTGAATTTAGTGACTAAAACAATGACATGAGCATTTTCCTACATCAGATTCTTATTATATTCATTTCCATGTCTGTCTATCTGTATGTCGGTCGGTCGGTAAGTAGGTAGGACCTAGGACATCGGGTTGTGTGTCAGTTTTTATCAGAAATGACGTGCGTTTCGTCAACCCCTTGACAGCGTATATCTTATTGTACAACTTTAGGTCTCCACATGAAGCAAATTCCAGTCAGTATGTTATCAAATCTGCCAGAATGATCCGACAAGACAGATTTCATTGGGTGTTAAAGACACAATTGGGATGAGAATTACATGAATGGACCGCTAACATCACTGATATCACCAGTGTCAACGTTAGTATGATGTGCCTTGCCAGTATTATTACCTATCTTTCTTTTCTTTTCCTTTTCCCTTTTTTTAAGAATAAATTAATAGATGCTAGTTTAACTATTTCAATGGATTTAGTATATTGGTGTAGGCACCCCACGGCCATCTGAAGAACCTTCACCAGATGTACCCGAGCCAGACACTTGGGCTATATCGGCAGTGTCCTGTTAGGTAGTTGCTTCTACAATGATCAAGAACTAAACAAAATAACATTAACCTTTTCAGATAAGTTCAATTATAACAGTAAAACAGTAGCTAAAAGGAAGCCGAAACAGTTCCCTTTGTATCTATAATAGGAGAATACGTTGCTCTCTATACGCGTTTCCACATGAACATATCAATTCATCTATTGCTGATTCAGCTTATCTGTCGTTTGTCCTAATTGCAGGACAATGTGTCTTACTGTAATACAGCATCGATTACTTTAACTTTAAAACAGCAAACATCCCCTTCCTGAGGAACAATATTCTATCAGTTGTGGTGTTTGGTGTCTACATTTCACAACCTTTGATTTACAATCGAGCAAGCTTTCAATGAACTTTTAAAAAATGTCATGGAATTCTTGTCCAGAATATGTTCGATCGATGTTTGAATATAACATGGCAATTCACTTCAAAACAGTGACTTTTGTAGAAGGCAGTGATGTGCTGGTTACAATATTTAAGACTGGGAGAAATCAGGAATGTTCTAGAGCAGCCGGAGTGCCCCAGTATGTTGCAGAATGTTCCCGAAGTATTTAGGCCGTATCAGATACACAAACACATGTAGATGTATATTACATCCTGACCAGCACTGTGTAAAGATCGCTTTGCACCCTGGAGCAATAGACTACACCCATTTTTTAAGCTTGACCACGGTTGCTGCAAGGTTAATATTATCATCACATTCTATGCTACAATCACTGTTATATATCACATTGTAGTGGTAATTATAATGCAACTTAATTTACACAACCACTTTTTTTTGCAATTCCGTTGAAGGTATTTGTTGATTGCTCAACATGCCCTTGTTGTTTGCTGGTCTAACACTGGGGATTCTTTTACATATTTCAGGTTAACGTATCATCAGATGTGTGAGTGAGTATGTTTTTTACGCCTCTTTTAACAATATTCCAGCAATATCACGGTGGGGGACACCCGAAAAGGGCTTCATACATTACACACATGTGATGAATCGAACCCGGGTCTTCAGCGTGACGAGCAAACGCTTTAACCACAAGGCTACCCCACCGCCCCTAGTTCAATCGATGAGTAGCATTAACAATAAAGTTTCCAAAGGTTTTATGGTAAACCTGTGTAGGACTGTACCGAATCTAACACACAGTGAGACTATGTCTTTGGAACACACAGTGAGACTATGTCTTTGGGACACACAGTGAGACTATGTCTTTGGGAACACACAGTGAGACTATGTCTTTGGGAACACACAGTGAGACTATGTCTTTGGGAACACACAGTGAGACTATGTCTTTGGGAACACACAGTGAGACTATGTCTTTGGGAACACACAGTGAGACTATGTCTTTGGGAACACACAGTGAGACTATGTCTTTGGGAACACACAGTGAGACTATGTCTTTGGGAACACACAGTGAGACTATGTCTTTGGGAACACACAGTGAGACTATGTCTTTGGGGAACACACAGTGAGACTATGTCTTTGGGAACACACAGTGAGACTATGTCTTTGGGAACACACAGTGAGACTATGTCTTTGGGAACACACAGTGAGACTATGTCTTTGGGAACACACAGTGAGACTATGTCTTTGGGAACACACAGTGAGACTATGTCTTTGGAACACACAGTGAGACTATGTCTTTGGGAACACACAGTGAGACTATGTCTTTGGGAACACACAGTGAGACTATGTCTTTGGGAACACACAGTGAGACTATGTCTTTGGGAACACACAGTGAGACTATGTCTTTGGGAACACACAGTGAGACTATGTCTTTGGGAACACACAGTGAGACTATGTCTTTGGGAACACACAGTGAGACTATGTCTTTGGGGAACACACAGTGAGACTATGTCTTCGGGAACACACAGTGAGACTTTGTCTTTGGGAACACACAGTGAGACTATGTCTTTGGGAACACACAGTGAGACTATGTCTTTGGGACACACAGTGAGACTATGTCTTTGGGAACACACAGTGAGACTATGTCTTTGGGAACACACAGTGAGACTATGTCTTTGGGACACACAGTGAGACTATGTCTTTGGGAACACACAGTGAGACTATGTCTTTGAGAACACACAGTGAGACTATGTCTTTGGGAACACACAGTGAGACTATGTCTTTGGAACACACAGTGAGACTATGTCTTTGGGAACACACAGTGAGACTATGTCTTTGGGAACACACAGTGAGACTATGTCTTTGGGAACACACAGTGAGACTATGTCTTTGGGACACACAGTGAGACTATGTCTTTGGGAACACACAGTGAGACTATGTCTTTGGGAACACACAGTGAGACTATGTCTTTGGGAACACACAGTGAGACTATGTCTTTGGGAACACACAGTGAGACTATGTCTTTGGAACACACAGTAACACGTGTGAATAGAAATGTCCCCAACGTTTGATCATATCAGAATATGAACCTACTGAAGGGTCTGTCTAGTTAGATCGGTCATACACTCAATCGTGTTAGACTTCTCTGTAAAGACAGTGAGTCATGTTTCAATGTATAGTCAGTCAGTAAGACACAAATAACGTTCGTGTCAGTTGGAATTACTATTTTTTCTGGTTTAGATTAAACCTTTAATTGACGTGTCAACGTCATCTGCTGGTAACTAAGCAACATTTAAAGACGTTGCTATCAAATCCGTCTCATATTTACACAAATCACATCAGTTGCCTATCGACTTGTATTTTCTATAAAACAAACGTAGCCATCTTTTCCTTCAATCAACTTGAGCTGGAGAGTGTTCTCAAGAAAGGCGTTTTGCAGTGGAGACTTTTTCGGACTGTATGTTTAATGATGTAGCCTTGTAATAACACATGCCTACATTGGATTGTCAACATCTGTACACTGTGTAAAGACAATTCCTGATCTACTCTGAGGTGCTAGAGTTGTCACATAATGCTGTGTGAAGTCGTCGTCTCACCCACCCACTCAGACATGGAGGCAGTGCTGTATTGATGCCGACGCGAGCTGGACTATTAGAATAATTACTACCTGATCAAGATGGGCTTTTCTAATTGTTGTTTGTTGCGATGTTCTGCTGGTGTTGAAATGTTCTAAGCTGATATGATGCATGGAACTAATGCACCATATCCGGGGGTGTGCTGGTGAAGCTATCAGGGGGTGTACTGATGAAGCTATCAGGTATCAGGGGGTGTACTGATGAAGCTATCAGGTATCAGGGGGTGAACTGGTGAAGCTATCAGGTATCAGGGGCGTACTGATGAAGCTATCAGGTATCAGGGGGTGAACTGATGAAGCTATCAGGTATCAGGGGGTGAGCTGATGAAGCTGTCAGGTATCAGGGACTGGACTGATGAAGCTGTCAGGTATCAGGGAGTGAACTGATGAAGCTATCAGGTATCAGGGGTGAACTGATGAAGCTATCAGGTATCAGGGGGTGAACTGATGAAGCTATCAGGTATCAGGAGGTGAACTGATGAAGCTATCAGGTATCAGGGGGTGAACTGATGAAGCTATCAGGTATCAGGGGCAGAACTGATGAAGCTATCAGGTATCAGGGGGTGAACTGATGAAGCTATCAGGTATCAGGGGGTGAACTGATGAAGCTATCAGGTATCAGGGGTGAACTGATGAAGCCATCAGGTATCAGGGGTGAACTGATGAAGCTGTCAGGTATCAGGGGGTGTACTGATGAAGCCGTCAGTTATCAGGGAGTGAACTGATGAAGCTATCAGGTATCAGGGAGTAGACTGATGAAGCTGTCAGGTATCAGAGGGTGAACTGATGAAGCTATCAGGTATCAGGAGTGTACTGATGAAGCTATCAGGTATCAGGGGTGAACTGATGAAGCTATCAGGTATCAGGGAGTGTACTGATGAAGCTATCAGGTATCAGGACGTGTACTGATGAAGCTGTCAGGTATCAGGGGTGAACTGATGAAGCTATCAGGTATCAGGGGAGTGTACTGATGAAGCTATCAGGTATCAGGGGGTGAACTGATGAAGCTGTCAGGTATCAGGGGTGAACTGATGAAGCTATCAGGTATCAGGGGGTGAACTGATGAAGCTATCAGGTATCAGGGGTGAACTGATGAAGCTATCAGGTATCAGGGGTGAACTGATGAAGCTGTCAGGTATCAGGGGTGAACTGATGAAGCTATCAGGTATCAGGGGTGTACTGATGAAGCTATCAGGTATCAGGGGTGAACTGATGAAGCCATCAGCTATCAGGGGGGTGAACTGATGAAGCTATCAGGTATCAGGGGTGAACTGATGAAGCTGTCAGGTATCAGGGGGTGAACTGATGAAGCTATCAGGTATCAGGGGTGAACTGATGAAGCTATCAGGTATCAGGGGGTGAACTGATGAAGCTATCAGGTATCAGGGGTGAACTGATGAAGCTATCAGGTATCAGGGGTGAACTGATGAAGCTATCAGGTATCAGGGGGTGAACTGGTGAAGCTATCAGGTATCAGGGAGTGAACTGATGAAGCTATCAGGTATCAGGAGGTGAACTGATGAAGCTATCAGGTATCAGGGGCAGAACTGATGAAGCTATCAGGTATCAGGGGGTGTACTGATGAAGCTATCAGGTATCAGGAAGTGAACTGATGAAGCTATCAGGTATCAGGGGTGAACTGATGAAGCCATCAGGTATCAGGGGTTAACTGATGAAGCTATCAGGTATCAGTGGTGAACTGATGAAGCTATCAGGTATCAGGGGGGAGTGTACTGATGAAGCTATCAGGTATCAGGGAGTGAACTGATGAAGCTGTCAGGTATCAGGGGGTGAACTGATGAAGCTATCAGGTATCAGGGGAGTGTACTGATGAAGCTATCAGGTATCAGGGGTGAACTGATGAAGCTATCAGGTATCAGGGAGTGTACTGATGAAGCTATCAGGTATCAGGGGTGAACTGATGAAGCTGTCAGGTATCAGGGGGTGAACTGATGAAGCTATCAGGTATCAGGGAGTGTACTGATGAAGCTATCAGGTATCAGGGAGTGAACTGATGAAGCCTCAGGTATCAGGTATCAGGGGTGAACTGATGAAGCTATCAGGTATCAGGGGTGAACTGATGAAGCTATGAGGTATCAGGGAGTGTACTGATGAAGATATCAGGTATCAGGAGTGAACTGATGAAGCTGTCAGGTATCAGGGGTGAACTGATGAAGCTATCAGGTATCAGGGAGTGTACTGATGAAGCTATCAGGTATCAGGGAGTGTACTGATGAAGCTATCAGGTATCAGGGGTGAACTGATGAAGCCATCAGGTATCAGGGGGTGAACTGATGAAGCTATCAGGTATCAGGGAGTGTACTGATGAAGCTATCAGGTATCAGGGGTGAACTGATGAAGCTATCAGGTATCAGGGAGTGTACTGATGAAGCTATCAGGTATCAGGGGTGTACTGATGAAGCTGTCAGGTATCAGGGGTGAACTGATGAAGCTATCAGGTATCAGGGGGTGAACTGATGAAGCTATCAGGTATCAGGGGGTGAACTGATGAAGCTGTCAGGTATCAGGGGAGTGAACTGATGAAGCTATCAGGTATCAGGGAGTGAACTGATGAAGCCATCAGGTATCAGGGGTGAACTGATGAAGCTATCAGGTATCAGGGAGTGAACTGATGAAGCTATCAGGTATCAGGGAGTGTACTGATGAAGCCATCAGGTATCAGGGGGTGAACTGATGAAGCTATCAGGTATCAGGGGTGAACTGATGAAGCTATCAGGTATCAGGGGTGAACTGATGAAGCCATCAGGTATCAGGGGTGAACTGATGGGGTGGACTGGTGAAGCTATCAGGTATCAGGGGTGAACTGATGAAGCTATCAGGTATCAGGGGGTGAACTGATGAAGCTGTCAGGTATCAGGGGTGAACTGATGAAGCTATCAGGTATCAGGGGTGTACTGATGAAGGTATCAGGGGTCAACTGATGAAGCTATCAGGTATCAGGGGTGTGTACTGATGAAGCTATCAGGTATCAGGGGGTGAACTGATGAAGCTGTCAGGTATCAGGGGTGAACTGATGAAGCTATCAGGTATCAGGGTGAACTGTGAACTCAGGGATGAAGCCATCAGGTATCAGGAGTGTACTGATGAAGCTATCAGGTATCAGGGGTGTACTGATGAAGCTGTCAGGTATCAGGGGTGAACTGATGAAGCTATCAGGTATCAGGGGTGTACTGATGAAGCTATCAGGTATCAGGGGGTGAACTGATGAAGCTATCAGGTATCAGGGGTGAACTGATGAAGCTATCAGGTATCAGGGGGTGAACTGATGAAGCTATCAGGTATCAGGGGTGTACTGATGAAGCTGTCAGGTATCAGGGGGTGAACTGATGAAGCTATCAGGTATCAGGGGGGAGTGTACTGATGAAGCTATCAGGTATCAGGGGTGTACTGATGAAGCTGTCAGGTATCAGGGGTGAACTGATGAAGCTATCAGGTATCAGGGGTGAACTGATGAAGCTATCAGGTATCAGGGGTGTACTGATGAAGCCATCAGGTATCAGGGGTGTACTGATGAAGCTATCAGGTATCAGGGGTGAACTGATGAAGCTATCAGGTATCAGGAGTGTACTGATGAAGCTATCAGGTATCAGGGGTGAACTGATGAAGCTATCAGGTATCAGGGATGAACTGATGAAGCTATCAGGTATCAGGGTGAACTGATGAAGCTATCAGGTATCAGGAAGTGAACTGATGAAGCTGTCAGGTATCAGGGGGTGAACTGATGAAGCTATCAGGTATCAGGGAGTGTACTGATGAAGCTATCAGGTATCAGGGGGTGTACTGATGAAGCTATCAGGTATCAGGGTGTACTGATGAAGCTGTCAGGTATCAGGGGGTGAACTGATGAAGCTATCAGGTATCAGGGAGTGAACTGATGAAGCTGTCAGGTATCAGGGAGTGAACTGATGAAGCTATCAGGTATCAGGGGTGTACTGATGAAGCTATCAGGTATCAGGGGTGAACTGATGAAGCTATCAGGTATCAGGGGTGAACTGATGAAGCTATCAGGTATCAGGGGTGAACTGATGAAGCTATCAGGTATCAGGGGGTGAACTGATGAAGCTATCAGGTATCAGGGGTGAACTGATGAAGCTATCAGGTATCAGGAGTGAACTGATGAAGCTATCAGGTATCAGGGGGTGAACTGATGAAGCTATCAGGTATCAGGAGGTGAACTGATGAAGCTATCAGGTATCAGGGGGTGAACTGATGAAGCCATCAGGTATCAGGGGGTGAACTGATGAAGCTATCAGGTATCAGGGGGTGAACTGATGAAGCCATCAGGTATCAGGGGTGAACTGATGAAGCTATCAGGTATCAGGGTGAACTGAATTGATGAAGCTATCAGGTATCAGGGAGTGTACTGATGAAGCTATCAGGTATCAGGGGTGAACTGATGAAGCTATCAGGTATCAGGGGGTGAACTGATGAAGCTATCAGGTATCAGGGGTGAACTGATGAAGCTATCAGGTATCAGGGGGTGTACTGATGAAGCCGTCAGGTATCAGGGGGTGAACTGATGAAGCTATCAGGTATCAGGGAGTGAACTGATGAAGCTATCAGGTATCAGGGGTGAACTGATGAAGCTATCAGGTATCAGGGGGTGAACTGATGAAGCTATCAGGTATCAGGGTGAACTGATGAAGCTATCAGGTATCAGGGGTGAACTGATGAAGCTATCAGGTATCAGGGGGTGAACTGATGAAGCTATCAGGTATCAGGGGGTGAACTGATGAAGCTATCAGGTATCAGGGGTGAACTGATGAAGCTATCAGGTATCAGGGGTGAACTGATGAAGCTATCAGGTATCAGGGGGTGAACTGATGAAGCTATCAGGTATCAGGGGGTGAACTGATGAAGCCATCAGGTATCAGGGGGTGTATTGATGAAGCTATCAGGTATCAGGGGGTGAACTGATGAAGCTATCAGGTATCAGGGGGTGAACTGATGAAGCTATCAGGTATCAGGGGTGAACTGATGAAGCTATCAGGTATCAGGGGTGAACTGATGAAGCCATCAGGTATCAGGGGTGAACTGATGAAGCTATCAGGTATCAGGGGGTGAACTGATGAAGCTATCAGGTATCAGGGGTGAACTGATGAAGCTATGAAGGTATCAGGGGGGTGAACTGATGAAGCTATCAGGTATCAGGAGGTGAACTGATGAAGCTATCAGGTATCAGGGGTGAACAGATGAAGCTATGAGGTATCAGAAGTGAACTGAGGTATCAGGGGTGAACTGATGAAGCCATCAGGTATCAGGGGTGAACTGATGAAGCTATCAGGTATCAGGAGGTGAACTGATGAAGCTATCAGGTATCAGGGGTGTACTGATGAAGCTATCAGGTATCAGGGGTGAACTGATGAAGCTATCAGGTATCATCGGGGGGTGAACTGATGAAGCTATCAGGTATCAGGGGTGAACTGATGAAGCTATCAGGTATCAGGTGAACAGTGAACTGATGAAGCTATCAGGTATCAGGAGGTGAACTGATGAAGCTATCAGGTATCAGGGGTGAACTGATGAAGCCATCAGGTATCAGGGGTGAACTGATGAAGCTATCAGGTATCAGGGGGTGAACTGATGAAGCTATCAGGTATCAGGGGGTGAACTGATGAAGCTATCAGGTATCAGGGGGTGAACTGATGAAGCTATCAGGTATCAGGAGGTGAACTGATGAAGCTATCAGGTATCAGGGGGTGAACTGATGAAGCTATCAGGTATCAGGGGGTGAACTGATGAAGCTATCAGGTATCAGGGGTGAACTGATGAAGCTGATCAGGTATCAGGTAAGGGGTGAACTGATGAAGCTATCAGGTATCAGGGGGTGAACTGATGAAGCTATCAGGTATCAGGGGTGAACTGATGAAGCTATCAGGTATCAGGGGGTGAACTGATGAAGCTATCAGGTATCAGGGGTGAACTGATGAAGCCATCAGGTATCAGGGGGTGAACTGATGAAGCTATCAGGTATCAGGGGTGAACTGATGAAGCTATCAGGTATCAGGGGGTGAACTGATGAAGCTATCAGGTATCAGGGGTGAACTGATGAAGCCATCAGGTATCAGGGGGTGAACTGATGAAGCCATCAGGTATCAGGGGGTGTACTGATGAAGCTATCAGGTATCAGGGGTGAACTGATGAAGCTATCAGGTATCAGGGGGTGAACTGACACAAGTATCACGGAGGATACTGACGCTACTATCAGGGGATGGCCTGATACAAATGACAGGTGTCTCGTTAATGTTTCACGAGCATCTCTTTGAAGACAATTACATGATTCTCCACTTCATCAATAATTACCTGATTAGATCGAAGTAGAGTAGATCACTTAATAAGTGTGGTGACCGGAACTCTGATACTTCTAATAAACCTTGTCAGTCTTGGCGTATCGAAGAACCAGACACCTCTTTTCAATGTATAAATAGGTGTTTATTCATATAGGTATAAAGTACTTCAGCACAATTTGTTTTTATAAGTAGATCCCTCTCAAGCTTAAGGTTTATTGTCGGGCAATATAATTATGATCTTTGACTATGATGGTGACTTACTGCTATATAGATATAGTTTTCTGGGTAATCTGAATTACTTGATAATTACTTAGATAATCATGAGTTTCTGTTTTCAAAAAGTGCAGTCTTTTATCAGCATCTGCTATTGATTTATGTAAGGACAAGGGGAACTTTTGGGCTGAATTATCTGCCCTTGGATTGAAACTGACCTGTAGACTTCCAAAGTCAGAATGGCCCAATATGGATCTTATCGTATTTATATGTGTGAGAAAATGGTCACATGTCTGTTCTGGACCAATCAAATTAAGTGATAGTACGTCCCTTTACATCCTATCTTGGAGGGATCTACTTTCACAACATAAAATCACTGAAATAAAGTTGGTTATCTGCCAAGTGTACAGTTAGGCTCCAGTCAGTAAATTTTTGGTCTCGGGTTAGTCACCATTTCGACTCCAGTCAAAGTTAAACTTCAGGTTGCTGGTATATCCTCCGGTTAGTCTTTAGTCCTATTTAGTATCAGGTTAGTGTCTGGTATACCATATGTCTTCAGTTAAATCTTCAGTTTCAAGTCAATCACTATTTGGCGCCAGTTAACCTTCGAATCCAACTAGTTACTAGAGCAGCCTTCTTCAGTTCGACTTCAGTCACCATTTAATCTTCAATCGTCAGTAAAGCACTAGTCTCCTTTCGTAATCTCCACTTTCCATTTTTTATTCAGTCTTCAGGCTCAAGACTGTCTGCCCTTCAGTCAACGTCTCCAGGGTTTATAGACCACATGCTAGGTGAGGACAGCTGCAAATTAAACATAACTTGGTCGTCCTAAGTGTTAAGGGTGGCAAATGTTGATAATATTCTCATCTCTGTAGATATGATACCCATTGCTAGTAATATGACGTCACTGACATATTCATTCTATATCTCCTGCTGCCTATAGTCTGTATGTGATGGACGCCATTACAGTACAGCTTTCCATACCCTGCAGATTACATTCTCCGTCTGCCTGCAGATCCAGTATCATTTCACCCTGTTAGTCTCTGTACATGGGAGGACACATTAAGCACTGTGACCGCAATCTCCTGCTGTCTGTAGTCTGTGTGTGATGGACGCCATTACAGTACAGCTTCCCATACCCTGCAGATTACATCCTCCGTCTGCCTGCAGATCCAGTATCATTTCACCCTGTTAGTCTCTGTACATGGGTTTACTAGGACACATTAAGCACTGTGACCGCGATGAACACAGACACGATCTACCTCAGCTATGCTACTGCCATTTTTAAACCATGACTCCATCAATAAATAAAATATAGTACAGGAATCGGATTTGATGCCATGTATTGAATTTAAATGCGGTGTCACAGAGGTAAAAGCTCAGCAGCTTAATTATTCATGTTTTTTGTGTAAAATAACACAGAAACCTATTGTTTTTATGGTAGCTGGGAAATGTTGGCACGTGTGTAGACCGACTGGCAATTGACTGCACTTACATTTGTAGCCCAGATATTAGATATTAGAACAGGTCCCAGACCCTTTGCAGTGTAGATTCCATATGTCAACAGGACCCTATGCAACCGAGGTTCTATGTTACAGGAGGACCCACACCCTGTGTGAACGCTGCTCATTAGATCAATCACCGTTTTGCCCTGGCACCACCATAAAGGTTCCTCACTTATGACTGTATGAAATTACATAATTGTAACCTTAAAAACATGCTATCATATGAAATTTACATACATAATTGTAACCTTAAAAGCATGGTATCATATGAAATATACATACATAATTGTAACCTTAAAAACATGCTATCATATGAATTTTACATACATAATTGGGTAAGATTACAGAATACCGGATACCTTCCTAACTCCTAGAGTTAGGGTAAGGTTTAGGGTTAGGGTTAGGGCAAGGTTTAGGGTTAAGGTAAATTTAGGGTTAGGGATAGCGTTAGAGTTAGATAGACGTGACATTAACAATATGGTTGGTATGTATCCGGTATTCTGTAAGTGTACTCATAATTGTAACCATAAAAACATGTTATCATATGAAATTTACATACATAATTCTAACCTTTAAAGCATGCTATCATATGAAATTTACATACATAATTGTAACCTTAAAAACATGGTATCATATGAAATTTACATACATAATTGTAACCTTAAAAACATGCTATCATATGAAATTTACATACATAATTGTAACCTTAAAAACATGCTATCATATGAAATTTACATACATAATTGTAACATTAAAACATGGTATCATATGAAATTTACATACATAATTGTAACCTTAAAAACATTGTATCATATGAAATTTACATACATAATTGTAACCTTAAAAGCATGGTATCATATGAAATTTACATACATAACACCTTAAAAGCATTGTATCATATGAAATTTACATACATAATTGTAACCTTAAAACATGCTATCATATGAAATTTACATACATAATTGTAACCTTAAAACATGCTATCATATGAAATTTACATACATAATTGTAACCTTAAAAACATGCTATCATATGAAATTTACATACATAATTCTAACCTTAAAAACATGCTATCATATAAAATTTACATACATAATTCTAACCTTAAAAACATGCTATCATATGGAATTTACATACATAATTGTAACCTTAAAAGCATGGTATCATATGAAATTTACATACATAATTGTAACCTTAAAAGCATGGTATCATATGAAATTTACATACATAATTGTAACCTTAAAAACATGCTATCATATGAAATTTACATACATAATTGTAACCTTAAAAGCATGGTATCATATGAAATTTACATACATAATTGTAACCTTAAAAGCATGGTATCATATGAAATTTACATACATAATTGTAACCTTAAAAACATGCTATCATATGAAATTTACATACATAATTGTAACCTTAAAAACATGGTATGATATGAAATTTACATACATAATTCTAACCTTAAAACATGCTATCATATGAAATTTACATACATAATTGTAACCTTAAAAACATGGTATCATATGAAATTTACATACATAATTGTAACCTTAAAACATGCTATCATATGAAATTTACATACATAATTCTAACCTTAAAAACATGGTATCATATGAAATTTACATACATAATTGTAACCTTAAAAGCATGCTACTATATGAAATTTACATACATAAGTGTAGCCTTAAAAGCATGGTATCATATTCAACTGTGAAATAGTATGGAAATGGTAAGGTAAAGCATTCAAGACCATCCTCTGGTACAATTTACAATTTTTATGTTAAAACTCATTTCGCTATCCCTTCCCAGCAGCGCTGTGCCCAAGAAGCGAGCGAGACCTAGCTATTACTTCACCTCGTGTGTCTGTGGTAGTCATGTTACTAAGAGTCACACTCAGGCAATTTGCTGCAAGGGCTTAAACTGTTGCAATTATAGTCCTCAGTGACCTTCTTCAAAGAAATACTTCTTTACAACGTGCGATATCAAAACAGAGTTTAAAGAACAGACACAAAACCTACGACAACGACATTGATGAACGTGATCGACCAGCGTCATCGTCTACACCAAAATTACAAAGCTTAGCTGCACTTCTTTTACTTGTCTTTTATCCGGAGTATATTCGGCCACAGCACGAGATCAAGTGTGAAATAGGTCTTTCTCAATATCGGAAGACCGGGACTTTGATCCAGCGGGGGTCAACTTCCATTCTGGGAGCAGTATTGGTCTGTTTCGGCTTGGCACTGCAAGGGTTTCTCACACCTGCCTGTGTTGTGATTGGTTGATATTCAGTGGGATCTGCAGTGTGACAACCCAATACAAAAACTGCCAATCGAACATGAGGTCCTGACATGTAAGCGCCATCTCTGCGGGAGGCGTCTATCATCGCCAATCATCTGAACCACTGATTTCCTCCCATCACGGTTCTGTCAGTAGTCGCCAGTCAGCATGAAGCCAACATGAAGCTATCCTCACTGATGTGAAGATGAAGCCAGGACATGGACGCCATGGGCTACCAGAATCACCATCACAGCACACAATAGTCAACATACAGTATATTTAGTAGGCCTCAGGCCCACAACACAATTTATGACTTAACTACAGCATTTATCCGCGACAGGAGCTTATGACATAAAACACATATGTTATATCCCTACGACATAAGAATGAAAATTAGATAACCGGAAGTAGGGCATGTTTCGCCGGTACACGCGGTTTGATCCCAAAGCTAAATATCAGTAACACTATACCAGAACAGGGATAATAATCAACTGACACAGAATCGTTGTTGTTACCGTTTTAAAAGTTTTAATTTGTCTGCAAAACTCAATTCAAGTTTTCTTTTAAATAATCCGAGGAATTTGTGTTCCCAGCGAATGAGTATGCCAAAATATAGTTAACAGTCTGTTAATGTTTGTTCAGACGGCAATGAAAAACATGCCTCACTACGCACGATGCACTACGCATTTCGACAAGTCTCTAATGTAAGTCCTAACGTATATATTGCTTAAAAGGGAAGCGATAATGTGAAAATGATAAATAGAATTCATCGAGAATGTTTTTTGTAATATGGGTAACGTCGACCTCGTCACGTCAGTCACCCGTGAAGGTCCGGTTTAGAATGAACCTTCAGTAACCCATGCTTTAGTTAGAGGCGACTAACAGGATCGGGTGGTGAGGCTCGCTGGCTTGGCTGACACACGTCATCTGTTCCCAATTGCGCAGAACAATGCTCATGCTGTTGATCACTGGATTGTCTGGTCCAGACTCGATTATTTACAGACCGCCGCCATGTAGCTGGAATATTGCTGAGTGTGGCGTAAAACTAAACTCACTCCCTCACTCGTCACGTCAGTCGGTATTTGCCTGGTCAAAGGTTCGGCTGATACCAGTTAACTGGGTTGATATTTACATATCAAATCACACTTGTGATGACTCCCCTGTACATACCGACTTAATGTCTGAAGTGCCTGTTACTATTTACGATCAAGATACACTCACATCATTAGAGCCACGGGTTTGGAAAAACTACCAAGGCAAGAGTTCCTATTGCTTCACTGGAGATACACACTGAACAGTGGGTATAGTAAACGGAGTGTTCATCCAAACGTGGTTTCCTCTATTGAACACGCAGACGCACGGTTCGGCTTCTGTGTAGCAGTACCAAGTCCTGTTCATCACCACTGTAGGCTTGAAAAGGTCAATACACGCTGTGGCGTATCTGCGTCAAAGACAGTACTTACTGCCGAGGCTAATACTTCAGCTGAGCAGCAGACCAAGTTCTTCTGTAACATTCTTCTGTCAGACAAGTACAACCACGCAACCTCACTTCCGTTTGTTGATCACAGTAAATGTGTTACATGAGTAGATCTCCCGCTTCATCAACCATCTACAGAGAAGTGGTGTCATTGGGGTGAAATGTCGAACTACCTGGCATATCCGGAGGGGGTCGAACTGACCTGGACATGGCCAGGAATCCCTTAGCAGGTCCTTGTCGTGCCTGTTCCTACAGAAATCTCCCAGCATGCCTCAGTTTCTCCAGTGTGTTCCCACCTTGTGGATAACATCACGATCGGTGCTCTATATGGATATGAAGACACCATGTCTTTCAGAAGGTGATCGAATGTCAAAAAATGTTATATTTGGGATTAGTACACTTTCTCAGTACAGTACAGATTCACGCGGGATTCAAACATAGTGAGAATCTTAATCGCCTACTGACAAAGTCAGCAATCTGACCCACTCAGCCAGCGCAGATTCCATAAAAGTGCAAACTAACAACTAGTATAAAGTGGATTTAGAGGTTGGTATGATGAAGGGCGGTGGGGTAGCTTAATGGTTAAAGCGTTGGCTCGTCACGCCGAAGACCCGGGTTCGAATCCCCACATGGGTACAACGTGTGAAGCCCATTTCTGGTGTCCCCCGCCGTGATGTTGCTGGAATATTGCTAAAAGCGGCGTAAAACAAAACTCAGTCAGTCAGTGGTATGATGAAGAGGAACACTCTTATAAATATACAGCTTCTTTATTGCAACAGATGCGACGTTTCGGTGTAGATGTTCCTCTGGAAATGGATCTTATAACGTAGGTTTATTCACGTTTCTGTGTAGATGCTAACACCGTGCTTGATAATGATGTTAGCATCCCCACCGAAACATCGCATCTGTTGCAATAAAGAAGCTGTCAGTCTATAAGAGTGTGTTCCCTGTTGACAACGTGTTGCCTAGCCCACGTACTTACTGTATCTCCTGACTCAAACCCCAAAGCACCAGAATCTTTACTTTACTTAGGAAGTGAAATTCCAACAACAATATGTATCATATGCTATATTTGATCACTTTCTAAAATGCATTGTGCATTCATAGTTTCGGATAAGGGAGCCGTAACAATCTACACTTGTCAGAGTTGTACACAAACTACTCAAGGCTGGTGACCTGTCATTTACTTGCCGTTTCCGTTCAGTGTGTTTTGGAAAAACATATAGTTGATCACATGCTCTCCTAAATGTGAAACCCTGTACAGGAGACTGTTCTTCAAACTTCATTAGAATATGATGTATTTTTGGTATTTTGCTAAATTTCTATACTCAGTGTTGTCCATCTGAAACCTTGGGGTTACCGCAAAGTCAGATATAGGAATGGTCAGCGCTTCTGACATCCCCTCGTAGTATTTGACATAGGTACTGATCGACATAATGGTATTGAACAATAAGAGTGAGTGAGTGAGTTTAGTTTTACGCCACACTCAGCAATATTCCAGCTATATGGCGGCGGCCTGTAAATAATCGAGTCTGGACCAGACAGTCCAGTGATCAACAGCATGAGCATCGATCTGCGCAAGTGGGAACCGATGACATGTGTCAACCAAGTCAATGAGCCTGACCACACGATCCCGTTAGTCGCCTCTTACGACAAGCATGGGTGACTGAAGATCAATTCTAACCCGGACCTTCACGGGTCGAACAATAAGAATATATGTAAAGGACTTGTCCTGTTCTCTACTTGACTATGATCGTTGTTTTTATAATATTTTGGGTAGATGTATAATGTCTTTAGTCTGTTGATGGTGTATCGTCAAGGCAACGTCTTGGTAGTCGTTCCTGATCTTATCTGGCTTTTATCAAACAACAACGTACCATATGCTTAGTTTTTCTAGGAAAGCAAGTTGTAATGCGAGTCTTGTGTACCAACAGGATGAGATATGTAACTGTCACTTTGTGTTAGTGTGGCATGACTGCTGTTGGCAGATCGAGTAACGTCCAGGCTGTTATCTCTCAACACAGAAACATGCAGCATCGTCAGTTTGGAGGTGAACGAAGAAAGATTATCGCCAGGGGAAATGTGCTTTTTAAGGGGAAATTGTTAAGTGGCAATGAAATCAT
The DNA here is from genome assembly GCF_003918875.1 of Haliotis rubra. Taxonomy (NCBI): domain Eukaryota; kingdom Metazoa; phylum Mollusca; class Gastropoda; order Lepetellida; family Haliotidae; genus Haliotis; species Haliotis rubra. Next base: position 1,152,278 of record NW_025765259.1, read on the forward strand.
TTAGGTGGGCAGTGACGTCATTACGCGTAATCAAACCTTTTTAGCGTAATTGATTTGCCAGTTAGACTCAGTAATGCTTTTCTGAACTGAAATCTAACATTTGCCCTTTAAACACTGCCTGCGGTACCAGCCTCAGATGACGACGTGATTATGAAGATGATATGCTGCCTGTTTTTCGGTGTCATTTCCTGTGTAAATTTACTCTTATTGTTTTATTTCACGTGAAAAGATTTAGATTGAAACAGTTACACAAGAAGGAAGTTTGATCAAATGCATAACACTGGAATTGCTGCCGGTAGCAACCGCCGTTCACACAATTTGCCTAAATATACGTAAGCTATCCTCCATTTTAAATCTACAGCAGAACGGTTTTTTTGTTGTTGTTGTTTTTTTATTGCAACATTGCAGAACGTTGTTGTATTTTGAATTGTAAACGGTAGGGTATTCTGTTAGACAGAGCGCTCCCGTTGTATCCCCCTCCGGGGGACTAGTGGTTGGTGGCAGGCTGTAATATGGAGCTTATTGACGTCTTGAGGCTCCGAGTCTTGCAGTCAGAAGTCATGGCGGGAGACAACACAAAACAGTGGATACTAATGAACACACATGACTAGTAACTGGAGCAGACGTCAGACTCAAGACAAGACACACACGACTAGTAACTGGAGCAGACGTCAGACTCAAGACAAGACACACACGACTAGTAACTGGAGCAGACGTCAGTCACAAGACAAGACACACAAGACAAGACACACACAAGACACATGACTAGTAACTGCAGAGCAGACGTCAGTCACTGGAGCAAGACAAGACACACACGACTAGTAACTGGAGCAGACGTCACAAGACAAGACACACAAGACAAGACGTCACAAGACAAGACTACACGACTAGTAACTGGAGCAGACGTCAGTCACAAGACAAGACACACACGACTAGTAACTGGAGGAGACGTCAGTCACAAGACAAGACACACACGACTAACTAACTGGAGCAGACGTCAGTCAGCAAGACAAGACAAGACACACATGACTAGTAACTGGAGCAGACGTCAGACTCAAGACAAGACACACACGACTAGTAACTGGAGCAGACGTCAGTCTCAAGACAAGACACACACGACTAGTAACTGTAGCAGACGTCAGACTCAAGACAAGACAACACACGACTAGTAACTGTAGCAGACGTCAGACTCAAGACAAGACACACACGACTAGTAACTGTAGCAGACGTCAGACGTCAGACGTCAGACTCAAGACAAGACACACACGACTAGTAACTGTAGCAGACGTCAGACTCAAGACAAGACACACACGACTAGTAACTGGAGCAGACGTCAGACTCAAGACAAGACACACATGACTAGTAACTGGAGCAGACGTCAGACTCAAGACAAGACACACATGACTAGTAACTGGAGCAGACGTCAGTCACAAGACAAGACACACATGACTAACTACTGGAGCAGACGTCAGTCACAAGACAAGACACACACGACTAACTACTGGAGCAGACGTCAGTCACAAGACAAGACACACACGACTAACTACTGGAGCAGACGTCAGTCACAAGACAAGACACACATGACTAACTACTGGAGCAGACGTCAGTCACAAGACACACTGATCAAAGACAAGACACACATGACTAACTACTGGAGCAGACGTCAGTCACAAGACAAGACACACATGACTAACTACTGGAGCAGACGTCAGTCACAAGACAAGACACACATGACTAACTACTGGAGCAGACGTCAGTCACAAGACAAGACTAACTACTGGACAGACGTCATGACTAACTAACTACTGGAGCAGATGTCAGTCACAAGACAAGACACACACGGAACACAAACTACTAGGAGACATGTGTCATGTGATCGTGTGGAAGACGAATTAACACAAGACATATCTCACGATTGTGTGGAGGACAAAATACTTGGAGACATGTGTTAGTTGACTTGGTTGAAGACAAGGCAATGGGACATAGCTGTTTAGCCACAAGTCTGTCTACCGGTTAGTATATAATGTTATGGTCTTCGGTACATGCTATTTACTGGACAACACTGGATTACAGGAGTTGCTAAGTGACCACTAGTTTATGGACACCATTATGAGCCATCACGTTCCAGTGCCCACGCCTACGGTAGTGTATACACAGATTAGACGAGACAGGACACTCAGGATGGACCTGGACGGAAGTCTACACTGCAGTAAACAAAGTGTCTGTGTCACCACGATGTAAACTCGTGCCCAATGTCCAAAGGGAAAAGACCTGTTTCCCATTGAATACAGAGGTAGTTAGCAGAGTCGCAAACTCTGTTCTCAGCAAAATGTGTCTTTCCATGCAATAAGGACACTAAAGCGCATGCGTGTGCACGCGTATCTGTCTGCCGTCACGTGTGTGTGTGCGTGCGTGCGCGCATGCGTGTGCGCGCGTGTGCGTGTGTCTCGATTGGGTATGCATGTGTAACGTTGTCCCTTCAAGATTAACGTTACGTTTAAGTTATGGACTAAAAATATGAACACTCCCCAAACTAAACTGAGAACAAAGCAGATGGAAATGTGGACCCCACATGCTGGAGTTCATGGTATGCTGCTCGACATGAAAGGGAAATTCATGATTGGAAAATAGAATTCATCGATCCTGCCTCACAGTCTGGTGTAGACGTTGCAGTATTTTGACTTTCTGTGCCCAGATCCAGATACAGTGCGGTTTCTCCAGCTGGATAAATGGGATGAATATACCAGACTATGTCATCATGTTTCTAAATATATGACGTCTTCCATGAGTCTGAAACTGAAGTCACCCGTGAAGGTCCGGGTTAGAATATTGATCTTCAGTAAACCATGCTTGTCGTAAGAGGCGACTAAAGGGATCGGGTGGTCAGGCTCGCTGACTTGGTTGACACATGTCATCGGCTCCCAATTGTGCAGATCGATGCTCATGTTGTTGCTCACTGGACTGTCTGGTCCAGACTCGATTATTTACAGGCCGTCGCCATATAGCTGGAACATTGCTGAGTGCGGCGTAAAAGTAAACTCACTCACTCACTGAAACTGAAGTTGAAACTGTTGGTCGTTGTGCAAAATCTGATTGGCATGGAAAGAGAAATGATTAATTCACGGCACATATGACCAATAACTTGTCTAAATGTTCTGTCCACTAACATAACAAAAACATCGACAATCGGAAAATAAACATTAGCTGGTGTATTTAGGTAACTAAATAGTTTGGTATCACTGACCACATTAAAAAACATAAGTTAGAATCCTTTTTTAAAATCATGTAATTTGTATGTCTTCCCCTCTTTTAGTTCATCAGGAGAGGACAGTTGTGTGGAGGGTATGGACATTCCGGATTCTGTTACTTCAAGTAAATCGTCCGGACTTTTAAAGATCTGCACAGGTCAGGTCGGAATGTCACGAGGACACACAAGCAGTGAGGCAGCCAGGCACATGTACTGTACGGCACAAGGGTAAACCCGCATCTGGTTAAATTGCAAAACAACTCTGGAGAACTACAAACCAGGGCCGTCCAACACAGAGGTGAAAACCGCATTAAAGTACCACTGGCTGAAAACCACACAAATAGGGCAAGCACCGCGTCCAGCGGAGAGCATTGGTCATCCAAGCAAACCACACAAAACAGCAAATGTCGGTACGATGCCCGACGTCGCACACCCAGCCGCCATCGCTACCAGACAATCACCTGATGGCCGTACAAAGAGAGAGAGATTGTGCACCCTTATTCGTAAGGGCAAACTCCAGGAAGACCTTCATTCCACACAGCTGTCACAAAATGCGGTGCCCACAGATGTGCAGATGTGTTACCCATTTGGGGAATATTTGTAGAACATTCGTTATTGAAAACATAGGTATGCCATTTTTGGGATGAGACATTTAGACATAGGTAGTCATCCTAATGGAAATACGCCCTGTTACACTCCTGTTTATCTGGGGCTTTATGCAATCGACTGGGAAGTTCTGCTTTATGTAAAGGTTCATTTATACGATGATCTGTGGAATTTAGATTGTGGTTCTGAAATATGTTGTAGGATCATGGCTAATAGTATGCTTTTCTTACATTTATTCACACGCAGACCATCAGACCTAACGTAGTCACGGGGGAAAAGTACCAACATTGTGTTTGGTCATAATATCGCTCTATCACCTCCAAATGACTCAAATGGTTTATTTCCAGTGGCCTGTACAATGTATTCATCTCACTGACTTTCGTTTCATTTGCAGTAATATACAACCTCAACGCCGGAGAATAATTAGTCTTGATTGTCTGGACCAGCTGAAACAACCCTGACATTAGATTTGACCCTTCATCAAACTGGAATACTTAACCAACCAGGGTAAAAGCCTTATCCAAACCTTAAAGGATGCAATGATTGCCCTCAGTGGAATGGCTTCTGGTTAAACCTCATCTGGTTGATCGTCAACAAATACTGACACAAATAAACTGTGATGACTCCTCTGAACAGCTCTTCAAACTCTAGTACGGATTTCAACAGAACAGGGAAGTTATCAGCTAGGTTTTGTTATCACCTGACTTACACAAGAAGTGTTATTGATCAGTGACGCACCCTGGCGCACTGCAAGTCTTATAAAACACTGACACACATTGGTGACACACAACTAGTCTTATTAATCAGTGACACACCGTGACACAGGAAACTGGGGAACCATCATCTATTGAAAGGAGGAATATGCTCGTCTGGGGGTGGGGGTACTTGCATTCAGAAAGACATGAGCTGCGTTCCAGAGAGTACAGGGTCACAGTCTTGGCGAAGGGTTATACTGTTCCAAATATAAGTTCTATTATTTGCAGAAAACTTGGATGTGACACACGTCATTGTCACGGGTGTACAATCAACCCGGATACAACCAGACCAGCCTGGACTCAGTATCTCACCATGTGAGTGGTAGAGCCTTCTAACAACTGGCCCATCCAGAACCTATAACGCTTTGCGTGTATACACAAAAGCAGATAACTGTACCTGGCCTCTATGTTCTCTAAGAGTTTGTCTTCAGTGAGCCAGTACCGTTACTTGGGACTGACCATAACGGAACACTTAGACAACAAGGTTACAGCTGGTCACGTGGCAGCTGCTGCTGGTCGTGCTCTAGGTCTCGTCACGTTCAAGTGTACGACACTAGGAAACGTCTGTCTTAAAACTTTTACCAAACTCTACGATGCATTAGTATGGCCAAATATTTCGTATGGAATTTCAATCTACGGAACAACGGACTATTCTTCGATCAACGCAATACAAAACTGTGCTATGAGATTTTACCTTGGTCTAGGAACATATGCACCTAATGAAGCAGTGGCGAAATGGGCTGGAGCCCTGTGAGTGTGCGACAAGATATATGTTTGATTCGTTCCTGGAGAAGACTGAGGAACATGGGCCAAGGACGTATACATGCTTATGTTGTTAACTCGGAATATCAAGCACGGAACAGAAACAAGACGTGGCACTCAGCTTTCTACCGGCGAATGGATACACTCTCTCTCTCTCTTTCTACCGGCGAATGGATACTCTCTCTCTCTCTCTCTCTCACTCTCTGTCTCTCTCTCTCTCTCTCTCTCTCTCTCTCTCTCTCTCTCTCTCTCTCTCTCTCTCTCTCTCTCTCTCTCTCTCTCTCTCTCTCTCTCTGTCTCTCTCTCTCTCTCTCTCTCTCTCTCTCTCTCTCTCTCTCTCTCTCTCTCTCTCTCTCTCTCTCTCTCTCTCTCTCTCTCTCTCTCTCTCTCTCTCTCTCTCTCTCGACTCCATCGTATCAAACGTGTACCCTTTGGTATTAGGACATTCGGTATTTATTGACATAATTGACATAATGGTTAGCTTCCGTCCAGCAACATGTCGGCAGGGCACACCAGAAAGGGGCTTCACATATTGTACCCATATGGTAATAAACACCAAATCAAAACGATTTAACGAAGTTTCACAAATATTCACACCCTACAGAGTTACCAATTATCTTTAAAACGTTCTCGCGTTCACAAATTATTCCACTTCGTGCGTTTGTCACATGCTTGTTAATAGAAATCACTCATTCATCCACACGTAATTTGCTACAAGAACCCAAACTCATGTAACCACGCTCCCTCGGCGACCTTGTTAAAAGAGCTACTTCTTTACAAAGTGGGATATCAAAACGGCGTTTAAAGTACAATTACAAAACCTGCGACATCAACATTGATGAACGTGATCGACCAGCGTCAGTATCAACACCAAAATCAAAAGATTAACTGCACCTCTTTCATTTGTCTTTTATCCGGAGTATATTTGCCACAGCACGAGTTCAAGTGTGAAATAGGCCCCTCTCATTATTGGAAGACCGTCACTTTGATCAAATGTAGGACAACGTTCACTGTGAGAGCAGTGTTGATCTGGATCTCTTCTGGGTCTGTAGCGGCGGTTTCTCGCACATACTTGTTGTTTCATTGGTTGTTGTTCAGAGTGATCTGTTGTGTGACTGAATATATCCCGAAGCAGGAGGCGTCTGTCTGATGTCCTCCCATCACGGTTCTGTCAGTAGTCGCTAGTCAGCATGAAGCCAACATGAAGATATCCTCACTGACGTGAAGATGAAGCCAGGACAAGGACGCCATGGGCTACCAGCATCACTATGTGAAGGTCTCACCATGAAGCTAGAGATCTAACTGACTAATATTTCAGCTGAACAGCAGATCCTGTCTGCAATTTTAACAATCTTCTCTCAGGCAAATAAAACCATGAAACTCAGTTTAGTTTGTTTATCAGAGTATGGTTAAAATGTTAGATTGAGTAGTTTGTCTGCTACATTAACCTAACTATCGACATCTTCACTTTCATAGTTTAGCAGCGCAGAAGTCATTTCACGGCTATAGACCTCGAGTATAAGCTGATTTCCCTGCAGACATGTGGGAATAGGGCCTCGATAGGGGAGTAATGAACACCTCTTAGCGGTCACAGAGACGGAATGTCACCACAGTGAGTGTAGACGTGGAGACAGGACCACGGTGTGGAGTTATTGGCTGGGTGGACATTAACAATGGAAGCAACACTGTAGCCAACAACGCGTCAATTCCAGTTCAATCCAATTCAGTCATATATCTGTGAGACAGAGATGACAAAGGGTTACATCATCCCAATATGTTGAACACAAGGGTCATTCCATGAGAAATTAGGTAGGACGTCTAAGTTATTCATGTGATGAGCATCCGTGTCACGCATCACACCGCGCATGTGCATTGCCTAGTGTGCGGATCAACACGTATTGCGTCACACCCAGGTACAATCAGGTAGACGGTGTTTAGTTTGCCGGTGGAAACCCCTCTTTTCTTGGGAACATCCCATCATAGTATTACTGAATTCTGATGAAGGTGCTACGTGTGATACTTGTTATGTGTAGACATCTATACTGCAGGCGACTCGTTCATGCTCCTGAAGTGTTACAAGCAACAAGATGAATGATCCATGGGAACGGACTGACCGCAGCAACAGTCACGACCGATTCTCCTCACAGACCATGGAAGACGTGTCTTGTACAAGGACGCCATGTGTAATCTCAGCCTTCACGCCATTGTTTCCACCAACTGTCACCTGTTGATTTCTTAGTTGACCAGAAATCTGCACGTAATGAATTCGGTGTGAAACCAAAAACAGAAATGTATGTCAATGCAAACTTGTACTATGTAATTGCAGTACAAAACTCAATGTGAGTACAATTACAGTGGCTACATTTACTATAAATGTATAATAGCAGTGGTAATAGTAAACAAGATGGCATCCACCTTGCAGCGGTCAACCTTCTGACACGGGTCAAGGTGATGACAATCTTCACAAACTGATGGTACCGGTGTGAGATATGACATGCGTGTGCTTGCCTCACAACAAATACATTATCACAAGAGAAAAGGGCGTCATTAAAACAATCGCACATTTACTATAATTACTTTGTCATATAGATTCTGAACTGAAACATAACATTGGCCATTTACCCACTGCTTCCTGTCCAGGAAGTGAAAGGGAGACTTGGCTTTCTGTGTCATTTCCTGGATTAGATTGAAACGGTCCGAATAGGACTTTAACATGCAAACAAAACAAACAGATTATCACTTATGTGTGATATACATCATTGCGAGATTTCATCTTCCTGTCACTGAGGTGTTGTAATCTGAAGACCCGCCCCCATCCCCCATAAAACAAAAGGTTGACGATTAACAGTCGAATGAGATCCAGTTATATGTTTTGTGAAATGTGATATAAGTCACTGACAGGGAGATTGCTTTCAACTTGAAAACTCAACCTGAATATTGATGCAAAAGGAAACATCATTTTGTATCATGTACAGTTAAACCTGGATATACCACCACCATCCGTCTAGACAAATTTGGACGGTATATCCAGGTGTGACGGTATATCCAGGTGTAACGATATATCCAGGTGTGACTATATTGAAACTAGCTGGCAGTTTTCGTGCAGCTCGTAAACTCATGTGTCAGGCCGAAGTCATGGCGAGTGATCAGGGGAACCCAACAACCATAGACTCTTGATGAATATAAACACGACATGCTACTGAAGCAGACGACAGACCACACACATGACGGGTAACACACGACACTTCAAAGCCATTGTGAAATGGATTACTTGCAATTAGATTTAGAAAACATCCTTCCCCAAAACGACCAAATGTTATCAAGAACACGTTTCCATAATCACCACCAGTTTCACGTCCATCAAACATCAGTCCGAATATGTGAGAACACAACAGACAAGGGTTGAACTTTATCAGTATGTTCTCCTCTACCGAGAGCCCAGTACAGACCGGCTGACGGACGAGCTTCCATCTAACACACATGTGTAGTCGTCGACACTGCTCAGACAAGATCTATACATTATTTACACATGGTGTCCACATCTCTTGATTACATCGGATGCGGCTTTCAACTGTCACAGACTCCCTCCTGAAAAACTGTCTTGTGTACGTGGCAGCAAAACAGACAGCACGTGATTACGTCAGAACAGAAGAGACTAACGTGATTCTGTGGATGATAAGTTGCTAGGCGACGTGCCACGTGATTGCGTGGTCGAGAGTATTTCATGTATCACGTGGTAGTATGGAAGAAAAATTTATAGGAGACATGTATCACGTGATGGTGTAGAGGATACATTTCTACGAGACATGTATCACACGTTTCTATGGAGGAGACATGTATCACGTGATGGACGAGATGTATCACGTGATGTTGGAGGATACATTTAGGAGACATGTATCACGTGATTGTGTGGAGGATACATTTCTACGAGACATGTATCACGTGATGGTGTAGAGGATACGTTGCTAGGTGACATGTATCACGTGATTGTGTGGATGATATATTTCTAGGAGACATGTATCACGTGGTACTATGGAAGATACAATTCTCGGAGACATGTATCACGTGATTGTGTAGATGATACATTTCTACGAGACATGTATCACGTGATGGTGTAGAGGATACGTTGCTAGATGACATGTATCATGTGATTGTGTGGATGATACATTTCTAGGAGACATGTATCACGTTGTACTATAGAAGATACAATTCTCGGAGACATGTATCACGTGATTGTATGGAGGATGCATTTCTAGGAGACATGTAACACGTGATGGTGTGAAGTATACGTTGCTAGGAGACATGTATCACGTGATTGTGTGGAGGATACATTTCTAGGAGACATGTATCACGTGATGGTGTAGATGGTGCATTTCTCGGAGACATGTATCACGTGATGGGTTGGAGTATACGTTGCTAGGAGACATGCAACGGTAACAATGTTGAGGACATATCGTCAGAGAGATGTACCAGGTTATAGGTGAAGTGAAATTGGGTTTAACGTCGTGCTTGAGAATATTTCGCTCATATGACGACGTGCATGCGTGTGTATGTGTAGGTGCGGCTGCTTGTACTAGCCCAGACTGAAGCTGGTTTTATAGTGCTAGCCCACTGAGATACCATGCCGCAGTGAAGCATGAATACCCAACTCAGACACATTATACTGACTCCGAGCCGACCAGTCCTTGATGTACCCATTAATGCCGAGAGCCAGGCAGGGACCAACAAGTACCATATTTTAACGTCTTTTGGTATGACGCAGTCGGGGATCGAACCCGCGACCTTCCGCTCTCCGGGCGGACGCTCTAAACCACTACACCACGGAGGCGGTTACCAGGTTATAGTGTGAAGTGCAAGTAAACATACATAACAGCTGTAAACAGGCTGGAACGTTTCGACAGCATGACCTGTAGCATCGGAGAATGATGACCCACAATCAGTTAGGATGTTGGACACTGGAGTGAATGAGTGAGTGAGTTAAAATTTAACGTCACATCGGCAATATCTCAGCCATATCGTGACGAGGACACTGGAGAGCACAGGGAGCTGTATTCGGCCCCTGGTACCTCACGTGGAAATACCTACAGTCGTTAAAATAATATGGAGAGAAGGGTACAAGTCGCGTGTTAAACGGGTGGACGGTACATGATCACAATGACACCATGCACTGTGGGTCTGGGCTCTACTAAGATGAGTAAATATAGGCAACAAACCAACTTATTAGCTGACACTCCTTGCTTGTGGTTACTGCTGTACGATCTGTACCCAATTGACAATGATGGTGAACAGCTCATGAGGGGACCAATAGGTTATGTGACCACGGATTGTTCCATGGGGTGTCTACCATTCGTCATCAGTATATCCATTCATCATAGGTTACCTGCGGACACCATAAAGCACTAACGGCCGAGTTGTACACAATAGTAGTCTTTCCTTTCAATGAGTGACTATGCACCTGTGTGCCAGCGTGTGTGTCTTGTGTCTGTGTGCCGCTAAGTTCATGTGAGGGGACGATGTCATCCTCTTGGATTAGTTAAGAATAGAAAAGTGTGAACATGCTCTTCAGTTTACTGAGTAATTGAGAACTAAACACCAAGGGCACTAGTCCGTCATACTCAATAGCTGAAGATATATCGCTAACTTGAAAGGGAAATTCATGATTTGAAAATGGAATTGGTTGATCTTGTCATACAGTTTGGCACAAAACACAGAATTCGTAGTCATTTTGACACAGTACACAGATCAAAGAGAATCAGGTCAGCTAGCACAGGACCACTTGTCCACATGACACGGATATGGTCAATCCGTGAACTTGCATATATAAGTAATATTTTCCGAGTTGGTCACAACGACCACATTCATAACAAAATTCTTCCTTGCAAACACATTCTATCAAATGCAGAATGATATTTCTATTTCAATTTATCATCAGAATATGTTGTGTGATGGATGGGAAAAATCGTTCCTGGTCTGAGATTCTATTCTATTTACCTGAATTATTTGGATTTTGACTTGTCTCAAATGAAACTTACACTGTATAGAAATACTTCATGATTGAGCGCAAGTGGTAGAACTAACACCATCGGGCGGGAAGGACAGAGCAGTCTCCATCGAGTGCAATAGCAATACAGGCTCCACCAGACACAAAGGGCAAAACACACTCCACGTGGGGTCCTATACACACGTCTCAGTTTAACATTAGTTGATGATACCACTGATTAGTTTCATCAATATCATATGAGGGTAAATAAAATCAATTTCCAGATTGCAAAGCAAGGTTATCGATGGCGATGTATTCTATTATGAAGCGACGCTTCTATACAGATACCATTGTCAAGCAAGAGTGAAGTAAGGCAGCAAAGTCATACACGCATCAAATAAGGATTAACAAGATACACCAGGACCACGGTATCTCGCCTTCAGGGATTGAACCGGAATGGGTAACACCACCAAAATCGTATCCCCAAGATTGAACCGGAATGGGTAACACCACCAAAACCATATCCCCAAGACTGTTATTGTGATTTTTGACATTTTGTCATCGGTTGGAGAGAATACTGGGTCAGAGCCTCGAAAATGACCTGCACTGTGTGAAATACAAGTACCTTCACTTTCTGACATGGCACCCTGAAGAGAAAGGTGATTTCGGTGTGCCATGCGTCATGCTTGACCAATCAAGACGAGTCTTGTACGACAGGTGCGATGTACGGATCACGTTTTGCACCATCAGTATCTCCAGTGTGTAGGTAATACAGCCTTTTAGAAACAGTCCCACCCCGAAAAGGTCTTGAACAATACTGCTTGCCTTGTTTGCTGTTTACACTGATGCCACAAATTCGGCATTACCTACTCAGATGCTCATGGCTCAGTCATATCCCATAAAAGAACATCATCACCTCCCATGCTTTGCAAGTGTAGTACCCATGCTTGGGGATGTCAACAATGGTGGAAGATCAACGACTTGTAAGACTTCTTTGAGTGGCATTTTAGAAGTTGGGACGTACAATACTGAACAAAGTTTATGGATAACAACTTCTTTTATTTCGTGAGTGCGACGATTCAATATAGATTCTTGTACCGCTGTCAACTAAACTTTCCTGCTTGTCAATGGTACAAGACTCTGTATCGAAACGTCACACTCACGCAATAAAAGAAGGTGTTATCCATAAAGTTTGTTCAATATTGACCTGTAAATCCTCTAGTACTGCCACAAAAAGTCGACACAGTGTGACGTGTCCTGTCCCAAGCTATGCTCATCAAACCGTACTCACACATCGGACGTATATAAATAACACTGGTCACGTGGATAACAGGTCAGAACGTTCTTCGAACTAGGAAGATTAAGTCAGGCTACCAGCGTTAAGGCAAATTAAGTTCAGACTTGAGGCTAGACATGGTCGTAACATTGAACATTAATTAGTACCGTTATGTTCCATGCTAATTATCCTGAATGAATCAGTATGGTTTTATGCCGCGTTTTATCAAAAGAAAAGTAATTTCACAGCAGGAGACAACACACAAGGGCTTCTGACATTGTAAACACGTGGTAATCAATATAAAGTCAAAACAATTTCACGACGGTTCAAAATATTCACACAGAAATGAGTTAACAATTATCTTTAAAAAGTTCTCGCGTTCACAAACTATCCCATCTCATGCGCTTGTCACAAGCTTGCTAACAGAAATTACTCTCCCTCGTTCAGACGTAATTTGCTACAAGAACCCAAACTATTTCAACCGTACTCCCTAGGTTACGTTCTTGAAACATCTGCTTGATTACAAAGTGTGATAGCAAAACCGAATTTCTAAAACAGCCAAAAAAACCCAGCGACGACGACATTGATGAATGTGATCGGCCAGCGTCATCGTCTACACCAAAATTACAAAGCTTAGCTGCACTTCTTTCACTTGTTTTTTTATCCGGAGTATATTCGGCCACAGCACGAGATCAAGTGTGAAATAGGCCCTTTTCATTGTTGGGAGACCGTGGCTTCGGATGCAAGGCCTTCCCGCACCTGCCTGTGTTGTGATTTGCTGGTATTCAGTGTGATCTGCAGTGTGACAACCCAATACAAAAACTGCCAATCGAACATGAGATCCTGACATGTAAGCGCCATCTCTGCGGGAGGCGTCTATCATCGCCAATCATCTGGACCACTGATTTCCTCCCATCACGGTTCTGTCAGTAGTCGCTAGTCAGCATGAAGCCAACATGAAGCTATCCTCACTGATGTGAAGATGAAGCCAGGACATGGACGCCATGGGCTACCAGCATCACCATCACAACACCTGTATAAAATGACTCACTTTACCGCCGCCACTTGTATTTCAGTTGAACAGCAGGACTATTATTACATTTGTAATTTGAACATTCTTCTCCAATACAATTCAATTCAAATTTAGTTTGTCTGTTACAGTATGGTTAAATGTTATATTGAGTGGTTTGTCCGCTTCATTAACCAAACAATCGACATCATTACTGTAGTATTTTATCCCTTGAAGCGTCATTTGACGGCTGTAGACCTCGAGTAAAACTGGATTTCCCCGCCAACATGTGGTCACCAACACTGGGGAAGACATAAAGAAGGGATGTCACCACACAGGAAGGACAATGACCACGGTGTGGGGGTAATCAACGCTGTTGGATATATGTACTTGAACCGGTTCGATGTCTCCGCTGGTGGTTTGAAGTCCCCGAGTTTCATCATAAACTCAGTAGCATATTTATCTATAATACAAACGATTTTGTTGGTCCGAGACACCATGCTGTCTCAAGCCGAATCTGTTTCCAAAACCTCTTTTCGTTACTTGTAGGCGCTCAGATCCTTTGCACTTCTATATATTATATAGCCGCTAGAACAAGTATATATGGATGACAACTTCTTTTATTCTAGAGCACGACGTTTCGATACAGGTTCTTGTATCGTGTTCAAGTGAGAATGGTACAGGGAGAGAACAGGTGATATATATACAACAAGACTAATTAACAAGGCAAGGCGGAATAACAATGAGATGATAACAAATAAAGGGATAACAGAGGATTACAGGGATGCCCCTGGATCTGGTTGGGCTACCGGTGGCGCAGGACATACTTGCCCCTGGATCTGGCTGGTGCTACCGGTGGTGCAGGACATACTTGCCTCTGGATCTGGCTGGTGCTACCGGTGGGGCAGGACATACTTGCCCCTGGATCTGATTGGTGCTACCGGTGGGGCAGGACATACTTGCCCCTGGATCTGGTTGGTGCTACCGGTGGGGCAGGACATACTTGACCCTGGATCTGGTTGGTGCTACCGGTGGGGCAGGACATACTTGACCCTGGATCTGGCTGGTGCTACCGGTGGGGCAGGACATACTTGCCTCTGGATCTGGTTGGTGCTACCGGTGGGGCAGGACATACTTGCCCCTGGATCTGGTTGGTGCTACCGGTGGGGCAGGGACATGCTTGCCCCTGGATCTGGTTGGTGCTACCGGTGGGGCAGGACATGCTTGCCCTGGATCTGGTTGGTGCTACCGGTGGTGCAGGACATGCTTGCCCCTGGATCTGGTTGGTGCTACCGGTGGTGCAGGACATGCTTGCCTCTGGATCTGGTTGGTGCTACCGGTGGGGCAGGACATGCTTGCCCCTGGATCTGGTTGGTGCTACCGGTGGGGCAGGACATGCTTGCCTCTGGATCTGGTTGGTGCTACCGGTGGGGCAGGACATGCTTGCCTCTGGATCTGGTTGGTGCTACCGGTGGGGCAGGACATGCTTGCCTCTGATCTGGTTGGTACTACCGGTGGGGCAGGACATGCTTGCCTCTGGATCTGGTTGGTGCTACCGGTGGGGCAGGACATGCTTGCCTCTGGATCTGGTTGGTGCTACCGGTGGGGCAGGACATGCTTGCCCCTGGATCTGGTTGGTGCTACCGGTGGGGCAGGACATGCTTGCCCCTGGATCTGGTTGGTGCTACCGGTGGGGCAGGACATGCTTGCCCCTGGATCTGGTTGGTGCTACCGGTGGGGCAGGACATGCTTGCCTCTGGATCTGGTTGGTGCTACCGGTTGGGCAGGACATACTGCTTGCCTCTGGATCTGGTTGGTGCTACCGGTGGGGCAGGACATGCTTGCCTCTGGATCTGGTTGGTGCTACCGGTGGGGCAGGACATGCTTGCCCCTGATCTGGCTGGTGCTACCGGTGGGGCAGGACATGCTTGCCCCTGGATCTGGTTGGTGCTACCGGTGGGGCAGGACATGACTTGCCTCTGGATCTGGTTGGTGCTACCGGTGGGGCAGGACATGCTTGCCTCTGGATCTGGCTGGTGCTACCGGTGGGGCAGGACATGCTTGCCTCTGGATCTGGTTGGTGCTACCGGTGGGGCAGGACATGCTTGCCTCTGGATCTGGTTGGTGCTACCGGTGGCGCAGGACATACTTGCCCCTGGATCTGGCTGGTGCTACCGGTGGTGCAGGACATACTTGCCCCTGGATCTGGTTGGTGCTACCGGTGGGGCAGGACATGCTTGCCTCTGGATCTGGTTGGTGCTACCGATGGTGCAGGACATGCTTGCCTCTGGATCTGGCTGGTGCTACCGATGGTGCAGGACATGCTTGCCTCTGGATCTGGTTGGGGCTACCGGTGGGGCAGGACATACTTGCCTCTGGATCTGGTTGGTGCTACCGGTGGGGCAGGACATACTTGCCTCTGGATCTGGTTGGTGCTACCGGTGGGGCAGGACATACTTGCCCCTGGATCTGGCTGGTGCTACCGATGGTGCAGGACATGCTTGCCTCTGGATCTGGTTGGTGCTACCGGTGGGGCAGGACATGCTTGCCTCTGGATCTGGTTGGTACTACCGATGGTGCAGGACATGCTTGCCTCTGGATCTGGTTGGTGCTACCGGTGGGGCAGGACATGCTTGCCCCTGGATCTGGTTGGTACTACCGATGGTGCAGGACATGCTTGCCTCTGGATCTGGTTGGTGCTACCGGTGGGGCAGGACATACTTGCCTCTGGATCTGGTTGGTGCTACCGGTGGGGCAGGACATACTTGCACCTAGATCTGGTTGGTGCTACCGGTGGGGCAGGACATACTTGCCCCTGGATCTGGTTGGTGCTACCGGTGGGGCAGGACATGCTTGCCTCTGGATCTGGTTGGTGCTACCGGTGGGGCAGGACATGCTTGCCTCTGGATCTGGTTGGTGCTACCGGTGGGGTAGGACATACTTGCCCCTGGATCTGGTTGGTGCTACCGGTGGGGCAGGACATGCTTGCCTCTGGATCTGGTTGGTGCTACCGGTGGGGCAGGACATGCTTGACCCTGGATCTGATTGGTGCTACCGGTAGGGCCCCTTTCGAGAATATCCGGTATCATCACTGATTTTCAGCAGTTCGTTCATATATCACAGCTATTTTGTCCTTCACACATATTGCAATCTGTGTCTGAGGATAGTCAAAACTCTGTATGTTTGCACCTATGTTCTGTATTCATAAGATGAACAATTAGTGAGCTGACTGTAACAACAACCATCCATCGCAGTGTCAGTTGTGCGGTACCGATCCTAGCCAGATAGTTCAATGTCTCGACCAACTGTACCGAACCAAGACAACAGTGTCAGATGGTGAGAGACCGTGCGGTACCGATCCTAGCCAGATAGTTCAATGTCTCGACCAACTGTACCGAACCAAGACAACAGTGTCAGATGGTGAGAGACCGTGCGGTACCGATCCTAGCCAGATAGTTCAATGTCTCGACCAACTGTACCGAACCAAGACAACAGTGTCAGATGGTGAGAGACCGTGCGGTACCGATCCTAGCCAGATAGTTCAATGTCTCGACCAACTGTACCGAACCAAGACAACAATGTCAGATGGTGAGAGACCGTGCGGTACCGATCCTAGCCAGATAGTTCAATGTATCGACCAACTGTACCGAACCAAGACAACAGTGTCAGATGGTGAGAGACCGTGCGGTACCGATCCTAGCCAGATAGTTCAATGTCTCGACCAACTGTACTGAACCAAGACAACAATGTCAGATGGTGAGAGACCGTGCGGTACCGATCCTAGCCAGATAGTTCAATGTATCGACCAACTGTACCGAACCAAGACAACAGTGTCAGATGGTGAGAGACCGTGCGGTACTGATCCATGACACAGCTCTGTCAGTTTTAGTGTTAAGACGTCCAAGTCGACTATTGCCATCACTGTACCTATGCTGGTCAAAACTGCGGTAAGGCATCACACAGCTCTGTCAGTTTAAGTGTTAAGACGTCCAAGTCGACTATTGCCATCACTGTACCTATGTTGGTCAGAACTGTGGTATGACATGACACAGCTCTGTCAGTTTTAGTGTTAAGACGTCCAAGTCGACTATTGCCATCACTGTACCTATGCTGGTCAGAACTGTGGTAAGGCATCACACAGCTCTGTCAGTTTTAGTGTTAAGACGTCCAAGTCGACTATTACCATCACTGTACCTGTGCTGGTCAGACAGAACTGCGGTAAGGCATCACACAGCTCTGTCAGTTTTAGTGTTAAGACGTCCAAGCCGACTATTGCCATCACTGTACCTATGCTGGTCAGAACTGCGGTAAGACATCACACAGCTCTGTCAGTTTTAGTGTTAAGACGTCCAAGTCGACTATTGCCATCACTGTACCTGTGCTGGTCAGAACTGCGGTAAGACATCACACAGCTCTGTCAGTTTTAGTGTTAAGACGTCCAAGTCGACTATTGCCATCACTGTACCTATGCTGGTCAGAACTGCGGTAAGACATCACACAGCTCTGTCAGTTTTAGTGTTAAGACGTCCAAGTCGACTATTGCCATCACTGTACCTATGCTGGTCAGAACTGCGGTAAGACATGACACAGCTCTGTCAGTTTTAGTGTTAAGACGTCCAAGTCGACTATTACCATCACTGTACCTATGCTGGTCAGTATGTGCTATATTCTACCATGACTTCAGTAAACACTGGATTGTGATTGGTTAATTAAAGTCATTCAGAGGTATATAATCACGTTACACAGGTCTCTGTTTTCCGTGCGCAATCATACATGGTTTACGGTAATGCACTATTTTTGTCTGCCCACTAGATATCTAACATGGCGGACACCAAACAACCTACCGATGCATCGATAAATTACGGCGATTTACTGTCGGAAATTACACATATGTCTTTAAAGATGGATTTAGCGATGACGGGCTCGACTCACTACTTGCGTAAATCACAGCAATAGGTGTTTATACATACAAAAGTACTTCGAAAGCATGGAAACAAATATTCAGTCGAACAAGATCAAAACATCGTCTGCTTTCCGAATAAAAATTCAGCAAAACAAATATGTTTACGTTGATTCTATGTTACGTCAGAATAGATCCAGCAATAGACTGCTACATAATTTCCGTGTTAAATTTATTATCAGCTTTCGTCAACGATATCGCCACTGATCTTGATCCGGTAACGGAGGATGTATTAACATCGAACGCCGAAGAAATTTTAATGCCTTCCGTCCACATAAATAAACAGTTGGGTTATCAATTCAAACAAAATGATATTTTGAAATTTGTACTGTTTCAAATTCAGCGGTAGTAAAACACAATTACTGAATCTGCAAACCGTTCTGTTTAGCCCAACATATATTTTTTCTAACAGTGTAATATCGTTGAAAAAGTTATTTGGCTTAGTCATGATCCCTCTTATCCGTTACACTGCTTGATCTAAAGTAGTCTATTAAAGTATAATTAATTACCATACCGTGTTTATGCCAGAGGTACACCCTCATATCCTGGTCCATCCTTTCGGAAATATCACCACAAATCTGGCTCTTTGTCAACAGACTCGCGAACATGCCAGCGAATCCGATTCAATTTGAATTCACTACACTTTGAAGCCACTAGGTCACAAAACACTTTCCAAAATGTAGAAAATAATATCCGTAGAATCGAATTTGAGCACAAAGTACACACATGAGTGTGTAAGTCACCACAGCTGTCGCACGCAGACGTAGCGGTGCGTGAAATCGTCAAGTTGACAGCGCAATATTCAACAGCATCTAATTCGGTACAACCCGGACTTCTCGTTACAGCAAAGCGCCTCTACTCTTAAATTTTGTACCAGTACCAGTAATTAGATATCAAAGACTATCTCAGTCATACAATCAGGTTAACCTTTGCTCAAACTGTCAGTGGCTCTCCTGTCGCATCTTTCCAAATGTAAACAATGACTTCGAGAAAAGGTCAAGGCCATGAGGTTGCTGCCACTATTCTGGTGGGGAAAGGGTCTACGGTGGAATTTTCAAATGTGAACCAAGCTTTTGAAACTTATTTGATATACGTTTTCCAACTTATCAGTTAATGATTGGTGATTGATGCATTGAAAAAACAAAACGTGATTTGTTATTACTGAATCTGGAGTTTGTTAGTCATTGACGGTTTGCCACCAAACACCCCGTTTCGGGCGATACCACTTGAGATTGGAATGCGAGGCCGCTTCACGTATTGACTCGTAACCAAAGAAAGAGCTCCACATGAAATTGTTCATAACATTGTCATGGTAGAATGGAGATAAACCTATTGTGTTGGAAAATCAGAGGTATATAACGAAATTATAATAGCTCTAAATTGTTCATTTAAAACCTCACGCTACGCGTTCGGTTTTAAATGAAATTTAGAGCTATTATAATTTCGTTATATACCTCTGATTTTCCCACACAGTAGGTTTATCTCCTAATTGACCGTGTGACACCATCGCTGTACCTATGCTGGTCAGAACTGCGGTAAGGCGTGACACAGCTCTGTCAGTTTTAGTGTTAAGACGTCCAAGTCGACTATTGCCATCACTGTACCTGTGCTGGTCAGAACTGCGGTAAGGCGTGACACAGCTCTGTCAGTTTTAGTGTTAAGACGTCCAAGTCGACTATTGCCATCACTGTACCTGTGCTGGTCAGAACTGTGGTAAGGCGTGACACAGCTCTGTCAGTTTTAGTGTTAAGACGTCCAAGTCGACTATTACCATCACTGTACCTGTGCTGGTCAGAACTGCGGTAATACATGACACAGCTCTGTCAGTTTTAGTGTTAAGACGTCCAAGTCGACTATTACCATCACTGTACCTGTGCTGGTCAGACAGAACTGCGGTAAGGCATCACACAGCTCTGTCAGTTTTAGTGTTAAGACGTCCAAGCCGACTATTGCCATCACTGTACCTATGCTGGTCAGAACTGCGGTAAGACATCACACAGCTCTGTCAGTTTTAGTGTTAAGACGTCCGTCGACTATTGCCATCACTGTACCTGTGCTGGTCAGAACTGCGGTAAGACATCACACAGCTCTGTCAGTTTTAGTGTTAAGACGTCCAAGTCGACTATTGCCATCACTGTACCTATGCTGGTCAGAACTGCGGTAAGACATCACACACAGCTCTGTCAGTTTTAGTGTTAAGACGTCCAAGTCGACTATTGCCATCACTGTACCTATGCTGGTCAGAACTGCGGTAAGACATGACACAGCTCTGTCAGTTTTAGTGTTAAGACGTCCAAGTCGACTATTGCCATCACTGTACCTATGCTGGTCAGAACTGCGGTAAGACATGACACAGCTCTGTCAGTTTTAGTGTTAAGACGTCCAAGTCGACTATTACCATCACTGTACCTGTGCTGGTCAGAACTGCGGTAAGACATCACACAGCTCTGTCAGTTTTAGCGTTAAGACGTCCAAGTCGACTATTGCCATTACTGTACCTGTGCTGGTCAGAACTGCGGTAAGACATGACACAGCTCTGTCAGTTTTAGTGTTAAGACGTCCAAGTCGACTATTGCCATCACTGTACCTATGATGGTCAGTATGTGGTATATTGACCGTGTTACACCATCACTGTACCTATGCTGGTCAGAACTGCGGTAAGACATGACACAGCTCTGTCTGTTGTAGTGCTAAGACGTCCAAGTCGACTATTACCATCACTGTACCTATGTTGGTCAGAACTGCGGTAAGGCATCACACAGCTCTGTCAGTTTTAGTGTTAAGACGTCCAAGTCGACTATTACCATCACTGTACCTGTGCTGGTCAGACAGAACTGCGGTAAGGCATCACACAGCTCTGTCAGTTTTAGTGTTAAGACGTCCAAGTCGACTATTGCCATCACTGTACCTATGTTGGTCAGAACTGTGGTAAGGCATCACACAGCTCTGTCAGTTTTAGTGTTAAGACGTCCAAGTCGACTATTGCCATCACTGTACCTATGTTGGTCAGAACTGCGGTAAGGCATCACACAGCTCTGTCAGTTTTAGTGTTAAGACGTCCAAGTCGACTATTACCATCACTGTACCTATGTTGGTCAGATCTGCGGTAAGACATCACACAGCTCTGTCAGTTTTAGTGTTAAGACGTCCAAGTCGACTATTGCCATCACTGTACCTATGTTGGTCAGTATGTGGTATATTGACCGTGTTACACCATCACTGTACCTATGCTGGTCAGAACTGCGGTAAGACATGACACAGCTCTGTCTGTTGTAGTGCTAAGACGTCCAAGTCGACTATTACCATCACTGTACCTATGTTGGTCAGTATGTGCTATATTGACCGTGTTACACCATCGCTGTACCTATGCTGGTCAGAACTGCGGTAAGGCGTGACACAGCTCTGTCAGTTTTAGTGTTAAGACGTCCAAGTCGACTATTGCCATCACTGTACCTGTGCTGGTCAGAACTGCGGTAAGACATGACACAGCTCTGTCTGTTGTAGTGCTAAGACGTCCAAGTCGACTATTACCATCACTGTACCTATGTTGGTCAGTATGTGCTATATTGACCGTGTTACACCATCGCTGTACCTATGCTGGTCAGAACTGCGGTAAGGCGTGACACAGCTCTGTCAGTTTTAGTGTTAAGACGTCCAAGTCGACTATTGCCATCACTGTACCTATGCTGGTCAGAACTGCGGTAAGGCATCACACAGCTCTGTCAGTTTTAGTGTTAAGACGTCCAAGTCGACTATTGCCATCACTGTACCTATGTTGGTCAGAACTGTGGTAAGGCATCACACAGCTCTGTCAGTTTTAGTGTTAAGACGTCCAAGTCGACTATTGCCATCACTGTACCTATGTTGGTCAGAACTGCGGTAAGGCATCACACAGCTCTGTCAGTTTTAGTGTTAAGACGTCCAAGTCGACTATTACCATCACTGTACCTGTGCTGGTCAGACAGAACTGCGGTAAGGCATCACACAGCTCTGTCAGTTTTAGTGTTAAGACGTCCAAGTCGACTATTACCATCACTGTACCTATGTTGGTCAGAACTGCGGTAAGGCATCACACAGCTCTGTCAGTTTTAGTGTTAAGACGTCCAAGTCGACTATTACCATCACTGTACCTGTGCTGGTCAGACAGAACTGCGGTAAGGCATCACACAGCTCTGTCAGTTTTAGTGTTAAGACGTCCAAGTCGACTATTACCATCACTGTACCTATGTTGGTCAGAACTGCGGTAAGGCATCACACAGCTCTGTCAGTTTTAGTGTTAAGACGTCCAAGTCGACTATTGCCATCACTGTACCTATGTTGGTCAGAACTGTGGTAAGGCATCACACAGCTCTGTCAGTTTTAGTGTTAAGACGTCCAAGTCGACTATTACCATCACTGTACCTATGCTGGTCAGAACTGCGGTAAGACATGACACAGCTCTGTCTGTTGTAGTGCTAAGACGTCCAAGTCGACTATTACCATCACTGTACCTATGTTGGTCAGTATGTGCTATATTGACCGTGTTACACCATCGCTGTACCTATGCTGGTCAGAACTGCGGTAAGGCGTGACACAGCTCTGTCAGTTTTAGTGTTAAGACGTCCAAGTCGACTATTGCCATCACTGTACTTATGCTGGTCAGAACTGCGGTAAGACATGACACAGCTCTGTCAGTTTTAGCGTTAAGACGTCCAAGTCGACTATTGCCATCACTGTACCTGTGCTGGTCAGAACTGCGGTAAGACAT
Organism: Haliotis rubra; assembly: GCF_003918875.1. Lineage (NCBI taxonomy): Eukaryota > Metazoa > Mollusca > Gastropoda > Lepetellida > Haliotidae > Haliotis > Haliotis rubra. Next base: position 1,175,620 of record NW_025765259.1, read on the forward strand.
GACACAGCTCTGTCAGTTTTAGTGTTAAGACGTCCAAGTCGACTATTGCCATCACTGTACCTATGTTGGTCAGTATGTGGTATATTGACCGTGGTACACCATCACTGTACCTATGGTGGTCAGTATGTGGTATATTTACCGTGTTACACCATCACTGTACCTATGGTGGTCAGTATGTGGTATATTGACCGTGGTACACCATCACTGTACCTATGATGGTCAGTATGTGCTATATTGACCGTGGTACACCATCACTGTACCTATGGTGGTCAGTATGTGGTATATTGACCGTGGTACACCATCACTGTACCTATGGTGGTCAGTATGTGGTATATTGACCGTGGTACACCATCACTGTACCTATGGTGGTCAGTATGTGGTATATTGACCGTGGTACACCATCACTGTACCTATGGTGGTCAGTATGTGGTATATTGACCGTGGTACACCATCACTGTACCTATGCTGGTCAGTATGTGCTATATTGACCGTGGTACACCATCACTGTACCTATGGTGGTCAGTATGTGGTATATTGACCGTGGTACACCATCACTGTACCTATGCTGGTCAGTATGTGGTATATTGACCGTGGTACACCATCACTGTACCTATGATGGTCAGTATGTGCTATATTTACCGTGGTACACCATCACTGTACCTATGATGGTCAGTATGTGGTATATTGACCGTGGTACACCATCACTGTACCTATGGTGGTCAGTATGTGCTAAATTGACCGTGGTACGTTTGCCATATTAGAGATCCAATCTGGGGTGCACAAATGACTAGACGTTTGTAAGTAATATTTCAAAATGTACCCGTGCTTCACGTTACATCGTTACAAAGCGTCTACGTCATATGTGTTTGTGTTATGGACAATAGTGAAACGTATGTTCTACAGCAACATATGTGTTATATTCTTGTGGATGTTTGCTGTAGGGGGATGATCAGGTCCAGACAAATCAGTTTTGGGCAAGTCTATGTATTCTCGACATTGTTGAGTGGTAATGGCGTCTTCATTGTGAAACATGACGTCATCACCTGCACTCAAACATTCACAGCGTCATTGGTTCGCCAGTGAGATTACGTAAGGCTTTTCTTAATTACAGTGTTTACCATTGAAGCAATATCTCGGTCTACCAGCCCCAGCTGACGACCTGATTATGTGACATATTGACCTCAAGTACTTTTTATCTTATGATATGAAAATAACCTGTGAGTAAGAAATCGCAATAAGTACATATATTGATATGTGTTCGTTATTTTATGCTACGTTTTCCTGAACTACGATTTTATTAATGAAATATGTACTTTCAGTTTCACAAGATTCGCCTTCCCCCTTATCATTCACCATGCCAACATGTTTGCATTAACAACATTGTGCGGGTTTATGACGTAGCATGCGCCATTGCAATGTACTTTGCTGCCATCTTTACTTCTTCGTCTTTAGATTTACAAGGATGAATTTGCCGTTAGCGCAACAGGGGAAGGGGATTCATTCATCTCTTCATCTCTAAACATAGCAAAAACAGAATAGATGAGATTATCATCTGATGTAAAGACGTCATTACAACAGCCTCACTTCTTTAGCGAAATTGCTTCACAAGGTAGATTTTCTAATGATTCCAAACTGAATAATAACATTTGCCCTTTAAATACTGCCCGAGGCACCTGCTTCAGATGAAACGTGATTATCCACAAGATGACATCGAGCCGGTTTTTCACTGGCGTTTCCTGTGTAAATTTATTCTTATCGTTTTATTTCACTTGCACAGATTCAGATTGAAACTTTCCCAATATTACTTGCACAAGCTCCAGTGAATTACCACGTAAATGTGAAGTATTTCCTTACTGACGCTGACAGGTAACCCGTCTTCGGCTTCACAGTTACACCATAATGTTCTAGCCGGGTCATTTGTTCCTCAACCACACAATGTCTCAACTGATTCCTCCGTTCATCGGGAGGCAGCTTCACGGATGTTTGGGGGGTCCGACATGACACTTTAATTAGCAGTCTGACGTCATGACGTGTGTGACGTCATTGTGAAATGGATCACATGCAATTAGACCAAAACGACCATATATTATCAATAGCATATTTCCACCAATCGCCAAAAGTTTCACGTCCATCAAACATCAGTCCGAATATGTGAGAACACAACAGACAAGGGTTGAACTTTATCAGTATGTTCTCCTCTACCGAGAGCCCAGTACAGACCGGCTGATGGACGAGCTTCCATCTAACACACATGTTTAGTCGTCGACACTGCTCAGACAAGATCTATACATTATTTACACATGGTGTCCACATCTCTTGATTACATCGGATGCGGCTTTCAGACTCACTCCTGAAAACACAAGGCTGAAAGAACAGAGTCAGTCGGGTTCCGTCGACTGTGATCCTGGCTAGTGTAGCAGCAAAACAGACAGTAATTACGTCACAACAGAAAACTTCCAGACTAACGGGATTCTTGGGAGGATGCGTTGCTAGGCTACACTTATCACATGGTAATGAAGAGGACACTTTGCTTAGAGATTCGAATTGTTGCCAGGAGACAGGTATCAAAGAGATGTAGGAAGGACACGTTGCTAGGCGATATGTATCACGTGGATGTATGATGGACACGTTGCTGGGAGACATGTATCACGTGCATGTATGAAGGACACGTTGCTGGGAGACATGTATCACGTGCATGTATGAAGGACACGTTGCTGGGAGACTTGTATCTGGTGAATGTATGAAGGACACGTTGCTGGGAGACTTGTATCACGTGCATGTATGAAGGACACGTTGCTAGGCGATATGTATCACGAGCATGTATGAAGGACACGTTGCTGGGAGACATGTATCACGTGACTGTATGAAGGACACGTTGCTAGGAGACATGTATCTGGTGAATGTATGAAGGACACGTTGCTGGGAGACTTGTATCACGTGACTGTATGAAGGACACGTTGCTAGGAGACATGTATCTGGTGAATGTATGAAGGACACGTTGCTGGGAGACTTGTATCACGTGACTGTATGAAGGACACGTTGCTAGGAGACATGTATCTGGTGAATGTATGAAGGACACGTTGCTGGGAGACTTGTATCACGTGACTGTATGAAGGACACGTTGCTGGGAGACTTGTATCACGTGACTGTATGAAGGACACGTTGCTAGGAGACATGTATCTCGTAGAGGTATGAAGGACACGTTGCTAGGAGACATGTATCACGTGGATATAAGTGTGACCGGTAATGATCATGACGTGGTGTGTAGGTACAGGAGACGGTTCTTGTTCTAATGGTGGTGCGGGTACTGGCGCTGATGTTGGTGCGGGTACTGCGCTGATGCTGGTTCGGGTACTGGCGCTGATGTTGGTGCGGGTACTGGCGCTGATGCTGGTTCGGGTACTGGCGCTGATGCTGGTTTGGGTACTGGCGCTGATGCTGGTTCGGGTACTGGCGCTGATGCTGGTGGCGTTGCCTGAGTTCCGTGGTTTTTGACATCGGACTGTGTAACCTCAGGCAGTTGATCATATGTCGAGCAATAACAAATACATAATTTAGATGAAGACTCGCTTTGTGGGGACGGATACACGGGTTTAGCAACAGAGAAATAGGAAGCCCAATTCACGTTTATCACTGAAAGTACCCGTTTCAGATTGCTCTGCTCGGTTGTGCTTACAGTTGTTGGAAATAACACATGACTGACCCATCGATATAAATTAGATTCAGCAGTTATTGGGTTGCTTTCGGATAAATATATGCTGGTGTTATTGCAGTGCAAATGTCTTTTATACATAACGTCAAACTTAAATTGCAATTAACGCGTACCAACATAACGGGTTCACATAACATATGAGTCTACAGCTCTCACAGAATTGTCGTGCATTCGGAGAGATTATTAAGTGAGAACAGTTAATTGTGAGCTTTTTAACACCCCTTCAACCACGACAATTTCAGGTGCAGGCAGAACGACCATAAAACTCCAATATCTAATCCCTGGTCCGAAACCAATCTTCCCGTAGACCAATTAATTCGAGTTTCCTTCAATCATCATTGCCGCTAAGGGTTTATGCGTTGCTGTGTCTGCCATGTGAGTACACCGGCCCAGCGTGCGGCTGTAACACAACCACAAACAGACACTCTAGATCTACTCAAAGACTCCACAGACGAGCTGCTTGGCCGTCTTCATATATACCGTTGTATGAAAATAACCCCAGTTCAAGTCCTTAACTAACTGTAGATGACTCAATCAGCTATTTTCTGTTATTTACTACAACTGACATTTCACCAGCCGCCCGTCAGCTGTCTCAAGTCCACCTCCTTCAGGCGGAACCCTCACTAATTATTGCAGAGTCGGAGGTAGTTATACAAATGGCTTCTCTGAAGCTACAAAACACACAGGTCGTAGAATGACATTCTGACCTGAACTTCCCTATCCTAACCTGGGTGACATACCGTTATTTGTCTGTCTGTCTCTCTCTGCAATATTGTTGTATTTTCAAATAAGAAATTCTCTATATGTTGTATAGTGTGTGATTCTCTGCAGGGTTTTTACGTATCCCTGTGTTTTGGCATCTGCTTCTTTAAAACCTGACTAACGATGTACACCCGGAAAGAACGACTACCCGGGAGACGGTACGGGTTCTGTATTGACATGTTAGTTAACGCTGGCCAGATCGTGCGGGCTTCAACAGGAAGTCATCACTCCTGGTCTGCCACGGGTCGTATTGAACCGAACCAGTTCCACTACTTCAGGCTATGGATTACGGGATGGAAGCAGTTGGTTTAACTTATGTATGCATGTATACCCGGGAACAGATTTCATAGCATGTCATATTGATCGTTGCTTATTTGCCTAGAGAGCATAGAGATGTGTTATGATGGAATACAAACAGTCCATATAACAGCCAGTGGTAAAAGGTAGTGTGTATCGTATTCAGTTTTGCCGGCTGATATGTGAGATATACGGACAGTGCACTGGAGAACGGCTTGGGTCCTGTGCTTCAGTCTGGATGAACGTTTTCCGAAATCCGCTGGAAATTTCTGTGCTTGTGATGTCCGGTCTTTATTCGGTAACAAAAATAAAGCTTTTGACACACACACACACACACACACACACACACACACACACACACATGACATATACACTTTTAGACAGACAGACAGACAGTTTTATTCAGTAAAAGGCCACTGGCCCATAATACAGTCAAATGCGTGATCACACATCACATGAATGGTACACAATGATTTATAAAAATGTTCTGCTCTCTTCCTTCTAATTTGTACATTATATAAGAATAAAGAAACATTCTTAATCATATCGACATTTGCAGATTGCATAATATGGATTAAGTTGTTTATCGTCGGCGGCTTACTTAAATATTTCCCAATATATTTCCCTCGAATGTCAGAGAAACATTCACAAATATACAAAATATGCCACTCATCTTCAACAACATTAATACCTTCGGATTTACAAAATAAACAAAATCTTTCATTTGAAGCAATATTTTTATATCTCCCAGTCTCTATTGCTAGATTAAAGTTTCCGCATCTAAATTTTGAAAGGGCAGATCTCAAATTTAAATAAATATTTCAATTTAAGTATTTTTCTACATCTAACAGAGTCTTATACTGACAATAATAAACAGTTTTATGTGAATTTTCAATGGAAGAATACCATACCCCGTGGTTGTATTCTATACCCCATCTATTACCATGTTGTTTTAGTGTATCACTTACCCCATGTGGTTGTAGTCTATACCACACCTATTACCATATTGTTTTAGACAGACAGACAGACAGACAGTTTTATTCAGTAAAAGGCCACTGGCCCATAATACAGTCAAATGCGTGATCACACATCACATGAATGGTACACAATGATTTATAAAAATGTTCTGCTCTTCCTTCTAATTTGTACATTATATAAGAATAAAGAAACATTCTTAATCATATCGACATTTGCAGATTGCATAATATGGATTAAGTTGTTTATCGTCGGCGGCTTACTTAAATATTTCCCAATATATTTCCCTCGAATGTCAGAGAAACATTCACAAATATACAAAATATGCCACTCATCTTCAACAACATTAATACCTTCGGATTTACAAAATAAACAAAATCTTTCATTTGAAGCAATGTTTTCATATCTCCCAGTCTCTATTGCTAGATTAAAGTTTCCGCATCTAAATTTTGAAAGGGCAGATCTCAAATTTAAATAAATATTTCAATTTAAGTATTTTTCTACATCTAACAGAGTCTTATACTGACAATAATAAACAGTTTTATGTGAATTTTTTCAATGGAAGAATACCAGGATTGCTTTAAATTATCGGTCAGTCTTTGCCAAAAAAAGAAACATAAAATACTTGACATTACCAATATCCTGACTGACCCATGCATAGCCAAAACCATAAGTAAATTATATGATGAAACGCGCATTATCTCCAAAACAAAATGTCACCCAGCTTGTTCCGGGTTGCTACTGGTTGTGTGATCGTGTGTGGCCACGTCCCTCTTTACTCTGTTGTAACACTTCCGTGTTCATTCTTGGCAAACTGTCTTGTACCTTTGATGAAAGAGATTGTTTTAAAGTGAAGCATATATGTTTCTAAGGATTTTGCATGGAGCTTTTACCTCCAATGCATAGAATGAACATGTATTCAGACTGAAGTAAAACCATAAGCTAACAGTACTGATCTTGGTGTGGTCAGATGTCTTCCTGGGGTAACACACCAGACTCACATGCAGAGTATACCTAGTTCTTTGAACCAAACATTCATGTTCTGATGTTTACATATGGTGGATATGTTATATGACGAGTTTCATTGGGATAAACTGCAATGGGGGTTGTCTGAGAATTTCAAAGTATAAATTTTCTCGTTTGCAAATTTCAAAATTCAGGAACATGCAGTCTTTTTCAATAAAATTTCTACAATACTCTTCAGAAGATACTGTGGACCCATCCATCAGCGAAATGCTGTGTTCTTTCACCGACGCAGACCATGGTGTTACAAATGTGTGAGGTGTAGTGAGGTGTTTTCTGTAAGTGACATTTAGAAGCTGGGATGATGAAGAGGAACACTTGTTATAGATAGACAACTTTTTTATTGCAACAGATGCGACGTTTCGGTGTAGATGCTCCTCTGGAAATGGATCTTATAACGTTTATTCCCTGGCACACTGTTGTATATGTGAGCAGAGACCTATTATATGGTCTTTGATGTGAGGTATGTGTACAGTGATGTACATTATTAGTAATCAATATTTTATTTATTACTCACCCAACATTAGCAAAATGATAACCCAGAATTCAACTGACAGAACGCGTGCATTACGCCGTCATAACAGGGGTCATGCGTATGAATACATTTCATTTATGATTGTCAACATTAGACTATTTATTTTGATTTTTTATTTTGTGAAAATATGTCCGCAGATGTAGCTATGTAAAAGGTGTTTTAAATAAAACATCTGAACTATTGTGACTTCGAGATGCGGTGGGAATGACAGCCGACATCTTGTTTTGATCACATTACTTTGGTCATGTGACCGAGTGCAAATAGTTCCTGCAGCACGCGGTGTTATTACACAATGTGTAATAACATTGTAGATTTATCAAACAGTGATATGTTCAACGGGTGAGTGATAAAGAAAGGTATCATGAGCTGTATATAAGCTGGTGTTGAAGGCCCTGACTGGTGGTGTTGAAGGCCCTGACTGGTGGTGTTGAAGGCCCTGACTGGTGGTGTTAAAGGCCATGACTGCTACAGTTTCAGAAAGAATCGCTTCGTGTCTACCATACTGGGTATAATGGCCGGAGCAAGGCAATCAGTCGGACATTTGAAATTCCGTGTTTGTAGAATCAATCTAGCCGAACATTTTCCTGTCAAACTATTATATAAAATGTATATATATATATATGTGTGTGTGTGTGTGTGTGTATATATATATATATATATATATATCAACCTAAAATAAAATATTTATCACACTGGTCGTTCACCGAAGCTGACGAGGTTGTAACACCAACTATCTATCGTGTATGACATCAGGTAGCAAATCCTTCCAGACACATGGATGACCTACCCACCTACAAGTACTGGAATCTGACCCATTCCATATGACTCCTGTACGTGGAGTGTTCCAACGTCCACGCACGCTGGCTTACACTAAATCCGCCTAAAGTCAACTATGGTCACTATTTGGTCTTTAAGTTTCTCTAGCTCCTGTTACAAACCAGCAAGTTAAAAGAACACGACTTCGAGAATTGATCCAGCAGCTCCTTCGTTCTTTAAGGTCGCATTTAGCAATATTCCAGCTATGTGACGGCTGGAGCAGACAATCTAGTCATTGAAGTCATGAGTATCGAACCATGGAGATCCGGGCTGGAATTGAACGTCAACAACCCATGCGTGTTGGTTAAGGGCAGTAAACGGGACCGCTTGGTCAAGCGCGTTAGTGGACACATGCCATCGTATCCCACTTGTGTAGACCGATGCTCATGATGTTAATCACATGCTTGCCTGATCCAGAGTCGATTTTTTAAGACCGCCATCCTATAGCTGGGATATTAATGACTGTGGCGTTACAAGCCAACATGAGCATCGATCTACACACTGGGATCCGATGACATGCCGTCCGTCATGTGAAGGTTGCTGTCGGGAGGTGTCTGACCCTTTCAGTCATTCCTAACAAGCATGTGCTGCTGGGAAGAGTACTATTACCCAGAATCCCCACGGGTGGTCACTCGCACAGGCAAATCTTACAGCAGCCATTTCAACGTTAACGTTCCATCGATTTTAGCACGTATCATAGACAGGATATTAAAGATGATCATGTTGTTACAACAGTATGCCATTAGCTTTGATTGCCAAACAATTCAACGATCTGTATGTTTAGTTCACAAAGGTTTTCAGTTATGAATGTTGGAAGTAATATAGGTCTATGTTCACATTTTGTATTGTTGGCCCATTCTTTGGACACGTAGACATGGATTAATTTAGTTGATAACAGAATGAAAAACATCGCTGGAGACATATAGGATACAAAAACTACCATTTTATATCATCTTTATGTCCACGCTGGGAGTTGGGACAGGTAACCCAGTCCATATGGGACCTACACTTCATATGAACAGGAAAGTCGTTTAATTATACAAAGGATTTAATCAAAATGAATTCCTCGACAGGTCACTGACCACACGGTGGTGGTGACGAGTTATGTGGCTGTACATCACACACGCACGTCCTGGTTAGACAGCGCTGAAGTCTACATTGTCACATATTATGTGACAGATACTGGTGGCTCTTGTTTTATAACTGGCGTGGAGAGTTCCTTCGTGAGGACGGTGTCCACTCCGTCCTTCACTCCATTGTCTCTGTCACCTCCACCACCTGACTGAATCTGAGCATCTCTTGTCACCACTGCACTCTCCATCCCGTCACTACTTCTCAGTACATCTCCGTGGAATGTTTCAATAAAACCGTCAATGTTTCTGTAAAACCCTTCTCTCGCCTGGTGATACTTCTCCAGCTTTTTCATTCTCGCGTAAGCATACATTCTTCTCCGCGTTATTTTGTCAGACCACTGGGAAAAGTCTTTACCGCGTTGTTCGAGTTCATGTTTCAGTGTCTGGATCATTTCATCCCATGCTGATTGTTCCTCTTGGGTCAAGGTCATGAAAGATTCCTCTTCAAGCAGACCTTCGTCTGTGACGTGGTCCTGTGCTGCCGACGGCAGTGGGTCCTCCCCAATGTCGATTTGAAACTCAATATCAATCTCAGACTCCTTGCTTTCAGCTGAGAGAGGTCTCGTGTTCATGTCGACGGGAGTGCTCATGGTGTCTATGCTGGTCTGCTCTAATCGGTTCAAGTGTTTATTGTATCCATGGTGATGTGTTCTGACCGGTCGGTGTATTTGGCATGTGATGAACAGTGGATGTATCTGAAACTGTTAAAGCATTCACTTAAATGTTGACAATGTTACACGCTTATGTCGGTTTATGCAAAACAAACAAAATCAAAATGGTTAGTTTCCTTTCTTATACCCTGATATCTTACTGCTCACAATGTTGTTTTATTACTGTAACCAATAAATACAGGATACAAACCTTCAGTGGAGTTGGGCCTATATAGACCATCAGGTGAGATGGGGATATAGAGACACTCGGGACAGGTGGGCTAACGCGCCTAAGACAGGGGTTCAAATGGCAACACGGTTAATTGTGTGAAGCTTGTGATTACCGTCATTAACACAACAATTTCAAGAAACTGTAAACGAGCCGAACCCACTGGGTGTTTGGGAAATATCTTCAAACGAGTAGAATTCACCGGAGATTCGGGAACTCTGTACATGGGAGTAGACTTCACCAAACCTAAAATGTCGACCGTGTATGTGGGTTCTTTAAGGACATGTGGTTGCCAGCCTACGTCGGTTTGTAACAGAAACAGAGATAGTAAAACACCTACGCAGGTATACACCGGAAATGCCGAGCTAGCAACGCTGAATCAGAGCTGACGGTTTAGTGTGAAAATATGTTTCTGGATAAATACATAAACGATTAAAAAATATATTTCGATTAACTACCTAATATTTCACAACTGTATATATCTGTATACTTACCAACAGCCTATGTCCCTGCCACACGGGGTGAGATACAACATATATCCCACATGCTAGTCATACCTTATCGATGATATTGACCCTGCAGTCATGTCAGCGCCGTGTTAATCAAGACATCTCTCTCGGGGCCCAACACCAGACATACAATACATAGCATGAAGTCTCCTGTCTCAGTCCACTACACAGGAACAATGCAGGATTTATGTAAAGTCAATAGACTTGCGTGAGATGTCGTGGTGCACAGCCCCGGCTAATGTCGTGGACATTCGAAGTGCAGGACACCGAGAGAAACGTTCTAATGTACAGGTTTTCCATGACGCTTCACGTACAGCTCATACTAAATTTGGACAAGATTCCCTAAAAAACATTACCCTGGTATGCATGAGCGGACTATCGGCAGGTGCTTGGATTTGGTAGAAGGTTATTTTGTAGGCCTGGACACGGGTCATAAGCTGCCATTGAGACTGGGTATGTGACTAACATCGCCTAAGATAAACTACAGGTGTGGTCTACTGATTTGCATGAACAAATACGTGTACTGGTTTATTCATTACAAATATACACTGCACGATCGTTTCAAGGGGTTTTAATATCAATAAACCTAATGGTGGCGGTATAGCCTAAGGGTTGGCTTGAACAACAGAAGTCGATTTGCACCCAACACTTAGGATGTTCCACAAATATATAAACCTATAAGATATCAATGGAGACAGAATCTGCTTGTTAAATGTCTGAAGCCTTCTGATCCTGGATCTTTTAGCACCAAACCTGTCACGTACGTGGATGTCCCATCTAAACGATTGTCCAACTCTCTCATTCACCGAAGTTTTGATCCGAATTCCCATTTTTTAGGCTGGTTATGATTTCAGTCATGTCTGTTGGTGGGTCTTATGGACGATTAGGCTCAAAGGACAGAAGCTGTGTGTATAAAATGTCGGAATACCTGGGATCACTTATCAAAATAGATTGTACTGTTCTCGGTGTCAACTGCCGTGATATACAGCAGGAAGAAGGGCACTCGTACATATCACCTTGACTGCTGGTCTGTGGCTCCTTGTTGGGTGTACCGGGCTCGTACTAACCGCCTCCTCTGTTGTCATCATCACCAGTGACATCAACAAAGTACATTACAATATTAACGTAGAAATAACAGATCGTGTATACTTCACCACGGCAGGTGTTCGGGCTGTAAAAGATCTGAACTCTGTAAATGTTCTTGTTAAATGCCCTCTATGGTTTTAAAAAATAGATTTTGATACAACTGTTTTCCTTACCTTTTCGAGATGTAACGGTCGTTCCTTTGTACAATAGGGTTCTCACAACAATCACACATTGTAGTCACCACAACAATCAGTTGACTGATTGCAACACTTATCCCTGCACACCCAGCCTGTGAACTATCCCCGCGCCTCTAATGAGCTTACACGCCTGGTGTGTAACACCCCCTTGACCCCCCAACTAACGCCCCATTGTACTCCCACGTGCACACACAATGTATAATTACCTGGCAGTTGCTGACACACGCCGTGGTCACCTGTGACTGTTAGCGTTACAGTGTACGTATGTCAGTACAGCGCCAGTCGGCAGTGTTCCACCTGTATCGAGTCTGTTAACAGTTGTGTGTTTACCAAACTAGTGGCATGATGGAAGACCTGCGTGGTCGGGATGTGGTGACTATATAAACCTGACCACAACAATCTTAGTTGGCTTGGGGGTAAACATTAGTTTTAAAGGCCCTAATGTAATTCCAAGGCTGTTTGTTTTGTACAACTGTTTGTTTTGTACAACTGCTTGTTTTGTACAACTGTTTGCTTTGTACAACTGCTTGTTTTGTACAACTGCTTGACAACTGCTTGTTTTGTACAACTGCTTGCCAACTGCTTTTTTTGTACAACTGTTTGTTTTGTACAACTGCTTGTTTTGTACAACTGCTTGTTTTGTACAACTGTTTGTTTTGTACAACTTTTTGTTTTGTACAACTGCTTGTTTTGTACAACTGTTTGTTTTGTACAACTTTTGTTTTGTACAACTGCTTGTTTTGTACAACTGTTTGTTTTGTACAACTGCTTGTTTTGTACAACTGTTTGTTTTGTACAACTGTTTGTTTTGTACAACTGCTTGTTTTGTACAACTGTTTGTTTTGTACAACTTTTTGTTTTGTACAACTGCTTGTTTTGTACAACTTTTTGTTTTGCACAACTGCTTGTTTCGTACAACTGTTTGTTTTGTACAACTGTTTGTTTTGTAGAACTGTTTGTTTTGTTTACCGCATTAATCAATACCTGTGTGACGGCGGTCTATCGATAATTGCTCAGACTATCCTGTGATTGACATCATGAGCATCGATCTAAGCAAATGGTACACCGTGACTTGTGTCAACCATACCATCCGATACCGTAAGTCGCCCACTACAAGTATGGGTTGCAACGAATAACTCGATGAAAGTACAAATGACGTATATGAATTTCACTGTTCCCACATAATCCGATGCTTGACCCGCTATAGACATATGAATATCACTGTTCCCTCATAATCCGATGCGTGACCCGCTATAGACATATGAAACCACATCCATTCTATAAGCAATGATGTGCATAGAATGTGCTCATTTGACTACGCTCGGGGTCGTGAGTGTACGCTGTTGAGTCTATATGCCGGCTATTTGTACACAAGTGACCATTCGCCTAGACCATAGAGACTAAACGGAACTGGACACACGTAATATGCTTCTCTTTTCACACCAGTCACCATTTCGTTCAGGTTACATAATTGTTTATGAAAAGAAAACATAGAGACAAAAACACAACCTACCCTGAATGTTTAGCCCACCCGCCATGTTACAATCCAGATGAAATATCCCAGCCCACCATTCTGTTCATATATACACGTCTGAGTTGATATAGGCGGGTCTAAACAATGATATACATATCTGTGTTGCAGTGATAATCTCACGACCCGTATATTGACATACCTGTCTAGCTATGTAGGTACATTGTTCACATAAACAACAAAACACACTTAAAAGCATTCGTTTTGTATTCCAACATAACTGACAACGATATTTATACGATACAAAAGTGTAAAATCGCCAACCTGCAAATTGCCCACATCCCCATTTCCTGAAACCTACCCGACACTTCACACTGACCAGAAAGGTATTCACATTATGGCAGACAGAGCCCTTATCTTGACCCGTTGTTTACACCTAGTGTTTACGTCAGTGGGGAGGAAATCAATATGATATACAGTCCCTGTCATTAAGGTAGATTAACATAAATAAAATGGTACATTCACATATACTGCTTTATATACTCACGAGGTTCTAGCCGACCTATCTTCCGGAGCTGAGTTGTCCGAGAAGACACCGGGTGTCGAGAGTTGTTTAGAATGCAGGAGGCGTGAAGCGTCGGCCAGTTTGTGATGGACACTGAATCGATCTCACATTATCTGTCGTGACAAGGCTCGCTAAATAATCCGGGATCCCCACAACTAGCAACTTCATACCTTAATCATCGATTTCTTATATCCGATCACACATAACCATTCTCTGAGATCCCCACGGGAATCGATCTGGAGACAATAGGCTGTCAGACGGTGCACTCTTTACACACGTGTTGTGATGTAGGAGGTTTATCTTGGCCGCTGCACATGGGCCTGGTAAACATGTTCAGTGTAATCCTCCCTGTACACAACTGACAACAGTGCTGATGTAGCGCCACGGGGGGTACAGTTAACGACCAATGTACACGGCCAGCTAGAAGCTATAAAGGCCATCACGGTCAGTCATAAGTCTCCCAAACATCTCAGGAAGGTCTTAAATCGTGTACACTGTTACTGTTACCATCTGTATACTGGATATGGCAACATGGCTCCAGTACAGATATGGCAAGATATCTATACTGGAGCCATGTTGCCATATCTACAGTGGAGCCATGTTGCCATATCTATACTGGAGCCATGTTGCCATATCTACAGTGGAGCCATGTTGCCATATCTAGACTGGAGCCATGTTGCCATATGTATACTGGAGCCATGTTGCCATATCTAGACTAGAGCCATGTTGCCATATGTATACTTGTGCCATGTTGCCATATCTGTACTGGAGCCTTGTTGCCATATCTACAGTTGAGCCATATTGCCATATCTAGACTGGAGCCATGTTGCCATAAGTATACTGGAGCCATGTTGCCATATCTATACTGGAGCCATGTTGCCATATCTATACTGGAGCCATGTTGCCATATCTGTACTGGAGCCATGTTGCCATATCTGCACTGGAGCCATGTTGCCATATCTGTACTGGAGCCATTTTGCCATATCTATACTGGAGCCATGTTGGCATATCTACAGTGGAGCCATGTTGCCATATCTGTACTGGAGCCATGTTGCCATATCTGCACTGGAGCCATGTTGCCATATCTATACTGGAGCCATGTTGCCATATCTGTACTGGAGCCATGTTGCCATATCTGTACTGGAGCCATGTTGCCATATGTATACTGGAGCCATGTTGCCATATGTATACTGGAGCCATGTTGCCATATCTATACCTGCTACAGCTGTATTTCAAGTGTCTAGGGTAGCGTGTCTGTTCACTTGACGAATCGTCAGCTGTCACACACAGCAAACACCCAAACAAACGGTCTGTGACAATCGCTTGCCAGTCCCACCTGTTTTACAGGTACTTTACCTGTTGGTGGAAAACGTTTGTCAGTTTTAATAACAGCACCGATATTTGTCCACACCCTCGAGGATTAGCTGATATATGTATCTCAGGACATAGTGTAGCAGATAAAGATAGTGAGGAACCAACGTTACAGGTGATATGTAAAGTGTTGTGTGTCTGGCCTTAATCTGTAGAATACGAGGTGTTCATGTTCTCTCGCAGCTTCATCTCCATGGCAACAAGGAGCGATGGAGTCGTCTGGTGGTTAAACCGTTCGCTCGTCACGCCGAAGAACCGGGTTCGATTCCCCACATGGCTACAATGTGAGAAGCCCATTTCTGGTGTCCCCGCAGTGATATTGCTGGAATATTACTAAAGGCAGCGTAAAACCATACCCACTCACTCACCCCATAGCAACAAGGTCATGATCTCTCAGTGCTTCATCTCCATAGCAACAGGTTCATATCTATGTTACGCCGTGATCTGTCACTACTATATCTCCATGGCAACACGGTTCATATCTATGTTACGCCGTGATCTGTCACTGCTTTATCTCCATAGCAACACGGTTCATAACTATGTTACGCTGTGATCTGTCACTACTATATCTCCATGGCAACACGGTTCATAACTATGCTGCCGTGATCTGTCACTACTTAATCTCCATAGCAACAATTTCAATCACTATTCTACAATATGGTATCTCGTTGATGAGTCTTTACAGCAACACAGTTCATCGCCATGCTACGACTTGGAGTTCGACGGTTGTCACTGGGAGCATGCTAATATGTCTTCAAAATTGATATTCAATTTGTTAATCAAAAAAAGGAAGCGTGCGTATAATAACAATATTAACTCATGCCTTCAACCGCTCGACTCTGTTGAAGCAGATGAATGATGTATACCAGCTACACCACGCCAAGACTAGAGACTGAACGCTCGACTCTGTTGAAGCAGATGAATGATGTATACCAACTACACCACGCCAAGACTTGAGACTGAAACTATGACAACCGGTGACAAACACTCAGGCAAATCACGTGACATTACCACCCCCGTGTAGTGTTTCAGCTTGTACGAGATGATGGCGACCGTTTAGTCTTACCGCGCTGGGTAAAATCTTGAATATTAAACATGCATGGATCAGCAATCTTGAATTGGAATGCACGTTTCTGAGACAATATTCCTGTCAAATACTAAATAGACTGCAATAGATTGCATATTAGATCGGGAATCTCTGTGTACGTCCCTTACTGGCTTTGGTTATACCCTATTCTGACAAACTTTCCAAGGTGCTTTCATTGACCTTCCCCAGGACCAGTGTAACGTCGTATTTTGTTGGTTGCCTAGTCATGTTAGATTCCAGACCATTCTCGACCCTATGCTGCGGGTAGGGCACTCTTGACATGCTGTTACCTCAGAGCCATATTTAAGCCTACAATCAAATTGTACATCAAGGATCTCATAAAAGTTGGACAGCCAAGTCCACAAACATCATGAACTTACCCCACAAATAGTTCTGTCCTACCAGTGTGCCATTGTACAAAGCTATCTTAGCCCTTACTTTTTAAGATGACCATAACTCCCATACCTTAACATAGACTTACGGTAGTCTTAGCGCTAAGGTGACCATAACTCCCATACCTTAACATAGACTTACGGTAGTCTTAGCGCTAAGGTGACCATAACTCCCATACCTTAACATAGACTTACGGTAGTCTTAGCGCTAAGGTGACCATAACTCCCATACCTTAACATAGACTTACGGTAGTCTTAGCGCTAAGGTTGTTTTGTACAACAACACCCGTCAGACATGCCCACAGTCCGCTTGTTGATGGACATTTGCTACAACATGATGAACTTTCTGCTCATAAATGTATCACTTGTTCGTTCACCGTGAAATTAGATTCGGGGAATCAGATATTGTAAGAAGCTCTCCTAAAATATCAGTGAACTTATAGTCACGAACAACCCTCGCAGGTAGCAAAGGGTAACTTCTTTGAGTGGCATTTTTAGAAGTTGGAGAGTAAGAAAAGGACCAACTTTATGGATGAACTACTCTATTCATGTGATACGACGTTTCAATACAGATTCTTGTATCATTGTCAAACAAGAATCATACTTGCTTGACGATACAAGAATCTGTATCAAAACTTGCATCACCTGAATAAAGAAGTTGTTCATCCATAAAGTTTGTCCTTAATAGAATAATGTACTTGAGTCTTATAAATGAGCAGTGTCAACAACGTCTTCACCTCATGTGTAAACTGAGATCTTTTAATGTTAACCCATCTCTGATGTCATCTTTTTATGCAGCATTTATTCAGAGTATTTTAAGTTTCCTTCCATCGTTGGTACGGGTCTCTCTCACTTCATCTCAAATCTAAAATAGACAAAATTGTTAACACTGCAAGTAAAATCGCTGGAGTCAGATTTGAATGTTTATCATCAATATATGAGCGGCAAATCGCGAATCAAGCTGTCAAAATCATATCTGACCGTACTCACTACTTAAATTCGGAATACAACCTCCTTCAGGCCGCCGCTACAAAGTTCCAATTGTGAAAACTAAGAGAGCCCGTACATCCTTTATTCCAAGTACCATATCTCTCTTAAACAAATGTGAAGATACCTAAATCAAAGAATTTATGTAAATATGTTTGGTATCTCTCTAATGTGTCAGTAGCTCTGCTGATGTAACACAAATTCCTGAAAAGGCATTAAAGTATTCTTCTTCTAAAACAGATCATGTCTTTTGCCAGCCAGTGTAGCTGTGCTTCATCTTGGGATCATACCAACAAGGATGTGTGGGATTATTCAAGGGTCTTATATCCGGTCAGGACCATATACCCGGTCAGGGCCTTATATCCGGTCAGAGCCTTATACCCAGTCAGGGCCTTATAACCAGTCAGGGCCTTGTACCCGCTCAGGGCCTTATAACCAGTCAGGGCCTTATACCTGGTCAGGGCCATATAACCAGTCAGGGTCTTATACCCGGTCAGGGCCATATGACCGGACAGGGCCTTGTACCCATTCAGGGCCTTATACCCGGTCAGGGCCTTATACCCGGTCAGGGCCTTACATCCGGTCATATGGTATATAGTGGACTTATACAAGCAACATCATACACACTGTGAAACACAGGGCAACTTTGTGAATATTTATTAACAGGTTTCAGACATATACATCTTTCATGAGACAACTATACACAAGATATTCTTACAGCTGTACAAATAAACTAACAAAAATACACAAGAAATGCAACAAGTCTTCATTATAAAATGAAATAATTTGATAAGAACTAGTCAAATTTAAAGTGTTGAGATGACAGTTTTATGTATTTGGCTATACTGGGGTTATTTACTTGTTTTGTTTTCTTGAACATGAAATATGAAAATGAAAATATGAAATGGAAGAGCCCCTGAACAATATGGAAGAGAGATAATACTTGATTTAAAATTCTGTCTGGGATAGAAATAATACCCTAGCACAATCACTGGTGAAAGGCAATGAGAAGATACGAGAAATTCAATACTCAAACCTAATTCAAATACTTCAAAATGAGTATCACATACCAAATGTTTTGCGTTCTACATTTTTGGTTCATAACTAACATTCCTTCCTGACAATACCGTCTCCCTAATGAGCCAGTGTTACAACAGAGATATCACAAACAAGTGGACTGACTCAGTCACTTGCACACAAGCTTTACAAAAATATCATACTGTAAGTTGATTTGCGTGAGCACGAAGGGCTTTGGTAGGTGGAAAGTTGGAGAGTGAGCCTTAGTTTCTTGAATTGAGCTAATTAAACACAAGACAGCAGTAAGGAATACTGAGCAGAGACAGAGAGAAAGATGGCAAATTGGCAGAACATCAAGGATGATGACATTCCTCAAGACAGTTTGGGGCAGTCCGGACTGGTGAAGTTCCTCGGCATCACATAGCCTTCTTGCTTGTCTCTAGAAACATAAACACATGATTCATCAAACTCTCCCACAACAGCCCAGTGCCATTTGATTGAAACTGAGTTGGGAATATATGTATTATTAAAACCTGGCTTCCACAAAAGATATCACTTGGTCAAGCAGTAGGAGGTAGAACTATTGCTGTGCCTTACTTTCCATACCATTGAAAGCTAGTCAGCTTTTACACTCGAAACACTGAATATTGCTGTTTACAAACTGAATAAGTTGGAAGAATGATATTGTATGACAAACAGAATCTCATGTTTGTGTCTTCTGATGTCAGATACATCATGCATCATTTAAACTACTGTACTGTCATGACATCAGAAGATAGTCAATGAGACCCTTTGTATCTCCTCTTAAAAATTATATACTCTTCAAAAAAAGAAATTTGAAATGCTGTTTTGGAGTATGTAATTTTCTGACTAAAATTAATATTTTATACTTATCCTGACTCATGCTAATTATGCTTGTCTCCATCCTCTTGCGAATGATAGTGGAACACTTGAAATCCCCTTTTAAAAAAGCGGACGTAAAAGCACTCACCCAAGAGTAGCGTCCCTTTCCTCCCTTTGGCGCCCAAGGGATTTTAAGTGTTCCACTATCATTCGCAACAGGATGGAGACTAGCATAATTAGCATGAGTCAGGATAAGGAAAAATTTACTTACTGAGTGCATATAACTTATTCAAACATGACATCATTGCTCAGTTACAGTAAAATCATCACTTTATAAATTTCCAAAACATGATTATCCAGAAAGTGGTTGGTAAAACCAAAGAGGGCTACTAAAGAAAGGAAATGCCGAATGCTGTCTTGAGGTATGTTTTGATACACTTGCTGAAGTGCTGTGTGCAGTTCTTGTAGTGTCTGAGGTGGCGGATTACACTGGCCTAAGCGTCGATCAAGAGTACCCCATAGATGTTCAATGGGGGACAAATCCGGTGATCGAGCCAAGGTAACAACTGACATTGTTTTGCTGGAGGAAGACCTGTCAAACACGTGCAAGGTGAGGTCAAGCATTGTCATGCTCCAAAGATCACGTTGATGTAGGGAACTGGTCATCTGGCAAAAAGTCTGGCTTTCCATAGCCAATTGCTGGGAGATTCAGAGCAGTCCATGGATTTGGACTGTTGTGGATGATGCGGCTGTGGTGCTTGAACGAAAATGTCTCAACCGGATGTAGCAATCCTGGGCGGCTGTGGTAACTCCAGGTCGACCTGACCTGGGTTTGTCATTAACACTCCCAGTATTTTTGTATGGGGTCCATAGGTTTGAGATGGTCTGTCTGGACATTCTGACACGCTGGACACATCATGCTGCGATGTCTGTCCTTATAAACGGCCGATTGCGTTGTGTCATTGAGCTTCTGTCAGTCTTTTCATTCTCTTGTCTTCTATAGTGGCTTAAAGCAATGCATGTGGAGTACCATTGATGTGGATTTTTAAAGCCATAGGCTTCAGCTCAGGGTGATACACAATTTCATGATGCTCGTGCATTTCATGTAGGGTGCGTTTTAGAGATTCACTACAGACGTGAGTGTAATGTTACGTTTTTGTTAAACGTTTCTTTTTCTAAACGTTTTGTCGTCAGCAACCATTGCCCCACACGCTGGGATTCAGCATGGATTGGTTTGTGTCAAATATTTTCCTAAAATTCAAATTGTCCTATGTCAAGTTTCTTTTTGAAGAGTATATTTTGATTCAAATAGCACTCACAACTTTCTGAAACACAGACAGTGGGTAGAAAATTAACACTTTAATGTTTTAACCAGTAACCCTTCTTTCCTATGTTTAGTTGATGATGAGGGACATGGAGGTGACAACTTACACTTCATACTGGAGGTGGTTGATAACGTCGTTAATGTGTTGTTGTGAGATCTCCCCATCAATCTGGGCCAGGTAGGTGTACAGGTCCTTAAACAGTGGGAAGGGAATCCTTGCAGGACCACCCTCTGGGTCCGCTGTCAGGATCTCACACACCGTCTTCATGGCACTCATAATGTTCTGAGAACAAGGATGATTTATTGTAGGCGAAAACAAAAGTGAAGAGGAGTATGGCAAGGTACAATATATATTTCAAATGCAACAAAGTAATATTCCACTTTTTGAACATTAGGGTCTGAAATATTTGTTCCTGTCATAAATGTAATCTCATATTAAGATATGAAAGACATGAAACAGAGAAGTTCACTTATAAATACTGTCCTCTTGTCTTTACAAACCTGGTATCAGAGTGAAGACCTGGCTAAAGAAAGATAATCTGAACATGACAAACTGCAAATACTCAGAACATGTTTTTATTGACTGTCTACATTTTGTGTAAACCACAAAGTTGAACATGCCTATTCTAATCACTGGTCAGGTCATGGCCATGTCCCCCTGGTAGGTGGGTGGACGACTTCCAGACAGACAGTGTTGAGCAGACATGGACATACTGGTTTCAGTTCAATCACATGAACACTTCGTACAAATACAACATGCATCACGGAAAGCACTTTGAGAATTTCCTGGCATTCAGAATTCTGACATGTGAATCATTGCATTATAGTGTAGGTTTTTACTCGTTGGAGAAACAGTGTGGGACTTTCGTTCATTGGAGCAAGACAGATTTTACTTTCGTTCTCATTGACCAATATTTGTAGTCTTTATAAGTGTGCTCTGGCTCTAAACATAATTATGTATCACTGCATTATCAAAGTGGGTTTTTTTCCTCATTGGAGTAGGAGGTAAGATTTTGCGTTCGTTGTAGCAACACATTTTAGTTAGATATCTTAGTCCAATATCCATGGTCTCCAAATATCTCTTGGATCAATATTCGGTCCTCAAAGAACTAAAATCTGTACTTGCTCCGATAATTATCCTACATTAGGGTTTATTTATTTAGAATAGTTAAAATTTCATTGTAAGAGAGTCACATGTAGTTCAGCATATTGTTTAGCCACTTATTTTGATAAGAGAGTCACATTTGGTTCCCCATCTATATTCTGAGAAAATTGTGTTTAGTTCCCCTTTATGAGTATATTTGTTATGCGTATTGGGAAGGACAGAAGGTAGACACTTTATCATCACCTTCTACTGCAAAAAAAGACAGATATGGAAGGGAAAAACATAAAATACAGTGTCAGTCAAAACTGAAAGACATTGGTGAAACATCCAAACACTTGCTTACTGGTATCTCACATGACAATGTGCATTTGAAAAAATTACCTCTCCCAGAGCAGATGCTGCCAAGGCAAAGAACTTGTTCCATTCTACCTCTCCACCAAAGCTTCCAATCCTGACAAAGTCATCAAACTGTTCCTTGGGAAGGGCAAGGTCAAGCCACTTTTCCTCAATCACATTCAGGGGCACGGACTTCTTTGGCCCAAGCTGAAGAAGACATTAGTGTCATGAGGTATAGACCTGCCAATTAAATCTGCAGAGCAAATCCTGCCTTCATCAATCAATTTGCTGTTACCATAGTAACTGCTCTCAGTGATGTACAGTGAGGGCTATGACCAAAGTCATGGCAAAAATAATATACATGTACACAACACCCCCTCCCATGTTTGATATTGTGAAGATTGCCCAACTGTACAGACTATAAATAAATACATGGGCCACACTTGGTATGAATTGAAAGGAGCTGAGGGTGCAAACGTAATTAATGAGATCTATTGTGCAGAGAGTCCCAACATGCTGAAGCCATGTTGAAACAAACATAATGTAGAGAGTTACCATCACCCTTCCTCACCTGTCTGTTGAGAACGTGCAGCAATCCTGGCGTGAGGCCTGTATCTGTCTTCTGGGAGGCGATTGGCATCTCCAGCCTCTCCTTCACTGGGGGAGTCTCACCTTTGGACATTGCCCGGAAATACCTGAAAGTAATAGCCGTACACTGTTTAAGGAACGTGTTGAACAGATCTTGATTTGGTTTCAAACTGTTTACCTTACCTATATTGGAAGTTAGAAAAAGTAAGTGAACTCATATTAGTAACTAGTACCCTATGGCTAGCAGCACAGCACTTTGACAAGACCCACAATATTTCTGTAATGACCCACATTACTGAGGACAGGTCAGCCACTGGCCAACCTCTAAGAAAGATTAGAATGAACACTGGGTTTGGGTTGATGTCAAAAGTCAAGTTACTGCTGAGTAACAACTGGAAATGTATCGCCACTGTTCAGGACAGACCCGCACACACACGAGTTGTCAACTGAAACAATGACACTCGACTAGTCCCAGCTGCTTGTAAAGGATATATATGGAACTATTCTTAACATAATCTGAAAGTGACAATCTGGCCTTCTTTCACAATGGGAGGTAACAAATAACTTTGTCTTTTTCTATCATTTAAAGTTATGCTAGACATACATCTTATTCTGGTTAAAACATGCATATTGTTCATGTGTATATTGATGTATATTTCAATCAACTAACCTTTCATGAGAAAAAAGTTTAACTAGGAAGAATGCAAGTTTTCAGAAAGAAATGATATTGTACAGGGGTGGAAATAACTTTAAAAAATTGCTTGTGTACTCCGGTACAGTGGCACATGTAAAATCACTTGCACTGATAATTTTTCCACTATACAGGCCGTTTTCTTGTTGATTTTTTAAATAAACAACATAATTAACATTGGAAAGTCAACTGGACACCGATACAGTGTGATATACAAATTTGCTTGCCCCACAGAAAAAAACACTGGACTCGGACGTCGGGCAATGGGTTATTTCCACCCCTGTTATATTGTAATTATGATTTTCTCCCAATGAGGTTCATATTTGTAATTGTCACACAAAAAAGTAAGTACAAAAGAATTCTAAATAGATTCATTTCTGCACAGAATCTGTCTTTTAATAATAGTTTCACAATTGGGTCTTAACAAAATTGGCATTAAATGAATCAAACATGATTCGTTAAATGATATTTTGACATACTAATATATGATTATTCCTTTCTGAATATGTGCTCCTGGATATGTGCTATGTGGATCCTGGTAATACTCACGCTGCAGACCATGCCAGCACATCCTTGGGCTGTGTTCGGATAGCAGCCTTAGTGAACTGTTTGAGGATGTCAGGCAGCTCGGGAGGAATGTTAATCTGCTGGGAGCAGTAGTAAGGCTCATCTGGATTGGTTGGCA
Source organism: Haliotis rubra (assembly GCF_003918875.1). NCBI lineage: Eukaryota > Metazoa > Mollusca > Gastropoda > Lepetellida > Haliotidae > Haliotis > Haliotis rubra. The sequence goes on from NW_025765259.1 coordinate 1,200,006, forward strand.
TCTGAAACATAGACAGCATATAGGTGGTCTTTCTAAAGATGTGAGTTTATTATGCTGACTGGACAGTTCTGACTGAAACTACATCAACAAAGGAAGCACTTGCTGGAACCTGGGAAGAAATAGGCTGTTAGTAATGTTATGTCCATTTTGACTCAAAACCACCATGAAAACCCACACAAAACCATTGATGCATAAATATGAGGAATGTCTTGTAATTAGTAGTCCAATTGATTTCCCCTTGATGTCTCACCATTTGTTCACAACATGACCTGTCTCATTGCAGTATACCTGTGAAGATCCCGGTTACAATATTGATCTTCAGTAACCCATGCTTGTTGTAAGAGGCGACTAACAGGATCAGGTGGTCAGGCTCACTGACTTGTTTGACACATCTCATCGGTTCCCAAATGCGCATATAAATGCGCATGCTGTTGATCACTGGATTGTCTGGTCCTGACTCGATTATTTACAGACCGCCGCCATATAGCTGGAATAATGCTGAGTGCGGAGTAAAAATAAACTCACTCACTCACTCACTGCAGTGTAATCTATCTTGCATTTCCAGTTGCATTTTTGTGTCTCGTTCATGTCAGTCAGCAGCATAATACAAGCCCTGTCTAAAATGTACCAGGCACCAAGATTGCTCATAAAAGAACAAAGACGTTTGTACAAAAATGAAATAGTAACACTAATTTGAAAATGAGCAATTTAATATTCACAGCTATTTGCAGAACATGGCATGCATTTTCATTGGAAATTTGTGACAGTCTAAGGGATCTTTAAATTTCTCATGAGTTCACTTGAGACATTCTGTTTTTTTGACAACCAACAAAACAAATATTGTCTGCCCAAGGCCAGTAATGATCCAACATAGAAGAGGCCACTGACAAAAACAATGTCTTATTTTCTATAGTCCTCTTTCTGTGAAACTCAAGACAACTGGGGTGCTAATGTATGCCCCAGATATTGGTAAACTATGACCATGATGAAGTTGCAGGTTAGAATTGATTCTCAGCAACCCATGCTTGTCATAACTTGACTAACAGGATCAGGTGGTCAGACTTGTTGACTTCATTTATGGCTACCAACTTATCAATGTCAGTAAGATAAACTAATAAATAGAACCATGATATTCAATCAGAAGAGATTGGTTGGTTGGTTGGTTGGTTTTAACGCCACACTCAGCAATATTCCAGCTATATGGCAGCGGTCTATAAATAATTGAGTCTGGACCAGATAATCCAGTGATCAACATTATGAGCATCGATCTAAGCAATTGACAATCAGAAGAGTACACCCCATTCATTTTCTAACATTTGAATACAAAACGGATGATTAACAGGTAGCCTTAATCAGCATGGCAAGTGAAACAGTGTATTGTCTGTAAGATATCAGGAACTGCCAATTTGAAATGATTTTTTAACCAGGATGAGTGTTAATAATCCATGAGTGGTCACAAGTATTTATTATTATTATTTTCATTATCATATGGATATTCAGTCCATCCCATGTGCATGCTCAAAGCGCTTTTGCTTTTCCCTCGATCATTGGATGTCAATCTCAACGGCACATCATATTTTCAATCTCAACTCCCTGGGGAGCATACAACTTGTGCAGCCACCAGCTGCACCACGTTAATGTGGCTTTCCCATCCTCAAGAGGTACCCATTAACAGCTGGGTGGACTGGGACACATAGTCACAGTACTTTGTCCAAGTTTACTGCATGTTGCTCTACCTGCAACTAGGTGTTCATGTGGCCCCATCTGGTCATTTACCAACAGATTGTGGATTCTTTTAAGCGCATTGTACACTAGGGGTTGTGACAACACTGAAAGAGTCTGCACACATAGTTGGCTCCAAGGCTTTTTACACCCAGCCACAGCCTTAGACAGCTCACCCACCTTGCAACACACACACCCCCACAGTAGTATGACTTTGCAACATAATCATAATTACGAGCATAAACATCAAATTTGGTCACATGAACCTTGGTACCCAGGCAAAATGTGCTGCCAGAGTTATGAAAATGTATTCTTGATGTGATGCCAAATTTCATATGATTGTTAAAATAAATATGCATGTATCAAGAAAAGACGATTACAAACAGGAGCACAATAATTCTAGATAATGATACGTAAAATTTCAACGTATTTACGAAAACAACAAAAATGTGACAATCGACAATCCGTCAAAATATTCGAAAAGGTGTGTAGCCTAGCTCAAATTAAGTTGGAAAATGTTACTGCATACCCCTTAGATTTGACATAAAAGATATTAGTCAATTTTAAGGACAATCATTCGTACTAAACATAGGTAAAATACCTATTCATTTTCCAGTAAATCCCAAATAAACAAAAATATTATTTGAAAGCATGGAATGATCTTGACGAAAGTGTGAAGAAAATCTTAATAATTATATTGCAAATGTTTGTGACTTACCTGGGAATCGATCCACTGTTCTCTATGTGTCTTTGCTTCCGGTCATCTGAGCTTCCGTTGAGTGATCACAGCTGTTTTGTGATTGACGAGAATAGCTGATAGTTTTTTGATGTTATGTTTAGCGATCTTTTAGTGTGACGTCATATGGAACTTTCTTCACAACTGATGTTGTGCGCTTTGAGTTTTGTGAAGGTGTCTGTTGACTTCAGTGTATTTGCTTGTGTGACCTACATTTGTACACGCCTACTTCATTCGCTGTATGATAGCTTCGTGCTTTCATGACTTGTGTGATTGGGCGCATTGTGTGTTCTGGCAGATGTTGCACGAGATTTCAGCCTATATATTGACTTGGAGAGGTAACTCGACTTCTTTCTTGCCTTGAAACTCATAGCATAATATTGCAACCGGTACCATGTCATCCGAAGAAATTTTCCCCTAATTTGCCTCGTTCCATTACACCTTCACGGAAAGCTCCCCAGATCCGCTGTTTGATTTGTTAACATCGGGCGACATCACCCCAGGTCAACATAGACTGAGAGACGATTCAGACGATGACTCACCAATTTTTGCAGGTTACTCCCGACATTACGACTGAAGGACATAATGGAATGACGGCCAGGCCTCCTCTGTAAGTTCCGCTTCCAGCACGGGTTTGTCTCATTTACTAACCCATGAGTTTTGGGGTGAGGTTTCCACAAGTAATTCCGCTTAATTCCCACCCATCCCTCCATCTCCGGTTTCAATTGACACACCTACCGACCCAAGCGCACCATTAAACGACCCGCTCGCTTTGTTGATTCGAACTCATCCAGCCCTTCACCCCCTCGTCCCAGGAAATGCAAGGCCAAAACCCTGCACTTAACTCCCCCAACACAGGCCAAATCCTTCCGATACCCCGCCACTCCCGGCACCATCCTCCTCACTCACTCCTGCTGCACGTAACGAGCCATCAGTGTCTGAACCTGCGGTCAGACCTACCATCCCCATTAACTTGTTTACCTTATGTTCCAACTTACACACTCCTGAGAGCACCATTGAATTTTGTAAACGCTACGGTGTTTTACCAGCACAAGCTCACTGCCCTAACTGTCACCAAGTACTAACACGCACATATGGTATTAACAGAAAGGGTAAGAATGTGGCTTTTAGATTTCAATGTAATAAAAAGGTGTGCAAAAAATCTAACAATAACCAAGTTCCTGCACGGAGGGGTACATGGTTTTCTGGTTCCAATTTGTCTTTGAATAAGACTATTCTCCTCACTTATTGTTTTGCTCATAAGATGAGTTACAGCGACACAATCAGAGAAACCAGTATTGATTGTGATAAGGATGGGAGAGTACTGGAAACATCTAGAGAAACTGTAGCGGACTATTTCATGTACTGTCGGGAGGTATGCTCTTCGGTCGTGGAAAGGAACAGTTCGAACATGATAGGGGGGGTCCTGGCATGACGGTAGAGATTGATGAGAGTAAGTTTGGTAAGCGTAAGTATCATAGGGGTAGAGTAGTCGAGGGCCAGTGGGTTTTGGGTGGAATTTGTAGAGAAAGTAGGGAATTATTTTTGGTGCCCGTGGACAAACGTGACAAACAGACGCTTGAGAGGATCATCACGGACAATGTAGCTCGGGGTAGTCACATTATTACGGACTGTTGGAAGGGTTACGACGGACTAGTTGACCTGGGATATATTCACACCAACGTAAACCATTCGGAAAATCTCAAAGGTATTTCAGCATAATGTTGGTATTTATAATGTTCACGTCTTTGTACTTTGTTTTGCCTTCTGAAATTGTATCATTGTAAATAATTATGTTTTAACCACTTACAGATCCAGTAACAGGTGCATGCACAAATTTGATCGAAAATAGATGGTGGTGCGTGAAGCGGCAGCTCCTGGCCACACATACTCGGCGGGGTGATTTCACGCTTCACCTCGCCGAGTACATGTACCGATGTCAAAGAACCGGAGACATCTTCACGGTTCTTCTGGAGGACATCAGGTTAATGTACCCAGGTCAACATTAATGGTATGTGTAATGATTACACTAATAGTTTTATTTCATGTCATGCTCGTTATATTATATGAATTAGTTGTGAGGAATATGTCATATTGCCGCTTCTTCCTTGCCAGGTGTCATGGCGTCTTCCGTGGGTGAATGATAGTGTTCTATTCCCAGGGGGTGTCAAGTGTGTTACCCAAATTAATTTCCGATTTACCCAATCGTTATTAATGTTTAGCATTTTTTTAATCCTACCACGTCATTTGAATGTTGGTACGGGCATTTTTTCCGCCACATAAAATATTCCATCATTTTCACCAAAAGGCCACCCTTCAAACAATAAACCCTTCCACCTTTCAAATATTACCCAGATATGGCAAAGAATATACTTACGTTGTTTTTCGCGTGATACAAACGTGCACCGTATGTGTAGATCTGAAGTATGACAGCCCGCTTTTTCTTCACCTGTTTTCAACCGTTGTTGATGGCAACCGACTGCGCAGAGAGTTGACGCATTGGAGCACTTCCGGGGCATATATTTTCGATGAAAATGTTATTTGAAAAAGACGTTTGATTCAGTTTAAGGTATCACAGATATTATTTTATAATAACAATTAAGATTAATTTAGTATTATCATTAATAAGGTACACGTTTGAGTGCTGAAGTTGAGTGCTGGTTATCCCCCTTTGTTTACATCACGCGAAGCCCACGTGGGTGTTTGTCGTCTGCTACTCAGTGAGACCCAAGACTTGACATACGAGAGGCATTTTATCTCCGTTTCATCCGGTAATTTACATACATTTAGACCTTCCTTTTTGTCATACATAAGCATAATAGAAAGACCGTTCATATGATCTCGTAATATTTCTCCAAATCAAACCGTAGAATAAAGCCTAAATCTTTCCATCTAAGGACAGTTTGTTGAGAGATTTTGTATTATTGTCGACACTTTTGGTCACGAGATTTCCAGTAAACACTCCCGACTTTAGCAATTTTATAGATCAACTTTCTGTGTTTAACCCTATCAATTAGTCATTTTCAATCCTATTATTAAATGGCCTAGGCTATCATAAAATATGAAAGACAAAATGTCACTGGAAGTATGAACTTTGCATGATATCTGTTAGAAATGGCACAGGTTCTGTTGTACTCAAAACAGTTAAGACATTATAAGGACCAGTAGAAATTTACCATTTCCAATGGTTTTGTAGTGCTTTGATTATAAAAAAACTAGTGGACTAAAATATTAGTTTCTATAACTACAGTTTTGTGTATAAATACAGGCTCAGATTCTTAACATTATGATTATGATATGAGACATAAAGTTACATTTTTCTCCTAAAACTATCAACCACTACGTTGCCTGGACCAAACACAATTAGTGTACCTGTTACATTGATGAGAAAGCTATCACACAACTGTCATTAAGCCTTATCATTCCCGAAGAAGTGATTGTATGAGTTGTTTTTACTGCTGTGAACAGTATTTCAATGTATCCCTGCCTGTCAGTTAATGAGGGAGGACAGATCAAAGAGAGGCAGATCGTAGATATTTAACGCATTGCTGAAATTGAAACCCAAGGGCATGGTGTTTTTAAACCAAGAAACATAACATTGTGAACTTGAATTCAAACATGCTTAGGGGATTGCACAAACAAAGATATATAATGTCTATAATACTGATTGTGTATTTATCGTGTGTAACATTTTGTAACTTGAGTCTTGCATGTGGATTTAGTCAATTCAAACCAAATACTTACTTGAATTACTCTTTTTCAGATTAAGTCACAGCAGATATTTAGCAGGTGATTTAGCTGTAAAGACATTAATTTTCGTGTCAACAGCTCAACTCCTTCGACCTCAAGAAAAGACAGGCACAGTAAGCATTGCACCATCTATATCTGATACAGGCATGCATGTGTGTACACAAAGTTGGGATTCAGTGATATTTTTAACTTGCTGTCTGAAACAACATGGGTATTCCATAAGATGTAGTCATATTATTGCATTTGCCAAGCATAAGCTGGTTTCAATGACAACCAAAGATAAAAATATTTTTTTACTATGAGTGTTTCTATGGCATTTCTTTTTTGGGTGTGCTTTTTCTTTTGCAACTATCAAGTTTATGTTTGGACATTGTCTGAAAAGTTAAATACCATTTAAAATGATACTGTGTGAGCAAATTACCTCACAACATGAGTTAAATCCAGGTAGTTCATAATTATTTCCAGACCAGTTTATTGGGAGAAACCACAAGTTGTTACACATTTTCACTGGCCACAAGGTTGCTGATGTCTTGAAGCCAACACTGAAGTGAATGCTAACAGTCCCTCTTAATTATATTTAGTTAATTTTAAATCTGTATTATTTTAAACTGTTGTATTACTTAGTGTATAGCTCTTTCTTTGATATAGATTTTCTTTATATTGTAGTGGGCTTCAATATTCCCCAATGAACAAGTTACAGAGCAGCAGTCTGCTTTGTTTGTGAAGAAGTTGCTGGCAGTGGCAATTTCCAATGTGACCTATCTGAGGGCAATATTCCCAGAGCATGCCTTTGGAGACAGGTGTTTAGAGGGTAATATACAAAGGGACGTCTTTCCTATAATGTCAAGGAATTAATTTTAACTAATTATACTTAAATACTGTAATCCTATATATTTTCACGGGGGTGCAATTTTCGTGGAAGGTTCACAAAAGACCTATTAGCGCAGTAGTTTTTTCGCGCATTTCAAAGGCCTGAGTGATGGTGTCCATCACAAAGTTTTCACAACCTATAGGCATGCAATGATCAAAGCTAGCCGCCATAATTGAATCGTGTTTACTAAAACAGTCAGAGAGATCTGGGATTATACTTGTGTCAACATTGTGATTTGTGACTGATGTAAGTGAGCTTCGTTCATTTTGTGATTACGAGTAATCAGCTATCAACTGATAACAAACATTTGCTGATGGTGATGGCTATTACTAGTATACTAGTATATGCCTCTATTCCTTTGTATATTGTTTTGATGTTGTTATCTGAGAGAAAAAACATATTGCATGTTGTTCCTACTTGAGTATTTGTCATGACTTGACCATGAATATTTCGCTTGGTATGATTATTGACGCACAATCATTTTGCGCTAAAAGCGCGAAAATTAATCCCATGCGAAAATAACCATGATTACAGTATATTAAAAAACTATTAAATATGTCACATTTATTTATTATGATGCAAGTATATCTGCTGTGAGAGTCATTTATGTAAGGAAGCTCATTAAAATATATCTTTCAATCTGATAGTTATGAGTATGACATTGGATATACTTTTTTTGCTATACTGAACATCATTGAAAACGCACCAGTATAAAATTGTTCATATTTTCATCAAGATGGATTTCAGCATGACAATGATCAATGAATATAACTAACATGAAGTCGAAGGGCATGTCCAGTGGAAAAAATGCTTTAGAAACAAATTCCTGTCCACAGTATGACTCTTAATTCCAAAATGCATCAACATGCAGCCACGCCATGAAAAAAGCGCGAAATTCATTCTGGAATCATACTGACTGTGACATTAAAAGCAAGTGTATGAGAACCCATTCTCACTGCTTCACTAACGATTGTGAAACGAGGACAGAGATGCCGAGGTTAACACCTCACGAAAGAGAACGTGCACTAGGCATGATTCAGGTTGGCACCAGCAGCAGGGATATTGCTCGACAACTTGGACTTGGCCTCTCCACCATCGTTAGGCTTCATAGACGACATCAGTAGACAGGCAGCACCTGTGACCTTCAATGACCTTGGCAACAACGTGTTACGACGCTCCATCAGGATCGCCATATTGACAGTGTCCATATCAGTGATTGAACACTGCCGACTTTCCAGGACTGCTGCACTAGTTCAAGGTTGACGTGGGGGTCATCAGCGCTGACTCCATGCGACGCCGTCTACACGCTACAGGGCTCCATGCTCGACGTCCTTATGTTGGACCAATTCTGACTGACAGACACCGTAATGAGCGTATACAATGGGCTAGCAGGCATTTTCAGTAAAGGTTACAACAATGGCATGGTGTGGTAGTCACTGACAAGTCACGTCTTCATCTACGTAATGCTGACGGACGATTACGTGTTTGGCGTAGACGTGGTGAACGTTATGCTGATGAGTGTGTGGTTCAGACAGACCTTTGGGTGGTGGGAGTGTCATGGTCTGGGGTGGAATAAATTACAATCACAGGACTGCCTTCATGTCTGTCAAGGGAGAGTTAATGCCCTATATTACCGTGAGCAGATTCTTCAGACTCACATCGTATCTGTCTTCAATCACCACCAAGATGTCCATACTTTTCAACAGGACAACGCACGGGCACACACAACAAGACTTTCCATGCAGTATCTGGCCCAGCAACACATCCAGGTTATTCATTGGCCAGCACAGTCACCAGATGTATCCCCCATGGAGCACTTCCGGGGGAACATCCGGGAACTTGAGGCTGCACTACTGCAGAAGTGGAATGCCATCCTCAAGAACTTTATTTCGACACTTATTGACTCAATGAGGAGACGTTGAACTGCATGTGTCAATGCAAATGGTGGTCACACGCAATATTGACTTTTCAATTTGACCCCACGTGTGTTTGATCCTTTCTGACTGTGGAACATTTCAATGAATGAGCGTCTTTTCTGTGTTGTTGTTTTTGTCAGTCGTCCATCTGTTATTATCCACTCAAAAAATATCAATTCCTTACACATGCTTTTAATAATCTGAACTTTCATAAGTGGTGCGCTTTCAATGATGTTACAGTATATTATGGAAAAAGGTACACTGAGTTTTCAAAATGGAGTTATGTCTACTTTGAAGTTCATTGAATCTCTTTTCTTACAACCAGTAAGATAGCAAACTCATGCATTGGACAATGAAACATTGCAGCAGTATAAGTAAAAAGCTGCTTGTTTTCCCAAACGGTACTCCTTGACTGTGAAATAACAATGCATGGGTATAGAAACAGGCTCAAATCTCTTGTAATAATGAATATGTATTTTCTCCAGTTCCTAAATGTCATGACAGAAAGTGCTTCACGATATCTTGCCCATGCTATATATAGTATGACCAGACATTATTGAGAATTTTAGGAATATGTTTAATTGGATTTCTAGTATAAACTACCTTGACCAGCTATCAAGTGCTTGGTTTCATTCAAGAGAGACAACTCCGTTCATCCTTTTTTCATTAGTTTGTGAAGAGTTATCCTCCTTTGTTTACTTGCTAGCAGACGACATTTTCAGTGATCCTCAGTATTGATAATTTAGAGAAGAGGAAGTTGATTTTAGAGTATTATTACAAGGACATCAGATCAGCTAAAGTGATTGCAAGTAGAACAAGCATCCCTTTGTCCACTGTTTATCGTTTTTTGAAAAATATTTCAAATGGATATGGCATTGAGCACCAGGGAGGCACAGGTAGGCCCAGAAAATTGACTGTCGGTGACAGGAGGCGGCTTGGTATTCTTGTTTCTAAAAACAAACGAAGGAGTTTAGAAAACTTAAGGCTAGATATGATTGATAGAAGAACTGTGGCTGTCTGTAAGGAGACAATTAGAACTGAGCTGCATGCAATGGGTTGGCAGAAAAGTCGAGGAATGCCATCACTGATCATGAAACCTGAACAAAAGGAGCGAAGGTTGAACTGGTGCTTACAGCATAGATATTTTAACTGGGACAATGTGATTTTCTCAGATGAAAGTTCTGTGTGGCTGTTTCCTAATACACTGAAATTTTGGACCAAACAAACTGAAAAACCTTTGTATCAGCGCCCAAAGTACAGTCTGAAATTTAACGTGTGGGGAGGCATATCTGTGTTAGGGGCAACGCCCCTCTGTGTATTTTGAAGGGAATATGAACAGTGAGCGGTACACAGATATTCTCGAGGGACATTTACTTCCATCTGCTCACGTGTTCTATGGGAATTTTTGGATTTTCCAGCAGGACAACGACCCAAAACATTGTTCAAAGCATTCATGGGCCTGATTTTGGACCCAAAATATGACATTATTAGATTGGCCAAGCTATAGCCCTGACCTAAATCCAATAGAAATGTTTCGGGACTTATGAAGGAAAGTGTCAATAAGAAAATTCTGACAAATATTGCTGAAATGAAAGAAGAGGTGGTCCGATATTGGGACAGCATGGACCACGACTTTCTAACTTCTTTGATCAGTAGTATGCCCCGCTGCATTGAAGACTGCATTGCTGCCCATGGTGACTTGACAAAGTACTAACTGTTCACCTGTCTTTGTATCTGGAGTTATGTTCTGCTAATATTCACATTTAATACGTGAGTAATGAGTGAACAAAATTAAAAAAATTACAATCTTAAATTCTCAATTATTTCTGGTTGTACTGTAGCACAGAAATATATTGGTATTTGAATCTGCTTTCTTCATCTGAGCCTTCCAAGGAATAGATAAAGTATATATATATCATTGTTGTTCTTGAAAGGTTTTGCAAATGCTCAACCTGACTTTATCTTGTATTAATGTAAATTACAGTTCAACTTCATGTGCCAAATATAGAGATTAAAAAGTACTAGATAATCCTTGGCTATATACATGTACTGATGCTATGTATGTGCTAATCACATCTATTCATCGCTGCTAGATTTGAACCTGAAGATACTGAGAGATGACAGTTCATGTCCTGGAGCATGCCAAGTCATCAAGTGGGTCAAGGGTTGCTTTGATGCTCTGGACAAGAAATATGTGAGTGTAAATAAGTGTGAATGGTCATTTGAAATGGATATTTTACAGGTCTCATTTGCCCCTAGTAATACATTCTTGTTATATGTTTATATAAATATAATGTCTTCCAGCAGAATTGTTTTGTACATATTTAATATCATATCTGTGTTAATAATTGTTCTAGTTTTGAACTACTGAAACAATTCTGTTTTCACCTTTTCAGCTAAGAATGCTTGTGATAGGGGTAAGTAATGAATTTCAGCTTCTGTTATACATAGTCATGAGCGCATCAAGCTTCAGACTCAGCTAGAACACCTCAGAATATATTTATGATCTCGGTATGAAGTTTACGATTCATTATTTTTTCATTTCATTGTTACTGGAATATCATTGACATCCCTATTGCACATATTTGCATCAGATTCACTGATTGTTTGTATGTTGCAGATCTACCTGGACCCAGATAACCCAGAGGTAATTTGCAAAAAAATGTACATGTTGATATAAAGTGGTGTTTAGAACTCGCAAGAATAGTGTTTTGCATTAGCTGAATTTGAAAAAGCAATATAGCCTTTCTGACAATTGGTCATGCACAGAATATTTGGTTCTTGCTTTGTACATGCTGTAAAACATGTCACACAGTTCCTTTTCTAATTTCAGTTTTCTTCAATATCTTTCATGATAGGTATATCACTAGCATGAATTTTGTTTGTTTTCAGACTGTTATAGAGTCATACACCTTCAAGTTTTCCTACTCAGCAGAAGGAGGCATCGATATATACAGGTTGTATCAGCTATATTTCCAATGTTGAAAAAAAATATGAGACAATTTACACAAACAAGTTTATCACAAGGCTTTTAATATCATAATTATTCATTCTGTTAAAGAACACCCAAGTTCAAAAAGTTTTATAGGTTGATCTGTCAAAACTGCTTTCAGTCTGTAACCCTAGCCACTAGTCAAAAGAATGTGTTGTATAAATAGTTGTGACTGGTAGTTCAAACTAATAGCAATTATTAATCAACATTATGAAACTGAGATCAACTGAAAATTGAGCAGGTGGATTTATGTATATCTGTCTTTGTTTTGTTTCAAGTAGTAAAGTGGGAAAGCAGTTAAGCTATGTTTGCATTTGTGTTAAACATACATTAAGTCTGATATCTAACGTATGATGTCATCATTCAGAAACAGCAGAAAAATTTCCAGTGCATACACTGCTGCTGAGACCAGAAAGGCAACAATCCGTCTTTTGCGTACCATTGTTGTACTGACTCAAACACTAAAATCACTTCCTGACGATGTAATGATGACTATGAAACTAGTCTACTATGATGAAGGTAAGACATGAGCTAAAAGTCATTTGATCTTTCTTACAAATACGTAGCGAATGACCCAAGTTGAATAAACTTGCCTAGAGTCAGAATTTCATGTTCAATCATGTTACATTATCCCAAATCCAAAATGTCTGAACAAGATTATTTTCTTTAAAATTGATTATTTGGAAGAATGCCCTTAAAAATACAACTGAAAAAGACTATATATAGGTTCTTGAAAAGTATGCCATTTGACACTGTAACAGTGGTAAGGTTAATTCAGAGAATATATTATGTCACGATGATACCTGATGATAGTCAGGTTACTATGGTGCAGAGTGATAACAGAAGCAAAACAGTTTGTCCTATGCCCCCAAAGATTGAGAGTGGATGCACCTGATTGGTGAAAGATCAATATCAATATGATACCCCTAAAAAGGTTGGGGTTTAACGTAATACCAAGGAATGCTGTCCAACCGAAGACATTTTGGTCAACCAATAACTTGAAAACTGTTGGTTGGACTGTTTTCACTACCTTCTTAGCCTAAAGGAGAAGTGCAGTGCAAATTCTGATTGTGCTGTTTGAATGTTTTCAAGAATTACAACAATTTAAGAATTTGAACTGAAAAGGAAGTTTGTTTAGCCAATAACTTGAAAAGCATTGGTTGAAATGTTCTCAAATTTAGAAAGCAGCTTCCTTGTTTAATGGAGAGATGCAGTGCAAAGTTTAGTTCTGATTTTCTCATTTTCGAAAGAGTTGCATTCATTAACATATTTTGTGACTGATATTTTTGTTCAACCAATAACTTGAACATTTTTTAATGGAATATTTTCAATTTGGTGAGCACCCTCATTATCTATCGGAGATGCAGTGCAAAGTCATATTTTGATAGTTTTGTTTTATGAAGAATATCACAAATCACATATCTTGAACGCAGGGAAAAGTATGTCAAATTTGTTTAACCAATAACTTTAAAAATCAATAATATACCAAAGGTGTAGTGCAAAGTTTTATACAAATCCTGTATTTTTGTCAAAATTTCATCATTATCATTTGTTGTTCAGCCAAAGTTATAGTCCGTTTGGCTCAAAATTGGACCGATGAATTGCAATCTAACTCGAAAACTAAATATATAAGTTGTTTAACAAACCATCATTCATCGGTCCAATTTTGAGCCAAACGGACTATAGGAATAACGCTCTAGGGGTATTAGTGCCTTGCTCTTTTTGTTTACCTTGTTGAGGATTGCAGTCACCCTGGGATCAGTATAACCATGACATGGCCCCCTCCCAATAAAACTAGTGCTTACAAGTGTTAGTCTCAGATAGTGAAAGGAAGTTTCCACGGAAATTTTTTGAGCAAACAATATAAATTTTGATTATTTTGTCACTGCTGAAAAAAAAAATATATATATATATAGGAGAAGATCCGTGTAGTGTGATTATTTCAGAAACTTCTTATATATGTACTACTGTACGCTCGGTATTCTCATCACTTTCTTTATATATATAATATATATACATACACTGAGGGAAACAAATAAGGGAACACCACTTCGTTGCTTTGTTCCTGTTCCTATATCTATTCCCAATTTCCTCCCACAACGCTATTCAAAGCTGGTGTTTAAAACTGGAAAATATTAAAGAAACACTTGAATTTTCCTATGTTCCTTTATTTGTTTCACTCAGTATATTTTATCCTTTTAATGACTGCCATCATATGTATAAGATACAGAAAAGTCGCCCAGAGTGTGATATGTGCCAGCATGAAAGCTTTTGTTGTTGACTTATTTTATTAACTCCTAATCTGATAAGCAATAAGTGGAAGAAATGTATCATTTTCAGTCACCCCTGCAGACTATGAACCTCCAGGTTTTAAGGCAGCTGAGACTGATGGATTTAAATTTGATGAAGAGCCAACCAACATCAAAGTTGGAGATGTTGCTACTGTAAGTAAATTATTCATTGATCGCAGGTTAAAATTGAGAAGGAACCAGGTGTTATTGTAATGTGGATGTGTATATTCAAATTTGTAAAGATATGCTGTCAATAGGCCATGATATATCAGTTTCTTAAATTTACATCAGGGACTGGTCATTTATCATAGAGGTGGTTGGGTTAGAGGAAACATGGACAGTTTATAATAAAATAAAAAGTGCTTTTGCATTTTGTCTTTTGAGGGAGAATCATTAAAACATTTACAAGGGAAAAGGGAGGGTCATCCAAAATATAGCTTTCGGGCATCCATCTCAACCAAACACCACCCTATTATAGATGATGTGTCCCTTAAATAGCTTGCTTGATCAACATGTAGACTTTTTTAGTGTTAATGCAAGATTTTTTCTCTTATTTCATATCAAACTTGAAAAACAACCTTGCAGCCATTCCACACGTGAGTAACTATCAACAAGCATAGGTCCAATAACTACACAATCTGTGGGTTTTGTCCTACATTTTGCTTTTCATTTTGTCTGCATGACTGTTTCAATTTTTCCTGTTAAAATGGAACATAAAGAAACAAAATATACTCCAGTAATACAGCTTTTGTTTTGAGTGACAAGTCTCGGCCTAACAAACCTGTAATGAACAGGGATCCATGCTGCAGCAGCTGATTCTCAACAGTGGGCTCACAACAAACAGGTTTACAATGTGATCTAGTCTTCTCCAGAATTCCCATTGGGACTGTTATTTTGAAAATATTTATAAATTGAAAATATTTTTACTTCAAATCGTAAAGTTATGTGTGCAATAATGGTTGTTTTGACAGTGTCAAAATGCGTATCAAGACTGACAGTAAGCAGTTTGAGATGAAGGAAGACCCTGCTGAGGAGGAGGAGGAGGTCCAGGAAGTGTCTCAGGAGATCTCCAACAACGGCCTTGATAATGAAGTCATGGATGTCAATGTAGGTACATTTTACACACAATTTGTGATTCCTAGTGATAAGAGTGAGTGAGGTTAGTTTTACGCCGCACTCAGCAATATTCCAGCTATATGGCGGCTGTCTGTTAATAATCAAGTCTGGACCAGACAGTCCAGTGAGCAACAGCATGAGCATTGATCTGCGTAATTGGGAACCGATGACATGTGTCAACCAAGTCAGCGAGCCTGACCACCCAATCCCGTTAGTCGCCTCTTACGACAAGCATGGGTTACTGAAGATCAATATTTTAACCCGGACCTTCACGGGTGCCTAGTGATAAGAACCAATATTCATCCTTCATGCCAAAATTATACTTCTTTTTATCATTGCATTTGTTACATATCCACTTTTGTAAGTATGTATTCTAGTAACAGTTCAAGATTTGAAGGAAGGTTTGAACTTGGTTAGCATTATATTGGCATACAGAGGTAGAGTCTTTGTAACATTTTTGTTCACTAAAACAGGACAAGACAAGGGAGACAAATCCAGTGAAAAGGCAGTTGCCAGAAGAGGGTGAAAGGCTAGTGGAGGATGTTCGAGTCCCCGAAATTAGTCCTGCTAAACCATCCCCTGGTCAGTACACTTCAGGAGGTTGATCTTTTATATTAAACCGATTCATTCTAGTTACTGCCTTGATCCATCATGGTGAATTATTTGTCCTTATATAATTTTTCAGCTGTGTTGATAAAGCATTTGTTCCAATATGGGTTTTGCCCGTTCTTGATGTATCCTGCTGTGAAAAAGGAAGAAATATTTCTCAATGCATAAAAAACAGCTCTCTCACTCACTCACTCACTCACTCCGAAAACAACTTTCTCTTTAAAACCACCATGTTACTTGTAACTGCATATATACAAATTGAAAGGAAGAATTTAGTAACTTAAAATAAGTAGTAATGTGGCCCTCTTATTATATTTTCATAAGCTGTTGACAACAATTCAGCAGAGGTCATGCCCCTCACAAGTGAAGTAGCTGCAGATGAGTACAAAGTCCGATGCCCATGCGGATGCAATGAGGTAGTTGTGAAGACAAAGTAGATAGGGTTTTATATTTAACAGTGCACCTGTGAAAGCCAACATGACCATAAATGATTTATGGGTGAACATCAGGTGGTGGTGTCCTCCCACTTTGCCAGTTTCATTGTCAAGCAATTAATTAAAATTAATGGTGCAACAAAGGGGATTAGTAGGGGATTAAAACTCAAGTCAGTTCAACACTTTACCAATTTATTTCATTTTACAAAATTTAAAAAAAATATATGATTCTTCTTATGAATAAAGTTACAGATATACAAAAAAAAAATAAACAATTTATATATATATAACTTATAGTCATGTAATGTTTCTTTAACATTTTTATCATTTACCAGCCAGGCACGACCTTGCTAATTATGGTGTTAATTATAATTCGATATTCGTTAACTGTGGTAGGATTAACTACTGGCAAAGTGCAAAGAGTAAATCCAGGTGGTTGGCAAAATGATTCTAATCAGTATGAATAAAGTAAAACATTGCCTTGCCATGATTCAATGTTTGGACATTTTTGAATTATCAATGTAGGGGAAGGTTTTGATCATATCAATCAGCCAATTACCCAATGTCTGAGGAGCTGTGCATGATGATGTGTGAAGTTCGAAGGTGTGAACAAAATAGTGTTGTAGATTTCTTATACACTGCTTCCGGTTTGGTTGCCATGGTTTCCTTTGTGTAAAGTGTAGATGTATTGGCCGATACACCTACTCTTTTTACCATCTATACCTTGTGCACTCACATGTGTGTTGCGAGTGCATGCCCAACTATCCATTGAAACTTCTGTACATTTCCTTCACATAGTGGATCTTGATTTCTATATATAAATTGTTGCTTAGATAAGTTAAAGTTTTCACTGTCATCAAATTCAAAATCAAGCACTTGGCTTACAAACCCATCACAGCACTCAGCAGAGTGCATCATGCCTTGTGGACAGCTCCCCAAGTAGGTGAATAAAATCTGCAGAGTCAATGTGCTTAGTAAGGACCCATTAAAACATTTGTTTGGCCCTTCTTGTGCACTTCATGCTTTTAAGAACTTGCCTTCACTTGCTTGCACATTTTGCACATGCTCTTATTTGGTTGTCGCTGATCTTAACATATGGGTGCAGATGCAATAAGAAGAAAGATACATAACTCAAAATGTCCATTTTGGATGTGAAACAAATGTTTTATTTAAATGTCAGAGTGGGGTATAAGACAGATATATATATTCACACTTTCTTCATGAGGTCTCCTCGGTTTCACCACGGTGGCCCCACACCTACAACTGTAGGGATGGTGACTGATACTTCTCGAAAAGTTTTGGGTATATCTCTTGCATATCCTGTCCTAGTGATGTGATTATCTCATGAAATCCTAACCAAGAGCCTTCAAGTTTACATCAAAGTGTCTGAAACGTCTAAGAAAGTTTGAGTGTGAAATTGTTATCAGATAATAAGAAATGATAAAGTGCATGTTTAATACCATCATTTGTCTCTTCCAGGATGATGGGTTGATGATCATGTGTGGTGTGTGCAAGTACTGGCAGCATGGAGTATGTTTCATTATAACGGAGGAGGAAGATGCTCCAGAGGAACACATCTGTGATGTCTGCACCACAGTAAGATGTAACCAAGTCATAACTTATTAATCCAATAAAAGCTCAGAATAGCTCTCAGCATCATATAATTTGTTGTTAGAAGCAAAGAAATTGGATTGTTTGGTGACTACAGGGGACATGTCATCATATCCTGACAGGGGACATGGTTAATAATATCAGCAGGTAGTTTGTCCGGCCTGCTTGATTACACACTGCCTTGTTATAGCAGGAAGATTGTTGGCAAGACATATAACAACAAACATGATTAAGGTTGCTTTAATTTTACAGAATATAAGAGGTGCTTGAATGGCAGAAATCATATTGTATAAGAGTACATATCATTCAAGACAAATCTATTTGTTTTAGGGAATTCAGTGATTGATCTCTGACCTAATATTGGCTGAAATTGTTTTGTCTTATTTGATAGGATCATATTCTCATTGTTTTCAGGGAGTGAAAATATGTACCGACCCTCAGCTGTCTGACATGACTTCAATAGCTGTACAGGTATCTTGCATTCTTACTAGAAAGTTCAGTTCTTCACTTCATTGGCCTCTATTAGTTACACACTCCAGTGTACAGCTAAGTTCAGTTAAGTGGACTTGTAATTCTGGCACATAAACAAACCATTTACAGTCAATGTTCATTATCATCATCGTGGTTTAGTAGACTGTCAGTTTTACGTGAAGTCATGGCGATACATACTAAAGAAATGTAAGCAAACCTCTAGTTCTCTGTCAAATAGGACCCGTGAAGATCCGGGGTAGAATAGGTCTTCAGCAACCCATGCTTGCCACAAAATGTGACTATGCTTGTCGTAAGAGGCGACTAACGGGATCAGGTGGTCAGGCTCGCTGACTTGGTTGACACATGTCATCGGTTCCCAATTGCGCAGATCGATGCTCATGCTGTTGATCACTGGATTGTCTGGTCCAGACTCGATTATTTACAGACCGCCGCCATATAGCTGGAATATTGCTGAGTGTGGCGTAAAACTAAACTATCTCACTCTGTCAAATAGTGTCTTCAGCACTTTGCTAATATCCACTTGTCGTATGTGACCAAATACATTCTTTTGAGGACAAGTAGAGGGAATTAATTCTATATTCTATTTTTTGCCCACCTTGAAACTCCAAATTATTTTTTGTCATGACATTTTTCAATATTGTGGTTCGTCCTGCAATCTGTTTGCGTCACCAACAATGTCAAATCTGTTTGACCGTGACTTCACTTGCAGAAACAATATATACATTTGATGTAATAAGTACTGCAAATGTTTTTGTGTTTGAAGGCAACTTGTCTGTGGCGTCGAGCACTGCTGGCCTGCACTGACATGAGTAGGGTGCTTGCTCCTCATCTCGCTCGGCGACTCGGAATTGAAATCACAGTGGCACAGGGTCTCATGAATAGACTAGAGAAAGAGAAATTTATCAGAAATCCGGGGAAGGGCAAGAAGCAAGTGATTTACTAAAACTATATTAGTTTGATATACAGAACCATGCAAGTTTCTTTGCTCTATTAAATGAGTCAGCCAGTCTCCCTAACTCTTTACCTTTGAACATAAGCCCCATTAATTTTGAACACTGAGTCCCTGTACGTAGTTAGTAGTATTACAATTCACACACTAATTTCCAGAAAAATATATCCAGTCATAAAAGTCATTTGTGTAACATCACTAGGACCAGAAAACGAAAACAAAAAGGAACTGACGCAACTGAATCCTTGCTCTTATAACCTTACTTTCCTTATTTCTTCAGACTGGGAAAAATAGTTGACAAGGCGTTGGTGAAGAAGGAAGGGATTCAAAAGTACTTCCAGAAGAAAAAGACAAGAGGATCTCAAGATTTAGACAAAAACAAGACTGTTAGTATTGATGTGAAAGTTGATGAATGAATGAATGAAACATTCAAATATGAGCTTTTAAACTAAGCATGGTACAGATTTAGTTTTATATCTTATTCAAACATTAAAAGAACCATTTTCTTCCAGACTGACGAACCCCACCATATTGAAGTAAATGGGGTTGACAAAAATAAGGACTCCAAGAATGAGGTTAGTAACAGTAAATTATTTGAAATATGCATCATCTTTCTCTTCCTTCAAGACTAAATAAATGTATTGATGTATTCAGTGATAACTTACATCTGGAAATGTATCTGGAAACTGATATGAAAACTAGTAACAACAACTGTTCACTGTTTACTACAGTTTACTTTTATTGAAAGATACAAGTAAATCCATATTGTTCTAATTAATTCAAAATTGCGAAGTGAGTATTCTGAATGTTAAATCTTTGATATCCTATCAGGTAATTCTGATAACATTGATGAATTTTCTTCAGGGCAGGCGTTATAACAGAATATTTCTGTGGTATATACTAGTATTTTTGGATTTTGGGAAAAATATTGATGGGATGTGATTACCCGCTAGTGAATTCGTTGAAGAATATCAAAATTATATGGGATAAGTTATGTTTTCTGACTACTTTTCCATAATTTACTAGTTTGAAATCAGCTGTAGACTATATAGTTGGATATGAACACTGGCAACTGATTGTGTCATGAAACTGAACAGTTATATGTTCCACTGTTTCAGGTTGAGATGTTGGTGGAAAAAACTGAGGGAATGAACCTCTGTGGCAGAAGACTCCGGTCAAAAGAGAGTTCAAAGGTTATTTGTCAGAATCATTTTGAAGTTGTTCCCTTTTTTTGCTGGGGAGTGCCCTGACAGTCACATTAAACAAAATCCACTCACTAATAGTTAATTTTGCAGGAATCAGCTGTTGATAATGCGGCCTGGGTAAAGCCAGTAATTGATCACATGAGAAAGAATCCAGTTCTTTCATATAATACGGCACAGACTCAGCCAGGTAACACATTGTAACAGCATATTCCTCAATATTCTTTCATTTCAATTCCAGAGCAAGGAACCTGAAATTTGCACAATCACAAATGTAGTGGAGTCTGACAGAAACAGGGGAAAGAAAAGAGCTTTCTCAAAAGTTGATGATGTGAGTTGAAGTCCATTACACAATAGGCTGTTGCTGATCACCAAATGTAGTGTCAGAAGAAAGTATTCAATCAAAAGGAATCATATACTTTTCCACTTCTTTGAGAGGCATTTTAGTGACCCTTCACAATAAAGAAGTTGTCATCCATAAACAAATTCTTGTCCTTGCTTGATAACGGTGTTAGTACCTACACCAAAACATCACACTCATTGCAATAAACAACAAATTGACTATCCACAGAACTTGGTTTACCTACTTTCCACTATTGGGAGATGTTATTGAAAGGTGCTGGTCTCTCATTTTGTCAAGATTTGTTATCACAAATTCACTATAGCAATATTCTATATGTGTTGATGACCATGGCAGTTAAACTGCAAAAAGAGAATGTGTCGTATCCTATTTATTGGCAGAGTTAATATGTAGCTTGATAAACCAACACTTTCAGCACATGACTATCCTATTTGCTGATATTTTAACATGCTTTTCTTCAAACTTATGAATCTAGCAGCTTGTTCTGTTAATGTTGATGTTTCAGTCAAATGAGTTTGAGGTGTGTAACAGTCAGGACATAGAGGATTCCCACTGTGTTCAAGCAAAGAAGAAGAAAGCAAGTGTTGTTGCCAAAGCTATCATGGTGTAGCTGCTGCCCACCATTGGGTTGTTGATGTGACTCTATTTGGTGCAAAGTTCAATGAACATTAAGTTGTTCGAGATTTCTATTCCTATCCAGTATTGTGAATAGAATCAGCCATGTTTAAATGGTAGAAAAGAAACTCATTTTCATTAATGAGTTTGTATTTCTACGACTTCATTTTGTGTTTGTCCAACAAGAAAGTAAAAGTAGCCAGAGGTTGTACCAGTGATCTCAATAATTGATAATACTGTTTAATTTAAAATTAACCAACAGATCAAGAAGAGACAGATTATTGATGGAGGACACAGTAACAGTCTAGACGTATTCCAGGCATTGGCCAGAGAGAGAGAAAGGCTCAATTTGCAAAAACATGTTATTAATATCAAATACATCTTCTGTAATAAATCTTTTACTTTCAGATGTTACATTTTCTCGCCATGAGACTATTTTCTGGAAATAACTTATTAAACTGTATCAAATGTTGAGTGTATTTTCCCAGTTGTCAAAAGTTATTACTGGCCCTAAGTAAGGACAGTTGATATTTGCGCAGAAATTCTGCTAAGTTACCCCCTTGTTATCATGCTTTGATAATTGTTATAGCTGTTTATAAAAATAAATACATATTTACGATAAACGGTTTTTCTGTTGTATTGACTCCTTTCATTTTTGACATTCAGCCATAACTTTGGAGCAAAAGCATGCGTTTTAAAAGGACGTTGCCAATCACAAAACTGTTTCCATTCAAGCTGGATTTTATCATATCTTATATGACACACCGATTATTTTATGACTGCTTCTAAAACCATTGTGCTGTTGACAACAATTCACTGAATGATCAACGGTGACAAAACGGGAATTGTGTTAGCATGTCTTAAGTTTTATTTGCTTCCTAGAAGTCCTCTTCAGTAATAACCACACACTATTAATATGAATGTGTAGCAACCTAAATGGGTTTACATGCAATCTTTTTCACATATATTTTCAATGCAGAGGTAAGAAAAAATTATCAAATTATGGAAATGTCTTTCACAGTGGAGTTGATTCATTATCCCAACTCTGACATGAAGATTTACCAGGAACCCTGCAAACATGTATTTATAGGCTGGATGTCACTGTCGGGGTTGATTTGTTGTTTTTCAATTCTTTCCTCACCTGATTCCTGTACAACTGCTGTTTTGTGTCTTGCTTTATCCCAAAGATTCAGGTTGTAATGCATAAACCGAGTGGTGACTAACCTTAAGCTGACTTTACACTTCATAAAACGTATGAATGTCTATGTACATGCTTTTATAAACCAAACCTGTGGCGAGATACAATGCACGATCTGTTGCGCTCTTGGGGAACTCCGGTGTGTTTACCCCACACAGTTTGAGTGTTTCTTGTAACTAAAGACCCTCTCAGCTTTTGCTTAAATAGATCGTAGAAAGGAATGTGTATGTTTCTTTTTAGCACACATACATTTATGATGATTCAGTGATCATACAATACTTGTCACACACTACATGCAATAATATATTACCCCAAACAGTATTCTTCACTAAAACACAACAAAAGCAAATTATGGTAACAAGAAGTGTTGTATTGTAAAACACAATCATTCAGCAACAGTTCGTGAAACTTTTCAGTTAGAAAAACGAAACAGTTCGTGTTCTGAAGGCACATGGATGACACAGGGGTGCAGTGTCCAGTATTCGATCGCCAACGCTGATTCGTCTTTAAGGTCTTAAACTGTCCTGAACAACACAGATGATTCAGTATCGTGTGTGGCCACCCTTAGCAGTGATGCAGGCTCTATCGCGGCGTCGAACTGCGTATGTGAGCCTTCTGACGTCATCATTAGGGATTCGGAGCCATTCCTCTTGCAGGGCAACTGCCAAAGCATCCCTAGTCAATGGCGGCTGTTGACGTTTCCGAATACGTTGCCCCAGTTGGTCCCAGAGGTGTTCGATTGGAGACAGATCGGATGATCTCGCTGGCCACTGTAGCAGGTTGACGTTGTTAGTGTTGAGGAAGTCACTAGTGATCACTGAAGAGCACTCTTCGCCAGTTTTGCTGCTGCCACTGCATTACGGTCCTGGCCCACCTCAATCTGGCACGTCGGTGTCGGAGCGCTAACGTCATTCCCTTGAAAGGTCGATAGGCACGAATACCATGCTGACGGAGTCGTCTTGCTAAGGTATGTCTGCTGACTGCATGTCCAAGGCTGTTGGCGCTTGATGACGTCACAGTGAGGTAGCGGTTTCTCAGATGAAGCACCCGTAAATATCGATCTTCCTGTGGGGTCGTGACCTTGGGTATGCCACTCCTGGGTCTGTCAGCAGTACTTCCAGTCTGTCTGTGACGTGTGAAAAGTCTAGCGATGGTGGACTTGCAACATCCCATGATCCTGGCCACGTGCTCCTGTGTTGCGCCCATCTGAAGCATACCAATTGCTCTTTCCCTCTGTTCTTTGGTCAATCGAGGCATGTTGGCTGCTTTCAATCGTGTCACATGATGAGAGAGAACAAATCTAGTCAGGTTTTATACCCTCCGGTCATACGGGTAACTTTGTGCATTTTTTCTGTGCGAATTCATTTAACTCACCAATCATCAAAATCTCGTGCACTTGTTCACTGGGAATAGACAGGTTGTGTTCGAGGGATGTGTTGTCAGCCGTTTTTCAGCAGATTGGCAATTATTTTGACAATTTATGATAATTTCTATTTTGGTGGCGTTTCTTTTGGACGCTAGTTTATTTTCAACAGATTCACTCTGTTCAGCCTAATTGACAAAAGCAGTATGTGTTGAGAATCAATGAAATGTCATGAGACGTTCAAGGGTTCGAATCCATGCAGCCATAAAGTTAAGAACCGTTTATGACAAGATAAAAATTCCCGATTTTATTAATAAAGCCCCTTGCATATTGTAACCTCACCGAAATATCCAGCTTGGATAACAATAGGAAATTCATTGGAAGTTGACAAGGATGCGCATATAAATATGATTTGAGGTTTACGACTGCATGGGGTTTTTGTGAATACTAATTACTAATGTATCCTCAAGATATGTCAGAAGTGACTCGGACCTGGACTCATGTGGGGACGAGGGTTATTGTTATGCTGGATGAGATGTTACTTGTCGAGAGCTGTGTGGTCTCGGGCTGTGGTACAAGCATGTGGTACAACGGTAGAATCCAAGACGTGGCGCCTATACCTGTAACCAATCAGATTCCCCTGTATTGTAAATCTGTCACCATGTCCTGCATGCAGACTGCCCAAATCACAACCGATCCTCAACCTAAGGTGAAGATGGGGCTAGTGATCCTCAGCGTGGATACCGTGTACTTTAATGCCACAAGACATAAAAATACGCCCGTCTGTCTCATATATCTTCATCCTTGCACTCAGGCTTTGCCAAACACTATAGTAAACGGTTGCTACGAAGTCGATCTGAGTTGAAAGGACACCATTTCACCAGCATCTACTACAACATCAACGTGCTTTACGCGTTAGAACCACTAGCAAACATTATCATCTTAGCTGTGCCTACCAAAATACATTAATTTACGAAGTACATTCTGGCCATACAACAGTGACATATTTAGGTGGCACTTTTTTGCACAACAATCAGGGAGGCGAATTATATATACATTTCCTTGAAAGTTATGGATTGGGAATTTTTCTGCACCATCATCACCAAATTCAAAGTTCTCTTATCTCGAAAAAACAAAAAAGAAAACAAGGATAGCCAATTAGACCTTTCTTCGGTGTTCAACAGTGGTCAAAGTATACGAACATTGCTGTAATCTTCTGACCTATTCTGCGAGGCGTTTATCGACAGCAAGACTTGTATATACAAAATGTATCCCTCTCTGGACTTCGTGGATTCTGCAGTTACGCCACCGCGGTCATGAAGATTTGAAGGCTTCAAAATTAACGCGCTTTGGTGCTTTGCTTGGAGACTATAATTAGTACTTAATACTCAGGTCACATACAAATTTCACGGCATTCGTGACAGAACAAATTCGCCGCCACACAACCGCAACCAAGTATTCCTGTTTGTGCCCACACTGGGCCTCATTCTAGGACACGCCGTCGTCACACTGACCATCCAGAAAGGCCGTCTGATGCTGACGATGTCGCTGCGGAGAGTGCTGAAGGATTTATGGCTGATAAGGAGGACACTGATCATCATTCTGACCCCAGTTGTACTGTTGCCGCTCGGTCTGCAGGTTGAAAGTCGGGTATGTTTGTTGGTAGCTCCTATGACAGAGCTTGAAATACGCGTTTTGTTTAAGAGGCAGCTTCCATTCAAGTCCTTCAATGTACAAAACATAAAGTGTTGATACCCAAGTTAGGAAATCCAGGCAGATAAGCATTTAACAGCTTGACTAAACCATACAGCCAACTGTCAACTAAAAATGTAAGTTTAGTCAATGTGCAAACGCTCGTTGTCTTGCACACAGAGCAGACGATCTATTGGCTGGACTTACATAATATCCATGTATAAATTGTGGACAATATTGATGATTAGGTTCTCAAAGGCATCTATGTTTTTCCCCACAACGTAAATATAAACGAAACAGCCAAACCTAGTCGTAAAAGGCAAAATAATGATGCAATTTATATACTGAGCAAAGTTATGTCAGTGGTCATGAATATTTTGGGGGATAGTGTTTTTTACGTGAAGACTGAGCACATGGTTTCATATGAAATATCCCCGAAATTATTCAAGACCGCCAACATAATTTTGCTCAGTAACTTGTTTGTCCAGTTTGTGAATTAATAACAAAACAGTTTATAAATCAGCGAGTACGCCTCGAATTTCCGAAAAGGGCAATCAAGCCCTGACCTTCCACCAACACCCGCCGCACAGGGCAATACACTTGCTGTATTAGAAACTGCAGTATCCCTGAAAACAGCAATAACTTACAGATATCCGCTTTCTTATATTATCTCCGTACGGCGTTTCGGTGCGATTTAGTAACATTATCATCAGATCTTGGTTCTCGGTGTAACAAAAGTAAAATCTTTGGTAGAATTAAGATTTAATTTGAATTGGTTTGAGTACTCTTGCTAGTAGAATTATCACGCAAATTATCAAAAACTGGACTGGACAATGTTACAGAATACATTGTAAAGTTCAAGAATATGTAGTCTACACAGACAGTGTAATTCCCAAAATCAGATGTCAGATTTGACCACTTTGTAAAAGGCATAGTGTATTCAAACAGTTGACTTGAGTTGAGTTGGGTTGGGCATTACGTCACATCAGTATTATTCCAGCCATATAGTGACGAGATCAAGTCTGCATTCATAAACATTTTAAGTCCAAGGTCCAAATGAGTTTTATTTTAAAAAAACATTTATATTCATTACATGATTATTTAAAAACAAAAAAGTCACAGCACCAAATTCAAAAGCAGTACAAATTGTAGTACAGTTGAGGTGATGGAATAAAGCAGTATTCGTCTCTGTTTATGTTCGGCTTGAATGATGAGTGTTGGCCATAACAATACTACACATGTATGTCCCGACACGCACCTGTCAGGCTCGAGCTGCACGGCCATGCACAGCCACATACAAGACGAATAGTACACCCATCACTTCCGGGAGCGAGCTAACGTCCACAGAGTCATTGTACAAAGTGTAGGGTTAAGGAGATGGTCATTGCGTGACTTACGACAGTCATGGCGATAACGTTGCCATGTACAAAGGGACCCAAGTCAATAAAGTCAGCTAAAGAGCCTGAGCTGAAAACAGACTGACTGTCGACAACTGCCCGGCCTTGCCCTATTTTCAGTTCTAGGTTAGTTTGTATTGCTGTTCGATTGAACCACAGCGCAATGTCTGTTCATCTGTTAGGAGCATTTAGCATGTCGGGATAACCGTTCGGTTTGGGTTTTACACCCTAACTATAATCCTATTTAAGTGCACAAACAAATGTTTATTAAAATGCAAGTCTCCTGTTCATTATTTACAGAATGCAATACAGTAATCGAAGTTTGGATAGGCAGGATGATTTTTCAAACTAACACTTATTGTCTTGTAATACAGGCTTTGTCATGAAACACCAGGTAATCTCGTGGAAGTCGTCAAACCTGAATAGATCGTCCTTGTTCCAGCAATTACCCACTTTAAAACAGTAACAGATCTTCTTGGCATAGTCACGATACAAAAATATTTCAGCAAGAAATCAGAAACCATCACACACTCAGTTCACGTACATTCCTCACCGTTCCCTTGAGGTTGTATGATATAATGATTATACAATACATTCCTCACCGTTCCCTTGAGGTTGTATGGTATAATGATTATACAATACATTCCTCACCGTTCCCTTGAGGTTGTATGATATAATGATTATACAATACATTCCTCACCGTTCCCTTGAGGTTGTATGATATAATGATTATACAATACATTCCTCACCGTTCCCTTGAGGTTGTATGATATAATGATTATACAATACATTCCTCACCGTTCCCTTGAGGTTGTATGATATAATGATTATACAATACATTCCTCACCGTTCCCTTGAGGTTGTATGATATAATGATTATACAATACTTTCCTCACCGTTGATTATAATGATTATATACATTCCTCACCGTTCCCTTGAGGTTGTATGATATAATGATTATACCATTCCTCACCGGTTGTATGATATAATGATTATACAATACATTCCTCACCGTTCCCTTGGGGTTGTATGATATAATGATTATACAAAGTGGGCGTAGAACACGGCCATGGAACTTGCGCCCAATATGCCAGTTATGTTACAGACATGCGGTTTATTTCAGGAGTCACGATGTGCATACGGTCTAGCTATCATGGCGGTGTACTGGATCACGGAGAGCCTCCCTCTGAGTGCTACAGCGCTACTTCCGGTCGTCCTATTCCCCATGATGGGTGTACTTCCGGTCAAGGCAGTCTGCAGGAACTACATGAAAGTGATAAACATTTAAATTGTTTTGGAGATATATTCATATTCCACAATCTATTCCCAAGTCCCACAGGAATGCGAAACTTAAAATACATTTATGACATTTTCATTTTCATTCATTATCACTTTTCATTTTTCTCTCATCTTCTGGATCTCCTTCCAAATATCAACAACAAACCTACGTAAAGTTGAATAATAAAGGTTACGACAGCGGTACGGCCACCAATCCGTCTGTTACAGTGGTGTGGATGGCATGTGTGTTGAACATGATTTGATATTCTATTCAGGACACTTCCATGTTTGGACTGGGCTGCCTCTCGTTCGCAATCGCAGTGGAAGAGTGGAACCTGCACAAGCGCATCGCCCTCAAAACACTTCTCCTCATGGGTTCAAATCCAAAATGGTACAAATGCAGACGTTTTCTTTTATAGTTTTATTTTGTCGTAGCCATAACATCCAAAAAACGGTGATGGTGCCGATTTTAGATGGTATTTTGCAGGATTATGGTAGGCTTCGTATCCTCCACGTGTGGCGTGTATTTTAGATAGATATTTGGCTGTATGTCCTTTGGAGAGGCTGCAGATATGTCCTCCACGTGTGGCGTGGACTTTAGGCTGCTGGGGTACATGTCCTCCACGTGTGGCGTGGACTTTAGGCTGCTGGTGGGGACTTTAGTATGTCCTCCACGTGTGGCGTGGACTTTAGGCTGCTGGTGGGGTACATGTCCTCCCTGGCGTGGACTTTAGGCTGCTGGTGGGGTACATGTCCTCCACGTGGCGTGGACTTTAGGCTGCTGGTGGGGTACATGTCCTCCACGTGTGGCGTGGACTTTAGGCTGCTGGTGGGGCACATGTCCTCCACGTGTGGCGTGGACTTTAGGCTGCTGGTGGGGTACATGTCCTCCACGTGTGGCGTGGACTTTAGGCTGCTGGTGGGGTGATGTCCTCCACTCTGGTGGGGTACATGGCGTCGACTTTATGCTGCCCACGTGGTTCCTGTCCATGTGGGTGAACAACACCTCCGCCACCGCTATGATGATCCCCATCGTAGACGCCGTCCTCATCCAACTCAGGTCGTCCAATGACACATCAGGTGGGTCCGCCACAGTAACAAACCGTCCCACTTGATAGAACCTTGACCGAGAGCTGCCTTCACACCAGTGCGTGTAGTAGATCACGTGTCTTAAGTGTGACAACCGTTCAACCTGCCTAAGCAGCTTCATCGGCTCCTCCCTGCGAGCTATATTTAGATAGTGAGTCAGTACGTATAGGGAAAGGTGTAATACCGGGTGCATTGGGCAGGTAAACTAATAGGGAACAGCATGAGCACTACCTCTCACACCCTTACCGTCATATGCCTTCAAGAAGTAATTAGTTAGTAAATCAGTACTTATTTAGTCCTCATGGGGAAGTTCATGGGAAATATATCGACGATCACCACAGTCTGTTTTTTATTGTATTAGATCCAGACAACGATGAAAGCACGATCTTGGCACTAAGCCACCCCGGCACTTCCATCTCGGAAAGGGAAAGGCCGACACACCAGAAGTCACAGAAAAGGTGGATCTCTTTATTGTTGATATTCTCCTCGTCCTGACACCAGTAGACTTCCCCGCCCCGAGTGCTGACAGGCCACCTTGGTAGCTTGAATATTGATTGCTGACAGTCATTCACCTCCCACTCACTCACACACACACTCACTCACTCACTCACGTACCCACTCAACCTTCCACCTACTCACTCACTCAATGTCCCATAAAGCCATCTTGTGTCCCAACGCCCTCGTCTACATAAACACTGAAACCTTTACCTACGTGTTTTGCAGCATGTACGACGACGGACGAGAGAAGGACTCCCATTCGTTCCGACGTCTCTGTAAGGGAATGACTCTGTGTGTCGCTTACGCTGCCAACATCGGTGGTACAGGGTCGTTGTCGGGGACGTCGCCCAACCTCATCATGAAGGGACAGTCAGACATGTGAGTGGAATATCAACTGCTTAGCAAACAGACATAGTATTTACTTTACATAATGATTGGTATTGATGTTCAGTGGTCGTACTCCATTCTTATTTGCTGGACGTCAAATCCATATATAGAACGTCATACTAGTGCATTTGGACGTTTTGTATTGAACTCGAAGATGTCATCGGAGCAGAGAAACAATGAGGTTTTTGTTTCTCTGCCCCGATGACATCTTCGAGTTCAATACAAAACATCCAAATGCACAAGTATGACGTTCTTTATTTATTATATACCCTCTTATCTTGCATTAATCTGTTACTTACTAAAACAATCATAGCGTACGGATACATATTTTCACGCCTCATATAATTACGCATTCAGCCTAGTTTGACATTAAGTATCACTCTGCGCGTGGGCGGATCACGCAACTGACCTAGATCATACATTCCTCCGAAAGTCTCACTTTCACAACTTACCATAGGCAAAATAATGACACCATTCTTATGAAATCCATTCATATTTTAATACATAAAAACCTGTATGACAAAAACGAACAAGCTATTCGACTTTTAAATCGATCTGTCAAGCAATAAACATTTCATAGAGTTCAAGGTACGCAAAATCCCGGAAAGTGCCGAACTTTGGAGAAAGTAGAGCCGGCAGGGGTTCAATACGGAATCTGGGGTGCAATACGGAATTTGACCACGTCATCCGTATTGCGCCCCTGTATTACTATACTAAGTTTATATGGGTATATAATAAGAACGTTAGATCGATTCCCAGATTACGATCCTGGGATCGTCAGCATCATATACGTGCACGTGATCCAGTTCTAGTTACGTTCCATTATCCATCACTTGTGACCAGAATCACAAACTTTCTTTTGAATGTTTTCCAAAACTTAAAAAGTGGGTGGTCAGTATGAAAATAATGGTTCTTTCATCGTTTCATGAATAGATGGAACGTAAAATGAAGTATCTCACTTCGAATGTTGACCTTCTTTGAAATTATTGTGCAAGAATTAGCAAACAGACTTGGCTGTAAGTCAGTGTAAGAAGGTGACGGATATGTTTGATTGTAACTAAGCATAAATAATGTTGTTCGATGGTAGTGTATTGGTATCATAGTTGCATTTCCGACCTGAAGCTTTCTACCTTGTATAGTTTACATGGCGTTTTCAAGTTTCTACTTTTTGTTGCTGGGGAGATTAGTTTTAGAATATTGTGCACTCCTTAATTTCAGTTTGTTTGAGGAATATGGTTTGGATTCGGGAGTGACGTTTACTTCCTGGATGATCTTCGCTCTTCCAGGCTCCGCCCTCTGCCTGATTTGCGCTTGGCTATGGCTTTCATTCTTTTTCCTGGGAAAAAAGTAGGTAAATAGGTCACAGATGGATGTTCTTACTACCTGAACCAAGACGATGGACATTATGTCCATTTTCAATGTCGTACCTTCTCATTTCATCATCCATCCCATCCTCAATGTTCCAGGGAGCATTCACCTTCAGGTTCCGTTTAATTTGCTGTACAGAGATGATCCTGAGTTCGTCCGCACTACATCCGCTTCTCCGGAGTGGTAAACAACGTTGGTTGTGTGGTGGTTGTGTGTCAGCTTGGGCGTCACTGCCACATGAACACACGTGCCCTTGCTCTGTAGTCGACCTTTTCAAGTTTAAACATTGCATAGTTATTCATTCTGCAGAAATTGTGATATCAGCCTTTAAGAAACTCACTTCAAGAAAGAAGGACCCTCTCGCCGTCAAATGACAAAGAGACAATTTCACATCATTTGAAAAGTATATATTATGTTTTAATTCTAAACAAATTAGATCATATAACACAACTGAATATTACTGACTTTGTTAAATACCATGTATTCGCAATAATCCATATATTCCAGAAACTGGTTCCGATGGCGGTGTCGCAGCACAGACACTGAGAGCGATGTACAGAGCACACTCAAACAACAGTACAAGGAGCTCGGACCTCTGTCGTATGTACTCTGTAATTCACAGACAACACTTTGAGCAGATGTATACACTCATGTTGGCTTTATTGTCATCACATACCGACTGGTAGATCTGCTAAAAGCGGTAGAGGTATGAGTGCAGTCCCATCTCGTAATATTCCGTGGCAGTACAAACAGTACTGGCAGTTTAACAATGGCTGACAATGACAGATTGTCAGTGAACAATGCTGGGGACACATTAAAACCACGTGGGGAAGAATATCACTCATGGTATTCTCTGGAGTAAGTATTATAAACCCAGTTACACTCACCCATGTAGCTCAACGAACTATAATACCGAGAATATACTGAACATCATTGAAAACGCACCACCTGTAAATTTTGAAATATGGTAATAGGATGGTTTTGAGAGTGAAAATGAACTTTGGAAATGTTGTTAATAACACAAAAGACAATAAATAATGCTGTACAGTAAAGAACGGATTGCCCGAACACATCATGACAACAACAAAATTCATGCACAACACACACGAAAAGCACCAATTGCATGCGTTAAACATGCTGATTAGGGGGTGTAAATGACCGTCGGCAAAAAAACGTTCTCATTTTAGCTGTACCTCCGCAAGTAAAGTTAATTTTGCAATGCCAAGACTGTCACCAGAGGAACGAGAACGGGCGTTGGGCATGTTGCAGGTTGGCACATCAAGCAGGATTATTGCCGGACGATTTAGTTGCCGTCATTCCCCCATCATAAGACTTGCCAACAGCTACCACCAGGGACCGCCAACGTCCTGGCCAGGCACGTGTTACCACCCATGCCAA
Source organism: Haliotis rubra (assembly GCF_003918875.1). Taxonomy (NCBI): domain Eukaryota; kingdom Metazoa; phylum Mollusca; class Gastropoda; order Lepetellida; family Haliotidae; genus Haliotis; species Haliotis rubra. The sequence goes on from NW_025765259.1 coordinate 1,233,341, forward strand.
GATCGAGACATTGTTCGGCGCCATATTCGGGATCGTACGTTGCCAGAACCGCCAACGCTGTCCAAGGCCGACGTGGTTTGATCAGTGCTTCCACCGTCCGACGCCGTCTCCATGCGGCAGGATTACGGTGTCGACGTCCTTATGTTGGACCCATCCTGACTGATAGACATCGCCGTGAACGCCGACGATGGGCTGAAAAGCATCGTTTGTGGTTGTTACGAAGTTGGCATGGTGTTGTGTTCTTCGACGAGTCACGTTTTCACTTGCGAAATGCTGACGGGCGTCTACGGGTATGGCGTCGACGGGGAGAACGTTACCATCAGGACTGTGTTGTGCAAACAGATCGGTGGGGTGGAGACAGCATTATGGTGTGGGGAGGGATCAGTTATGATCACAAAACCGCTCTGGTAGTTTGTCGTGGCAGAGTGAATGCCCTTTACTACCGTGACACCATTCTTCAGAACAACGTCGTTCCCTATCTTTAACCAACATCAAGATCTGCACACATTTCAGCAGGACAATGCTCGAGCGCACACTTCACGTGCTGCGACACTGTTTCTGGCAAACAACAACATTCCTCTACTGCCATGGCCTGCATTGTCACCAGATTTGTCTCCCATTGAACACTTGTGGGATTACATTGGCCAACGCCTCTCACGTCGCCCACAGATCAACAACCTTGGGGAACTTGAGAATGCCTTGCGACAAGAGTGGAATGCATTGCCTCAAAACATTATTCAGAAACTTATCAGTTCAATGAGGAGACGTTGCACAGCTTGTGTTGCTGCTAACGGTGGTCATACACGTTACTGACTTCCCAGTTTGACTCCATCTTTCTTTGATGGTCAGCTGAATTAAAACATCACTGTTTTGCTGGATTGGTTCTTGTTCCTTTTCTTTACCAATCATTGGACTACAAAAGCTTGTAAAATTTACACCGATTGCTCATTTATGCTCTTGGAAATCCAAACTAATATAGGTGGTGCGTTTTCAATAATGTTCAGTATATTTACATTTGACGAATTACATTTAGGCTGTGTTTACGTTTTTAGTTGTGTTTCAGTGCATGCTACTGTTGTGTTGAACAATTTAGACACTCACACAAGGGCGTCTCGGTAGATTGAAACATGTAATGTTCTTGACTATATATGTATTTGACTTCTGACATGTATGAGTATCCAGAAAGGTAATTACCTTACTAAAGTTTTCAAACCTCAAATTTTCGTATTGCTTCTAAATAGAAAAATAACACATATCACCAAAAGAAATCAAATGTTACAATATACAGAACATCACACTAAGCCTAGAACACTGCGTGCATGATAACGGTAGTAGTTTATGCATTGTCCAAAGCGTCATGGCCGCCATACAGCTGGAATATTGCTGAGTGTGGCGTAATACTAAACTCACTCACTCACTCACTCCAAAGCATCATGACTTTGAACAACTGTAAACGATCCCTGGCAGTGTCATAACAACATGGCACAGCTTTAATGAAAACGATTCCACAGGCTTACTATCTCTTACTTCTTACGAATATGACCTTGGAATGTGTTTGTGATTATAAAAGACGTTACTTTCTCTTCTAGTACATGCTATTTAATATACCCCCTATGGTTTAATGTAAGTCTTTTATACAAGGCATCAGAATATTTTTTAACACACATGCATCTTCCCGCTTTGTTCTGTAGACACAGCGTGGGCGAGGTGGACCGACTGGCTGGAGACGATGCTTCATGTTGTGTATTGGTCTGTGGTATAACGTCGGTGTTGGGGAGTCGAGTCGTACATGATGCCGTGTGTTGAATGCTGCTTTCTTTTTCCAGATTTGCAGAGATGGGTGTTATAGGCCATTTTCTACTTTTGGTGCTGCTCTGGTTGTCAAGGAAACCACCAGTTGTGACAGGATGGGGAGCTTACTTCCCGTAAGATTATTCCAAGGACACTGTCCATAATTACCAGTTGGGTCGGTCCTAACGGAATAAAGGAGTCGCGAGCAAACGTATTCGCGAATAGTGGTGATCTTTAGCACAATGCAGGGTTTCCTCATAGATCAGTTCTGGTAGCCGTCTTACTCAGTGTTAAAATGTATTATATTGCGTTAATGAGCGTGCTTTACCAAAGACAGGTGTGTTACAAGACAGGTGTGTTAAAAGACAGGTGTGTTACAAGACATGTGTGTTACAAGAAGGAGACAACTGTAAATGCATCCGTTGTAATGGAAGGGCGTGATTGGATTTATCGTGGCGGCTCTTCCTGACATTTCTCAAGAGTCTATTAATTAAAACAAGGCATTGTGCACTTTTCCTAAACGAGCAAAGGATGTAGAAGATAATTTCAATGTCAATGTTGATTTTGTTGATGGTTTCTACTGATGGACAAACCAACCGAAGTGCCATATCAAATCGGCACAGGTTCAAGGGGAGTCTTTCTGAATGACCACTGTATCTAGTTTATATGCAGTGTGTTCAGAGGAAAGTAAGTCCTTTGCTTGGATGAAGTCGGCTGGCCTCAAAGGTGAAACAGAAGGCTTTCTCTTTGCTGCTCAAGTCTAGTCACCTCCCACGTGACACTGCCAATGAGTGATATTCCATCAGAATGTGGATATGAAATATAGATTTTGTGATGATTTCACTGTCCAATACGTCGTCAGTGGATGCCCGGCTTTGGCTCAAGAGGGCCTCGTGAAAATGATCATTTTACAAAATTAATAAGATTTATTCTTTGGAACAGACCAGTGTACAACCTCAGATGTATTTAGGTCATCAAATCGGAAATTCTCCATTTTGATAAATCTTATGAAATTCACTGTCCCTAGTGGCGCTGGTGTGATTGAAAAGATGCAGGACAAACTTCGCTTGCGAAATGGCACGCTTGCATCCCAGGTAACACGTTGTTCGACTCCCCATTGATCGCTGTTTCTTGGGTTTGATACCTCCGATTCTGCTGACTGACAATGTTAGAGTGGCCGGTGTCCTGCCAGGAACACAGTCCTTCTGGCACCCTGGGAAATGCAGAAAGCTGCAGTGTCGGGAGGCTCTACACTGTCCGAAACGTTCTTGGCGCTTCCTAGCCCGAGTGTAGAGGTGGCTACGACCGATGATCAGCTTTGCCAGCCTGCCTGTTTCAAGGTCACCCGAAACCTCTTGTCTCTATTCCTTTATTTTCAATCTGGAAATGATAATAATTCCGTTGTTTCCATATTCAATATGGTTGCTCAATACACACACAAACAGTAGTGACAATTGGAAGGAAAGTGAGAAAACCCTTTCCACGTATATATTAATTAGATTGTACCATTCAGAGAAGACAGATATGTCTTGAGTATGGCCTTGGAAGCAGAAAATATTAGTTCATGCTATATTCTTAAACCAAGAATAGCGTATGTTAAGATCATTCGGACATCTCAGTTCACTTATTAGAATAGAGTCCCTTAGTCCTACCAGGATCTGCTGTTTCTTGTCTTTGTCATCACCACCACCATCACCATCAGTGTCTTCTTCTGTTGCAGGTATGTCGGAGATTCAGCAGCAGCCATCCTTGTTTGTGTCTCTATGTATTTCTTCCCCGCTCACAGACCACGTGTATTCGGCTTACGTAGGAATCAGGGTATGTTAACAGCGTGAGAACTCGTGTATCAGTCGTGGATTGATTCGGGTTCTTTACTCATCATGCTAATGCATTCCATGCATATCAATGCATGTTGGTGTATCAGACACTTTGACTACATATAATCATTAACAAGCAATACTCCAGTCAATTGTATGGTCTGTTTGTTTGTTTGTTGTTTAACGCCGCTCTCAGCAATATTCTAGCTATATAGCGGCGATCTGTATATGACCCAGCCTGGACTAGACTATCCAGTGATCAACAGCATGAGCATCGATCTAAGCCATTGGGATACGATGACAAGTATCAACCAAGTCAGCGGGCCTGACCAAATGTATCGCAGCAAAATCAGTGAACTATTGCAACAAAAGCCCGAAATTTCTATTATCTGAAATGATGCAATTGCAAGTGACGACACAAACTACTGTTTCAAATATTCTCTGTCTCGAGCTCTCACTTGTCTGTCTCGAACACCCATTGCATGTCTCTAGCCAATCCCAGCAACACAAGCTCCACCCCTCTGCCTCAAGCGCCCTCTCTCTGTGTCTTGAGGTCACTGTGTTTGTTTCGAACTCCCGCTCTCTGTGTCTTGAGGTCACTGTCTTTGTCTCGAACTCCCGCTCTCTGTGTCTTGAGGTCACTGTCTTTGTCTCGAACTCCCGCACTCTGTGTCTTGAGGTCACTGTCTTTGTCTCGAACGTACACTGTTTGCCTCGAACTTCCATTGTTTATCTTGTAGTTCCCATGTTTGCATTGGCTCTTTACAGTAGATCTTTACACCAGAACATCAGCGGATCAGTGTATAGTGAGCCGGTAAAACGTGGTTTATGTGGCACATTTATGACAGATAATAACTCACTTCAGCTATGAACACACAGCGCCATTTACTTCAACTATATCTTTATTAGCCCGTGGAGTCACTACTGACTCTGGTCCGCCTGGACCTTGGATTGAAATAGCCACACTGAGATCCCTGTACTTGTCTGTTTGGTGGTCAGGCTCATAGCGTGACATTGTTTCTGAAAAGGTACATCATTGCACTCAATATCAATCACTTGATTGTCTGGTCCGGACTCGTTTATATACCCGCCGCCGTGCTAAAGTTGTGATATTGGTGAAATGTTGATAAATAAACAAGAAATACAGAAACATAATCCACGTCCGGCAGCACTAAATACATGTCAAGGTGGTCCTACATATCTGTCCAGGTGGTCCTAGATACATGTCAAGGCGGTCCTAGATACATGTCAAGAAGGTCCTGGGGACATGTCCAGGTTGTCCGAGATACATGTCAAGGTTGTCCTAGATACATGTCAAGGTTGTCCTAGATACATGTCAAGGTTGTCCAAGATACATGTCAAAGCGGTCCTAGAACATGTCAAGAAGGTCCTGGGGACATGTCCAGGTTGTCCGAGATACATGTCAAGGTTGTCCTAGATACATGTCAAGGTTGTCCTAGATACATGTCAAGGTTGTCCTAGATACATGTCAGGTGGTCCTAGAGACATGTCAAGGTGGTTCTAGATACATGTCGAGGTGGTCCGAGATTCATGTCAAGGTGGTCCTACATATCTGCCCAGGTGGTCCAAGATACATGTCAAAGCGGTCCTAGAACATGTCAAGAAGGTCCTGGGGTGATGTCCAGGTAGTCCGAGATACATGTCAAGGTTGTCCTAGATACATGTCAAGGTTGTCCTAGATACATGTCAAGGTTGTCCTAGATACATGTCAGGTGGTCCTAGAGACATGTCCAGGTGGTCCGAGATACATGTCAAGGTTGTCCTAGATACATGTCAGGTGGTCCTAGATACATGTCAAGGTTGTCCTAGATACATGTCAGGTGGTCCTAGAGACATGTCAAGGTGGTCCGAGATACATGTCAAGGTGGTCCTAGATACATGTCAAGGTGGTCCTAGATACATGTCAAGGTGGTCCTATATACATGTCAAGGTGGTCCTACACATCTGTCCAGGTGGCCCAAGATATATGTCAAAGCGGTCCTAGAACATGTCAAGAAGGTCCTGGGGACATGTCCAGGTTGTCCGAGATACATGTCAAGGTTGTCCTAGATACATGTCAAGGTTGTCCTAGATACATGTCAAGGTTGTCCTAGATACATGTCAGGTGGTCCTAGAGACATGTCAAGGTGGTTCTAGATACATGTCAAGGTGGTCCTAGATACATGTCGAGGTGGTTCTAGATACATGTCGAGGTGGTCTTAGATACAAGTCAAGGTGGTCCTAGAGAGGTGTCAAGGTGGTCCTATATACATGTCGAAGTGGTCCTAGATACATGTCGAGGTGGTCTTAGATACAAGTCAAGGTGGTCCTAGATACATGTCAAGGTGGTCCAATATACATGTCAAGGTGGTCCTATATACATGTTGAAGTGGTCCTAGACACATGTCGAGGTGGTCCTATATACATGTCGAGGTGGTCCTAGATACATGTCGAGGCGGTCATAGACACATGTCGAAGTGGTGCTATATACATGTCGAAATGGTGCTATATACATGTCAAGGTTGTCCTAGATACATGTCAGGTTGGTCCTAGAGACATGTCCAGGTGGTCCTTTATACATGTCAAGGTTGTCCTAGATACATGTCAGGTGGTCCTAGATACATGTCAAGGTTGTCCTAGATACACGTCAGGTGGTCCTAGAGACATGTCAAGGTGGTACTAGATACATATTAAGGTGGTCCTAGATTTCATGTCAAGGTGGTCTTAGATGCAAGTCAAGGTGGTCCTAGAGAGGTGTCAAAGTGGTCCTATATACATGTCGAAGTGGTCCTATATACATGTCGAAGTGGTCCTAGATACATGTCGAAGTGGTCCTAGGCACATGTCAAGGTGGTCCAATATACATGTCAAGGTGGTCCTATATACATGTCGAAGTGGTCCTAGACACATGTCAAGGTGGTCCTATATACATGTCGAGGTGGTCCTAGATACATGTCGAGGTGGTCCTAGACACATGTCGAGGTGGTCCTATATACATGTCAAGGTGGTCCTATATACATGTCGAGGTGGTCCTTGATACATGTCGAGGTGGTCCTAGACACATGTCGATGTGGTGCTATATACATGTGGAGGTGGTGCTAGATACATGTCAAGGTGGTCCTAGATACATGTCGAGGTGGTCCTAGACACATGTTAAGGTGGTCCTATATACATGTCAAGGTGGTCCTATATACAAGTCGAGGTGGTGCTATATACATGTCAAGGTGGTCCTAGATACATGTCGAGGTGGTTCTAGATACATGTCGAGGTGAAGCTAGATACACGTCAAGGTGGTCCTATATACATGTTGAAGTGGTCCTAGACACATGTCGAGGTGGTCCTATATACATGTCGAGGTGGTCCTAGATACATGTCGATGTGGTCCTAGACACATGCTGAAGGTGGTCCTATATACATGTCAAGGTGGTCCTATATATACATGTCGAGGTGGTCCTTGATACATGTCGAGGTGGTCCCTAGACGCATGTCGATGTGGTTCTAGATACATGTCGAGGTGAAGCTAGATACATGTCAAGGTGGTCCTAGATACATGTCGATGTGGTCCTAGACACATGTTAAGGTGGTCCCTATATACATGTCAAGGTGGTCCTATATACAAGTCGAGGTGGTGCTATATACATGTCAAGGTGGTCCCTAGATACATGTCGAGGTGGTTCTAGATACATGTCGAGGTGAAGCTAGATACATGTCAAGGTGGTCCCTAGATACATGTCAAGGTGGTGCTAGATACATGTGGAGGTGGTCCTAGATACATGTCAGGGGTCCTAGAGACATGTCGAGGTGGTGCTTGATACATGTCAAGGTGGTCCTATATACATGTCGAGGTGGTCCCTAGACACATGTAAAGGTGGTGCTATATACATGTTGAGGTGGTCCTAGACACCACATGTCGAGGTTGTCCTATATACATGTCGAGCTGGTCCTTGATACATGTCGAGGCGGTCCTAGACACATGTGGAAGTAGTGCTATATACATGTCGAAATGGTGCTATATACATGTCGAGGTGTTCCTTGATACATGTCGAGGTGGTCCCAGAGAGGTGTCAAGGTGGTCCTACATACATGTCGAGGTGGTCCTTGATACATGTCGAGGTGGTCCTACATATTAAAGTGGTCCTAGATACATGTCGAGGTGGTCCTATTTACATGCCGAGGTGGTCCTGCGTGTCGATGTGGTCCTAGATACATGTTGAAGTGGTCCTAGACACATGTCGAGGTGGTCCTATATACATGTCAAGGTGGTCCCTAGATACATGTCGATGTGGTCCTAGACACATGTTAAGGTGGTCCTATATACATGTCAAGGTGGTCCTATATACAAGTCGAGGTGGTCCTTGATACATGTGGAGGTGGTCCTAGACACATGTCGATGTGGTGCCTATATACATGTGGAGGTGGTGCTATATACATGTCAACGTGGTCCTAGATACATGTGGAGGTGGTTCTAGATACATGTCGAGGTAAAAGCTAGATACATGTCAAGGTGGTCCTAGATACATGTCAAGGTGGTGCTAGATACATGTCAAGGTGGTCCTAGATACATGTCAGGGGTCCTAGAGACATGTCGAGGTGGTGCTAGATACATGTCAAGGTGGCCCTAGAGACATGTCGAGGTGGTCCCTAGACACATGTTAAGGTGGTGCTATAAATATGTTGAGGTGGTCCTAGACACCACATGTCGAGGTTGTCCCTATATACATGTCAAACTGGTCCTTGATGCATGTCGAGGGCGGTCCTAGACACATGTCAGAGTGGTGCTATATACATGTCGAAATGGTGCTATATACATGTCAAGGTTGTCCCTAGGTACATGTCAGGTGGTCCTAGAGACAGGTCAGGTGGTCGAGAGATACATGTCAAGGTTGTCCTAGATACATGTCAGGTGGTCCTAGATACATGCCAAAGGTTGTCCTAAGATACATGTCAGGTGGTCCTAGAGACATGTCAAAGGTGGTACCCCTAGATACATATTAAGGTGGTCCTAGATTCATGTCCAAGGTGGTCTTAGATGCAAGTCAAGGTGGTCCTAGAGAGGCTGTCAAGGTGGTCCTATATACATGTCGAAGTGGTCCTATATACATGTCGAAGTGGTCCTAGGCACATGTTAAAGGTGGTCCTATATACATGTCAAGGTGGTCCTATATACATGTTGAAGTGGTCCTAGACACATGTCGAGGTGGTCCTATATACATGTCGAGGTGGTCCCTAGATACATGTCGATGGTCCCTAGACACATGTGGAGGTGGTCCTATATACATGTCAAGGTGGTCCTATATACATGTCGAGGTGGTCCTTGATACATGTCGAGGTGGTCCTAGACACATGTCGATGTGGTTCTAGATACATGTCGAGGTGAAGCTAGATACATGTCAAAGGTGGTCCTAGATACATGTCGATGTGGTCCCTAGACACATGTTAAGGTGGTCCTATATACATGTCAAGGTGGTCCTATATACAAGTCGAGGTGGTGCTATATACATGTCAAGGTGGTCCTAGATACATGTCGAGGTGGTTCTAGATACATGTCGAGGGTGAAGCTAGATACATGTCAAGGTGGTCCTATATACATGTTGAAGTGGTCCTAGACACATGTCGAGGTGGTCCTATATACATGTCGAGGTGGTCCCTAGATACATGTCGATGTGGTCCCTAGACACATGTTGAGGTAGTCCTATATACATGTCAAGGTGGTCCCTATATACATGTCGAGGTGGTCCTTGATACATGTCGAGGGTGGTCCCTAGACGCATGTCGATGTAGTTCTAGATACATGTCGAGGTGAAGCTAGATACATGTCAAGGTGGTCCTAGATACATGTCGATGTGGTCCCTAGACACATGTTAAGATTAGTCCTATATACATGTCAAAGGTGGTCCCTATATACAAGTCGAGGTGGTGCTATATACATGTCAAGGTGGTCCTAGATACATGTCGAGGTGGTTCTAGATACATGTCGAGGTGAAGCTAGATACATGTCAAGGTGGTCCTAGATACATGTCAAGGTGGTGCTAGATACATGTGGAGGTGGTCCTAGATACATGTCAGGGGTCCTAGAGACATGTCGAGGTGGTGCTTGATACATGTCAAGGTGGTCCCTATATACATGTCGAGGTGGTCCTAGACACATGTAAAGGTGGTGCTATATACATGTTGAGGTGGTCCCTAGACACCACATGTCGAGGTTGTCCCTATATACATGTCGAGCTGGTCCTTGATACATGTCGAGGCGGTCCTAGACACATGTGGAAGTAGTGCTATATACATGTCGAAATGGTGCTATATACATGTCGAGGTGTTCCTTGATACATGTCGAGGTGGTCCTAGAGAGGTGTCAAGGTGGTCCTACATACATGTCGAGGTGGTCCTTGATACATGTCGAGGTGGTCCTACATATTAAAGTGGTCCTAGATACATGTCGAGGTGGTCCTATTTACATGCCGAGGTGGTCCTGCGTGTCGATGTGGTCCCTAGATACATGTTGAAGTGGTCCTAGACACATGTCGAGGTGGTCCTATATACATGTCAAGGTGGTCCTAGATACATGTCGAGGTGGTCCTAGACACATGTTAAGGTGGTCCTATATACATGTCAAGGTGGTCCTATATACATGTCGAGGTGGTCCTTGATACATGTCGAGGTGGTCCTAGACACATGTCGATGTGGTGCTATATACATGTGGAGGTGGTGCTATATACATGTCAACGTGGTCCCTAGATACATGTGGAGGTGGTTCTAGATACATGTCGAGGTAAAGCTAGATACATGTCAAGGTGGTCCTAGATACATGTCAAGGTGGTGCTAGATACATGTCAAAGGTGGTCCTAGATACATGTCAGGGGTCCTAGAGACATGTCGAGGTGGTGCTAGATACATGTCAAGGTGGCCCTAGAGACATGTCGAGGTGGTCCTAGACACATGTTAAGGTGGTGCTATAAATATGTTGAGGTGGTCCTAGACACCACATGTCGAGGTTGTCCTATATACATGTCAAACTGGTCCTTGATACATGTCGAGGGCGGTCCTAGACACATGTCGAAGTGGTGCTATATACATGTCGAAATGGTGCTATATACATGTCAAGGTTGTCCTAGGTACATGTCAGGTGGTCCTAGAGACAGGTCCAGGTGGTCCGAGATACATGTCAAGGTTGTCCTAGATACATGTCAGGTGGTCCTAGATACATGCCAAGGTTGTCCTAGATACATGTCAGGTGGTCCTAGAGACATGTCAAGGTGGTACTAGATACATATTAAGGTGGTCCTAGATTCATGTCAAGGTGGTCTTAGATGCAAGTCAAGGTGGTCCTAGAGAGCTGTCAAGGTGGTCCTATATACATGTCGAAGTGGTCCTAGATACATGTCGAGGTGGTCTTAGATACAAGTCAAGGTGGTCCTATATACATGTCAAGGTGGTCCTATATACATGTCGAAGTGGTCCTAGACACATGTCGAGGTGGTCCTATATACATGTCGAGGTGGTCCTAGATACATGTCGAGGTGGTCCTAGACACATGTTGAGGTGGTCCTATATACATGTCAAGGTGGTCCTATATACATGTCGAGGTGGTCTTGATACATGTCGAGGTGGTCCTAGACACATGTCGATGTGGTTCTAGATACATGTCGAGGTGAAGCTAGATACATGTCAAGGTGGTCCTAGATACATGTCGATGTGGTCCTAGACACATGTTAAGGTGGTCCTATATACATGTCAAGGTGGTCCTATATACAAGTCGAGGTGGTGCTATATACATGTCTAGATACAAGGTGGTCCTAGATACATGTCGAGGTGGTTCTAGATACATGTCGAGGTGAAGCTAGATACATGTCAAGGTGGTCCCTATATACATGTTGAAGTGGTCCTAGACACATGTCGAGGTGGTCCTATATACATGTCGAGGTGGTCCTAGATACATGTCGATGTGGTCCTAGACACATGTTGAGGTGGTCTATATATACATGTCAAGGTGGTCCTATATACATGTCGAGGTGGTCCTTGATACATGTCGAGGTGGTCCTAGACGCATGTCGATGTGGTTCTAGATACATGTCGAGGTGAAGCTAGATACATGTCAAGGTGGTCCTAGATACATGTCGATGTGGTCCTAGACACATGTTAAGGTGGTCCTATATACATGTCAAGGTGGTCCTATATACAAGTCGAGGTGGTGCTATATACATGTCAAGGTGGTCCTAGATACATGTCGAGGGTGGTTCTAGATACATGTCGAGGTGAAGCTAGATACATGTCAAGGTGGTCCTAGATACATGTCAAGGTGGTGCTAGATACATGTGGAGGTGGTCCTAGATACATGTCAGGGGTCCTAGAGACATGTCGAGGTGGTGCTTGATACATGTCAAGGTGGTCCTATATACATGTCGAGGTGGTCCCTAGACACATGTAAAGGTGGTGCTATATACATGTTGAGGTGGTCCTAGACACCACATGTCGAGGTTGTCCTATATACATGTCGAGCTGGTCCTTGATACATGTCGAGGCGGTCCCTAGACACATGTGGAAGTAGTGCTATATACATGTCGAAATGGTGCTATATACATGTCGAGGTGTTCCTTGATACATGTCGAGGTGGTCCTAGAGAGGTGTCAAGGTGGTCCTACATACATGTCGAGGTGGTCCTTGATACATGTCGAGGTGGTCCTACATATTAAAGTGGTCCTAGATACATGTCGAGGTGGTCCTATTTACATGCCGAGGTGGTCCTGCGATGTCGATGTGGTCCTAGATACATGTTGAAGTGGTCCTAGATATACATGTCGAGGTGGTCCTATATATACATGTCAAGGTGGTCCTAGATACATGTCGATGTGTGGTCCTAGACACATGTTAAGGTGGTCCTATATACATGTCAAGGTGGTCCTATACAGTACACATGTCAAGGTGGTCCTAGATACATGTGGGTTGAGGTGGTCCTAGATACATGTCGAGGTTGTGGTGCTGATATACAGGCGGTGGAGGTGGTCCTATATACATGTCAATGAGGTGGTCCTAGATACATGTGGAGGTGGTCCTAGATACATGTCCAAGGTGGTCCTAGATACATGTCAAGGTGGTCCTTAGATACATGTCAGAGGTGGTCCTAGATACATGTCAAGGTGGTCCTATATACATGTCAAGGTGGTCCTAGATATACATGTCGAGGTGGTCCTAGATACATGTCAAGGTGGTCCTAGATACATGTCAAGGTGGTCCTATATACATGTCAAGGTGGTCCTAGATACATGTCAAGGTGGTCCTAGATACATGTGTCAAGGTGGTCCTAGATACATGTCAAGGTGGTCCTAGATACATGTCAAGGTGGTCCTAGATACATGTCTAGATACATGTGGTGGTCCTAGACACATATGTCAGGTTGGTGGTCCTAGATACATGTCAAGGTGGTCCTATATACATGTCCAGGTTGTCCTAGATACATGTCAAGGTGGTCCTAGATACAAGGTCGAGGTGGTCCTAGATACATGTCAAGGTTGTCCTAGATACATGTCAAGGTTGCCCTAGATACATGTCAAGGTGGTCCTAGATACAGGTGGTCCTAGTTGAGAGGTGTCAAGGTGGTGCTAGATACATGTCGAGGTGGTCCCTAGATACATGTCAGGTGGTCTTAGAGACATGTCGAGGTGGTCCTATATATACATGTCGAGGTGGTCCTATATACATGTCGAGGTGGTCCTAGACACATGTTAAGGTGGTCCTATATACATGTTGAGGTGGTCCCCTATATACATGTCGAAGTGGTCCTACATACATGTCGAGGTGGTCCTATTTACATGCCGAGGTGGATACATGTCGATGTGGTCCTAGATACATGTTGAGGTGGTCCTAGACACATGTCAAGGTGGTCCTATATACATGTCAAGGTGGTCCTATATACAAGTCAAGGTGGTCCTAGATACATGTCGAGGTGGTAGACACATGTCGATGTGGTGCTATATACATGTGGAGGTGGTGCTATATACATGTCAAGGTGGTCCTAGATACATGTGGAGGTGGTTCTAGATACATGTCGAGGTAAAAGCTAGATACATGTCAAGGTGGTCCTAGATACATGTCGAGGTGGTGCTAGATACATGTCAAGGTGGTCCTAGATACATGTCAGGGTCCTAGAGACATGTCGAGGTGGTGCTAGATACATGTCAAAGGTGGTCCTAGATACATGTCGAGGTGGTCCTAGACACATGTTAAGGTGGTGCTATATACATGTTGAGGTGGTCCTAGACACCACATGTCGAGGTTGTCCTATATACATGTCGAGGCTGGTCCTTGATACATGTCGAGGTGGTCCCTAGACACATGTCGAAGTGGTGCTATATACATGTGCTATATACATGTCGAGGTGGTGCTATATACATGTCGAGGTGGTCCTAGAGAGGTGTCGAGGTGGTCCTATGTCGAGGTGTACAAGGTGGTCCTAGATACATGTCGAGGTGGTCCTTGATACATGTCGAGGTGGTCCGAGATACATGTCGATGTGGTGCTATATACATGTCGAGGTGGTCCTATATACATGTCAAGGTGGTCCTACGTGTCGATGTGGTCCTAGATACATGTCGAGGTGGTCCTATATACATGTCGAGGTGATCTTACGTGTCGAGGTGGTGCTATGTACATGTCCAGGTGGTCCTATAGACATGTCAAGGTGGTCCTAGATACATGTTGAGGTGGTCCTATATACATGTCAAGGTGATCCTAAGTGTCGAGATGGTGCTATGTACATGTCCAGGTGGTGCTATATACATGTCGAGGTGGTCCTATAGACATGGCAAGGTGGTCCTAGATACATGTCGAGGTGGTCCTACGTGTCGAGGTGGTCCTAGATACATGTCGAGGTGGTCCTACGTGTCGAGGTGGTGCTAGATACATGTCGAGGTGGTCCTATCGACATGTTGAGGTGGTCCTATATACATGTTGAGGTTGTCCTAGATACATGTCAAGGTGGTCCTACATATTAAGGTGGTCCTAGCTACATGTCGAGGTGGTCCTAGCTACATGTCGAGGTGGTCCTAGATACATGTCGAGGTTGTTCTACATGTCGAGGCGGTGCTATATACATGTCAGGGTGGTCCTAGATACACTTCAAGGTGGTCCTAGATACATGTCAAGGCCTTTACCTACTTCAGAGGCCGTGCAGTCAGTCCCGTCCCTACTCAACTGGCCCACGGTGCAGAGGAAGTACCCCTGGGGGATGTTGTTGCTGCTTGGAGGGGGGTTCGCACTCGCTGATGTCTGTGAGGTAGGACTACGCTGGATGTTCATGCTGCTGGTGTTCCTGGGTACTGAAGGTGGATGGTCTTCGCACTGGCTGATGCCTGGCAAGTCGGACCAGGGTAGTGACTGGCCTTCAGTCATAAGTTAATCTGGTCCAGTCTCGAGTATAATAGCCAGATATAATAACCAACAAAAAACGGAAACTGTACGTCCGGGCGTATCATATCTTCATTGAAAAGATGTTCTGAAGTAGTATATAATAATGATGGTTCTATTACAGGGTACCTTATAGGCTTATTTCTACGTAATTCCGCTCCCAGCGCCTAGTATAAAATAGTGATTTTCGAGCAGAGACATCATTCGATGTACAGCCGAGCTCGCCAGCCTAGACCCTTTTTCGCTAGGGCTACCTATTTTTTCATCAACTACTGACTAGACCTCGACATGCCGAGTGGAGTTTCCTTTATCGAGAGCACAAAAATGGTCAGGACTACTATGATTGGAACTACTTTTTGCATTTTTTGCATCCGCAACAGTAGTCGGAAATTTCCAATTAGAGATTTGGTAGTTCAATGTATAGCACTACATATAGCAGAAGATGGCAGCCGAAACGACTTTCAAACAAATGGGCCTGCGGGTCGAAAAGTCTGTAGGAGCACATCTACTCTTAGAAAATACTGTAGACAGCAATGTTGTGTCGAATATCGCCAGCATCGACTATCTTACTGGCCATCTTGGTAGAACAAATCTACAACCTTTGGAAGATCTACCTACTTTCGTAGACGATATATACGTGTTTGGCTTCTTCCAACGCAAAGACTGAGTTTGCAAGAACGCCAAAGTATCCTGTGCGACTAGAAGGGAAGGTTTGCTTGGAGTTTGCCTAGTTTGCACCTAGTTTGTCTAGTTTGTACCTAGGTTCTACCATATAGACAATGTTGTAGATATAGAGTACAAACAAAATGCCTTCAAAAAGACAACTATCACAAAATAAAACATGGAATACAGCTGCAAATACGACCACAGAACCGTCTACCAACACCCTCTTGCCCACCGGAGAGAAAGCTCCAAATCCGACGTCGACCTCCAGCTACAGAACCGTCGACTGCGCCCACTGTCCAGGACTTCTACGACCGCTTGGGGAGGCTCGAGGCTCGTGTGTAGCAAACCGCGACGATGTTGTCGTCTCGTGTGGAGCAAACCACGAATTTGTTGGTCGACATCTTGTCTAGACTAGACAAGGACGACGACGACAAAGAACTCCGTGAGGAAATAGAAGAGGGACAAGAAGAGACCCATCTGGATATCCAGAAGGTGCGGCAAATGCTAGAATCGATGCAAAAGTGGACCTACCTTTCGATAGCTGCCGTGTTTCTCTGGAAGGCCGTCTACAAGACCTGGAAGCACAGCACGCCACCGGTCGAAAGACCGGTCGACAAACAGGCCAACGAGATGAAGACAGCCACGCCCCAACCAGTTTCCAAGGTCTACCCCAGGCAGCCCCACTACATGTAGTAGAAAAAAATATATGTGTACTCAATTGGAAATATAGTATATAGAACTACATATTTTTGCAGCAATGCAAATTGTGTACAAGAGAGGAAATCCACCCCGCTTCCCATTCGAGGCATTCGACAAAGCAGAGGCTGCATACTGGAAAGAGGACCCTATGGACCCTGTAGACGAAATACTACGAGAAATGGCTGGGGGAAAGCCCAATAGACCAACCAGCTCGTATACTAGGCCACTTTGGCAAACATACAGCAAAACGGTTTGCAAATCGTAGCAGAATGTATATCGTTGGGTACGCGAGAGGTATTCTATTCTGTATCCCTGGTGGGACTATTTGTTTCTAGCTGTATACTACAGACACCAGTCTATCTTTGTTTATTTGTGGTGTTGTCATTTCTGGACCTACTCTACAGAGAAGCAAGCTGTCTGCTTTCCGCAGGGCTTCTACTCCGACAAGTTTTTCTATTTCCTTCTCTAGAAAGTATCCATATGTCAGTATTTCGATGTCTGTGGTTGGGTTCCCATCTTCCCCCACTGGCAGCAGATACAATACAATTCTTGCTTTCCCTCGGAATGTTGCAGCAGCAAACTTTCTGCACATGTATTTTCCAGGCTCGACATCTAGAAGTTTGGTTATATCCTATGGAAGTGGGGCTATTGCAGTCTCTACCACAATGGTTTGCATTTTTTCGTCTAGCAGGTCGTTGTAGTCTTGCTCTATCTCTTCGGTTTCTATAGAAGATAGCTTTCTAGGATCTGGGGCAACTACTACGGCAATAGGATTCCAGAATATGGTCTTTCCATCTTTCTTGAATGTTCTGGTGTGTTCTATGTGGATGTGTAGGCCAACAGGGTATTCTTCATTGCTGGCCAAGCCTCTTGGTATCCAACACGTTTTTCGTCCGTATTTGTCCGTAGTGGTCTCCACAAAGTCGCTCCAATCTTTTGTTTGCCCAAACCACAATTGGCATTTCTACGCCTTTTTGCAACAAGACTACTCTGCTGGCTGTTTGTCCTCCTGGTTGTTTGCGGTATCCTAGAATGGGCCATGTAGTATTTGTAACGTCTGCTATTTGTTTCGTTTGTGTACCTCTTTGCGAGCTTCTTTCGATCGCTTTGTGTATTCCTTTTTCTCCCTTACTATTTCTCCTAGATTTGTTCTACCAAGATGGCCAGGAAGATAGTCGACGCTGGCGATATTCGACACAAGATTGCTGTCTACAGTATTTTCTAAGAGTAGATGTGCTCCTACAGACTTTTCGACCCGCAGGCCCATTTGTTTGAAAATCGTTTCGGTTGTCATCTTCTGCTATATGTAGTGCTATACATTGAACTACCAAATCTCTAATTGGAAATTTCCGACTACTGTTGCGGATGCAAAAAATGCAAAAAGGTAGTTCCAATCCTTTAAAAAAGGTAGCACCATTTTTGTGCTCTCGATAAAGGAAACTCCACTCGGCATGTCGAGGTCTAGTCAGTAGTTGATGAAAAAATAAGTAGCCCTAGCGAAAAAGGGTCTAGGCTGGCGAGCTCGGCTGTACATCGAATGATGTCTCTGCTCGAAAATCACTATTTTATACTAGGCGCTGGGAGCGGAATTGCGTAGAAATAAGCCTATAAGGTACCCTGTAATAGAACCATCATTATATAACTACTTCTGATACTTTTGTTTGTAAATTTCAAACATTCAAATTAGGTCTTCATAATTATTGGAATTGAACATGGTGACTCTAGTCCTGGTAGTAGGGAATACAAGTCACGGAAAGCTGATTTCACGTAGTAGTTTCATTTGTTCACGCACATTGAAACAATTAAAAATTTAACCAGTATGTTATTGAAGAAGTATGAAAGAGTTTCTTGTTTCCATAAATTTATGCGCCTTGCAAAATATTTACGAGATATATTTTGTCTTCAAAGAAAACAAAATGTTCTCAAAGTTACAAAAGATACGACTTACGACACATTTGATTCTGTATTATTCCTTATCGTTCTTTAATGCCCTCCAGCATTAAGTGACGCCAGTTAACAAATAAATATGAAAAGCATCAACGCTGAAGCCAGCCCCACTTTAGCAATGACTGTAACCATGTCTTTAGCAATTGGGTGAACACTAACTTTAGCAATGTTTGTAACAATGTCTTTAGCAATTGGGTGAACACTAACTTTAACAATGTTTGTAACAATGTCTTTAGCAATTGGGTGAACACTAACTTTAACAATGTTTGTAACCATGTCTTTAGCAATTGGGTGAACACTAACTTTAACAATGACTGTAACAATGTCTTTAGCAATTGGGTGAACACTAACTTTAACAATGACTGTAACAATGTCTTTAGCAATTGGGTGAACACTAACTTTAACAATGTTTGTAACCATGTCTTTAGCAATTGGGTGAACACTAACTTTAGCAATGTTTGTAACAATGTCTTTAGCAATTGGGTAAACACTAACTTTAACAATGACTGTAACCATGTTCTTTAGCAATTGGGTGAACACTAACTTTAACAATGACTGTAACAATGTCTTTAGCAATTGGGTGAACACTAACTTTAGCAATGACTGTAACAATGTCTTTAGCAATTGGGTGAACACTAACTTTAGCAATGTTTGTAACCATGTCTTTAGCAATTGGGTGAACACTAACTTTAGCAATGACTGTAACAATGTCTTTAGCAATTGGGTGAACACTAACTTTAACAATGACTGTAACAATGTCTTTAGCAATTGGGTGAACACTAACTTTAGCAATGTTTGTAACAATGCAATTGGGTGAACACTAACTTTTTGTAACAATGTCTTTAGCAATTGGGTGAACACTAACTTTAGCAATGCAATGTTTGTAACAATGTCTTTAGCAATTGGGTGAACACTAACTTTAGCAATGAACACTAACTTAGCAATGACTGTAACAATGTCTTTAGCAATTGGATGAACACTAACTTTAACAATGTTTGTAACAATGTCTTTAGCAATTGGGTGAACACTAACTTTAGCAATGACTGTAACAATGTCTTTAGCAATTGGGTGAACACTAACTTTAACAATGACTGTAACAATGTCTTTAGCAATTGGGTGAACACTAACTTTAGCAATGAGCTGTAACAATGTCTTTAATGACTGTAACAATGTCTTTAGCAATTGGGTGAACACTAACTTTAACAATGACTGTAACAATGTCTTTAGCAATTGGGTGAACACTAACTTTAGCAATGACTGTAACCATGTCTTTAGCAATTGGGTGAACACTAACTTTAGCAATGACTGTAACAATGTCTCTTTAGCAATTTGATGAACACTAACTTTAACAATGTTTGTAACAATGTCTTTAGCAATTGGGTGAACACTAACTTTAGCAATGACTGTAACCATGTCTTTAGCAATTGGGTGAACACTAACTTTAGCAATGTCTGTAACCATGTCTTTAGCAATTGGGTGAACACTAACTTTAGCAATGACTGTAACCATGTCTTTAGCAATTGGGTGAACACTAACTTTAGCAATGACTGTAGCAATGGCTGCAACAACATCTATAACAATTCCTTGGTGCTACTGTTTTGTTAGTTTTGGCACACAGTGTCTGGAATGTACATCTGAGATGCGTGAGACAAAGTGTTTTGTATCATTCAGAAATCCGGACTGTCCCGGTGGATCGGCGGTGAGTTGTCTGCCCTCAGCTCCCTGGAGCCGTGGCTGATGAACCTCCTGCTCACCCTTCTCATCGCCCTGTGTACCGAGATCACCAGCAACGCCGCCACGGCATCCCTCCTCCTGCCTATCCTGGCCCAGCTGGTGAGTAAACACACATACACGCACGCACGCACGCACGCACGCACGCACGCGGAGGAATAATCTCAACACAATTGCTGGTGAGCTGAGAGACAAGAGTTAGCTCCACTTATATACCAAAGAAATTAGTACATAAGGGAAAGGCCCATCGTACCCTGTAGTTCCTTCCAGAAATATGTCTAAATATAGCACAAATCTAAATATAGCACACCACAGACCACACTCACACACACGTTGTACTGAGATTCACACGTGAGTGCCAGTCTCAAGAAAAGCCAGTGTATCTTGAACATTATAGAACATTATAGCAACGTGCTGTTGTGATTCCAGGCCATGAACCTGTCCATCAACCCGCTCTACCTCATGTTCTCCTGCGCCATCTGCACATCCTTCGCCTTCATGCTGCCGGTGGCGACACCACCAAACGCCATCGTCTTCTCCAACGGCTATCTGGAGGTCAAGGACATGGTAGGGCCTCAACATTTTGCTCTCATTTTAATCAAATTGACCTTTATACACCAATGTAATTGCATTTTGTCTTATTCCTATACGATATTGTTATTACAAAAACGCTACGACACGGAACAAGTCGTGAATTTGTCAGTTGATTTTGATGCCATTGAGGTCATGCTGCTGTTAATGACGTCCCTGTTGTCTCCCCACAGATCCAGGCCGGCTCTGTCATGAATATACTGTGTGTGGCTATCCTCAACGTGGCTGCCAACACGTGGGGTAAAGCCTACTTCAACCTCGGCGTCATGCCCTTAGAATTCTCTACCAACATCACCGCCGTCGATGTGGTCGTCAAGAACATAACGCTGCCGAACTGAGTGACGTTCATCAACAGCGTGTATTCTCCTCAATCAGATAAAGATGATATTTGACAAAATGATGATGTTTGTTTGATGTTTAACCCTCTCAGCAATATTCCAGCTATATAACTGCGGTCTGTAAATATTCGAGTCTACTCCAGACAATCCAGTGATCAACGGTATGGTCATCATATGAACATTCAGTTGTTCAGTTTACACTTTGACAAGGGATATAAGCAGTGTGTGTGGAAGCAGGCAGCTGTATCGGACCCGTCCAGTATGACCTCCACAACGTGGAAGTAGAAGAAGGATTTATAGTTTCTTTTGCCCTGTACTCATTATCTACAACACTTTTGCCGTCTACATTCAAACTCCAGCGGCTGAGGTTGTGCCTTTGAGCGTTTGTCCCAGTTGTCAGTGGGATTATAATTATCATTTGTCAGTGTGAGTGAGTGATAGACTGTATACTTCCAGCAATAATCTAGCTTAATCACACGCTGTAACGCCGATGAGAGCCGAACTAAGTTTTGTAAGTGACGCGGAAGTAATGTAACATGTGGGCCACCGAGCCTACATCTGAGTATTATTGAGGTGAAAACGTGCGGTTATGGCCCGGGAAAGCGAAATCTGGACCAAACCTCCTCAATTTAGGTGTCGCTTTCGCGGGAACGGTAAAGCTACAGTGAACACTGAATTGAGCGTTCCCGGGACTCTCAATACACAAGAAAAACAAAGAAATGTGAGTAGTCGTCTGATGCCGTAGTCATGGTAGAAATTTAATAAATAGATAAATACGTTTAACATTAGCAAGTCATGGTGAAGCATGCATATTATTTTCTAGCATTTGTGATAAACCATTGTGAATTATAACTGACATTTTATTTTGATGTACATTAGTAGCAAGTTTAAACCAAACTGAAATTATTCACTTTTTAATATATACAGAGATAGGAATTCGTCCAGTCTCTCCGCAGAGCATTTAGGATGGTGTACTCTTGTGTAGTTTCAGGACAGATTTCATGAATAGCCTGTGAACATTTTCTAAAATGTCTATATTTGAATGTCCCCACACCTCGCAACCATATAACATGATTGGTAGGATCATGCAGTCAAAACATCTACACAAACAATCTATAGGAATAAGGATATTTCTAGCGTTTGAGGAGATAATAAACGCTACTTCTTATGCTTGGTCGTGGAGTGCGAGAAAGGTTGAGTTTAGTCACATCGGCATAATTCCAACCATATGGTGACGAAATCAAGTCTGCATTCATAAACATTTTAAATGAGTTTTATATTAAAAACATATTTATTCATGGCATTGTTATTTAAAAACAGAAAATGTCATAGTACTAAATTCAAAAGCACGCACTTCGTTATTCACATTACATAGTTACAGTTTATGATACAGATCAACTTCCCTCAGGTAGTCCACTATGAGATCGCTCACGCTGTAACGCCGGGAAAACAGGTACATGAGTATAACAAAGGAGTACATACAAAATGTACAACAAGATGACAAAATGATACATCAATTAAAGTGTTTACAACAATCTTAATGAACTTGGATACATTTTAAGAGTAGATATTTTCCTTGAAAAAAGTTGACGGAACTTTGACAAATTCTGCCAGGAACAATAAGGTTCATTTAACAATGATCATAATTCATTACATGAATTAATAAAACTATAGTTAAGTAGGGCCACGTACGTGCTGAAACTGGAAACAGCTGAAACGTCATCCCAGTTAAGCGGCTCACAGATCGAGTATTGGGGTCGCGCGCTAATCTGAAGTACGGTAATCCGATGTTTTCATAGCAATTCGCTTTCGCGGCACTTCTAGCACAACTTGGGTTTTCGCTTTACCGGGAATAGGGAACATTGAAATTTCGCTTTCCCGGGCCGACACCAAACGTGCATATGTAACATTTAAAAGGAACAGTGCGTGAAATATTTTCATCGTTAATCTTGTGAATTATTTTGGGATTTGAACCAGAGAAAGAATTCTTAAAGTTCCATTATAAACGCAACCAAGCAGCTGTGCAACCAAATGCGCCACATTTGGAAGAAGCATGAGATATTTGAGACAAATCACCAGCACTTTAAAGGGTCAGACAACCAGACGCATCCCTGGCGGTTAAGACGGACAACACTTGCTCGAGAGTGGAGAAGAGTTCTCTTCACGTATGAGTCACGTTTCTCTTTTTATAACACATTTGAACGTTTACTTACATCAGGCCATGTAGTTTTGAAGGGGATTGTTTTAGAGGTGAGGGCGTAAAGATCTGGGGTGGGATAACAGCTGTTAGCAAGGACGCCCATTGTGATTAAAGGGGGCGTGAATAATACTAGGTACCGAGATCAGGTCGCTTTATCTCTATTGCAACAGGATGGCGCTGGAGTGGTTTCAACACCATAACGCCAGACCAGAGTTGTACAGCAGTACCTTAATCAGACCACTGTTAATGTGTTACCCTGGCCCGTAAGATTCCCTGATTTGTAACCCACTGAACGCTTCTTGGATGAAAAGGAGCGACGTTTACGACGTCATCTGAATCCTCCAACAACGCTGCAGGAACTCGACCAAATGCGTCTTCTGATATGGAATGATTTTCCCTAGGGTCCCGTTGTACAAACTAACCTTAGCGCTAAGACTACCTTAAGTCTATGTTAAGGTATGGGAGTTGTACAACGGGACCCAGGACGTCAATCGACGTTTAATAGCCTCTTTGAGGCGAAGGTGTCCGGCCTGCATCAACGCACAAGGTGGACACACACTCGCTGCTGACCGCGAACCCTCTCTTGTGTAGTGGCTCATTTGCTAATGGCTGTTTATCAATATCTTATGAACTGGTGATCGTTTCATATCTTGAAGCATCAGTCACAATATTGTCTGATCCAAAGTCGAGTTTTTGATATAACGGGACCATTGCTGACTACGAGCTTAAAACAGAAAGAAACATTGAATCAATACCCGGATACAAATTGTTCTTTACAAGATAAAGTATTTTTCTTTCCACACATTTGTCTTGTTTATGTGAAACATACCTTCAGAAGACAACGTGTTTACCTGCACCCATCTGTAAGGTTCATAACACCAAATAACAAAATGCAGGAAGTCTGGTGTCCTAGATTGATATACACACGGGTATGGAGGTCCAGAGGGGACATCACTTTCTCGCCTTCCATCATGGCCCAGAGGAAGCGATATTGCTCTCTGGAAACGGGCAGTTATGCTGGGTTGGGGTTTTCTCCACAAAAGAGGGCACAGATATGTTTCCATTTCAAGTTGTACTTGTGAAAAAATGATCGAATTGTCTCTCTGGTCACTTATGAAAGTATAGATGCCATTGTATTCTACTGTATGCATGTACATATACATGAAGATCTGTATACGTCAAGAGACACCATACAATTTGATCACAACTCAAATGAAAAAAGACTACATAGGGACACCACCATTATGACTGTGTGCCGCGATTGTAGAGACTGTGCTGCAATACCCAGCAGCCATGACAGATTAATCCTCAACGTATATGAAAGGGGTAATCATTAATCTCTTTAGCAGTAGATTTAGATTTCAACCTGATTTATATAGAGCGTATGGTCATGACCCTCCACTCGCTAACGTCGCAATGGTTCCATTAGGGCCATAAAACTATCACTTAGGTTTCACTGTTGGTTCGTTTTGACTTTTTTTTTTTTCAAAATAAATCACCGGCATCTAACCAATACTTTCCATAAGTGAACAGAGAGAAAATTTCACAATTCCCTTCTCAGATAAATTTGAAATGAAAAAACATTCTGCTCACTTTTATGTAGAAACCGATATCCCCTAAAGATTCCCTGTTTCCCATCCAAATATTCCCATACCAGCTCTGAATGGTCCGCCCCTATTTTACAAGAAAGTGTAGTTTAACAATTCGTACCGTTGTTTGAGGCTCGCTGGCTTGGTTGACACATGTCATCTTATCTCAGTTGCGTAGATCGATGCTCATGCTGTTGTTCACTGGATTGTCTGGTCCAGACTCAATTATTTACAGACCGCCGCCACATATAGCTGGGACATTGCTGAGTGCGGCGTAAAACTAAACTCACTCACTCACTCACACACTCTTCGTCAAGTAAAAACATGTTACGTGTCACCACTTGGTGGTCGAGACGGGGAAGTAGCTTATTGTGAGACAGTGATAGAGCGAGAAATACAGATAGTTTGCATTGCATTCACGCCTCGTGTTATCGTTTTCTCACTTTCTCGCGGAAGAGAAAAGCGATGTCCCGTCTGGGCCACCATACATGGAGCGGTCAGCTGACGGGTGTATATCACATGTATCCTCACCCTGACAGTCAAGAGGTTGTATATTCCCGAACAGTTATTTATCTCTGTAGTTGTATATCTCACCGGTGGGCCGGTAAGTCGATTGTCGGATTTTTTCCACATTAATATACCTTATATATGATGTACATTGTGAAGTCAGTATTCATCTTTACCGTCTTACCTACACAGAAACGTGAGTTCAGCTATAGACATGGCGAGGGATGAGTACACCATTGAGACAGAAAGTGCATCTCCGGCTCGCACAGGGAGCATACCACGTGACTTATGGGCAACAAAGAGAACGTTACTGGTCATCGTTTTACCACTGGTGCTTCTACCGCTACCAATACTTTCAGACGCAACGGTAGGTGGCGCTTGTACCACTACACGCACACTCAACGGTAGGTGGTGCCTTTGTTTCTACCATTACTGTCCGACACAACGGTAGATGGTGCTTTTGTCTCTACCCAAACTCTTAGACTCAACGGTAGGTAGCGCTTTTCTCTCTATCCATACTGTCAGACTCAACGGTAAGTGGCGCTTTTCTCTCTACCCATACTGTCAGACTCAACGGTAGGTGGCGCTTTTGTCTCTACCCATACTGTCAGACTCAACGGTAGGTGGTGCTTTTGTCTCTACCCATACTGTCAGACTCAACGGTAGGTGGTGCTTTTGTCTCTACCCATACTGTCAGACTCAACGGTAGGTGGCGCTTTTGTCTCTACCCATACTGTCAGACTCAACGGTAGGTGGCGCTTTTGTCTCTACCCATACTGTCAGACTCAGACTCAACGGTAGGTGGCGCTTTTGTCTCTACCCATACTGTCAGACTCAACGGTAGGTGGCGCTTTTGTCTCTACCCATACTGTCAGACTCAACGGTAGGTGGCGCTTTTGTCTCTACCCATACTGTCAGACTCAACGGTAGGTGGTGCTTTTGTCTCTACCCATACTGTCAGACTCAACGGTAGGTGGCGCTTTTGTCTCTACCCATACTGTCAGACTCAACGGTAGGTGGCGCTTTTGTCTCTACCCATACCGTCAGACTCAACGGTAGGTGGTGCTTTTGTCTCTACCCATACTGTCAGACTCAACGGTAGGTGGCGCTTTTGTCTCTACCCATACTGTCAGACTCAACGGTAGGTGGTGCTTTTGTCTCTACCCATACTGTCAGACTCAACGGTAGGTGGCGCTTTTGTCTCTACCCATACTGTCAGACTCAACGGTAGGTGGCGCTTTTGGACTCCATACTGTCAGACTCAACGGTAGGTGGCGCTTTTGTCTCTATCGATACTGTCAGACTCCATGGTCGGTGGCGCTTTTGTCTCTACCCATACTGTCAGACTCAACGGTAGGTGGCGCTTTTGTCTCTACCCATACTGTCAGACTCCATGGTAGGTGGTGCTTTTGTCTCTACCCATACTGTCAGACTCCATGGTAGGTGGCGCTTTTGTCTCTACCCATACTGATAGACTCCATGGTAGGTGGTGCTTTTGTCTCTACCCATACTGTCAGACTCAACGGTAGGTGGCGCTTTTGTCTCTACCCATACTGACAGACTCAACGGTAGGTGGTGATTTTGTCTCTACCATACTGTCAGATAACTACAACAAATATGAAGGGACGACCCCTCTCAGGTCGTCGTTCCCTGTACCGCTATGTAGCAAGTTATAATAGAATAATAATTTAGATTCTTATATTGCGCTAATCTCCACACCAACGTGTGCTCAAAGCGCTAACAGAGTTCATATTAAGATGCTTTTTGAGCTGAGCCATAGTTGGAGTTGATTTCATATCAGTTGAAAGAGCGTTCCATTCAACGGCTGCATGTATATGCGAAGGACCAAATGTCTTCAGCTTGATGTTGGGAACCTTAAAGCGGCCTTCACACGGAAAACTAAAGTTTGACAACACGTGTTGAACTTTTAGAGTGTGAACAACTCGCCATTAGCACCAATTTCAGAGTTGTCAAACTGTTGTCGAGAAATAGGATCGGTCTCTATTCTCATCAACTTTTCCATCAAACTTTAGGTGTTGTCAAACTCGAGTTTGACGTCTGAAGTGTTGTCAAACAATCGCAGTCAATGTAATTGTCACGTGACCACACCGATATAGACATGGCGCTCAAATGACACGAAAGTTTGACAACATGTGTTTGACGCGTGAAAACGCGAGTTTGACAACTTTAAAAGTTCAACATCTGTTGTCAAACTTTAGTTTGCCGTGTGAAGGCCGCTTAAGTAGCATTTAATCGCTGGAACGGAGTGTTCTTGTAGGGACATAGTCTTCTACTAGATCACACAGATAACCTGAGGGTGAGGATCGTATAATGTAGCCGTTCTTTGACCGGCAGCCAGTGAAGATACCTGATTACTGGCGTGATGTGACAGGACCTTTATGACAGTGTGACAATTCAAGTCGCTGAGTTCTGGATGTTTTGCAGCCTTCTGATTTGCTGTGCTGGAGCCCCTACAAGCAGACTATCACGATAGTCAATCAAGGCGAGGAGCATTGAACGTGCAAGTGCTGCAGCTGTTTGTTCTGTGAGAAGGTGGTGTATGTTACCTATGTTTCGGAGGTGAAAGTAGCATTTTTTTGACGAGGTCATTGATGTGCTTGTCCATGTTGAGTGATGTGTCTAACTTCACACCCAGGTTTCTAGCATCTGTCGAAAAGTTGATTTCATCAATATCGACTGTATCATGAGTTGCTTTGATCCTTTGCAGCCTCTTGTCGGGTCCTACGAGCAAAGCCTGTGTCTTATCGCTGTTTAACTTCAGCATGTTGGCGTTCATCCAGTCTTTCGTTCTTCCTCAATTAACAATTGGTGGTTTGGACATCGGAACTTACAAAGTGTAATACGATAAACTGGCAAAGTAACTGACAATAAATACTCCTTACATTTAATTTCATTTTTAATAGATTTATATAACTGAAGTTTAGAATAACTTGAGATACTTTCAAAGAACTGATTGTCTATAGCAGCACAACTTTCTTTAAACCTTGAAATTAAACTTTTAATGCAGCCTACATCTTGATTAGCCTACACATAACCGAACCCATAGCTAAACAACAAGTCCTTAACATGTGATGCCCAAAACTTCCTTCCTCCACTAAACTATATTGATAATTATAAGTATTTTGTAGAATATCATTATCTTGTTGAAACAACAAGTTTACCGATGTCTAGTAATCTTAACATACTGATGGACACGGAGGGAATGTCTACAGCTACCGAATTAAGCGTAGTTCTACCCAGATGCAAAATATCTTTACACAAACGATCATGAATCCGAGCAACGCCAGAATCGAATCCCCAAACCTCTGTACCATACATAAGGATAGATAGGAATTTTAACATCGAAAATATGTAATACAGTTCTGTATGGAAGGTTTAAATAACTATGCTGAGTAGAGAGGATAATTCTAAGAACCGTCAAAGCCTGTTCGGAAAGAACCTTCTGAGAAATGTACCATGAACCTGAACTTGGAAAAGTACCCCGAGATATTTATAAGTACCAACAACATCTAACCATCGTTAAAGAAAAACATCTCATATTTTCAAAGCTTACCAGCCTTGAACATAGATACTATTCTGGGTTTCATCTTCTTTTTATTGTATGGTACAACGTTTCAGGACTTGTTCTGGCCCCATCATCAGGTAGAACTAAAGAACAGTAACCCCTTCCAGTAACAGTAACAGTTAGTGTTCTTTAGTTCTACCTGATGATGGGGCCAGAACAAGTCCTGAAACGTTGTACCATACAATACAAAGTAAACAAAGGACGTTACGAGTCATAAGCCCACTCAGCAGTTGCAATCCTCAGTTGCAAATATCCAGACCCCGATTTTCAAGCACCTGATGCACCTCATGCCTATGATTCCTTCTGTTTGTTCTTCATGAATAGAGGTGTTGTAGGGGTGACCCAGTCATTGTGTAAAGGGATATTTCAATTTTTATTTGATGTATGATTTTTCGATATTTTATATATCTTCTTAGAGGAGCATATATGAAATCTGTATTGACCTTATTCTCGACAGATAAACAACAGAGTGTACTTTCCCCGTTGCATTCGTCACAGTTACGTTATGGGAGCTAAAGTAGGGGTTACGTTGTAAGGCAAATCTGTCAATGTGTAAATACCTCAGACCAACTTTTGACCAAAAACTGTGTCAGAGGGTTCATATATAGGTCTAACTTAGCTGTTTCAAAGACAAATGTTTACTTAGGAGATAGAATCCGTTGAAGAGACCAAATATACACATACAAGCAAGTCAAAACATTAATTACACAACAGTCTCGTTTCCTGTTGACTAGGTTCCGTCCTATTGCGCAACTTAGTACAATAACGAGTCCAGAATTTTGAGACCAATTATTATTATTTATTATATTATATGATATTTATTTAGCGCACATATCCAGGCAACTAGTGCTTGCTCAAGGCTTCTTTAACTGGATACATAAATATTAATCAGTATTATTTGATACATCTAAGCGCTTGTATATTGCAACACTACGCTCCTTATAATCCTTGCAAACATGTCGTGCAGCGTGCTCTGTCGTACATCGAGCTCTGACAAACAGAAACCTGGAAATCCTGGAAATCTCAAAACGAGGCTCTGCCGCTAGAAAAGTTTGGCGGTGTGGTACGGACTTGATATTATATCAATCACATTGTACGTTATTGTACTGCATTGATAAAGCGCAAACAAGGCATAACAGGTGTAACCAGTGAGCCAGATGTATTGAGCCATGAATCATTTTACGACCTCATCAAACTGGGGCAGTATGTGATGTCTTAGTTAAGATCATGCTGGCTACACCGCGCCTGGAATATAGAAATACGATGTTATCAAAGTTTAGAATTAAAGTGCATTTGTAAATACCATTTTCTTATGAAACAAGAAATTGGAATTCAGTGTAACCATAGTTGTTTGTGATGTCTATTTTCACTTTCACACGAGAAAATTCGGATCGGCTGAAAAGTAGGTTATTATCTGAATAGGTTAATGAGACTCATGTTTCGGTTTGACCTTTTCTTCCTTAAAGTGTCTACATGTCGTAAGTGTTCAGGTACACGGGAGCGAGTTACAACAATTAAATCCTCAGAAAGGTTTTCAAAACGTAACAACTTGTACCAAGTTCCCATTTATTGCAGGTCAACAACTGACTTGCTCAGGCCTGTGTTTGTGACGATGCAGTGTACGTTCTCTTTTTGGCGAACACCTGGTATCATCACCACCTGGTAGTAATTAGTACATACAGGCTCATAATATCGTCCCAATCGTACAATTTACTCTGCTGTTAGAATAAATTTCTTATAATATGGAAAGGCTTCTTAATGATATCAAAACCATCAAGTATTGCAAAGAATATGTGCAACTTGGAATATCAGAAGGTGATATGGTAAAGTATTGTTTGGGTCCGAATTAAGACTGTTAAACATATATAATGATAGACAAAGGATGAGCTATGTTAAGACTATCGATCATGTGAGCAAAGCAGGTACATAACAAAACTTAGGGATCCGTAATGATAAGTGTCCGTGTAATCAATATATTCATTTCAAAACAGTCAGGTTTGGGAATTACAACCAAACACTAAATGTTCAGTATAGAAAAGACTGGATACAGAAGCTACCGGACTAATTTTAGTAACATTTGAACATGAGCAAGTCTTTGACCGGAGTTAATATACTTCGAGGCTGATGAAGTATAAACATATAACAGCAAACAAATCAAAGTGAAGGTCTTCATCAATGCTCCATGTCCTCGCAGAAATGTGGGGAAATCAACATTTGACATTCTCGTTAATGAGTCTAATGTACATTTTCACACCAGGGCCCCTATTCTCGAAACGTTCGTAGCCCTAAGAATTCTTAACTTTGATCGTAGCCAATGTGTTAAGAATGGGCTTAAGAAGTTCGTAGGGCTACGAACGTTTCGAGAATAAGGGCCCTGGACTCCAACCATTGCAAATATAAGAAAGCAAAACCTAGTTATCAGAGTAGTCCGAAAGTATCAGATTTCATTTCCGGGACACACGCAGGGGTAAGGTGTTTTCTTGCAGCTGGGGTTTTCACAATAAAGACGGGAATAATCAACTGATATGTTTACAGAAACCTTAGAAAGGAAAACATTTCCTGAACGAAATGGAAAATGGCATATATTTTCATATGATGAATTCATTTCTATTATTTCTTCCAGGAGACAAAATGTGCGTACGGCCTTGCTGTAATGGCGGTGTTCTGGATCACGGAGAGCCTCCCCCTGGCGGTGACCGCTCTTCTCCCAATGGTTGTCTTCCCTTTGTTCGGGGTCATGAAGGCGACTGACGTAGCGAGGAACTACATCCAGGTGTGTTGCGTTATGTATTAAACTACATCCAAGGTTTAACTGATGCACACCTGCAGGACGAACAGCACTGATGTAATTTACCCATATAATATGGGTATATATTGAAAATGTGGATTAAGTAATTTGAATGGGGTATTTCATAAAAACATGACAGGTCTATTACCTTCCAATAGTTTTTGAATAGATTTGAACATAATGTAGGAACTGCTCATATGTTGTAGTGAGGGGAGTCATGAAACAGTTCCTCGAGGTGAGGGGAGTCATGAAACAGTTCCTGGAGGTGAGGGGAGTCATGAAACAGTTGAAATAGTTCCTTGAGGTGAGGGAGTCATGAAATAGTTCCTCGAGGTGAGGGGAGTCATGAAATAGTTCCTCGAGGTGAGGGGAGTCATGAAACAGTTCCTCGAGGTGAGGGGAGTCATGAAACAGTTCCTCGAGGTGAGGGGAGTCATGAAACAGTTCCTTGAGGTGAGTCATGAAATAGTTCCTTGAGGTGAGGGGAGTCATGAGTTCCTTGAGGTGAGGGGAGTCATGAAATAGTTCCTCGAGGTGAGGGGAGTCATGAAATAGTTCCTCGAGGTGAGGGGAGTCATGAAACAGTTCCTCGAGGTGAGGGGAGTCATGAAATAGTTCCTCGAGGTGAGGGGAGTCATGAAACAGTTCCTCGAGGTGAGGGGAGTCATGAAATAGTTCCTCGAGGTGAAATAGTTCCTTGAGGTGAGGGGGAGTCATGAAACAGTTCCTGAGGTGAGGGGAGAGGTGAGGGGAGTCATGAAACAGTTCCTTGAGGTGAGGGGAGTCATGAAACAGTTCCTCGAGGTGAGGGAGTCATGAAATAGTTCCTTGAGGTGAAACAGTTCCTCGAGGTGAGGGGAGTCATGAAACAGTTCCTCGAGGTGAGGGGAGTCATGAAACAGTTCCTCGAGGTGAGGGGAGTCATGAAACAGTTCCTCGAGGTGAGGGGAGTCATGAAACAGTTCCTCGAGGTGAGGGGAGTCATGAAATAGTTCCTCGAGGTGAGGGGAGTCATGAAATAGTTCCTTGAGGTGAGGGTGTCGGACAGATACGATGCAATCCTAGAAACAATTCTTGCACCATAACCGCCCCCTACCTCACCCCACACATATCCGTACTCTAGCAACGTACTATTCAAAACGTAACATCTTGGGTCACTTGTTCGTTGTTTCTGACAGGAGACGACCATGTTTGGTTTCGGCGGCCTGACAATCGCCATTGCCGTGGAGAACTGCAGACTGCACAAAAGGATTGCCCTGAAGACACTCACCCTGGTCGGCGCCCAACCAAGGTGGTGAGTAGTACAACATAATTACTGACTTACAACACATCCACGTTTACTTGGCGTCAAAGTTCTATACAGGTGGAGTTTATCCACGTCAGTCATTTATATAATTCATCTCTACTCATCATTCGTCCTCAAGGTTGATGCTGGGGTTCATGGTGCCCACGTGGTTCCTATCCATGTGGATCAGCAACACCGCAACTACCGCCATGATGATCCCCATCGTCAGCGCCGTCATCGACGAACTCCGACAGATTAATCAGCGATCAAGAGACGGCCAAGTGGGCAATGGCATCGAGATGGAGCAAGGTGAGAAAACAGACATATTGAAATCAACTACACGATATATACAGCACTGATATCTCAAGGTTTGTCATCCAGGGCTTCGGGTCATCCCTTCACCCCCACTGGGAGTCGGGTTACAGCAGGTGCCCGCCTGCCCCTCTATACAGCACTGCTATCTCCAGGTTTGTCATCCAGGGCTTCAGGGTCATGGCTGTCCCTTCACCTCCACTGGGATTTCAGGTTACAGCAGGTGCCCGCCCCTCTATACAGCACGTGGCGAGAAACGAGTCAGAAGCAGAGTGCGAAATAGCCACTGGCCCGCTAGCCCGTGGCTAATAAAACTCTAGACGGGCCAGTAAATCTCCACACTCACTGGCCCGACTATCTAGTGAATTTTCGTGGGGTCATTTTGTAAATATATCACTCTCTCCTACTTGTTAAGTTATAATACACTTTCAAATCATGCAAGAGTATGGCCTGACACAAATGTTCATCATATTAGCAGCTTAATGACAAGACCCGTGTCATTCCGACAGTATCTTATTCTCATTTTTTTTCATAATCTTTTGCTTAGTTTCTACATTCAATTTTCGGGCTAGTGAATTGTTTAGTGGACTAGTAACTTTCAGACATAGCTAGCCCGACTGGCTAGCAAACTTTGGAAACTATTTCGGACGCTGGTCAGAGGATCGAGAGTCAGTGAATTGTTGACCTCATCTTAGTTGATTGTGTCGTAATACATCTGCGGCGAGGCAGAGTGCTCATAATATCAGCCATCGGTTTGTCTGGTCCAGAGTCGACCGTTTACCGAAGGCACTGTTCCGCTGAAGTTTCACTGACTATGGCAAGCTACTTATGACCCTTCATGTGTCCAGGGATGACCAACGGTGGCTACCTAGGGGATCAAGTGGGCACAAGCTTTAATGATGAAGCCGGAGCAGAAACAATTCCGGAAGAAACGTAGGTTGTCTGTTTAATATCCCGTAGTTACAACCCTTTAGGGTTTTCCTCCTATTTGTTCAGTTATTGAGATCGTACTCTGTGAGATTTTACGGCCGCTTCAATGCGCTCTGCATTTTGTTACGCTGTTAAGCAAGCCATGATTTCAACTTTCATTTTTATTATGAATTTAATGTTTATAATGTTTGCTCAACACAAATGATGACTTTTTTAAAACAAACAACACTGCTATATATAAAATTCTTCAATGTGAAGTGATATGACTGGTGTTTGTTTTTAACAGAATCAACACAATAATTGTTTTATCCAAGATTATGATATGTTAACACAATGAATTACAGGGGACAGAACTGTTTTGTCTGTCTCTGACCTCTATAATCTTGAGCTATCAGTTGTCAGTTTTCCCACAATCCTCAACACTCCGTCACATCCGGAATGTAAAACTGTTGCAGGAAAGCCAACACCACTCAAATGAATGTTCCAAAAAACCCTCCGATGCCATTCGACCCCACCGACCGCAGCCACGACTCCCCCGAATTCACCAGACTGTGTAAAGGCTTCTGTCTCTGCGTCGCCTACGCTGCCAACGTGGGCGGTACCGGGTCGCTGTCGGGATCGGGACCCAACCTCGTCATGCAGGGCCAGGCGGAGATGTGAGTGGTTCAGCGAATCAGTCTTTAATTCAGACGTCTGATAGGGCGCGATTCTCTCAGATATTAACAATCATCATTGTACTGTACAACTCTTACATGTAACTGCTCATCTATTGAATTGATAGTTTATTTCATGAAGAGATTGTATTACTGTTTAAACTTTTCACATTTGTAATTCTTCAGCTTTTTACTATTGTTTTATGAAATTTATTGTTGAGTCATTTGATGCTTTAATTGTTCAGACATAAGTATTTCTGTTCTTTCCTTGCATGTAAACTGGCGTACACAAGAAAGGACACGCCTGCACTGGGATGGGGGAAGGGATTATTTTTTTTAAAACAGTGTCATATTTTGAAACGTGTCTTGATGGTGACTGACAAGTCACAAACATTGTGTGCGTGTGGCGTGTTGCCAAAACGCTACCACAAATATCCTTCACTGGGATTGCTAGTGGTATACCTGTAAAGGCACACGTCAAAATGCAAAATATGTCCAGCAGCAGGGCGGAAGGAACCATTGGAATGTCGCAACATACCAGTGACCACCCCGCAACATGATCAATGTCTGCGCAACCGAATGCTCACTATGACGTCATAAGCATCAATTGCGTTGACAACAGTGATGGGCCGACCGTGTACTGTTGGTTTTCGGGCCGGATTATTTCGAGGCATGTAATTAACTCGTCAACATCGACAGAATCGTCTACGTTTAGAGATGAACGTAAGGCGCCGGCAACGTCCCACATTGGTACCACATCTCAGGTCTTGGCAAAACGTACACGATGTTTGTGACTTTTAATCAAAACTAAAATAATAACCCAAAAGCCCCAGGTGCGTATGTTACTTTTAAGATTTTTATTTGTTTTATTAAGACTTTAATTAATATTTCTGAAGTTTACAGACAATTTTTTCCATGGTTTAGACTTTTCGGGAAATACGGTCTTGATTCTGGCGTGAACTTCCTTACATGGATGATATTTGCCTTGCCGGGGTCGGTGATCTGTGTGACGCTGGCGTGGATGTGGCTACAGACGTTGTTCCTGGGGAAGACGTAAGTCACCAGCCGAAAACGCAAAGTAGCCCATCAAGAGAGGAGGCTAAATAAATAGTTGAATGATAATTTTTAACACAATTCACAGTGTTTTCACCCGCTTAAGAACTTAAAGATGTTTGGCTGGCCACTTCTTCTCCTTTCTTCTTCTTTTTCTTCTTCTTCTTTTTCTTGCAGAGAGGCCGGTTGGGTAGCCTAATGGTTAAAGCGTTCGCTCGTCACATGGGTACAATGTGTGAAGCCCATTTCTGGTGTCCCCCTGCCGGGATGTTGCTGGAATATTGCCAAAAGCGGCGTAAAACGAAACTCACTCACTCTTCTTGTTGAGTCCAGCAATGGTTACATAAGGAAACATATCAAGATACTGCCTCAAGGACATGCAATGTTAATCTAAGTTCTGTTTTTATTCCAGGTCTCTGTTGTGCTGTATTTCAACATCTCGAGGCCAGGAGAAAGTTACAACCGTCATTAAAGAGGAATATGAAAAAAACTCGGCAAAATGTCGTAAGTTTAACGAATATGTCACTAATATATATCCATTCAGTAAAACCGGAGAAACAGTGACAGATCAGCCTGTGAAAGCATGTGAAGCATTGTACTGAGTGTATAGTGAAGCAGTGTGACGTATCCCAGCAACAACACGTGTTATTAGGGCAGTGTCCACGCCCGTCAACGTAATGACCTGGAGCCGGCGTCTGAGTCCCGAAATGGGATTCAACATGATCAAGTCAGTGAACTCGATCAGCTGCCTCGGTACGAGTGACACATGTTGGACTCCACGTCCTGCTATATTCACGAACGGATCCGTATATACTCCACCCTCGACGAGATATCTACTCCTCACAAGTCACGCCCAGAGCCTATAGTCTCCATGTCCTGCTATATACTCCCCTGTCAACATGTCCGTATACAGACACATGATATGGCGCTAATAAAGCTTTAAGCGGCAGCGTAAAAACCGTCTCACTTACTCACTGACATTTCAAGTACTTCAATACACATCGTTATTTTCCCCAGTTTTGCTGAAGTCGGTGTCCTCGTCCACTTCATCACCCTGGTGTTGGCGTGGCTGACAAGGAACATCCCCTATGTCGGGGGCTGGGGACAGTTCCTCCCCACGGGGTAAGTATTGTGACATATAGGTCAAAGGAACATCTCCTATGTCGGGGACTGGGGACACGTCCTCCCCTCTGGGTAAGTATTGTGACGTACAGGTCCAAGGAACATCTCCTATGTCGGGGACTGGGGACAGTTCCTCCCCATGGGGGTAAGTATTGTGACGTATAGGTCCAAGGAACATCTCCTATGTCGGGGGACTGGGGACACGTCCTCCCCATGGGGGTAAGTATTGTGACGTATAGGTCCAAGGAACATCTCCTATGTCGGGGGCTGGGGACAGTTCCTCCCCTCGGGGTAAGTATTGTGACGTATAGGTCAAAGGAACATCCCCTATGTCGGGGGACTGGGGACACGTCCTCCCCTCTGGGTAAGTATTGTGACGTACAGGACCAAAGAACATCTCCTATGTCGGGGGCTGGGGACAGTTCCTCCCCTCGGGGTAAGTATTGTGACGTATAGGTCCAAGGATCTCCTACGTCGGGTATCGGTGCCAATGGTGAAGAATTCCGATCCTGGCCATGGTTTGTCAACATCTGCGCTGGTTGGTTGAAATATGATGTTGAAGGGCTCCAACAATGTGATATATAGGTTTTACACAGCGACGTCCAACACAATCACTCACACATTCTTCTTAATCCCAGGTTTGTTGGCGACTCAATGGCTGCCATATTGATCTGCGTCAGTCTGTTCGTCTTTCCGTCCATACGTCCGTCGGTTTTCTGTTGGCGGAAATCAGGTAATGTAATGTCACGTGTCGCAGGATATATCTAGAGGTGTCTGGTGTGAAAACTCAGCTCTGTTGCTTTTGGTTACCTATAGCTCAGTTGCTCTTAGTTACCTACAGCGCTGTTGCTCCTAGTTAAAAACAGCTGTGTTGCTCCAAGTTACCCACAGCTCTGTTGCTCCTAGTTAAACACAGGTCTGTTGCTACTAGTTACATACAGCGCTGTTGTTCCTAGTTAAATGCAGCTCTGTTGCTACTAGTTAAATACAGGTCTGTTGCTACTAGTTACATACATCGCTGTTGCTCCTAGTTAAATGCAGCTCTGTTGCTACTAGTTAAATACAGCTCTGTTGCTCCTAGTTAAGTGCAGTTCTGTTGCTACTAGTTAAATACAGCTCTGTTGCTCCTAGTTCAATACAGCTCTGTTGCTCCTAGTTAAATACAGCTCTGTTGCTGCTAGTAAAATACAGCTCTGTTGATCCTAGTTAAATACAGCTCTGTTGCTCCTAGTTCAATACAGCTCTGTTGCTCCTAGTTAAATACAGCTCTGTTGCTCCTAGTTCAATACAGCTCTGTTGATCCTAGTTAAATACAGCTCTGTTGCACCTAGTAAAATACAGCTCTGTTGCTCCTAGTTACCTACAGCTCTGTTGCTCCTAGTTACCTACAGCTCTGTTGCTCCTAGTAAAATACAGCTCGGTTGCACCTAGTTAAATACAGCTCTGTTGCTCCTAGTTACCTACAGCTCTGTTGCTCCTAGTTCAATACAGCTCTTTTGCACCTAGTTAAATACAGCTCTGTTGCTCCTAGTTAAATACAGCTCTGTTGCTCCTAGTTACCTACAGCTCTGTTGCTCCTAGTAAAATACAGCTCGGTTGCACCTAGTTACCTACAGCTCTGTTGCTACTAGTTAAATACAGCTCGGTTGCAACTAGTTAAATACAGCTCTGTTGCTCCTAGTTAAAGACAGCTCAGTTGCTCCTAGTTAATACAGCTCAGTTGCTCTTAGTTACCTACAGCGCTGTTGCTCCTAGTTAAATACAGCTCTGTTGCTCCTAGTTAATACAGCTCTGTTGCTCCTAGTTAAAGACAGCTCAGTTGCTCCTAGTTAATACAGCTCAGTTGCTCTTAGTTACCTACAGCGCTGTTGCTCCTAGTTCCCTACAGCGTTGTTGCTCTTAGTTACCTACAGCGCTGTTGCTCCTAGTTACCTACAGCGTTGTTGCACCTAGTTAAATACAGCTGTGTTGCTCCTATTTAAATACAGCTCGGTTGCAACTAGTTAAATACAGCTCTGTTGCTCCTAGTTAAAGACAGCTCTGTTGCTCCTAGTTAAATACAGCTATGTTGCTCCTAGTTAATACAGCTCAGTTGCTCCTAGTTAATACAGCTCAGTTGCTCCTAGTTAAATACAGCTCTGTTGCTCCTAGTTAATACAGCTCAGTTGCTCCTAGTTAATACAGCTCAGTTGCTCCTAGTTAAATACAGCTCTGTTGCTCCTAGTTACCTACAGCTGTCTTGCTCTTAGTTACCTACAGCGCTGTTGCTCTTAGTTACCTACAGCTGTCTTGCTCTTAGTTACCTACAGCGCTGTTGCTCCTAGTTACCTACAACGTTGTTGCACCTAGTTAAATACAGCTGTGCTGCTCCTAGTTAAATACAGCTGCGTTGCTCCTAGTTACCTACAGCTGTGTTGCTCCTATTTAAATACAGCTCGGTTGCAACTAGTTAAATACAGCTCAGTTGCTCCTAGTTACCTACAGCTGTCTTGCTCTTAGTTACCTACAACGCTGTTGCTCCTAGTTACCTACAGCGTTGTTGCACCTAGTTAAATACAGCTGCGTTGCTCCTAGTTAAATTACAGCTGTGTTGCTCCTAGTTAAATTACAGCTGTGTTGCTCCTAGTTAAATACAGGTGTGTTGTCCCTAGTTAAATACAGCTCTGTTGTCGTGGGTGTAGCGCATTGCCTAGACAAGCATGTCAGCCATCTCATGATACATGTGGAGACTTATATCTATTGAAATGTGAAATGTATTTCATCTTGACAAAGTCTCGAGTTCAAGTGGAGCAAACTATTTCAATGTTACGGTGCTGCTGTGTAGGTGCGGAGTCAGAGTCCGTGCCCCCACTCCTCACGTGGGACGTCCTACAGAACAAGTTCCCCTGGGGAGTGCTTCTGCTCATCGGGGGTGGGTATGCTCTCGCTGATGCCTGTGAGGTAAGCACGCGCGGACTGGCGCCAAAACACATATTCCTACAACGATAAATTGAAACAGACCTCTTTGAACAGACGTACATCATTGGCGGATCCAATGGTGGGGGGTGGGGGTTCCAAAACACACACACACACACACACACACAGAGAGAGAGAGAGAGAGAGAGAGAGAGAGAGAGAGAGAGAGAGAGAGAGAGAGAGAGAGAGAGAGACACACACACACACAGACAGACACACACACCTTTGAAAATGACCACATATAAGTTAATGTTTTGCATTGGCAGAGCCAAGGTGGGGTTCAGGGGGATTCGAACCCCCTGAACCCCCCGCTTTGAAACTTCCTGGATCCGCCTATGTACATTATATCTTCACAGATATTTGGCCTGTCTTTAAGTCAGTCTTGTTGACTAGTGAAGTACATTATATTTGTTTGCATACTTTCCGGCTGTTCTAGCGACTATAATCTTCACATATGGTCTGTTTCGGTGAGCGGTCATGTTCCTCCACTGTTACCGTCACATTATGTCTCTACAGAAATCAGGGCTGTCTCAGTGGATCGGCAACCAGCTGGCGGTGTTCAGTTTCATGGATCCCAGCGTCATGAACCTGGTGTTGACATTGTTGGTGGCAGCGGCTACCGAGGTGACCAGCAACTCCGCAACAGCATCATTGTTGCTGCCCATTATGGGAAATCTGGTCAGTTGATTATACAGTATATACATAATGTATATTATCTTACAGTTTTTGTTATTCTTTTTTGAGGATAAAACGAATACCAGAAGCGCTCTGTGCAACATTGTAAACCTCTGTATAGTCACTGAATGTTCGCATTGGGCTCACCAGGCACTCTCCCTGAACCTGGACCTCGTGAAGTCCACTGTCTGTTTATTATCCTAGGCACTCTCCCTGAACATTGACCTCGTAAAGTCCCCTGTCCGTTTATAATCCAAGGCACTCTCCCTGAACATGGACCTCGTGAAGTCCCCTGTCCGTTTATTATCCAAGGCGCTCTCCCTAAACATGGACCTCGTAAAGTCCCCTGTCTGTTTATTATCCAAGGCGCTCTCCCTGAACATGGACCTCGTGAAGTCCCCTTTCCGCACTCTCCCTGAACATGGAACTCGTGAAGTTCCCTGTCTGTTTATTATCCAAGGCACTCTCCCTGAACATGGACCTCGTGAAGTCCCCTGTCCGTTTATTATCCAAGGCACTCTTCCTTGACATGAACCCCGTGAAGTCCCCTGTCCGTTTATTATCCAACGCGCTCTCCACGAACATGAAGCCTAGTGAAGGCCATGTTTGTTTATTATCCAAGGCACTCTTCCTGAACATGAACCCCGTGAAGTACCTTGTTTGTTTAATATCCTAGGAACTCTCCCTGAATATGAACCCCGTGAAGTACCTGTCTGTTTATTATCCAAGGCACTCTCCCTGAAAACGAACCTCGTGAAATCCCCTGCCTGTTTATTATCCTAGGCAACCTCCACGAACATGAACCCCGTGAAGTCCCCTGTCTGTTTATTATCCAAGGCACATTTTACGAACATGAACCCTGTGAAGTCCCCTGTCTGTTTATTATCCAAGGCACTCTTCCTGAAAACGAACCCCGTGAAGTCCCCTGTCCGTTTATTATCCTAGGCACATTTTACGAACATGAACCCTGTGAAGTCCCCTGTCTGTTTATTATCCAAGGCACTCTCCCTGAACATGAACCTCGTGCAATTCTCTGTCTGTTTATTATCCAAGGCACGCTTCCTGAACATGAACCCCGTGAAGTCCCCTGTCCGTTTATTATCCTAGGCACTCTCCACGAACATGAACCCTGTGAAGTCCCCTGTCTGTTTATTATCCAAGGCACTCTCCCTGAACATGAACCCCGTGAAGTCCCCTGTCCGTTTTTTATGCGAGGCACTCTCCACGAACATGAACCCTGTGAAGTCCCCTGTTTGTTTATTATTCAAGGCAATCACCCTGAACATGAATCCATTGTTCCTGATGTTCCCGTGTGTCATCGCAACCTCATTCGCCTTCATGTTGCCCGTGGCAACGCCGCCGAACGCCATTGTGTTTGCTAATGGTTACATCAAAGTTGCCGATATGGTGAGTAGAGACTGGTGTCTTGAGAGGCATGTAGTCAACAGATGCCTGTTTCAATTATAGGACTGTGTCTTCTATATAAAGTGTAATACCTTCCACATCATGTATCAAATGAGATATTGGCCTCTTTTTGGAACTCAAAGGTTTTTTTAGAGAAAGTAAATTCGTGCTTGTCTGTTCAACATTGGTTGTTTAACTGATATTAGTTAAGTTGGCTGGAAATGGAACTTGGTCCATGACCTGGTCCACCACTATTGATGCCAGCCTCTAGAACCCATCAGATCTGACCGCCTACTCTCCATCAGATCAGATCATTTCCATTTGTGAATACCGACCATACGGATATGAACGTGGTGTGCGTGCCGGTGCTGGTCATGGCGACCGCCTCCGTGGTGTAGTCATTAGAGCGTATATTTAACGCGATCCCTTTCACTTTCGCCTTTAAAAAAATAACAAACTTTGAAAATAATGGACTTGATGTCAGAGGTGAATTTCCTTGTCTCATGTACCGTGTCAGTAAATCGATTTGCTATGCTTGATGTGACGTCACAATTGCACGTGCTTACCGCCCTTGGCGATGTTACTTTATCCTTGTAAACCTCACACAGAAAATCCAAACAAAATTATGATAGTTTGTTAAGGAACTTTTTTTATTTTGGATACAAACTTTATGAATCCTTTTTCCAGAGTTGATCTGTTGGAGTTTGGAGTTTCGTTACATTCTGCCTTGAAATGAAATGTTTGATCATGAACCTATTTGACATTCAACACGTGGGTCGACGTCTACTTTCACTTTCTCAACTCTTGTTACAGGCTATAGCGGGTCTTGGTATGAACGTGGTGTGTGTGCTGGTGCTGGCCCTGGCAACCAACACGTGGGGCGACGCCTACTTTGATCTGTTCACACTCCCGCCGGGCTTTCCTTTGAATTCTACTGGAGCTGTCCTCTAATACTGTGGTGTGTAAGCTGTCCTCTAACACTGTGGGCATGTGCGAGCGCCAGATGCATGTGCAGATCAGAACTCCTTGCAACACCAATGGTCCTCAGTTGCAGACCTAAGATTGGCTAGAAGAGTCTGATCGAGATTGCACAGAGACAGATGTAGACACACATCATACAGAACACACACACTCAAACTCACACACACACACACACACACACACTAACACACTAACACACTAAGACACACTAACAAACCAACACAAGGGGGCCTCAAATCCTCCGCTCGATCTTAGTGCTGAAGCTGCCCTGACACTGCTTCCATCGGTCCAGAGTGGTCGTCCGGTCATCCTGCCTTCAGCATCAATAGACACATATTCAGCAATATCCAGATATTAATATAGTTATTCCTGGCTGATATGGTGCTTGTTATATCACTCTTGTGGCCAGACACAATTAAACCAGCAGAATAAATTGTATATCAACAAGTTATTGTAAACTTATATATGTATAAGTCCAGATCGCGTTAGTCATAGTCACGTCATGACGTATATATCGTGTTACGGCATATATAGCATGCATGGTATATATACGCATACAATGCATATATATATGCCGTAACACGATCTGGATCATGTGTGGTATAGTTATGTTTGCATTTCTCACAGCATGTAACCATGGATACAATAATATGTTCAATTCTTATTCACTGTTCACTTAAGGCCAGGAGGTTCCAGTAATAAATTCAAGCTTGTCAGTTAAACTACATTTTGTTTGATATAATGCTGTCAGCTGTATGGCTGCAGCACAAACGTTTGTTGACATCCCGTATTTGCAGTATAGTTCTTGTTCATATAAAAGAAACATCATATTTTGTACAAATAAAGAAAATTTCTCAACTGAACACGTGGGATCATCATGTAAGATGAACACCTCCAGTATCCAATTATATAAAAACATGTTATCATCCCCTTCCTCTAGTAAAACAACATGCTATTATCCCCTTCCTCTAGTAAAACAACATGTTATCATCCCCTTCCTCTAGTAAAACAACATGTTATCATCACCTTTCTCTAGTAAAACAACATTTTATCATCCCCTACCTCTACTAAAACAACATGTTATCATCACCTACCTCTGGTAAAACATGTTATAATTATCTA
This sequence comes from Haliotis rubra, assembly GCF_003918875.1. Classification (NCBI taxonomy): domain Eukaryota; kingdom Metazoa; phylum Mollusca; class Gastropoda; order Lepetellida; family Haliotidae; genus Haliotis; species Haliotis rubra. The sequence goes on from NW_025765259.1 coordinate 1,277,483, forward strand.
CCTCTTGTAAAAAAAAATGTTATCATCCCCTATCTCTTGTAAAACATGTTATCATCCCCTATCTCTACTAAAACAACATGTTATCATCCCCTCCCTCTTGTGAAACATCATGTTACCATCCCCTACCTCTAGTAAAACAACATGTTATCATCCCCTACCTCTAGTAAAACAACATGTTATCATTCCCTATCTCTAGTAAAACAACATGTTGTCATCGCCCACCTCTGGTAAAACATGTTATAATTATCTACCTCTTGTAAAACAAAATGTTGTCACCCCCTATCTCTTGTAAAACATCATGTTATCACCCCCTACCTCTAGTAAAACAACATGTTATCATCCCCTATCTCTACTAAAACAACATGTTATCATCCCCTCCCTCTTGTGAAACATCATGTTATCATCCCCTACCTCTAGTAAAACATCATGTTATCATCCCCTACCTCTAGTAAAACAACATGTTATCATCCCCTGCCTCTAGTACAACAACATGTTATCATCCCCTGCCTCTAGTAAAACAACATGTTATCATCCCTATCTCTAGTAAAACAACATTGTATCATCCCCTACCTCTACTAAAACAACATGTTATCATCCCCTATATCTAGTAAAACAACATGTTGTCATCGCCTACCTGTGGTAAAACAACATGTTATCATCCCCATAATCTAGTAAAACAACATGTTATCATCCCCTATCTCTAGTAAAGCAACATGTTATCATCCCCTACCTCTACTAAAACATCATGTTATCATCCCCTACCTCTAGCAAAACAACATCTTATCATCCCCTTTATCTAGTAAAACAACATGTCATCCCCTATCTCTTGTAAAACAACATGTTATCATCCCCTACCTCTAGTAAAACAACATGTTATCATCCCCTATATCTAGTAAAACAACATGTTATCATCCCCTACCTCTAGTAAAACAACATGTTATCATCGCCTACCTGTGGTAAAACATGTTATAATTATCTACCTCTTGTAAAACAAAATGTTATCATCCCCTATCTCTTGTAAAACAACATGTTATCATCCCCTATCTCTAGTAAAACAACATGTTATCATCCCCTACCTCTAGTAAAACAACATGTTATCATCCCCTATCTCTAGTAAAACAACATGTTATCATCCCCTTCCTCTTGTGAAACATCATGTTATCATCCCCTACCTCTAGTAAAACAACATGTTATCATCCCCTACCTCTAGTAAAACAACATGTTATCATCACCTATCTCTAGTAAAACAACATGTTATCATCCCCTACCTCTAGTAAAACAACATGTTATCATCCCCTACCTCTAGTAAAACAACATGTTGTCATCGCCTACCTGTGGTAAAACATGTTATCATTATCTACCTCTTGTAAAACAAAATGTTATCATCCCCTATCTCTAGTAAAACAACATGTTATCATCCCCTCCCTCTTGTGAAACATCATGTTATGATCCCCTACCTCTAGTAAAACAACATGTTATCATCACTTATCTCTTGTAAAACAACATGTTATCATCCCCTACCTCTAGTAAAACAAAATGTTATCATCCCCTATATCTAGTAAAGCAACATGTTATCATCCCCTACATCTACTAAAACATCATGTTATTATCCCCTACCTCTAGTAAAACAACATGTTATCATCCCCTATATCTAGTAAAACAACATGTTATCATCCCCTACCTCTAGTAAAGCAACATGTTATCATCCCCTATCTCTAGTAAAACAACATGTTATCATCCCCATAATCTAGTAAAACAACATGTTATCATCCCCTATCTCTTGTAAAACAACATGTTATCATCCCCTACCTCTACTAAAACATCATGTTATCATCCCCTACCTCTAGCAAAACAACATGTTATCATCCCCTTTATCTAGTAAAACAACATGTTGTCATCCCCTATCTCTTGTAAAACATCATGTTATCATCCCCTACCTCTAGTAAAACAACATGTTATCATCCCCTATCTCTAGTAAAACAACATGTTATCATCCCCTACCTCTAGTAAAACAACATGTTGTCATCGCCTACCTGTGGTAAAACATGTTATAATTATCTACCTCTTGTAAAACAAAATGTTATCATCCCCTATCTCTTGTAAAACATCATGTTATCATCCCCTATCTCTAGTAAAACAACATGTTATCATCCCTACCTCTAGTAAAACAACATGTTATCATCCCCTATCATCCTCTCTCTGTAAAACAACATGTTATCATCCCCTACCTCTAGTAAAACAACATGTTATCATCCCCTATCTCTAGTAAAACAACATGTTATCATCCCCTACCTCTAGTAAAACAACATGTTGTCATCCCTACCTCTAGTAAAACAACATGTTATCATCCCCTACCTCTAGTAAAACAACATGTTATCATCCCCTACCTCTAGTAAAACAACATGTTGTCATCCCCTATCTCTAGTAAAACAACATTTTATCATCCCCTACCTCTACTAAAACAACATGTTATCATCCCCTACCTCTAGTAAAACAACATGTTGTCATCGCCTACCTGTGGTAAAACATGTTATAATTATCTACCTCTTACAAAACAAAATGTCATCATCCCCTATCTCTTGTAAAACAAAATGTTATCATCCCCTATCTCTACTAAAACAACATGTTATCATCCCCTCCTTCTTGTGAAACATCATGTTATCTATTATCTATGTATTCTTATACCTGTTTAAAAAGAAACAGATCAGTAGTAGAGGGGACCCCTTTGATGACAGTTGGATTGTTTTCAATTCTATTTTCGGCATTCTAACAGTGAATCGTGCTCGGACAACTGTGAGATACATACAACAGACTCGTCACGTGACACGCTCCTCCATCATGCATAGATATGGTGTATTTTAGCCGAGATTGGCGTTACCCTCAATGCTGAAACGGATCGCCCAACCATACCGTTAATATATGCAGTTTGGTGTTTAAATCTGCGATACGTGACCAGGGCAATTTAAACAGAGTTGAACAAAACACTGTCGTGGGAGACCTAACTGGGAAGAAGGCCTTTGTCCGTGTAATAGGTAGCATGATGAAAGATATGTAAAGCGATTACACATGTCATCGGTTCCCATTTGCGCAGATCAATGCTCATGCTGTTGATCACTGGATTGTCTGGTCCAGACTCGATTATTTACAGACCACCGCCATATAGCTGGAACATTGCTCAGTGCGGGGTAAAACTAAACTCACTCACTCACTCACTCACTCACTCACTCCCTGCTGTTGTTCCCACTGAGGCGGATTTCATCACAGCTATGTAAACGTTCACACCTTTATTGTACATAAAGGACATTTAGGCGGTGTTTCGATGCCCAAGACTTGAGTAGAAAGTTATGTGTTTACTATTCCCGTGGGCCTTGTGAAACGCGTCAGGACTTGTTTTGACTTTTGTTAAATGTTTTTCCATCTACTACATCAATTGTTGTGGTGTGGAAAAATAGTGTACTGATTATAGTCTGATGTGACCAATGCTGTCATCTGTACCGCATGTAATCAGGTGTTCCTTTCAGTTGTATTCATATGTGCTGACTGCCCGTGGTTCTGCTTGGTCTGCGGCAAGGTTAATCTTGTTACTGGTCATTGTTGACACTTGACGGAATCAATAATGAGGTGTGTACGTTCTGCAACACGGCCCCGTACCTTAATGACTTGAAACAACAAGGTAATGTTGTATCACCTGTTTTGCCAGTTATCAATACAAAAGCCATAGCGTGGCATAACATTGCATGTAATCGCTTTAAAATTGATTTCATAGATACGATTTGATCCAAAATAGTGATGTTTCTTTCATGAAATAGTTTTGAAAGTTGGAATCCTTGAAAAATCATTATATCATTCGTTTTTCCGTCGTCCTACTGCAGCCGAAATATGATTTTGTACTAAATATTCCTCCGCCCAAGACCGATGTTCTAGAGTTACATTCCCAAGATGGTTTAATATAAAAATGGGGAAGTAGGAAATCAAGAAAATCAAAGTTGTTAAACTGATCACACCAAGGTTTCAGGAATTCCGACTGCACATTTGGCTGAAGACATCGTTTCATACCTCCGAAGCAAAATTGCTCGAAAGGTCATTAACAGCTTTTCGACAGAACGTCAGCAGAACCAGATTTGACAGCACCAAATACTGGACATAGTTCCACATGCATTCCTTTGTGTGACCGAATCCTGTCCTGACACGGAGAAGTAGACAAGAAGAACACACACACACATATATATATATATATATATATATATATACTGAGGTACGATACAGTCGTTAGTAGAGCATACGTCAGCATCTAATTATGTGAACAAGCTGGCTGCTGACAGAAACAGCTGAGTGAAGTCAGTGATGGTGAAGTCAGTGATGATGAAGTCAGTTATAGTGAAGTCAGTTATAGTGAAATCAGTGATGGTCCTGTTTACGTATCTTCTGGCGCTCCACCTGGTTCCGCCACTAACTGCTTTCCAGCGTTGTTCAATGTCAAGGTCACGTATCCTCGGAGTAAAGTCTGCTATATTTGTGCCTATCCAAGAATTCATACCGTTCTTAAACAACGTTTCGATAAAGATCTCAACAGAATAATCAGAGAGCAGCTGCAGAAGAATTCGATGGGAAACCTTTGGGAACCGTGAGAAAGTGAAAGTAGGCGTCGCCCCATGTGTTGGTCGCCAGGGCCAGCACCAGCACACACACCACGTTCATACCAAGACCCGCTATAGCCTGTAACGAGAGGACGGGACGTGGCAGGAATTGTTTCTGTAACGGTGGTTACAAAAGTCAGGTTTAAATTATCGTCTATTGAAAATATTACATGTCCTGAATTTAGGCATATGTTTGGGAAAATAGAGAGACCCACTTAAAGGGGAATCGGGTTCCTGCAGACGGTGACCTGGATCATAATGTACGTGGGAATGAACCCGACAGCATCGAGCAAAGGCACTGCCACCAAACAATGTGTTGATCTGACTTGAATATCTACTGACAATGATATCCAGACACAGTAATCTGGGTAGGGTAGCAAAGGATATTTATATAGCGCACATATCCACGCAACTAGTGCATGCTCAAAGCGCTGGTATTATTTCCCTCGATCATTGGATCAATCTGGTCAATCTCAACGGCTTATCGTATTATCAATCTCAACTCCCTGGGGAGTATATACAACTCTTGCACCCACTAGGCGCACCGAGTTATTATGGCTTTCTTATCCTAACGAGGTACCCATTCACAGCTGGGTGGACTGGGACACATAGTCACAGTACTTTGTCACAGTACGTTTTCAGTGCACGTTGCTGTACCTGCAACTAGGTGTTTGCACGTATTTATGTGACCGCCATCTGGTCATATACCAAGGGATTCGTGGGTTCTTTTAAGTGCACAGGGTTGCGTACTGTACACAAGGGGTTGTGACAACACGGAAAAGAGTCTGCACACAAAGTTGACTCCAAGAATTTTACACCCGGTCACAGGTGAGTTCGATCCATGCACCTCATGCTCGCTGAATCTGTAGCCTGGCGCCTTAGCCAGCTCGCCCACCACGCCCCAATCTGAAGTCATTGATGTGAAGTAACCTTAGTACCTACAGTCAGTCTTGTAACCCTGGCCATTTGGAGGATATGGAAACTGGTCAAATGAACTTATGTTCTCTCACCATGTCTGTCACTTTCACATAGCCCTTGGAAAACACAATGGCGTTGGGAGGCGTTGCCACTGGCAACATGAAGGCGAAGGATGCTGCGACAGCGCAAGGGAACATGAGAAACAAGGGGTTGACGTTCAGTGCTAGGGCCTGTAGGAGAGAAACACCACATATTTAATATGTATCATAAGTATTAAAATCATCTGAACTTTGAATCATATCCTGATATGTAGAACTGACCCTGGAAGATCCGGGTTAGAATTGGTTTTCAGCAACCTATGATTGTGGCAAGAGGTGTCTAACGGGATCAGGTGGTCTGACTTGCTGATCTGGTTGCTGCACGTCATCATATCCCAATTGCGTAGATCGATGTTGGTGAACATAATCACTTAACTGTCTGGTCCATACTCGATTATGTACAGGCCTCCCTCATGTGGTCGGAATATTGCTGAGTGCGCCATTAAACAAACAAAATACATATTTGGCTTGGACCGTATGTTCAGGTTCGGGTTTTTTTCAGGTAAACAACTAGCATACCTTTGCCTGTGCAACCAAAGTTGCAGGATATGTTCGCCATTTTGCCAAGACCATGGCCGTTTGTGGTGTTTCATAAAAACATGCTTACCATACTAATCGTACACAATTCTACTTTTACAGGATACATTTTATGATTGTGGCGCTTACATTTTCCCGCTGGGTTCCTCGTATTTTTATTGAACAAACTGTCACTTCACCAGAAAATACATTTTTCATTAAATACTTCATATAAAATTTCAAGAATTTCTTTTGAATCTACATTGATTTTTAAAGTTGAGTTTCTTAGTAAACATAAAGTGATAAACTACTACTGACCAGGTTTCCCAAGATAGGCAGGAAAAGTGTAACCGTGGCGATGTTTGTGGTCACCTCGGTGGTCATCGCCACAAGCAGGGACAAAATCAGGTTCATGACGCTGGGGGTGAGGGAACTGAATACTGTCAGCTGGCTGCCGATCCACGCGGATAGTCCTGATTTCTGTAAAGATATTGAGGGCCTAGTGGTTAAAGCACCCGCTCGTCACGCCGAAGACCCGGTTCTGATTCCCCACAAGGTACAATGTGTGAAGCCCATGCATTCTTCGTGTCCCCCGCCGTGTTATTGCTGGAATATTGCTAAAAGCGGCGTAAAACCATACTCACTCACTCACTCACTCACTATAATTTCTGTAAAGATATAATACTCATCATCTGTCACTGCGACGTGACGTACATCACTTGTGCCGAGTCAGCCATTGTTCACATCACCTGCCGCTGACTTGCACACCATGCTGGACATATCCTCGTGCGCATACAGGGGCGTAGGAACGGTTTTCAGGGGGGGTGGGGGCCTAAATTTATGAAAAGTATTGAAAATCAAAACGAAATTGTAGTTATATTAAGGGACCGTTCATAATTTATGGCTAGGGGGGTGGGGGTGATGATGCTTGTTATGGAGAAACATGTACAATGTGAATGACCCCCCCTTAAATTTATGTACAAAATAAGTGACCCCCCTGCATGCCATATACAAAATCAATGACCCCCCTACCCTTCCCATAATTTCTAAGCATAATTTTAAACATAATTTTATGTACAAACTTGCTGACCCCCCTAGTACGTGTACAAAATTGATGACCACCCCTAGCTCCCAAGAACAAAATGGGTGACCCCCCTTAAAATCATCACACACACACCCCCTAGCCATAAATTATAAACGGTCCCTAAGGTAGATATGGTTTCGTCTTGAGAGGGGGGGGTAAGCCCCCTTCTGTTCCTACGCCCCTGGCATATCTCGTGATCGTTATTACTTTTTGGGCCCGAAAAGGTTCAGCGTGAGACATGACATTTTGTTAACATAATAATCTTATCGTGTACAGTTTAGGATCACTGTTTGGAATACGTTCGGGCTGAAAGTGTCCTTGTTCACCTGAGATGCGTCAGCGAGAGCCGACCCTCCCCCTATGAGCAGCAGCACCCCCCACGGCATCCGGCTCTCCACTGTGTTCCAGCTGATCAGTGCCGGTACGGATCGTGAGGCTTCACCTGTGAAATGACAGTTATCATCTCTAAACAATAAGAAGAAGAAAATCAGCTCTGCTGAGTTCTGCGCATGGAGGGGCGGTGGGGTAGCCTAATGGTTACAGTGTTCGCTCGTCACGCCGAAGACCCGGGTTTGATTCCCCACATGGATACAATGTGTGAAGCCCATTTCTGGTTTCCCCGCAGTGATATTGCTGGAATATTGCTAAAACGGCGTAAAACTAAACTCGCTCTTTACTTGTATGAACTCGACTGGCCTGAAAAGTGAAACAGAAGGCTTTCTGTTTGCTGCTCAGAACCAGTCGCTTCCTACTCGTAACTGCCGATGTGTGATTCTGATTCAGAATGTAAATATGCAATGTAACATTATGTAATGAATGTAATGAGACTGTTCAACACCTTGTCAGTGGATGCCAAGCGTTGACACAAGCACAGATGGTAAGACATGCCGTATCCTCCTACTACTTTATTCGCCATGTTTTTGGAGATCATCAACATTCTTTGGAATTGGCCAATATACACTTCATAGGTATCAAGCAATCACCCTGCCCTTATCACTTACATATCATCGAAATGTCTGTCCATTTTGCGTGATTGACAAGAGTCAGGAGAAGCATGGCAAATATGCCCTCGCATATGAATTTCACGCTTGCATCCCAAGTACCAAGTTGTCCTACTGCCCATCGTTCTTAAGTGCTAGTAGTACCGCCCAGTCTCGTCACTGACAACGGGAGAGTCTCTTGCGACCACGAACACAGCTCTCATGACTCTCTGGGTGATGCAAAAGGCTGTAGTGTTGGGGAGTCTACATATTCTCCGAAGACGTCTTGGTGGGTTCGACTTGGAAGTACAATTCTCTGAGCTGTGACAACGTTCATTTTGTCGAAAGGACATGTAAAAACAATATTTATAAAGTTGTGGATTAGGATTAGATCCACTCTAATTAATTCGGGTGACGTCACTGTAGGGAAGAAGCTAATGAAGTGATACTGAGGTTTCTGGAGACAAGAGAGGGTGACCTGGATCCACAACTACAGGTGAGCTACACGTGCACCAGGCTAAACAGTAGGTACCTGATCTGCGCCAACAGAAGACAGAAGGGCGTTTTGACGGAAAGACGAAAAGACTGGTGGCCACCAAGATGGAAGACACGGAACTTCCGACGTACCTAGAAAAGAGACTGGACATGAATGATTGTCTGTCTTAATGAATGATGAATCACCTGACGAAAAGGTCAAGACGTGTGTACTTTTAGAAATTTGTCAACAAGAAAATGGCTTTACTCAAAGTAGAAAATATCCGAAACCAACGTGTTTCAAGTACTACTCCTCCAAATTTTGAAAACAAGCGCCATTTTTTCATACTTCTATACCAAAAACATTGCGTCATTTTTCATTATTTGAAAAAGAAGCAAGCAAGGCCTGAAACCATATGGACAGAGACTACGTGAGTCAAGTGGGGAGAAGTATAACAAGATATCCTTGAATATATATACATTTGTAGACCTGAAGAAAAAAAGTATCAAAACCTGAAATAATTTCACCCTTACACTCCTATCTAACGTCATCATTGAAAAACGCACAAGTGACAAAGCAATTATCATTTCAATATTCATAAAACTTCAGAGCAAAGGATTATCCAGAATTCACTGCCTAAAGCAGAGTTGACTGTATGCCGAGTTTATCCTACACATGTCAAGTCCCCGAGTTTCATCACGCCCTCAGTACTCCCGTACATCTATGCTGAGTCAACTACAAAAGTAATATTTTGTCTGAGACCTTCAAACTGACCGCCGTTGTGATGTGAAACATATGTATTTCCTAAACGTTTCTCTCTACTTGTCTCTGAATCGCTGAACTTGTACACAATAGTGGTAAATCAAAATTAGCAACTGGAAATTCATCGATCACTTGGTTGTCCGGTGTGTTTATGACAACTGCATAGCAGAGATACTGGTGTGTAATGTCGGGGTGTAAATACGTGCGTAGTTTTGGAAAGTGGTCTGAACATGAAGTTCGCAGCTATTTTGCCTTTTACACCTAAAGGAATATATTCCAGATCAAAGCTGAGTATTGTTTTGTACTGACGTTTAATGTTTCACCAATCACCGCGATACCTGGGGTTTGAGAACAGGTGAGTCCCTTCTGCCGCACCTGTCAGAAACACTTGCAAAGGCAAGTCAACTGGTCATCAGAAAAACATGGGGACAAGTCAACATATGGCATCACTTTAGTCACTGATAGCTGTGCTCCCCACGTGTAGCGAGAAATAGTTTAACTGGGGCCTGGAATGCTGGGATCCTGGTGTTACGTTTTATGGTATTTGAAATTTTCGCAGAGAGCTTTCTAGAATGAACATCAAAAGTTGTAAACTAAACTGAGCTTACCCTTTCGGGAAGAACATCCCCCATCCCCCGACGTAGGGAATGGACATCGTGACCCATGCAAGGATCAGGATGACAAAATGAATCAGTACAACCTTTTCGGCAAAGCTGGAAAAAGAACCGTGAGAAAAGTTGGTGAAAGAGCAGCCCCTTCTGTTTTCCTGACATCACTGTTTCACCATACACTCCCAGCCTGATGGACAGGAAGGCGAGTGTAAACTATGCATATTATCAGCCTTAGTTGTGGCAGGATCCAATTACGTGCTTTACAGATCCATATTGGATCATTATTGGTTTATCAAAATCGGTCTGTGATGGCAGTAATTACAGAAGTGTCAATCATGCAAGATCTATACAATACATCTGACTTCTCTTACCGACATAACACAAATATGTTTAAAGTGGTGTTTCACCAAACCCTGTTACGGCAATAACTTGACTCCAACCATGATTATCATCCCCTGATTTTATCAAAGTTGACAAAACTGTAAAATGTCCTCCCCCATTAGGTTAGCGCTGGTATAGCTCAGGTAAAGTACGTGTCAACCCGTCAGTGACTTACGACATGCGGCCTAGTTTCTCATACTCCCGTCTGATGAGGCGTTTCACCGCCTCCTCCCCATCACGTGACTTCACTTTGCAGCATAAGAGAGACCTGTAACAGTGTCCAGTCAGGTCAGACCAACAGATTTAACATACAGTATTGATAACACTGGATAGATGCTCATGAGTAGCAAGAGACCTGTAACAGTGTCCAATCAGGTCAGACCAACAGATTTAACATACAATATTGATAACACTGGATAGATGCTCATGAGTAGCAAGAGGGGTGGGAGGGGTGTCGGCGCATGGATTCTAAATAATTTTGAAAGTGCAGACGTCTAAATAGAAGCAACAGGAAGAAAAGGGAAGAAACTCTAGGAAGACAAGGACAATAACTCGAGGATGTAAAGAGTATTAGCTCAAGAACATTATGGCAAGTGACGGAGGAAAAGAGGATTAAGTAAATGGAGGCAAAGGATGTTTTTGTGTGTTTGTTATCTTACGCCGCAATCAGCAATATTCCAACTATGTCACGGTGACCTGTAAATAATCGAGTCTGGGCCAGACAATCCGGTGATCAACATCATGAGCATCGATCTGTTGGAATACGTTGTCAACGTGTCGGCGTGTCTATCAAGCCGATCCCGTTAGCCGAAGACCAGTTCTAACCTTGATCTTGGAGACAAGGGATATAAATAGAACCATCACAACCCGTTACCAGGGAGACAAGGGATGTAAATAGAAGCATCACAACCCGTTACCAGGGAGACAAGGGATGTAAATAGAAGCATCACAACCTGTTACCAGGGAGACAAGGGATGTAAATAGAAGCAACACAACCCGTTACCAGGGAGACAAGAACTGGCAATGATATAGCCATTGCGCCTTCCTTTTTCAGTCTATTATTAAAGCGAATATATTTAAGTCACCTCAAAGATGCATTACAATAAAGGCTGACTCACGACTTCCCCAGGTACAGCGTCTGCAGCCACATCCACGCCAACACAATGCACAGCACGGACACAGGAAGGGCTAATAACATCCAGCTTACAAAGTCCACACCCGACTCAAGTCCATATTTGTTGAAGAGTCTAATAAAAACAAAGCCATTTGTAAGGATGATTGTATTTTCCAAATAATACATACATAATTTGTTAAGAACATACAATGTCATCCTTGTTCACAGACATCAGTTTAACATCTTTACTTCTTAATCATCTTTTCTAAATTGTGATTGTTTTGATGTTTTATTGCATTGCTATTGTTTGTGTACAACGTCATTGTTTTTACGTTTGGTACAGCTCGTTTTGGAATGTAAATCTTCATCAGTTCTATTCTTGAACAACCTTTGATTGTTGACGAAAATACTTGAACTTTACGTCACACCTACGCCACCAGAAGATCCCAATAATGTCTAGTCGGTCAGCTTAGTGATGAGCCTGACTGTTAGGTACACCAGCCTACATCGCGGGAAACCCTTTCAGATCCTATCTCCCTCACAACTCACAAGTCTGCTTGGACCTGCATGATGACGTTAGGTGCTGATCCTGCCAGCGTCCCGATGCCGCCTATATTAGCAGAGTAGGCAACACACAGACAGAAGCCCTTACACACACGTGTGAACTCCGGGGTGTCGTGGCTTCTGTCGGTGGGGTCGAACACTGGGGGAGGGGGCGTGGCTTCCTGGTTCTCGCTGACTGGTCTGGAAATAGGTAAAGCAACTGTCGCCCAACGGTGTTGGTTATTGGAAATAATTTCCTGCACAAGAATACCCGACTCTAGGTACGATGAGTGGGTTGGCAATTATATCGACCTCACAGTTCAGTGATCATGTGGAACAGTGGAGCTAGAAGTAGAGACAGTTTAGTTTGGTTTACCAGAGAGGTTTACAAGGTTTTTTGAAGAGAATCTTACGTGTTTTGTTTCTCCTCATCTGTGCCAGTCAAGTCAGACTCATTCGTTGGGCTTGTCTCATCTGTGAAATTTCAGAATAAAAAAAGACAAAACCCTTTCCACACCCATTGGAAATCTCTGCTCTAAAGCTGACTCGATAGTACATTCAGACTAAATGATGAACATGTGTTTAGGAATCACTATGAAAAGACTGATGATACTAGTGTGCGTGACAAGGTGGGCGTGACAAGGTGGGCGTGTCCCACCGATGGAACCTGACACAGTTACATATACAGAGGCTGGGTTATTGTACACCTTTAAAAATCCGGGAACGTATGGTACAAGTCAAAACAGGGAATTGAGATAAGCATCGGATATCATTTTTGAAGTTTTGAAATGACCTTCCCTTGTCCACCATGACACGTTTTGAACGCTTTACTGAGGCCTTGAATTTGGCCACCTTGATCGAGCGTAGTATGACGCTCTTTGAAACCTTCGTAAAAAGAACATTCTCAATTGTATCTCAAACTATGTGAAATGAAAACACCAAGGGCTTTTGGAATATCGCTCAACATGAAGATACAACTGAGTGTTGGAGAGTTGAGTTCATCCCTTTTGTCATGCAGTCGTGTGGGGAGTACTTTGCCACACTGAAACTGTACAGATCACATTAGGAACACATGAGGCGGTCTCACCTGTCTTTTTTGTTTCAAGGTCAGGAAGGTAAACCAGGGAATTGGCTGTTTGATGGTTATTGAACGATATTAGACCCTCGATATACCTGAAGCTTAAGTTAAACATCTTGGCCAAGTAACCTTGTTTTGTGACAGTGGTGTTCATCGTAACGCAGTGTAGTAATTGTATTACATTGTTTCTGTTAGGAGTCAGTCAGAGATGTTACAGAATATTCTTGAAGAGATCTAAACTCAATTTAAAATCGTTATTTTACCCAATCTTTAATTATTAATAACATTTCTTGTTGTTTGTTAGTTTCACTACTGTGAAATACAGAAGACCCTGGAATCCATGTTTCGCCCATCAACGGGGGGTATTGTTTCTCACCTGCTTTAGGCTCCTTCTGTCCTTTCAACTTGTCCTCATTTGTCTTGAAATTAATCTCCCGGAGTTCGTCAAGGACGGCGCTGACGATGGGGATCATCATGGCGGTGGTGGCGATGTTGCTGATCCACATGGATAGGAACCATGTCGGCAGCATGAACCCCAGCATCAACCTCGAGGACAACAGAAGGTGTTACAGGAAATACCAGCAGGACTAGTCGTGTTCATCTACAGTCATCTGTGATCTCTTCAGTATATACTCACTCATACAAATATTACCCATTAGGCTACAAAGATCATATGCCATTTGTTTCCGATATTAACACGTGTATTTTAAAGCTTGCCATAGTTGTTTGTCAATAGAAGCAATATTACGTCATATTACTACAATACTTCCTCCACTGTTCATGACGTCACAATCATTAAAAAGTCTTAATTCATGACACAAATGACGGTGTCAGTGACGTTGGTTTGGAGGTTTGAGATTATAAGGATTTGCCATTTTCCTGCTAAAACGTGCAGTAGAGTATGTAAAGGCATCGCCTGCTCGAAACCTCCATTTCGCTACACGGGGAAATATTCAACATTCCCTTGACAAGTTGGATTATATCATCGTGCCGTCACGTGTCTTCGCTTGACGAATAACCGCTCGGACATTTTCAATAGCAGTTTTACTGATTCGCCATGATGCACCAAATATGAAATGTCAAGTGCATCACACTACAAAACTCAATAAATTTGCTTCACAAACCATCTTGGTTGGACGTGTGTAATAGTGAGTTACTCAGTGCGATCCTCTTGTGGATTTAGTTCTCGACAGCAATGGCGAGAGTCAAACAATGATGAACATAGTCGCTTGCTACAAAGATAAACGTTCTATGTCTTCAGGATGGGTGTGAATGCTATAATGAATAAATAAAATATATATTTCTTAAAGCTGGCATTTACCGAAATTTGGAATGTCCATCATATATTGTAGTAATGTAATCAATGCCCCTTCAGCTAGAAGTGCATATTGCCACACGGCAATATCAGCTCATACAGAACTCTTCATTAGTCTAAAGCCCATTCACATGCACAAAATCTACTCATGTGAGTAAATTTGCACATGTGTAAATATACATACGTGTGTAATAGTAAATTTACTTTGCGTTCATATGGAAGTTATGTAGAGTGAGTAAACTTGAAAGAGTAAAACTAAATGCATTAAATTGTCTCATTGTTTCTCTGAACTTCAACAGAGAAAGATGTTTTCTTATCACTGGCGCTTTAGAAGACAAACACAGTATTAGATATGTTCTGCTCTTGCAATAGGTCTGTCACAAGAAAGACCGTCTGTTTGCTGGAACGACATGAATAAAACTAGTGACGACAAAGACTGGTACGATAATTTTCGAATGAACAAAGGGGTTTTCGATCTTATCTGCACACAACTGCAGGATTACTTAAAAGCTAGTGACCAAGCTGTTCGCCAACCTTTGGATGTACGAATGAAAGTTGCAATCGCAATATACTGGATATAGCTTAAACTTCAGAATATAGAAGTGTGGGAAATTTGTTTGGTGTAGGGAAGTCCACCGTTTGTAAATGTATTCATGAAGTTTGTCAGACCATATGTGATGTTTTGGTTATGTAATATGTAACTTTTCCCCTCAATGAAGATGACATGACACAATTTACTCGCAGTGCAAATTTGCACATGTGTAAATATACTTTTGCACCTGGTCCTGACCACATGTAAATTTGCACCTAGTGTATATTTACATACGTGTGTAAATGCGTTCACATGACACATTTACACACGTATGTAAAGTTTGCTCATGTGTGTATTTATACATATGTGTGCAAACAGGTGCATGTGACATTGTCGCCCTTTGGGTGAATAGAAAATATTTTTTGGCCGAAAGCTCTGGTTAATGTTGTTTTGTATTTGATACAATGGACACCCGATTTACCACCTGATCCACGCTATAACCTGCTTGATCTGTCATTGTGCGGATCGACCGTTGTGAACACCTGGTGTCATCACTATTTGATCATGATTAATAACCACATGCATACAATGGACGTCTTGTAGACATTTCTCAAGATTAAGGAAATATGTCGGTTTTGATTTTTGTGACACGCACCTTGATGTAGTTCGCAGCTACGTCAGGAGCCTTCATGACACCCATCAAAGGGAAGATAACCACAGGGAGAAGTGCGGTCACCGCCAGGGGGAGGCTCTCCGTGACCCAAAACACAGCCATTAGAACAAGGCCGTACGCACATTTTGCCTCCTGGAACAAAACAAAGATTTCCTTCTGTCCATATTACAAAGTAATAGCCGTAATATTTATAATATTCCATATAGAGGAAACAAAACTGCAATAATGTCATTCTATCTTAGCCAGCTTACTTCCAAAGTTTGACCGTCCTGCATAAAAGGATGTTGTTGTCACTAAAATGCCTCAAACAAGGCCTACAATGATTGTACAAGTGGCATGTCAAATAATGACGTTTATAAGAAATAAACTGAGGCATTATACATAAATATTATCAACGTTTGAACACATTCCAACTCCTTGTTTACTTGAT
This sequence comes from Haliotis rubra, assembly GCF_003918875.1. Taxonomy (NCBI): domain Eukaryota; kingdom Metazoa; phylum Mollusca; class Gastropoda; order Lepetellida; family Haliotidae; genus Haliotis; species Haliotis rubra. The sequence goes on from NW_025765259.1 coordinate 1,293,630, forward strand.
TCCATAACATGCTCCGTAACTGTATGGAGAGAGATATTGTTCTCCGGCAAATGTGCCAACAAGTAGGTGTCTCAAAGTATTGACATTGATTTAACAGAATCAAGGAAGCGTTTGGGACACTCACGGGAAATGTGTTGGACATTCACGAAAAGGTTTTGTGTGAAGAGGAATTGATACCAAGCGGCTTCTCCAAAACATAAAGAATTTGTCTGAATGTCTGCATCCAGAGCAAGACGTAAGTTCAGTGAGTTAAACATTGAGCTTGTAACCATCTACACCTAGACCCCGCCCAAAATGCTTCAGAAAAGTCTTCACCTCTTATTCCTGGGAAATGTGTTACTGAACGTATTGGCCAAAGATACATATCTATCATTGGAGGTTCGGGACAATTTGTAAAAAAAACTTCAAATGTCATCCGACGTGTTCTGACGAATGTTTCACCAGTGATAACATATATGTCAAACTGATTGGGTGGATAGACATGTAGGCAAGAAACGCGCGTACCCGCAGGTATCAACTGTGACCCACTTCTTGCTGATTTCTTTCTTCGTGCGTAAGCTTGACATCGCTATTATACAATATAGAAGTTGATCATCCATAAAACTTGTCATTCCTATCACTTACAATTTCCGGAATTACTCTCAAACAGTTCGTGCGTAAGATTGGAATCTGGACGAAGAGTTTACTTTAGCTTCACGTATATCGATGATCCATTGTTATTCAATCTCACTGATTTACCCACCTAACCTAGAAATATAGGGAACAGGTGACTCACAGCAAGGCAAAGACGGTAACTTAAGCTCCAGGTACATTGATGATATGATATGACTCAACACAACCAGATAACTGGTGGGCGAGCTGTTTAAGGCGCCAGGTTAGTATTCCAGCGAGCTTGAGGTGTCGGGATCGAGCCCACTTGTGACCGGGTGTAAAATCCTTGGAGTCAACTTTGCCACATGAATACGTGCAAACACCTAGTTGCAGGTACAGCAACGTGCAGTAAACTTGGACAAAGTACTGTGACAATGTGCCCCAGTCCACCCAGCTGTGAATGGGTACATCGTTAGGATGAGAAAGCCACAATAACTCGGTGCGCCTAGTGGCTGCAAGAGTTGTATGATCCCCAGGGAGTTGAGATTGATAATACGACGTGCCTTAGAGATTGACATCCAATGATCGAAGGGAACAATACCAGCGCTTTGAGCATGTACTAGTTACGGGGATATGTGTGCTATATAAATATCCCATAATAAATAGTAACTACTAGTACTTCACAGGTTGTATTCAATGCCTGAACAATGCGTTCAAATAAGATTTTTGTGGATATGTGCAGAGCATTTCCAAGTTAGAAACTTTAGTGACAAACTGATGTAGATCCGTATTTTGACTCAAGTTCCAGTATGTCTATTTCAGGTGAACACCTGACTGGACTTCCTGTGTGTTTGTGATGAGTGTCATCGTTTGCAAATTGGTGACCACATGTGTCACATGTGCTTCATTGTGGGGCAGGACTGAAGTCCTAGAAACTGTCAAGAGTGAAGCTGCCAAACACGACCAACGTTGCTTAACTTCAACTGATTTGTGACCTGGGCTCTATTGACAAGAACACACACAATTTGTATGCATTAGTTTTATCATTAAATAATGACTATGGGATCACATCACATCGCATTAGTTTTATCATTAAATAATGACTATGGGATCACATCACATCGCAGTAATCTCCGCGTTCCCTCGCACTACTGTTGTACCTTCACATTGATGCTAACATGTTTGTTACATTTTGATGAAGTAAACAAGAATGAAATTTATGATATCCAATAGCACATGATATCATGCAAAGAATTACCAAAAGATATTCAACGTCTCACAGCCTTACCCATGACAGCCAACAGAAGCACAAAGCCCATCAGTAAACATGCAACAGATCAGTTCACCTATGTCGTTATAACCTGGTCAGCCCTAGAATCACAATAGGCTGTGTCTGAGACAATCAGCATCGCCATCAGTCACTGCAGGGAACAGCCTCTCTCCTAGGTAAACCATTATGGGTCCTGTGTATGTATTGTTGGTGATGGGTAGGAGGGTGGGTGGGGTAAGATGGATGGCATGTAGAAGTGATGCACACAAGGAAGAGATAAACCATTATGGGTCCTGTGTATGTATTGTTGGTGATGGGTAGGAGGGAGGGTGGGGTAAGATGGATGGCATGTAGAAGTGATGCACATAAGGAAGAGATAAACCATTGTAGGTCCTGTGTATGTATTGTTGGTGATGGGTAGGAGGGAGGGTGGGGTGAGATGAATGGCATGTAGAAGTGATGCACATAAGGAAGAGATAAACCATTGTAGGTCCTGTGTATGTATTGTTGGTGATGGGTAGGAGGGAGGGTGGGGTAAGATGGATGGCATGTAGAAGTGATGCACATAAGGAAGAGATAAACCATTGTAGGTCCTGTGTATGTATTGCTGGTGATGGGTAGGAGGGAGGGTGGGGTGAGATGAATGGCATGTAGAAGTGATGCACATAAGGAAGAGATAAACCATTGTAGGTCCTGTGTATGTATTGTTGGTGATGGGTAGGAGGGTGGGTGGGGTGAGATGAATGGCATGTAGAAGTGATGCACACAAGGAAGAAATAAAGAAGTTAATCATGCTGAAGGCTAAGTCAACCTTATACCTAATGCGTTATCTCTATTATCACAGCTAATTAACATTGTATAGCCATTGCAATTGTACTGCCGTTGTTATTGTATTGACATTGTGATTATGTGGCCATTGTGACTGTACTCTTATTGTGATTGTATTGCCATAGTGATTGTACTGCCATTGTTATTGTACTCCCATTGTGATTATGTGGCCATTGTGATTGTGCTGTCATTGTGATTGTACTGCCATTCTGGTCGTACTGCCATTATGATTGTATTGTCATTGTGATTGTACTGTCATTGTGATTATACTCTCATTGTGATTGTACTGCCTTTCCAATTGTACTGCCATTGTGATTGTACTGACATTTTGATTATACTGTCATTGTGATTGCACTGTCGTTGTGATTGTACTGCCATTCCGATTGAACTTTCATTGTGATTTTACTGTCATTGTGATTGTACTGTCATTGTGATTGTACTGCCATTTTGATTGTACTGTCATTGAGATTGTACTGCCATTGTGATCGTACTGCCATTCTGATTGTACTGTCATTGTGATTGTACTGTCGTTGTGATTATACTACCATTCCGATTGTACTGTCATTGCAATTGTACTGCCATTGTGATCGTACTGCCATTCTGATTGTACTGTCATTGTGATTGTCCTATCATTGTGATTGTACTCTCGTTGTGATCGTACTTCCATTCCGATTGTACTGTCATTGTGATTGTACTGACATTGTGATTGTACTGACATTGTGATTGTACTGACATTTTGATTGTACTGCCATTGTGATTGTACTGACATTTTGATTGTACTGCCATTGTGATTGTACTGTCATTGTGATTGTACTCTCGTTGTGATCGTACTGCCATTCTGATTGTACTGTCATTGTGATTGTACTGTCATTGAAATTATACTGTCATTCTGATTGTTCTGCCATTCCGATTGTACTGTCATTGTGATTGTACTGTCACTGTGATTGTACTGTCATTGTGATTGTACTGCCATTTTGATTGTACTGCCATTGTGATTTTACTGTCATTGCGATTGTACTGCCATTGTGATTATACTGTCATTGTGATTGTACAACAATGGTGATTGTACTGTCATTGTGATTATATGGCCATTGTGATTGTACAATAATGGTGATTGTACTGTCATTGTGATTATACTGCCCTTGATTTGCGTACTATTACTATAATTACTTTCAGGTTGTTGTTTCATTTGTGGTCCTAGTCAACTTTGGAGTATAATTGAATGTATAGCATCGGCCAGTTGTTGATGGTTACACGATGAAGTCCTTTATGTACGGACTCCTGGTTAACTTACTGTTACACACTGAAGTCCTTTATGTACGGTCTCCTGGTTAACTTACTGTTACACACTGAAGTCCTTTATGTACGGTCTCCTGGTTAACTTACTGTTACACACTGAAGTCCTTTATGTACGGTCTCCTGGTTAACTTACTGTTACACACTGAAGTCCTTTATGTACGGTCTCCTGGTTAACTTACTGTTACACACTGAAGTCCTTTATGTACGGTCTCCTGGTTAACTTACTGTTACACACTGAAGTCCTTTATGTACGGTCTCCTGGTTAACTTACTGTTACACACTGAAGTCCTTTATGTACGGTCTCCTGGTTAACTTACTGTTACACACTGAAGTCCTTTATGTACGGTCTCCTGGTTAACTTACTGTTACACACTGAAGTCCTTTATGTACGGTCTCCTGGCTATCTTACTGTTACACACTGAAGTCCTTTATGTACGGTCTCCTGGTTAACTTACTGTTACACACTGAAGTCCTTTATGTACGGTCCCCTGGTTAACTTACTGTTACACACTGAAGTCCTTTATGTACGGTCTCCTGGTTAACTTACTGTTACACACTGAAGTCCTTTATGTACGGTCTCCTGGTTAACTTCCTGTTACGCACTGAAGTCCTTTGTGTACGGTCTACTGGTTAACGTACCGTTACACACTGAAGTCCTTTATATACGGTCTCCTGGCTATCTTACTGTTACACACTGAAGTCCTTTATGTACGGTCTCCTGGTTAACTTACTGTTACACACTGAAGTCCTTTATGTACGGTCCCCTGGTTAACTTACTGTTACACACTGAAGTTCTTTATGTACGGTCTCCTGGTTAACTTACTGTTACACACTGAAGTCCTTTATGTACGGTCTCCTGGTTAACTTACTGTTACACACTGAAGTCCTTTATGTACGGTCTCCTGGTTAACTTCCTGTAACGCACTGAAGTCCTTTGTGTACGGTCTACTGGTTAACGTACCGTTACACACTGAAGTCCTTTATATACGGTCTCCTGGCTATCTTACTGTTACACACTGAAGTCCTTTATGTACGGTCTCCTGGTTAACTTACTGTTACACACTGAAGTCCTTTATGTACGGTCCCCTGTTTAACTTACTGTTACACACTGAAGTCCTTTATGTACGGTCTCCTGGTTAACTTACTGTTACACACTGAAGTCCTTTATGTACGGTCTCCTGGTTAACTTCCTGTTACGCACTGAAGTCCTTTGTGTACGGTCTACTGGTTAACGTACCGTTACACACTGAAGTCCTTTATATACGGTCTCCTGGCTATCTTACTGTTACACACTGAAGTCCTTTATGTACGGTCTCCTGGTTAACTTACTGTTACACACTGAAGTCCTTTATGTACGGTCCCCTGGTTAACTTACTGTTACACACTGAAGTCCTTTATGTACGGTCTCCTGGTTAACTTCCTGTTACACACTGAAGTCCTTTATGTACGGTCTCCTGGTTAACTTCCTGTTACGCACTGAAGTCCTTTTGTGTACGGTCTACTGGTTAACGTACCGTTACACACTGAAGTCCTTTATGTACGGTCTCCTGGTTAACTTACTGTTACACACTGAAGTCCTTTATGTACGGACTACTGGTTAACGTACCGTTACACACTGAAGTCCTTTATGTACGGTCTCCTGGTTAACTTACTGTTACACACAGTGGGACAGTGTGGGTAGAGACACAAGCACCACGTGCACGAAGCACCAACTACCGTTAAGTCTGAGAAAATGGGTAGAGACAAAAGCACCACGTGCACGGAGCGCCACCTACCGTTGAGTCTGACAGTATGGATAGAGACAAAAGCACCATCTACCGTTGAGTCTGACAGTATGGGTAGGGACAAAAGCGCCACCTACCGTTGAGTCTGACAGTATGGATAGAGACATATGCGCCACCTACCATTGAGTCTGACAGTATGGGTAGAGATAAAAGCGCCACCTAGCGTTGAATCTGACAGTATGGGTAGAGATAAAAGCGCCACCCACTGTTGAGTCTGACAGTATGGGTAGAGACTAAAGCGCCACCTACCGTTGAGTGTAACAGTATGGGTTGAGACAAAAGCACCACCTACCGGAGTGTTTGACAGTATGGGTAGAGACAAAAGAACCACCTACCGGAGTGTTTGACAGTATGAGTAGAGACAAAAGCACCACCTACCGGAGTGTTTGACAGTATGGGTAGAGGAAGAAGCACTACTTATCGGAGCGTTTGGCAGTATTGGTAGAGTAAGAAGCACTACCTGCCGGATTGTTTGGCAGTATGGGTAGAGGAAGAAGCACTACTTACCGGAGTGTTTGACAGTATGGGTAGAGTAAGAAGCACTACTTACCGGAGTGTTTGACAGTATGGGTAGAGGAAGAAGCACTACTTATCGGAGTGTTTGACAGTATGGGTAGAGAGGAAGACAGGTGTTTGTATGGGTAGAGGAAGAAGCATTACCTACCGGAGTGTTTGACAGTATGGGTAGAGTAAGAAGCACCACCTACCGGAGTGTTTGACAGTATGGGTAGAGGAAGAAGCACTACTTATCGGAGTGTTTGACAGTATGGGTAGAGGAAGAAGCACCACCTACCGGAGTGTATGACAGTATGGGTAGAGGAAGAAGCACTACTTATCGGAGTGTTTGACAGTATGGGTAGAGTAAGAAGCACTACTTATCGGAGTGTTTGACAGTATGGGTAGAGGAAGAAGCACTACTTATCGGAGTGTTTGACAGTATGGGTAGAGGAAGAAGCACTACCCGGGTGTTTACCGGAAGAAGCACTACCTACCGGAGTGTTTGACAGTATGGGTAGAGGAAGAAGCACTACCTATCGGAGTGTTTGACAGTATGGGTAGAGGAAGAAGCACTACTTATCGGAGTGTTTGACAGTATGGGTAGAGTAAGAAGCACAAATTATCGGAGGGTTTGACAGTATGGGTAGAGGAAGAAGCACTACTTATCGGAGTGTTTGACAGTATGGGTAGAGGAAGAAGCACTACTTATCGGAGTGTTTGACAGTATGGGTAGAGTAAGAAGCACTACCTACCGGAGTGTTTGACAGTATGGGTAGAGGAAGAAGCACCACCTACCGGAGTGTTTGACAGTATGGGTAGAGGAAGAAGCACTACCTACCGGAGTGTTTGACAGTATGGGTAGACGAAGAAGCACCACCTACCGGAGTGTTTGACAGTATGGGTAGAGGAAGAAGCACCACCTACCGGAGTGTTTGACAGTATGGGTAGAGTAGGAAGCACTACCTACCGGAGTGTTTGACAGTATGGGTAGAGGATAGAGGAAGAAGCACTACCTACCGGAGTGTTTGACAGTATTGGTAGAGGAAGAAGCACTACCTACCGGAGTGTTTGACAGTATGGGTAGAGGAAGAAGCACCAGGGGGCAGATCACCACCAGTAGAGTTGTCTTTACTGCCCAGAAGTCTCGCAACACGCTCCCTGCACGTCCAGACGACATCTTCACCGTTTCCAAGGTGTAAGTTTCTTGGACCATTTCTAAAAATTAAACATTCAAACTTTCACTCTACTTGAAGACTCCACAAATCCCCTGTCCTGTATGATATTAGCAACCTTTGACCATAGGCTGGAGTAACGAGTCCCACTGATAATGTCTGCAGGTATGTATAGACCATACCTCGGTCCTTGTCGTGCCTGTGTGACGTCATAATGCTGTTGTCTTGTTTACATCTTAACACTTCTCCTGGTGTGATGCATTACCATATCGTGTATACGGCTTATTCAAACAGTTGCAGTCAACATTCGCTACGCTAGATGACAGCGGGCTTGGCAGAAGGTACAATGACCTGGTATGGGGTTGGCAGTATGACATGGGTTTCAGTAGGATATCCAGTGTCTCCCACTGTCCCGCCTTGACAGATGGCACATGCAGTAACTTTAAAGTTGATAGCTTCTGAATAATGCAATGAATTTATATCATATGTAAATACGAAGCTGCGTTACGTAAGATATGTTGTACAACACAGTCTCTTATTACAACAATGCCCAGTGTATTTGTCCTTGAAGGTCAGCATTCAGCTATTTAGACCTAATTCTGGTCTGCACACTGTTTGTGAGAACGACAGAGATCTTCACTTTTCGGAAGCTCAATAACCCCCTCACCTTTATGTGAAACATCAGATGCAACTCCCGAGACCTTGTTCACTCCACAAACATACCTTAGCGTCTATACGACGCTCCCTTCACGTGTATGTACATCAGGGGATGCCCCCGAGAATATTGCATGTGCTTCTAAACATCTAAATATATACGATCGCAATTTGTACACACACACGCGCGCGCACTCACTCACAAACACAATCACACACACACACACACACACACACACACACACACACACACACACACACACAAAATTTCACAGAGAGAGAGGTAGGGGGGTGTGTGTAAAAAGGTCAACTTTGCTAATTCGAAATGCAAGGTACATCACAAATGGACAATGATATGCATGACCTCAAACGTCACACATTTTAAAGGCACAATCTTTGCTTTGATGCGTTAACGCAAACAATCATTCGGTTTTTCCACGGTTGTGGAGAAGGGATAGCATTACTGCCAACGTTGTTGGAAGAATGGAGGAGAGTTTGTGATACACCTGCGTGCTAACCAGACCTGTATTATATAAACTTTCTATTCAGCCTGGTGTGCATGACGGGACGACCCTTTGTGAAAGACCTAGCTTCTATTGCAATAACATTCTACAGCAACCCTAGCTTCTATCACTATATGTTCCTATACGTTGGCTGGTGTTTGCAATGACTTGGCATATTTGAACGGGTGGATAGCCCAGCAGACAGATATAATCCGATGGGCAATGTACACATTCGGACCGGAATGTATACAACGCGAGTCTTAGGTACATAGCAGACCTGTTCTAGTTCTAGGACAACCTCACGAGAGAAAGGTTATGAATAGTCACACGAATGTGCCTGAGTACGAGTACTTTGAAAACAATTCGCGGCATTCTCGATATCTCACATTCTGAAATATATAAAACAAGCTTTATTATGTGATGTGAGTTTAATAGACCTCAGTGTAAGCGTCCAACCCAACTCTGATTACCGTAACCTATGTAATAAATACTTATCTTCCCCTTGCAGCGGACTTTGTCTGTTAAGGGACTTACGAAGAATCTTACGCAGTAAATCACATCAGTTTAGTTTTTCTAGTGTTCTTATCGACAATAGTTACATGTTTGAATTGCAAATTACTGACGCTGAAAGTTAACCACTATCAAGGAAAGGTTGGGGGTTTTCACAGAAAGTATTTGAAACAAGTGGAATTAATACCATGTGGATTCTCAAAACAAAAGGATTTGTTTGAAATTTTACAATTTCAGAAATGGGCCAAGTTCAACACAAGGCTGCTTTATTAGATCAAAAGCAAAGTGGATAGAACATGGAGAAAAGCCATCCAATTACCTTTTTAAATTAGAAAGTAGAAATTTTCTAAATAAATCTATCTCAGCTCTTGAAAAACCAGATGGAACTTTATTGAAGAAAGAACATAAAATCATTCAAGAAGTTCATATTTTCAACAAAATTCATCATTTTTATGAAAAACTATATGAAACTGAAGACTGTGCACATATTGACCTGGAAAACCTTTTTGCTAAAGTATCAGTGCCAAGGTTAGACTGTCAAACATCACTTTCCTTAGAAGGGGAGCTGACCTATAATGAAGTACGTGAAGCAATAAAAAAATGAGTCCTGGCCCAGATGGCTTCACAGCAGAATTTTTAAAGTTCTTTTGGTTCGACCTCAATAAATATTTGATAAATGCTTTGAATTATGCATATAAAATAGGCGCCTTATCTACTACCCAAAAACAAGGCCTAATCACGTGCTTGCCTAAAGATAACAAATCAAAACTCATTCTAAAACATTGGCGCCCTATTACTCTTTTAAATACTATTTATAAATTAGCTGCGTCGACAATAACAAATAGGATAAAGCCACTTTTACCACTGATTATCCATGAGGATCAAAAGTGTTTTGTATCATGAAGTATATAGGTGAAGTGACTAGATGTATTTATGATATATTAGACAATACAGAATCATACCAGATACCAGGCTTACTACTACTTATTGATTTTGAAAAGGCATTTGATTCTGTGGATAGAAAATTTATACATGATGTACTTAACTTTTTTCCGCTTTGAGCCCAATATTCAATATTGGAAAAGAAATTGTTTTTCGTAAACAATGAAGCAAGTGTTTTGGTTAATGGTTTTGCAAGCCCCTTCTTTAAGGTTTCAAAAGGTTGTCGTCAGGGGGATCCTATATCACCTTATCTCTTCATATTATGTGCAGAAATCCTAGCAGTAATGTTAAGAAATAATAAAGATATTAATATTGGTAATATATATTCCCTTTAAGCACATTTGCAGATGATACCATCAATGAGTACATTATCCTTTTTTGCAAGATTTTCAGGATTAAAAGTAAACACAGAAAAAACCGAATTGATATGAATAGGTTCCAAAAAGAAATCAAGATACAAACTCTGTAAAGAGTACTGGACACGAACACAGTTTAAGCTATTAGGTATTGAATTTGATATTGATTTAGAAAATATGGTTAATCTGAACTATATAAATAAATTAGATAACACTGAAAAAGAAATGAAACACTGGACAAAGAGAACTTTAACACCAGTGGGTAGAAATATTGTGTTGAAATCATTACCACTACTTAAACTAAACCATTTATTCAGCAGTATACCAAGCCCACCTAAAATATAATAGAATCTTTTCAAAAGAAACGTTTTCAGTTTGTTTGGAAATTTAAACCAGATAAAGTCAAGGGAGATACAATGTATGGTGGCATAAATGTACCACTAGTAGAAAAGAAAAGGTTATTGCAGCTCAGAAATTTTGTTGGATCAAAAGACCAAATGGGCATGTTTCTTTTATGATCATTTAGTTGAGGCAAAAATAATAAATGTGCTTTCTACATAGAAAACAATATTGTCCAAAATATCCACAACCAGTTTTGGAAAGAAACACTATCATTATAATTATCATACCTACACTGTTGTGACGATACTGAACTATCTGTTACGGGTGTAATGAATAAGTCAATTTGGTACAATAATAGCATAACAATTGATAATAAGCCAGTAGAATTTTCCCATTTGGTATGAAAAAAGTATAACATATCTTTAACGATTTCTTCAACGATACAGGAAATTGGTTTAATTTCCATGAATTTATTAAAAAATATACTTTGAATACAGACTTTTTAACATTTCAAGGGTTGAAACAATCTATCGCCCAATACTTACAAAGAATTAACTTTAGTCAAATACAAGAGATCTCTCAAAAACCAATATTACCTTATAATATTTCTAAAATCAACAGTACTTCAGGTAATAGATTATTTTATGAAATTTTGCAAAATTCCAAATTTACAAAACTTAAAAGCTATAGCCAATGGGAGCTTTATCTTAATAAACACCTTACTGAAACAGAATGGATACATTATAGTTTGATGGCAAAAAGATGTACACAAAGCAGATGGTCTCAGTTTAAGAGTTTGTAATTGTCAATATGCAATACATATTTGGATAAAATTTACTGAATGGATTGAAGGATACATTTAAGTGAAGAACATTTGTTATTTGGATTTGAAGGTAAACATAACAATCCTCTTAATGTGGTGATACTAATAATCAAATATATGTTGTATAAATGTAGTTAGAAAGCAGTGAAACCCAATTTATATGGTTTCAAAACGAAGTATTAAAATATTATGAAATCTCAAAATTTATTGCGTTTTCTAATTGTAACTATGCAAGTTTTCATTCTTTCTGGTCATTCTTCCAATTACCTTTTAGAAATGCTATAACTGACTGACTGTATATGTCCTTTGTATGTGTACTATATATAAGAGGTAATGTACACACAATGTATTTAAATCAACACTACTCATTGTACACTTAAAATACTTTCAATTGGAGAACATAAACCTGATGTAATGGAAATTGTAACATAGAAATAAATATATTAAAAAAAAGTTCAACTCTGTCAAAGCATTTGTTTTTCGTTTTTTGGACGAAACTATCCCCCCAAAAAACCTTCATTCCTTGTTTCATTTTTTGTTTATAAACGTGGTGAATATAGATATCGGTTCATGTCTTCAAAGGTTCAGGACAGTTGTCACAAATGAGGCACATGCCATCTGAAGTATTCAATACAACGCGTGGAATGCTGGTCCTCCTCGATGATAACATACAAACTATGGATGTCAAACGTTTAGACAAGAAATAGGCATGCCCGTGGGCACACTCAGTGCTCCCCTCCTTGAGGATCTCTTTCCATAATAGTAATATGCTCGAGCTGGCAAAAGCAAATGAAGGTGATTTGACAAAGAGGTTTTACTTAAGCTTTACGTATGTTTATGATCTGTTATCGTTTTTATAAATCAAATAGCCAAATCCCTTCCACTTAATTACCCCAACCGATCTTGAAATAAGGAAACCTGTGAGACTGCTTCGTGTGTTTCATGTTTAGATCTACCATAAAGATAAAGAGTGAGAAGAATTGTGCTGTGTGTTTGATGATTTTTATGGAGAAGCATGTACAATGTGATTGACCCCCCCACTAAAACTTATGTAGAAAATATGTGACCCCCCTTGCATGTCATGTACAAAATCAATTACCCCCCCCTCTCCCCTTTCCTTAATTTCTAAGCATAATTTTAAACATATTTTTATGTACAAAATTGCTGACCCCCAGTTCGTGTGTACAAAACTGCTGACCCCCCTCCCTAGCTCCCCAGAACAAAATGGGTGACCCCCCTTAAAATCATCATCACCCCCTAGCCATAAATTATGAACGGTCCCTAAGACAACAGGAATGAGTTCAACTTTCCAACAGTCACTTTCCCTTCATGTCGATTAATGTTCCAACAGCTCCATTGTTTGGAGTCTACAGTACAAGTGAGCATGCTCGTAATATCAAGATTTTAAAGCATGTCTTGCGACTCTTTTATCAGACAGGGTTAGGAAAACCAAGGCTTATGTAGAACTTTCAAAATGTTTCATGGTAGATATGAGGAGGACATTTCATACAAAACTTTTGTCAGATGTAATTCCCTGTTTTGACTTGTAACATGCGTTCCCGTGGTTTTTGAGGACAACAATTGACTAGGGTGTACATGTGTCTATGACGAGTGCCACCGGTGAGTCAGAATACGCTCCCCTTTTCGCGAACACCTCGTATCATCACTATTTGATAGTGCCTCATAAACATATGTTTACGATATACATGTAGTTCTAATCGAACAACAGACTCGGAGTTTAGCAGAGATTTCTTACAAGGGACAAATTATCTTTGTCGCTTTTATTGACATAACAAGTTAATTTCTTTACGTCAAGCATTCTCGTATATATGATTGAAAAGAAAACATTTATAAAGTTTCTCGCAGAAGGATCAGGTGTGATACTCAGTCATCAAGATTTACTCTACGTAGTCCAAAACTATTCTGGAAAACACTAATCGCGTTCTACAAAGACGCTCAATCCTAATAGGAACTTCATCAGAAACAGAATGGTAATGTCATCTTAAGACTATTGTCAAAGGAAGATGTTGTTTATGATGTTGACAGTAAGATTCTGGATTGGGATAATGTTAGAATCACCTGTTACGGAATGTAAAATATTCGAGTTTGTTGCTTGTCTTAAAGTTGGTAAATCTGCAGCCGTTGATTGTTTTACCAGAAATGCTTAAATACTCATTACCCGACACCATGCCCTTTCTGGTTAAAGCTTGAGCCGAGTCTTTGATACAGGTATTTTTCTTCTGTCTGGGTGCAGTCGATCATTATTCCTTTGGAAATTTAAACAATCCCAGCAATTATAGGGGTATTTCTATCACTAGTGTTCTTGCTATGGGATTTACGTCTATTATCAGCACATATTCCCATAGTGGTCAAACATGCGAGATTTAATAGCCGATTCACAAGCTGTATTTAGAAAGGACTACTCAACTTCCGATCATACATTTAGTCTGTATGCAGTCACAGAGAGATATTTATCCTTCAGCAAACCAAATGTGAATGTAGCTTTTGTAGATTTCAAAAAGGGGTTTCATTCAGTAGATAGAGTAAAATATGGAATTTTTGAGAAATAGAGGGTTGAGGGGGAAATGTTCGTTGTAATAAGATCGATATATTCAAATGTAAGATCACGCATCCTTTGTGGTGATGTTGTAACTGACCTTTTTGACTGACTGCCCTGTGGGCTTACAGCAAGGATGTATTCTACGTTCAATGCTTTTTTATACACTAGTTATATTTTTATATTATGAAATCTGGTACACATTGTATTCAGCTTTTTCCTGATATAACATAACTTTTCATGCTACTTTTGCTGCTGATGTCGAGTACTGCAATTTGTTTTCAAAGCCAACTTGATGCACTTTCAGCGTATTCAGATGCGTCCAGTGGAAGGTTAAGCTAGTGGTGAGGGTTCCTTTCAAGGAATGAGTCACGTTTACCTGGTCACTGATCGATGACAGATCAAACATCTGCATGAGTTGTGTGTTCCAGAATGCAAATAAAGGTGCTATGATCTGGGGTGAAAGAACGGCTTCAAGGACGAATGCTTAGTGAATCAATGTCTACAAAGACATAGTCAATTAATGATTTTACTTTGTTACATTTACTATGGAAAGTGTACCTTGACTCGTCAAGTGGAACCACAGAATAAAGGTGACGTTCGCTAAGCAGTCGTAAGAGGCACCTAGCCCTGGGTTTCATATTAATACCATGACTGATATCAGTATGAAAGTCTCCTAGGAGGTATGTTGGGTATTCTTGAGAGAGAATATCATAAAGTTCCATAACATAGTACAGTTCTTCATAGTACACACTGTCAAGGACATTTGTCGATGGCAGTCTAGTCCCAAGTATATACACATGGCTGGTACAGATGTGCAGTTTGATACACAGTACGTGGCGGCTGTGGTGGGTGTCAATAAGAGTAGCTTTACACCAGTCACCTTTCCGTACAAACATGGCTACACCTCCATAACCTCGTTGGTGCTGGTTAGAGTCACAACTGGATTTAGAATACACATTAAATTTGTCATGTAGTGTCTCCAGAGACTGTGAATTTTCCATGTCTAGCCAGTGCTCTGTAACAAGCACGACGTCACATATGTCGAGTTTATTGCACAGCTCAGACGTTCCATGTTTGATACCACGAATGTTCCATGTCGTTAGGTTAACGAGGGTCATCAGTGTACATCCATAGACAGTCAGACTTGCAAGATAAGGCATCATGGTTAATACTCACTCTCGCCTTGTTTATCATTAGAGTACCATGTATTCCGGGGAACCCATTCTCTGCAGTTCACGTTCTCTGGCCAGAATGTGTTGTCGTCCAATATTATCTTGGCACAATGTACAGGGACTGCAATACGGATGGTATAGGTCGGGTTAGAGCCTTCCCAATGTCGCAGGAGAATTATATTCGTAATGGTCACAACCCGTTCTTTGGCGTAGTCAACGATAGCATCTTTCACTATGTCAAAAGATTCGTCTGCTCTCACATATGACATGACGAGTCTCCTGTTTTTGTATTAGCCACACCTGTGAAGGATGGTCTCCACTGATTGTTAAACCTCACAGACCTTGATTGCTGATGTTCCTTAGATTGATTAGATGTATTGTCTTGGGTTAAGGTTGGCTTGTATCTCGTGCTGGAAGAGTCTTCCGTGTCTGGCACGTGTTCGTGGGGTGGACTATCATCAAGAAGAAGTAAGCTGTCTTCTGAGCTAGGTGGTGGATGGATATCGTCGCAGATTGGGACTGCACGGTGTGTTACATCGTGGCCTGGAGTTGATTGGCCTTCAGCAATGACTGGCCTTGATGTGGTCTTACCATAGCTTGGGTTGTTAACTGCCTCTGAATAGAGCAGCTTATTTCTGGTATTCATACAGTCAATTTTGCCATCAATTGCACAAGTTGTTTTATTTATCCCATTTATTTGCTTGTGTTTAGAGTGTCTTTCTTGTCCTTAATGTCAATATCTTTCCTATCGATTTCACTCTTTAATGTAGTGATTTCGGATTTCAATTTGTCTACATTGCCTTTGTGCTTCTGCATTTCACTGTGGTATATTTTGATTTCATCATTCTTGTGTTCAAGGACCCCTATCATATCCCGCATGTCGCTCTCATACTTAGACTTGAAATCTTGCAGGTTCTCATTTAAATCCATGAACTTTTCACGCATATCTTCATCAAAACACATCAGTTTAGTGAACATACGAGCTAACGTGTCCTTATTATTCAAGCTATTGTCTGAGCTCTCTATATCAGTATAATCGTCTGATCGAGTTTTCTGTTTACTCATGACTTCACTCTGTATCACATGAGCTGGCACAGATCCACGTATGTATCTATACAGCAGGTACACATCAGAAGCGTACTTTTCTGGAACAGTTTTAAGTTGTCCCGATCGCTTTACTCGTTTGATAAGCATCCCTTCAGGAAAATCTGTACATTTGTCTTTCGCAACATTGTATATTGATAGTCTGATATTATTTAGGATGCCCTCATCATTATTGTACGCAACACATAGCTTTTGTTGACATGTTTGTCTGTCGTACTCACCAAGTAGTTCATCAAGTTCTCGAAGAATGACATGGTCGGGTGAGTCATGTTGTTCCTTCAGATCTTTCTACAGGACAGCACATCCACATTTATCCAAGAATTCGCAATTATTGTCATTCAGATTCACAACAGTGCTGTAGTATGTATCGCACTTTGTTTGGGTGTCATCGCTCTTGGCTTTATGTGGTTACATAACCCTTTCATATAGGAGCTCCAGAAAGCACGTCCGAACAGCTCGGCGTCCAGTACTACCAGTGGAAGGTTAAGCTAGTGGTGAGGGTTCCTTTCAAGGAATGAGTCACGTTTACCTGGTCACTGGTCACTGATCGATGACAGATCAAACATCCGCTTGAGCTGTGTGTTCCAGAATGCAAATATAGGTGCTATGATCTGGGGTGAAAGAACGGCTTCAAGGACGAATGATTATGGTTGATGGGAAATTTAATTGTGCGTGATACCAGGGTCACATCTGCAAACGTTTTTACCGTTTTCTCAACAGAATGTTCCCGGCATGCCATAGCAGCATGATAAGGCTGGTTGGTTGGTTGGTTGGTTGGTTGTTTAACGCCGTACTCAGGAATAATCCAGCACTAAAGGCGGTGGTCTGTAAATAGTCGTGTCAGACAATCCAGTGATCAACGATATGAGCATTGATCTACGCAATTGGGATACGACGACATGTGTCAACCAAGTCAGCGAACCTCACCATCCGATCCTGTTAGTCGCCTCTTATGACAAGCATGGGTTACTGAAGACCAATTCTAACCCGGATCTTCACGGGGGATCATGCCAAGGCCATTCCATATGTTTCAGTGGTTGTGCAGCAGTAATGTGACGACGATGTCAGTGTGTTACCCTCGTCTGCAGGATCTTCTGGCCTGTCAACAATCGAACATGTCTTAGACAAAATCGAGGCTGGTTTAAAATGTCTTCCACATCTTATAAACTGTGCAGGGCCTCTGACGTTGCTTTAGATACTGAATGTCATTTCTAAGAAGGTTCAACGGCATCTTTGAGGAAAACGCGTCATGCCTGAACCGAGGCAACAATGAAACGGTCTTGTTACTTGGAACACGTGACCTTGACCCGCTGCATGTGCCAAACATCTCATGGACGTTTGCTCATTTCACTTTGTGAACGTTTTCATTTCTTATTGAATAGCCCATGGGGCGGAAGAACAAATACAGTGAAGAATCCTTAATTCTGATTGGTCAACAACTGTGAATGCATGATCGATTATTGGTTGATGCGGTTTCACGCCGTACTGGTAAAACAATTTCCACATGGCTGTGATGTACAATAGTGACTTTACCAAGGAGTATTAACCTTGGTCTGTTTTCAAACATGTCTGTATGCCGCAGTGATGAAGAATTCACATCGTTAATAAGCATCAAAATCAAATTCTTACAAACAAAGCCATATTCAGTTCAAATAAATTTGTACTGTCACGACTGCACTGATCCAAAGCACTTTCCGTGCACTGGTTGCTTTTGTTATTGTACCCGGATGATATGCCAGAATTCTCGACTGGTTTGCGATCTCTGCTGTGCCACCCGCAAGCGCAATTAGTAGTATAAGTATACATTAATCAATAAAGGCGATAACGTTTTTACTCATTAATATTTCCATTTTCATTATGGTTAAAGCGTCCGCCCGGAGAGCGGAAGGTCACGGGTTCGATCCCCAACCGCGTCATACCAAAAGACGTTAAAATTTGGTACTTGTTGGTCCCTGCCTGTACACTATCCGTTTGTTGTGAATTTATAACATGACTGTAATATCTAAACATATTATAGACTACCATCCTCGATGATCTCCAGGGTATACGTTCCTATAAATCCCCACTATACCCTGGATGCATCTAAGGCTCGAGGCGATGATTTTATTACCTCCCTTGGTTGGCTTTTTATCCAATCAGGTGTCTATGCTGAGCGTACCTATCACAACTCACATTAGCTGTTTAAACTATATAACCGATTAAACATGGCAACACAATAATATATTGTTGCAGAGGTATTCTGAAAGAGGTAGAAGGAGTTCTTGCATATAATCTTTTTAAATATTTCAGACCTGCCAGTTTGTATGTTTTCCCCCAAATCTGAGTCGCACTGCGAACAAACTTTCGCGGCTGTGACCGCTATCTTTGTTGACACTGGCAAGCTCGGTGGTAACGGCGGCTTATCTGATTGGCTACTGTGAGAATGCGGAGCCAGCAAAGGGAGGTAATAAAATCATCGGCTCGAGCCGTAGATGCATCCAGTGTATTGTGGAGATTTATCGGAACGTATATAGAGATTATCGAGGAAGATAGATTACCAACGTCAATCATATTTCACACACACACACCCTAAGTGCGACCTTGCGTATGCTGACTGTCTCATTACACTTCACCCTGAAAACAATGATTAACCTCATCCTTAGATATACTTGTCATATCTATATTTTAGCAGTTTCAATTTCATGAGAGACCTATTGGAAAACGTAGATGTATCTCCCCACTGCTTCACTGACACAATAATACATGTATCTCTTAAGAAATCAAGAAGAGAAAGACCACAATATATACTTGTGAAAAAAACATCTTTATTTTCGTGACACTTGCGGCAGAATATATTCTATTTACATTCAAAATCTTTCTCTGAACAGAAAAGCACCATTCAGAGATGGCGCAACAATCATATTACAAAAACGTTTCACAGTCTGGTTAATCTTAAAGGTCACATGCAACGTAAAACACAACTTTGCAGATTCTGATACCTTTCGGTATGGACTTACCGAAACAAATCATCAAAAATGCAAATTCAACTTATAAAGTTAAAAAATAACGCGATGAAAAAAAACGCGCGAAATCGGAGTTCAAACGTTCCACTAATTTTCCCCCGACTTTTCTGGGGAAAACGGGTTTCAACAGCTGGGCTGCGCTCATAGCACGTGCGCAGTGAAATAGGTTCGCGCAGCTTGGAAGCGGGTTGTCGGGTGAATACTTGGTGAAGGCTTTGGTGTGAGCTATTTTTCTAATGTTTTGTTGATATCTCACAGGCGCGAGCTTTTTATATGTTATGACAGTAAATTAACTGTTTATATAATTTCACCACACGTTCTTCTTACCGAGTCACTTTCTCAGTTCGATACTTAAAAGCAATGTCATTATTTAGCGTTGACAGAATTTCTAACTGTGAAATAGATATGTCGTTGTCACAGACAAAACTCAATGTCTTGTTTTATTGACACCTGTGTGTCTGCCTGCCTGTCTGCTAATGACAATATTCAATACACAGCTGCTATCACTGACCACATGCAATTTGAACTCAACACCAATCAGGCTATACACCATAAACAAAAATGCATTGATTTATGGCCCAAGTTCGGTCTCTGTCACATTATGTAATTACAGACAGGCAGGTGTGATAGTTGAACACATGACATGTTATGATGTCTGTTGATTGCAAAATGTTATACACAAAAAATGAGCATGTATTTACAAAACCCAACATCTCTACATATACACACACAATAAGCCACGAGGGCATATGCAAATGAACCAGCCGATACACTTGAGTGCACACCCACCCGCTCTGACTGGGTTCGGTATCCCGGCTGCTTTGTTTCTTGCGAAGTAAACCCAAGTACACAATATTGCACTTTTGATTTGCGATTGCACGCTTATAATTTTGTTTATATGTTTTTTCATAACTAGCAATGTATATTATATGTCACGAATAAGTGATAATTGTGTTTTAATTATGTTTGATTTTTGGGTTGCATGTGACCTTTAACATTGCTTATAGTATATTTTGTGTTCACCTGAAGAAGGAGCAAGAAATAGCTCTGACATGTGATAAATAATAAACAGAAGTTGTTGTCCATAAAGCGTGTCACGTATACCTACCACTGTAGACTACAATCATCATACTGCCAAAACCAAACAATTTCAACAAAACATTTATGTTTCAACAACAAAATGACATCAATAAACCAAACTATTATAACCTACATTGTTTTCCATGAGTGTACCATTAAATATTTAGTGATAACTTCACAGTCTGGACTCATTGAAAACACAAAACCATGCCATTATCACCATATCTACAGCCTTCCATACAAAGACAACATCAGATATATAATCATGGCAATATTGGGATTAATAGTAAAAGAGCAATCTATGATGTATTTGAAATACACAGTATGAAAAGCTCAACTACAAATGGTTTCAAATAAAAAATGCTGAGTAAAAAGTGTTAGCATGACCCGCTGTTGGGTTTTGCTGCATGACGCTACCAGGGATGTCAAACACAACTTCGATGTTCCAGCAACAACCCAACAGCCAACCCTGTCACTTCTCAACAGACTGCAGATACTTCATTAATCAGTATTTCAGTATTAATCGTCAGTCCTTCTACATTCAAACATCTGTTCCAGAATCTGCCACGGGTAACCTGACTGGTGGCCTGTGTGCCAAGGTTCAGCGTGGTTGGCTGTGTGTTGCCACACGATATCGAAGTGTTTGACATCCCTTTGATCACCTTGCAACATTTGATTATAATTAGTCAAGTGGAAATATGTAGGAATTACTTTCCTCTTATTTCAGACATATGTGATTAATCAACAAACTTACATGGAAAGCCTTTTGCTATTTTTCAAAATGTATTTACAAATAGCCTAAATATCAACATGTGTTTATCAATAAAGAAAAAAAAATCAAAATATGGAAACAAGACAAAATAATTCAAAGCAAACAAATTTGGTTTGCTTCTAACTAAAATATTTCCATTCCTTACAAACGTTACAATTTGTAGGACCAATGACAGCCAATACATTGCAAGACGTAGCGACATGGAGCAAATAAACAACAACGGAAATGCCTGAACCTCTGTTAGTTTGAGCAGCTCAGGGTTACCTTCCCTCCAGGTGGAGCCCTCTACTGGCTTGTTCTGCAAGTGTAATGTTATAGCATCCCACTAACAGAACATTTCTTCTTCAACAGGCTTTGATACCCAAGGACCATATTTGTTTTCTTTGAATTTTTTCAGCATGGTGGACTTTGCTGTTTGGAAGTCCAGTGCCATCATCTTGGCCTTGTAGTAGGTTTCGGCCCCAAGGAGGTCACTGCGGCCAAACCTGGTAGCAACTTTCTTGAAACTATCGTACAGATTCTTTTTCGTAAGCCGAGAGAAAAAGCTTTTCTCAATTCTGAAACAGTAAAAACATTATCCATGTTGTAAAAACTGGCTGAAGATGAACACTGAAAGAAAGGTGACAGCATAACATTCTCTTATAATGACAGTCCCTGTACTCAATATCTATGATGAATGACACAGTAGTCATAGCCAATACTTACGCAGTATGACACAGTAGTCATAGCCAATACTTACGCAGTATGACACAGTAGTCATAGCCAATACTTACGCAGTATGACACAGTAGTCATAGCGATACTTACGCAGTATGACACAGTAGTCATAGCCGATACTTACGCAGTATGACACAGCAGTCATAGCGAAATCTTACGCAGTATGACACAGTAGTCATAGCCAATTCTTACATAGTATGACACAATAGTCATAGCCGATACTTACGCAGTATGACACAGTAGTCATAGCCCATAGCCCAAACTTACCCAGTATGACACAGTAGTCATAGCCGATACTTAGGCAGTATGACACAGTAGTCATAGCCAATACTTACGCAGTATGACACAGTAGTCATAGCCGATACTTACGCAGTATGACACAGTCATCATAGCCAATACTGTACGCAGTATGACACAGTAGTCATAGCCGATACTTACGCAGTATGACACAGTAGTCATAGCCAATACTTACATAGTATGACAGTAGTCATAGCCGATACTTACGCAGTATGACACAGTTGTCATAGCCAATACTTACGCAGTATGACACAGTAGTCATAGCCGATACTTACGCAGTATGACACAGTAGTCATAGCCAATACTTACGCAGTATGCCACAGTATGACACAGTAGTCATAGCTGATACTTACGCAGTATGACACAGTAGTCATAGCCAATACTTACGCAGTATGACACAGTAGTCATAGCCAATACTTACATAGTATGACACAGTAGTCATAGCCAATACTTTCACGCAGTATGACACAGTAGTCATAGCCAATACATACGCAGTATGACACAGTAGTCATAGCCAATACTTACATAGTATGACACAGTCGTCATAGCCAATACTTACATAGTATGACACAGTATGACACAGTAGTCATAGCCAATACTTACGCAGTATGACACAGTAGTCATAGCCGATACTTACGCAGTATGACACAGTCATCATAGCCAATACTTACGCAGTATGACACAGTAGTCATAGCGATACTTACGCAGTATGACACAGTAGTCATAGTCGATACTGACACTTACGCCAGTATGACACAGTAGTCGAGCATGACATTAAATAGCCACGCGAGTATGACATGACACAGTAGTCATAGCCAATACTTACATAGTATGACACAATAGTCATAGCCGATACTTACGCAGTATGACACAGTAGTCATAGCCCAAACTTACCCAGTATGACACAGTAGTCATAGCCGATACTTACGCAGTATGACACAGTAGTCATAGCCAATACTTACGCAGTATGACACAGTAGTCATAGCCGATACTTACGCAGTATGACACAGTCATCATAGCCAATACTTACGCAGTATGACACAGTAGTCATAGCCGATACTTACGCAGTATGACACAGTAGTCAAAGCCGATACTTAGGCAGTATGACACAGTAGTCATAGCCCAAACTTACCCAGTATGACACGGTAGTCATAGCCGATACTTATGCAGCATGACACAGTAGTCATAGCCAATACTTATGTAGTATGACACAGTATGACACAGTAGTCATAGCCGATACTTACGCAGTATGACACAGTCATCATAGCCAATACTTATGCAGTATGACACAGTCATCATGGTCAATACTTACGCAGTATGACACAGTAGTCATAGCCAATACTTACATAGTATGACACAGTAGTCATAGCCAATACTTACACAGTATGACACAGTCATCATGGTCAATACTTACGCAGTATGACACAGTAGTCATAGCCAATACTTACGCAGTATGACACAGTAGTCATAGCCAATACTCATATGGTATGACACAGTATGACACAGTAGTCATAGCTGATACTACGCTCACGCAGTATGACACAGTAGTCATAGCCAATACTTACGCAGTATGACACAGTAGTCATAGCCAATACTTACATAGTATGACACAGTCGTCATAGCCAATACTTACGCAGTATGACACAGTAGTCATAGCCAATACATACATAGTATGACACAGTAGTCATAGCCAATACTTATGTAGTATGACACAGTATGACACAGTAGTCATATGCAGCACATCACATAGGCAATATACATGACATAGTATGCATCAGTACATAGTAGCAGTATGACACATACTAGGCATGACACACAGCCATCATGTAGTCATGACGCAGTATGACACAGTCGTCATGGTCAATACTTACGCAGTATGACACAGTCGTCATGGTCAATACTTATGCAGTATGACACAGTCATCATGGTCAATACTTACGCAGTATGACACAGTAGTCATAGCCAATACTTACATAGTATGACACAGTAGTCATGGTCAATACTTATGCAGTATGACAGTCATCATGGTCAATACCACTATACTTTACACATAGTCATAACACTTACGACACGCATAGTATGACACTCATCGTAGTCAATAGCCACACGATGTTTGATGTTACTTCACGATGTTTTCCTTTGGTCAATACTTACACTGTATGACACTGTCCCCAAGTCAATACTTACGCAGTATGACACTTTCCTCGTAGTCAATACTTACGATGTTTGACACACTTCTTTCGGTCAATACTTACGTGGTATGACACAGTCATCAACTCAATACTGACATTGTATGACACTCTCCCCATAGTCAATACTAACGATGTTTGATGCACTTCCTTTGGTCAATACTCACGCAGTATGACACAGTCATCAACTCAATACTGACACTGTATGACACCGTTCTCTTGTCAACACTCACGCTGTATGACACAGTCCCAGCGGGCCGTCTAGGACTTCTGGTCTCGGGTCTCCCAGACACCAGTTGATGCTGAGAGACTTGGTCTTCTGTGTCTCCCGTGGGGGGTCACATGCTGTCACACGCCCCAGCCAGGGGTGGTTCAGATGGAACAATGGGGGGAGTAGGGTATCGATGGGGGGTTCCGATTTGTTGACACGGCAACACACAGCCCTTGCCAGGTGACCATGGTCATACAAGAATCCTGCAACAGATTCAGCAAAATTCAAATTCAAGAAACTGCCTCAAAAGTTGACAGTCAACTGCTACAGAAGTTGAATCTAGATTGGTTTTTCTGCCACACAGCCACTCACTAATGTAAATTAAAGTACTTGTGTCTGAAGGTCGTTCAGAGTATGGTAGGTGATGGATTTATGGGGAGACTTGGACCAAATGTATTTGCACCGAACACATCAACTGGTTCTAAACAAGGAGATCACGTGATGATTATGTACAAACTTGTTAACGGTACCTGCTGAAGATATTTGACAAAACTCTTAAAGGCCTCTCCAGTCAACTGTTGAAACTCTACCACAAATTTAATAGGAACATCAGAAATAGTATATTATGAGTCTTGCCTTGATTCTTGAGTATTTGCTAAGAAGGCAACAAAATTCTCCAATATCAGTAGCCAATTATTCAAAGTCAACTGCATTGTCATCTTCATGATCATTGTAATCACCAGTAATATCATGCATCAACACTTGTTGAAAAAGGTTACATCTCCTTGGCAGGCCTCAGAGTGCTCAACTTGTATTTATTGGTGCAGATATATTTGGTGGGCGAGATTCTCTATACTCTATACTGATACTATGACAAATAGCGTACACCAGAACTATAACAAAGAAATACAATCCAGAAAACACTCCTCGTGACATCTATTCACAAGGAATCAGACGATGCGAGGTTTCTTTATATATTGTATTATAAACAATGATGAATATACTGATCTCAATGTTCACTTACCAAGAGTAAGTGAGTCAAGATATATGGGTTCCAGGAAGTGAGACAACAGCGCCCCCTGCATGCCAACCACATTCCACCTGCAGATCTTGTCAGTACACGACATTGTCCGCAGTCTCTCGCCACGCTGGATCCCATCAAACGTCTGGGCCACGAAATCAGATTCAATTGGGATTGTACCTTCACCTGGCAACAAGAAGTTTCTGTGTCATAATGTTACTATGGCAATGACAATACTCTAACACAGTTCGAAAATTTAGACTTCAAATTAGTAGGTTTATCACCTATTTAAAACAAAAGTACAAACACAAAAGTGTTCAAACCACATCTTCATCGAAATACATCATTTTAACAAAATTGTTTCGACATGGTACTACAAGAACTATAACCGGCTGGGACAACAGATGATAAGTAGTTTTCTGAAAATGATCTAAATCCTTAACCATGGTAACAAAGGATGTCATGTGACATACCTCCCTCCATCTTGGTTCTCAGCAGGCCCTGCACGCCACTGGTGAAGGTCGGATGGTGTTGGCGGTCAAAGGTCTCACTGCCCCTGTTCGATACCGCATCCCTGTGAGTACAGAAGTCGGGGAAGTAGTTCAGTTGGTCAATCATATTTGCAATGGAATATATTCTAGAGTAAGAAACCATGAATCTGCTCAAGCTAAATATTATGAAATAAAAGAAACGAGTGTAAAAGAGTGTGTTTGGGTTTTTAAAACACTGTCAGCATTATTGAGTCATACCACCGTCTATCTCTCCCTTCAACTAGATGAACATTCAAAACAGAGGAGGCTATCTATAACCTTTGGTTAGTACTGACATAAAATCCCAGACACCAGTTAGTCATTCCAGACTTTTGTTTTGTTCTACAGGGCAGGATTTACATATAGTGCTGGGCACAGGTGAATTTGGTTTATGCTACAGACAGAAATGTCCTGTGGTAGACTGTCCAACAGTCACACTCAACTTGATCAGTCATCTAGACCACGTGTATTACCGCAAGATGCCCAATTCTCCGTCATTTCAGAAACAACCACTGTAGAGAGTTGCCATAGTTACCTGGGAGAAAAGAGGGCTCCATCTCCACATGGTGCTGTTGAGATGTACAGATGGAGGCTGATGCCCTGTTTGATCCGGAGTTTTCCGGTTTGACCCACTTCAAACAGGTCATGAGGACTGCTGGGGTCGTATGTCTCTAGCTGGGCATACAGGAACCTGGAAGACAAGAGCACTGGATCCTGTCAACATCGCACAGACCATTAACATGTCCAGCCAATACACAAACCTGCAGGTTGCACAAATAAACTTAATTGTGTGTTATCTGTTGGTGGCATGTATATCATACAACCCATTTTACTTTGTGTGTTGTTTCATCTTACTTTGCCCATGTCCCACAACGGTCTTCATCATTTTTCAAAACTTACAATATGAAATTCATAAGAAAGTAATTTTCGATTTGCAACACCAGTGAGATATATGATACATGAAATCTAGAAAACGTCCACCATGACAGCTCCCAGTGTTGCCTGGTGAGTGAGTGCTGCACCTGATGTAGCAGGAAGGTCAAATATTGGCCCCAGACAATGTACTCAAATGTGGATCTGAACCCAGGACTTGACAAACATGGCCACAACCCAACTGTCCACCATGTTTAACATACAGTAACGAGCAGAAAAAATGCGACTTTTCACAGACGTAGTTTTCAAAATTTATTTACTGATAACTTCAGTTATATTTTTCATACATCCACTCTGTGATACTGAAGTTTACATTTATGCAAGTCAATAGTCTGTTAGTCCACCGTTTCTCTCGATGCACTGCTGAATACGGCGTCCCATGCTGTCAATCAAATTGTCTATGTAGTCCTGGGGTAGGTCCACCCATATTTGACTGATGAGATTAGACCACTCAACGACACTCTTCGGTTCCAACTTTTCTAATTTGTCCTTCATAATCTGCCACACATTTTCAATTGGGTTCAGGTCTGGTGATGCCGCTGGAAATTTCTGTAAGGTCATGTGACTCGTTTCAAACCAGTTACAGGTGTGTCTTGACTTGTGTACAGGTGCATTGTCCTGTAAAAGTTTGAAAGGCATTCCACTCTGTCCTATATGGGATTCCACTATGCCTTCTTGTATTTGTTGAGAGTACTTGCTTGAATCCATCCTTCCTGTAATAGTTAGCAGCGGCATTACCCCGAGTTTGCCTATACCACCCCAAACCATGACACTGGGTGAGAACTTCGGAACCATTTTGCAGCTACGTCCACCTCTTGACCACCTCTTTCTTGTGATCCTATAAAACTGAAACATTGATTCGTCCGTAAAAATCACATTTGAAAAGTCTGTACCCTGCATTTCCCTGCACCACTCGAGCCTTTTCTCCATATGTGCTGTTGTCATCAATGGAACTTTCTTCGGCACTCGCTTGACATATCCAGATTGCTTTAAAGATCTTCTGATTGTCCATTCTGATACCTTAGGGACTCCTTGACTTTAAGCCTTCACGGCATGCTGTTTTGCAGACCAGTTTGGGTACGCCACCACGAGACGCGCTCGTCTGTCAATTGCCCCAAGAGTAGCACGATGTCCCGATCCAGCCTGTCGCTCTGTCCCTAACCCTGCGTCAAATTTCGTCAATTTTCGGTAAACAGAGGCCCGATGCAGTCCTGTCAGTTTCACAAGTCTAGTTACGGATGTAATACCTGCTTCATAATATGCCAAGAGTCGATTTCTGTTGTTTTGTAACGTCATGGCAAAGCTTCGGTATCGTCTGCTATTGTCTTCGGTATTGTCACGTGATCTAGCCATCCCTGAACCAAAGGGAGATAATTCCATACCAACGAGGCAAGCTACTGGCGGCTAGAAACAATGTATTTCGGCCTTTTTGATAGTAGGATCGAGTCTACAGAATAAAGTTTTTGTCGCATTTTTTCTGCTTGTTACTATATGTGTGTGGATACAGTCATGACATGTCACTGACCTCAGGAATCCTCGTCTGGTGATGATCTCAGCATGACAGTCATTTACTGTGTTGCCTTCCAGACTCAACTGTTGCCCTGTGATACACCGGTTGCCTGGCAACACATTCATGTGAGAAATATATATTATATACACTAATACCTTGTTCTGCATATATATTTATACAAGCATATGTTAGTATTGTGCTGGCTAAACAATATGCCTGGGCATTGTACTGAATACTGATATCACCAATATTGTATTGCCTATATTTATGGAGCAACATATGCTGATATCATCAATATTGTATTGCCTATATTGAAGGAGCAACATATGCTGATATCATCAATATTGTGTTGCCTTTATTTAAGGAGCAACATATGCTGATATCATCAATATTGTATTGCCTATATTTATGGAGCAACATATGCTGATATCATCAATATTGTGTTGCCTATATTTATGGAGCAACATATGCTGATATCATCAATATTGTGTTGCCTTTATTTAAGGAGCAACATATGCTGATATCATCAATATTGTGTTGCCTATATTTATGGAGCAACATATGCTGATATCATCAATATTGTGTTGCCTATATTTATGGAGCAACATATGCTGATATCATCAATATTGTGTTGCCTATATTTAAGGAGCAACATATGCTGATATCATCAATATTGTGTTGCCTATATTTAAGGAGCAACATATGCTGATATCATTAATATTGTATTGCCTATATTGAAGGAGCAACAAATGCTGATATCATCAATATTGTGTTGCCTATATTTATGGAGCAACATATGCTGATATCATCAATATTGTGTTGCCTATATTTATGGAGCAACAAATGCTGATATCATCAATATTGTGTTGCCTATATTTATGGAGCAACATATGCTGATATCATCAATATTGTGTTGCCTATATTTATGGAGCAACAAATGCTGATATCATCAATATTGTGTTGCCTATATTTATGGAGCAACAATGCTGATATCATCAATATTGTGTTGCCTATATTTAAGGAGCAACATATGCTGATATCATCAATATTGTGTTGCCTATATTTATGGAGCAACAAATGCTGATATCATCAATATTGTGTTGCCTATATTTATGGAGCAACATATGCTGATATCATCAATATTGTGTTGCCTATATTTATTGAGCAACAAATGCTGATATCATCAATACTGTGTTGCCTATATTTATGGAGCAACATATGCTGATATCATCAATATTGTGTTGCCTTTATTAAAGGAGCAACATATGCTGATATCATCAATATTGTGTTGCCTATATTTATGGAGCAACATATGCTGATATCATCAATATTGTGTTGCCTATATTTAAGGAGCAACATATGCTGATATCATCAATATTGTGTTGCCTATATTTAAGGAGCAACATATGCTGATATCATCAATATTGTGTTGCCTATATTTATGGAGCAACATATGCTGATATCATCAATATTGTGTTGCCTATATTTATGGAGCAACAAATGCTGATATCATCAATATTGTGTTGCCTATATTTAAGGAGCAACATATGCTGATATCATCAATATTGTGTTGCCTATATTTATGGAGCAACATATGCTGATATCATCAATATTGTGTTGCCTATATTTATGGAGCAACATATGCTGATATCATCAATATTGTGTTGCCTATATTTATGGAGCAACATATGCTGATATCATCAATATTGTGTTGCCTATATTTAAGGAGCAACATATGCTGATATCATCAATATTGTATTGCCTATATTTATGGAGCAACATATGCTGATATCATCAATATTGTGTTGCCTATATTTATGGAGCAACATATGCTGATATCATCAATATTGTATTGTTGCCTATATTTATGGAGCAACATATGCTGATATCATCAATATTGTGTTGCCTATATTTAAGGAGCAACATATGCTGATATCATTAATATTGTATTGCCTATATTGAAGGAGCAACAAATGCTGATATCATCAATATTGTGTTGCCTATATTTATGGAGCAGCATATGCTGATATCATCAATATTGTGTTGCCTATATTTATGGAACAACATATGCTGATATCATCAATATTGTATTGCCTAAATTTATGGAGCAGCATATGCTGATATTATCAATATTGTATTGCCTATATTTATGGAGCAACATATGCTGATATCATTCATATGGTATTGCCTATATTTATGGAGCAACATATGCTGATATCATCAATATTGTGTTGCCTATATATGTCTCTGCACTATGATGCCCAGATACACTCAGATGCTTGTCTGCAATAATTGCTACACGTTTAACGAACCAAGCCATGGTTAGGAAAGGGGTGTGAAAGATTAGTTGGGAAAATAATAGCTAAAAATTGTCCCAATTTACATGTCACCTGAACCAATGCTGATGACTCACCTGAACCAATCCTGATGACTCACCTGAACCAATGCTGATGACTCACCTGAACCAATCCTGATGACTCACCTGAACCAATGCTGATGAACCAATCCTGATGACTCACCTGAACCAATGCTGATGACTCACCTGAACCAATGCTGATGACGATGCCAGTATCCTCTGGGTTCCTCTTCATCACAAGGCCAGCAATGATCTTGCGTCCAGCCAGAGTGTCCGGTATGGTGGCGATCAGCTGGTTGAAGGCCTGGTGTGTCAGAGCAGCTATCTTGTCGAAGTGTGTCATTGTCAACGAGGGAACCAGCATCATGTCCACCTGTCAAAATCATACAGACTGACACATTCCAGGTAAAATGGTCACAGGCTGAATGAACTAGAGCAGTTCTTTCTGTCAGTAGTCAGAGCTAATCTATAGAAAGACAAACCTCACTAACAGCATTGATGAGGTCTGGTACTGGTGGATTAACAATACTACCTCTGTAAGTCAAACAGGGGTTTATATTGTGGATCATTGTCAGTTGCAATACTTAAAACGCTGTGCAATAACAAGTGCAACTAACGAGCAATATCATCAAGGCAACTTGTTCAACAGTTTGATAGCAACAATATCATCACTGCAACTTGCTGGAGCCTAACGAGTCTGATAGCAACAATATCATCAGCTGGCAACTTGTTCAGCAACAATATCATCACTGCAACTCAGCTGAGCCAAATCATCAAAACAGCCAGTGTCTGATAGCAACAATATCGTCATGGCAACTTGTTCAGCTGAGCCAAATCATCAAAACAGCCAGAGTCTGATAGCAACAATATCGTCATGGCAACTTGTTCAGCTGAGCACAAATCATCAAAACAGCCAGTGTCTGATAGCAACAATATAATCATGGTAACTTGTTCAGCTGAGCCAAATCATCAAAACAGCCAGAGTCTGATAGCAACAATATCGTCATGGCAACGTTTTCAGCTGAGCACAAATCATCAAAACCGCCAGAGTCTGATAGCAACAATATCGTCATGGCAACTTGCTAAAATGACAACTCACCAACATTGCCAGCGTCTGATGGCAAAAATATCGTTATGGTAGCTTGCTAACAGTAACATGACAACTCACTGATTTGGCCTGAGTCTTTTGACCTTCTGCCAGCAATATCCGCATTGCGACATCTGCTGCTTCCTTCTTCCCATCCTTCTTGTTGCTGCACTCAAC
This sequence comes from Haliotis rubra, assembly GCF_003918875.1. Taxonomy (NCBI): domain Eukaryota; kingdom Metazoa; phylum Mollusca; class Gastropoda; order Lepetellida; family Haliotidae; genus Haliotis; species Haliotis rubra. The sequence goes on from NW_025765259.1 coordinate 1,325,919, forward strand.
CCCCGGGAACTGGCGGGACCCAACAAACGCTGCCAGCACAAACCTACACGACATACAGATCAAGTACTTCATTGTCAGTACCAATAGAAGTGACAAAACCCTTTCCACCTTCATAAGAAATATCTGCTAAAAGCAGAATCGATTGTACAGTTGTGACCTTATCATGAGCATATATATGTTTCAGCAGTTTACAGCTGTACAATGTTGTTTGTAAACAAATCGAGTCAGGGTGTTACATGATGCACAAATGTGTGTCCAGTACGCACAAATGTAGAGAATGCATGCAGAAACAAACTTCACTGCATCCCGAGGGACACACAATGCCATTCACTGTGCCACAACACATCTAGGACCTCGCTATGTGTTTGGTGGGGTTTTCATATCAGTTATATGCATCATTTCATCCCTCAGTCCACATGATTAATGATTCTTTCCAGGCTCAAAAGAAATTATCAAAATGTACAGTTCTCTACACTGTTACTTCACAGGACCGTCATATTACTTTCAAGGACGCTTAAAACTAATAATTAGACCCCCATGTTTTTGAGTAGATGGAATAACAATGAAACCAAGGTGCCCCACCGGTGGTACCTGTCATAATCATATACAAAGTCTATTCAATTGTTCACCTGAAATATGGAAGTATGGTACAAGTCAACGCTGATGTACAAATGCCTTACTTCACTGTCAGACCTACACAACATACAGACATATATGTATATGCACTCACTTTGGTTTGTGGGAAGGACCCCGTTGGCTGATGACCTCAATCCTGGCTGTAGATTGCCGTGACTGCGCATACTCCATCAGGGCACTCACGGGGTTCTTGTTGACACCCGCGAACGTCTCTGCTGTGATTTCTAAAGTGCCACACGGAAGACTGTTTAAGCCTCCAGCCAGACTAGGAACAGATGCAACGCCACCTGGTGATCTGGTCGGAAGTGATTGTGGTCCAGTTGATGATTCTGTCATCCACGGTGACATTGGATCATGACTTCCTCTTGGAACAAAGCTGTGCGAGGGACCGGATGAGATGACTTGGCTTTGTTCCTGTTGGATAAGGTCCATGGGAGTCCGTGGCAAGGATCTTGCACCGGACTGGGATATGGCTGCCTGCTGCTGCTGGAATGAAGGTGAAGAACGTTGTGGCTGGCCCTGTGATACAAGCGACAAACTTCCTGTTATAGTGTGGGAAGACACACCTGGATAAGACCCAGCTGATCCTTGTGATGACGAACCCACATCCCTCATGTTGTATGACATGACTGGACGCTGGTTACAGGCACCCTGGTCAGACAAACCACCTGGTCTTATCTGCCATCTGGAACCCATCTGTGGACCTCCATCGATCTGGCCAATGACAGAGTCAGCTCCCAGGCTTGTCAGCATGGTTGGAGACTTGCTTGCATGCTGCTTAGTGACCCCTTGGATGTCTGCAGCTATTGTTGCCAGAATTTGACCCCTGCCCGCCCCCTTCACCCCATATTGAGTGTCAGACCCTAACAGTTCCAACGGAGACAGAGGAAGCCCTTGAGTAGCTCCTTTCATGGATGGGTGACAGATGTTCATCTTCCCTCGAGCAACATTTGGTTGCGATTTCTTCACCGGCCCAGATAAACCTTTCGCTTCCAGATACTGATCTCCTTTTGATGTCACCGTCCAGGCTGAGCCAGTTCGAGCCACCAGTTTCTCCTCTAACAGATCCTGCAGGGCTGCTTCTACAGGCTTCTTGCTTGATTTCAGAGCACTGACGATAATCAAACTAGCTCCAGTTTTCAACAGACGATTTCCTAGGGTTTTTAACACAAGGTCCCTGAAACACAGCTCAGTATCTGGGGATTCTGATTCTCTAACAGGGATGGGTGGTCTGGAGACCATGTTTTCGTCAGATTTGTCTGCTAAATCTGGATCTGAACTCTGAGAGTCAACAGTTCCTGGCGACAAAGCCATATATTGATAGTTGCTTTGACTGTTGGCAATCAGATCATTCATTCTGTCATTGATGTCAAAGGATTCATCTTCTATGTCATCATAGTCCTCCATCTCTGACCTGTCATCTTCTTCTTCATCATCTCCCTCAACACAACCCGGTACCAACTGCTGCTGAGAAGGGGATTCCAGGCCTTGATACAAAGTCTCATCCACCTTCCTTGGCGTGAAGGATTCTCCTAACCACGTACCTTCATCAGCCCGCTTTCTGCTACCTATGACCATTTCACCAAATCCTCCCGTAAAATCCATCGAAGATGATTCTACATGTGTCTGACCAATACTACCAACTGCCATTCCATTCTGGGAAATTTCTCCAAGCTTCATAGCATCCATTGTAGTCAACATTTCTGAAGGAACTGGACTCACCCTGGCATTAGGAATGAGATACCAAAGAATTGGGGAACCCTTGATGAACCGAACCACTCTCCTCTGGGACAGCATATACAGGGTCGGGTTCACTTCCCGAGGTGTTCCATAGCCACAGGCTCTCGCAATATCCATAGCCTTCTGTGGTTTGCTGCCACACTTTTTCAAATATGCCAAAATGCTGTCCACACGCTCTCTGCTTAAAGGATTTTGCACTTTGCCTTCACGGTGCGACTGAAAAGTAGAAAAAATATAGAGAGAAATATATTGATCTACCTGTGTGTATACCTACCTACACACATATCTAAGTATTTACCTCCACTTATCCACCCTCCCACCTGTATACCTACCTACACACATATCTAAGTATTTACCTCCACTTCTCCACCCTCCCACCTGTATACCTACCTACACACATATCTAAGTATTTACCTCCACTTCTCCACCCTCCCACCTGTATACCTACCTACACACATATCTAAGTATTTACCTCCACTTCTCCACCCTCCCACCTGTATTACCTACACACATATCTAAGTATTTACCTCCACTTCTCCACCCTCCCACCTGTATACCTACGTACATACATATCTAAGTATTTACCTCCACTGAATGACATACCCATACACCCAGGTGTTCGAGAAGCACATTCACAGACAAAGTTATTTATTCATTAAGCTGTACTGTGCGGTCTCCATCCTTTCTCGAACACCTGGCTGTCCCTTTCTCTGCACTCCTTCCTCGTAACAAACAGTGAACTGGGTCAATATTTTAATGATAGATTGTTAAACAACTTTTTTATTTTAAGGACAAACATTCAGCAAAAACCTCACAGAGTTGGTATGATGTTTTGATTATGATCAGCGTTTCATTGAGTATTTTATGTTTATTAGTTTTCGAGTTAGATTGCAATTCATCGGTCCGCTTTTGAGCCAAACGGACTATATATATCAGCTGGTATATATCATACAACTTGCAACCCAACTATTCAAAATAGTTCCATAGGAGTGTAGGGCCGCGATCGGGTTCACCAGTCTTGATCGACATTGCTCCACATCGCCTGCAATTTACAGGATCACGTCTCGTCTGTCCATGATACACTCAAACACAAACCCAGGCCATTGCAGCATTTATACCTGAAACTGATGTCTCCGTCCCCGTCCCCGTCCCCGTCCACGCCCCCGGCTTCGGCCACGACGACCACCACGCCCTGTCATTTTACAAACGGAATGGAGCCCAATTCACTGGTAACCTTTCTTGGAAATTCAAACTGAAACTGAAAGAGAAAGTAGAATATAGTCTAGATAGACGTAAATGTTAATGATGATTATTAACATGGTTCGCATAATTAAACATAAACAAGTAGTCCAGCAATCAGTCTACCTGTAATTAAAACACTGTTGATCATTACTCTGCAGTACGTCCCGTATCTTCCCCGAATTGTGTATTTGCGACGAAGGACTCAAACCACGCCGCCATGTTTTGAAGATATTTATTCACTTCCGGGGAATTCCCTGTTTGAGCATGTTACTATAAATAGTCACGATCACGTTTGGACATGTCTTGTCTGAATCACATCATGAACATAACAAAATATTTCAAAGCGCCATGATTTAGTTTTGTCTACTCGATACATTATTGTTACCGAATAATCAGATATAATAAATGAAGACACCTATAACAGTGTTTGTGTTTCATGTTATCCTGACTTAACAAATACATACACATTGGCGAATCCAGAGGAGGGGTTCAGGGGTTTCGACACCCCCCCCCCCCCTTTTTCGAAAATGACTTAAAACCACATTGAAGTAATGTTTTACATTGGCGGAGCCGAGGAGGGGTTCAGTGGGTTCGAACCAACACCCACACACCCACACCCCCACACCTCCCCCCATCCTTTTGAAAGTTCCTGGATCCGCCTCTGATACAGTATATAGGCGCATAATATTACAACGTTCAAAATGGAAAATCATAACTTTTAACCATATTGCCACATGTTTGTTTCTTCACCCAGCAATAAGTTATAAGTAAATGATTGGGTCTGGACCAGACAGTCCAGTGACTGATCGATACTGTGAACAAAGATCCAACCCGCTGGGGATGGGTGACGCCCAAACCAAGCCACCGGGCCTGTCTCCCGATCCAATAAACCAAATAATACTCTTCCGACAAACACAGGCTGTTTGGGACCAGTTCGGAAACCGGAATCCCATGTAACGGTACAGGCACAGGGGCGTGTCACGCTAAGAAACAGCGTTTGAAAGACATATAGGTATATAGACCCTATATGTCTTTCTAACGCTGTTTCTAAGTGTGACACGCCCCTGTGGGTACAGGAGCTCACCTTCATTAGGTATGTGTGTGCGTGCGTGCGCGCGCATAAATCACGAAGTCCAAAGGTGAGGGGAAAAGCACACTCTTTCTGTTTGACCTCACAATAGTTTGGTTAAGACAGTACACTTAGTCCGTGTTAAACGTAGAGGTCCACTGGGGTTAGTCAGTAACAGAACTAGGCGTCACTACAAATTAAAGGCAGTATATATATATAAGAAGGCAAGAATTTTATGGATGTCAATTTCTTTATTGTGGAAGTTGACATCCATAAAATTATTGCCTTCATGTGTATCACCTCGGTCGCGTACTGATCCGTCGAATTTCTGATTTCAAATTAGTAAAATGCATTCGACGGATGAGCACTGTGATCTTAGCTATTAATTAGTTATCCAAACACTGGATCATACCCAAAACATGATGCAAGGGGTGTTGGATGGTTTGACTCTCTTTATTTGTGTACTGTTGTACCTATCTTTGCCTACTCATGTGGGCAGAATTTTTATTTTTTGTGTTCAGTTCTAAATACCCTTCAAAGACGGTATATATATATATATATATATATAGTGTTATGCAATAGAGATAGAACATTCCAGAACACCCCAACCAATCACTGAACGTCTATAGATACAATGTATTACATTGTTAACAGAGCGCTCTCCCACTGATACCTGCTGGCTGACCACGTGAACTGTGTGATGCCATACTCTGGTGACTGGCGAAGATGTTGAGTTGAAATGTGGAGCGATTCTGCCCGTGACCGTCTTTCAGGGAGAAGTCACAGCCTCTGACGAGACGAGTGTTGAAATGACTCTAAATATTGCTCGTTCGATATCCTATTAATTCAGGTAACCCTTTCTTCATTAAATCGCACCTTTGCTTTGATGTCGTGTTGTTCTTTTGTTTGGAGTTCCGAATGTTGTTTTCTATTTCTTTTCCATGGTTATGCTGCACATGCTCATATAGGATGACTCTACTGTGTTTGGATGTTTGACCCGAACTTAAATTGAGTCAGTGAGTGTGGTTTTATGCCGCTTTTAGCAATATTCCAGCAATATAACGGCGGGGGACAAAAGAAATAGGCTTCACTGCATTGTACCCATATATTGCTGGAATATTGCTGAGTGCAACCAACCAACCAACCAACGATTTGACGCTATTTATAACTACCTGTTTTATCGGATATGTTTTGTCATTTCCGACAGGCACACGGCAAGTACACATATTTCCCGTTTTATTATAAAGGGTTATTTTATTTACAGTTTGGAAAACGTAATGGATCTATACACTTTTTATATAATTTCTTCTTCTTTTTTAAATTCATATCTCCATACGAGCATTGCCACTTGCATGTGAAATCGTCCAGTTCAGAAAGCGAGTGAGTGAGTAAGCTATGCTTTGTGTCAGCACAGTGGCGGGTCGGGGGGTCAGGGGGTTCGACCCCCCTTTTGAAAATGACTTAAGACCACATTGATTTTTTTTGCGAAAACCCCCCCACCCCCTTTTCAAAATTCCTGGATCCGCCCATGCAGCACAATGTGGAATGTAAGCCGAGTGTCATCAGCTTTGGTGAATCACACGAGAACTTGTATAGTGCTGACAATCAACGGGCCATAATCCGGGAAACTATCCGAACAAACAATCATCGGATCTCGTCACTTCAAAAGGATGCAACACTGCATATAGCGATCTGCTGAGCCACAGGGATACGCACTGATCGTGAGAGACAGATGACGAAAAAGGGATGGCCTAAAAGTCGGGCCAAGAAAAGTCGGGCTGGGCCGGGCCACCGGGTAATACTAAAAAATGGATTGCAGAATATTAAAACGAAACCTGCACATTTGGGTCGATACACTTCCCGCCTTCACAAATGCATAGTTTGATTGAAAATGTATAGTTAATGGGGAAAAGACCAACACAACAACAAAGTCTACATACCGAGATTCCCATAGAAAAGACACCGTCTTGTTGTTATGTGTTTTCCTTGATATGTCTATGAGGGAAGGCTGCTTACTTCTCTTAGCGTGTGACATCCTGGGGTCCTGGGCAGGAAGTGACAGTGTCTTGACTGCTTTTCTTTCCTTAATTAAGATATTAGGGTTCCCTAATTAACCTTTATTGTCTCAGGCTGAATCAGCACAGGATGTTTATGTTAAAGAGACGTGGATATCGGCGAATGTCAACCGGCAAATATGACATGATTATGTATATTAAAAGAAATATTTGAAATAACAAACTTTTGTAACATGCTATAAAGGATCAAACAAAGTATGCATTCACAAACACAAAAATTCTTATGTGTTTTCATTGTAAACAATACCAGCACAAATCCGATAGCCAGCGCGTATGCATATGCTTATATTTACTAATACACATGAAACACAAAATAGTATTATATCTACCTAAATACCACTTCATAAAGTGAAGTAAAAGTGAAGCCCCTTTCTCTCTCCATTCCCAGCGATTTAGGAAAATAATGTCTTCGGAAAACAAAATCCGCAATCAAAAGTGTTTAGTTTCTGTTCGGTCCGACTTAGCCAGTGATGTCAAAAACAACTTAAACGTCACACGTGTATCTTGAAATGTGTTTATATCCATAGATTAGTAATATATCTACCTAAATATCACTTCACAGAGTCTCAAAGCGTAGTATTTGAAGCAAATACCTTGCTCAAAGTGAAGCCCTATTTTCTATACATTCTCAACAAAGACACAGTATCACAAGTCTTCGGTCCGGCTTGGCCCGGGCGCTCAAACGCACCTTATACCTCAAAGATGTATCCTGATTTGTGTTTAAATCCATAGATAAGTATTATATCTACCTAACTATCAATGTGTGATGTTACAAAATGCCACATGTAAAGATAACTTTGTGAAGCCCTTTTCTCTCTCCATTCACAATATAGTCTCAATCAAAAGTGTTTAGTCTCTGTTCAGCCCGACTTGGCCCGTGCTGTCAAAAACACCCTAAACCTCACACATGTATCTTGAAATGTGTTTATATCCATAGATTAGTGTTATATCTACCTAAATATCGCCGTGTGATGTTACAACATGCCACATGTAAAGATAACTGCTCCGTTAAAGTGAAGCCCTTTTCTCTCTCCATTCACAATATAGTCTCAATCAAAAGTGTTTAGTCTCTGTTCAGCCCGACTTGGCCCGTGCTGTCAAAACACATTAAACCTCACACATGTATCTTGGAAATGTGTTTATATCCATAGATTAGAGTTATATCTACCTAAATATCAATGTTATGATGTTACAAAGCGCCACATGTAAAGATAACTGCTCCGTGAAAGTGAAGCTCTATTTTCTCATTATTCTCAACAAATAGTCTCATCAAAAGTGTTCGGTACGCCCCGACTTGGCCAGTGCTCTCAAAACAAACTTAAACCCACACATGTATCTCTGAAATGTGTTTAATCCATAGATTAGTATTATATCTATCTAAATATCAATATGTGATGTTACAAAATGCCACATGTAAAAAAAACTGGTTTATTAAAGTGAAGCCCTTTCGTCTCTCCATTCACAATATAGCCTCAATCAAAAGTGTTTAGTCTCTGTTCAGCCCGACTTGGCCCGTGCTGTCAAAAAACACCTTAAACCTCACACATGTAGCTTGAAATGTGTTTATATCCATAGATTAGTATTATATCTACCTAAATATCAATGTGTGATGTTACAAAATGCCACATGTAAAGATAACTGCACCGTTAAAGTGAAGCCCTTGTCTCTCATTTTTCAACATAGTCTCAATCAAAAGTGTTTTGTCTCTGTTTGGCCCGACTTGGCCCGTGCTCTCAAAAACAACTTAAACATCACACGTGTATCTTGAAATGTGTTTAAATCCATAGATTAGTATTATATCAACCTACATATCACTTCACAGAGTCTAGAAGCGTAGTATTTGAAGCAAATACCTTGCTCAAAGTGAAGCCCTTTTTTTTTTATACATTCTCAACAAAGACACAGTATCACAAGTCTTCGGTCCGGCTTGGCCCGGGCGCTCAAACGCACCTTATACCTCAAAGATGTATCCTGATTTGTGTTTAAATCCATAGATTAGTATTATATCTACCTAAATATCAATATGTGATGTTACAAAATGCCACATGTAAAGATAACTGGTTCGTTAAAGTGAAGCCCTTTCCTCTCTCCATTCACAATATAGCCTCAATCAAAAGTGTTTTGTCTCTGTTCAGCCCGACTTGACCCGTGCTGTCAAAAACACCTTAAACCTCACACATGTATCCTGATTTCTGTCTATATCTCTAGAATAGAGTTATATCTACCTAAGTACGTCTTTATAGAGTCTCAAAGCGTTGTATTTGAAGCAAACACGTTGCTTAAAGTGAAGCCATATTTTTCTATACATTCTCAACAGCCACACAGTATCACAGTCATGCTTTCGGTCCGGTTTGGCCCGGGCTCTCAAAAACAAATTAAACATCACACATATGTCCTGATTTGTGTTTAATTCCATAGATTAGTATTATATCTTCCTAAATATCAATGTGTGATGTTACAAAATGCTACATGTAAAGATAACTAGTGAATCCCTTTTCTCTCTCCATTCACAATATTCTTGGCTAATGTTTATCATAGATATTCTAGATAACTGTGGATAAATACTGCTGTCCTCAATGACTGAATGTAATCTCATTCGCAACTACCAAATTTGCAGACATATGACTTGCTGTGAAATAGCTATGGTAACGGATGTTTGCAAAAACGTGATCAAAGTCTGTCTCACCACAGGTATCTATGACAAACTAATCAAACGAATAAAATCGATAACATATGGTTCACACAAAAGCCAAAAGGGAAACCATGGTACACTGAAAATAGGCCAAATCATCCGCTACTTTTGTGGTTGTTGCAAACTATATTTGATTTACACTGCTTAAATAGCTTTTAAATGTACCATCAAATCTGTTATAAATTTAAGTTTTCCGTAAGTTTACCAAACAAAACGTAAATAATCTTCAGGTTCCATATTCTTTCAATTAGGTTTCCGTTTTCCTGAAATTAATTTTATTTTATGTGACAATATCTTTTATTTGAATTCTGATGTAAAGAAAGACTGACATCACGAAACTAAACCGTATATAATACATAGGCAGTTTAACGTAGGTTAATGTAGGTTTCTGGATATATGCATATGGAGTCAAATATATTTTTCTACGATCGTTTCATTCAAGTTCTCACTAATAGAAACCATCAATGATGGTTTCCAGTTGCTTTATGCAATGGAAACTAACAATAATACAACACTGTTAGTTTCCATTTCTGGAAACTATGATTGTTTGTTTCCGGCAGTTTTCAGTCGCTGAAACTAACCGTGTTATTTTTTGAAACTGCCGGAAACAAACAATCATAGTTTTCAGTCGCTGAAACTACATGATTCTGGTGTTACCCAGTTTCATGTAGGTTTCCGGAAATCTGGAAACCCTGTTATTTTTGCTGTGTATAGTCTCAATCAAAAGTGTTTAGTCTCTGTTCAGCCAGACTTGGCCCGTGGTGTCAAAAACAACTTAAACCTCACACATTTATCCTGATTTGTGTTTAAATCAATAGATTAATATTATATCTACCTAAATATCACTTCACAGAGTCTCAAAGCGTAGAATTTGAAGCAAAAACGTTGCTGCAAATGAAGCCCTATTTTCTATACATTCTCAACAACCACACAGGATCACAGTCATGCTTTCGGTCCGCCTTGGCCCGGGCTCTCAAAAACAACTTAAACCCAACACATATGTCCTGATTTGTGTTTAATTCCATAGATTAGTATTATATCTACCTAAATATCACCGTGTGATTTTACAAATGCCACATGTAAAGATAACTGGTTCGTTAAAGTGAAGCCCTTTTCTCTCCATTCACAACATAGCCTCAATCAAAAGTGTTTAGTCTCTGTTCAGCTCGACTTGGCCCGTGGCGTCAAAAACAACCTAAACCTCACACATGTATCTTGAAATGTGTTTATATCTATAGATTTGTATTATATCTACCTAAAAACGTCTTTATAGAGTCTCAAATCGTTGTATTTGAAGCAAACACGTTGCTCAAAGTGAAGTCCTATTTTCTATACATTCTCAACAAAGACACAGTATCACAAGCTTTCGGTCCGGCTTGGCCCGCGCTCTCAAACGCACCTTAAACCTCACAGATGTATCTTGAAATGTGTTTAAATCCATAGATTGGTATTATATCTACCTAAATACCTTTTTATTGAGGCTCAAAGCTTTGTACATGTATTTGAATCTAACACGTTGCTTTAAGTGAAGCCCAGTGTTCAATCTGGCTCTGTGCGGGCTAATGAAATTAATACACCTGTTAATTACACCTGTATCCAGCTTGCTTAATTGCCTCTTGTCTAATTGCAATCAGCTAGGTGTTGTGATTCAATTAACATACTCCATTGTTGCCCTTAATTACCGTTCAGGGGCCTTCAGTGTTATTGATTACTCCACCGTTTCTTCATTACGTTTATCACAGATGTATATATAATATATAATAGATATATATAAAATTATTTATGCTTCCACTCGTGTTATATGATGCGTATGGGATGTTCTCCGTACATGTTTCAGAGTATAAACATTAATGAATACTAGTACCGATACAGATGGCAGGCTTTACACATATAATTAACTTAATAAATATCAGAAGATATTACACCCAATTATATGACATGAAATGCTTGAAAGAGGTGGGGTTTTTAGTGGTTCAGAATACATGATGTTCTCCGTACAGTTTCCACAGTATAAACATCAATTCATACTAGTACAGATATAGATAGCCGGCTGAAGCTATTCATGACATGATTTGAACATATCAGTAATTTAATAAATATCAGAGGGTATCAGCTAAAATGACTTGCCGTATGAGATGTTATGGTTATATAATTTGAACATACGAAAGTATGAAAACACATCCACGGCAATGACACTGTGTTGCCCAGCTCAGGTTCGGGAGAACATTGTTTTCACCGTGAGAGCTTTGCCAAAGGTTACTCGGAGATGCCGTTTCCGGATGTTGTAAACTTCAAGCGTTTCTGATAATCCTGTTTTCCTGATAATCCGGTTTTGACGAGGCTCACTTACAGCGAGTTCGGGATGAAATGGACAACGGTCACGGGGCGAGTGATCGGACGTTTGATACCAGTGACCTAGATAAACCTGTAACATTGGCGGAGGTTGAGTACGCGGTTGCCCGTGCTAAACGTGGTAAGGCTGCCGGTCCAGACTGTATACCTGCTGAAGCTCTAAGAAGTAAAACATGTATTGATCTTTTATTTAGACTGTTTACATTTTGTTTTGAAAACAATAAGTGCCCGGATATTTGGCGTACTAGTTTAATAAATCCTATCAAGAAGCCCGAGGGTGACCCACGTGATCCATTGGGTTATCGCGGTATTTCACTGCTTTCAGTCCCATGTAAAATATACTCAGATATCCTTAATACTAGACTTACAAAGTGGTTAGAATTACATGATATATTGGTTGAGGAACAAAATGGCTTCCGATCCAAGCGTAGTACTCAAGAACATATTTACAGTCTATATTCAGTAATCAATAACAGAAAGCTAACTGGGAAACCTACTTTTGTGTGCTTCATCGATGCAATGAAAGCGTTTGATAAGGTAGATAGAAATTGTCTATGGTTTAAACTGTTAAAACTTGGAATCAAAGGGAAATTCCTTTATGCTGTTCAATCTATGTACAATAACTCTAACGCCCGTGTACGTATAAACAACTGTTTCACTGATTTATTTAATGTAAATTCCGGTGTTAGGCAGGGTTGTGTAATGTCACCGACTTTGTTTTCTATTTACATTAATGACCTAGCAGAAGAAATCAACGCTCTCAATTGTGGTGTAAACATTGACGGAGTTATGTTGAGTACACTACTGTACGCTGATGATATTGCTTTGATAGCAGGAGACGATTGCGTTGATAATTGGTGTAAACGTTGGCGTTTAACTATTAATAATAAGAAAACTAATGTCGTTCATTACCGACCCTGTTGTTTCAATAGATCACAAGTTGTATTCAAAATTGGTGATGTTACTATTGACTATACCAGTGCGTATAAATATCTGGGCGTTTGGTTGCAGGAAAACATTGATATGAACTTTACAGCTAAAGAAATCGCTAAATCTGCTAGTCGAGTACTTGGTGTTATCATGTGTAAATTCAGATCTTGTGGTGGTTTGGCTTATAATGTCTTTAATACTTTATACAATAACCTTGTCCAGCCGATCTTATCCTATGGGTCAGCCATATGGGGCACAAAACAATTCAATTGTATAAATGCAGTACAAAACAAGGGCGGTAGATTCTTCCTGGGCGTTGGCAGTAAGACTCCAAATCTAGCGGTCCGGGGAGAGATGGGTTGGACAACTCCATTTTCTAAACAAAAAATTGAAATTGTGCGGTTCTGGAGTAAGCTGTGTTCTACTGAGCAGCCGAGAATACCTAGTGCTGTATGCAGATGGTCTAATACTTTTCCAAAATCCTGGAATAAAATTGTTGTAAATATTCTTAACAAATTGGATCTCCCCGTGGTTGACCTATATAATATGTCTAAAATGGAATTTATTACGCCTCACTGTGGATACGATCATTAGATTGTCAGGACTGGAATAAAGAACTGTGGAACGACCGAGGGAAACCTAACGGGAAAAAACTCCGTACTTACAGAAAGTTTAAGAAACTATTACCAGCTGAACCATATGTCACTGAACTTCTGCCTAGATCTCATCGCAGTACACTTAGCAAGTTACGATGTGGCACCTTACCCCTTGAAATAGAGGTCGGTAGATTTACACGCCCTAAAACACCTTTAGACGATAGGATTTGTAAATGCTGTGATGGCAATACGATTGAGGACGAAGTTCACTTTTTGGTCAGCTGCCCACTATATTCGGATTTACGATATGATTTGTGGGAAAATGTACTAAATATTAACCCTTTTTTTTCTCTCTTGCCACCTTCCGAGCAGGCCAAATATATGCTAGGTAATGTTAAATTAATAAAACCCTTAGCTGCATTAGTTACTAAAATGTTTAATAGACGTAAACGCACTTTGTAGTCATGTAATTAAATATACCACACTCCACTGTTGCTTAGAGAATTGTGAGATTCTATTCTGTTTTAGGTAGAATGTAGTGGCTTGTGTCTCACAGGCCAGATGTTATATTAAGAGTCTTATGGTACAACATGTTAAACACAAATTATAACACTCTTTCTTAATGGTAACCATTTGTAAACGCAGTTTGTAGTCATGTAATTAAATATATATACCACAATGTTGCTTACAAAGCTGTGATATTTTATTTACTACTATACTGTTTTAGATATAATATAGTGCCTTGTGTCTCATAGGCCATATGGCCGGATGTTATATTTTATTGAATGTTTTAAAGTTTATGTATGTTTTATATATAACATGTGACACACAAATATAAATATCTTCTTCTTCTTCTTCTTCTTCTTCTTCTTCTTCTTCTTCTTCTTCTGATAATCCTGTTTTCCTGAACACACAAGTATGTTTTCATTAAATCCACAGTGTCTCGCCTACCTGGCCGAGCTGGGCAGTAGCAGCCTATTTTCAAATCATCTGATCTTTACATGTTGCATTTGATAACATTACAAGGTGATATTTAGGTAGATATAATACCAATCTATGGATTTTAACACATTTCAAGATACATCTGTAAGGTATAAGGTGCGATTGAGCGCCCAGGCCAAGCTGGATCGAAAGCTTTTGATACTGTGTCTTTGTTGAGTATGTATAGAAAATAGGACTTCACTTTAAGCAACGTGTTTGCTTCAAATACAACGATTTGAGACTCTATAAAGACGTTTTTAGGTAGATATAAAGCTTGTGATATTGTGTCTTTGTTGAGAATGTATACAAAAATAGGGCTTCACTTTGAGCAAGGCGTTTGCTTCAAATACTACGCTTTGAGACTCTGTGAAGTGAAATATAGGTAGATATAATACTAATCTATGGATATAAACACATTTCAAGATACATGTGTGAGGTTTAAGTTGTTTTTGACATCACGGGCCAAGTCGGGCTTAACAGAGACTAAACACTTTTGATTGAGACTATATTGTGAATGGAGAGAGAAAAGGGCTTCACTTTAACGGAGCAGTTATCTTTACATGTGGCATTTTGTAACATCACACATTGATATTTAGGGAGATATAATACCAATCTATGGATTCAAACACATTTCAAGATACATCTGTGAGGTATAAGGTGCATTTGAGCGCCCGGGTCAAGCCGGACTGAAAGCTTTTGATACTGTGTCTTTGTTGAGAATGTATAGAAATAGGGCTTCACTTTGAGCAAGGTGTTTGCTTCAAATACTACGCTTCTAGACTCTGTGAAGTGAAATGTAGGTAGATATAATATTAATCTATGGATGTAAACACAAATCAGAATACATGTGTGGGGTTTAAGTTGTTTTTGAGAGCCAGGGCCAAGGCGTACCGAACGCTTGTGATACTGTTTGTTGAGAATATGTAGAAAAGAGAGCTTCATTTTCAGCAACGTTTTTATTTCAAATACTACGCTTTGAGACTCTGTGAAGTGATATGTAGGAAGATATAATACTAATCTATGGATATAAACACATTTCAAGATACATGTGTGAGGTTTAAGGTGTTTTTGACAGCACGGGCCAAGTCGGGCTGAACAGAGACTAAACTTTTGATTGAGGCTATGTTGAGAATGGAGAGAGAAAAGGGCTAACTTTAACGAACCAGTTATCTTTACATGTAGCATTTGATAACATTACAAAGTGATATTTAGGTAGATATAATACCAATCTATGGATTTAAACACATTTCAAGATACATCTGTGAGGTATAAGGTGCGTTTGAGCGCCCGGGCCAAGCCGGACCGAAAGCTTTTGATACTGTGTCTTTGTTGAGAATGTACAGAAAATAGGGTTTCACTTTGAGCAAAGTGCTTGCTTCAAATACTACGCTTCTAGACTCTGTGAAGTGATATGTAGGTAGATATAATACTAATCTATGGATATAAACACAAATCAGGATACATGTGTGAGGTTTAAGTTGTTTTTTGACATCACGGGCCAAGTCGGGCTGAACAGAGACCAAATACTTTTGATTGAGGCTATGTTGAAAAATGTGAGACAAGGGCTTCACTTTAACGGAGCAGTTTTCTTTACATGTGGCATTTTATAACATTACAAAGCGATATTTAGGTAGATATCATACCGGTCTATTGTTGCCGAGATAATGTTGAGAGTGTGGGGAAGAGATAGTATCATTTAAATGTGGGCATGCTTTAAATACGATGAATAGTGAATTTATGGGGTGGCATGTGATTGGATATAGATGTAAAATCATTTTCGGGCCGACGGAAATGTGTATCGGAATTGGCTGAAGTATTTATACGTATTAAATCCCGTTTCGTTTAACGATTCCACTTTTATACGTAACCTCGGTCAGCCAGTTCACAGGCTTCTCGTCTTCCTGGGTTTTAGCCGATTTACTCGTAATAAAGTTATTATGGTACGCGTTTGTGGCTTCCGATTGGTCATTATTATCATGAGTGTATGTTGCATTGACTAATTGTAGGCTTGGTTTTTGTTAATGGGTTTATTAGCCAATAATAGATTTGGCCCGCCTTGGCCCGGCCCGGCCCGACTTTTAGGCCATCCCGACGAAAAACAAAATTGAAACGGGAACATATTCTGTTCAGTCAGAAATGCAATGTAAAAACAATCTGTAAATTAGCTAATTATATTTAAAAAATAATTAGATTTACCAAAACAAATATGATGGAATACATATTATACTATCAAATTTTCAAGTTTAGTTTTCAGTTTGTTTGTGTTGTTTCATTTTCAGGGCAGACAGTCAGAAATGTGCCTGTAATTAACTCTATTTAGCGGATACACATATCTATTCATACATCGTTCATAAACAATTTTAAATAATCTCTTCGACATTGAACATACGGAAATTAGTGCGCACAGTGTCTAATGTGTCCAGGTCGTAATTAAAGAGACTTGATCTATGATCAATACATGTTGTTTTTTCTGCAACAAAGCCGATGACATGATAAAATGGAACTCACTTACTCAAGTGAAAATAACAACTGTTTTGAAGTCCAAATAATATTTAATGACACATTCTCGTCATGAGTTGTTCCCCTTTCAAATTCTACCAATCAGCTGTTGGACTTTGTGTACGCCCTGTTAGAGATGCAATGGCGTCCCAGTGTATTGTAGAAAACTGTTCCTTCAAACCCAATTCAGGAACGATCGGAGAACGCCCTTCCTTGCACCGGTTCCCGTGGAAGAACCCAAAACTCGCCCGAAAATGGGTTTCGAACGTTTCCAAGAGCGGCACCCCCGGTGGGAAAATTACACACAGCTCGCGAGTCTGCAGCCTCCATTTTGAAAATGGGATACGGACACTTGAGTCTGTGCCGTCCATTTTCAACCTCGCGAGTGTCGACAAGGGTAGGTGGAAGAGCACATGGAACGTGTAGTTGTATTTTGGTGTACTGAGTACAGTTACTTCTTCTTTATTGGTGTACCCGACCCGGCAGAAACGCCCACGTGTACGAGAAAACTGCGATGGTCTTTCGCAAGACGGCAGTTTGTGTGTTGTTGTGGACACGCCTATCAGCTCCGCGTGTTTTGGTTGAATGATGCGTCGTCTGCTCGGCAAGGTGTTCGCGCCCATATTGTCTTATGGCAGGCTATTGTCACTGTATTGTCACATTTAACATAACAATACTATATTATTTGTTTAATGATAATTATTGACGCACGAAACTACTAAACTCCAAGATATGTTTATTTTTATTTTTGCCAACATTTGGCATTAATCTACCACATCAGCCAAATAACCATTGTTAATAAACTTAAAGGTGTGATTTTCTTGGTCCTTAGTGCAGTACACTGAACACCATGAGCCGACATCTCGTAGAGTGATGCAGAGACCATATACATGATATACCGATATGGTCTCTGAGTGATGTCACTGTGTTCAAATATACTTTTCATTTTTTGTCCAGCAGAGAGTTATCAATATTGATGAAATATTCAGAGCAAAGCTAATCAGCAATGTATGTGAGCATCCCAATACTTTGTTCTTGTAACTGCAGTGTCGACAGATATCACTTGATGAGTTTGTTTTGTAAATTACATCCTCGGACATAGAAATTAAGTTTAATTTCGAATGTTGCAATCCACAATCCCAGTACTTGTCACAACCAACTATTGATGGGGATGGATTGTCTGTCATGTGACCGACATAGAACAACATTAGCTCTCCCTGACACAGTCGGGGTGGTTTACACACAGTGTCAGTACTACAATATATCGGGCTACATGGTTAATGTGTATATGGGCTGGTAGGAAACAAGCATTAACTGGTCCCGATGATGAGTGCTAATTATAGACTTAATACTCTGCACTAAAAACTATAACAAAAATATTATATATTATACCTTGTTGATTTAGAGTTTCCATTTTACATCTCAAAAAGTTTTGACTGACTCAGTGTAACATTCAAATTGTTTCAACATCTCATACTACTGGTGGTTACAGGAGAGGTCTTTCCATGTGATATATTGTACTTTCCTCTACCTGCTGTTAGTATGCTGGACATACACGAAATATGCAGATAACAAGGACTTCTTCTGACCCAGCATTTTAACAGGCATTCAGAAAAGAATGCTACTTTACATCAGCGTGTGCGAAACTTATGATGTATCTCAGGATAAAGATAGGAGATGATCTGCCTCTCAACATTAGGATATGATATTTACTTTAACAGGAAGTGTTTGCCAGATACAGGGAACATCAGTCCTCACACCTACCAGTCTAAAGTCATATTTCACCTGTCAGTGTTCGGTATTACCTGAGAACGGAAACACTTGCACTACAAACTGCACCTACTCCATACTCCAGTATATTTTGAAAATAATAACACGGACAGTTGATAGCCATTAATGGGTCACTATGGGTCTGATTTGAGAAAAACAGTAGTTTGTGAACGTCAACTGTACAAACTGGATATACAATCAAAATTTACCTCCCCCACTCCTCAAAATATGTTATTCTGTAAACCACATACTTGCTTCATTTGTCTGTATAAAATAGAGATGTATGCAGATATGGGACACCTTTTGCCCAAAACTCACATTTTCAATATTGAGTGAGTGAGTGAGTTTTATGCGGCTTTTAGCTATGTTCAAGCAATATCCCAGCGGTTGACACCAAAAATCAACTTCACACATTGTACCCATGTGAGGAATCGAACCCGGGCCTTTGGCACGATGAGCGAACGTTTTAGCCACTAGACTACCCCACCACCTCATTTTCAGTATGGCTTCATGGCCAGATAATGAAAAGTGCACCACGTCAGTCACATCGTCGATGTACGATTACCACTGATATCCGCATCAATAGTAAGTGTCTGTAAAACTGCTCTACAAAGCGATAAACAGTGACTTCTACTGCAGCTGTCTATTTGCCCAATGTTCTAACATAAAGCATGTTTCGTTTCCTAGCTCTCCACCCCTCATGATGTGATGTTATGTATTTATTGTAATACTCTTGTGCTTCCATATTGTATTTGAATCAGCTGACATTTTGAAGTATTGTATATTCCATAAACAATATAATTCACTGATGCAGTTTTGTTTCAGAAAGCACATCACCGAAAAAGAAGCCCCCCGATAGTCGAGATAGCAAGAACAAGAGCAGTTCAGCCTCCAGGTCACCGCAAAGGAAACGCAGCACACCTAAACACTGCATGGTCCTGACAGGTGGTGAATCCTTGGATGAAGAGACAAGCGTTCAGACGGTGTTGGTATTACTTGAAGTTGACAGGTTTTGTTTGTTTGTTTGTATATCTGCAACATGATATGGGTGGAATATTCTTGAACACATCATTAAACAACATTTACGTTTCTAGGACAGGTGAACATCAGATAAATAGTGGTTATCATGAGAGTGTTTATACATGGAAAATATCCTGTTTTACGAATCAGCAGTTAATATATGTATTTAAAGCATTGTGTGACAACCTATTTATCACTTAGTGTCAAGTTTGTTTTCTGTTGTCAAAATGGTAAATCTCCAAAGTAGCCTACACTTATAAAAGGTCTCACCTATGTCTCACCTTTGTCTCACCTATGTCTCACCTTTGGCTCACCTGGCTCACCTATGTCTCACCTATGTCTCACCTATGCTCTTTTAAACACTGATTTTGAGCATCATTTAGACTGTGTTTTCTTATTGATAACAATTTAACAATTGTCCCAATAATTTGTTAGGGACCCCGACTCGGTAGTCTGACTGAAGGGACTCAATGCTGTATTTGTTGGTAAACAGTGAAAGTAGTACAGATCTTTTGTGGTTTCATACTCATTAGTAAATTACCTCAATGGATACCATTTTTGTCAGTGAATACTGTTTCTATAAGTACATACCATTTATATCAGTGCATGTTTATATCAGTAGATACCATTTATATCAGTGGATGTTTATATCAGTAGATAACATTTATATCAGTGGATGTTTATATCAGTAGATACCATTTATATCAGTGGATGTTTATGTAAGTACATACCATTTATATCAGTGGATGTTTATATCAGTAGATACCATTTATATCAGTGCATGTTTATATCAGTAGATACCATTTATATCAGTGGATGTTTATGTAAGTACATACCATTTATATCAGTGGATGTTTATATCAGTAGATACCATTTATATCAGTGGATGTTTATATCAGTAGATACCATTTATATCAGTGGATGTTTATATCAGTAGATACCATTTATATCAGTGGATGTTTATGTAAGTACATACCATTTATATCAGTGGATGTTTATATCAGTAGATACCATTTATATCAGTGGATGTTGTTTATATCAGTAGATAACATTTATATCAGTGGATGTTTATATCAGTAGATACCATTTATATTTATATCAGTACCATTTATATCAGTGGATGTTTATATCAGTAGATACCATTTATATCAGTGGATGTTGTTTATATCAGTAGATACCATTTATATCAGTGGATGTTTATAACGGTAGATACCATTTATATCAGTGGATGTTGTTTATATTAGTAGATACCATTTATATCAGTGGATGGCATTTTATCAGTGGATACTGTTTCTATAGTTCTACATGTACATTTGTTCTCATGTTTCACTGCCCAGAATTGACTTGGCTGACATAGTTGTCCAGAGTCTCATCCCTTAGGTGTGCCAGGATCCTGTGAGAGCTGAATCCTGGTTTTCCTTTGTGTCTCCAGGTTTGTCAGCAGAGTACCCATGCTCATGAAGTCACCAAAGTTTTGGTTCACCCTCAGCTGACCATGTGTTTCAGACAAATCCAGAAGAAAGTTGAGAAGCCTGGATTTCAGGAACACTTCCTTGCTCAAGTGTCCCACTTCTGGAGGACCAGACAGTTTTGTGACCTGTGTCTCATTGTCAACGGCCATCGTGTTCTGGTGAGTGCTGTCACGTCTCTGTATCTCATTGTCAACGGCCATCGTGTTCTGGTGAGTGCTGTCACGTCTCTGTATCTCATTGTCAACGGCCATCTGTGTTCTGGTGAGTGCTGTCACGTCTCTGTGTCTCATTGTCAATGAACATCATGTTTCTGGTGAGTGCCACCAACATATCTGTCTCATTGTCAACATCTCTGTGTCTCACTGTCAACATCTCTGTGTCTCATTGTCAACATCTCTGTGTCTCATTGTCAACATCTCTGTCTCACTGTCAACATCTCTGTCTCATTGTCAACATCTCTGTGTCTCACTGTCAACATCTCTGTGTCTCATTGTCAACATCTCTGTGTCTCACTGTCAACATCTCTGTGTCTCATTGTCAACATCTCTGTGACTCATTGTCAACATCTCTGTCTCACTGTCAACATCTCTGTGTCTCATTGTCAACATCTCTGTGACTCATTGTCAACATCTGTGTCTCACTGTCAATGTCTCTGTGTCTCACTGTCAACATCTATGTGTCTCACTGTCAACATCTCTGTGTCTCACTGTCAACATCTCTGTGTCTCATTGTCAATAGCCATCATGTTCTGGTGAGTACTGTCAACATCTCTGTGTCTCACTGTCAACATCTCTGTGTCTCACTGTCAACATCTCTGTGTCTCATTGCCAACATTTCTGTGTCTCACTGTCAACATCTCTGTGTCTCATTGTCAACATCTCTGTGTCTCATTGCCAACATCTGTGACTCATTGTCAACATCTCCGTGTCTTATTGTCAACGGGCATGGTGTTGTTGCTAATAGTGTTAATTGCTCTGTCATCAGGCATCATGCTCCAGTGAGTGTTGTTCACAGTGATGTGCTGTCTTGACTGACTGACTGACTGAGTTTGGTTTTACGCTGCTTTTAGCAATATTCCAGCAACATCACGGCGGGGGACACCAGAAATGGGCTTCACACATTGTACCCATGTGGGGATTCGAACCCGGGTCTTCGGCATGACGAGCCAACGCTTTAACCACTAGGCTACCCCACCGCCCCACTATCTTGACAGTGGGCAACATGTTAAGTGAGTGTTGTTCACACTGATGTGCTATCTTGACAGTGGGCAACATGAGTGTTGTTCACACTGATGTGCTATCTTGACAGTGGGCAACATGAGTGTTGTTCACACTGATGTGCTATCTTGACAGTGGGCAACGTGTTTAGTGAGTGTTGTTCACACTGATGTGCTATCTTGACAGTGGGCAACATGAGTGTTGTTCACAGTGATGTGCTATCTTGACAGTGGGCAACAGTGAGTGTTGTTCACAGTGATGTGCTATCTTGACAGTGGGCAACATGAGTGTTGTTTGAGTGAGTGTTGTTCACAGTGATGTGCTATCTTGACAGTGGGCAACATGAGTGTTGTTCACACTGATGTGCTATCTTGACAGTGGGCAACGTGTTTAGTGAGTGTTGTTCACAGTGATGTGCTGTCTTGACAGTGGGCAACATGAGTGTTGTTCACACTGATGTGCTATCTTGACAGTGGGCAACATGAGTGTTGTTCACAGTGATGTGCTATCTTGACAGTGGGCAACATGAGTGTTGTTCACAGTGATGATGTGCTATCTTGACAGTGGGCAACATGAGTGTTGTTCACAGTGATGTGCTATCTTGACAGTGGGCAACGTGTTGTTCACAGTGATGTGTTGTTCACAGTGATGTGCTAGTGGGCTTGACAGTGGGCAACATGTGTGCTATCTTGACAGTGTGAGTGTTGTTCACAGTGATGTGCTATCTTGACAGTGGGCAACATGAGTGATGTGTTGTTCACAGTGATGTGCTATCTTGACAGTGTGGGCAACAGTGATGTGCTATCTTGAGTGTTGTTCACAGTGATGTGCTATCTTGACAGTGGGCAACATGAGTGTTGTTCACAGTGATGTGCTATCTTGACAGTGGGCAACATGAGTGTTGTTCACAGTGATGTGCTATCTTGACAGTGGGCAACATGAGTGTTGTTCACAGTGATGTGCTATCTTGACAGTGGGCAACAGTGATGTGTGTTGTTCACAGTGATGTGCTATCTTGACAGTGGGCAACATGAGTGTTGTTCACAGTGATGTGCTATCTTGACAGTGGGCAACATGAGTGTTGTTCACACTGATGTGCTATCTTGACAGTGGGCAACGTGTTTGTTGTTCACAGTGTTGCTATCACAGTGATGTGCTATCTTGACAGTGGGAGTGTTGTTCACAGTGATGTGCTATCTTGACAGTGGGCAACATGAGTGTTGTTCACAGTGATGTGCTATCTTGACAGTGGGCAACATGAGTGTTGTTCACAGTGATGTGCTATCTTGACAGTGGGCAACATGAGTGTTGTTCACAGTGATGTGCTATCTTGACAGTGGGCAACATGAGTGTTGTTCACAGTGATGTGCTATCTTGACAGTGGGCAACATAGTGAGTGTTGTTCACAGTGATGTGCTATCTTTGACAGTGACTCAGTCATAGGTAGCTAAGCTCTGCATTAAATGCAGCATGTTTGTCTGATGCCTGATATCTGCAGCATATTATGTATCCATGGTGACATGTTTTGTGTTCACCTCTTTCAGGTTCACCAGCTGGTGTTCAACATCGCGCGGCCGTTCTGCCTGTCCACCTGCCAAGTCACTAGACATGCCCCCATGCTGACCATCACAGTGCCGTTCCCAGTCAGTGACGATGCCCTCACAAACTTCCTCTCGTACTTGTATGAGGGAAACTTATTTATCAATGAGCAATCTGTCCACCAAATTCTGCAGCTAGGACAGTTTTTTCGTATGACACCAGTGATAAACCCTTGTAACTCCTTCCTGGGGC